>NW_027509181.1:3440000-4715000 GCF_051911475.1 Siphateles boraxobius
GCTTTCCATTTGTTCTCTTTCTAATGCAATGTTCAGGTTTGACTGTATTATAAAGTAAAACTGGCAGTTCAAATTACCATTTAAACCAAACAAACAAAAAAAAAGACAAAAAATAGTCTTTGAGAATCTGTTATTATATTTTAAAATCAACAACCTGAAAAAAATTGTCAAAGATGTGCAAAACTCACAAGAATTCTGAACCCTTTCTACAGAGAGCTGTAAATCCACTAGTGGTAAAAATGTGCTATTGCGTGATAAAAATGCTCAGTGTGTCCAGCAGATGGCATACATCTCATTTCAAAAAATGTTTTCATGAGGCCTAGGCTTGACTCTAAAATGAAATACAGCTTTAAAAAAAAAATAAAAAAAAATACATATTTATAAAAAAATTCTATTATATTCAATGGGAAAAAATGGGTCATAATTATTGCATAAATATTAATTATAAATCATAAAATTTTCTCAAAACACCAAAAAATTAAAGAAAAAAATTATAAAAAACAAGTAAAAAAAAAATATATGATTTTCTTTTAATAAATATGAATCAAACCCTTCCGGACCATTTGGTCCCGAAGACCCTGAGTGTGACCCTGAAATGAAGGACCCCAGAGGTAAACTATTTTGATATTATTGTTATTAGTAAGTATACATTTATTTAATTGAACATGAAACTACATTCAATAGTAATACAAATTCAACGAAACTCCTTGGAAAGTAGGGCTTGTTTTATATATTGCATACTGTTACTTATACTTATGCTGCTATACAGTATATGCACTGTCCAATCCTTCTGCTGGAGGGCCACTGTCCTGTAGAGTTTAGCTCCAACCAAACACACTTGAACCAGCCAATCAAGGTCTTACTAGACACACTAGAAGATTCCAGACAGGTGTATGGAGTCAAGCTGGAGCTAAACTCTGCAGGACAGTGGCCCTCCAGGAGCGACTTTGCACACCCCTGCACTAGAGTAATAAAATAATAAAACATTTTATGCTAATTCTGATGCTCTATACTTCCTTCTCTTTGCAGATCCTTGGCATTGTGATCCCCATTTATATTCCCTTGGTACCACTTTTGCTATTTTACTTTATATTATTTTTGTGGTAACACTTTACAATAAGGTTCATTAGTAAACATTATTTAATGCATTAACTAATATGAACTAACGATGAGGAATACATTTGTTACAGTATTAGTTAATCTTTGTTAATGTTAGTTAATAAAAATACAGCTGTTCATAGTTTGTTAATATTAGTTCACAGTGCATTAACTAATGTTAACAAATACAACCTTTGATTTTAATAATGTATTAGTAAATGTTGAAGTTAATATTAACTAAGATTAATAAATGCTGTAAAAGTATTGTTCATTCTTAGTTCATGTTAACTAAGGTAGTTAACTAATGTTAACTAATGAACTTTATTGTAAAGTGTTACCATTTTTGTTTTGCTGTGTTAATTATTCTCTAACTCTTACTCTAGTCCTCCATCACTCTCACCTATTTTTTGTTGTTGTTTACTTTATAACTCAAAGACTCTTTTAAGAGCCATCCCCCCACCCCACAACTGTGTTAAGCAAGGGGGAGTGTGAGCAGTATTTAAAGGACTGCAGTAGTAAGTGCCCATTCTGTCAGTACACCAGCATGCCACAGCTGATACCACAACAAAAATCATTTCCTATCCTATCCTGATCTATCTATCTGTCACGGTTCCTCTGGTTTTCTGGTCCTGTCCCGCACTACATTTCCCAGCATTCCCCTGGATCCTCACCTGCACTCGATTCCCTCATCACCACACCTGATCTCTATCACGTCATAATCATCTCATCACCAGCCTTTATATTCTGTTTGCTCTCACTCCCTCACTGCTGGGTATTATATGTTACACATTATTCTGTTCCCTTGTGCCTTTTAAAGTTCTTGTGCAGGGCTAAGTGTCTGTTGAGAAGAAATCAGATAGCATTAACGTACTGGGCAAATTTAAAAGGGCATAAGGAAAGTCACCCGACTCAGAAGGTGTTACAACCATGTCAAGAAAGGGAAAGACGACAGATTAAGAGCTTTGGTTGGATAATAAGGGTTGCAGTCGATGAGATAGGGATAGGAGATATGACGGTAAGTCCAACTGTGCCATTATCTAATGTTCCACCTTGGCTATTAGGGGAGTTAGAGGTAGATTTGCACCTTTTAGAGTGGAAAAAAGAGAATAGTATTGATAGGAGTCAGGTTAGTAGATATATAGAGGAGAATTATTCTATGTTTATTAAGATATATACAGATGCATCAAAAACAGAAGATAATAGAGTAGGAGCTGCGTTCATTATACCAGAAGTGAATGTTATGTTAAATAAGAGTAAATGATAAAATATCAGTGTATACAGGAGAAATGCTGACTATTCTCTTAGCCCTTGAGTGGGTTGAAAATAGTAGGTCAAGGGAAGTGTTAATAGGGTCAGATTCAAGTAGTGCGTTAACCAGTATTAAGAACATGCAATCCGAAGCAAGACATGATATTTTGTTGGAAATAACCCAAGCTGTTTATAGAGTTAATAGAGTAGGAGTAGTAATAAAATTCATCAGGATTCCAGCTCATATAGGAGTAGAAGGAAATGAAATGGCAGACAAATATGCCAAAAATGCAACCAAAAGAACAGAGATAGATATGGTAATAAGCTATAGTAAGGCGGAAGTTAAAAGCATAATCAAAGAAGAAATGAGAAAGAAGTGGCAAGAGGAGTGGAATAAAGAAACAAAAGCAAGAATGTATTACAGTATCCAAAAGAGGGTAGGAGGTATGAGAGAAAATAATAGGAATAAAAGGGAAGAGGACATTATTTCAAGAATGAGATTTGGGCATACTGGATTGAATAGTACGCTTAAATTAATAGGGAAACATGAAAACGGGATGTGTGAGGTCTGTAATATTAATGAAACAGTAGAACATGTTATTATAAATTGTCAAAAGTATAAGGAGGAAAGGATGAGGCTGAAAAACTGGTTTAGAAAAGAAAAAATTAGATTTGAAATGAAGGAACTATTACAAATGAATTCAGGACATGTAGGGTATAGAGCGATATTTATGTTTTTGAGTAAAACAGGGCTTAGTAGAAGAATATGAGTTGAGTTGTCTTAGAAAGTTGTATTTAATAATAATGATAATGTATGAATATTAATAATGTTATTAGATATTTATGAAGTTATTTATTGGTTTTATTATGGATGTATTTATTTATATATTTATTTAAGGGTAGTGAGGAAAGGCTATTGTGATCCACACTCCATATCAGAAGGTGGCGGTAATGCACACTTAAAAGTTGTTTGCCAACCGCCATTAAAAGAAAGAAGTAAGTGTCTGTTGTGTTGCTAGCGAGGTGGATCCTTGTGTTATCAATAAGACATTATGAGGATCGTCCGAGAGAGGACTTCACTCTTCTTCTGTGAGTTATATGATGAGGATCGTCCGAGAGAGGACATCACTCTTCTTCTGTGAGTTATATTCAGTGGATCGTTTGAGAGAGGACTTCACTCTACTTCTGTGAGTTATATGATGAGGATCGTCCGAGAGAGGACTTCACTCTTCTTCTGTGAATTATATGATGAGGATCGCCCGGTGATGGCAGAAGAGGAGTTCTGCGTGTGTGTGTGATGGCAGAAGACGAGTCCTGCGTGTGTGTGTGATGGCAGAAGAGGAGTCCTGTGTGGATTTGTACGTGTGTGTACGTGATTATCTGGAGTCCTGTGTGGATTTGTATGTGTGTGTACGTGATTATCTGTATGTGTGCATATCTCTTTACACAATTATTCTTGTTTTGAAATAAAAGTTATCACTGGTATGAGTTTGGTTTTTTGAGTTGGCATGCATTCTATGGGATAAAGAGATTGACAATGTGCTTTATGTAGTTGGTTTAACTTCAAACTACTTTATTGGCATAAATGTTGTATAATAACCTATATAATGCACAAAAATAAACAAGAACTATTACAGAGGAATGATTAAAATAAGAAATATATAAGGCGCCATTAATGTTTACAGTAATTTTGTAATTTACACAGTGAAGTGCAACAGAATGTGAAAAACTTTTAAAATACTACACAGATATTACACAATATATACTCTGTAATTCCTTATAAGTTTACCTTAGATCAGACAGTTAAAACTATGTATATGCGCTCTACTCCTTTTTGCTGCTTTCATTATTAGGCTACTTTAGAGTTTTTTTAATACTTTATCATTTTTTGAAAGTATTTCAAATTTGGGCATGCGTTTTGAAGACGTGTCGACGTCATTACTGTATCACTTAACGCTAATACGATGCATGGCTTGCCATAATGCATGCGCTATCAGCGCGATATAGCGCATGACTTTCAAACACATTTCCTGTTTACCGTGGCGTCGACGTCATTACTGTGCCACGGTGCCACTAACCAGAGAATCGTTGGTGCGGCCCCGCCTCGATCGACGTCATCACTTTGCCACTAACCAATGAGACGCGTTGCCCCGATCTGCAGGCTGCAGCCAGGTGTACTCAAAAGGCTTGTTCGACTTGAACCGGCGCTGCACAGACCGATCGGTTGATGACATCAAAGTACCGCGAGAGCGATTAGAGAGCAGACGGCTCCTTATGCTTTTGAATCGCTCTCGCGGTACTTTGATGTCATCAACCGATCGGTCTGCGCAGCGCCGGTTCAAGTCGAACAAGCCTATAGACATCATATAGGTAGACGCCCTATCGACCGCTGCTGCCTATTGGCACGGACGAGAATTGGAGCCGCCATCTTACACCGGTCACCCGCTCCACTTAGTGTAATCTGAATGGCAGGTGAAACGAGCTGTCAGCGCATTAAATTAATCATATCTCACAGAATACTGAACTGATTTTCACGCGTTTTTTTTGCTGCAAAGGTCATTCATGTAGCTATGATACAGGACACATGGTTCGGCGTATTTTAATATCCATAGTAGGCTTAACAGTAATATAATATTCTGATATAAGATATAAAGTGACCAGACACATTATGTGTGATGAAGGATATAATGTATTTTATAAATCACACACTATAAATATAATAAAGAAGCAGAAACAGATAGTTGCAGTAAAGTAAGATATTTTAATAAGTTGAAGAAACAATTTATGATTTGTGACATGCACATACACACGAACAGACACACAAACAAACACGAACAGACACACACTCACTCTCTCTCTCTTTCTCTGTGTCTCTCTCTCTCTCACACACACACACACACACACTTTCACACACAGAACGCAGCCACCTGTAATAAAAATTGAGAAGAAGCTTTTCAACGTGTTTGCATCAGTAATTTTTTAAAATTAAATTAGGACAACATTAAGCCTATACCTTTTTTTATTGTATGTGGATGTGGGAGGGGAAAATGTCGAGACTAAAGCCCTATTCGGATTAACTTTACAAGGGTATGGAGTAAGTTAATAATGTAATTTTACCACAGGACTTCTGTAATATCAATAGCCAAATCGCGTGTGATAAGATATGGGTTATCAATAACACTAGAAGTTGGAGGGGTAACTCAATTTGCGCATCGCTGTCATGCGTATTACATTGATATCATGTGCGTAAACACAACTAACCTATACAACAGGGCAGTTGAATGCTTATCTGATAACCTAGAAGCTTTTTTAATTATTACTTTAACAGTTAACGTTACCCCACCTCTCCATGCAGGGTGAACACCGGCTGATGCAGTAGGTTAAACAGCATTTCACAACGATTTCAGTACAGTAATAGCAAATATCCTTGCTCCTTCTCGATTATCTGGTAATATTCTATACACAAAATACAACCAATAGTACAGTAATGTTAAGACTTACTTGTGAAAAGCCCTATTTTCGATGGTCCGGCGATTAGAACAGGAAAAAGCTCCACAATGCTCTGGCATCTTATCTGCTGCCACGCAACGAAACTAGGATATGACCGGTTCAAGATGGCGGACGTATTTCTCGGTGCTCAGCGGCCAATAGGGCATCTAGTCTCTATATGATATCTATGGGTGTACTTGGCAGACGTGGGAGGAAAGGGCTGACATGTCCGTGCAATTGTGGACGCAAGGTCCGAATGGGTTAAATTTGTTCTAAGATTAGACATGACTTTTTTTTACCTCAGTGGAATTCCTAACTTTTAATATTCTAAAACTACATTCGGAGTCGGACCCAATAAATAGCCTACTATAAATTAAGGCAATTCTAATGGCATTCTATGCTTTTGTCGCGTAAAAGTCTGTCAATCATCATTAGAGCGCCACTGTCAGGCTGAATAACGCAAGAACATTAGAAATCTGAATAACGTGAGATGTGTTCAGCGATTAAAATATAGGGTTTACAAAATATTTAGTATAAACTATATAGCTCTAAGACCCAGAATCTGCCCTACCTAAATGTAGGTATGGAGCCGCTACTGAAAAGAAATAGTTTGGTTTGGGAAATTTATGTGAGAAGGCAGTAACTCAAACTGTTCTGCTCGCATCTGATTGACAGCCATCCATGATGTGGTTGCCCACCAAGCGTTTTCTGAGCTTCACTTATTAAACGACTAAAGGCTGGAATATAGCCTACTATACGAAATTTGAACAGATCTTAAAGTACGACAACTTAGACTAGCGAATAGTTACAGATAAAAACAAGATTTTTTTTGTGCTCCTGAAAGCAGACATCAAGTCTCCCGGAAGTTCCGGGAACAAGCACCACAATAGTCTACTTAAGTGTTTTTATTTTATTATATCAGTAGGCTTAGATGCGCCTTGCCTCGCCTTAAATGTAGTCGAGTGTAGGCGGCTGCAGTGAAGGGAGGAGTGAAAAAAGCGCAGGCAAGCCGGACAGTTCTCACTTCTCGCAGTGAGTGTGGATCCATAAACCTGCGAGATCAATGATGAATATCGCGGGATTCACGGGATTCACGCTCGTGCACAGTGTTGCTAATAAACTGGATGTAATTTAAGTTCTGTTGCTTTTATATGAAAATAAATATAATGAACAAGACACCCAAAATACTTGTTATTTAATTCCATTCCAAATAAGCGTTTATCAATAATTTTTTTCTTTAATACAGACATAGGCTATGTGGTTTTTTTATATTAAAATGACATTGCCTAACCCGTAGAGATCGCACTGTCCGAGAGTTTGGGAATATTCACACATAACATACACATAAAACATGATATCCGAGTTTTAAAATCAAACATTTTAAAAGAGAACAATACATCACGGTTGTTTAAACCAATCAACATTAAGCTGTGTCGTCAGCAAGTCGTTTCCCATCATGCTTTTGATCAGCGCAGTCGGTGGAGAGCAACTGCGCGCGACTGCAGAATCCAACACGTGCGCCTTGCGCTCGCGAGAGCTTTTTGACACACGTCAGCATGACATCAGAGCAAGGCGGACCGCACTCGGACACATTTCTAACCGGCATGCATTACGCGCTGATCACCGGTGATCGGTTCTGCGCAGATTTTGCTCATCTCAAACAAGCCTATTATTTTAATTTAGAGGGAAGAGGTTTGTCCCGCCCTCGCGCTGGTGCACACGTCATCAGAGAAGATGTCTTTGCAGGAGGGAGTGATGCGGGAAAAATTAATAAAATAATGATGATGTATTGTACCGAATAAATAATAAAATAACAGCTTATAAACACTGATAAGAAAAAGAAAAGAAGAGAATTGACCAGTTTGATTTATAGTGACTTAAAAGGTTATCCGGTGCCCTCGTCATTGGAGGAGCTTGACCTTTATGACAGAATGGTAGATTGGTTCACTAAAAATGTGTTCAAAAAACAGACGCGTTTTTAAATTTAAATAAGAATTTAGAATTCTGTGTGTGTGTGTGTGTGTGTGTGTGTTTGTGTGTGTGTACATTATACATTTATATGCCCATGTTCTTTCTAAACAATATACCGTTTAATCATGCTTTGGATTTTTGCTCTTTTTTTCTTCTTCTTTTGCTATTTCTTTACTTATTCGTTCCCAAATCTGCCCCTCATGTCCATAGACAGTGCTCATGTCTCGCGTCAGTTCCTGTAACGTCAACTCCCGCGTTGTATGGTGTATGTGTGCGCATGTGCATGTTGAGCGCTGTTTATGTTTGAGTGTGTGTGTTTGAGTGTGCTCCACCACCTCAAAATACTGCGCACTTTACGAACCGACAGCGCGGACACCGAGATGGCCGCAGCCGCCCCGAACCCTGAGGACGCTAGCCGGAACAGCGGCAGTCCGAGCTCGGCGAGCTCTCTGTCGGGAGACGGAGAGTCTGAGGAGGCCGAGGAGTTCGCCTCCGCGACCCACTGCTCAGAGCTCTCCCGACGGCAGAACGAGCAGCGGAAGCTCGGGCTCTTCTGCGACGTGACGCTGGCGTTCAGCAGCTCTCCAGGAGCCGCCAACCGCTTCGAGTTCACCGCACACCGCTCAGTCCTGGCCGCGGCCACGGATTACTTTACGCCGCTGCTCGGTGGTCAGTTTTCGGAGTCGGTGACGCGGCGGGTGGAGATGAAGGAGTGGAGCAGCGAGGCAGGCCTCGACCAGGAGACGGTGGAGAGCGTAATCCAGTTCATGTATACGGGCGAGATCCGAGTGAGCACCGCCAATGTGCATGAGGTGCTGGAGCTGGCAGACAGGTGAGTGAGATCGAGAGAAAGAGACAGACATGCAGGTCAAAGATGTGTCAAAACCCTGTTGCCTACCTAGACCGCGTTTTTTGGTGTGTCTGATCACTCAAATGCACATTGGGCATCATAGAAGCAGTCCATGTCCGACGCATTTTGGCATCACAACTGGCACCTTCAAAAAGTTTTTTGGCATCGCAGCTGCTTGCGGTATTTTGTGGGGGTTCAAGACATAAGTGACGAGGATACTCGCAGAGATGGGCATTTTGACATATTTTGACTTACTGCATTAAAAATCAAATGACCTACCTGCAGATTGTGGCTACCTTGTTGTTCAGGTTTGTGCAACCTAGGTGTGTGTATAGTCAAGTTTGGGTGGACGATATGACACATCTTATTTCACTATTACGTCATGATATCATTCTTTTTGGTATTTTTGTTATTTTTATTGAAAATAAGATCAAAAATGTAAATAACAGTTGGACAAGTACAATACAAGAAAAATACATATGAAATAAACATTGCTTTACTTTATCAAGCACAATTGCTCTATTCAAGTAAGAAATTTAATAAGTGATTATCTTTGTCTTTTGCTGTTTGATTAATATTATCAACATAGACCGCAGCAGGTATATTAGGTGAATGTCTGCTGTGAATGTAAAAAAAAGATTGGAAAGAAAATGAGCGTGTGTCAGTAAATTAGATCCATGTATTATAGGGCTGGATGTTGACACAAATTTCACAATTCGATTCAATTCCGATTCACAGGCTTGTGATTGATTAATTTCAGATTATGATTCAATTCAATATAGATTAATTGGGGTATATGCAGGTACAGTACATGGGAAATCTAAACAAATGTCAACTAATGCTGTAAAGTATATACAGGGAACCCCAGTTGGTACATTACAGGTTAAAATGAACTGATTTGTATAGGCTACTTGCATTTAAATTACACAAAGGGGAGTTTTATAATAATAATAATGATATTATAATAACTTTTTAATGACATAATTTGAAATATAAACATTAAAATATTTTGCCAGGCCCGGAGTGGGTAATCGGGAGAGTCGGGAGAATTCCCGGTGGGCCGCTTCACTTTTGGGCCGGTCAAAGAAATTTTTTAAAAATTTTTTTACATTTGTAAAATGTTCGTTAGTCTATCTTCTCTTAAATTAGGCTACACAGATTCCGCATTCTGACACCGCAGCGCGCAGCCTATGAATGCAAGGGTTGTACCATGTGACGGAGTTCTCCCCTCTCCTCCCAAATAGAGTTGGTGGGGTCCATAGCCCGTCTTTTCCAAAACGTTTTCTCAGGTAAGCTACTGATAGCTGGACAGGTGTCCTATCGTAACGGTACGCGTCAGGGAGGATGGATGGGAGGAAGAGGCCAGGAGGGGCTGAAAAAGCCAGGTTGAAAAAAAGAAAGGCATTGGAGGAGGATGCGCCAAATGTGCTTACAGATTTATTTTCAAGAGGACAAACAGAAGTGGCAACAACTATTATTCGGCTAATACCGTTGTAGTGTTATCAACCTATTCACAAGCAAAATATTTAATTTAATTAAAATATTAGCCTTTTTGTATCACCCAATATATGGCGCGTTACTGTATTCTACTAAGTGTGTTGGTGGCGAGAATTTTCACATGATTATATACATAGATCTGATTGTTCTCTCCATGAACTGTAATGGTCCAGTGGCAGAACTTTTGCCAAGCGTGTAAGAGGTTCTGGGTTCTAATCCGCACTAAGTTGTATAGTCCCCCCCCCCATCAAAACCGATTGTTTGTTAGTGGTTGTATATCAAGCAGGGACACGTTTTTTGTGCATTATGTTTTGTGATTGCACCGTAACGATTGCACTTTGGTCACTTGATTTAAAAAACAACACATTTCAGATCGCCTCTTATTTAACAAATGAACGAAATGAATGCTCTAGAGTTAACGAGATGTTTTATTAATTTGAATTGGTACATCTGTGCCGAGAGATGTTTCAAAAGTGGTGGGGACACAATCGACCCTGGCAAAAATTGGTGGGGACATGTCCCAACCGCCCCTCCTGCAAATTACGCCTATGGTATGCAGTAAAAAACCTCTTAAAGGGGTGGTTCGGAACTTTGGACATCGGGCCTCATTTACAAGTTAGCCTGTGTGTTATTTACCAGTGGAGTCAGTTTTCGAAAATGTTCACCCAGTCCTTCCAGTTGCATAGTTTGCCGGTGCTAGGCTAGCGCGAGTCAATGGTATTGGTTAGCCTACCATTAAAACAGTTTTATCCACTCCACAGTTCACCAAAAGCACATCAATTATAACGCCAGACTGTCGATGTAAATGTCTGTTGAGAGAATAATGTTAGAAATCAAACTACCCTTTCATCGCATTGCAATAGTTATACTTTGTTCCCTGTATTTATCAGCATAGTCTACAGCAGCGGCGGAGTGATATTAAGTTACCTAGGCAACCGAGAGAGCCAGTCCACATGACAATCACGCAATTGTATTTACCTGCCGCAGACACTCGTCATCACTACAGAAACAGAGTTTATTTCAAGAATAAAGCAACAAGACAACAATAACATATATAAATATAATGTATTGCTACACAATACAAAGAGACAAATAAACAACTTTAGTGGATTGTACAGGCAATAGGCCTACAATGTTTGACAGACTGTTGGACCAATTCATAAAATAACTAACGTTATATCGTTAGTTACACTATTGTGTCACTCTCCACAATGCCTTGAACTGTAACGTTATCTCCACTAACGTTGTCGGTGTCGATCTATCAGTTATGAAAGAGTAGCTTCATTACGTTAGCTAGCTAACGTTAGAGTAGCCTAACAAAAGTTATTACCTGTTCATCTGTAGCTGTTGGTGAATCTGGAAAGACGGCTGGAACTGCCTTCCAACTCAGTGACTTGTTATCGTTTCGATCACTTTGTACAAAGTCGTCTGATATAAAATGATCGCTACAAATTCAGGCATTTAGTAGTGTCTCTGTCGGTGTCTCCTTATCCAAGCCAGCAGCAAGAAGCCACAGTTGGTTTCTTTCTGGATCTCTTACTGGAAATCTGTAGAAACTTTTTGTTGACCATCTTTTTGGTTTATTTGTACAATTTCTAAAACTTCTGTTGTGTTTACTTTCCGGCGCAGTACGACTCCCTGAGCAAAGTAAAATTCCGCCGCTGCTGAAAAACTAGTTCCTGTAAATGTAATGCGATCATTGAAATATATTTTGATATGTCAAACTACATTGAGTAGTTTGATTTCTAACATTATTCTCTCAACAGACATTTACATCGATAGTCTGGCGTTATAATTGATGTGCTTTTGGTGAACTGTGGAGTGGATAAAACTGTTTTAATGGTAGGCTAACCAATACCATTGACTCGCGCTAGCCTAGCACCGGCAAACTATGCAACTGGAAGGACTGGGTGAACATTTTCGAAAACTGACTCCACTGGTAAATAACACACAGGCTAACTTGTAAATGAGGCCCGATGTCCAAAATTCCGAACCACCCCTTTAATTATTTTTTTGTAGCTTCTGAGCAGCAGATAAGCCAGTCCCCCGCTAAATATGAGGAGGTCATGACTACAGGGACAGGTAGAGAGGATACCAGAGTAAACAATGTGAATTAAAGTTATTTAATGTAAAAGATCAGTAGCCTATGCTTTTGTTAATTTATCAATATCCTTGTGGAATAGTGGAATATTTTTTGTTAACTTCTCAGCTTAAGTGAATTATTATTTAACCTTTACATTATTGTTGAACCATGGTATTAATGAAAACTACACAATAGTAAGAGCTGAACTGTTGCTTTTATTCATCCAATTTCCACCACCATGAAAAAAGTGGGCCGGTCTTAGGCCTGAAACTCCCGGGCTGAAAAGTGGCCCCACTCTGGCCTGATATTGTCTGTCATAAAGACATGTTGGATTTATTCAAACAGGCATTCAATATTGAAGAGCAGGTTAAGTAAAATTACAATGAATGTGCTAGTGTATATTTAACATAATGCTCCTGTCTAGAGTTAATATTTTTTTGGCTGAGTGTATGGGCGTCAAATGGCTTTTCTGAGGTAAATGTAACATTACTTGACATTGTTTACAAGCTGTTTTATTGATGCCTTCTTGCGGATGAAACCCTGAGACATGATACAGATTTCTGCAAGTTGTACTGTTTCTTTTAACATAACTTTTCATGCTCTTACTAGCAGTAAAGAGGAAGAAATGATCAATTCACGTATGATCTGTGCTTTCGCTCGCGCTGCAGTCAAACCACATTAAAGAGCGTCAAAAATGGTATTTATTGTTTGAATTTCATAATAAAATAGATATAAGTCTCAGCTTTCAAATTCTGTCAAAGTAACAGCACCAATATTGCGATTTATTGGATGGGAGTTTTGTTCATCCACTGAAAACAGCATGGACTGAAATATCGATTCTTGGAATTTGAGAATCTATATCAGTTCATGAAAATGAGAATCGATTAAAATCGAGAAATAAATATTTTTATCACAGCCCTAGTGCATTAGGTCTCAAGTGACGGCAGCATGGATCTAATGTACTGAAATGCATCCATTTTCTTTCTCAACTATCTATAGATCTTATGTAGCCACACCCCTTTTCAGCGCTGAGCTCGTTGTCTTTTGACTTCCGGTCTGTACTTTTACAGCGATCTTGCATAGTTATGAATGAACGGCTCGTTTAAAAAATTTCCAAGGTCCATTTTTTAAGACATATGCTTTACAATGCTTATGATAAACATTACAATGCTCATGATTAGGGCTGCAACAACTAATCGATAAAATCGATTATAATCGATTATGAAAATCGGTGTCAACGAATGTCATTATCGATTAGTTGGTCTGCTTACGTCACGGGGAGCGTTTACTGGTACGCACACACACGCAAGGTCTCTCTCCCTCAGGCGCTCTGCCGAGCGCGCGCGCTACACGGTTTGGAGCAGTCTCTTCTGTCTCGCATGCGCGCTCTTGCTTGCGCGCTCTAGATTTCGGGAGTTTGAACTAATTCGTGGGCATCAGGGAGCCGCAATCAATATGCGGGGGACTTCCGGGATGTCTGTATTTTGTCTCGAGCATCAGGTTGTGCAATCAGTTCGCTCGCAACGTAAGTGATGGATTAAAATAGCGCTACCGCAGAAATAGGTTAAATTAAAACGGTGTTTACAAAGTGAAGCATTAAATACAAAGGCAGTTAATAACAGCAGCAGTAAAATATTGTTTTTTAGTCACTGTACTCAGTGGTTTTCAGCGAATGCTTGTGCACTAATGCATAATTTCTCCTGTCCTTTACTCAAGCCTGTTAGCTTGCTGGGTAACGTTTCCTCCATTCCGTTCTCTTTTTATAGCATTTGTCTACTAAGTTTTAATTGTTTTTCAAACGCGATCTACTGTGGCTCTACATTCACACAATTGTTTTCAGTCTTTCTATATTTATTTAATCAATTTATCCTTATATTATATTCTTTTATATATTATATATATAATATATATAATATTCTTTATCCTTATATTCCTTATATATAATTAATTTTAAATAAAAATTAAATGAATTATATATTTTAGATGTTTTTAGTTTGTTCTTAGTTCAGATATTCACATCTGAACAACATGTCTGTGTAAATTTGTTTTAACAAAAATTGTGTTAAAACATAATATGTTGGATATCATTTTTTTAACAATAATCATGTTTGTCAACTTGCCATCAGCAATTATCATTAAAAACAATGCAAATATTGATATTAGTAAAACTCAATGTGTGGTTTTTGCACTTTTTAAAGTACACTTTTACACATAAATACCCTGATTTACGGTTTTATTTAGTTATAATAAAAAAAAAAATCTAATTTAATTTCTATCCGATTAATCGAAAAAATAATTGTCCGATTAATCAATTATCAAAATAATCGTTAGTTGCAGCCCTACTCATGATAACTTTCGTTAACTCTACAATAAGTAAATCAACTTCACCAGCTAATTACTCCTGGACAGCGATGCCATAGAAATATACAGAGCAAACGCAAAAACGGAAGTTCAAAGGCAATATTCTAAAGATGGCGGCGCCCTCATTTCTCTGGTGCATAAGGTCTATACGTTCACACAACGTGAATGCTCCCCAAGACAGGCATTTTAACGTTGTTCTGTAATTTTGACCGTTCAAATGCAACTGAATTCTGGATTACATGCTTTCTAAGATAGTTGACTTCCTGAGCACGCACTTAAAATGTGTGTCAGTTCTTTTCACAGCTTTGCATTTAATAACACTTTTTTTTAATCATTATATGCATACCGTGATATAAACAGTATAGCAAAATCTCTGTAAGTGTAAATAGACACTTTAATCATCATTGCCTCGATATATGTCATCATAATGCCCAGCCCTAGCTGACTACTAGAACAAATATTATATGTCTTGCCTGTAATGTTGTGGGGGTTTTTTGTAAGACCTAAAATAATCACCTTTTTTTTCCACTCTCAGGTTCTTGCTTGTGCAATTGAAGGATTTTTGTGGAGAATTTCTCAAGAGGAAGCTCAGCCTGGGCAACTGTGTGGCCGTCCATAGCCTTGCACACATGTACACTTTGGATCAGCTGGCCTTGCGTGCTGCTGACATGATTCGTCGCAACTTCCACAAAGTCATTCAGGATGAGGAATTTTACACGCTTCCGTTCCACTTGGTCAGAGACTGGCTGTCTGACGCAGAGATAACAGTTGACTCTGAGGAGGTTCTGTTTGATGCTGTGGTCAAATGGGTTCAGAAGAGCTCAGAAGAACGTGTGAAGTATTTTGAGGAGCTCTTTCGTCTCCTCAGGCTGCCACAGATAAAGCCGACCTATCTTACGAGAGTTGTGAAGAACGAGCCATTGGTCGCACAGAACGCAGCCTGCCTACAGCTTGTGTCAGAGGCTGTGGAGGGTCATGCGATCCGCTTCGAGAACCTTAAATCTGCAGATACAGAATTCTGGGCCTCATACATGGCCACGTTCCAACCAAGATTTGGCCAGAACATGGATGTTATCATGGTAGTCGGTGGGGTCTCTGAAGGAGGCGACTACCTGAGTGAGTGCGTAGGGTACTTTGTATACGAGGACCGTTGGGTCAATTTGCCACACATCCATAACCATCTGGATGGTCACGCTATTGCTGCCACTGATACACATGTATACGTGGCTGGTTCGATGGAACCAGGATTTGCCAAGACGGTGGAGCGCTACAATCCAAATCGCAACACCTGGGAACAAGTGAGCAACCTCACCACACGAAAGCATTCCTTTGGACTCACCTGCATCAAAAATATTCTGTATAGTATTGGTGGTCATGGCAACTTCAGCCCCGGCTTCAAGGATGTGAGCGTCTACGAACCTGACCAAGACAAGTGGCACAACCTAGAATCTGCCCCTAAGATTTTAAGAGACGTCAAGGCCATCAGTGTCGAAGATCGATATGTTTACGTAACGGCGCGAACACCCGTAGATACCGACAGTGATGACGGGTTGAAGACGGTCACTACTCGCTATGACACCGACAGTCGCCAATGGCAGGAAGTTGACTCCTTACCGCTTATCGACAACTACTGCTTGTTCCAAATGGCTGTGGCGTCGACTAACTTCTACCACACAGCTTCCTGCTGTCCCAAGAGTTATACCAACGTACGTGATGAAGCAGCTCGGCAGAAGATTACCGCGAGGATCTCTGATGATATTCTTGAGAGTCTTCCACCAGAAGTTACCAGTATTGAGGGGGCAGCTATCTGCTATCTTGGTGATGATGTGTTTGTGATTGGTGGCTGGAAGAACAGTGATGATGTGGATAAGCAGTATAGAAAAGAGGCGTATCGGTATTGCGCTGAGCGCAAGCGCTGGATGCTTCTGCCGCCCATGCCTCAACCTCGCTGTCGTGCCACAGCGTGCCACGTGCGCATTCCCTACCGCTTTCTTTATGGGTGTCAGCGCTACCCAATGCCACAGAATTTGGCACGGCAGAGGGACCGTATGCAGCAAATGCAGCAGTTGCATCGTCGCACGTTAACTCTACGCAGGCAGTTACAATCGCAGATTGAATGCTGAGAGCCTTTATTGCTCAATAGAAGAACTGCTGCAAAAGAAATTTGATAATATAGCATTCCCATGATCCCATTCTCATTCAAATGTGTGTTATTTGATTACTTGTGACATTTCATCACTGGGAGAGTAAATGAAATGGCTGATGCTGATAAAGAAGAGAATATTTTCAATGTGACTGTTTGAATAATAGATTCCTATAAATATGTAAAAAAGATATGTTTGTTAATATCCGTACACATGAAACATTGTTTCATGGCGTTGCATGAATTTGCCTTATTCCCGTTGTCGGCAAGTTGCAGAATGCTGCACTTAATTTACCTTAGTCATAACGTTCCATGTGGTGATGGTTGTCATCTACATTTGTGGGGTTCTCAATTATTTTGCAAGGAGTGACAGTGTCCTGCTGTAATGAATTGGCAGTTCAAAATCGTTCACATTTTTTGAGCAAACCATGAGTTACTACAAGAACCACTGCATCTTTATTCTCCTCACTTTGTTTATTAGTTCCTGGACTTAATTGTGATGATTTGGTTTGTTTTGCACTTGAATGCAATGCTTTCACAGTCTTTGGCTGTATTTGCAAAAATGCATTCTTCACAACTACAAGCACTTAATTTCAATTTTAGTCTTCGTCTTAATCTGTATTATTATTTTATTTGATTATATTTGTTATTTTTCCTAGTTATGGAGTTATGGCATCAGTTATTGACGCGTGACGGCTACACATAATACAGTTGCAAAACCAGACATGTTCAGAATAAAGTCAAGGAACCATTACCTCAGTGTTTGCGTGACCATTGCAACCTTTCAAAATTATTTTGTCATCAGTCTTACAGTCTGTGCCAGTTCCCTTAATTTCATGTTTTTTTTTATTCATTTTTAGCCACCTCAAAGACATTGGTTTGTGTGCTGTCATGCAATTCCTGCCAATAATTGTTAACGTTTGATTTGAACAATGTTTTTTTTTTTTTTCAGTGAACTGTTGTACATTCACAATTATGATATAGCTCATACAGATGTTACCATTACTGCATCCTTGTCCTTATTACAAAAGATATTTATTATATTTTTATTCTTTTTACATTCCCTTATCTTTTTCAATGTGATGTTTAGTGTTTTACAAGAAATCTCAGTACACTTCATTGGGTGAAAACTTGTAAAGCAATCATTGGCACCATCAAGACCAGCTTAGACATTCATAATGTTTGCCTGAAGAACATTTTACTGTTATTGTTGTCCATACCAAAGTCTTAAAGAATGTCATCTTAGCTGACCTAATGTTACACTGCGATGTTAAAATCTTTACTAAATGCAAGATAGAAATGGCTTTTGACAATATATCTATAGCTCTTGTCTTGACTCGTGCAGTTTCATAGTCATTTCATACAAGAAAAAAAAAAGATAAAAGATTTAGCATACATTGATTGAACGTGCATTAATAAGCCTTTTTCAAACATTTTCCTGCATATTGGAGAATGTAGAATCGTTGATATTGTATTTACTCAATGGGAAATGTACGTTTTGTGTCTCTCATGTTGAGATGTGGTTTAATAGTGTTTAAACTCAGTTTTCTTTCCTTCATGCACAGAGGAAAGGGGTGTGTATGTATGTGTGCGTGTCGATGGAGAAAGTGTCTGACTATAAGAGTAGCAAGGCTGGGATGTTCCCTTGTCCTGTTCTCGCTGTTGTAAAGTCTTTCAAGGGCGAGTATAGTTTTGTTGCATGTGTTATAAAGTATGCACATGTTGTGAATCTCAGTGATTTGCAATAAATATTTATTAAAAATCTGATATTGTCCACGAGTCCTCCTTCTACCCAGTTGATTCTCACCCTTAAAGTGCTGTTACTTTTACATTTACTAGGATGTTTTATGATGTAGTGTAAATTACACTAGTGTTAATTATGGATTGATTGAGGCATTTTCAGATAAAATATGATTATTTCCAAACTGGTTTGAGTATCAAACTAGTATGGGAAATAATATGGTAAAATGACAAAGAAAATTATAGTTAAGTTTTATCACTGTTATATTACATTGGATACTTGTTAGGTTCCAAGTATAGAGCAAATGGAGAATAAGTCTGGAGTAACATGACTGTGCTGATGAATCAATCCATACTATAAAACCAGGAAAGTCAAACAAGTAAATAGTCAGATAGTTTTGATTTTGTGATCATACTATAATCCATCACCCTCAAGCAAGGTCACAAAGTTTGCAATAGAAAGTTAATTATTACAGTCAAAGGGTTTGAGTTTGAGGACTACAGACATTTGCCCGGTTTCACCGACTAAGATTCATGTTTGAGCTGTCTTAACTGAAAGCAACTTGCACTGAAATATCTCAGTGCCTTTTTTTTTCTCAAGGTGCACACCAGTAATGTTTTTTTTTTGTTTGTTTTGTTTTTGTTTTCTAAGGCAAGTGTACAAGCTACTTAAAAATCCTAATTTAACCAACTACTACTCCTGGCTTAATCTAAGACCTGTCTGTGAAACCGGGGCATTATGTTTTGGTGAACTGCAATATCAGTGTTGCCTGCTGGAACACTATTTGTCAAGTTGAGTCTTGGTTCCAAGGTTTCTTCACCTATCTAAACATCTTAGAGAGATTTTCCTTGCCACAGTCTGTTTCACATTAACTAATTAATGCCCAGACTTTTCCCAGAAATGTCACATGAGCATACCGAGCAGACCATTTGGCATTTAAGTGTATTTTTCATTAAAAAGTGGACACAAATCTATATACAGAAATTACAATAGAAACCAATGCAAAGATAATAAGGCAGAATGGTACCGTATTAAACAACACTACATCCAGCAAGTTGTCAAAAATTAAAATGTCTTATAAGCTTAAAACATTACATTCTCCTACTGAATACCGAAAATATTTATAGCTGGAAAATAATCCATCACAGAAGAGCATTATAATAGAAAGAATGAACAAATACATCATGCATGAAGAACCCTTAAAAAAAAGTTAAATTATATTTATTAAAGGTACATGTAGACAGTATTGTAAAATCAATGTACTAGTCTACTTGCGTATAGTGTACTATTTCAGTACTTATTGGGTCTAAATCTACTTTTTAGTTTATAAAAGTTAGTGTACTTTTTGTAAACGTTTAAGTACACAATTAGTTTACATCCAAGTATTTATTTTGTATTGCAATTATACTGTGTGCACTACAAGGGAAATAGGTACTGTTAGCTATATAGCCCACTTTTTAGTTTATGAAAGTACAGTTTTAAGTAAACTCTCAGAAAAATACTAGTTTATTAGTTTTTATACTGCAAGTATACTTTCTTTTAGGGAACTTAACACAATACTTATAGTTTATTACTTACCATACTATTTTGTCCCTATTTAGGTATTGATTTAGCAAAGTATAATTTATTTCAGAAGTCCATAAAAACTAGACAAAGTAAACCAAAAACAGTAAACAAAAATTGCTCACTTGAATAATCTTTTTTTTTTGTAAGTGTAGTCATGATGTTTCATTTCAAAACAAAATGTTTGCAGGCACTTTAGTTTGGAACTTTTATTCAATGGCATAAATGCATTTAGAGATCTGAATTTTTTTTATATCTAAAAGTATAAAAAAATATGTAACAATCAAATGTACACTTTTAATACTGGAAAGCTTGGTTGGTCTGGTTTTCAGCCTCAGGATTATGAGTCTGTTGCTTTGTTCTCTTTCTGAATGCATGTACATTCACATGTGTTTGTGCATGTTTCACAGTTCTTCGTGACGTGCTTTCTCTGCGTCTTCATCTGATTTTAGTTTGAGTTCATCCAGAGTGATCAGACCATCAGCGTTCCTGTCCTGGTTCTTGAACATGTCAGTGATGACACTGTCCGCATCTTGAGCTGGTTTCAGACGACCTTTCCCTTCTGATACCTGCTGTTTGATGAACTGTGAAAACTGTGGAGAGACATGGTAGGAAAGTGAGGTTTAAAACTAAATTATTGCTTTCCTAACAAAGACTGACACTTTATAAAACAAGCATTTAAGTGAAAAGAACTTACCCTGAAAAGAAAACAGAGCCAAGAGGTAAACACAGCATGTCAGCAATAGTAAAGATAATGCTAATTTAGTAGCGCAAGAGACAAGTCTCATATCTAGCACTGTAACGATACTTACAGTAACTAGTCAAGTCAGTGAGTTTAGTATTAGAATGTGAAAATCAAAAGTTTTAAAGATAACCCATCAAATAAAAGTTCATTTTAACTTGAAATTGTGACAGAAATATATTACTATTGTACAATAGATTGGAATTGTCAAAGTAATAATAATAATTATAAAATCATTATATTTTATGCCTTCATTTGATTACCACTGTTTATGATACTACATTTGTATCAAAACATAAAACCAGAAAAAATAAAACAGACAACACAAAATTTCTGAAAAACTAAAATATTTTATAGGGTCTTATTATTGTAAAAATATATAATAAATTGTTAAAAGTGTTATGAATCCAATTGAATAGACATGCTTTTTGATTATTTAAAATGCATGTAACCATTAAAACAAAATCCATTATAAAAATATAAGAAATACGAATATACGATAAAGGAATTTGTGAAAAAGAAAAAAAATTGAAAGGGCCCTAAACATTTATTTTTTGCTATCTTTTAAAAAATTGTTGTAAAATTATATAAGTTGTATGGTTTCAGTTAATTAGACACACTTTATGATTGCTCAAATGTCTATGCCCCGTGATGCTTCGTGCAAATTAGGGGAGTAACTTAATATTTCAAAATGATTTCTGTCATTTTGACAGACAATAAATATTGTATTTACCTGCTTTAGAAAAATTACAGTAAACACCAAAATAGGGATCAGAAGTGAAAAGGGGAGACAATTACATTTTAAAGCATTCGTGTGAAAACAAACCTGGAAAGAGATGTGAGGATTTGGGGAAGAAAAACAAGTGTGCTGCAGTGAATTATTCATGGGATATATTTTAAATTAAATCGAGAGAGCAGGCCACAACGCTGTATATGTTGTCTTTTTTCATACTGTTACAGAAGTGGGGAAAAAAAGAAAAGAATTAGGAGGAAAAGAATTTAGCGACTGAAAGAGCTCTTGCCATGTTATACAGTATGCCACATTAAGATACTGGTACGTTATAAATTATTACGTTAAGAAGGGTTACATGATTCTCCTGATGTCTGAAAATAGAACATGAAGGAAATTGTAAAGCTCATTCAGTCAAACTGATGGATAAGGATTATTTGTAGCGCAACCTTATGATTTGAAATGATTTGTTTCTGTCTTTTTGAGTGGAACTCTAACTCTTTTTGAGTGGCCTCCCATAATGTAGGAAATTAGGAATTAGGAAATTAGGAAATAGGTGGATTAAACAGTTTTCAAAAAAATCAAATGAAGGAGGAAAAAAAACTGAATCTGTGAAAAGCTCAAATGGATTTCATAGGGCCCTACAGGATCCGTAAACTGACCTCCTCTAAAGGGACCTGTTGGTCCTGGTTGATGTCTAGAGCCTCAAAGAGCTGAACTGGACTATCTTCAAGCCAAACGAACAAGTAGCCTTCAGGAACTCCCTTCTGCAGAGACACCAGCTCCAGTTCGAACCGTAGCACTGCACTCCCAGGGACAAGACCAGCTAGGAAAACAAGAGAACAAGGCAATGATGTTTCATTTGACAGGAATTCATTAACTCTATATTACAGTGTTCCTTATTCTTTTGCTGTTTGAAGACTCCAAAAAATATAAAAAGTCACACACACTTCTTCAAATCCTCAGCTTGTCGTTTTCACACAAGTATTAGGAAATCATCTTCTCTTCCCGATAAACGGCTTCCAATAACTCAGAGCAGGGTAGATTATTTTTCTCCCTATACTGATACTCTCTTCGAGGCAGTTTTCCTCTTAGCCTTTCATGGGTTTCTTCATTTTGAGTAGTTGCGATCTTCACTTCTCGAGTTGTAGGGTTCTCCGATATTCCTTTCTCTTCTAGCTTATTTTCCCCTTTTCTTAAACATTCTAAAACGGATTAATTGGCCCACAGCCACTTAATCATCATTAACAAAGTGCACACTCCTTTCTGTCCTCTTTCTTTAATGATTAAAAATCTTAAATGTCAATCTCAGACTTCAGGTGACTCCACTTTTTCTCACTCTCTCCATGACTCAACAGCGCTTCAGTCAACACCTCATTAAAGTATTAAAGGTCTGTGGTATTTCTCCTCGTGACTACACCGGGCACTCCTTTAGGATACAGCTACATCAGCCGCAAATAAAAGACTTTCAGAAGATAGCTAAATAATGCTGGTCAGCCTACAAACATTATATTTGCAATATCTATATAATGTGCAAGCTCACTTGCAACCAACAAGTCATAACAAGGAGATTATCCTACATCTCTGTTGGGGCGTCCTTCTCTGTCATATTCACCCATCTCAAGTTAATCAAGTTAAACTGTAATGTGTCATTTGCTTATCAGCACATGGTGTTCCCATTATGGACGTATGTGGAGCATTTTTACAGTGTCAAGTAGTTAACCTTATTTCATACAGATACAATTTAGCTCCCTTGTCACTGAGCCTGTCAACACTGACTTTTACAATGTTTCAGTTACACGGGGTTCGTACAGACTCTGTCAAATGAAATTTCAGGACTTTCAAGGACTTTTCAAGCACTACTTTTTTGGGATTTCAAGGACTTCAATCGGCACTTATCAAACAGTATCTTTATTATTTTTAATTTTATTTTTTTACTCAAATTAAATATATATATATATGGTATCGGATGTTTCACTTCATAGAGGTCAATCCATTGACCAGCACTGTCAGGCATGGGAAATACCCTTAACCATTGAAAGGATATTAAAACTGATTTTTTCCCCCATTAATACATATGATTGACCTGAAGAATGAAAGTTTTATTATATACTTATCATACTTAATATCATGCTCATAGCCATGAGAAATAGCTCTATATCTCAGACGGGCTGCAGTGTTGATTTAGCGTGAAACAATTGTATGTTTTCAACAACACTGAATTAGGGATGCACCGATACCACTTTTTGCAGAACAAGATACCAATACCGTAACCGATCCCTGAATTTTCACTGCATTTGTAATTTTTAAATGTATTAGTAGTAGATAAACCAAAAGAATATAAATCATATTAGTTGGCTTCATTTTTTCATCAAATATATATTTCTTTCAATTATTTTCATGCTTAATTAAGCCTGCTAAAATGCATTGAATGAGCTTCTGTTACTGTACATTCTATTGCTCTATCATATTTTATCTTTCATTGAATGCACAGCACATATTTAGACTAGAGCAGCTCCAGAAGGGTCAGTGCTGAGGATTGGGTCAGTGGTACAAATGTTTAGACAACAGTGAAATATCAATTATTTAATCCAATTTTGATACAACAAAAACTGCCAGCCTAATTAATGTGAATTTAAAACATTATTAAAGGTAAGCAGTCAGCAACAAAATAAGAATGAATAATCAACTTACAAATAAATACAATAGAACATAGAAAGGCCACAAATTAAATAAACAGTGTTTTTAGAGTTGTTTGGGTAGATCTAACAGGTAGGCCTACAGAAATTTGAATAAAGTAATCAAATGTGAAAAAATGCATATTCATTATTGGATAAATTAAATATAGATGGATATTTTTGTAAAGCTGAAAAGGGTAGCATATTTAGTCAAGAGCAGTTTGTAATTTATTTGTCCATTGTTTGATTAACATTAAAACAGCAGTGGGTTTGTTAAACTGCTGCCCCTTTAGGAAGAACGCACAGACCCCATTTGAACATGGTTCACTTGAGATATAACTGACTTTGTTTACTAGGATACTCGCCAAGATGGCCGTTTTTACATAATTTTGTGTGAGTTCGTCCGTACAAGCGCAAGACGTGAAAGACAATTTAACTCAGGATTCGCGCACGGAGACGCTGCATAGTTTGCGGGGCGCGCGCTGATGTTTGCGTTCATGGAACTTCTTGACTGCAAACGTCCAGTAATAATGTAGGGAATCACTCGTTATACATAAATCAGGTAACAGTTCATGTTTTACTTTACTTACATATACGATTTACTTTTCATCCAAATAACACGTGCTGAGTGAACGATCAGCAATCAAGAGCATTCAACAGAACTGCGCTCTCTCTCTCTCTCGTCAGTTAACGTTAATAAGCTACATTCCTCGTTTTATTTTCTTTGATATTGATATCCGACTGAACTACAAACCTTCCACTGATGTCAGTTTAAAGGGATGTGCTCGACCAGCTCGAGTGTCCGTGCCGCTGAGCGCTCAATCCACAGCGCAGTTTTCTCTGATCAGCTCGCGCACCACAGCTGTTACTATACACACGCTGCCTGGTAGGCCAATCGGTTGTTGTCGGTATCGGAGCATTTTTACAAGTACATGAGCTCGGTGCATCCCAATTTTTTTAATAATTCAAGCACTTTTCAAGTACCTCTTCAAAAATATGGCTGTTTTCAAGGGTTTTCCAGGACTTAATTTTCAAAAAGTCAAATTCAAGTACTTCAAGCACTTTAAGCACCTTGTACGAACCCTGGTTACAGCACATGGTGGCTTGAGCTAGTGTGGCATAAGTGGCATTGTTCCTATTTGCAAAGGTAGTAGTTCAACACCGGCTTAAATTAAAAGTACGACATAAGCCCCTTTCACACAGTGCGCTAATTTCAGGAAATTGCCGTAAAATTGCTAGAGTGCTTTCTGTGTGAGCACAAACACATCCCGGGTTCGATGCCCGGATGGGGACATAGTAACATCCTGACATCACGTGTCTTTGCGGGATCTTTACGGGATGTTTGTGAATGCGGATTCCAGAAAATCCCTGGCAGTGTGAATGAACCAAAATCAAACCATCACGGAATCTCTGTATGAAAGGAGCTATAGACACACAAGATAAGACACACCTCCTTTCTCTCCATGTCCAAGGTGTGGCGGCACTAGAACTGTCCGTCTCTCTCCCACACACATGTTCCTAAGGGCCTCATCCAGGCCATCAATTATTTTACCCCCTCCAAGCAGGACATCCTGTGGGGCCTCATAGTCGCTCCTACAATGATTGAAGATCAACAAACAAATCACAAAACCATTAGCACATTGTGTTTTTATGAATTCACTTCAAAAACATGAATCATTTAATAAATATGGATGGATGGATAGAAACTCACGATGTAAAGAGCAATGTGCCGTCCAGCAGTGAGCAGTTGTAGTGGTACTGAATGAAGTCATTCACCTCACTGGTTTCATTACACCCAGCAGATTTATTCATGATCTCCACCTGCACAGGATCTTTGACATTGTGGAAATCTATCACATGGATGTCAAAGACCAACACGGCCGAACCTGGGATGTCCTTACCTAGGCAAAACAGAGCTTCACTTACTGCATATTCACATTTATAATGCAAACAGGAATTACCAATATCTATCTTCCCTCTGTAACTCTCGCCTAGTCGCCTACAGAAGGAAAGCAGGGCTGAGCCCGATCAGCACCTATATGGGAGACCTCCAAACATCCCTGCATCTACTAACTGGCTTCATTCCTCGGTTTCCTCTCCACCAATAAGGTGGTGCGTGAGATGGTGCTGTAGCATCATTGAGGTGGATGTTGCACTCTGGTGGTTTAATTATTTATGTATATACTTATATACTAATATAATTTTGAAACACACCCAAGGGTACTAGCGCTTCTGTTTTTAGTTTTTGTCTTTGTCCGTCTTTTTGTCTTTAGACCTTTTCTGTTTCTTTGGACGTACAGGTACTGATTATCTCATTGTCTTAACTGTCTTTGTGGTAAAGCACGAAAATAAATGTGTACCATTGTCAAATATTCACTTTTCGTAACACCAAACAACTCTACGCTACTAGTGTATCTACAAAAGTAGCAGCCGATGAGTGTGAGGCTTCTCTCCAAACCTTTAATGGAACAGTGGGCCACGTCAAAATGGCAAATACATTTAAGGAGATGACCCACACCGAACATTATTAAAACACTTTTTTATAGAAAATTATAGTCTTCATCTTATGTGGGTGTATACCAGGGCCAGAAAATATTGGTGGCTTTGGGGTAAAAAGGCCACCAAATGAACAAAAACTCCCCAAAATCAAGATAATGAGGCAAAAAAGTCCCCACACAATTAGACTAAATCTATTACAGCTGACACAATTAAAGTGAAATTAATGAAAAGTGTTGATTTGATTAGATCTGCTCACGTTACATTAGATTTTTTTACACCTTGAGCATTATAACCAATCACAAAGGTTAATGTTGAGCTTATGAATGCAATGGCCAATCAGAGGCGTTCAGATGAAAACGCCAAAGTTTTGTGTCAGTGAACATTATTTACCACTGACAGAATTTTGAATCTGCACTCTCTTGAATTCTCTCATCATAAACAAAGATGAGATACGATGTCAGCAACAGATTCGTTTTGCAGCTTCTTTGATTCATGAGTTCACACTTACATATAATTGATTTTCTAATGAGTAAAAAGCAAAAAACTAATTCATAAACAGATCATAGCTTTTTTTTACTGTATAGACAGAATATGACATGCCCTTTCCCCAAAAGTTTCAATGTATTCTTTTAATCTACATTAATAATCATTATTATAATAGAGCAATAATTGACAATAATGATTTTTGTCATAATACTGCAGCCATAACCTGAAATGTATTTTTTGTTTGTTTATGTAAGGTATTTACATTATCCAATTGTGTGAATACCTTTGAACAGTATTAAACAGTCCGTGTCCATAAACGTAAATGCTGTCAGATGCAGCCTCTGTTCCACCTTTCCAGTGTAAAGATGGCTTTTGTTGATGATGATTGATAAAACTTAATTGGTAGCTAGTATTCTGATTGATTGATCGGTTCTGAACTTCATACAAAAATGTCAGAAAAGTTACTCGAATCAAAGAACAGTACTAATAAAGCCCCATTCTTACAGATCATTAACTAAAAAAAGTTGGTTTAGGGTTTAGTTACCCCCTTAATGAAAAAGTAAATTTCTAACCCTGGTGTACACCACTGTCTTCACACACATACACATTTTTTTAAATTGATATTAATATTTAAAACTTTTTAAATTAGCACCAAACTTCTGAATGCACCTTTAAGGCACACTTTCGTTCCACTTTCATAGGCAAACTAGTCCTTTAAATGCATTAAGATCATCTAACCTGCCCCCTGCTGGCCATACGCAAGGTGAGGCGGCAAGATGATTCTTCTCCTCTCTCCTGTACACACACCCTGCAAGCCTTTATCTATGCCTGCGATCATGTAGCCCAGTCCAATATACGTGTTGTACGTCTTGTTGTGCTGATAACTGTGATATTAGAGGTAATACATCAGAATCTACATCTACTGCAAAATCAACAACAAGGAAGCAAATCAATTTTGAAAAAAGTCAGGAAATAAACCTGGAGTCAAACGTGAGGCCGTTGAGGAAGGAGGCATTGTAGTGGTAGCGGATGTAGTCGCCTGCAACAGATTTGCGTGTACATGGTTCAGGCGCCTTCTTGAACTCCACAATGATGTCATCTTTAGGGTTGTGGAGGTCTTCCAGGAGAATGTGATACACTACTGATGCGTGTGGAGGAATGTCTGTGCCTGAGGGAAAGAGACAGACGCAAGGATGAAAGAAAGGGAAAGAAAGAATGAAATGTCAGAAAGAGAAGTTGTTCAACCCTCATGATGTGTTGTGGGTCCATTTGACCGGCATTCGTTTTTTAAACTGCTTGAAACAATTTAAACTATTTATTTCTTCTTGATTTTTTTTAAATCACCCTGGGAAAATTCACTGTTTCTTTATCGATTCAGAAAGTCTGTGAAATTAAGTTTTTGGCTGTTAGCTGTTTGGATTTCAATTTCTAGTCTGTTGCAGCACTGAAAACAAGTGTGTGGAGGAACCCATTTTACTATTTGAAGGGTTTGAGAACCAGACATAAAAGGCAGAGGCTATTTAGGCTACACAAAGTACAATATCAATAAATACTATTTACACAAAGTACAAATAATGTTGTTAGATACTATTTATACTTAGTTGTAGTTATTTGTACCTCTGTGTGCAAGTAGTCAATCAAAATGTGTTCTAAATTGGTTAAAAGTATCATTTGAAATCCTCCAACTGAATCATAGTCTGAAGTCTTGTAGTGTATTCCAGTCATAAGCAGTTACTAAAACAGGTTGCGTTTTGTAATCATATTTTTTTTAAATGTTATCCATCTTGTTGATAAACGATTAAGAACCCAGGGTTTACGAATGTGCAGTGTGAAATCTGGAAACCCCATTACCCAGGAATAACTCACATAAAGCATGAACAGTGTGAAACATGGAACAAGATAAAACAGAATTACATTGACACAATTTCAAGTGTGAAAAGTCCAACATTAAAGGATGGAACCATTTCCAAGATTTTAATTAAAATCGATAATTGATAAAGAATAGGATGTTCTTTATATAAACATGCAAATGGTTTGCTTGCTTACCATATCCTTTTTCTCCAAATGCCAGAAATGGGGGGATGATGAAGTGTCGTATTTCTCCCACACACATGCCCAGTAGCCCTTCATCCAAGCCTTTTATGAGCAAACCTTCTCCAACCACTGAATCCTGCGTCTGGGAACGCTTGTAGCTGCAAGATGCTCATATAAGATTAGTCTACATACATCTGTGCAACAGTTCACACTGCGTACATCTGATGTATGACGTGTGTCCACTATAGATACTTTAGTTTTTAAATGTTAAAATACATTCTCTTAAGCCAGTTTAATGTACAAAGACCACTACTGCTAAGCCATATGTAAGGTAATTTGCAAGAGATGTACGAACATAGGAAATTCCCGCATGTAAAAAAATAAATACGACCTCACATTGTGTCAATCACGTCGTTTATACTCTGCCTCAGAAATTTTCATCCGTCATAAAAAAAATCTGATCGGGTTCGATTTTCTGCGTTTTTCACATCCGTAGCAAGCATTTTGAGAGGTGTTTTGACAATTCAGAGCCACTGAATGACAAATACGAAAAAACACATACGAAAATGTTGGACCTTAAACCCTGTGGCTCTATCCAGCTAAAAAAAAATGTTCTAAGAACATTTTTCTAACGTTCCTATTAAATTATGAAAAGATTATTTCTGAATGTTCTCTGAACAATCAAAACTTTTTTTTAATGTTTTAAATATGCTTTTTTGCTTAGTTACGCAAACGTTAGGGGAACATTACATTTTTTCATTCTGCAAACATAAAGGGAACGTGACATTTGAATGTGACATTTGACATTAAAAAATGTTGGGCGAACACTCAACTTAACGGTTTAGGTAAAACGTTCCATGAACGATGTATAAATAATGTTTTTGTTCTACATGTTTGAGAACCTTATAAAAGACCAGATTAACTTTGTTACTAGAACCTTGCGAGAGTTCTGAGAATGTTCCCTGTCAGCTGGGGGTTGTACTAACAAAACATTGCTCAGTGAAGAGTGTGAGTTTAGGACAGGAGTGTTCAGGAAACCTGTTTGAAAACAATCATTATTATTTGAGGTAACTGGGAGATGAATAGCACTAACCTGGAGTCAAACACGGTGCCATCCAGCAATGACGCATTAAAGTGAAAACGCACAAAGTCAGTCCTCACGACTGAGCGCTTGCAGTCTTTAGGTGTACTGATGACTTTGGTCTGAACCTGGTCTGCCCTGTTAAAGATGTCTAGTAGAACCAGATCAAACACTAATGTTGTGTCCGGCGGCACTGTACCACCTAAAACACCACAGAAGGAATACATATTTCAGTGATCGCAAATGCTAGTGGTTCATAACTTTCTGAACGGTGGTTTAATTATAATAATTATAACTAATAATTATATCCAATGAAAAATTGAAATAAATAAATGGGGCTGCATGAGAGTTGTGATATTGTTTAGGGCAATAATCAAATCAAAGGCTGCGATTTATTTTTAAAAACTATATAGTCTGATCTAATGTGCCTTTGTGAGCAGCTAGTGGTCAGGTGTATTCAGCATCTGAATACTGTTCATTTCAGTAGTTCTGCAAACTCTCTGCATGTGCTGCGAGTTTAACATGCATTTGGGAATACAATGTATGCTAGGTTCACTTTATTTACACATACGCATAATTTCCAACATTTTTGTGGGCAGTTTACAGCATTTTAGTAGTATTCCGCCTAAATAAAAGGCATGTTTAAAGCTCTAGGCTTTGAAAGTTTGAAAGTAAAGAATTTAAGACATAAAAAATAGTTTTGTAACATGTAGTGTAAAATACAATTATGATTATAATTATCAAATATTTAATATATATATTTTACATTTACAGTACAATTGTAATTTACAACAGTAATGTATTTCTGTATTCATTTGGTAATTGGAGTTAAAACATAATAATAATTGTTATTACATTTGATTGGGTTCCTAAAGCACCAGTGTGAATGTAATGTATAGGGTATACACTTATATGTATACACATATACATTATGTTATGAATGTAATTGTAGTGTATACACTACATACACTATAACAACTAAAAAAAGACTACCAGCAATAAAGTCCAAATAAAACAATAAAAGATTTTGAAAAAAATCGATTTATTTGCTTGTCATGAGACCATTAACCTACATCAGAGAACTGTGAACATGTGCAAATGTGTCACTAAATTATTGAAATATTAACTTAAAAATTCAGTAGGTACTTTAACCAAATGTCAATTATTTTAATAAGTGTTTCACAAAAAGAAGAAACAATTGAAAAGACATGAGTTTTAGCATAATTTGCTTTAACACACTTGCTTTGATATCTAATTTGGGCTGCTTTACAATTGCGAGAAATGAACTAGTATGTACATTTTATCAATGTAAAATGTGAGTTTTGGTATATTACCTGCTGCTTGGCTACTGTAGGTCAGGTGGGGGGGTACAGTGATCCTCCGGCGCTCATTCACACACATACCCAGAATGCCCTTATCCACACCAGCAATCTGCCACTTATGCCCCACCTGTCCAAAGAATGCAGCCCCCCTATCATAGCTGCAGTAAAAGAGGAAATTACCTTACAGCACATAAACACACACACTTTGTAAATCACGAAATACCAATCAAGGGTATTTACACAAGTATTTACAAAAGCGTATTTACACAACCTGTTTTGTATAAGTAGCTCTTTTGAAAATGTACCACTACACCATTTCAAAGCAGCACATGTAAAAAATGCTGCAATGTCTATCATGTATTAAATCCCGGAATTTATAATTGGAGTAGTTGTATTTAACCTTGAAAAGATGCATGAGGCTGAGGAGGCCCAAAATCAAGTTTTTGTTTTTTGTCCACGTATGATACACCATGATGACCAAAAAAAGATGTATGAATGAAGCTCACCAGTGTCTGAGACACAGCCATAAGAATATGCAATATATAGTTTTAGCTAAATAGACTTGAGTAAACCATCTTGAAAAAACCTAGTATTTGCATAATACTACAAAAGATGCTTAAAAGAATATCATGAAAGTAGCCTATTTTTACAATTACACAAAAGGCAGAATGTCCAGAAAATCATGGTAGCCTACATTGAAAACCAAATGCTAGCTTAGGTAATGACAAACGGAAAAAGTAAAAGTGAAATTGTAATGTGCAAGATGCAAAGAATGAACATCACTTAGTAAACACTTGGCTGAATCATCTCACCTAGAGTCAAACCGTTTTCCGTCCGTAAAAGTGCCGTTATAGTGATACCGCACGAAATCTCCGGATTTCACTTCTCTGACGCACGGGTTGGGAATGAAATACCGATCAACTGCAATATCATCGATCGGCCCAGGATTACAGTCCACATAGAACCACGTCGCCAGCAATAAACTCAAAACAATCCTCTGTAGCATTTTAAGTAAAGTGTAGGCTGTGAGTGAGGCTTGTGAGGGCTCGACAGTGAGTTGTGGACTCTTGTAGGAGGAGTTCGGATGTGTAAACGTGGAAGATCCTTAACTGGGATGTTTCTTGCGGGCACTTTTTTTCCTTTTCGCCAGGTTCTGTATTATTTTATAGGAGTCATCAATTGTTTACAGTATCTGTTTCCATGTTATTGATAAAAAATGGTGGGGAAATGACGCATATTACAAGAAAAATATTGAATGAGATCAAATTTCGCGGAAGAGGATGAGAGGAAGACTGCCGTTCATTAACTGACACACTTTAGCAGCTCTGACCTATTATTAATCAGGACATAATGAGGCACTAATGTATTATTTTGTATTGTATGTAGCCTAGGCTTGCTCAATTATGTTTGTTTCATTTAATAAATCTGATCATCCTCTCAAATATTTTTTATGACAACATTACGATGAATATAACTGGATAAGTAACCCAAAATCGTGGTCATGTCTAATTCTACAGCAAAATAATAATATTTCGGAGATTTTATCCGTAGGCTACAGTTGCACTGTTGCAGAGCCACTACCCTATGGGAGAACCAATGGGTGGAGCTTGACGTCCAGCCCCCACACCCTAACCCTACCCATAATAACATTTGTGTGTACATTAATGGAGCAACAGATTTCTGTAAAAATAAATAATAAATGTGGGTATGGATCACGTGGTAAACGGCTCATCAGCATGGGGCAACAAGGCACACAGTATTGATACAAATTATTTAGCTAAAATAATGTTTTTTTAATCATGTATTAACTTAATACTTAAAACAATCACTTTAGCAAAGTTTGTACTATTTTCTGTTTATTTTTGATTAAATAATTAAATAATTATTTTGTGTTCATTATTATTATAAAATATTAAAATCATTAAAATACGTTAATGTAAAAAAACATATTTTAAAAATACAGAAACAAAATTATTTTAAAAAGTAAAGAATCTGAAAGCATTGAAGGAGATCCCAAAATAATTTAATTAGGGGTGGGCCGTTATCGGCGTTAACATGCTGCGTTAACGTGAGACTCTTATCGGGCGAATAAAAAAAATATCGCCGTTAATCTATTCTCAAAGTTGGGTTGGGATCATAAAATAGCTTTTTCGAATATCGTTATATTTTCGCGCAAATCGCGCAGCAGGGTATTTTCCTGTCAGAGACACAAGGTGTATACTTTTACATGTTACGTTGGGCGACGTTCCTCTTGTTACTTTACATGTTTTTAAATGAGTTTATTCCTAGCGCGCTGTATCTTTTTTTATGGGCATGAGCGATGCTCAATTTACAAATGAATCTATGGCGTTATTTTTTAGTCAAAAGTTATGAGCGTGTAAGACATGCTCACGAGCACATTATGTTATTTCACACGCGCAAAAATGAACCTTCAGCTGGCATGATATAAGTACTCGAGCACAAATTCAACAACCGAGAGGTGTATGGGAAGCTGCGAGCAAGCGCCTGGTATACTCTCATAGGTTAACTCTGCTTGTACAGTGGAATCCTGCTCGCGCGCAGCGGGCTTCTGCTCGCGGAGTGCTGTTTTGCTCGCGCAGTGGATTTCTGCTCGCTCAGCTGATTTCTGCTCCCTCGAGTCTACATGACTTTTGACAATTTGGGGGCGGAAACCAAGGAAGGCACTGACCCTCTTATGATTGGTCACTTTCATCGTAATCACAACCACAGGGACATCCTTGTACCTTGATTGACAGCTCTCATTACAGGAAGCACGGAGTCAAAGTATCTGACGGAGTTTTTATTTATTTATTTATTTTATTGAAATATCAAGATTTACAGACAAACATGGCTGCATAACTTCCTTTTCTTTAGAATAGGATACAAGGAAAATATAGTCAGAGGGAGCAGCTCTTAATACAACAAGAATATAAATGTAGTCTTAGTACAAAAATAAGGATATTTGTAAGGAAAATAAACATTTAAATAATAAACGGTAAGGAATTATAATATAACATAACATGACATAAGGGGAGAATTCAGTCTTTGTTCATCCATTTATCTCAGTTGGGAAGTGTTTTAGGGTATCATATATTTTTTGTGCTTTAGGACCTTTCAAAGTTTTTTAAGGATTTTATATACAGTTTAAATTCATTAAAAAAAAAAAACTCCGTCAGATACTTTGACTCCGTGCTTCCTGTAATGAGAGCTGTCAATCAAGGTACAAGGATGTCCCTGTGGTTGTGATTACGATGAATGTGACCAATCATAAGAGGGTCAGTGCCTTCCTTGGTTTCCGCCCCCAAATTGTCAAAAGTCATGTAGACTCGAGGGAGCAGAAATCAGCTGAGCGAGCAGAAATCCACTGCGCGAGCAAAACAGCAGTCCGCGAGCAGAAGCCCGCTGCGCGCGAGCAGGATTCCACTGTACAAGCAGAGTTAACCTATGAGAGTATGCCAGGCGCTCGCTCGCAGCTTCCCATACACCTCTCGGTTGTTGAATTTGTGCTCGAGTACTTATATCATGCCAGCTGAAGGTTCATTTTTTGCGCGTGTGAAATAACATAATGTGCTCGTGAGCATGTCTTACACGCTCGTAACTTTTGACTAAAAAATAACGCCATATGAATCACTCTTTTGGGTCGATTCTGTTCAAAGACTTCATCAAACAAGTTGGCAGTTCTGTCTAAATCTGTTCGCGAATCAGTTCAGTTCAGTTCCTCATGCACTGAATCACTGAAGCGCGTTCAATCACACTCGACTCGGAGTCGTAACAGGAAGATTTAAGAACATCAAGGGCTACAGTTTAGTCTAGTGAAAGCAAATCTGCAAATGCATCATATTTTTGACAGCGATGAAGATCTTTATTAGTTGAACATCTTCGTAAGCTGTCTGTGATTGATTCCGAAGGACGATACATTCGATTTAATTTCATTCAGGTAATACATTTTACAACCAAACAGATTATTACGCCACGATAGCACTACTAAAAAGTATGACATTATCCGTTGGACATATACATTAATTTATAGGCTACAAAAAAAAAAAAAAACGCTTCAGAGCGTCGGCGCACTGTCAAAGGTTAACAGTTTATGAAATGAACACCCGCCATCCCGCGGTAATGTGTGTGTATTGCGCAGGGGCATAGTCACACGAATAGTTTAAATTGATTGAAACTAATTTGTTTAAAAAGGAGGAGACTACTGCCGGTAAAGGCAGGTTCACATAAAATCATTATGACATGACATTATTTTTTCATCTAACGAGCATCTGGTTTGGCGATGCAAAAACGGGCTACGTCGTGCTTATTTTTTCTTCTTCTTCCAATTAGCCTACTATGTTAAAAAAAACGACGAAAACATGTTACTTGTTCAATTAATAAACAGTTTGTTTGATGACAAATCGTTAAAGATGAAATTGGCCTCCCTTTCTGTCATTGTAATTGTGCGTTTTATTTATTTATTTTATTTTATTATTTTTTTGAACGATATTCGAAATTTGCTCCTCTATTTTCGAATGGCATTTTTGGCAGAAGTTCACATCCCTACGCGAGGCGACCTATTCTCAAAGACTTACTTTTAGTCATTATTTGGGTAGCACACATATTTGGGTAACACACACTGAATGCCTTCGACAGAATTCAAATGAGCCATTTTAATCTAGATTAGATTAATTCCAAGATTCAGGTGAGATTAATCTAGATTAAAAAAATGAATCTATGCCCACCTCTAAATTTAATACATATTTACAGTTGTAACAATAAATTATATTTTATTATATGATTAATTTCATATTTTTAAATATGATGGTTTTATTATAAAAATGGTGATTATCTCTAAGGTGGACACCCAACTTGATATATATTTACCATCTGAATCTAACTGTCATGTCAACAAATGGAAAAGTCAGCCAGCTGTTTATCATCATGTTAAAGGGATAGTTCACCCAAAATACTCACCCTCATGTTGTTCCAACCCCGTAAGACCTTCGTTCATCTTCGGAACACGAATTAAAGCTCCAGTCGGCAAGTCTGCAGATTGAGTGGACTTAGGCAAAATTTTGAATGTTTACAACTATCATGCCCCTCCCCCACTATCAACGAATACCCTCCCACCGAGTTCGTGGCTTCGTGCTCGTCTCATCAGCATCCATCAACACCATGAAGTATTTTGTTATTGTTGTTTTGTCATTTTGGAGTAGATTGTTACGAAATGGATTACCCACCAATTAAACGTAAATAAACACCATCGTCTGTCTGAAACGCTATTATTGCTGTATGTTGCAGACATGGTCATTGTACATTTTTCTACTGCTTATAACGTTGTATCAGAGCTAGTAAGATAGCACATACAATAACAGTAGCTTTACTACTGTTCTTACTCTCGTAAGAAAGATAGAGTAGCATTGATTCTTCCTAAAAGCCGAACTTTATCCCTTCATCTGGACATGTTTATCCACCTAACGTTACATTCACACGGATTTCAGTGCAAACAAACGAACCTGCCCAACAAGTGCTAACGTTAGCTATCCATACCAACACATTAGGGCAAACATACATTACTAACATAACACTAAGAAATAAAGGTAATGGTTGATAAAGCACAATTACCTGTGGAATTACTATAACACTAAGAAATAAAGTAACTGGTTGATAAAGCACAATTACCTGTGGAGAAGAAATGTTGCAAGCTCTGCATCCAGCTTGAACCCAATTAAATCACATAAATCTCTCCACCTTTCAAATGCCTATCCGATGTTGATCCTGGTTTATTTACGCACTTTCTTTCTTTACTTCTTTATTTTCAGCAGGTGTTCTCTTTTCCTGTGTTGTTTTTGACCTCCTAGCTCTTGAGGTTAACCGAGGAATTGGAATCTTTTCCGCCATCACTCTTCATTACTGCGCCAACTTCAGGCGTGTGCATGTGATTGTAACGTGCGCGAGGGTCGGCGTGTGCACGACCTGTGATTGACAGTCAGATCTCACACCCCCCTGCGCTGATTGGACCCGATGATCCGGGACGGGTGGATTTTTCCAAAACAAATAACACGCTCCAGGTGGAGTTAGAAGCTCGGTCTTTTTTCTAAAACCACTTTATTTATGTTGTTCTGTCGGATTATAGTGTCGATTTCACTGAACATGATCAAAAAATTGTTGCCGACGGGAGCTTTAAGATATTTTTGATGAAATCTGAGAGCTGGATCACTCCTCCATAGGCTTCTAAGGGATTGAAACTTGCCAAACTGTTGACCAATCTGATGGACAATTGAACTCATTTGCCCTAACATATCAGGCACACCATGTTCACCATTAGGTGTTGACGTGCTGAAATCTCTAGACTTTTGATTGACATTTGAACGCATGTCTGCTGCATCACACTCTCTTACAGTACACACCCTTTTTGGAATGCCAGGTCTGCTATCACTATTCCCAGTATTGGGGCTGTCCATTGAAAAGGGAATTGGTACACCTAAAAACCCCTCTGCCTACTGGACTAGGAGTGAATTGATCAGGCAAATATCTCTTGCTGTGACTCATTATAAGAAAATATGCTGCAAGTTCACACACATAAAAACATAAACTCAATGTCAATGATCAGAGCGAAATATCCCATAAATTGAAAAAGGATAAAGTGGTGGTATTCGTGGTGTTGATTTATTTTTTAGACTGCTGACTATAGAACAATGGCAAGGAAAACTAACTTTATCGCGCTCCGAGAGTCCTTTAGCGGACTTAAATTTAGCTTTATTTTGCTGTGTTGTACATTTTCATTTGTGTTGTGGCTTATTTCCGTTGTGTTGTGGCTCATTTCTGTTGTGTTGTGGCTCATTTCCGTTGTGTTGTGGTTTCATTTCGTTGTGTTGTGGCTTAATTTCGTTGTGTTGTGAACTTATGTTTGCTTTTTAAATTTCGTTGTGTTGTGCACTACTAGGCCACCGTAATAAAGGGATGGTGATGGGAGGACGATGAAACCCCGGCAGCGAACACGGATGATGTCCGTTTACGCAGACCCAGAGCACAGCAGGGATGACAGCCCACGGTGGAATCGAGGGAAAGAAAGCCAATGTGTTGCTGTGGCTGACGACGCCCATGTGGCGGCCGACGAAGAAGGACCTGATGGATCCCAGGGCGCAGACGGAGAGCCGATAGACTTAGGTGCTAATTACCACTCCTGCACGTGATAGTGGGACAATTGTGGCACTTTTATAATTTCTGATTTTTTTAATTGTTGTTTTTACGAACACTCAAGCCCCATATTTCATTTGAACGCATGCTCAAAATGCTCATAGGCAGTATTCTTTATACCACTTTTTATAACACTTTGCTTTTGATATAGCTACTACAGCTATAGGTCAGTTTTACCATTTTTTTATTCAGTGCTTTCAGCTTCTTTTTAACTGTAAAAATAAATTAAAATAAATATACATTTATAAATTAAAGATGTCTTGTAAGCTCTCAGAAACTCTGGACCGACTATCGGCTTGCCCCTGGTGTACCGACAGTGGCCTAGCCGAGGCAAACCGCCGGTGGCGTACCACCCAAAAAATGCTGGCAGGCCAACGGCATTTTCAGATTGGTCGGGTTGGTGATGGTGTGCCGCCGGAGTTCCGACCGTGTCAAGCTGCTGACTTTGTGCCGCCCAAACGCTGGTGGACCTTTAGGTCATTGTTAGCTGGGAGCAACACAGCTAGCACTGGAGACCTAGGTGAAGCCGTGGTGAATAGCATCAGAAGCGGAGCCAGAGTGCCAGAGGACTGAGGCAGAGGGAAGGAAGGAGGAACCCACTGTAGGCGTAGGGGTGGAGAGACTGAGTGCAGGGGAAGGCTCGCAAGTCCGTGGTGTAGGTAGAATGACAACTGACCAAGATGGAGCCATAAGGTCGAGGGTCTCTGGTGAAGCCGAAAGGTGGGAGGAGCCAAGGTGAAGTCGACGGGCCGAGGCGTAGCCACAGGATGCTCTCGCTCGGGCGAGGCTGGTGGTTGCACGACCTGCGGCTTCACGTTGCAGCAAGGCGTCACTGTGGAAGGCAAAGGGCTGCAGGCAGAGGCACGGCTGGAGGACTGGCTGATCTTTGCAGTGAAGGTGCATTTGACATGATCAATAATGGTAATTCCAACTCCCAGCAGGTCGATGATACGGTCTTACGTGTGGTCTTGAAACAGCAATGATGACGAGCAAACAAATGTTTCGCAGTCCATAAAAGTTTTAGTGCTATCTTAAAACAGCGATGATTTAGAACAGACAGACGATACCAGGTTGGATAGGGTGGGAGGCAGTATCTCTTTTCCAATCCATCAGCCAGTCCCCCATGTCTGAATCCACCAGTATTCCCTCTGGTGCTGCTGTCGCTGGCTCATACCCCTGGTCAAACTCACTCCTGGGGTAGTGGCTCCGAGGCGATGGTCGGCGATGTCCCTTCCTCTTTGGGCTCTGGCTCACGCATCGTGGCGGGTGGTTGCTCTGCGTTTGCGGGGGGCTCCCGTGAAGTCTCTGCGGTCGAGGGTGGTGGGCTGGGCTCAGGGTCTGGCTGTGTCCTGACACAGACACTCTCCAGAGGTCTACAGGGCAGTGGTAGTTGGCCCCGATCCAGAACAGCGATTTGTGGGTCTCATCGTTGTAGGGGCAGGTGATGGCAAGACAACAGAATATTTCATCTGAGCCACCACAGCAAATTTTGCAGTGTATTCCATGTTTGAAATCCGGTCTTCTGTCAGTAAGGTGCAGGCAGACGATGAAGAAGCAGAAGAATATGTTTTCAAAGCACTATTGTATCACACACTGCACCGATGCTAGTATCAAAATGACAGTATCACGTGATTGATGACGTTTGAAGCTTCAAACGTCATGCAGTATCGGAAGGTCGGGACAGCTGGTTTGAAAAAAATTGGCGCTTTGTGACCCCATCTGATGCATAAAAATGGAAATTATTATGGAGGAGGCATTATTTAAATGATTTAACACATCACTTCCCTATAACTTCCCTACAACACAATTTATATGTTTATTAAAACAGAACACCCAAAATATTTTTTCAATTGCAATTTATATTATTTATTTTATTGATCAATATGTGAATCCGTTGACTAGGCTACACATGACGCGAGTTTTGGTCTCATTGGCACAAATAAATATAGATGAGATTAGATAGAGCTGTATTGATCCCACACTTGTATGTCACAGACTTCCGAAGCTTTGCTTGATCACATGCTTTTTCTGCTCTGCAGTGATTTGTTAGATATGGTGGAGAAAACAAGCGTGACCACCAGATGTCACTAATGCACATTGTGTTAAAAGCTTCGAGTAATTAACCTTTTTTTCGGCAGTTTTGATAAAAGCCTCAAATGCCTCAGAAAGCCTCGGTTTCCCATCACTACCAAAAGTTAATCAACAAATGGCTTAAAACAAACAGCTAACACTAATGCTAACATAGACCAGACAAACATTGAGTGTCTGAGGGTGGGTGAGGAACTAACATACACATGGGGATGAAGTAAATGAAAAACAGCTGTGATGATGATTAGTGTCCATGAAAAACTGATGAGTGGCGGGAAATTCAAACAAAGGAACACATGACTAATGACTAATTTCATGAATAATGAAAACAAACAAGGAAAAGGTTACATTAAAAACATGCATGTTAACAATAGATGTTGAATTTTGATGTTAAATCCACTATTGTTTTATAGATAGAATTTTTCTATATATTATTTAATGCAAGTACATCAGAAGTAACTAATTAAATTACAGAAAAATTAAGAGTAATCAATTACTTTACTTTTCAAGGGAAAAGTAATTAGATTACTTAGTAATACTGTTATATTGGCTGCCTCGCAACCCATCACTGTTACTTGCAACACCAATCACGGCACATCCGAATGCAATGTCAAGTGTCACTTCCTGTCTCCTGAGATACCTTCATCTGATCAATTTTTGAAGGCAGCATACAGTATACGTATCCTTCGCTGCCTTTGGTATTCCACAATCCAGTGCTTTCCATTCGTTGACAATTGAGCTAGAAAAATAAAGATTGCATCTGAAATTTGCGTCTGGTCGTCAGTTTGTGTGTAAATGTAATTTTTTTTAATGTTTTTCACTTATGATATCATTTCTACTTTTTTTAAATTACTATTTTAGTCATTAAATATTCACTTAGTTTTCACCAAAGCTCGCTCTATTTTGATGTAGATCATTTACCCTTACGCTGCCTCGGAAGTCTGAATCAGTTTCGTGAGGTAAACGCTGCCTGCAGAGTCATTGCCGGACATGACAACAAGGCAACAAGTTAGGCCTAAGTTTTGGGACGCATCCAAGGTCTTTCTAAATGAGGCATTGAATCAATCACTCAACCCCTTCATCACAAATTGTGGATTCAATCCACACATTGTTGTGTTGCTAGGAGTCGCAACTGTTCTGCTGTGCCTTTGTTTGGAAAAAAAAAGCAAAATGGAGCAAAAACAATCAATATTCACAATATTGTGTTTAAAACTCACTGTTGTATAAAATCATTATCACACTTGCAATCATCCTGATATTCAGGAAAATAGCATTCTTGCTCTTGTGATATACAAAAAACAAGTAGCCTATGACGGGGCATTTTTATTCATTATGGTGGCATTTTTGCCCTAAGCCCTAATTAATTTCTATGTTGATTACCACAGTGTAACAAAATGTCAATTTCACAAAAAAAACCCAAAACATCACCCTTGATAATACACATGATAGACAAAGCCAGAAATAACAATAACTAGTTGTCACAGAAAAACAATACAAGACAAAATATAGGCTACAGACAATTTACAATTATGAGCAATGAGCTAACTGTGACTGGCATATTTTACTCTTAGTTGAACTGTTGTGCATGACAAATAGGCTTCATATTAGATTTTAACTACTTTTCTTGTGCAAAAGACAAGAATTGAAGAGGCAACAAAGCATATTATTATTATAGTGTTATAGTATTTACATCCTAACTTAAAAAATAAATACATTAGTAATAGCGTGATATGATTATGTTTACTCCCGAGGCAAGGGCTACCCTTTACAGCCTCGTTTTCATTCCTGTCAAAAAATATAGAGTTACCCATCATAGTTATGGTTACCCATTAAGGTCAAAATAATTTTCGGAGCAACTGTAATGCCAGTGGATGCCAGTGGATGGCGGTAACCTGTATCCAGCGCGCGCTACAGCAGACAGGGGGCGAGCGAAGAAGAGATTTAGGAGGGCCGTTTGAAAAGATTCACAGATCACAATGCGTATTATATTTGTAACGCTCGAAAACTATACATTTTAGGATGTTTTAATACATAAAAAATCACGACATTTTTTATTCATTATGAGCAAAGGCCCTCAAGGTAAGCTAAATATTTTTCTTTTGTGGTTTTCGTCTAACCTTATGCGATCAGGTCGTGTTTAAAGGTTTAACGTTAGCGCTTTTGTGTTTTATACGTTTATCAGTAACGTTACACTCGCCGGATGTTGTCGTTTTTTAAATGCGTTTAACTGTACAAATGCCCAAATGTTTCACTCCATAATAATTCGAGAAATCGATCATAATATCAGCATTTTATCCTTATTATTTTTATCCAGTTATCAGGTATTAAGTGGGGTAGTGTATTAACGTTACCATTTTTTTATTTAACGTAACTTTAACATGCTAACATGTTCAACGTGTATTTGATCATTATTGACCCAAGAACACAATCACAAATAGAGGCAAGTCTTTCTTATAACAAGGAGATTTAATTTTAAGTTTAATTTATACACCACCATCGAAATGCAGCCTTTTGGGCATCTTGCCATCAAAATTATTGATAAATTTCATAAAATAGGTTAGGAGGTGCAAGCTAAAAAAGTCAATTAAAAAAACTGACGAAAGATCGATATTAGGATCCAGGTCAAATGTAGGTTGTAATGCATCCGAATATTGTAGCGATATTGTTCCAACCCCTTGTTAATGAAGACTTCAGCTAATGTATGTACTGTATTATGTAGGGCTGGCTTAAAAATATCAAATTCTCCATTTTAATGTGCACATTTTGATGAGCCAATGTTGATTTTTAACCAAAGAATCGACTTGTTTGCAGTTGATTCATTCATATAGTCAAAATCATCATGAAATTCAAACATTAAATACAATAAACTTGTTAGTTAGCTAGAAAAATGAACTCTAGAGAGGCGCATTTTGATATATATATGACTTATTTGTTATATTTAACACGTTTTAAGACGGCTATGTTTATATTTTAAAAAACAAATTTGAGTAGACAAGAAAGATAATTATGTTGTTAAAAATGTATTATAACGTCACCATAACAAAATCTCACTTATATGCAAGTTAAATGGTTGTATACTAATAAAGTTTATTTCTTTTACTTGAGAAAAAATTGACATGCACTGTACCAGATATATCTAAATGAATTTATATTGAATCAAATTGAATTGAATCGTAACATTTCTGTCAATGCCAAGCCCTAATATTATGTAGGCTATTCCTTTATTATTTAATGTCTGTGTGAACCGGAAGTTGCAACCAACTTTTCAGGAAACAACATTTCGGAGAGGAAAGCCAATTTTTTGATTTTAATAATATTTATGAAGACAAACATTTTTCAATTGTGGATTAACTTGCATGTATTAATTTGTTCATCTGACAAGACTAGTAATGTTTGCTAACAAAATAGGGTAAATGTTGATTTAATGCAGGTTTTCTCCTGTTCTTGTAGCCTATAGTTTACAGCACTTTGAGAGAATTTTAACATGGTGTAAATATTTCCAAAGTAACTTATATCGGATTGGATTGAAATCGAATTGAACCAGTGAGTCAACAGAGTTCTGTTTGATATTCTTTGATACCCAAAACCAGTTAGCACTGTCTATAGTCTAGTAGCTAAAACTTTTCCAGCGAAAAGAGCAGGAAACAGGAGATGAAGTGATAGTAAGAATCAGCAGTTTTTTTGAGTTTATTGAATGAATAATCTTAGTTGTGTCTGTTTCAACTGTCAATACTTCGTCTAAGCAGCACAAATTCAACATATTATGCCAAAGAAGAAAAAAATACTGTTTCACTCTATTGTCCTGTGATTTTTTTAAAACCTTAAAATTGAGACATTCCCTTTATTTGTGAAGGCAACACATCACACATCATAAAATGAAACAATAGCAAGCATTGCAAGAGCAAGCAAAAATAACACAGTGGCTAGAATGCATCTTGGAACTCAAGGAATGAGGAATTTGTCAATTACTCCTAAAATGTGATTTTATTATTATTATTTTTTTACTGCAGTCCGTACATTTTTTGGGTTAAAAATTTACATAACCAGCCAGTGTTCAAAACTATCTGCTTGCCTTAGCTCGATTCAAAATAGTAAGCTTGTAATAATGTTTTTAATTCCAGTGGTACTGGTGGATTTCCACGGGAAATTCAAGCATGTCTTTGCGTCATTACATCACATCTGTCCACATAAAGAAGAGTCTCGGCTAGTAGGCTAGGCTGTATTGCGTGTGAGGATGTTGGAGGTGGAGATTTATAGCCTTTTCTCACAACACTTGATATAATTAAACTTATCAATTTGATGGCGGATCCAGAAAGGTTCAAATGAAAATCACCAGATACAACTGGAGATTCACCTGTTGTAAAATGCAAATGACTTTGGACTTCCGAGTGGCTACAGAAAAAAAGAGACCATGCGAAAACAAGGATAATTAAAGCTGCAAGCAGCATTTATTGGGGTTCAAGTAGTTTAAAGGGTAACTAAACCCTAAACCAACTTTTTTTAGTTAATGATCTGTAAGAATGGGGTTTTATTAGTGCTGTTCATTGATTCGAGTAACTTTTTTGACATTTGGGTATAAAGCAGGGGTCTCCAACACGTCGCTCGCGAGCTACCAGTAGCTCGTGGTCTGATTGGAGGTAGCTCGCCAAGGGGCCGTTCACATATGCGTCTTTTGCGCGCTCAAGTTCGTTATTTCAAATGTAGGAAGCTCATAATTGAAGCGACGCGCTAATTTTTACCAGGCGCAGTGAGATGAAAAAATGCATTAGCTACTAAAACTTCTTTGTCATTGTGGAGAGCGCGGTGCATGGTTGCAAAGCAACGACAGACACCACGGGAAAACCGGACCGAATTTTACTATTAATAATAAAAGATATGCTAATGTGCATTGTAAAATGTGCCTCAGTAATTGATCTTTTTTGACTCATTCTTTTTATAAAAATGATTAAAAGGCTGAAATATGCAAGGTTTCTTTTTATAAATCTTTTTTGTCAAAACTTTATTTGAACTTGTAGGCTACATACTAGTAGATAACATGTCCAGTACTCCTTTAAAATCTGGCCATCATTTTTAATGTTGTTATTTTAATGTTCATGTAAACAAAAAGTGCATATTAATGCTAATTATATTTGTTATTTGCTGGTTTTCAAGATACAACTTGGTTTATTGATTTTATTGTGTAGTATTAGTACTTTTTGAACAGGATTCTGTGATAACCGTGATCATTTTGGTCACTATAATCTTTAGATGCCATTTCATCTCTAGTTAAGATGCACTATAAAATCAACTATAATTCTGTTTTGTTTTTACAGTATAATATGCAAAGTACAATTTTCTTTAAAAAAATTATCTCTGATTCTGTTCTTTTCTCTGACATTTAAGGGTGACATATATGGGCCTACAAAAACTCTTTTAAAGGTCTAAAACAGTTTAGATAGTTGTTAATATGAGAGTTATGAGACATTATTTAAGAGATTAAAGTATTGGATTACATGAGTAGCTCTCGGCCACTATCTTTTTTTAAAAAGTAGCTCTCAAATGAAAAAAGGTTGGAGACCCCTGGTATAAAGTGTTTTAATTATACAATATATGGTGTAAAAACGTCTGAGTGCTGCCCTCTTCAGGTTGAACAGTGGCTACTGCTGTTGAATTTTCCTATTGGATGTTTGGGGTGGCAGGTGACGAAAGCAGGTTCCAGCTCACCACGCCCTTGTTACGAGCTACCACGCCCTTGGCAGTATAAAAACCATCTTGTTTCGTCAAAACCACCGTAGCGAGCGAGTCAGGAGTTGGAATTGCGAGTATTGAAAACGATCAGGATGAATTAATGAATTAACTGGACTTAACTCTCTGGTCTTGTCATATTTCATAGCTATACCTTGGGTATCTCCCTACAACAATGTTTGTGCATCTTACGTCATTGCAAACGTATGCAATGAGAACATTGCGCAGGACAGAAAACACTACTCGGGTCAATATATTGTGTTTTTTATTAATTTGAAGCTATTATGCATAGCTGAGTAAACAACACAGGTTTACTGTGTGTGTGTGTGTCGCATAAGGTGTCTTTCCTCTGCTTGCAAAAGGAGATAGTGGATTTCCATTAATTTGTTGCCCTGATTGCACGCACTACGCGTGAATACACTGCAGGATCACTCTTGCTCGTATCCAAGGTAAATCATCAACACTATCATCCCTCACATGTGTTTTATTTAACTAAATGCATCATAATCGGCTAAAACGCATGCGCAGGATACTTTTATTCCTAAACAAGTGTGCACCCGGGGCCGTGTTGCTTTTACATATACACGATAAACCGCAGTACGGCTCGGGAGCAACCGAACTCAGACCACCTCCTCCAGGTAGTCTCGGGTTCGGTACCCCAGTGCGCACCAGGGTCCACATGACAGCGTTCACATTAGCGATTTTTCATGCGAACCGTGCCCCGTTCTGAACTAAACTGCCAGTGTGAAAGCACCCTCAGAGTCTGACAGCAGCTGTCAATTAATCCGTCACTGCGGGTCTCCGGTGCACGCCCCCGGCTCAGCCCCGCCTTCGGTTCGTCCCCTCTATCTCCGCTGGGCTCTGCCCACTTTTCCAGCATTTTTCAAATATTGCCAGTGGGTGGAGTCAGGGTCTGAGCAGGGGTTTAGTTACCCTTAAGGCCTTTTTAATCACATGTGTAAAAAGATATTATGTTTTATTTAGCAAGCATGTAAACACTTCGGAAAACAAAAGTAATTTATGAAAGCTCATATAAGAGATTCAGTCAAGTATCATTTTTTACAGATGTAAATAATGTATGTTGGATTGATAATTATAAGGAAGTTCATCCTGATAATGCATTGTCAGCGTGCACCTGAGACGCATCTCTCTGTAGACAAGGGCGTGGTTAGCACAACTTCCAATAGGAAAATTCAACTGCAGTAGCCACCGTTCAACCTGAAGAGGGCAGCACTCAGACGTTTTTACACCATACAACACTTTAAACCCAAATGTCAAAAAATGTACTCGAATCAATGAACAGCATTTATGAAGCTCCATTCTTACACATCATTAACTAAAAAAAGTTGTTTTAGTGTTTAGTTACCCTAAGGAATCAAGTAACTAAAATTAATAGGAAAAAGAAAAGAATGTTTTACAAAATTAAAATAAGTGAAGTTAAATAAGATTGTAAAAAATGTGGAGTACACTCGAAATAATGGATAGGAAATCAAGTCAAATTCCTTTTATTATTATTACAGGTGACTAATTTTTAACTATTTTTAAACCATATGAAATTGGAAATTATTTCAATGATTTTCATAAGTAAAGTTGATAAATTAAGAGAAGAAATGTTTTTTGGCAGAACCAGTTTGCCACATCTTTAATATCAGTATTGAAAAAGGGATTTTTCCTTTAGCTTGCAAAGATGTGAAGGTTATTCATCTACAGAAAATGCAGCACTGTGTTTTAATCGTCATAAGGCCATCCTTAAAAATATTTGCAGTAACAGCAAGACAATTTTAAAAAAGGGTCGGTAGGTAGGTCTATCCACCTTTTTCCTGGTTAGCGAATTTACACATGATTCATAGCGGGTTTGAACCGGAAGCCGGTTGTCCTTTTCCGGTTCGAAGCTTTATGAAGATTAGGCGCCGCTTGCTCAGAACGCCCGCAGTGATGTGCTGGTTAGAAAATATGTGAAATAAGTAGGGCTGGCCCTGCCCGTGCACGACTGAAGTTGGGTTGGAAGTTATGTATACTATATGGGAGAGAATGCTAAACCATGATGAGCGTTTTCGTAATATATTGCCTATTCTGCATCTCAACGCACGCATAAGCTTGCCACAAAACCCCCCCGGTAAAAGTAATGATTTAATGATTATGCATTAAACATTTGAATTGTTTATTAATAACTAGTGTTTTCTTTAAGTGTCGACTGCAAAGATAAATTTGATGATACTGACTCGACATCTTCGCAGTAGTGAACGCGCCTATAGAGGGAAATGCACACTTCATGCGAATTAACCTATACATAAGCAGAGAGCAGCCCATTTCTGCTTGTTTTTAATCATTTTGTTTTGTTTAAAAGTAAACATTTCAAGCTTTCTATAGATATACTTATCATGTATGTGAGGCAAGTAACTTATAAGCTGAGTTTCGTTGATTAATAAGACGCGCTCCAGTTCACGCGCCCGCGCCTCCGTGTCCTGGCTGTATATCTACTATTTGTGTTTCTTATTTATTTTTCCAGGCAATTTGTTGATAAAAATGAAGATACAATTTATACTAAACGAAATTCACTTTAAAGAAAGGCTTTCTACAAAACAACTTGATAATTGGTCAAAATCATGTCTGAGCCATTCCAAATGTTTTCCGATATATTGGGCATCTTATGATCATATCTGACTCATCTTATGCGGTTCCCTTTTCATATAATCAACATAGATTAAATAATTTAAAAAAAAAACATTATATTGTGAAACTTAAATATAAAACGTATGTTTAGTTTTTTTTTGTTTAACTTATATTTAAGCGTCACACTGCTCCGCTTTGCTCATGTGCTCTGGTGTGTAGCCTATAGCCTTTACATGCATGTGTGCGTGATGTGATGGAGGGGTGCGATTCTCGAATATTAATTGCATAATACCCAGCGATCTTCGAATATTATTTTTGCTTGATCCCTACTGGTAACCTATTACACCTTTTTCGTTGGATGCTTCAGTTTTAGCGCAGCTAACCAAAAATGTCTACTCTCTGGTATTGAATGTAGCTGATACGAACCGGACATAGGCATTCTCTCCTTTTTATCTTATGCTCAAAGCACCCAGTTTCTAAAAGGTTTTTTTTATCTTTTTTGAATTGTTAAAACAACCAACAACAGCACATGTAGAGCCTGAACTCATTCTCTCACTGCTAATACAGTACGAACCGGAAGTAGGCAACCGGAGTAGTCGTCATGGCGGCGCCCATTGTTTAGAGCAGAATAAGGTGTATTTTTTTTTCAAGATTCAATGTAAAAAAAAAAGTAAAATTTTGGTCATGGTGATTACGTAGGTATGAATTTAAACAATTTTGCATATTGTGACGCCACTGACTGGGTCTTCAAACCGTGCATCCACCGCTAGGTGTCAATGCAACCTACAAATCAGAGACCGGTTACGTTTTAGGGCTATCACTTTTGTGAAAAAATCGTGTTCGATTTGAGAGACATAGAATCTGCGCATTTCTGGCTTACTTGAACACACACGTCACTAAGCAACAAATAACGGTGCACTTGTTCACTTGCATTGAAGTAAAAGTGAATATTAAAAAGCATTTGGTTAACAGAAAAGACATTATTTTCCAACATCCTACATGTTCTGTGTACTGTATTGATCTGTCCACCTAAAACACATTTTTGGTTAAAAAAAAGACCGGTGGTGGTGGCCCACCACATTTTAGTGGTTTCCTTCAGGTCAGTCGGCACGGTCACCGTTAGGGTCGTTACATAGTCAACGCATCGGTACGCATACGCGTGCGCAAGGCTACTTATTGCTACGCTTCGGCCGCCATTATGCTTCGATGCGTAGCCAAATGTGTCGTCCTAGTTTTTGATACGCGATGCACCGATGCACGCAATACTATGCGTTGTCGGTGGGGGCGACATTGCAAGTATTGTACATTAATTCAAGTAGATTATGTTTACAGAAGAAGGTTTTGAATGCAATGGCAGGCAAAGAGGAAAAAATATACGAGCTTATACGTATACATCCGCATTTATATGACCAAATAATATTGATCATTTTGGCGCCTAAAGTACTGGAAATGTCTCTCCTCGTCCAGGCTTCGCATGGGAAGCACCAGAGACACAGACTCCCCATCCTAATGTCTTCTTCGATTGATGCAGCCTTTTGGACAGGGCGAACATACCACCGCCTAACTTTTATCTCTGCGCTGCCTCTGTTGCCGCCCATGTAAAATCAGCAATATGCACTCCTCTTCAGTTGCCGTTTTGATCTGAATATGACGTGACCCGACTACTAATATCACCTGACTCTACTACCCCCTGTTGCGTGAGTGCCGGTATATTGCATTTCACGCATCACCCGTGACGCTTGGATCTGCTTGCATCCACTGTTTAGACTATGAAAGGGAGCGCGTCACTCACGTTGACCATGTAACAGCCCTTAGACAGGGGAGAAGGGAGGGGAAAAGATCTGTGCACAGTTTTTCCAGAACTTCGTGCCAAGTTAAAGCGGTGTCGAGATGTTTTAATGCATTTTTTAGATGCATTATGGTGCCCGAACCCGTATGACTTTGAACGGTGACCGCAAACATTTTATTTACTGCAGCCGCAGCCATCATTACTAAGCACGAACAGTGAATGAAACGAAGCGAACGTACAAGCCATAGTGTGACATGCGTTACCAATGGTATAAAAATAGTCATAGATGACGATGACGCCATGGGTTTTTATTTAAAAGAATGTAGCCACGTTTGTATGTAGGCATAAGCAATTTATATTCACAATACTTACTAAAATATAATTAATATTAATTATTTTATTGAATTTGTTTTAGTTGTTTGAGGAGTAAAAAAAAATCGGTCGGTCTTAACGCAAGTGTACAACCGGCAAGTCGGTCGGACTAAAAGGAAAAATAATTGGGTCGGTCCTAAATTGACAGGTTCGGTCGGGTTACGGCAAACAAGAATAATTTTAAGGATGGCCTAATAGTCGACCAATAAGTTTGCTACCAGTTCTTGGCAAAGTATTGAAAATGGTAGTTTGTGAGCAAATTCAATTATTCTTAAAGGAGAATAATTTGCCCTCTAATTTTCAGCATGCATATTGAGATAGCACAGATTGATATTGATGACAATAACGTAGTATGAGCAGTATTGTTAGATTTTAGCTCGGCTTTTGATCTACTGGATCATAAATATTGCTGGATAAACTGAAATGTTACAAATTTACTTATCTTACTGTACATTGGTTTAAAAGTTAACTGTCTAATGGGACAATGTGTGTTTTATAATGGAAGTTGTTCAGATGTGAACGAGTTGCAATGTGGTGTGCCTCAAGGAAGTTGTTTTAGACCAATGATCTTCCTCTTGTTTTAAAGTGTGCATGGACAGTCATGTAGCCTATGCAGAATTGCAGATGATAAAACAAACGTAGGTAGTACGGAATAATAAGTTGGTTCTAAACTTGATAAAAACCAAAAGCATTGTTTTTGCATCAAATTGCATCAATTTAAATTTGTCTGTAAAGATTGTGCCTATTGAACAGGTAGAGGAAATGAGACTTATTGGAGTTATATTAGACAGTAGTCTGAAGTGGTCAAAACAGATAGAAAATAAGGTATCAGGTATGGGAAGAGGTTCGTCTGTTATTAGCCTAAGAGATGTGTAAACTTTTTACCACAACACTGTATTTCTAAAATTGTGCAAACAATGATTCTTGCTTAGATTATAACCCAGTGGTGTGGTCGAGTGCATCAAGTAAAGACAAAACATTGAAAAATTACAATTAGTCCAGAACAGGGTGACACAACTCACTTTAAACTGTAAAAGAAAGGCTAATATAATAAGAATGCACTGGTAAAAGTTTGTCTCACTGGTTTGTTTTATAAGAAATATTTCTGTGTCTAGAGTTCCTAATGTCCTGTACTCTCAACTTTTTGTTTTATTGTATTTTGTTTTATTGTACACCAGACATGCATAAAAGGCATGTTTTTTATTTCCTGTTTCAAAAACCACTGCAAAACAATAGACTTTAATGTATGGAAAATGGAAATTGTGGAATGATTTACCATTGATATTAAATATTTTTTAACGAGAAAAATTAGTTTTTAAAAAAAATATTCAAAGGAACATTTAATGGCATAATATATAGTAAATTGTTGATTTTTATATTTGAAATGAATGTTGGGTTAGTATGTGTCATTGACTTGACTTTTTATTGTTGTTGATTAAATGTAGTTTTGTATTTTTTACTTGAGACCCCAGGAAGAGTAGCCACTGCCTAGGGTAGTGGCTAATGGGGATCCAAATAAACTTAGATCATAGATGGTAAAGACCATTTACAGCCAATACAGGCAATTAACTAAGGAAAAATATGTTTTTTAAAGTATTTTTTACTGTTATAGCACCATGTCTTGCCTGATGGATCTCCACCAATTTTATTAGGTGTCCTCAAAGTGTGCCCATACATATGTGTGTCAAATCTGCTGTAAATATCTAATTTCGTTTTGAAGTTTAGACACTTAGACACATTAGACACATATTTATGAGAGCATAAAAATTATCCATGGGTGACATTGATTGGCTCCTTCAGGGCATTGTGCCGATGACGCATACTGAGTTTTTTAGATACGCCAATGTTCTGATAGACTATCATGGCACCCTGGACAAAGACACTGCATGATTTTCATCGGACTAATGGTTGGGTGCGATTATAGCCATTTTCATGATTTCCCTGTTATAGCGCCACCAAGTGGCCAATCATTGTGATTTATTTCATGAGACCTCAGATTGAGCTCATAAACATGTGTCCCGAGTTTAGCGAAAATATCTCTTTCCATTCACAAGTTATAGCTGTTTTAGTAAAAGGGGCCCCGGTCACATCGAACATTTTGGTTCCCCTTAGCAACCATGAATTGAAATTTTAAATTTTTTTGATGATAATAGTATCTCTCCAGAGAATATTTCTGCAGTGGTTTGGTTCTGATCAGGCCAAAAACCTAGGAGTAGTTTGCAAAAGTAGGTTTTTCAAAAATTGTTGTTATCATAAACAATTTCAGAACAAAGTATAATTTGCACGGTTTGACATGATATGATAAGCGATCGTTAGATTTAATCAAGGCAATTTACTGCAATGCTTTTTTCCCCTTAGTTGATCAGAACAAAAATGGATGTTACTTGTTCAGAGGACGAAAATTTGTAATTTTCCGGTGAAAATTCTTATGTTGGTCATACTTCCAAAAAGTAGAATCTGTAATTCTAAATGACAGTATCCACACCGACTGACATCCTCACATTCTCCTCAAAACATTGGATTCAACCGCGCTGTGCCATGCCGAGGCATAACTCACGTAAAGCTGATAATTCCGAAAATAACTGCCATTGCAAATTTCGAACAGAGACGGCAACAAAGAGGAAAAACTATGGACTGCAGCTTTAAATAAGTCTCTTATGCTCACCAAAGCTGCATTTATTTGATGAATAATACAATAAAAACAGTAATATTGTGAAATATTATTACAATTCAAGAGAAATTTTTTCTATTTGATTATAATTTAAAATGGCATTTATTGGTGATGGCAAAGCTGAATTTTCAGCTCTTCAGTATCATATGATCCTTCAGAAATCCGATTGACCAAGTTTCAAGTCTTTAGGTTTGGTTTTAGGGCACAAAACAAATAGGGTTTCTAGCATTTGCACTTTAACTTACTATAATAATAATAGTTATATTTAATAATAATAATTTAATAAAGCAATTCAGTTATTTAAGGCCCCCACAGATTAACTAACATGCATATAAACACTCATAAATTTGTTTCAGTTAAAAAAATGACAGGAGATCTGTTTGATGGTGTGAGAAGCCAATCCTTCTACCTGCATGACGTGAAGAGACAGCAGTCTGCCACACTCACTGACATCATCATCCGTCTGGGAGGGGTGAGAGATATAATTTTTGTCATTCATCTGTACAGGACAAAGCAAGAAATTGTAGTTATGGTTTCCTATATGCAAAGTAATGTTAAATAGTGTTGAATCACATTCTGTCTTTTGTTTCGTATAGAAAGTAGACAGTTTTCTCACTAAGGATGTGAATGTGGTCGTGACGGGCACTAAAGAAGCTCATAGTGATTTGCTGGTGGATAGTTCATGTACTGCAGGAGGGAAACAATCTGGAACCCCCAAGCCTCTGGTATGTACCCAATCCCTTCATATGTTGTATGTGTCTTTAGCTACTATGTACTTACATAAGTACATTGTACCTAACGTTTTTGTGTGTTTGTCTGTTCATGTTGTATTGCAAAACATTTGTGCTGCTATTAAGGATACGGGTAAGGTTATGGACAGGTTTGGTGGTATGGTTAGGGTTGAAGGGCCAGTTCCCCCAAACATTTCCCATAATTTACTCACCTTCAAGCCATCCAAGGTGTATATTAGGGCTGTAACGATTCCTCGATTTAAGTCGAGTACTCTATTTTAAAAAATCCTCGATTGCAATTTACCCGTGTCGAGTAACCGGCAAAATACCGGAAGTGGCGCATTCCACAGACAAGAATCCATGAATCGCATTATTACAACATTTTCTAAGGCTACGCAATCTATTTAAAACCATTTACAATCATAATATAGCATAGTGCTATCATGAAATCACAAAGGCTGCGAATCACTTAAAAAAAAATATATGTACGGTTTGTTTTTTTTCCCCCACAGAGAAGCACAAACCTTTAATTATTTACATGCGTGCAGATTGTGTTAAAAGTACCTCAGCTCCGTTCACAGTAATCGCTGCTCCACACATATTTAGGCCCTGTCCCATTTCTCCTCCCTTAAAACTTCCACTTGGTTTTGAGTGCCCTCGAAATTAAAGTCCCCTCAACAAGGGAAGTGGAGTTGAAGATCTTTCCCTATAAAATGGGACACCACTATATGCAAATTAGCGCGGTAAACCTCACTACGTCACGCGCAGCAAACCTCACTACGTCACGCGCAGCGTCAACGTGTCTAATACTATTTTCATTCAGAAAATGCCGGTTCCAGCTGTTGTGTGGCCTGTGTTCGTTTATCTACGTCTGATGAATCAACAGAGACATGTGGAACATAGAAGACGCATTCGCCATATTTTTGTCTGTATTTAATCGTTTAGACGCGCACATGAAACCCAAAATATAGTTCGCTTGTCTAGTTGCAGTCCGTTTCCGAGCGCTCGCCGCCATGGGAACAGGGTCAACGTTCGCAGATCATTGTGCTTATAATAGCACTTTTTACAGTCAAACACCTCCCGCAATTTAGAATTAGCAATTTTACAACAATCACTGATTGTGCTCAGTGCAGTTTGGGTTTAACGTTAGGGAGAGCTTCATCTTTTTTCTTCACAGCGCGCTGTCATTTCTCAGCGTGCTGTGAAGAAAAAGATGAAGCACTAACGTTAGACGAACGCGGCTAGTTTTTAATAGTTTTACCTCACATCTTTTTATAATCCTTGGAATCCAAAATCGAAAATAAAATTAGATGAACCAGATCAGATGTATATTTGATGGGCAGACTCTCTCGAAGCACTAGGCAGATATCATGAACATCGTCGGATAGATAGCTTTGTGAAATATTTTCTAACATTAGTGTTCAAAACTTAACAGTCCATTGGATGTGCATCAAACTAACATATTCCAACATATTTAGAAATTTTAACATGCTTATTTTTGAAAATATACTTCAATTCTTCCTTTCCAGCGGTGTCCGCCATCTTGTTTAAAAACATTTAGCTTGCTGAGTCCGCAAGGTATCCTGGGTAATTTCATCTTCCACTTCGTTTTAAGCCTGCATCGGACCGCACTATGGTTTGAGGGTTGATTTTAAGGGGAGAATAGCACTCCCCCTTGCTCTTTAGAGTATTGGGACACCCTACCCCTACACGAGAACGCGCAAAAACAAGGGTTAGGGCAGAAATCTAGGTTAAGGGGAGGTATTGGGACAGGCCCTTAATCTCTGCATGTGCTGGAACGCAAAACCTCTGACGCGTGTTTCATACTTGCACTGTCATCATTTATATGAGTCTCAGCGTCTCGGGTTTCTCGAACTCCATCTCTGCGTGCTGTGAGTTTGTCTGCTTATAATGTTCATCTGCACGCAGTGTGAGCCATTTCACAAAATTCGTAGCGCTACTCATTTATAAATCTACGCCAACACAGGGGAATACATAAATATCTTTCTGAAATGTATGCAAATTGTTGTTCATCGCAATTTCAAAATAAGTTTAACCCTTGCACTGAGTTTGCATTTTTTCGATGTGCACATGTTTTTGTTCAAGAAATTACAACAGCTTTTGCATTTCTATCGTACAAAAGTGACCAAATATTAAAGATTAACTTGACATTTGAATTAAATTTTGTTTGGCCAATATTAATCAAGGATTTGAACATGCCTTAGTGTAACCAAGCAGTTGGCGCTCTCTGTGAATATTTGTTTTTATGTAATGTACATAAGTTATGTTTATATTAGTTTATATCATTTATTTTACATGGTGTATTTTAACAGCGTTGTTCAATAAAACCCATATGATTACTTTGATACTTTATTTGAACAAATAATTATTGCTTGTTATTATACATTTTGGTAACACTTTACATTAAGGTTCATTAGTTAACATTAGGTAATGTATTAACCAACATGAACTAACAAAGAACAATACATTTGTAACTGTATTTATTAATCTTTGTTAATGTTAGTTTCATTTTTTGTTCATGTTAGTTCACAGTACATTAATGTTAACAAATACAACCTTTTATTTTAATAATGTATTAGTAAATGTTGAAATTAATATTAAATAAGATTAATGAATGCTGTAGAAGTACTATTGTTCATGCTTAGTATGTTAACTAAGGTAGTTAACTAATGAACCATATTGTAAAGTGTTACCTATTTGTATTTTTAAGTCATTTTAAAGGTTGCAGACCTGCCAACCTGTATGCATTTTGCGTAGCGGATACACATTTTGACCTTAGAGTACGCTAGTACGATTTGTCACTCTAAACTACTCAAAAACCTGGTGACGCGCCTCCCCGTTCACGCGCAGTCCTCAAATCAAGCAACAGCAAAAGAAGAAGAGTTTGACCTATCATAGCGCTGGGTTAATGCCCAAAATAGCAAGCGAGGGTGATTGATAGATGCGTAAGGCCTATGATTAAAAAGAGACTGAAAATCAGCATCAATAAAGAATCCCGCTCGATCCCACTTCCACTCGTGCGGCCCACCGTCTGACTGAGTTCATAAGCGAGGACAATAACGTTAGCTACAGTTGCCTAGTCACGGTACTTCTGACTCCTGAAGGTAAATGGGCTGGGGTGGATGTGGAAAGTTGAAATATTGTATTGAGATAACTTAATCTGGATTCGATTATCACATGGTTTTTCATAGGGCCCTAAAAATGTAATTTTTGTTAAACTGTAAATAAATTTAATAAGTTTGATTTCAATTAATTAGAAATGCTTTTTGATTGCTAAAATGTAATTATTATTATTATTATTATTATTATTATTGATAGTAGTAGTAGTAGTAGCAATAATTTTATTATTAATAGTTCTCAGATTTAAAGATGTTTAAAATCATTTAAAGAAAGTATTTGTCAAAACCCTTTGTTGTTCTTAATTTTTACACCAGACACAGGCTATCAGAACCGACCAGACTATCGGTTCAAAATATCGGTTATCGGTCTACTTGATCTGTAATAATCGGTATCGGCATCGGCCCTGAAAATCACATATCGGGCGACCCCTAGTGTATATGACTTTTTTCTTTCAGCCAAACACAATCAGAGTTAGACCATATTAAAAAATATCCTGGCTCTTCCAAGCTTTATAATGGGAGTGAATGTTATCTTAGGCCCTGTTTACACCTGGTATTAAGATGCGTTTTGATCGATTGGATCACAATTGTGGTTTTGTGGTTGTTCAAACAAATTCGGCCACATGAAAGCAATCCGTAGCTACACTACAAAAGCAATCCGGTTGAATGCGTTTTCACTTATCTCTGGAAGTGGTCAAAAGTGGATAAGCTCAAAACGTTTTAGACCCCGTTTACACCTGTGTTTAACTTGTGAGCGGATTGACAAACACATTTTAATACCAGGTGTAAACAGGGCCTTAGATTTTGAAGTCCATCCATACAATACAAAAAGCGCATCCATACATCATAAATGAGTTATTCAGTGGTTCTCAAATATGTGAGGTGACAGAGGGGCTACGTGAACAAAATGCTGAGTTTTGCCGTTCATTTAATCCTACCCCACCTTAAAATAACATTAAAGTGCCCCATTATGGTATTTTAAAGTTACCTAATGTTGTTTTGGAGTCTCCTACAACAGGTTTACATGCATCAAAGGTCAAAAAACTTTTTCATTTTCTCATAATATACATTTGCACATCACCACATTTTCAATGATTCTCAAACGACTCATCAGATCTCTCTAAATCCCTCCTTTCCGCGAGCTACTCTGTTCTGATTGGCCAGACAGCTCAGTCTGTTGTGATTGGTCTACTGTGTACAGCTTACGTCGAAAACAAAAACGCCCATTGCCATAACAACGTCAGCTCTGCGTGTCCTGAGGCTTCCTACACCGTAAACTAAACACAGTAACAAACAATGACTCGATTTTACCATATCAATGCGATCGCGAGTCCGATGATGAAACATTGAAAGAACTAGTTATTCAACCCGAACCTCCATCGCAAGGACAACTCGTGAAGGACGTTTCTCAGTGATGCACTACTCAGTTTGAGGTTCAACTGTTGCAAATGTAATTCGTCACCATCAGCTTTAACAAGTGCATGTCCATCAACAAACCAATTATTTTACTTGTACTTATTTATTTAGTGAGTAGCTATTTTTCTTATTTAATGTGGTAAACATGTGGAAACTGTATCAATAACAGTCCATACATATGCTGAGCTCTAGCGTGAATAACTGATTTTGAAATAACTGAAAACAAATTTAGCTCAAAGTAGTGAGAACGACAGACAAACTACATTAATAGACACAGTTATAGATAATAATGGCCCACAACTGATTAGCAGAAGTATTTCAGTATGACAGTAATAATGTGAGTTAACCTGTTAGCAGGAGACCAACACAATATAAAACTAAAAACTAAGTATTTTGGACCCCATCTTTCAAGAGCAAGCGGTTTGCGAATCCTGCATTGAACTCCGAGATTTGAGAAGCAGTCGTCAGTAATATAAAGGGAACACAGAAAAAGTTTAAAATTATACTTCTGTGGTATCATGGTAAAGATGAATTTTAACCACTGATTCTTCACATGCTCGTCCTTGGGCAGTGAAAAGAAAACTGGCTAAAAAACTAGAGCACCGCATCTTCTCGACGTGATGCTATCCAGTGTCCACAGGAATCAGCTGCAGTGTTTGAGGTTCAAGTTTTCCCTGGTGTCTGCGCGCAATGAATGGGCAGGCAATATGCTAATGTTTTGTCTTGACGTCACAACGAAACGGCTTATGACTCGTTTGAAAAACGATTCATTCCATTGACTCGGAATCTACTCCTACTTTTGAAAGACAATAACTTTATATATGGTGTTCTTTCAGATTTAAACCTTTGCAGGATGTTTTCATTTCCGTTAGAGCTATGTTAAACACTACATAAGTCAACATTTTCAAAAATCCATAATAGTCTTTACAGAGGACTATGGACTGTGTACTGAGAGGTACTGAGGACTTTGCAGACTTTGCAACAGCCTACATTGATGATGTGGTTGTTTACAGCTCGTCATGGGAAGACCCTAGGGCTGAACGATTATGGAAAATAATCTAATTGTGAATTTTTTTTAACCAATATTCCGATTGCAATTTATTATGCGATTACTTTAAGTTCTTTACCTTCTGTATTAGTCGACAAAGACAAGCAATAAATCATTTTACAGGAGGGATGGGAATCTTTAGGCAGCTCATGGTCCGATCTAATTTTTTTCTTATGAATTAATCTTAATAATACTTAAAATATGTATTTAATTACATGTGTAAATATACATGTATATATATATATATGTATATTTCATATATATAGCAGCTTTCTCAGTGATTTTCATAAGTTAATATATAAGCCAACTGCATTCCAAAAGACATAATGCCTTTGTGGAGCATTTGTAAGAAAAATTCCGGCGGCCAAGACCGCGCACTGCCAGACCCGTCACCAGACCTCAGTCTTGAGGGGGGCATGTGAAATGCATGGGGGGGCACAATTATTATTAGCCTACAGCCTACGTATATTTATAATAATCAACTCGTCGCGCAGCACGTAATCATCACTTTTAAACATATAACCAACCGCAATATGACCAGGTCACCTATAGCCTACACCACATTACATAGAAGCAATGTTATGAATATCCATAAAACACTTACAACATATTAGATGTAACACCAGAAGCATCTCTCAAACATTGCATTTTAAAGCAGTCAACAGAGAGATATGCATTGCCATGAGACATACACACGCACGCACATACACTCGCACAGAGACTTTGAATCTTCCGGTACTTTGAGTGGAGGCAGCGCTGTCCTCTCTCCAGTCCCTCCTGTCAGTACAGCGGGAGGCGGCGTTTCTCCGAGCAGAACCTCCTCATCGAAGTATTCTTCCACTCGGAAGGAACTGAAGCGAGTATGCCCAAGTGGTACTCAATGCAGAGCCAAATGGGAGGAGCTGGAGCTCCAGCTCTTCCCCTCGCTGGAGCTCCAGCTTCACCTCACTGGAGTGTGCGGGGCCGCGCAGGTTAACTTTCGCGCAGCAGCATCGACTACGAGCACTCAGCATGATTTCAAAAGCAACATATTTCAGCGCCAGCTCGATTTTTATTTAACACAAATGAACAAAATAAATACTCTGTTAGTCAACGAGTTTCATTTGTTATAGATATATCTATAGAAAGATCTTAAGGATGAAGATGGATGATGCTTTGTTGGCTATCACAATGCGGGACTTGTTTTTAAACTCCATGCGTTATGAAGGTGAAGCATATGAAGAAGAAATTTGGGCTCCCTTCCTATTCATTTTTCAAAGAGAAGAGGACATGGAAGTTTTCTTGCTGGAAGTACGAGACCGAAGAAAAATCTGTGTGTCTTGTTTACACAACCCTCACTTGTGAATCTTGTGAGATCAAGCGATATCTGTTTTCTTATTTTATATTTTAAGTTCGATAATGTTTTTGCTACTCCTGTTTAAGGCTGCTCTTAGCTTTGCTGCACTTATCTGTGCTGTGCTGTTATGCAGGTATTATTCTCTTTTAATTTTTTTAATTTTGTAGTTCTGTAAAGCACTAAGGTCAGTCAGTGGCTGTTATAAAATGTGCTGTATAAATAAAATCAACTTGAACTTGAATCTACCAGTGGGAGTACTATGTAAATAAATATTGATTGAGTTTTGTAAAATATTACAATGTTATGTGAAGTGTGTACTTCAATGTTATATTCATAAAATGTATTATTTCATCTTATTATACCATTAAAATGTGGAGTGGATGCCTCACTAATCTCAGAGCACATTTGTTATCTTGTTTTTCCTCTAGTGTGGGAAGTCACATGGCTGGTTGTCATACTGGACTGCTTGTTTCCATTTCATTAAAATAGTTTAATGCATAGCCTATCACATGAAGGTTGAGTCTATCCAATATTACAGTCAATATTCCATTTTAATTTACAATATAAAAAGAAAAAAATTACAACTGGCCTGTTGGAGTAGCCTATGCTTTTACATTTACGTACAAAAAGGGCAGATTAGGTAACCTAGTCTTATTATTTTTTATTTCATGAATTAATCAGATGATTTAGATTAATTCACACAAATAACACGCGTTACTGCGGTGGACAAAAAATAAACGGGTGCACAGATAGTAAGCTTTCACATTGCCTTTTAAGTCTAGTAATTTACATAATCATGTAGCAGACGCTTTTGTCCAAAGCGGCTTTAAAAGTGAGGAAAACAACGAAACTGTTCATCTTAATAAAGAGAAAATAATACATATATACAAAGTTTCAACAGTTTTTAGAAACACGCACACATAGTGTGAGCAATGTTCTTAAGTGTTTACGCGTTTGTCACAGAAACGATAAATAATTTTATAATTTATCATAATTATGACAAATATTAGAGAAAAATACAATATTATGTTTGCCAGCATCTTGCGCATCAAAACAAACTTGTCCTTTCATCACGGGTGAAACTCGCACTAACATTAACAGGCTTGATAGCGCGTCATGTTCTGTCCACTAGATCCAGCGAGGGTGAGCCATAGACTGTAAAAAATAGAGCTCTAGTTCCTCCCATTGGATGCTGCAGCGAACCCCGCCCACTAAATTTAGCGAGGTGGAGCTGGAGCTCCAGAAAAGGGGGAGCTCGAGCTCTACCTACTCTCATTTGGCTCTGCATCAAGCACCATCTCAGTATGCCGCGAAAACCTCGTTTTGAAACAGCTTTCAAAAATGCGCGGTAACTGTTGAGCGGCTTAGTTGTACATCACATACGTAGCCTAACGTTATTTTCAGTAAGTCCGTGATAGGCTGTTGCAGTTGATAAAGAATGTAACACAAAATTAGCAACTATGATAATATTAAAATTAAATTGTCTGTGCCTCAAGTGGGGGGGCACAAGCATTTTTTGGGGCGGGCCCGGCCCCCTATGGCCCGCCCATAGCGACGGGTCTGCGTACTGCAAGAGTAACATCAAAGCTGAAAAAACTTGTGCAATGAAGCCCGCGACTGTCCTTGTAATTCGCTTAAACCCCGAACTTTATGAAAGCTTATTTTTCGGAAGGTTCGAGCGGTGTCGTGTGTGTGTGTGTGTGTGTGTCAGAGAGAGAGAAATTAGAAGCAAGCAGAATACGGTTGTTTCTAAAGCACGCGCAGCGTCATCACGCATGTGTGTTTAAAAACTAAGCTCAGATTCAATTCTGAAATTCTCTGAATCAATCCAGAATTGTTGGAGAGAGAATAAATAACACAATATCACATACATAAAAAATAAACTGTTCTTTCCTGTATGCCAGACCTATGCGTAGCGTGCCAAGTTGATGCTTGATTTACAGACTGCTTTTCTCTCGCGTGTCACATGACCAGTGTAATCGCAGCTTTAGCGGTTACAGAATTGCATTTCATCATATCGCGATATTATCGCAAATAAAATTAATCGTTCAGCCCTAATCTGGAGCACCTGTCAGCTGTATTCTCCAGAATCCATGATGCTGGGCCTGTGGTTAACGCCACTAAATGTCATTTGGCAAAGCCTGAAGTGTCTTATTTGAGATATGTGCTGGGGGGTGGGGTAATTAAACCTCAAGTGGACAAAGTGGAGGCAGTGCGTTCTTGTCCACCTCCAACGTCCAAAAAGCGAGTGAGGTCCTTTTTAGGTTTCGTTGGCTGGTACAGACGTTTTATTCCTAACTTTTCCACCCGAGCTCACTGACCTCACTCAGAAGGGTAGCCCCCAAAAGGTTGTGTGGACGCCTGAGTGTGTAACGGCCTTTCAAGATCTCAAGGGCTGTTTGTGTCAGGGGCCAGTGTAGCCCTAACTTTGACATTCCTTTCACAGTGCAAACGGAAGCTGTCCTGCTGCAAGGGGACAGTGAAAATCGAAGGCCGGTGCAGTATATTAGTAGGAAATTGCTCCCCGTGAGGTCAGATATTCTACTGTGGAGAAAGAGGCACCGGCTATTAAGTGGGTATTAGATACTCTGAAGTATTATCTCATTGGTAAAGATTTTACCTTGGAGTCTGATCATTAGGGATTTGACTCCGAACTTCGTTATTCTAATAGAATTCGAATATTTAAAAAAATAATGATATTCGAACGAATATTAGGCAGCCTTTAATATTCGAACCTGTTATGGGCATTATTTTTTGTAAATGTTTTTGCTTGTAACCATTGTTTTCAATTCAGATTCCAAGGCTTTTTCAGGCCTGGTGAAGTTGTGAATCACGTACTCATTAGCAATGCAATTATTGGTAATTTGGGCTCATGTAGGTGACGTTAGGTGTCCTGGTTAGCGCAGCGCCTATTTTGTATATCAAAACAATGGCCGCGCCAACGCCTACAGCAACAACAACTGACGAGGAGTTCGAAATCTACACTCCTGACAAGTTGAAAAGCAACATGTGGCGCTACTTACATTTTACCAGGTATTCGTTCACTGTTAACATCCTTCTGTGAACGGTAAACCCCGGCTTCTTTAATAATTTTGACATCGATGAGCTAATGTTAGACCGCTGAACTTTTAGTCATCATGAAAACAAACAGAGCGGTGCATAATGGAGTGCATCAGAGCAGCATCAAGAATATCAAATACATTCCCGAGAATCTCTTATTTGCATCTTAAGTTTATTGCCAATAATAATGACAGGTTTGCGAAAATCGTAGAACTCTGTGACGGTGAGCTCGCGCAAAACACATCTTCAGCACAGGAACTCATTGTATTTATTTTAACGCATCTGATTGGCTGATTCTTAAAGGATACAACCTTTAAGAATCGTATTGATTTTAAATTTTTTTTATTTTTTTATTTAAGAAATTAAAGGATTAAAAGGGATGTAAGGGAATAAACAAGAAATGGTAAAAGTTGTTCCAGGTCTAATTCTAGCCTAGTAGTGAGGTAATCCATTTAAACTCTTTGTAAATAATATTTTATTTAAAAATATGCACACATTCAGTCTTGTTTCCATTGTTAATATGTCATACATAAAAACGTATCTTGTCTCGTCGCATTCATTTATGAATGACTCCATTTGAATGATCATAGACAGTCTTTTTAACCACACAGTATTTTCGTTATTTCTGTTACAAATATTCAAATGATCACAGAAGTACTTATAGTTCGGATACAAACACTGGTGCCTATGGTAGCGTTCAAAATAGAGTAAATTACCTTTTGAAAGTAACTTGGTGCTTCAAATAACAAATGTATGTTATCATTATTGTTGTCATTGTTACGCCATTGTTAGGTGGCGACAAGTGACTGTTAAAAAAATGTATTTGGCATTGACTTATTCATTCAAGAGATTCATTCAAAAACTTTAATCATCTAGTAATGAAAAGTGTTTATGAATAATTCATTCAAACTGATTTGTTAAAATAATTTTTATTCACAGGGATTAAAGTTCTCCGTCACTACGACGGATTTCCGTTAATTGAAGAGAGTTTACGACGGATTTCCGTCAATATCAGGGTTCACCCGTAACCTTATATCTTAACTTTACTTTTCATAATTTTAAGGCCGTAAATATGCTTACATTTCTCAAATAGTTTAATAAATGTCTTAATTTTAGTTTGAATAGGTCTTTAAGGTGTATTCATCTTGCTGAGGGGGATGTGATCAAAGCCTGGAGTGGAGTGAAAGCACGTTCCGATCTCCACTCTAAGCGATCTGTTATCACTCCGCGCATGATCCACTCCGGGTTTTCCATACCCACTCACGGAAAAACTGCTCCGTGTTCTCTCCATTTTAAAAGTTATTCTAATATGTTATTTTTTTTATATCATGAACGTCTGAATTTATAATACTGTAACGGCTATATGTAATAGGATCATATATAGCCTACTCCATATGTCTCCCGATATATAATCCCATCTTACTCATGCCCAGGGCCCACCATTGAGGTCCCCGAGATCAGGATAAGTGCAAATGAAGGTTGTGAAATAATTGCCTAATGTTAACTCTACTTTGGTGTTGCAATGCATATCGCCACGATCACCGAATTCATATTTTGAGCTGCTTTAGGGGCCGTTCACACGTTTGCGCACACGTTCGTTATATTAAAGGGGCATTCGGCTATTTCTTCGCTGATTTTCACTTTTGTTGTCGCATGTTTTCTCAACGAGCTACCCCTACAGCTGTGAGGCGTATATTTCACAACAATGTCATAAAAAACTCACTTGCGGCACCCTCCTCCCCATTTCAACCGCTGCTCATGTGCATTTATTATTATCAGAGCCGGCTAACTTTATCATGTGGAGCTATGTCTACCGAGGTGAGTAATACATCATACACATTGAGGGCGGCGTGTGTGTTTGTCGAATTACCGTAAAGCAGTTTGTGTTTCTCGTTCGTTCTCGCTTTTCACAAAACGTCCTATTTCCAACTTAACGGGACGTTAGTCCCCATGTTGGTTGGTTCCGCCTGGGAACGCTGGGAGGAGCGGGGAAAATCACAATTCTCACCAGAACAGGTTATTAAACCATCCAGATGATTTCTAAACGGTTTTATTAAGTTGAAATAGTTGCTGAATGCCCCTTTAAATGTAATGCGCGAAAAGTGCGCCCAAATAAAGAGCGACGCCGTCGCAACTCTCGCTTGTTTTCCCAGGCAATATGAAAAAGAAAATCAAAGCCGAGCACGAATTCCAGCATGACGCTTCACGTTAACGGTCATAGTGCGAGTCTGGCCTTCGAGTAACTAAACGAGTAACAGAAACAATCAGTTCACAAACAATGCATCAATCAAAGCTCAGCTTTGGGAAGGTAAGGATTAGGAGACTGCGAGAAGGATAAGAATGGAGAAGGAGAATGTGATTGAGATGAGAGAGGAAGAGCAGGTGTTGCATACTGTGCCCATGAGATTAAGATTATTACAATGTATTCCTATTTAACACGTATACATGTTCTTTGCTATTTACAGTGGAAAATATAAGCTCAATTTAACAACACAAGCACCAATGATATTTCCCTAGCAAGATCCCTTTAGCAAGGATCTCGATTCTCGGTATTTATAAAACCCAGAGTACGGTCCTGCTCATGCTGTTCACTTTTCATATAATCAACATGGATGAAATTAAAACGCATTGAATCCTGATTCCTCCCAAGGTCGCTTTTTATAAACGTATTGTTTTTCGGCCACATTCACCATTGTCAAATTTCCATAGAGCATATGAAAGCTCAAAGTTTGCACAGGAATGTTTAGTAGCTAATAATGACTTTTAAAATGTCTTTTCACCTCAAGGTTTGTGGCAGTCGTGGAAGAGCGTTACTGGAAAAAGCCATCCACAGCAATGTAAGTCCACACCTGAATTTATGTGTAGGAAATCCTTCTTCATTTTACATTAATTTTACATTAATGCAATGCGTGCATTTGGACCTACTTGTCATCTCAAAGTTAATCCTTCATAATCTTCATTATATAAAATATTAGCATTTGAAAAATATGAAACAATGATGTGACAATAGGTCAATTTGTGATGTGACCATGTATTCTGGCTTGGACAGACAGTCAGATTTTCTTGCTTCTATTCAGTCATGCTAGGAAACATTTTCATCAGATTTTGCTGTTGTCATTAAAGCTAGAAGGGGGACACCTTATACCAATACATTTTCAAATTCACAGTTTTTCAATACTCAGATTGTAATACTGATCATCATAACTATGTGTTATTTCTAATGAAAAATAATTGTATCAAGTTAGTGGGAAAAGCTAAATATAAGAACATTTACTATAGTGGTCTCTGCCTTTTGAACCCACCTGAATTTTGTACCAAATGTCTGGTAGCCAGTACATTTTTTGATGTTTCAAAACATGACTAGTGTAATAAAAAAAACCTGAAGGACAGCCAGGTTTTTTGTGTGTCATCAGAATAAGCCAGTGTTATTGTTGTTGACAGTTGAATGTTTGTTGTTGTTGCAGGAGAAGTATCGGAGCAGTGTGCTGGCTAATGCTCGCTCATGGGGAGTCAAGGTCTGCAGTGTAGATGGTATCCTTTCATGTAACTGCTCCCAGTGTGCACTTGACAATATGTATATCAGTCACACAGGCTATTTTTAGGCCATGTTCACACCATTTTCGTAAACGAAAACTGAAACTAAGACTAAAACTATTGGTCAAAAAACATTTTCGTAAACTGAAATAAAATTAAAAATTCATAATAAATGAAAAACTAAACGAAGCTAAAAACACTTACTGAAAAACTAAAACTAACTTTATACTGAAATAAAGTAATAATTAGCATAAATAAATATCCGTTTTCGTAATTAATAAGCTCTTTACTTTGGTGGAAAATTTGACCTGTGGCTGTTTAGGGAAATGCCTGTATATAGAGTGGTGGAAAATTTGACCTGTGGCTGTTTAGGGAAATGACTGTATATAGAGTGCTGAAGTTATGACGTCACTTTGTAGGACAACTCGGAAGTTAGCGGCGCATGGGTTCCATCGATCGAAAAGCTATGCATTTTCCTCATAGACTTTTGGAAAATCGCAAAAAATAAGATCTGAGTTCAACAAAGAGTTGTGACCCTTACACGTTTTGTCTATCAAGATAATCTTTACAAGTTAATCCAAAATGTATACATTTTTGAAGCCTATATACATTTTAAAAAACCACAAGCAGACACAATAAAGTTTAAAAAACCACAAGCAGGTTATAACAGGTGTGTTTTATGTCATAGATCAAAACGTGAAAATATTTAGAGGCTTTGTTAACCACAGACCTTATTTAAAAAAAAAAAAAAACATTCAAAAAACCCATAGACTTTAGGGCGAGGGAACCGGAGGGAACTTACTTCCGCGTTTTGGCCTACAAAGTGATGTCATAACTTCAGCACTCTGTGGCGCTTCACACGTGTGAAGTTGCTGAGGCGATGTCCTGCTGTGACTCGCTCAATGAAGGACCGTAACGTAGAACACATCGCTAGTGTTAAGCGGCTGTTCATAAAGAATGCGTCTGTGGCAGTGGAATGGGAAATAACACAAGGTAATGAGACGCAAGTTGAACTTGTTTTAACTTGAGCGCAGCATTTTTAGAATGTCGTTTGCAATGTGTGGGTGCAACAGCAAAACAAGTCCGTCAAGCACAAAAAAAACTTTAATGTACCACTGTATATTTGAGATATGTTTTCACGAAAGTTGACAATGTAGAGAATCTAGGGAATGCCAGGACACGCACACACACACACACACACACACACACACACACACACACACACACACACACACACACACACACCGACAGTCTGGTCCACTATATTTGTGGGGACTCTCCATAGACATAATGGTTTTAATACTGTACAAACTATATATTCTGTCTCCTTACACTAACCCGACCCCTAAACCTACCCATTTCACACACAACTTTCTGTATTTATACATTTTCAAAAAAACTCATTCTGTATGATTTATAAGCTTGTGTACCTCAATTTAGGTCCCCACAGTGACACGAGTCCCCATAAGTCTGTGTGCATTCAGGTTTATGTCCCCACTGGGATATAAAAACATGTACACACTCACACACTGCATAGATACCTCATTATTTAATCCCACTGGCTTCACAGCAGGTTGTGTTGGCTGTAGTCAGATGAATTGAGCTGTTTTTTTTTTTATGTACCAGTGGTCACTCTGCTACATTGTACAGCTGAAAAAGTAAACTAGGCATGTTTAACAAGATTTCATCTTAATATTAATTAGTTTGTCTGAATTGTTCATATTTTTTTCTTGTCTAGTTTTAAGTTTCATTTATTTGGTGCTTTGTTCAATCTCTGCAATCCCTGCAATTGAAAGATGTCCGGCTTCCCGTGTTTTCACTGTTATACGGTAGGGGGCGTTATTAGGCCTCTTTTAAAAGAGTACTGAATCTCCTGATCAAAAGACATGTGAAGAAGCAGCATGGCACCTTGATTTCCGAATGACATGCAAAATTCGCTTAATCCGAAAAAAAGTACTTTGGACCACTGAGCAACAGTCCAGTGCTGCTTCTCTGTAGCCCAGGTCAGGCGCTTCTGCCGCTGTTTCTGGTTCAAAAGTGGCTTGACCTGGGGAATGCAGCACCTGTAGCCCATTTCCTGCACACGCCTGTGCACGGTGGCTCTGGATGTTTCTACTCCAGACTCAGTCCACTGCTTCCGCAGGTCCCCCAAGGTCTGGAATCGGTCCTTCTCCACAATCTTCCTCAGGGTCCGGTCACCTCTTCTCGTTGTGCAGCGTTTTTTGCCACACTTTTTCCTTCCCACAGACTTCCCACCGAGGTGCCTTGATACAGCACTCTGGGAACAGCCTATATGTTCAGAAATTTCTTTCTGTGTCAGCAGAATACAGCAGAATGGCCGATATAAAGCGGGTATTTATTTATATATGTATGTGTGTATATATATATATATATATATATATATATATACCGGTACACACTTTACTTTTCTTTTAATCAATATTTAATAAATTACAAAACAAAGCCTTAAAATAAACATGCTTATACTTTAGATTGTACAATTGTTTAAAAATATATGAATATGTGAATAAAAGAAGTAAACACTGTGACAGGGCACTCAGTAATCTGGTAATTTTGTGCGCATTGGTAATCATATTTCTTCAAATAAAGACAAGTTAACGCTAATTTTACATACAGCACACAGTGAAAATGATATGACACTGGGCTACTGGATATAGCACAGCATATTTTAAAATGAAGGATTTAAAGTTTTTCGTTCGTGTCTCCTGTGACAGACTGATTTCATGAAATGGCGTATGTATGACACGCCAATTCGTATTTCCATTTTTGGCGTGCTATCAACACGCATAATCGCTTTTCAGCGTGTTTATCAACGCCTTTGACTTAACGTTATATTACTGTATTATGTATATATAGATATATGACCTACCCCAACCCCAAGGAAAAAAAAGATCGCTCCACAGATGTAGATATAGATTTTGCTTCGTTTCGCTCGGACATTTAACGGCGTACACATACACGCGGAATCACTCGGACATTTATGGCGTAGACATACACGCAAAAGATTTTGGCGTGGACATACACGCGGATAGCTCAAAATGCGTATAGATAACACGCCACTTGACTTGAAAGTGGCGTGTATGTTTACGCAAAGTCATGATGTCATGTTGCCTGTGAAGCTGATCTTCTGTTCGCATTCACTCACTTCGCACGGACCTACCGTCACTCACAGTAACACGTTTATGCAGGCTACAAATGCACACTTCAAGTTCACAAGATATCACATCTGGATTCGATTAAATCTGCAAGGTTTGTGAAATTAAATGTTTATTAGATATTCAGAGATTTGTTTAAATGATGTAGATGCGCATTTGCTGAATGTTGACGGTAAATGATAAAGTATTTTAGCCTGATTGTTTGCCTTTTCTGTTAGAAATAATATAAAAGCAACACTTTACTTTTTCGCATACCATTTACTTTCTTTGTTTACCAGTTATGTCTAACAAAGTATTAAATATTACTGACAGAGATCGTAAACTAATGAAGACAGAGAAAGTGATGAGCGCTGTGTGATCAGGCGCTGCCCTTCTCTTCTCAGGCGCTGGTGTTCTTGGTGCCGCCCGTCAAAAAAAGTCTGGAGCGCCGTCAAAATAAAAGTCCCACTTCCAACAAATCGGCCAATCAGAAAAACGTATCTGCCGATCTTTAAAAAATGCCAAATATCGGCATTGGCGATATATCGGCCGACCACTACTAATATGTACTCACAGGATTATATTGTGAACCCCTATTATTGAATTAAGCTATGAGATGAGTTAGAAGCACCTTATTTTCTTATGACTGTACTTTGTTTTTTTTCTTTAACTTAAATGACAGAATTTCTAAAGTTTATCAATCATCTGAATCAGAAAATGAGGACAGCTAAGGTAATGTACTGTACTTAATTTATTGTTTACTGTCAAACATGAGTTTTTTATTCGCACAACTGATTTCACACACTTTCTTTCCAAACAGAAAAAAAGCAGCAAACTTACAGCTCCTCATGTTAAAGGTTTGTAAACTACATAAACATGTACTTGTTGTAATTGTTCTAAAGTAAATATAAGACTAGCTTTAATATTTTTTGCACACCTGAGTGTAGAGGTGGCATATGCTGTGGAGTGATAATACTGAGTGTCTTCACACAGCTGGAGTCTTGAAGGGTCCTTATGTGAAAGTGGAAGACTTCAGTCGGTGAGTTTTAGCCGTCAGTCTTATTCTCTTAACCCTATTTTCAGTTTAGATGTTATTTTAGGTACTTTATACTTTTATATTGTACCTAATTAATATATATATTTTTTTAAATGTTAACTGAAATATTATAGGGGTTGTTTCAGCCTCTTTTACTGTAATAAAATAATGAGTCAAGATGATGTCTGTCATCATGGCTGATATCACTTTTGGTTCTTTCAAGACTTTGGAAATGCAATGTCAAGTCCTGTCTGTGTACAGTTGTTTTTTATTTTTTTTTATTTTTTTTTTAGATCATACAGTGTTTTTAATAGATCATACTGAACTGCAGAAATGTTATGAGTACTATTATTTTATTCCAATCACAGCCAGTGTCTCTAGTTAAATTAGTGGGTTGTCTTTTGTCAGATTTTAGTTTTATTAGATTATTTTAATATATCTTTATCTTTAATATTCCAATAACTCTGTTTTTAATATACACAGTTAGGTATATTTGACTGTTTGCATTGTGAAACCTTTTTTGGTCCCCATGCAGCCCCATTAACAAGGCTAATGTTTCAGTTCAGGTCACTGCAGTTTTAGTAAAGTTAATTATCAAAATGCACGGCGCATCCTAAGGGCCACCCTGAGGCCAGTCTGAAAGGTATCCCTTCCCTCCCCTGCAGAGTATCTGTGTGCACAGGGCAGCTCTTGGCTAATGAAAATATCTATTGTGTTTAGCGCTGCTACTGCTACAGACATTGATCCTACATATACTAGATCCTGATGGATATGGGTGATTAAGCGCATATTATACATTATACATTATTCTGTACATATTACATCAACATAAAGACTACAATGACATATAGTCAGATGAAGTAGCATATCATTTTACTGTCCTCAGCAACAAAAAAAAAACCACCAAGAAATGTTCTTAAATTTTCATTATTTAGCTGCATGTAATTTCTACATACTGACATGATGTGAAACTTGATGTGTTCTTGCAGTGGGTTCCTGTCAATGCTATATCAGTGGTATTGATTTTACTGCTGACAAAAAGTTATCAAAAGATTTAATTGAATCATTTTGCAGATTTGGGCCCATATATTTTTGGATGTGGCCCATAATGACAAATTTTGTGTTTACACAAATAACTTTGTGCTTCACAAACTCTGTAAGAGCTGGGGTGAGTGATTGTGTGTGTGCACCTGTAAACCAGCCTGATTCATCAGTGTGGCTGTCATGATCAAACTTGAGGCCCCAATAAACAATGCCATGTGAAACTATAGTGTTTTGAGTTCAGGAACTTGGCAATGATCTGAGCAGGTTCTAAGCAGTTTGGTACGATAGAGATAATCAACAGTGCTATTAAATTAAAGAAAAAATATGATAGCAATATGAACAGTAAAAGTAACAATAGCTCCTACAATACATGTTAATAGGCATAATTAGCAATGAAAAGTAACTGAAGGAAATATCTATTACTAATGATTCATATTCTTTTGGTTTCTCTGCCCAGTATTTGTAAAAATTGAATGAAAATACAGGCATCGGTACTCTGTATCGGCAAGTACTAAAAATGAAAGGATCGTATCAGACTTGTTCTGGAAATAGTGGTATCGGTGCATCCCTACTAGTTAGTCTGTACACCTTCCCCAAGTTAAGAAGGATAAAGAAAAACACAATATTCCACACAGTGGTCTGTTGTTTTTTTGTTTCAAAATGAGTTGCTCAACTGTTGGCAGATTAAACTCAACTCACAGTTATAATTCATCATATGATTAGCCTATGTCAGCTAATTGAAATGTTAAAGGCTGAGTCCGAAAGCTTAATGTTGTCTTGGAGGTTGCATTCAAGGGCATCAAGGGACGTCTGAATCCAATAGCCTAGTTCGCTTCGCTACCTGTTTCCTGAGATGCCTTTATCTGATCGATTTTTGAAGGCAGTATAGATGTATCCTTCACTATCTTTGATATCCTGTGTGTTCCATTCCGTGAAAGTTGGCATATGACATATGAAAGTGTGGTTGGTGGCCAGTTTGTGTGTAAATGTATGTTTTTGACTAACATTTTCCAATTTTGATGTAGTTTCTACCCAGAAAGTACTATTGAAGTAATTAAAAGACGCTTAGTTATTACCAAAGCTCACTCTCTATTTACTTGTAGAACATTAAACTGTTACACTGGCTCAGAAGTCTGTCCAAAATCAAGTCAAGTTACCATTTATTTATATAGCGCTTTTTACAATACAGATTGTTTCTGAAGCAGTTTTTCAGTGATAACAGGAAAATAATGCAACATAGTTTGTTTCTGCTGTACATCAGATCTTGAAGAAAATAGTGTCATAGTCCAGCTTAAGTAAGTTCAGTGTTGATTAATTTCTGTTGTAAAAAGTTATTAATTTAGTTAATTTATCTCTAGAGCTCATCTGGAGAAAACAGTGATGTCATCATCCAGCTCAGTTCAGTTCTCATATAATGGTGTCAATGCAGGTAGATCAATAAGATTGTTGAATATTAAGTGTCCCCGATTAAGCAAGCCAAAGGTGATGAAATCAGGCAACAAATAAGCCAGTGAGGCAGCAAGTCAGCTAGCTAAGCTTTTGGACTAAACCAATGTTCTTGCTCCCTCGTGTCCTAAGTGAAAAAACAATGTTAGAATTTTATCAGAAAGCCTACAGTTCCACAATAGATTGATTTTAGTTTAGTTCCTCAATTGTATGGAAAATGCTTGTTGCTGTTAGTCTACTTAAAGGAATAGTTCGCTTAAAAATGAAAATTCTGTCATTTACTCAGCCTCAAATTACTCATTCTTCAAAATATCATCTTTTGTGTTCATCAGAAGAAAGAAATTCATAAAGATTTGAAACAACTTGAGGGTGAGTACATGATGACAGAATTTTAATTTAAGTATTCATTTAATAAATATGGTTGCTGCATATTAGAGTCAACAGCGTGTCAGAATAGCTTGAAATGTTCTGTATCGTTCGTCACATTCTAAATCTCAACTCAAAATGACTGCCCGTTTGGTACGTAACTGACAATTTAGTCATAACTTTGTCAGCTGCATAAAAAATAAAGATTGTTCTAATTTAAAAGAGAAAAGACCAATTACCCCTTTGCTTGTCAGACTAGTTCTTAATATATTGGCTTTATGAAACGGGTCTTTTGTTCAAAAAGCATTTTTTATTGTAATTATTCAAAATTATAATTATGCATGGTTTTCATAGCCTTATTACATTTACATTTATGCAATTGGCAGACGATTTTATCCAAAGAGACTTACATTACATTTCAAGATACCCATTTACATTCTTATCAGTTCTTGCTTTCCCTGGGAATCGGACCCATGACCTTGGCGTTGCAAACGCCAACGCGCTACTGTTTGAGCTACAGGAAAGCTCAACAGCTTTCGTAATTATTATAATAATTACAATTAGATTATTAGAATAGTTTTAAATAATTTTTTTACAATGAAAATGAAATAACAAAAGTTAACTAAAAGTGAAATGTTTTCACCAGTTACAGCAGGTAACGCGTTTTCAATACAAATATATACATTTTTATCTGAAATCTTGATGGTATCCATTTGTCATCTATCTACTACTTTGCAATTTAAATGTTATGATGTTTCTTATATTTTCAAAAACAAAAATCTGAGATATGAAGATATGAGATGGGTAGACTTAGTGTCCTCTAGATAGAAAATGAGACGACTTGTTCAAAGAAGCTTGTCATTTTGTTTAATCTATGATTTTGGTTTTATAAACAGGAAGTTCAGACCATTCTATGCACAGACTCTGAGTTTCCCAATGATGATTTACTCAGGCAAATATAGCCCTTTTGAGCCCCTCATTCCTCACCAGTCTGGTAGAAGCAAGGATGAAGATCCCATTAAGGACAATTTCAGGTATGTTCTTTACTTTTTGAGAAGTTAGTAATCAAATCTACATTGTCACTTAAATCTGTTTTTTTTTTAACTTAGGAAGAAGGAAGAACCCACTAGCAGCTGCCATAAGTTGCAGACTGTGCCACTTACAGCAAGCGCCACACCCAAAGGCCCAACTAAGAAAAGTTCAGGCTATTGCGAGTGCTGCCACATGCCATACAAAGACCAGTATGAGGTGAGTTAATTTGGTATTTTGTTTGCAAAAATTGTGATACCAAAAAGATTTTGCAAGACGCTTTAATATCAATTAAGGCTGTCACTAATCCTTGATAGATTTCTCTATATAATCCTCGATTTAAATTTGCCCATGTCGAGTAACTGGCAAAATACCGTAAGTGGCACATTCCACGGACGAGAATCCATTAACCTCATCATTAGATGTCCGTCTCAGAACGGCTCCGTTCACAGTAAATGCTGCTCCACGTGAACTGTTATTTACATGCGTGGAGCGGGTCTCAAACTCCATCTCTGCATGTGCTCTGAGTTTGGGTTGCATATAAGTTATAACGTTAATCTAGGAACGCAGTGTACCATTTTATCAGATTTGTAAGGTAAATCATTTATAAACTTACGTTAACACAGGTGAATGCATCAATATGTTTCTAAATATGCATCCTGTTCACCACGATTTCAAAAAAGAAAGTTTAAACCCTGCGCTGAGTTTGCATGTTTTGATGTCCACATATTCTTGTTTTAAAAAATAAGTAGACAAATATTAAAGATTAGGTAAACATTTGAATTAAATGTTGTATGGCCAATATTAAATACTGATTTGATCTGCTTTAAAGTGTAACCACATCAGGCCGCTGGCACCCTCTGCAAGCATTTCTTATAATACATAATGTACATAAGATGATTTATATTATGTATTTTTTTGCAGTGTAGTACAGAGTCTAACAGTAGTATTCAGGTACAGAAATTAATAAGGCCTAAATGTAAAATAACACTATTTGTTTAATGTAGAAATTAAATATAGATTTATCTTTGTTGAAGCTGTGTTTTGCTGTTTTATTAACATTAATGACATAGACAGCAGCAGGACTATTAGGCTGCTGTCACTTTAAGACTAAATGCACAGACCGAAAATACTGACATGCATCCGGTTTCTTTCTGAACTGTTCAATTAATTGCATGTGTGCTGAATCGCATGTGTACTGAACTGTGGGGCCTGGTCTGTACGGATAACGGGTCAACTGCGATCCGTTGCACCCCTACTAAGATCTCATTTGATAGACATCAAATTCTTTCTTTTTCTTTTTTAGCATTTGCAATCTGAGATGCATCGTTCTTTCATTCAAAATGACAGTAACTATACTGTAGTGGACCAACTAACTGCTGCCATGAATGCTAGCTTTGTATGTAGTCCAAATGAAGAAGTGGATCCAACCCTAATCAAGTAAGGGCCTATTTGACAAGCTTTCTTTGATTGGAAGCAGTTCATGTGATTGACTTTCACTGTTGCCATGTTGACAGTACAACACTGAATGTTTCTCTGTTTTAACTCGGTTTACTCTTTTTCTTCAGGTCATCGGCAGACTTCTCTCCGTTACATTTGAATCATTTAACTGAGATGCAGAATACTGTCAGTGAGGATGAAAATTTTCTGCTGACTCCACTGGTTGAAGACTGTGGTCATGTACTGCCAATTACTGACATATTTTCTTCAGCTTTAGACAACAGAGAAAACTTTCCTGAACCTAGCCACAGTTCATCTGGTCAACAAAATGCGACCTCACATCTTGATAGAATTCAAAATAACTGCCCTGATCCTCTTGATCATGAGAAATTAGGCCTTTACATCAGCTCCACCACAAAGGTTCAAGACTTTCAATCTGGTGTTCTCTGCATGGATATAGTCCCACATCAGTTTTTCTCAAAATCCCAATCTATAGAGAAACTCAAAAGCCTCTCTTCTGTCACACCCTCAGAAACTCAGTCTAAAATGCTCATCCTAAACTCCTCCAGAGATGACAAAATCCCATGTACCATCGCTGTTGATGAATATGTCCCTGAAACTCAGGATCGATGTGAAAGTGGTCATGGTCGACTTGCATTGCATATGTCAGAGAGTCTTACAGGTGCTGTTCTTAACACAGTCTGCTCACAAAATCAAAAACAGAACTGGGACCAATGTTCAAAAATGTGGTCAAACAGCCCTAAAATGCTACTCCACAGAAGAGAAGATTGTAATTCTGAAAGTTGTGGCCAGTTTGTGATGGAAAATAGAAAGTTGTCTTTCACAAAACAATCGCTAAAATTGGCCCAAGATATTGTTGGGTCTCCAGAATTTGGCATCTCTTACTTTTCATTTCCCCATTTACTACCATTTCCACATTTGTCAGATTACCAATTTTCTATAGTTAACTTTAAAAAGCGCGGCAGGTCCTTCACTCCAAGTCCAAAACTTGCGAAGAGAAGAAAGATTAGTCAAAGCGAAAAGCCAAAGCTATCCTGGAATTGCAGTGCTCCTAGGATAAGACGGTACTCATCTGTACTTTCAACCATTTCTTGTTTACCAGTCCCCAAGGTGGGTTTTGCAACAAAGACAAATAATCGTACTGGAGGTGCCTTACCAGAAACCCATGAATCATCACTGATAGAATCTTCTTTTGCAAAGCAGATCCCAACGCAACTTTCCCTAAAATATTGTACTCCTCCCAATACCCACTATTTGCCTCAATTTGACCAACAGGACAATGACGCAAGTCAAACTTGTGTCCATGTTGAGCAGTCACATGTTTTGTTTCCAATCAAAGATCCAGTGGAGTCCCACATAACCACTTACTCATCTGATTTGGACCCTCCTCAGTTGGTTCCATTTTTCCATGAAGACCATCGACTCCAGTGCTGTCAATATCATGATCCTCCAGAATTGTTTCCCGAAGATACCTCCCATACATCAGTCAGTAAAGCCTCAAACAGCTCCTTCCAGTCACACTCCGGAGCCTCTATTTGCATTGAATCTGCTCTGGTCCCTAACCTCACATGGTCCACGGCCTCCTCAGAATCAGATTGGGACTCTGGACTCTTGTCATGGATTGCGACTGCTGTTCCTCTTCAGGCTAAAGGAGGGCATGATGACCTGGGTCAGTTACTACAAAAACCACACACTGCCATGCAGGATGGGAGCTATACATCACGGTTGTGCTCCATACTGCAACCCTCTTGATTCACATTTATAGGAATAATGTTGCACCAATACACTCAATAGGACAATTGCGACTTGATGAATTCAATCCTACATCGGTCGATTCCTTCACTTTCCATTCTCATTAGTCACTCATTTTGTCTCATTTTCACTTAAACATTTAAATTAAGATTACTATCACCATTATTTGAGAAATAAGACTTATTGACTGAATTGTTTTGAAAAGCAATATTTATATATTCAATAAAAACATTTATTTATAGAGGCGGGCTTCTGTACACCTCTTTGCAGCGATTGTGTAAATAATCCCAGCGTTTTCCACATGTTCTATTTGATAAAAATTGTTGTGATAATGAATCAGTCATGTCTTACATCAATATTTATACATATTGTCAAGCATATCAGACATTCTATTTCAGTGTTGTACGTTTGTCTCCTAGTATGCCATCTCACCAGAACCAAGCAAACATAGTATTAATCAACAGTTGACAAGTATTTCATGCACTCCTCTTCGAATGACCTCCATAGCGTCTCTTTTGGCTCTCTCTTTCCATCGGTTTTGACTATGACTTTTCAGCAGCAATATCCGGGAACATGTGCTGGTATTGAGACTTTAATGAGGCTTTGCTGGAGGGGCATTATCCAATTAGTTTAAGTGCTGTGCCTGGCCTCTCTCCAGTTTATAGGCAGTGTTGATGGTAGAACAATGCTGTGGTGTTTTTTGAAGAACATGCAGGGTAGAATACACTGTGAAGGCAGAAGTGTCCTGTGGTTTCATGAAGGTCTTTGAGTTATTTTGAGGTCATTTTTATAAGACCTTTCTGATTTCCTGCAAATGTGCTTTAAAAGGTTTAGTGGTATGGCTTGTACAATGGACAGTGTTTTAATTTTTCGATGCTATTTAATGTTTAATGTTATCTATTAGTGACAGAACTATGTGCATTCATATTATTAGCTCTGAAAGAAGTATGTGGACCATGTACCACTGCTGTCTCTGTAGCTTGTCCAAAATCTTGAACTTGTATGATTTTCCATAAACACTGGAAATTAGCCTTATAAAGAAGGCCTATGGGCAATTACACATGTTTTAAGATCAATTCCTGAATACATTTAGAGTTCTACAATATATATATTTTTATTATTATATATTTTTTCTGTATTATGTACTTTTTTGTGGTATTTGTACAGTTCTATATTATCAGCTGTTTACTTCAAGAAGATGCTAATTTACTAGTATTGAGTTTCATGCATTCTTATTAAAATCAGACAAAATGGTCAGTTTGTGTGCTTATTTATGTAAAACATTGACTTGTGTGGAATTTATCTCCTAATGTTTGCTAGTCTTTAGTTTCCGGTATTGTGTTTATTACAGGGTGTTTATTATGAATGGGTCTGTTTATGTTGAAGGAGCTATAGGACAATGGCAAGTGGTTTGATTATTATTATTTACACATTAATAATTTCTTCTGTAATAATTGAAATAAATAATCTGTAGAATAGATATGTTTTTAGTATTTCTATTATGGATAATCAGGCAATGCTTAGTAATGCTGTAGTGACTCACAGGTCCCATTGGAGGGCATATTGCCATGTGTTTTTATAAATCATGTACTGTGGTAATAACAAGGTTTTCTTTAAAATTAATTTGATAACCATGTAATTCAACTGTTCCTATGCTATAACAGATAATGTATTCCACAATAAAATGTACTTGACCTGACCTTTCATTTCCAATGTGACAGGAACATTAGGAACTTCAGAGGTTTTTTTAATTTTTCTTGACTCATTGTTTGATCAGATAATGAAAAGTCAAGGGATTTTCGCACAACTGAATTTGAAATAGTTTTTTGAAGTCTTAAGAAAACGTACTCTGTTACTAACGTAACCTCGGTTCCCTGGGAGTAGCTATACGCAGTTGGCAGACTCCTTTTCTTGAATATTGAAGCCATTATTTTAAAATGCAGTGCAGCTGCACAGAATAGAGCGTCTAGCTTGCTCATTGGCTGTGCTGCGGCAACTGCACGAACCTATGGCGAGGCGGCTGAAACGCGCCAACCAATTGGGTCACTTCTTGCCCGGGCCGCGTCAGAACCCGCCAGAATGGGCGTGGCTTATGCCTAGATAAGCAGACCATTTCGCCATATAATCAGGTTAAATCGACTGAAGCAACAGCACCTGAGCCAAGCGTAATAGCACGGCAGGCTACGCAGTACTCGGTCCCTACTCTCAGGGAACCGAGGTTACGTTAGTAACAGAGTACGTTCCCTTTCGAGAACGTTCGTATTGGGTTACTATACGCAGTGGGAACCCATTTTAAAACGCCGTGCTATTACCTGGCGACTTCGCCCTGAACCATTGCCTGGGGCAAAGTGGCATGAGGTCAACAGAGCTAGAAAGTCACAATTTCCTCCAGGGCCGGACAAAAGTCGGGCCCCTTATTAAGATATAATGTTTAAGAGGCTCTGGGCCATGGCCTTTAGATAGAAATTACCCGTGTTTGCAGAGCAGGGACCTCTAGGTTGTAGAATCTCACAAATGTGGACAGTGAAGACCAGCCTGCCGCCGCACAGATGTCTTCGATTGGTACACATTGTCTCTGGATAGCATATCCGTGCCCTGGTTCAGAATGCCCGTAATGTGCACCGCCCTTAGCGAGCACAGGTTGGCATGTGCCCAAAAGAGGAGCCCTGGTGATTTATATAGACACCACTGACATGTTGTCCGTGCGGACCAGGGCGTGGTGTCCTGCCAGTTCTGGGAGAAGGTTTTCAGGGCTAAATGAACCGCTCTCATTTCGAGGCAGTTGATATGTAGGCACTTCTCCGGGCTCTAAAGGGAGGCCGGAAATTGGCCTGCCCTTGCACTGTGCCCCCCAACCCAGGTTTGGGGCATCTGTTGAAACCACTTTCCTTCTCGAGACCGACCCCATATCTACACCTGACTGGTACCAGTCGGTGCACTTCCAAAGCCATGGTCTACCCTGATACGTAAGTGACTGGAGCACCACGCATGAGCTGGCACTTGGCATTTCAGCCATCGCTGCAGGGGGAACATGTACAGTAGGCCTAGTCGGAGTACTGACGCCGCGGAGGCCATAAGGCCCCAGACCCTCTGAAATATTCTGAGCGGCTTGTGAGAACCTGCTTTGAACAACGCAACTTGCTACTGAATAGTGAGGGCGCGGGCTGGCGAGAGCCACACTCTCTCATGTGTGTTGAGTCTATAACTGTTCCCGGGAAAGCTGTATGCTGGCTGGGAAACAGCGTGCTCTTCACGAGATTGATCCTGAGACCCAGGCATTCTAGATGGCTGAGGAGCCAGGATCTGTGGGTTAGCAACTCGCCTTCTCGACGATTGGACGAGCCAATCGTCGAGGTAGTTCAATATGCACATTCCCTTTTGTCTCAGACGGACAAGCGCAGCATCCATGCATTTTGTGAAAGCACGGGGTGCCAGAGAAAGACCGAACGGTAGAACTGTATATTGATAAGCCCGCCCCTCGAAGGCGAATCTGAAGAATGGCCTGTGGTGGTGGGCTATTTGGATATGAAAGTAAGCATCTTTCAGATCCACTGAGAAGAACCAATCCCCTGGGTGAATTTACGTGAGGATTTGTTTGGTGTTAAGCATTCTAAATGGCAGTTTCATAAGGGCCTTGTTCAGCTGTCTGAGATCTAGAATTGGCTGGACGTCCTTCTTCGGAATTAGGAAGTAGCGACTGTAAAAGTCTGACTCGGTCTCAACAGCTCCTTTCATTGGTACGTTGCTTCCAACCAATGTCTCGACTACGGCGCGAAAGCGCGGGGGTCTGCGAGCAAACTGGAGCGAGTAGCCTCGCTTTGTATTCATTACCTAGTCTGATATTACGGGGATGGCCTGCCAGGCCTCTGCCCGTGTGGCTAGGGGTTGAATGCAATCTGGGGGCGGGCCGCCATGTGACAGGGACCCGACCGCCGAATGAACTTTGAGAGCTAGAAAAGTATTCTTTTCGAGTGTGTTTGGATTTGCTATAGAGACAGCTTTTGTTATCAGTTACGCATGCTTTGCAACGGGCCTGGTGACTGATTTTTGAACATTTTTGAACATTTCCAGCCGGCCGAACTGTAAGAGGGGCTGTTTGGAAAACACTCAGTTCTAGCTCTGTTTGAGCTGCTATAAAAACAGCGTTTTTCTGCAGTGGTGCGAGTCCATTGACTGCAGTTGTAGGGGGTGTTGATAGAAAAGTGCTCTTTTTATGCTTTATTTGGATCGCTGTTAAAACAGCATTTGTTTGCAGGGGTGCGTTTTTTGTAACAGGCCCACTTACTACAGTTAGAACATCTCTAGTCACCTCAACTGAAGAGGGGACTGGGAGAAGTGCACAAGCTTTCTTTGAGGGAGGTCCGGCCGCAGCGGGACTTGAACCTTCTCTTTTCCCCTGTGTCATTCAACTAAGAGGGCTTCCGAGGCTCAGGGTCCAACACAAGCTTGGGTTGGGGCCCCTGACGTTCCGGGAATGGGTAGCACTTTGCAGGCTTTTTGCGTCGGTGGCCTTCAGCCGATGGGCAGTGCTGAATGGCCGGCGGCGCGGGCTTGGCTGGGTGAGGGGGCGGCGGTTTCTTTGGGCGCCCTGAAGCCGAGCTTGAGCGCTTGGGCAGAAACCGTCGCATGGCCTGCAACGATATCTGCACCTCAGTGAAGCGAGTGAAGGCCGGTGTTGGAGATTGGGGCATCGAGGAAAACGGTTCTTTCGTGTACCTCAGGGAAGCAGGGTGCTGGCCTTTGACTAGGGGTCTGCTGACGCCCACACAGAAACCACCCGTCGAGACTGCTTCTGGTGGGCTCCTCGATGTCGAGGCCTTTGACAGCTTTAGTGAGGATTCGAATAAGTTCAGCCTCTTCGCTCGCTCTAGAACCGTCTCCGCTGGCTTGGGATTGAGGGGCGGGGTCAACTGTGTAGCTGAGCTCTGCATGAAGTACATCCGGAGCGCAGCTTCTAGAGTGTCACGACAGCGAACACACAGAAGTAAGCAAAGAAGGATATGTGTGACTTCTTTCACTGGATAAGCCACGCACTCGTCTCAGCCGCCTCGCCATAGGTTCGTGCAGTAGCCGCAGCACAGCCACTGAGCAAGCTAGAATCTATGCTCTGTGCTCACTGTGCAGCTGCACTGCGTTTTAAAATAATGGCTTCAATATTCTCACTGCGTTTTCCCACTGCGTATAGCTACGCAATACGAAATGAACATTCTCGAAAGGATACCACTTACAGTACACCATATGCATATTGAAGTGTCATCCATACATCATTTTTATTTAATGGAAAAAAGTATAGGCAACAAGAAGTGTATTGTGTCCAGTTAGCAGCATGCAATTGTTCCATTCAGCCATAGTTCTAGATAAAAATGTGTATGCTACAATGGCAAATTCCTTGCCGATCAGATCTGTCTTTCCCATGTTCCCTAAATAGTGTGCCATGTGCTGTTCACTATATAGTCTATGAATGATTTAGAGTGTTGGAGATGAGAAAGGATTTTAAAGTAACTAAGGGTTAGTACAGATCTATTTAGTCCTCAGGCATGAGAGATATTGCTGAGGACGAGAATATTTGATATTCTTTTATCTCTCAGATGACGTAATCTCACTCACACACAGAAGTAGGCTACTTGTCCTTGACAGAACTGTAATATAGGCCTATGCTTTAGCCTATAAGTATCTATAGTTAGTATGTATGTGTGTATGTATATATATATATATATATATATATATATATATATATATAGGCTGTATATATATATATATATAGGCTGTATATATAGTGTATACAACAATAAAATATTTCGTTTTATATAATTGTGATGCGCATTTTTTTCTGAGTTTTGTTTATTTAGCATTGTAATATTATATTTTTTAACATAATATTTGTTCCAGGTTATAGAAGTGGAGTCTGATGTTGCATGTGAGTGCGGCGTGAGGTGAAGGGGAGGAGGAGAGCGGAGAGTGGTGAGTGGGAGGAGGTGCGGATGGGAGTCCCGCAGAAAGAGCGTTTCAATCCCAACATGAATTCCGCCCGCAATCTCTGACCGACAATAGCGGACATCACGGACACTTTCTAAACTCTCCCATCAGCGTCGATTTGTTTTCCACGGATGCCCTTAACGTCTTCCTCGTGACTTGTTGTGCAGAACGGGATGAGGCGGTAAATGTCGCGTTTCTAATCTTTTTGCTCCGGTTGAAGCCGCAGGAGTATGTGATCATGTTGGCGACGCGCTGCCTCCTCCTGTGGGCTGCGGTTACCGCGCGACTAGCCGTGACAGGTGAGCGATGGACGCCGCGTTGGGAGCGGATTCGTGATATTAGTATAAGCTCCATCGTATAGCTATTTATGTATGATGTGCGCCAACAGGTGCAGCGAATTCTTCATTTCATGGATGGCCCCGTTTTCTATCACGGGCATTTTCAGTGTCGCGTCAGAATACGCAAATCGATGCCGCAGGCTAGATAAAGTGTAGGCTAGTGCCTGTAAACGCATTAGAATTACTAATACATTGAATCATGGCTTTGACGGTTGTCGTACAGTTTTTTTATGAATGTGTCCTATATTGAAAGGCTGGGGCAGCAGCATCAAACGGGACGGAGCGGAACGGGGACGCGAGCAGAACGCGTTTGCGGAGGAGCGCACGAAGCCTCAGCGCCTGCTGCAGCTGCAGCAAACTGACGCGGAGGCGGAGCAGCCGCACGGGCACTTGGGTACCCTTGTAAAGAATGATGCTGATAGAGCGCATGTAAGTAACTCTTCACCGATACATATAAAAAATTAAAACCGACCCCATTTACGTTCTTAATGCTCAAGTGTGTCGTATTGTTTACGGTCCACGTGGCTCGTTATTCCAGTGAAAACCAAGCATCTATTTTCCTCCTAAACTTTAACCAAAATATAGCCTAATAACTTGTTTCTGAAATTACTTTACTCTTTGGCTAATTTCACCAAACAATCTTATTTTTCATCCCCTCCCTTCCATCCACCTGCCGCGTCCTAATTTATCATCTGAGTGTAGGCCTGGCTACAGCTTTTGATGAAGAACTTCTCGAGTGTGTATAGTAAATTTTTTTCAATGCCGGCATAAAAAGTTTTACCGACATTTACCGTGTTGGCAATCCCATTAATCTGTGACCATGTGATTATATTTTTGGCTTTTACGAATATATACACTTTCTTGGCCTCTGTTGATAGAAAAGTGCCACATTCTGCTCATTTTACATGAGATAGTTGTTGATACCCCCTCGTATTGTTTACGGTCCACGTGGCTCGTTATTCCAGTGAAAACCAAGCATCCCCCCCCCCCCCCCAGGTAGTCCTACTACATAGCAGGTATATTGACACATGCATATGCCGACCACTGTCCAATCAGTTCCTCATTTTTTTCAAGTTACATGTTCTTTCTCATTTTGAGACATATTCAATTAAGGATGATAAATGTTGTGAATACTCTTTCATGTTTTATTATTTTTTAAAGAGGCCATGAATTGAAAATTCTAGTTTTGTGGCTTTTGTGTGTGCGTGTCAATGAAATATTTTGCTCAATTTGATTATGCGTCTAGCTGCCAATTACAGAGTAGTATACTCAGCTCTTTGCTCATCTCTCCATCTGGGCCTGCTGCACCAGATGCAATCTCTAATACTCATATTAATGATTGACTGATATGTTTTTTTAAGCGATTGATCCCTAAATCGATAAATTTGACTCCAGATATCATGAATATGCACTTTTGGCCTTGATAAAAAAAAATTTAAAAAAAAATTTAAAAAAAAATTCTTAGCAAACTCCACCTGTTATGAAGACTGTAGAGCAGAGAGAGAATTGGCATCAAGCCCTTTTCAGAGAGGTAAAGTGCACATTAAAGGTTATACTTGTAAATGTATACTTTAATGTAATATTGACTTCTTGCTTAAGAGGAGAGTGGAATGTAAACAGCTGGGGGAAGAATAAGCGGGCTTGTCTTAGTGCAGGTATAGACTGAATCTGTGTGACTGAATAATTGGGTTAGTTCACCCAAAAATGTCATTATTTACCTCATCTTTGAAACACAAATGAAGACAATTTAATGAAACCTGAGAGATTTCTGTTCCTCTATTGAAAATCATGTAACCAAAATTTTGCAGATTCAAAACATTTATAAAAATACTCTTAACATATGAATCAAGTAGTCTTCTGAAGGAAGCTCAACAGTACTTGCTTGACATGTGAAAACAAACCTTATTGGTTCTTGTTAGGCGTCAAGCAAGCATGTTTGGAGCTTCCGTTTACCATATTTGTTGTCATCTATGTTTGAGTCAATCAATGGTTATATGTGAATAAAAGCCTAAATTAAATCTGTTCATCATATAAAGTGATTGTTGATATCAGTACATTACTATCAGTTTTTTTCATCCACCAACAAAAAATAGTTCCAAAAGAAGACAGAGCATCATCTTATGGATATCATACAAAACAATACGAAAGAGGCAACCGCCAAAAACATGACACTAAATGCTGACGCCAGACTAGTTTAAACTTCAATAAACCCATTTTATTGATTAGACCACTTACCAACGATTGTTTGAAGAGTTCTTCCGTTGTTTTCCAGCTATGCGCCTCATTCTCAATTTCCTGCTTCTCACTTACTGATAAAAACACTCACATAGGCCTACTCTGGTCCAGAATGACACAAACAGAATAAAATGCAGTGATACAAAAGTGAAACAGTCACAGTGCTGTTGGACTGGTCATATCAGTACACGCTGCTTGGCCAATCAAATTAAAGGACTGAAACTAAGATTTAACCTTTTTATTCTAACCTTTCAGGATTCAAAGAAATACTTTATTGTACCCTTAAAGGGACAACTCTATACATAAAGCCCTTAAAAGGTTCATATTAGTACCTAATGGCGCTTTTCCACTACACATTACCAGCTCGACTTGACTCGCCTTTGTTTGGTTTTCCACTGCGTAAAAGTTGTACGTGTACCGGCTTTCGGGTACTTTTTTTTTGCATCACCTCCGGCGAGGTTCTAAGCGAGCTGAGGCGATACTAAAATGTGACGTGAAAACACTGCAGACTGCTGATTGGTCAGAGAGAATTGTCACTATTCACCGCGTCATCATTGCACGCGCCAGACAAAACAATTTTTTTCAGCTGTGTTTTTGTTTTGCTGCCCTCAGCCTCTCCTGAAGCAACATTTGTCTTCTTGCTGTGACAAATAGCACATCCCGAGGATCAAACACAGCATACACTCGATTTCCTTCATTGTCCTTTGTGTGTGGGTAGCGGTGTGTGTCGCGTAGTTCCTGTGGCGTCGCTATGACGACCAGGTACTATTGGGGAGGTACTATCTGTAATGGAAAACGGAGCAAAAAGCGAGTTGAGTCGAACTGATCCTGGTAATGGAAAAGCGCCAGAGTATTTAAATTAAGTTTATTTTTACTGTTTGGATGAAATTTTCTGTGAAACCACTAAAATCACCATAAACCTCTTGTCTCGTAGCATTTAGCATAGTGATTAGATTCCAGATTTTTGAACTGATAAGTGGTTCTGGTGCAGCCATCTTGATTTTTGGAGGTAGATTCATGATTGAGGGAGATTCATAGATTTTTTTTTTTCCTGTTATTGATTATTGCTGTTAGGATTTTTGCTGTTGTTTGTACTGATATTACTGATTTAATATTGCTGATGTTATTGAGTATTGGTATAATGCATCTATAACATACTTACTATGCAAATTTAGTATGCAACGGGACCCAAATCCTTGTTTGTTTAATTAGGGGTTCAAGCACGTAGCACTGAAACACTATTGTAATTGTTAGAATTTCCAGGGATCAGCATTCTTTCCTAAAAGTGACTGGGCAAACAAACCCGTAAGTCGCAGAGATTTTAAACTTTGAGGGATGATAGTACCCACCTGTGTACAACGTCAAAAAAACTCGCGTCAATTGGACTGATGGTGGCGGTAGTGCTACAGGGATCAAATTTACGTAATGGCTCATAAATCCTAAACTGTTTGTGCAGGCTCAAGTGTCTTACATAGTTGGAGTCTTTGGCTAAAGAAAAACAAAACGCATGCATTGGATTTGATTACCACTCTCCGAAATTTTTGGGTATTTTGGATTTTTGAAAAAAACGTTTGCGAACTAGCCCTAGGTGGCGTTGTAAAATGAACCTTTTTTTGCATGTGCTTAAAGCGCCTGAACCCCGTTAATTGGTGCTTGCAGCTATATTTATATATTTTAATTATAAACCAAGCAAAATTTCAACTGCATGGATCCTGTGTATTATATACAGTGAAGAATGGATTTAAACCAACAGCTCTGTACAAGCACCTTATCTCTGTGTTTGGAAGCGTGTTTTGTGAATCAGAAACAGTTCTCTACAGAATATCCAAAGAAAACGTCATGTTCTTGTGCTCATGTTACGGTGTTTAACCACTCAATCTGCCAAACAAAGGGCATTTTCACGAATGGATAAATAATAAATATCTTAAATGCTAAAACTCTTCAGTGGTCTTATATTGACCAATTAATCTTTTATAACATTTTGGAGAGATGTGCTTGCAAAAACAAATAAATAAATAGCTAATTTTGACAAAAAGCAATGAGTTTGTACCAGTGATAATACTTTAACTAAAACAATTATGAAACTTATTTATCAAAGGGAACTGCTAGGAACTTGCTCGAATAGTTTTTCTCTGTGGAAGCGAAGAGTTTATTGGAAGTGAGCTAATAAAATATATAAAACACAAATCAATTCTTTGTGCCAAAATAGCTGTGGTATTGCTTTACAATGGGGTCCTAAGGATTTATTTGCTTTAACATATGGTTTTGTTTTACCTTCCCTGGCTGTTTAATTTTATTTTATCTGACCTAGTGTACAATGTGAGCCTAAGTTTTTGAATGATTTATTTAGTAAAATAAATGAGTGTGGATGCACTCCCCACTTTCTTGCATTCAGATAGGTATTTGTTTTCATGCCTTCGACTGCAAGTATTGCAAGGTGATCACATTTCACACCCACACCTATTCGTCTCTTGTAACCATGGGTGCAATATATACCACCTGTCTGTCAAAGGCCATTTTATATCCTCATAACCTTGAGCTGTCTCACCTGACACTGGTGCAGAGCACACGCCAACCCTATGTGACCGTCCTTCAGGCGCTGTGGACCTGATGACTTCTGTCTGAATCTGTCCTGTAATCTCCATTGACCCTTCTCATTCTCATAAAGGCAAAAAAGTCTAAATGTAGGAATGGACTTGATTTTTAGGGAATTTGATTGGATGGTGAAATGTGATCTCTATATGACAAGTATTTGGAGCGGAAGGGGTTTATGATGTCTGTTAAACTGAAAAGCTGTTTCAGAGGGAGAGCATTTAAAAGATTTGAAGAAGAATTTGTTGGTTGAAAGCCGGTTAACTTGCTGGAGGTCGCCCAGTGTATTCACTGTTGGTTTCTAGGAGGCATTCTTGTTTTGCTGTAGTATCCAGTTGTATCACAGGGCTGCATCACACACCAGCAGAATGATCTCTGTCACTATAGAAATCGGAGACTCGCTGCAAATCGCTAAACTCTTATGAAGCATCTGAACTGAATTTAATCCTAAGAAGTTGCTGATTTGGAACACTATACACAGCTCTATATGATTCCAAATGAGTGTCCTTAACTAGGTTACTATGTACTTACATTTAAAAAAAATTGTTAGGTACGATGTACTTGTGTTTATGTTGTATTGCAAAACTCTTTTGCTACTATTGAGATGGGATACGGGTAAGATTAGGGACAGGTTTCAAACTCAGTTCCTAGAGCCACATCCCTGCAGAGTTTAAATTCACCTGATCCAGCTAAAGTCCTTCATGCTTATTTGAAAACTCCAGGTATGTGTGTTGGGGCCGGGTTGAACCTAAACACTGTTGGACTGTAGACCTCCAGGAACTGAGTTTGAAACTCATGGGTTAAAAGGGAGGGTTAAGGAGTGAGAGAAGGGTCTATGGTGTATTTATAGATGTAATTATAGAAATTAATTACAGCTGTAATTAGATGCAGGTATTTTTAAAATAAGTACAAATGTAAAAATGCATGTAACCATGCACAACTGCATTGTATAAAATGATTCATTTAAATGATAGTACATCGTAGTTGAAGATACTTAAGTGGGACAGAGTTTCCAATTTTACATTTATTCATTTAGCAGACGTTTTTATTTAAAGCGACTAACAAATGATGAATACAAGCAAAAAATGTTTTACTTCAAAACTAATAAGCATAAAGATACATAGGACACAAATATTGGGTAAAATATTACATTTTAAACTATATTTAAAAATTTTTTGTTAAGGTCCAGTAATCACTGTCTCTCTTGACTTGTTTGCCATCTTGAATTCATTTGTAATTTTTCACTGAGCCCATTAAAATGCATTCTGGGATTGACTTGACTGAAAACTACACATCCCGTACTGAGTTTTATCTTGTCCAAAAGAAGTTAGCATAATTATGGAGCAGCATGCCTTAAAACAAGCAAGTTAGTTGAAATTGCATATAATGCATAACAGTGACTGTAAAATATACAGTATATGTAAGTATATGTATGGAGTGGCATATTTGGGATAGGGTTATTGGGAAAGTTTTGTAACTTTTTTTTTTTTGATTGGCCATTGGGTTAGTTTGTTTCTCAGACTTGGCAACCCTGTTACATTCTTTTTTATGATGATGTATCTCCCCCCTCCGATGTTCCATGTTGATGAGGAATGGCTCCTTTAGTATGTAACCAACATGCCTCTATCTGTTTTTCTTTCTCTCAGCCCATTCATTTGGCTCAGATCTCATTTCTGGTGAAGGCCTTTGGAATCCAGTTTGTTCTAGACCTGGAGCTCAATCAGTAAGAGCAAAATCACACACTAGCAGAGACAAATATGTTATCATTCCCTCTAAACTGTATATTGATGATAATGATGGTGTGTGTGTGTGTGTGTGTGTGTGTGTGTGTGTGTGTGTGTGTGTGTGTGTGTGTGTGTGTGTGTGTGTGTGTGTGTGTGTGCACGCCTACAGCGATCTCTTGTCGTCTAACTATGTTGAACGCCACTTCGATAAGGACGGGCAAATTTTTCAGAGTCCGGTAAGGAAAACAATCACTCTATTTTCTATTTTTATCCCTTTATATTGATTTTGTTAGGGAGTAATATCATAATGACCAAACATGTTTATTAATATTAGATCTCCTGTTACAAAGAATATCTTTGTGTCTGTTTGTAATTGTAGTTAACCCCTAATACACCCAGGATTGTGTACCATAGTACCATGGTAATATGTCTTTATCAGTTTTTGTTACACACACACATACTGTACAGACACACACAAAAAACACTTCTATGTCTTCTCTGCATTTCTTCTCTTCCTTGATTCCTAGTCTAGTTGTCTAATAAACCAGGCATTGTTTATAACGAATATTGTTGGCTCTTTGATAAATTGCTATTGCTCCTCTTTTGTATGTCGCTTTGGATAAGTCTCTGATAAATGCTTACCTTTAAATGTAATTAAATAACAATAATATTTGAGTAATATGAGACATGTAATTAACAGATTCCTTAATATTTCTATTTCACTGGCACTCTTAAAGTGAACTGCAGTAGCATCTGTGGGTCTGGGAATATACCCACTCCCTTTCTTAGTGCTTGACTTTGATGCAGCAAGGCAAAGGAGCCTGGGAAAGCATCCGCCCCTCCTGTTCAGTGTCAGCTGCGTTTGACCAATCGCAACACTGTTGCCATGACAACTGCTTATAGACAGTTCTAGTCCACTTTGGCCAACTGAGTCAGAGAGAGAGACACGCAGGAAGAATGAAGCATTGAGTGGAGAAGCTGAAGTCATTTAAGCAAGTACACTGCAGCAGAGACAGAGGAACCAGAACTGCAGTGCAGAAAACTACATCCAGACTGGTAAAATGAAATCCCATCAACAGTTGCAAATATACCTCGGATACGTCAATCACACCGCTGGCATGAACGTCTCCCACACGTTCAGTGTGTGTGGGTGCCCGCTTACAGACCCCACGGCTCTTAAATTTGATTGAGAGTGTGGCTGCAGAAATGATGAATGATTCTTCAAATCCTGTGTCTTGTCGAGTAGAGGTGTACTGTTTCTTTTCTAAGCGATTAGATGCAACATTTTCACTATAGAGGCACATAGACAATAGACCAGAATATCATCGAGACTTGAGCGAGGGGAGGGGGGGGGGGGGGGGGGGCTCATTCTAAAAGCTTTTGATGGACATAGGAAAATGTTGGGGGAATGTTGCCTTGGTTACTGTCATATTTGAGGGCTGTTCAACGTTCACTGTGTAATCATTTCACTTCGGTGAAATGTGTGATGGTTTGATGTGTGTGAGATTTCAGGGAGGAGAGCACTGTTACTATCACGGTCACGTGAGAGGAGTTCAGAGGTCATGGGCAGCTCTCTCCACCTGTCACGGCCTACAGTGAGACGCAACCCTTTAACTGTTTTAACAATACAATCAATGTGTTTATTACCCTTAAAGAAACACTCCATTACCTCAGTTGCTTTTTATGCAAGCTTGTTTCCAACACGGGCTATAAAAAAATCTCACAATTCAGACTTTTTTTATTTCTTTTTTTAATATCTCGCAATTCTGACTTTCCTTACAATTGGGAGTTTATATCTCACAATTCTGACTTTATTTCTAGCAATTCTGACTTTATTTCTTACAATTCCGAGTGTATTACTCACAATTCTGGTTTTTTTATATATAAACTGATCTATAAACTTCCAATTGCAAGTCGCAATTCATTTTTTTTTTATTTTTTTTTTATATTCCATGGTGGAAACAAGCTTCTATAATATTTTACTGTTTTCATATGTGCACTTTGGTGACATGAATATCAAAATGTCTGTTTGGGTATTTTTGGGGACACTTACGCACTTATACAAAGCACCATTCGACACTTGGTTTTTTTGGTTAAATGGGTGCATCATCCAGGGATTTGAAGTGCTTTTTTAAAAAAAAAATTTTATACAGTATTTATACAACAAAATTGCATAGAATAGTCAATAGTGCACGAGTACACAAATTGGGACACACCTTGTGTTTTTTGGACATGTCCCATGTTAATACTATGTTTTTGTTGAACATGTAGCAACCTTTTAGTGCTCACCTGTAACAGTAATTGCATGGTTTTACAAACAATTTCATTGTTAGTTCATGTTAACTCCGGTCCATTAAATAATATAACAGATACATCTGTCACTGTGGGTTGTAGAGAAGTGAATGACTGAATAGAAAACAAAAACAGTTTTTATCAGATGCACACACAGGAGAACGTAGAAGAAACCCTAAACACAACCACGTATAACACAGATGATACCGAACACAGAACTAAGGAAACTCGGGGCTTAAATACATGGGAAATGTAATAAAAGAGAAACAGAACAGGTGGGTTGAAACAATTAACAGCCAGGGAAACTAACTAGGAACTCAGGCAAATAGGAACATAATCATAACAGACAATACACGTTACAACAACTTGCTTTTAATTGATTTTAATTATGTATTAGTAAATGTTAAAATTAACATTATCTGAGATTACTAAAAGTATTTTTCATTGTTAGTTCATCAACTAATTTTAGCAAATTGAACCTTATTGTAAAGTGTTACACAATAAATCCTTCTTATTGAAAGTCTGCATTTTTAGGCTTTATTAGGGTTATTGTCATTGGAGTGTCTCACATTTGTGACGTTGGTGTGTCTACAGAGGGATGTTCTCAGATGGTAACTTTTCCTACAGCATCGAGCCCGTGCACAACAGCAGCGATCAGGTCAGTACGCAGCTGAAATATTCATCTCTCTCATCTTTGTCATCTGCATGTTGCAACCTGGAAAAACAAATAGATACATAGTCCTGCTCAGTGAGAGACGGAAGAGACAGCGAAGCACTGAATATTAGCCACATGCTGCAGAAATGTGCATTATTGCGGTTGACTGACAGGTTAATCAGCAGACGCCTGTATGTGGGACGGAGGTGAAGAGCAGAAGGAGGGTGTCGAGTGAGAAAATATGAGACAGAGCAGCTTTTGCGTGATATTAGCAGCACTGCATTATCATATCGAAATCTGTCACTTCAAAATGAATGAAGAAATTTGATTTAATAATAAGAATTTCTATGACATTATTTTTATGTCAAATAGGTAATAGTACTTTTTAATTTAGACATTAAAAGTACAAAGAACTTATTTCTGAGTTCAACATGACAATACTATTCCCGGTTAACTACTGGTTAAACTTTGTTGATAGCATCTGTGGTCTGCAGTTGAATACCAGAGAACATAATTCCATTCGTCTCTCAGTTCAAATACATTTACAGTCATGCCATTGCAATGGAAGCATAACCGGCACGTGGAGGCAGGTGGAGGGTGTAAGAGCAGTAATGTGACGTTTGTTTTTTAGTTAAAACAGCCTCATTCGATTTTCATTTGTTCTTTCGGCTATGATGCTGTTTGAATGGTGGTTTTGAGGCAGGACTACTTTTTCAAGATGGAGGAATAGATCTCTGCAGTGATTCAATAGGATTTTCCCATTGGCTTTTATGAATTTTGTACCCTAAACAAGAAGTTAAAAGGCTAAAAACTACACCACGGTTGCATGACTTAATCATCACAAAGAATAGTTTGAAAGTGTGTGATTATTAACACAATGAGGCTGTGAAAGCAGAGTAGTGAGTAGATGCGTTTACCTGTTCGGTTTGATGATAAAGTCCCCATGAGATCAAAATTGGCTTTTAGTAAGAATATGTTAGCTTTACTGTTATCTTTTGAATCTAAAGCGTCCTGTCCCCTACATTATAAATACATGCTTGAAGCTGCGGTGAAAATCAGTCACACAGTGTAATATATAGGGGATAGGGAACGACTCAGACAGTGTAAATATGCTTTCCATTAGGGTGAATGAACTCTTGTTTGACACTCTGGCACACACACAGTCTTCTCCGGTCCTGAGGCACAATAGTACAGAGCGGATCGTATGCAGGTCAATGCAGTGCAGAAAACGTATTGGACCCATTTGAATTCTGCACAGAATGCTATTTTTTTAAGCGATTAGATTTAGAGATAAGGAGGAAACTGTGGCTTTACCGAGCTCAATGGCTCTGGCCGAGCTGTGACATAAACAAAATGTTTTTGGCCAATGTAAAAAGCGGGAGGAGCTGTTCGATATCTCCCCTCGTGTCTTCTTTTTTCAGTGGAAATTACCAACCTTTGTAGTTCTGTGTAGACACTTGTTAGCAACTGCTTTTTTCGAGACAAGTAAAAGCTTAAAAACCAATCACAAGGCAATATTACTGATGTATTATGTTGTAGAATAAAATGTACAAATATCTTGAGGTTCTGTTAACCATATACCTTTTTTCAGGCATTTTAACAAAAAATCCATTCCAAAAACCCAACGACTTTGGGACGATGAAACCGGAAGTCCTAAATGCTGACTTTTGGCCTAGAAAAAAATACATTATCCTTGCAGCACTCTATTCCAGTAATGTGATTTCTGTGGGAGGAGTTTGTTCAAAGGCAAAGACAAAAAAGGAACCAAGCTTATTTTAAGCATAGACGAAGATGTTCGTTAATTTGTGTGAATTAAATTAACTTAAATTAAGAATTACTATTGCAATTCTTGTTGCGCTGAAATAGCATGTCAAAGGCGTTTGAGCGATTCTCTCTTCTTTCATTTCACCTTTTCTTTGCTGTTTTCTTGGTCCTTTCATCTGTATTTGTTATTTATCTCTTTCACTCTCTCTCCACTCCTCTTTCACTTCTCTTAAATGGGTCATTTTCATAAAGTATTCAAAGCCACATGTAAAGTGTCTCTCTCTGTCTGGGTAGATGGGAGATTAATAATGAATAGTTGTGTAATAGCCTTACGTGGCAGAGCTCAGTACATCAGCGAGCTGTTTTATCGGAGAGGAAACGTTACCCAACAGCAGGAAACAATTCAGCCAGAAATTAGCACATTTATCAACATTTTCATACAATTTGGTACCAAAATATACCGTATGTACCAAATATTTTGAGTTCAATTTCAACATGACTTTCAGCAGGACTAGATAAGGGTGTGGTCTACTTTTCTCAAAAGGCTACAAAAATGGTTAAGTTGTGTTTCTGAGACTCTTTTAAAAAAAAAAAATGTATGCTGATAAAACAATGTGGTAAACGTGCAAAATGCTGCATCTGCATAAATTTGGAAATCAAACACAAGCGCATTATGAGGATACAAGCAACATTGTGTAAACTTTCATCCATAAGGCACAATACAACAAAAACAACAACACCATAACTATGTTTGGGGATGTGCTTACATTCTAACTCAGCATCTAATAAATATGTTTGAACAGGCTGAAGTGGCTGATTTTAATGAAATTTGGATACCCCCTGGATATAACTATATTGTCAGACAAAGCCTGACATTTTTCTTGAGTGACAGTATGTTCATTCACAATTATCATTACTCATAGATCCCCAAACCCTAACAATCTACAATAGAATACACAATACTGTCACATAAAACAAAATGCAAAATTCCACGAACATTACAGAACCTCTAAACCTTTAAACTGTGTGTGGACATTTACCATAATTCCACTGGTTCAACAGCATCAGCAGCTTGTTTTCTCTCAAATTTTATCTATTATCTCTACTCTACTGAACTGCCCTGGTAATTGTCGATAGCGGCAATTTGAAACCTTACAGGAATAACGCGTCATGTGAGTAATGTTAAGAGAAACATGCTGCATGCAGTATTTATGAAGGTTTCATACAGTAGGTGACTTTCATGATTCTTTCACACAGGATGAAAATACTCATGTTGTATACAGAATGGCAGACATCCGGCTGATGCCACAAAACTCAGGTAAGACATAGATTCCTCTTACATGCATATAAAATGACCTTCATGTCATTTTAAAGTTGTATGACTTTCTTTCTTCAGTGGTGCTGAAGATGTTTTGAAGAGTAAAAGGCAAAATGAAAAAAGTCACCATGCATCACATCGTCTCTAATGAACAGACTATTAATAGCAAAAATCACCATTCACATTTGTTGTATGGAAAAGATCACCTTGACAAAATGACTATTCCTTTAATACAGTTAGACATAGTCGCTGTCTTATACAAGTTATACTCAAGTTTTTTTTTTTTAGCATTCAGACTGTATCCTTCCTGCTTTCTCTCTTCGTCTGCTGCATATTGATTTTTTTGCATGGATAATTTTTCAGCAATAGACATCTTTATCGATCCACTGAAAGCTGACGAGTGGGAACTTTTTGTTCGGGATGGTTTTAGTCCGTACAACCTATGGCTTCTCTTCCAGGAAGCACCAGGAACGGCAGTGACTCTGACTTTTACAGTGACTATCCCGTTTCTATGGAGACGAATAAACCGGAGCTCACAAATGGGCTGAGACGGGCAAAAAGACAGGTGAGAGTTTTTATTTTGACATCAGTTGATTTTTCTTGAAGATTCGTCATCCAGAAATCGGTTCAACTGAGGGAGGGCTGTGGTGATGGTTTTGTACCCGGCCCAAGAATTCCTAACTGTGGCCCTGCATAGACGTATCAGATTAGGAGTGCTGGTCTCACGTTATATTAGGTGTCTTTCACTACTAATGCACTTAAACTACCGGTCAAAAGTGTGGAATTAAGATTTCTTAAGTGTTTTTTTTCTGCCTTCTGCTCACTAAGGCTGCATTTATTTGATCAACAAATAAAAACTAATATTGTGAAATTTAATTACAATTGAGAGTAACTGTTTTCTAATTTAATATATTTCAAAATTGTATTTATTCCTGTGGTGGCTTAGTTTTCAGCAGACATTACTTCAGTGTTGCATGATCCTTCATAAATTGTTCAAATATGCTGATTCTGTGCTCACCAAACATTTTGTATCATTATCAAAATAACGTTTTATTGTTGTTGAAACCATGATGATACACTATCAAACTCACACCTGGGACTAAATAAAATGATGGGACCTCAATTCTGTTTTTTTGGGTCAAGTTTCTTTAAATACTGGATTGATATGCAATGACTGATGGGTACATTTCCTTCTCCACTTCCTGTGAAGTGATGTATCTATGTACCCTTATTCCCTATGTCGTTCTTAATTTCTTTTGAACTGAACATGTTTTCTCTCTTTGGATTGGAATCTCACTTAAGATGGCATATGAAGATTAACTGTCAATCCATTAAGCAATCAGAAGTTTCCTCATAAAAGTAGTTCTTCAGCGGACTGAAATCCTCTTCAGTTACCGTAATGAATGTAGCATTTTTTTCTTTACTTTTTCTCAGATACACTTTACATTTCAACCCGAAGTACTTCACACATATTGTGTGTGTGTGTGTGTGTGTGTGTGTGTGTGTGTGTGTGTGTGTGTGTGTGTGTGTGTGTATGTATCTATAAACTGTATATATAAACTGTATATATATATATATATATATACAGTAGAGTTGTGCTTGCCGTACATCTATTCATTAGAAATATAGCAAAAAAAGAGAGAAAAAAGAAAGAAGAGAAATAACTATGTTTATATAGGGAGTAATCTTTTTGTACATCATAAACATTAACTAAAAGATAAAATCAGGTCTATTAGATGCTGCATTTTTCAGCAAATGCTGTTATTTTCTCCATTTTATAGATGTCCATTGTGATTTACATCCGTGCATTTAGAGGGTAGGGCTCTCCTGTGACAACCATTTATTTTTATTTTTTTGTTAAAGCTCTTCATTCATTAAATAATTTTCATTAAATATTTATCTCTTTTTAAACATTGTTGAGGTTTATATCCAAAATGTATAGTTTTACCGTCAAAGGTTTGTTTGTTTGTTTTTTCCGAACATAAACAGTAGTCTGATCATTTGCAAATATATTGTTGAATGACTATAATTAGTTATTTTAGCCTCAGCATTTTAAAAAATAGACCGTTGGTATTGACTATCATATCACTAGTAAAAAGATGCCATTTGACAAAACCGTTTGTAAGCTATTTTATTTGATACATTACAGTGTTGGCAATACGTTTCTACGCTACTGAATGATTCTTTGAGTGGGATGTGCGCGCTACTGTCTGTATGTGTGTGCCTTACAATGCAGCATGCATTAGTTTAGAACGGCGATAAACTTGCATGTACAATAAGCTTTTTATAACTTTTTATATTTGTCATTTTAACTGTTTGACTTAGAAGATTTCTTATCCTGTTGCACCCTCCATATGCCATGACTAGCGACTAGTTGACATCAAGCTTAAGACATCATGGCAGGGCATTTAAGTTGACTAGGCGACTTATCTACTAGTCTTTGTATTTTTGCTGTGGAACCCATGACGCGATTGGTGGTTAGGTGTCTCGCTCAAGGGGACCTCAGTCATTTCCTGCCAGTATTGAGAATTGAACCTGCAACCTTTATAACGGCCCTACCTTTGAACCTGCAACGGCCCTAATAAAAAAAACGAAGTAATTATCATCCAGGATTATGTTAATTATGGTAATTTTACATAACTGATTAAAAATACATTACCATTTAATGTGAAAAGAAACGATTAGTAATGATTTCATTGCTTTTAGACTTTTTTTAGACTTTCCAGCATTATAAACTGGTTGAACCAGTGCACTGATTCACAAGTTACTCAATTATAGTTCACTTTCAAACATGCATTACAGTCACTCCTACTCAAAATTATCCAGTATCCTGGTGTATATTATCATATGATGCTCTATGATGACAGATTTTGCAAACTCGCAACTAGCAGTCTTGTGATCTCTTTTGCTGAACAGCAGAAAGTATAACAAATAAAATGTACTGTAAATATATTTATAGCATGATTTACATCAGTATTTGAACTGGCTGATGTAACAGTGGTCTGGTGGCAGTAGCTGTCAAGTTAAAAGTACATTGATACTATGACAGGCAGGGTTTGTAAATGAATGTTTAATAGTAGACACGTTGAAGATTAACATGCAAGCTGTCAATTCAAAAAGCATTGAGCTGTTTCCAGGGCTGGACTAGGACTAAAATGTGGCCCTAGATTTTGTGGCACAGAAACATTTAGTATTTAAAAATATGTGAGTGAAACAACATTAAATGCATTAATGTATTTGTATGTATTAATACTTGTCTAGTCTTTGGTGTATGACAAATAGAATTTTGAAGAATTTTTACACGGCTCTTTTCCATCCAGGGACAATTTAATATCACTAAAGTTGTAGTACACCATAAAATTAGTCCAAATAACACAATGCTCATGTATCGTGTTAATATATGTTAATGGCAAACTTGTCTTATTGAAAGCAATGGGTTTACCAGCAGCATCGGAATACAGACACTTTGTTTTGCTAATATTGGAGGCCGATAGCGTGCAAAGTAATAGAACATAATCATAACATTAAAATTTGGCTAGTGAGTTTATTGGTGAGTTTATTACTCACCACGGTTGATTTTCACCTGCAGTTTGACAGTTGGCCGGTGTTCATTTCAAATCCTCGTAACAGAAGTTCTCGGGTTAAGAGCTGGTTCCAGCCAATGGTTGCAACAGTCTCAGATTCGGACATGTCTGCATGAACCGATGAGTGAGATGCTGATACTGTCAGCATTCTTAAACAGAGAACTTGAAGGAGGGAAAGAAATGTTTCCTTAATAACAAATAAAACATACTGTACAACTATTATATGAAATAACATTTTATTAAATCAATAGAGTTCTAGCAACGCCAATTTACATTTATGCATTTGGCAGATACATTTATGCATTTGGCAGATGCTTTTATCCAAAGCAACTTACATTGCATTTCAAAGTACACATTTACAATCTTACTAGTTCTTGCTTTCCCTGGGAATCGAACCCATGACCTTGGCTAGCAAGCGCCAACGCTCTACTGTTTGAGCAATAGGAAAGATTATAATGGATTCAATTCCAAGAGAATGTTAAGAATAATCTGTGGATCCAAGAGCAAATGGAGAAATATATAAGTTATGCTATTTTAAAGTTCCTAATTTTGTTTTGGAGATCTCCAACCACAGGTTTACATACATCAAAGGTCAAAAAACACTTTCAGTTTCTCATAATATACATTGCACATCACCACATTTTTCAATGATTCTCAAAGGACTCGTCCAAAGATGCAGTCTCTCTAAATCCCTCCTTTCCACGAGCCCACTTTGCTCTGATAGGTCCTTTGGCCCAGTCTGTTTGTCGGAAACGAAACAACCATTACCATAAACTTCAGCTCCGTCCGGAGGCTTCCTAAAGCTTGGCGATTGTACACGCTGTAAAGACAGTAATGATGCAGATGATTTTACCATATCAATTCGAGCTCGAGTCCAGTGATGAAACATTGAAAGAACTAGTAATTCAACGCGATTGTAAGGACAACTGAGCAGGATGTTTTTCAGTGATGAACTACTCAGTTTGACGTACATTATGAGATGGTGCCACTGTAATTCCTCTCCATCAGTATTAACAAGTGTATACATGCCCATCAACAAACTACTGTGTATATTTCTAATTTATTGCGGTGCACCTGTGGGAACTGCATCATTAACATTAGCACTAACGTGAACTACTGATGTAACATTAAAGTTTGTGAAACAAATCTAGCTCCATCCTTTATCATTACAATCTGCATTAATGGACACGATTTTAGGTAGTAGGCCCACAGCTGCTTGGCAGAAGTATTTCAGTAAGACAGTAATAACGTGGGTTAGCCGGAGACCTACACTATATAAAACACAACTACATATTTTGAACACCCGGTACAAAATATATACATCAAAAATGAATCATACTTGCAGGTTGTGAATCTGATGAGCAAGTTGGTCCAAATAAAGTGGGTACTGTCCCATCTTTAATAGATTTAAAAATCCCATTTAGACTTAACGAAGATTTGAGAAGCAATCGTTAAAAGGTTATACTACTGTTGTATCACTGTGATAATTTTAACCATTGACTGTTCATATCCTCATCCTTTGGAAGTGTTTACAAAGAGAATTTGCTTTTGCAGAGCAGAAAACAGCGTCTTCGACATGTACTTTTTGACATGTCAAAGTAGACGTTGTTTGCGAGCAGCCAATGAAGTCCAAAGGCGGGCATTATACAAATGTGTTACATATGCAGGTCACAGCAGTGAGACTGGAATTCATTCTTTTGGGAGACAATAAGTTTATTCATTGTGCACTTCTGACTTTACAACTTTGCAGATCCATTTACATTCACAGACAGCTATATTATACACTGCATGAAAGCTATTCGAAAAAGCATAATCAGAATCAGAAAGAGCTTTATTGCCAAGTGTGCTTGCACACACAAGGAATTTTCCTTGGTACTGATGTTTTGTCAGAATAAACATTTACAGATAATGAACATAGAGGCACTTTAAAATTTATCAAAGCAAAAGGGCTAATCCCCAGTCATTGGGATAGAATTAAAACTGGATGCAGTGGAGAGCAATGGGTGTCTAAGAACAGACGACGGACGAGAGCCTTTTCAATCCTGTCCTGGAGGACCCCAGCTCTGCATGTTTTGTGGGATGCAGTTTTGTTATCTGATACACCCAATTTGGGTCTTGCAGTCTCTACTAATCAGCTGATGAGTTGAATCAGGTCTGTTAGATGAGGGAGACATACAAAATGTACAGTGCTGGAGGTCCTCAAGGACAGGTTTGAAAACCCCATGTGTTAGACAACCAATCCAAAGAGCTACATGAACATCACGTTGAGAGACCAGCAGCATAGCCGGATAGCCGGACAGTGCTGGAGAGCGAGAGCAGCCACGAAGAAGCACCAGACAAGACAAAACACTCGAAAGTTAATTCGACTAGACTCAAAGGCAGGCGAGTAAGCAGACACAGCGCACAATCTGGCAATGAAACAGAAAGAGAGAAACTTGGTAAATACAGCCAAACAGCTTAGAATTGTCCTGTTCAAAACACCAGTTCTGTGTACAACATGTATCAGACACTCTGCGAACAGACTGTGGGCGATCAGTGGGTGTGATGTCGGAAGCTGAGACTATCCTGTTAAAGGGTCATGGAATCACCTGGCCTATTTTAGCAAAGATCATTTATGTCTAAGATTTGAAAAAAGGCTGAAAAAAAATTGTGCTAAGGCTGTGTAAAGGTGGGCAGAGGAGAGGGAGTCACACAAGAATCAATATAACACAGAACTACAGAACTCAATATACAGATGAATGAATATTAAAATGTAAATGGAGACAAAAACAACATTTGTGTCACGTGTCAGTGTTTGTTTGGACTTTCAGTTTGTATTTTGATTGGTTCCTGGTCTCCTTTGTTCTTTACCCGCCACTTCCTCGTATCCATGGTTACTGTCATTATCAGTTCAGTTTTCACCTGTTTAGTCATCATCATCATCTGTATCACCTGTGTTCTATTAATCAGTGTCATCAGTTTGTATTTAAGTTCCATCTGTTCAGCCAGTGTTTGTCCGATCTCCATTGTATTTAGTGTGTTGATGGCTGTTCTGCTGTCCTCTGTTATATTATCATTAAACCTTCGTTTTGGAATTATATCCTTGCCTCCGTCTGCCTTCCTGCAACCACCCGTGACAATTTGGGGGCACTTTGTTGTATTTTACAAATATAACCGTATGGCTAGGGGTTTGTGTAGTATGACAAAAACTATCAATAACAATAATGTGTTGGTACTGTCGTGGTCAGCTGACTCCCGCTGGGACAGAAATTAACTTTTTCCATTGAGGGACAATAGATGTCACCTTAAATTGATTTCCAATGGCATTTTTACCTATTAAGGGCAATTTCTTATAACCTTATTGGATGTATATATTTTGTGTAAAATTCTTACATTTAATCAAATTCAATTAGGATAATAAGACAGGCTGTTACCAGTCAAATTAAATCAGTATCCAACATCCATTTGTACACTGCAGAATTGGCACAGAAACTGCATCTAAATCAGCATTTATATAAATTTACACTGCAATTAAAAATTGCATAATAATGCTATGATATTGTTTTAAATGTTATTCATAATGTTATGAATATTGAAGTATTAAATTATTTTAGAAAGTTTAATATGAAAACAAACCCGCAAGGTGGCTGCAAGTCACTTAATAATGAGTCATTGAGTTATTTATTTCACCAGTTCAAACAGCTGGTCTTTAAAAAATAGATATATAAATTAAAAAGTTAGGATAATTGGATTGCTGTGCTAATACTTATTTGAAGCACCCTTTGATTTTATTACAACACTTGATGTGATTGGATTGGAGTCTTTCGGCTCGGCATTCTTGATTAGGGATTATTTTCTCACTCTTCTTTGTAAAAACATTCCAAATCTGTTAAATTGTGAGGGCATCTCCTGTGCATGGCCCTCTTCAGGTCCCCTCTCAGATTTACTATAAGATTCAGGTCTAAACTCTGGCTAGGCCATTCCAAAACATTAATCTTTCTTTGCTGAAGCCATTCTTTTGTTGATTTTAGATGTGTGTTTTGGATCATTGTCATGCTGAAAGTTGAAAGTTCTCTTCATTTTCAGCTTTTTAGCAGACACCAGAAGGAAAATCGACTGATAGTTGTAGCTATTCATGATTTCCTCAACCTTTACTAAAGCCCCAGTTCCAGCTGAAGAAAAGCAGCCCCAAGGCATGATGCTGCCACCACCATGCTTCATCTGGGGTTTGGTGTTCTTTTGCTGATGTCCTGTGATGCTTTTTGTGCCAAACATACCTTTTACAATTTTGGCTAAACAATTCAAACTTGGTCTCATCAGACCATAACGCATTTTTACACATGGTTTATGGAGATTGTTTTTGCAAGGTTAAGCCGGGCTTGGATGGTGTTTATTTTTTTTGGTCAGAAAAGGCTTCTGTCTTGCTACCCTGCTCCATAGCCCAGACAGATTGAGAATATTGGAGATAGTTGACATATGTAGGTAGCAACCAGTAATTGGCAGAAAGAGCTGCAACTATTTTAATGTTTCGGTAGGACTCCTGACAGCCTACCTCACTAGTTTTCTCTTTGTCTTCTCATTAATTTTGGAGGGAGACCCTGTTCTTGGTTACAATTTATTTTTACAGTGTACTTACCCATCAAACGTATTGGTAATATAAGGTAACCACATGGGTCAAGGTTAAGTTTAGGGGTAGGTTCAGGGTTAGTACCTAGTTATAACCCAGTTATTGTAATTGCTATAATAAGTAGTGTGTACATGCGAAACATGACTGCAAAATAGTGGTACCCTGTTCTTGATGTCGCGGTTGTGCTATACTTTCTCCACTTGTTTGATGACTGTCTTTTCTGTGGTCCATGTTTTTTTTGTTTTTTTTGTAGCCCTCATCTGAGCGGTACCTTTCAACACTGAGACCCTTTTGATGCTTCATAAAGGACAATTCCGGCCAAAAATGAACCTAGGGGTAAAATAACACATGGGTACCGAGTCGAGCGTTCTCTGGGATGCGTTTTCATGATAATCGAATGTACCCAGTTTTATCTTTAGTTTTAGTTTTACCACAGATTAGCTTATAACACTAGTATATAGGGCATAGAATAAGTAAAAATAAAAATCGCTTGTTAATACCACTAACAAGGCTCAAAATAGACCCACACTAACACGGTAGCATAATGAGGGTCTCTACCTGCAAACCGAAGCATTGAGAACTTTGTAAGTGTGCAGACAGTTTAATAAGGAGATACTTTATAAAGACAGTAAACTTCGCATATATAGGCAGGAGCCATCTTTGGAAAACAGTCTCGACCAGTCGAAGCATGAACGCCGTGCTGGTCGATAGTCACAGTTCAGCTCACGTAGCACGACATTCGTGGTCTACAGACCTGTGGTCTGTGGATCCTAATGCTCCAGTATGATGGGGACACTTATACTGAACCGAGGTCCTTGACTCTCTGTGGTCATAAAAAAAAATCCCAGGATGTCCTTCGAAAAAAGTAGTAGGGTTTTAACCCTGGTATCCTGGCAAGATTTGTCCACTGGCCACTGTCCATCATCCCCATGTATTAATTCGGTCTCCTCTCCACCAGTAAGCTGGTGTGTGGTGGGTGTTCTGGTGCAGTATGGCTGCACATTGGTGGTGGTTGAAGAGATTCCCCCCTTCCAAATGTAAAGCGCTTTGAGTGCAGAGAAAAGTGTTAAATAAATGTAACAAATTGTTATTAATTATTATTAAAGTGACATCAGCACAGGTACACTCTCAGGATTTTATAAAGAGATAGGCTACTCGCCTGCGGCGGCCCATATCTGTGGTGATGTATGTTGCAGTAGCACTGTGGTAGACTACTTGGAGCTGGTATAACGTGCTCACACTTTTGTTTTTTACCGTTTTGGGTGGAGTAAAATCAAAGTCCAATTCACACTGCACAGACAAATGCAAATGGCAGCATACACGTTTGTTGGGTTTTGTCGAATCAGTGTGTTATCCCTGTCGGCGTTGGTCTGGGTTTGTTTTCACCCGACAGAACATGTTTAATCAGCGTTTATAAGTCTGCTGGGGCAGTGTGAATATGACAGTTGTCTTTCATTAAATTCTAAATTCAACGGCCAACTTGTTTGTTGGTGTTTGTTGACATTTGTCTGTGTGGCGTGGATTGTCCTTTACATATATGGCTTCAACTACGAGATGCATTTTCACTGGTCCAGTTGCAGTTCCATTTACACCTGTTCTTTTCACAATCGGAAACTATCCGATCAAAGAAAATGCATGAAGTAGCATGCAACCAAGAAGATGTCAGAAAAATCTTACTAGAACAGCTGAGATTTATTTTGAGTCACTTCAAGCGAAGACAGGCCGGCTTGCATTAAGAACACATAGGACCCTAGGGCTATAGCAAACCCGAGGGCCCCCTTCATACTAGCGTACGTTTTCTACTGCATAAATAATTAGTAGCCTATTTTAAAAAGTCATATTTTTATCACAGAGATGCAATGTATTGTATCTATATAAAATATAAAAATATTCCAGGCTAAAACACATTAAAAGCATAAATGCGTTAACACCAAATATGCGGTCAAAGCAAACAGGTTTCCAGAAAAAGCAACTACCTTTGCTGCATACGACTGCCTTAAGGAGTTTACATTAAATAGTTTTAACATTAGAAGGTCTTCTTTCTATACCTAGAAGAAGAGAATCATCGGGGCTGGACTGGTGCAAAAATTTCGGCGCATTCGCCCCACATGTGTCCCCATTAATGTTTTGCTGGGATTATTTTGAAAAATAACCCCTGAAATAATGACTTCTGATGAATATTGTATGCTATCATACATAACAGCATATTTATAGAATAGCTAAGTAGGCCTAATCAATATACAAGACTGAACCACATAGATATATAAAGGCTATCATTATCATTTTGCCAAAAATTAACAATGGATTGGTTTAGTTTATAATACGTTTTATTTTTTACTTAAACAAATACAACATATAACATTCAAAACTCATCGGCTTAGACTGCATTTGAAGAAAAATAAACACAACAGTTTTCTGTAGGCTTGTGCGAACTTATTCAATAGAATTAGACTTCTAAAATGTCCTTTCCAGTGCAAAAAATAATAATATTTTTATTTTAATTAGACAGCATTTTAAGGAAGTGTAGTGCAAATATCTTTATATAATTATACTTCCATTATAGTTAACTTTCTTTTCGCCGGCTGCTCGGAGGAAGTCATTTTTACATTTCCCGCTGTTGTCACTTGTCATCGTTGCTACGATACGTGACTCACAATGACTAAAGACCAATTAAAAGGGCATTCTCTGATGATGTTCCAAGATGTTAAAAACGCTACGCGGCTGATCATAGACAAACAGGGAGAGAAATTAGTATCTACCGCACCGTCTGGTTTTTTCTTTCTTATCATAGCCTACAAATGTCTTCGTTCACAGTCTGTCTGACATATATTAGAAGCTATGTGTCTGTCATGGATTTGCACTGAATTGATTCTCAAAAATACGCAACAAAGTGCGTTCCATATCAGTTCAATACGGAACAAGACTTTTATGTGTCAAATACGGGATGATTCCGTATTATACGGAGCGGTTGGCAACACTAGCTTAGGTTGTTGATTGAAATGTTGATAAAAAGATGCAATAAAAAAAAAGAACATTACAATAGGAATTAATCATATTGATTGATATCCATATTCCTTAAACACTCTTTAAATAACAAACAAACATTTGATTCTCCATCAAAACATTTCCATCACAATATGTTGTGTACTTCACACTTGCTGTACCATTGAACTGTACATGTCACATTCTGTTATGTTGCCTCAACCCTTTAAAGACATTGATTTGGTGTAACTGTGATTCCCTGTGTCCCCCTGCAGGTTCGGAGGGGTCCGCGTACAGTTCAGAGTGAAACAAAGTATGTAGAGTTACTAGTGGTCAATGATTACGAACTGGTAAGATCCGAAATTAGTTTAAGTTATTCTTTTCTGTATTTCTTTTTGCATGTGGTGTGTAATATTTGTCTTGATGTTTCTCTTTGTAGTTTGTACAGATGCGAAGATCAGCCTCTCAGACGAGAAACTTTGCTAAAGCTGTAGTGAACATGGCAGATGCTGTACGTCCTGAAGTTTGACAGACATATTCACAATGTTTTTCTCATGATGTTTTCCTTGAGTAAGTACTGTAGCAATTTTTAAACTTAAAAACATCCTATTAAATTCCAGATTTACAAGGAGCAGCTGAACACTAGAATAGTGCTTGTCGCCATGGAGACATGGTCAACTCAGAACATGGTTTCTGTTGGCGACGACCCTTTGGTGACCCTGCGTGACTTTATGAAATACAGGAAGGAGAATATCAAAGAGAAGAGTGATGCAGCTCACCTGCTCTCGTATGTTATGCTTCCTTCTTAGACGACACATTTTTTACATGCTCGGTCATTGCATTTGACACTTGCAATATATATTGAATGTAAATATCCTTTCAATATAATTAAAGCCCCATGAAATCAACTTTCTTTGTGTTTTTAGCCTATATGCTAGTGTACTACAAAAAGTATTTAAAACCTTTCTCTTCCTAAGAAATGGACTGAAAATATGTAATTGTCTCCTGTTTAGTGGCATCTACAATTTTTTGCTCCTGAGAATGAGAATATCCTTCCCCCTAAAAACTTTTGGTTTCAATCGGAAATGCATCAACAGAGGAAAGAAAATTTACTTCGTCAAACCATTTCATGGGGCCTTATGCAACACATTTGCATCACACCAGTGCCATTGTAATATAAGATTGCATATGACTTTCATGATAACCAACTCTGTAAGAAGTTCAAAACCCTTGTAAGGTAAATATTCTGTGAACTATTTGACCCGTAGGGGACGCACGTTTCAGAGCAGTCGCAGTGGCACTGCATACATCGAGGGGATCTGCTCACCAACACGAGGTGGAGGAGTCAATGAGGTGAGAGCTCAATGGCTAAAGCTCAGAGCTACTTTTGCTAAAACTTTATTTCGATAGTCCACTTTAGACATTCTACTAATTATAAGTAACTTTGCAACTACATGTCAGCTACCAGCCATTAGAGTATTAGTAGACTGTCTGCTTAAAGGTAGGGTAGGTTGTTCATAAAAACTTTTTTGTTTTACTGGTTGAAACTCTCTTCACATCCAAATAGAAATCAATAATAGAAGTGGTTTAAATAAAAAATTTAAAAAAACCTATATCTTCTGTGGAAGTCTCGGGACCAAAAAAATTTGTCCAATCCTTGCATTCGGTCCAAATGCAATGATAGTGTAAGGGGTGTACAGTTAAAGACCCAGAACCAGATATGAAGAATGAAGACCCAGAGTCAGAATTATAAAAAATTAAAGAAAATATTTACTGAAGATAGTTTGCAGTTTCATCAGCAGAAGTCAGCTTCAAGACTCACACAGGAGTTCGTAGGCCGCCCCGCTTACAGTTACAAAGATCACAGCAGTTATACCATTTCCAAGGTCTCAGCTACGTCATTGCTTACAGGTTGAATGATTCTCATTGGCTAAGAAACATTAAGAGCCTAAACAATTTAACACATGTGAGGAGATAGGGGTGCCTATCGCCATTAGTCAAGATAGTTGTCGTCCACTCATTAGATTTAGGTCTGTGGTGGCGTCGCAGGTTAGAGAAGGGCGCCGGGGTGTCTGGTCCGAACGTCCAGAACCTACATAGAATGTCATACGCACACACACATAACAGACACTAGCAAATAACAGCTCCCATCAAGGCTGAAGAGAGTCTGAGCTCCTTATTATCAGTTAAGTATACCAAAACATAATGCTAAAACATTCACTCATTTGGGAGAAAAACAGATCACTGGCATTTACTCCGAAGGAAGGAAATATACTGGAAAGAATACATTTTAATACAACAATTAAAGTTCGATATAGTAACGCTCAATATAGCTTGACCATATGTCCAGCGAAGAATCATATTTGTCCACGCTGCCTTTAGGACCCTCTACTGATACCAGAGAAAGAGACAAACGGCCTTGTGGGTTACGTGGCCTTCGTGTCCTGCGTGTACTGCGTGCAATCTCAAAGTAAGATTGGAATGCACCTAAAAGAAACTGGTTACTTACATCACATGCATTTAAGACAATATAATTTCACAAGCACAAAGAATATAAAAATTATTATGTGATAATGAATATATTTGATTATTGATTTTTATAAAGGAAGTATATACATTCAAAAGGATATGATTATAGATGTATTTGAAGAGGCAAGGGATTTTGACCAACCCTTCAGTAGGATGTCCTACCTGCCTGTCAAACTATGTATTCCCATACCTCTGCGCACTCTACTTGCGCAGCGCGTTCCATTAAGCTATGCAGAGTTGTAGACAGACAGTCAACGAGCACCGCAAACAAACAGCAGACTCCTTTAACCATCCCTTTAGAACCAAAACATCGAGCTTATGCTGCTTTCACGCCATGTCGTAATTATATTGTGACATTCTACTTGGAGCTATGCGATTCTATGGCAACACTATCAATGGTGAAATTAATCTGCATCAGGCTCTACAGCCGCAACTTTTGTGAAACTGGTTTCTGAACCGAATCGCATAGTTGAGTCTGATTGGTCTATAGAGCCAGCACAAGGGGTTGGAAGCGCTAGTCGCGGTCATCAGAAGATCTTCCATTCATACCCTCAGTTTGCCCTCAGCGCCGCGGCCTTATGCATGATTGTAGAAGGACCAGGACTTGGAGCAACCGAGGTGACTTCCTGCTTTTCTAAAGTTTTGACCTTAGCGTTCCCATGGCCACACTCTCGCAATGAGAGAATGCACCATTCACAAAATCTGCTCCAGCATGGGCATGGCCCAAACTGCAGTAGCAATTGTGGCCGTCTAATGGAGACAGGCCTTTACCTTATCCAGAAATAGCATCTTTAAAAAGACGTTCTTCGTCCATGTTTGCTCTTTTAGAGGAAATCTCTCTTTTATGAAGAAACTCTCTTCTTAGAGAATTTTCTCTTTTGGAAATTCTTTTTCTACTTGCTCATTGAAGTGCCTATGGGAATTCTCTGAGTTCTTATCTGTGTGTATAATAGAAAGAACTGTTGAAATGTGCAGTAGGAAACCAATGAAGCTTCTAGGCACAGGTAAATGGAGTGGCATGCAAATTCCACTCGCCAATTCTCATTGGCCTTTTCTGAAGTATCAGAGGTGTTTGGGGCTCCCAAGTGCGACCCCTAGTGTCACTACAATGCCGAAGTGATTGACAGATAGGGAACCCTACTTATTACACATTACTGGTGTTACTGTGCCTGATTGATCAAAAAATTGTCTTTTCATAATCTTAATCAAATAAATGACTGCAAAGTCACTATATATATATATATATATATATATATATATATATATATATATATGCATACTGTAAGTTCATTTGTATTAAAGCATCTGCTAAATGAGTGCTAACATACCATCTACCATCTCTGTGTTAATGTCAGTATGGAAATGTGGGACCCATGGCTATCACATTATGTCAGAGTTTAGGACAGAACCTTGGAATGATGTGGAATAAAGACCGTGCTACAGCAGGTAACCATCCTTCCACTCCTGACAAAATATAACAAAAAAGGGGGACTGTTGTTTTAATGTGTGTGTGTGTTTGGGTGTGGTAGGAGACTGCAGATGTCCAGATCCGTGGTTAGGCTGCATCATGGAGGATACTGGGTGAGTCAAGTTTTTGGGTCTTTTTGCAAGTATATTTTTATTGCAACATTTATGCTGGAAACATACACTATGCAAGTGCACAATCTCATTCACAAATGTTTGGCAAATGGATTGCAAGCATGAGGCCTTATTGTATATGATGCGAATTCTTGCCAGAGTACGCAAAATTCAGAATTGAGGATTTTTTTATTGACCATGACCCACAGGATAACTTGAAGAGGAATTCATTAATTACAATTCAAAGAAATTCAAGTGTTCTCCCACCATGGTCCACTAAAGCTAAATAATTTAATACAATTAAATTATATTTGTATAATTGTTTATTTTGGCCATAAGGCCTATAAAACCTTGAAACTTCAAATTATTTAGCTAACAATGCTTTATCAAGTCAACAAATCTTATCTTATTTAGTTACAGTTAATTAGTTACAGTTACAGTACGTGAATTTCTTTGAATTTCAGTTCATTCTTCTACTTTACATTGAAATTTGAATAGAATCATGTATTCAATCTTCCTCTTAATTCAAATTCACTTCAAATTTAGAAATTGAATGAAATTTTAAAAGCATTCTCAAATAATTTCTGGATTGCATACAACCTTGCTTCTTGCTTTACTGTAATCTCAGTACTCAAATTAGTGATGGACATCAATTGTCTTTAATTTTACTAAGTTACTATTAAGAATGCTAGCTAACTTGCTCTGTAAGATTCTTTTTAAACTTGCTTCACCATGGAGAGTATTTTTCAAGTCTTTTCAAGTCCTCTAAATAGTTTAGCTCTACCAGCACAACTGGTAGAGCATGGCACTAGCAGTACTAGTGATATATTCGATTCCCATGATCACTCATAATGTATACCTTGAATGCACTTTAAAAGGCCAATTCACACAATGCACCGACAAATGGCGACAGTCACCAAATTACAGTGTCACATTTTCAAGACCTGACAAATGTGGATTCAGAATGTTTCTGCAAAATTAAGAGCCAACCAATGCCGAAAGGTGTGACTCGCTCACTGATCCGACAAAACCTGATGAATGTGGCTCATGTTAGTGCAGTGTGAATTGGCCTCAAGTTGCTTTGGATAAAAGTGTCTGTCAAATATAAATTACATTTTGCTGTTCCCTCTCTAATAGTTTTACACACAGTTTTACACAGTTTCCATTTAAGGGTAACTGAACAGTGTTAACTCTATTATGTGATCCTGACAGATACTATCTACCCAGAAAGTTTTCACGGTGCAGTATAGAGGAGTACATTCAGTTCCTCCAGCAAGGAGGAGGGAGCTGCCTCTTCAATAAACCTAACAAGGTTTGTCTGGAACATCCACTTAAATGTAAAAAAAAAAAAAAAAAAAAAAAAAAGCAGCATCATCCGCCAGCATTTTTGATAATTTTCACAAAAGTTTCATGGCCCCCAGAATATTTTGTTGTATGAATATAAATCAAAAGAAAGAACAGACTATCTGCTTTTAAACAACAACAAAAATGTTTTATTCTAGCTTCATGCATTCCTTTTTAACAACACTTGCATGTGGGTACGTTTAAAAAAAATGCAACATTTTGAGCAAAAAGCTGAGAAAATCACGTTTTTGTCAAAGACTACATCCAGATCGAGATCCAGATTCAGAACGATGATCAAAACATACAGTAGATGCAGTAGATCAAGTCCATTAACACCCCCAAAGCTTGCACAGTCCTATAGTTCCTCCTGGGTTGACATTTCATTCTGTAACTTTTGGCAGTTTTTATTTATACGCTGTTTAATTTTTGTTATTTTACATATGCATCTGCTTACGTATGATATCGCTTGTTTCTGCACAGTTGAGCATACAAGCCTTTCAATGTATACTCCTTTGACCGTGAGTGTGTAGAGACACATTCTAGTGGACCGTCCTTTTTAAGTGCTCAAATCACTTCCACATGCTCTGTTGTCTGCTCACAAGTCTGTGCGGATGCACAAATCTGGCTGCTTGTGGACATGTGGACAGACATCAGCGAACTCTGTTGATGACGAAAGTACGTCACGTGGACTGTCTGCGAGCCAGAGCAGAACGCGGACAAGGGAAGTATACTTTAGGCTTTAGAGCTTAGCAATCCCACACTCCCGTACATATACTTGGTACATGGTGTCCACTGCTGTAGGCTCACAAGGTGAGTCCACAGTCTTAGATGGACCTCGATCAGGGGCTGCTTTTCCCAGAAGCTTCAACAATCTACTTAAGCTAACAATGCTTCTGGGAAATGAAGCCATGGGCATGTAGTAGTAACTTTCTGGCTGCACTTAACATGTTAGTTGGACATGGTAAGCCATGCATGAGATCCATTCTACAACTTCTCAAGGCTCCTGCACTGGAAATTATATCTGGGCAGTACACCAATACCATGTTTCCAAGGGAAAAATCTTTCCCTTTAGTGAAAACCTTTTTGCTTGCCTGCATAAGCCATGGACCTGAACTGCTTTCAGAGCTGGACGAAGTACTCCTGTGAGGCAATATGTAAAGCGCTTTGGTGGCCATGGGTCTGTTAAAGCGCTATTTAAAAAAAATGCAGTCCATACTCCTCCTTTGCTTCCAGTGGTACATCTGGCTGTAGTGGTAACCCAAACACCAAATCTTAAGTGTCTGAATGTCTTGTCCAAAGATGAGGGATGTTGGGGTGTATTTTCTGGATTCCTGTACAGTCAAACAAAATGATATGCCCACAGGACCAGGGGGGATAGTGGGTCGGTTCACGCTGATGTTGTTCAACCAAGATGCCAAGCTAGGTGGTTAGGGTATAGTTGAAATGTTCTACCAGTCCATCACTTTGGGGGTTCAGGGGTGTAGTGTAGGTCTCCTTGGCTTCAAGCTCTTAACAGACCTTTCATGAACACCTGTGTTTTAAAGTTCCTCCTTTGGACACTTTGCAACTCCTCGTGTACTCTGAGTGTTACCCGGAAGGGGGCCAGGGTGTCCACCCCTACAGTACATGCCCCAGTGGTGACTCACTGCACTTGGTCCCTTTTGGGATGTGCGGAGGTCACAGCAGTAGACAAATTTTTCTGTATCCTGAAGGCACCATAGTCAGTAAAAATGTCCAGAGGGGTGCCACAGGACACTCGGACACTCCTGCTCTCAAAAAGTCTTGAACCTTGTAATGGCCAGTGCAAATTATCCAAAAAAAATGTTCCCACTTATGCTGCATTGCATTCTCGGAAAAGGAACCTCGCCTCCAAAAAACACAGACATAACAATACATATATGAAGTAGCTTGTATTTAGCTACTTTACTGTGTAGCTTATTGTGGAATTAGCTCCTTACTCTAAAGGATATATTTTATGTTAATTGATAGAGAGCTTGATGCATTTTTGAGTAGCTTGCTTAACACTGCATATCTATTATAAATATCTGGCAGTGACATGATATTTTCTGTCGCTACAGTTGTTGGATCCTCCTGAATGTGGCAATGGTTTTGTGGAACAGGGAGAAGAATGCGACTGTGGCTCTCAAGTGGTGGGTGACAAGAAAGCTTAACACAAATTTCCTTTGAGAATCCAACAGAAACAGAAATAATTCTCTGAGTATTAATTAATTAAATCCTTGAAGTGATACCTGCCTTGAAGTGTGTTAGTACAAGAGAACAGGAAGGTGACGGTTGCAATGCTTTCTTTAAGCTAACAGGCTGTTTTTTTTGGTTGTGCACTCTTGTAGGATTGCTCTCGTGCTGGGGGTGCATGCTGTAAAAAATGCACTTTGACCCATGATGCAATGTGTAGCAATGGACTCTGTTGTAGCCGTTGCAAGGTAAGTTGTGTTAGAATTGTTCACCAAAAACTTTTCTGCCATCATTTACTTACACCTATGATCTGCCCAAGGGCTGTCAGTTCTTTCCCCTGTCTTCGGCCTAGGATACTGGGATAGGCTCCAGCCCTTTGACCCTTCAGAGGTCATATAAGGAAGTGAGAGTAGGGCTTCCAAGCTCCAAAAACAAGCAAAGTACCTTCATAATGGTTGTTTTTGTTCTGTTTTAGATCTTGGTCCTTAGTCATTAGGCATCATAAAAGTTGTCCTTAATCAGGAGCGGATCTACCAGGGTGGCAATTGCCACCCGAAGAAAAAGCAATGCCAACCCAGAATTATCCCAGTGTAAAATAAAAATGTAAGCAGTGTTTTCTGTACCACTTTTCAGCGGTGGCGCTTCAATTCAAGCATATCGCAAAATAATGGCAAATAAAACGCGTCTTTTTTAGAAATTGTCCTAGCGGGTTGCACGTGGATGCAGAGCACACAGTGTAGTCAGCTTCTTTAACAAATGACACTTATGAACCAGTTCTTTGTGAGTCAAAAACAGAGTGCTGCCCAGTTACAAATTGACAGTTTTTCTATTTGTTTGTGAATTGGTCAGAAATTTACTGTGAAATGAATGTTTGCTGGGTCAACCCTAACCCATACTGTGAATCAACAGCAGAATGATGCTAACATCACAGCAATGATTCTTATCATGAATATGAAGATTTTATTTTAGCATGAAGATTTACCAATATCTTATTTTAAATTAATAATTGTTTGAACATGGATCTTTCTCAATAGTGAAGCAACAGCTGAGATGCATATTAGAAAGATGTTATATCATCTTGCAACTTAAAAAAACACCAGCAAACATCTTCAGTTTGAGAACATGTGCTGCAAATACTCACAATGCGCCAAATACAGTAATTCCCAGCAAATAGCAAGAAAATGTTTCAAGGGGACATCAACAAGTGACGAATCTGGCTGGCACAAGCTTAGGCTATTGTTCAATGTCTACTCATCAGTGGTGTTGTCGATGACATGAAAGGTGAGTTTTTTTGTTTATTTTAACATCCTGATAATGTGCGTTGTTAGTATTTGTAGCGCGTCTCTGTATTTGGTTGCATTGTGAGTATTTGGAGCACATGGTTTCCTATGATGTTATCATAATTTGCTGAGGGTTTTTTGTATTTGCATGTTTTCTTCAGTTGCAGCGCATTGAGCTTTCTCGGCCACCGTAATAATCTATTCATGCTGCATTGCATGCACCTTTATAGTAGCCTACAGTCCATATGCATTGTAGAAATACAGTATGATATTGTTTGTTTATTGTAATTTTTGTGTTTTCTAATAATATAAACTCAGAGTAAAACCATGCTTTTTTACAGTACAATTCTAAAAACTTTACCCTTTTTTAAAATTAAAATAAATATAAGTCGCCTTTATTTATATAGCGCTTTTTACAATACAGATTGTTTCAAAGCAGCTTTACAGTAATAACAGGAAAATAATGCAACAACGTTTGTTTCAGCTGCCCAGCAGATCTAGAAAATAGTGTCATAGTCCAGCTTAAGTGATGGTTCATTTCTGTTGTAGAAAAGTTATTAATTTAGTTAATTTAAATGTAAAATGTACAAAAAAAATGTAAATGTAATTTATATATACAGCCGCTCTGGAGAAAACAGTGATGTCATCGTCCAGCTCAGTTCAGTTCTCATATAATGCTGTCAATACAGACAGATCAATAATATTGTTGAATATTATGTGTCCCCAACTAAGCAAGCCAAAAGCCGACAGAGGCGTTGTGCAAGGTGACAGAGAGTGTTGTTAGAGTACTACTGTGAAATAACTGAAAGTAATGCGGTTTTTAATCTGAAATATACTGTAATTTCATACTAAAATGTTCTGTTGATGTTTTTGATAATACAGTGTCTTGATTTGAAGCCCTGGATATTGACATTTTGTTATTTATTTTTAATCCTTTTTTAACAGTATAGATAATTACTTTGTGCTAATGCAACCTTTTTGCATATCCTTGAACACAATTGTGTATTACAGGCCACGTTTGCTTTGGTGTTGCCACCCGTCATAGTCCTCATTCCACCCCTTAACTCCCCTATAAATAATTTACTAGATCTGCCCCTGGTGTAAATAGTAATAAAGTAAAGTTATGTTTCTGTCTCTGTCAATATCAGCTCTCTCTGTTCAATGATAGCTGTCAGTATAGTTGTCCTCTGTTGGCTGCTCTCTCTCCCTTTTTAAAGCTGGTGAGCAGAATCCAGATAGTGTTATCATATACTGTAACTATGCCAGGAAGGAAAAAAATGAAGTAATGAATAACTTTTTTTGTTAAACTAAATATTAGTCGGTCAAATTAACACATTATTTTTGACAGCCCTATCAATAATAAACTGACATGTATATTTACACAAATGCTTTTATTCTTTAAAAGAACCAGAGTGATGTTACCTGAGGGCTACACTGGTTGCATTGTATGTTTTTTATTCACTAAAAATAACTGGTTCATTATGCACTAAAAATAACTGGTTCATTAGAGTCATTTGTTTGGACTAGATTGGGTGAACTGCATGAGCCATTGAGAATAAATTTTTTTTCCATTATTTCGCAACTCAATGTCTTTTCATCTTATCACACTGGAGCCTCACTACTGTAAATCGGTCTAAGAAACTATTTATATTTTATACATTGGGATACCATTTTATTTTTTTGACACTGTATCTGATCTGGTTTACAAAACAGCCTGATTGATTCAGTCACTTATCAGACTCTATTCAGTCCGGTGACTCCATTATCCAGTCACAGTGGTTCTTGAGCTGTGCACTCACTTGAAAAAAGGATTATCTGTGAATAACTTTCTTTTACATTTGTAAAATTTTGTTTAGAATTTATCTTATTGTGTTCCACAGAGGAAAGAAAGTCATACTGGTATGAAACAGCATGAGCGTGACTTTTTATTTTCTAAGGGAGAAATCCAACAGTCTCAACAGTCAAAACATTTTTTTTTTTTGCGTTATTAATTGTGTAGATTTTTGTTGTGTATTTAACTCACTGAAAGATTGTGTGTTTCAGTATGAACAGAGAGGAGTGGTCTGCAGGGATGCAGTGAATGACTGTGATGTGCCAGAAACGTGCACTGGCGATTCGAGTAAAGTAATAAAACATTTATATAAAATCATCATTACCATCATCTAACAACGCAAGAGATTTACATGTGCTTCTCATTCATTTCTCAAACAGTGTCCAAATAATGTCCACAAACTGGATGGTTACATGTGCGATGCTGGACTGGTAAAATATTTTGTTTTTCTATCTAATATGAACATTTCTTACTACAATAGTACAGTACTAACCATTGTCACTGTATATTGCTTGCATGATTTACTGCATAACACTGGCAGACTTATTTTTTAAAACTATTACTGTACATGAACTATGGTTTAAATTGAATGAAAATGTTTCAGTGATTAAAGGGCACTCTGCAATTTTATTTATTTTTTGTTTTTTGATTGTGCTGGCTGATTTTGGCCTTACAGTTACACTTAGTTGTGTGTAGAGCCATAAGTGTTCAGTTCCCGATGTCATTAATTGTAGAAATGTGGTGTTTACACTATAAATTATTTACTATTCATTTATCCCACAAGCAAATCTCTCCAATAACAAAGTTGTTTCTGGTTGTGTTATCTCAGCATGTCTGCACACATGAGGCTACTGTTATTAGGCTACTGATATAACTGCAATAAGTGTATATGCTTTTAAAGGTATTTTATTATTATTATTATTTTATTAATTATTTGTTACTGTATGTAGGGTATTTTTATGTATTCATTTCATTCACCTTTATTCTTTTATGTGACTGTAGTCACAGAGGACATCAGCCAAGTGTCTTTTTTATTTTTGTCAGGCTTGGAGTGTGTGTGTGCGTGTGTGCGTGCGTGTGTGGTGTATGCATATTATAAGCTGATGTACTCTCTTCTGGCTCTCCTAGGGCCGCTGCTATGGGGGCCGCTGTAAGACCAGAGATGCCCAGTGTCAGGTGCTCTGGGGCCACAGTGAGTAATATTGTACAGTATCGTGTTTAAAAACCTCAAAACAAATAATGAATATTAATTACAGATGTAGACAGTATGGTTGGTTTTGGTTTTTGTTATTATAAATCTGTAGTTTTACATGCTTCAAGTAATGCTTCATCAGGAATTAAAAAATAATCAAAAAATGAAAAAACGGTTTCATAATTTTGTGCACTTCTGACAGTTCTTACACATAACTTTTTAATGAAGACTGTTCCTGTACTTATCTGGTGACTTTCCGCACAACACTCCAGTTGATGGTGCTTTGTATGATCCCTGCAACACTCATATAACTTGAAGATTTGGGCTGTTGTTGTTGTAGAAAGTGTGATAATAGAGGCACAGGCGACCAACTGGGCTGCCAATATTCATAACCTGCATCAGACAGGATATTAGCAAAATTGTCTGAATTTGTCAGATGACTGTCTCCTGGTTTCTTGCTTATCAGATATTGGTCTGTGTGACATTGAATGATGGCTGTGATTACCTTGTTAATATTAAATTAGTCCAATTAATAATTAAAAATATATATTGTTTAGAGTGCCCCTATATTATGCCTTTTTGGATATTACATTTCATGTAGTAATACAGCTGTGAATCTGAAATCTAAAAAATCTAAAATCTTCAAATGGAGTCACTGTCTTCCAACAGAAAAGAACCGATTCTGAACTGCCTGAAATGAGACATTAGTAATTCCAGTCTGACTTCCTGCATAAACCTAAAAATGTTTGTAACAAATTTACATAATGCTTGTCAATGGTCTTCAATAGCCTCTTTTCCACTCTCACATCTCGAGCATTGAGGCCAAAATCGAGCTGCATTTCCACTGTTGTGCCAGTAGCCCTGCAGCACTACACTAAAACCCACCTTCAACACACCCCTATAGAACAACGTCATATATGACGTTACACCATTTCACCAGCATCGGGCTAGCTGACTGAAAATTAAAGCATGACAGAAGCGAACGTTTCATTTTTAATTAAAGACTTAAGACTCCAGCATCGATATTTGACCAATGATTTACAATAAAAAAATGTTTGTGACAGTAATTCATTAATACAGTAATTCATTAATTTGTGTCAGGAGTGCACATCAAGAATTCTGAATCGAACTGGTATTTATTAGCTCAAATAAAATGAGAATTGTGATCACAGGAATGCACAAAACAACTCCATGAAGGCTTTTAAGTCCAAAGGCTTACACATTTAAAAAACAAATATTGACAAAATATCAAATGTTTAAATCACATTTCTTTAGAAAGAATGAGCTTTTCTATTTTCCAGAAAATTGTACTGTCTGAGAACACATTAGCACCCTCGATTTTGGCTCGGCAGTGGAAACACGGCTAATGGCTGCCCACGAACAATGTCTACTTTGAGCTGCCCTCAAATAACTTTTCTGTGCTGCAAAAGCAAATCCACTTTGCATGCTCTGGCTCTAATGGATTTGGTAAAACCGACGCCATTGAGGAAGCAGAAGTGTGAAGAAGCACACAGCGGGTAGGCAAGGAAGATGTAGAGGTGGATCTATATTGCAGCGCTAAACTTTTTTAAACAAACTAATCAAAAACAAAACTAGATTTAAACTCACTGAGAGTTAATGCTTCCCAAACAAAGCTATAAAGACTAGCACTAAATAGGAAAAGGATCTACCGCTACCATTATCAATTGGCCAGATTTTTGAGATCACAATAGACGTGATTGACTATAAGGCGCTAAAAGCTCGCTCAAGTACTGAGGAGCTAAACCATTTAATGCTTGTAAGTAAATTAGCAAGATTTTTAAAATGTATGCAATGTTTAATAGGAAGCCAATGTAGTGTTGACAGAACCGTGCTAAAATGGTCATAATTCCTAAGACCTGCGTTTTGGACCAGCTGGAACTTGTTTAAGCCTGCAGGGCAACCACCCAGTAAAGCATTACAATAATCTAGCCTTGAGGTCATGAACGCATGAACTAACTATTACGCATTTTTAATTTAAAGCATATGTCGTAATTTAAATATATTTTTAAGGTGGAAAAATTTGGTTTTACAGATGCCAGAAATGTGGCTTTCAAATGAAAGATTGCTATCAAAGAGCACACCCAGGTTCCTAACTGACAATGACGACTTGACAGAGCAGCCATCAAGTGTTAGACAGTATTCTAGGTTATTACGTGCAGACGTTTTTGCCCAATAATTAAAACCTTGTTTTTTCCAGAATTAAGTATTAGGAAATTACTAGTCATCCAATTTTTGGATACCAACTATGCATTCTGTTAATTTTGTGAATTGGTATGTTTTGTCAGGGCAAATAAATGTACAGCTGAGTATCATCAGCTTAAAAGTAAAAAATTACGCTATGCTTCCTAATGATATCATACAAGAGTACCATGTACTGAGTGAAAAGCAACAGTCCTAGTACTGAGCCTTGCTGTACTCCATACTGAACTTGTGATCAATATGGCATCTCTTCATTTACTGCTACAAATTAATACTGGACAGATAAATATAATTTGAACCATGCCAATGCAATTACACTATTGCTAGTGTAATTTCTGAGTCTATTCAAAAGAACGTTGTGTTCCATAGTATCAAATGCATCACAAAGATCCAGTAACACTAATACAGAGATACAACCACGATCGGATGATAAGAGCAAATCATTTATAACTCTAATGAGAGCTGTCTCGGTACTATGAAACGGTCTAAATCCTGACTGGAAATCTTTACATATACCATTTATTTCTACAAAAGGAACACCGTTGTGAGGATACTGCCTTTTTTAGCACTTTTGACAGAAAAGGGAGATTCAAGATCGGTCTGTAATTAACTTGTTCTAGGATCAAGTTGCGTTTTTTTTAATAAGAGGTTTAATAATAGCCAGCTTTAAGGTTTTAGCTTAGTCGGTATAGGATCTAACATTTAATGTTGTTGATTTTGATGATTTAACAAGTTTAGACAATTGATTCTTGGCTATAGGAGAGGAAGAATGGAATTTGTCCTCAGGGAGTCTATATAGCACGTCGTCTGATACTTAGACGTTGCATGGTAATCATTTTTTCTCTTATAGTACTGTATTGATCTTGCAAGTAAAGAAATTCATAAAGTCTTTACTGTTGTGCTGTTTGGAAACATTTGAAGTTGATGCTTTATTTCTTGTTAAATTAGCCTCGGTTTCAAATAAATACCTAGTGTTTTAAACCCAGAATGGGAAAGGATAATTTTTCAGTTATATTTGTCATGGAGTGTCACATAATTTTATTTCAATTTAATAAATAGCATTATGCCCAGTACTTAAAAAGGGTAATGTATTAATTTAGTTAACATGTTGTACATGGATGATTATGGCTATTGTCTATAAAATCAAATCATTGTCAAATGCAGTAGCTGTAAATAATTAAGAAATGTATGTCTCTGAGACAGAGACAGTAAATGCATAACAAACCTAATAGCTACAGGTCACTACTCTGTCTTCAGAAACATTAAACTACTAAACCCATCACTAGAATAAAATATTATGAAACATATGACAGGTTAAATAAAATCAGACAAATTCACTATAGGGATATTTTTGCCCTGGACATTGACATTTCTCAGACATATTTTGGTAGCATTTCGTCCCTGGTTCATTTTTTTAAATCCTGGATAAGACTGTTTGAAGATTCACTGTAAAAGATGAATTTAAATTTTAACTGTAATTGTAACAAAAAAAAACTAAAAAGGCTACTGTAGAAACCTTTCCTTGAAGTTTTTGTGTGGCACATGACATGTCTACAGTATATTTTATATAAATAATTTAGTTTATTCTTATTTTTTTTATTAGTAATGTACATTAGGGTGTTTTATGTTACAGTTTCTGTTATTTAGTTAATGTTTATTGCATTATTTTCATCTCATGTTTGTTACCCTAATGGTATTTTTTCTTTGTGCATGACACTGTGCAGCGATTAGGCCATGTTTTATGGACAGGCCATTCTCTTATTCATCATGTGCCTGTTCTGTTGTACTTTCTATATTATAATAGTAGTTTTCAGAAAATGTTAAGGTAAAAAGATATTTCTGTGGCTTGGTTATTTGTAAAATATACACTATGCCATCCCATAATTCTGTATAAATCATTTTTAAAGTGAGATTCTGGCAACCAAAGTGGGCATTTTGTTTTTACTGTAAATTCACCTTGTATTTTTTCTGCACATTTACAATATTTTTAAAAGTGTATAGTAATGTTTAATAAAAAAAAATTGTAACAATGATAGAAAGATCCATGCAAAATCAACTTCATACAAATCCATACAAAGTCATTTAGAGAAAAATGGAAACTTTTCTTCTAAACTACAGAACAATTCTATATTTTAACCACACATCAAAATTATTAGTGAATACAAACAGTGTCATATAATGAATCAGTGCCTATTTAAATCTGTACACATCACTACTTTAATTCTAATACTGAAATTGCACATGCACAATGCTCAGTTATTTGACCGTGTGTGCCATTAGATGCAGCAGATCGCATGTGTTATGAGAAGCTGAACATCGAGGGTACGGAGCGTGGCAACTGCGGTCAGGACAGCAGCTCACGCAACTGGATTCAGTGCAATAAACAGTGAGTAACAACCAGAACACAGCTTCATAACCTTTTCAGTGGCATCGTTTCTCTCTTTGCTGGAACAATCCTTCTCTTTCCTCTTTATCTGTCTTTCACTGTCGTGTGTTTTCTTTCACAGGGATGTGTTGTGTGGATTTTTATTGTGCACTAATATCACGGTGAAACCACGGTATGGAGACTCACATGGAGAAATCACAAGTCTCACCATCTACCATCAGAACAAGTACCTGGATTGTCGGTAAATCCATATATTTTCTTCTTCGGTATAATTAATTTATTTTAAGCATGCTCAGATATTTTTACTGGAAAACAGAATACTGGTTAAGATAAATTTAGGACAACCCGAATACTTTGGGGTTTTGGATCAAATGGAGGTGTTTTCGCTTGTCTATGGAGTCTCTCTGCTTTTTCAGAATCTTTCACATTTTTAAGTCACAGTCAAATAAAAAAAAAAGTTATTTTAGTTCAAGTAAATAACCTAATCCCATTAGAAAATGTAAAAATGTTACAAAATGGCAATTTTGTATGAATATTTATGATGTGATTTGTATGAAAATGTATGATTTTTTTTAGAAAGGTCCACACCTAAAATTAACCATAAGTGAGGCATAAGCAAATTGTTAACAAAAAAAAATGTATGAATGAGATTGTAAGAATTCCAAAAGCGATACATTTATTATCCAATAAGAAGATGTGCATAATATGGAAGCTTGTTTCCGCCACAGAATGAAAAATAAAAAAGGTAATTGCGACTTTTTATCTCACAGTTCTGACTTTATTTCTCAGAAGTCGCAATTGCGTGTAATAACTAGGGGTGCGCCGATCCGATACTAGCAATATTTGCCGGATCGGGTATCGCCAGACGAGTCCATCCAAATCCGATCCGATATTGTATAGCCTACGTATGTTATTGTTATACAACACAAAAGGCACAAAAACATTATAAAGCACTATAATGTTTTCGTGTACTGTATTCCAAGATTTCTGAAGCCATTACATATAGTTTAATGTGAGGTACAGATTTAAATCGTTAAATTAATCTTCACCTAAGTGCTTCCCTCCGCTGCGGCTGTCAGTCATTCTCAGCACTCAAACAGCGCGTCGCGCTCGGGTAAAACAGTCAACACGATGAAACTCTCTCCAAGATGAGTCAATGTTCCTATTATTATACTGTAGATATGTAGATAAAGGTCTATGTTTTGCATAAAAAGACGTTAACGTGCTGGAGTTTCACATGTTACTTTCAACTGGGTGTCTGGTTAGATCACAACACAACTCCTCAGTGATCACAACACTGGAGTAGAGAGCGATATAATTGCTCTTCACACGCACATTAACTGAAATTTAAAACTGTTAAAAGGCTCAAACTAATGAATAAATAAAGAAATATATGTATATCTTACTTTTGTGCTTTGAACTTTTCAATGCGAGGCGCTGCGCGCCGTGACTCCATGTTGCCTCGAGCGCATCATTCTGCGCACTGGATGCGCATAAGGTTTCGTGCCACTCTGAATTGTAGCCTTTCATATTACAATACTTTTGCACAATGGCAGTTTATTGATAGCCTTAGTTGTTCTGTCCAATCTATGTATCATATGTTGCTGCTTCATTAAAAAGTTGCGCTTAAAATTTTAAAATAAATGTATTTTAATTATATAGTATATATTTTGTCTGTATTGTTTTACAAAGTAAGGAAAATAATGTTTAAGTCAAGCTTTGATGCCTTTAACAAAAGAATAATCACAGTCTCTTCCCCACAGTGAGGCATACAGATACAGTTTATTAGGTAATTTGGCACTGTTTTTTTAATTATTATTTTAGTATTGGATCGGATCGGTATCGGCCAATACTGAGTCCCAGGTATCGGAATCGGTATCGGAGGCAAAAAAAGCGGATCGTGCCACCCCTAGTTATAACGTCAGAATTGCGTGATATTAAGTCAGAATTGCGAGATATAAAGTCAGAATTGCCAGATATAAAGTCAGAATTGCGTGATATAAAGTCACAATTGCGTGTTATAAAGTCACAATTGCGTGTTATAAAGTCACAATTGCGAGATATAAAGTCAGAATTGCATGATATAAAGTCGCAATTGCGTGTTATAAAGTCAGAATTGTGAGATATAAAGTCGCAATTGCGTGTTATAAAGTCAGAATTGTGAGATATAAAGTCGCAATTGCGTGTTATAAAGTCAGAATTGTGAGATATATCCATTCATACCCATAGAATTGGACTTTATAACTAGCAATTGCGAGTTTATATCTCACAAGTCTGAGAAAATATATCAGAATTGCGAGATATAAACTCGCAATTATGTGTTATAAAGTCAGAATTGTGTGACATAAAGTCTGAATTGCGAGAAAAAAAGTCAGAATTCTTAGTTTTCTCTCTCGCAATTCTGACTTAATAACACGCAATTCTGACTTTATAACACGCAATTGCGACTTTATATCTTGCAATTCTGACGTTATAACAAGCTATTGCGACTTTATTTCATGCAATTCTGACTTTATATCTCACAATTCTGACTTTATAACATGCAATTGCGACTTTATATCACGCAATTGTGACTTTATATCTCGCAATTCTGACGTTATAACAAGCAATTGCGACTTTATTTCACGCAATTCTGACTTTATATCTCGCAATTCTGAGAAATAAAGTCAGAATTGTGAGATAAAAAGATGCAATTATTGTTTATTTATTTAGTGGCGGAAACAAGCTTCCATAGCATAAACTACGATGAAAACACATTTACCAAATAAATCTCTCGTTGTGCAACAAAAAAACTCACGTGACTTTGGCTAAACAGTGGATGCGATTGGATATCTGGACTAACCAGCAGACTAATTTTATTGCACAGCATCTCAAATGTTGGTTTGATGATTCTGAAATGCCTGAGCCAAAGTCTGTCATCAGTATGATTTGGTATAATGACCTCCCAGAACTGTCTCACATGACAAAATCCCGTTTGCAGTGTGTGTTTGTGTGTAACACTAAGCTGTTGTTTGTGTGTGTTCAGTGGGGGTCATGCAGTGCTAGAGGACGGCACTGATCTCGGGTATGTAGAGGACGGCACACCGTGTGGTCCTAATATGATGTGCCTGGACCATCGTTGTCTGCCGGTAACCACCTTCAACCTGTCATCCTGTCCCGGTTCGACCTTCTCTCAAGTGTGCTCTGATCATGGGGTGAGCTACTCATCTTTGACAAATCTAATATCACAGTCACATACGGTCTGTTTTGATGTCAGTGCTGTTTTTTAAATGAGACGCAGTGACTCGGATAAAATATGCAACGTTACATTTGCTTGACGTGAGAATCAGTGAGGTTTGTTCTTGTGTGTTATGCAAGCACACATTTGATGTGCTCCATTTATGCGTGTGGATTCATGTTTATATGTGAAAAAACACTCAATTAAATCTGGTCATCATATCAAGCGATTGTGTACATGAGTTAAACAACTTGATGGATATTGATTACTTTTTCAATGTCTTCATGAACCTTTTGTTCTTTAAATGGATGGACAACAATTATGTGAGAATATTAAAAATATCTTCATTTGTGTTCCTAAGATGAGCAAAAAGGTTCGGAATGACATGAGTGAGTAAATAATTCATATTTTTGGGTGAACTTACCCTTGATTCACATTCCTCTGTATTTAATAAAGTCCAAAATAAAATTCCGCTTAAAAAATGAATACTGTGGTAAAAAAATTTTTTTACCACAGATTGTTTGTTTAATTGAGTGAAAAGAAAGATGGGATTTATTCATTCACCATTGTCTGAAAAACTTTAGTACTCATAAACTATAGTATACTGATCTAAAACTATAAAGTTAATTTAATTACATTCAAAACTTGTGACTCTACTGTTCAATTGTATATGCTCCCACTTGGCCATATCATTCAAAACAACAATATGGCTTATCACAGCTATGCAGATGACACCCAAATCTGCCTAGCTCAATCACAAAGCGACTTCAGTCCCATAAACTCCCTATGTCAGTGCTTACATTCAGTTAGTTCAACTACAGTAGTCAACATTTGAACTGGTTAAAAAAAGTCCATCAACGTTGTCCTAAGACAAGAATGGGTATTGTTCAAAATTCATGTATAACTTTGAAAGGTTTTGATCCACTTCAAATGTTGACTACTGTACCATCATGGTACAGTATTTACTCAACCCATTTGTTGTTAAGTAGCTCTACACGCCTGTTTCTGTTCAGTTGATTACTCTCCCTTGTATTTAAGCCCTCAGTTTCAAGTTTCATTGTCCGGGATTGTTTGTGTTAAGTGTGGTTATTTCCTGAGCTTCTTCCCTGTGATTCTCCTGTGTGTTCTTGCAGAATTTATTATTAAAGACTCCTTTTGTTATCCTTTGTGATCGTGTACTTACTACAGCCTACACAGCGCCTGACAATAATGGCTTTAGATCAAAAAACCTGGCAGGTATTTTTAATGTAATCTTTGTTTAATTGTAACCAATTTATTCCTTTCTTTTCTTACTATTTAAAAAAAACTAAAAATCTGTAAAGCACTTTGAATTACATCTGTATGAAATGTGCTCTATAAATAAACTTGCCTTGCCTACAGAGCTGCTTTTCAGTCAAACTCATTGAATATCTTCTACCCCTAATATTTTATGTGAAATGAAATGAGGATTTATATAGCACTTTAGTGTACTGTACACCCAAAGCGCTTTACAATCATATCAGGGGTCTCTCCTTAAGCACTCCATTGGCAAACCATGTTTATTGCTGTGAGTGACTCAGTGTACTGTTTCCCTGGAATTGGAAGGCCGATATTCTTGGCAATAAAGTCATTTCTATAATATTTTCTTATTATCTTACAATGTATGGCATAACAAATATTGAGGAATCCATTTTTTTCCCATGTGACAAAAAAACCCTCAGAACAGGAAATTATCATCCTTGTAGACCCTTATGGCTGTGTGTAAATGTTATAAAGCCTCTTATGAAAAAATAAGCTAATTTAACCTTGTTCTGACATGCTATGGTCAATTCAGATGGTCAGAAGTGACTTAAATATTTTTATGTAAAAAAAAAAAGTTAGATTTTTTTAAATGATGATTATGACCATCTCCACACACATTTAAAATATAGGGATGTAAGAAAAGCATGTCTTTTTACTTAGTTTACGCCATGCCATATCATGTCAAGTCAAATTTATTTGTATAGCATTTTTTGCACAATACACATCGTTTCGAAGCAACTTTACAGAAATTCATACTGATATGTCTGCAATGCCTTATTGCTTTACCATAGAGCAAGTTTCAGGACTGGGTGATATGATGATATAAAACGATGATATGGGTGATACTCTGTCCCTACGTGAATATAGTTATTTCTAAATTCCAAAGTAATTAAGCGATTTAGACAACGGTTGGTTTTGTTGTAAGCAGAAAACAGTGTGAAAAATAGCCGATTGTCAAAAAGTCTAATGTGAATTTAACATTTAAAATTTTGTATTTAAATTTTTTTCTCATTGTCACGTTGACTGCTATTCCAGATAGTTTTGTTATACTGTAATAATGTGAGCCAAGATGTTTTTTCCTAGGATTTTGGCTTATCTAGATATTTTCTGCCTCTCCTTTCCAGACGTGCAGTAATGAGGTGAAGTGTATCTGTGACTCCGACTACACTGGGAAGGACTGCAGTGTGTACGACCCCATTCCTGACCCCCAGCCTCTAGACGGTCCTGAGAAATACAAAGGTTCACAACACCACATATTCAGTGTTCGGAATGTAATACTAGCATGTTTAGTGGTGTAACTGGGATCGTAAGGGCTCCACGTGTTTATTTAACTTAAAATAAACATAAAATGTATGTTCAAAATGGGGATATATCGTGTCCATGGGAAACGTGTCCGAGGAACAGGGGGGATTCGTTGTCCTTGTTGTGAATGCTGAGGGGAGTTTGGTTCAGGTGAGGACGGGGTCCGGTGGACACTTTAAATAATTGTGAGAGCCGCTAACTTCATTTTTTATTCAGGTGGACGTGTAGCGCTCAGCACCATATAACGGAAAATCTTAATATGCAGAAACAAAACAAAAAAATGCTTGGGCTGGGACACAGGTGTAAATGCATTGCATACATTATTGTATGAAAAATTTAGGCTTTTTCTTTATTCCCCTAACCGCAGAGTAGGATTGATAGCGAATGGAAAACTAGATTTTGTATTAAAAAATGTACCAAACACATTTGGAAACTAGAATCTCCTTAAAAGTGATGTATATTTTCCTAATATAAAATATATAACAGTAATAACTATTATAAATATTATTATAAATATATGCCATGACCCTACAGTGGATAAGGAGTTTGGAGAATAGATGGATGGATAAATATATACATTTATTTATATTGTTTGTATATATCCATATATACATATGGATAAATAGGCCTATATATTTCTGCGGAAACAGGATATTTTCTGAAAACGTTATCATACTGTGAAAATCTCATACCGTTACAACCTTATTTTACACAAATTATTTACAATTAAATGATAATGTATTATAGATAAACATCATGACATAATGTTTGGGAGGTGCTTGTTCATCTGATCCAGCCAATCACGCTTCAAGGGTATATAAACAGTAACTCCTAATCATCCTATCATCCTCCAATGCTGATTTCTCCAGATCTGATCTCAGTACAACATTGAATCTCCAGTAATGAACAGCATGTACTCGGATTATACTGTATTATTAAGTAAACTCATGAATTATATACATTTATATTAAACGCAGTAACTTCAAAATGAAAATTCTGTCATCATTTACTCAATCTCAAGTTGTTTCAAACCTGTATGAATTTCTTTCCTGTGGTGAACTCAAAAGAAGATATTTTTGACGAATGTCGGTAACCAAACTGTTGATGTACCCCACTGACTTCCATAGTATTTTTTTTTTCATACTATAGAAGGAAAGTCAAGTTTATTTATATAGCACATTTCATACACGGTGGTAATTCAAAGTGCTTTACATAGAAGAAATTAAAATAATCAGAAGAAATTAAAATAATCAAAAGAAATCAGAGTAATTAAAACAGTTTTGAATAAAAACAAAATATATATACGATACAAACAGTCGGACGAACAGTGGCACAGTGCTCATTCAGTAAATGCACAGCTAAACAGATGTGTTTTGAGTCTGGATTTGAATGTGACTACTGTAGGAGCACATCAACCTCTTCTGAAAGCTGGTTCCAGCTGCGGCTGGCATAATAGCTAAAAGCAGACTCACCATGCTTAGAGTGAACCCTTGGTATTTGTAGCTGATGTGATCCTAATGATCTGAGTGATCTGTTGGGTTTATTCAGTGAGCATATCTGCAATGTATTGAGGTCCTTGGCCATTTAATGATTTATATACCAGTAATAATATTTCTAAAATCTATCCTAAATGTAACTGGCAGCCAGTGTAAAGACCTGAGGACTGGTGTGATATGTTCATATTTTCTGGTTCTGCTCAGCATCCAGAATAGAAGTCAATGGGGTCCATTAACTGTTTGATTACCAACATTCTTCAAAATATCTTCCTTTGTGTTCAGCAGAAGAAAGAATTTCATACAGGTTTGAAACAACTTGAGGGTGATTAAATGATGAAAGCATGCTCAAAAAGAAATTTGAGCTGTTGACAGCTCAAATTCTGTCAACATTTATTCACCCTCAAGTTGTTCCAATACTGTGTGAACACAAAAGATTATATTTTGAAGAATATGGGTAACAAAACAGTTGATGGACCCCATTGACTTCCATAGTTTAGAAAAATGAGTCCTGTTCCACTAAATGAAAGCAGATATTTATTGATTGCCTTTGAGAGGCAGGTTCTTCATATCTCAAATAAACAAACAACAAAACCAAACGTGACCACAAGATGTCACTGCCGCCTGTTCCGGGGACCATGAAGCTAAAAATAATCACTACTGGTTACAGGAAGATGGGTTTTCAAAATGAAAGCACATGACAAAATAAAAGTCATGAATAAAAACATAAAACGAGAATATAACTGAAACCCACGTGACAGATATGCCTTTACCTGTCTGTCCACAGGTCCGAGCGGTACAAACATCATCATTGGCTCCATAGCAGGAGCAATACTGTTGGCAGCTATAGTACTGGGAGGAACAGGCTGGGGCTTCAAGTAAGGCATCCACAACAAACTGCATTCAAATATATGTTTATATATAAATATATATATATATATATGTATGTATGTGTGTATATAAATATATATATATATATATGTATGTATGTGTGTATATATATATATGTATGTGTATGTATATATATATATATATATATATATATATATATATATATATATATATATATATATATATATATATATATATATATATATATATATATGTGTGTGTGTGTGTGTATTCAAGTAGCATTTTCCTCATTTAGTATAAATTATTTATGCTTTTTTAATATATGGCTTTTGAGAAATTGATTTTTTGTTTGTGGTTTTCTGTATTGTCCTATCACTTAAAATAGACTTCAATAAATAATTTTAAAGGGGTCATAGGATGCTTGTGTAATGTATCTGTTTGTGCATTTATAAAATCTTAAAAAGCTCGTAGTCTCCCACAAAAGATTTAAACACTGACCCAGACCTGCCTAAAATGTCTTGATTAAAGTCCAGATATTTACGCTGTTTTTAGGGATGCAAAAGCAAAACCAGTGGTTACGATTTATTTATAATGCTGTTCCCAAGCAGTAAAACCTAAAAGTTAGCTTGTGTACAGCGCTTTTTTACAGAATACAGATTCCAGCTCGTACAACGCTGGCTGCAAACGCCTAAATAAACTAGAAAAAAACACTTCAGTATTTTTATTTAAACAGTATTTTATTGTTGTCGCTTCAGAACATAAAGTTGTTAGGGTGAAGAAGACAAATGAAAACCATGTAACATCGTATCTGAAAGGTAAGAGATAAAAACTCACCACTGTGAAACGCTCTAAGGTGCTCTAAGCGATGTTGGGTGACGTCACTTCTTGTTGACATTCGAAGTATTGTCAAATAAAACGGAGGCTAGCTAGACCCTCCCTCCTGCTCATCCGCACACTAACCCCAAATCCTCCTTGTTGGTTATTGGCTGGAATAGTTTGTTTCGTGGTGCGGGTTAGCCCAGTTTGTTTTTGTTGCCGTTTTTGGAGCCTGGGGTGTCTGCAGAGGCCGTGTTTCTGTGGGTTTATAATTGCTTAAAGCCTTGGAACCTGAAGCTCACAATTATGGTATGGGACGTTATATTTCCGATATACTTTCAAGGTTTTTGGCCAGTCACAGTGCACTGGGTCAGCTGGCCAATCAAAGCTCTGTGGAGTTTTCGGAAGGAGGGGCTTTGTACTTGCATAATAGGTACTGCAATAATTTACAGTATGTGCAAATAATGTGTTTTTTGAACATTAAAACATGTTACCCTATTCTATTACTAGCATCACATGACCCCTTTAATTATCTTGACTGCTTGTCTTATTTTTATAGTAAATTCAGCACAGTGTTTTAATGTGACAAATACAGATACACAAATACAGTCCTATTCTCTCTCTGTTTCGTTTCTTGACTACAGAAATATCAGAAGAGGAAGGTACGAACCTGCCCAATAAGACATGTGATATCATACACCCATGTCCACCTAGCATACATCACACCAGCTGTTTTTCACATTTTGGTTTCTCCATTTAGTTTCTGTTTTTATTTTATTTAAAAAAAAGAAAGATAGAAAGAAACGTGGTCCCACTTTATATTAAGTGTCTTTACCATTTAAATGAATAATTTTATATAATGTACTTATCGTGTACATTTTACATTGAACTACTTATATTTTTAAATGACCTGCATATAATTACAGCTGTCATTATTTCTGTAATTACAATGTTAACCCTTCCATTACACCTTAACCTAACCATACCACCAAACCTGTCTCTAACCTTACCCGTATTCCGCCTCAATAGCAGCGAAAGTGTTTTGAACTCAAGTCGTCGTTCTTAACATAAAATGTTTTGTGTAAATACATAGCTGTAACGAAGGTTTAGTGTAGGGATGAAAGAAGACAAGGGTCGGCGTAACAGGGACTCGTATACTTTATTAAAATTGATACAAAATAAAGAAAAGGTGCGCCACATGCGCCTTCACTGTAGAAGTCTCTACAGCACAGTTCAAAGACACTCCTTCCTGCTGGTTCTGCTCTCAGTCCACTTTTATCTAACTTCCCGATGTGTAAACTCATTCCATTCATAAAGCTCTCTCCGTCGTACAAACTCAGTCCATTTGTCAGCCAGCAGGTCGCGAGTGTTGATACGAGTCCTTGGTCCTTCTCTCTCTCTCTCTCTCTTGCACCAGCCGGTTTATATGCGGTCTCCCCACGACAATTACTGCAATCAGACACAGGTGTTCGTCATTTTGCACTTGACCCACTTACTTACCGCTCGGCTCCTCCCTCACTCTCCCGCTGCAAACTCCGCAAAACCACGCCCCCCTCATCACATACCCCCCTCATCACATGCCCCCCCCTCCTCCTCCTCCTGGAGAGGAAGTCAGCCACAGCCATTGGAGCCATTGGAGGGAAGCATGGTCCGGACAGAGGGTGAATTCCCGTCCCAAGAGATAATAGCGGAGGGTGAGAATGGCCCATCTGATGGCAAGACATTCTTTCTCAATGGTGCTGTACTTAGTCTCTCTCTTAGAGAGCTTGCGACTAATGTACAGCACCGGCCACTCTTCACCCTCTATCACCTGGGACAGGACTGCACCCATCCCTCTGTCCGACGCATCAGTCTGCAGAATAAAAGGGAGACAGAAGTTAGGAGCCTGTAAGAGCGGTCCGCCACACAGAGCAGCCTTTATCTGGGTAAAGACCTGCTGACACCGCTCCGTCCACTGGACGGTATCTGGTGCATCCTTTTTAGTTAGATCAGTCAGCGGCCTAGCGAGGTCCGAATAATTAGGCACAAACCTTCTGTAATATCCCGCTAGCCCCAGGAACTGTCTAACCTCCTTTTTGGTCTTAGGTCTTGGGGAGGTCGCAACTGCTGCAGTCTTATCAATTTGGGGACGCACCTGTCCATGACCCAAGTGGAAGCCCAGATACCTAACCTCCACACGCCCAACCGCACATTTCTTTGGATTGGCCGTGAGCCCGGCTTCTCGGAGCGCCCTGAGGACAGCCCGTAAATGCTGCATATGACGCTGCCAATCATTACTATAGATGATAATATCATCCAAGTAAGCAGCGACATATGCAGCATGCGGCCGGAGAATTCTGTCCATCAGGCGCTGAAAGGTCGCCGGAGCCCCGAACAAGCCGAAAGGAAGAGTGACAAATTGGTGTAAACAACGGCGTTGTGAAGGCGTTTTTTTCTCTGGACATTGGAGTTAAGGGGATCTGCCAATATCCCTTTTTTAAATCCAGTGTCAAATAAAATCGAGCAGTGCCGAGCTGATCAAGCAATGCGTCAACCCGAGGCATTGGATACGCGTTGAATTTCGACACGGCATTCACCTTGCGATAATCCACACAGAACCGAACCGAGCCGTCGGGTTTTGGAACCAAAACGATCGCGCTTGCCCAGTCACTGTTGGATTCTTCTATTACCCCCATGTCCAGCATACCCTTCAAATCATCCTGAACTACTTTCTTTTTATGTTCAGGTAAGCGATATGGCCGGCTGCGTACTACTATACCCGGCTCAGTCTCAACGTCGTGCTGAATGAGGTTCGTTCGGCCAGGCATGGGCGAGAACACATCAGCAAACTCCGTTTGTAAATTACGTATATCAATGATTTGGGATGACGAGAGGTGATCTCCACCAGGGTCCAGAGCGAGTGATTGAGATTTTGAATTCGCTTCTGGACCGAGATCCTCCTCCCCACTCACTACCGTTGCCAACATCACTGATTCCGCCTCATTCCATTTTTTAAGGAGACTGAGGTGGTAAATCCGATGTGCCCCTCCCCTGTCCGTACGAATAACCTCATAGTTGAGATCCCTGACTCGCCGTGTGACCTCAAAGGGTCCTTGCCACTTCGCGAGTAATTTAGAACTGGATGTGGGGAGTAATACAAGTACTTTATCTCCCGGTGCAAAATCACGTAGTCTAGCCCCCCTGTTGTACAGCCGACTTTGTTTGTCCTGGGCCTGTAACAAATTCTCCATAGAAAGCCGCCCCAAAGTGTGGAGTTTTGTTCTCAGGTCCATGACATATTGAATTTCATTTTTGCTATTCGAAGGTCCGTCCTCCCAAGTTTCCCTAAGCACGTCCAGCACCCGGCGGGGCTGACGCCCATAAAAAAGCTCGAAGGGGGAAAACCCCGTGGAGGCTTGGGGGACCTCGCGTACAGCGAACAAGAGGGGTTCTAGCCACTTATCCCAATTTTTTGCGTCTTCCTGCACGAACTTCCGAATCATTGATTTCAACGTGCGATTAAAACGTTCCACCAGTCCGTCTGTTTGTGGGTGATAGACGCTGGTGCGAATCGATTTAATGTCCAATAATTCGTTAAGTTCGCGAATAGTACGTGACATAAACGCCGTGCCTTGGTCGGTGAGAATCTCCTTTGGGATTCCCACCCGGGAGATTAATTGAAACAGCGCGCTCGCTACGCTCTTAGCAGAAATATTGCGAAGCGGCACTGCTTCTGGGTACCGCGTTGCATAATCCACTAGGACTAATGCAAAGCAATGCCCTCGTGTGGATCGTTCTAATGGCCCGATGAGGTCCATACCAATTCTCTCGGAGGGGACCTCCATTAAAGGAAGGGGGCACAACGGTGCTTTTGGGTTGGCCGGTGGGTTTACCAACTGACACGCACGCACCACTTGCGCACGTTCTCGTGAATGCCCGGCCAAAAGAATCGGGTCATTAGACGATTTAGTGTAGCTGTCTGCCCTAAATGCCCAGCCATCGGATTACAATGAGCCGTCTGGAAAAGCATTTCCCGACGGCTTTTCAGAACTAATAACTGTGTTGTATCTTGCTTTGTCTGGGTGTCCTGGGTCACCCGATACAACTTATCTTTTATAATTGCGAAATAAGGATATGAAAGAGGTCGGTCTGGGTGGAGAGGCTGTCCGTCGATTGTGCGGACCTGATCAAATGCATTTTTAAGCGTTTCATCTAGGGACTGCTCCAGAGGAAAGTCATCACGCTCCGAAAGATCCTGTCTTTCAATAGTGTTCCGATCCTCTGGTGCAGGTTCCGATGGTCCCGGTACAGCCTCTCCCACCTGAGCGACCGCTCTCCTCCCCCGCTTCCTTTTAGTCCCAGAAACACCCGCACATAAATGTCCCAACAATACTTTAAACCCCGGCCAATCGTCCCCAAAATTAGTGGATGTCGGAGGTGCTCACTTACGGCTGCCTCCACACTATGCTTTTGGCCCCTGAATTGGATCGTGACCGGCATTAAGGGATAATCCACCACTTCCCCGTGCACACACCTTACCTTAACCATGCGGCTATTATCCAATGCCCCAGGTTGAATCAGATTTTGATGGATGGAGGTTTGGTTACAGCCTGAATCTGCTGGAAGAAGCTGCTGGAAGGGGTTCGCCGACCCCTGGGCATGCCACCATCAGGTCCTCCGCCAACTGGATGGCCTGGTCCAGCGACATCGGGCGGTAGCACTGGACCCACTGCGCGATTCTCCGAGAGAGCCGCGCCACGAACTGCTCCAGTACCACCTGGTCGATGATTGCCTCGACGTCGCGCTCTTCGGGCATCAGCCATTTGCCGCAGGCGTCCCGGAGCAGACCAGACTCCCGAAGCTCGAGGATCCGGAACCACTGTCTGCTTTGCTCGGGGGTCCAGCTGACCCGCTGCAAGATGGCACTCTTGAGGTCTTGATAGACCAGGAGGTTCGGGACTGGCAACTGCTGTGCAGCGATCTGTGCCTCCCCGGACAACAGCGGGATCAACTGCACTGGCCAGTCCCCGGGCGGCCAGCCCCAGGCCTCGGCCGTCTTCTCGAGGTCGAGGAACGCTTCTGGGTCATCCTGCGGACCCATTTTGTGAAGCGGGATGGTCTGGGCCGAGGCTGAAGCTGGCGTTGGTGGTCCTGCCCGTCCCTCCCGGTCTATCCAGCTCCGGAACAGCTCGCGGTCTTCCTGCTGGGTGCGGAGGAGCGCCTCGAACCGGCGCTCCTGTTCGTCCTTCACGGCCAGCAGGGCACAATGTTGTTCTAGGTGGAGACCCCCGAGTGCGTGGATGACATCCGCAAATGGGGACAGAGGCAGTCTGGCGGCGGCTTCTTCCATCCCGGGTTTTGGCACCAGTGTAACAAAGGTTCAGTGTAGGGATGAAAGAAGACAAGGGTTGGTGTAACGGGGACTCGTATACTTTATTAAAAATGAAACAAAATAAAGAAAAGGTGCGCCACATGCGCCTTCACCGTAGAAGTCTCTACAGCACAGTTCAAAGACACTCTTTCCTGCTGGTTCAGCTCTCAGTCCACTTTTATCAAACTCTTGCCGATGTGTAAACTCATTCCATTCATAAAGCTCTCTCCGTCGTACAAACTCAGTCCATTTGTCAGCCAGCAGGTCGCGAGTGTTGATACGGAGTCCCCGGTCCTTCTCTCTCTCTCTCGCACCAGCCGGTTTATATGCGGTCTCCCCACACCAATTACTGCAATCAGACACAGGTGTTCGTCATTTTGCATTTGACCCACTTACTTACCGCTCGGCTCCTCCCTCACTCTCCCGCTGCAAACTCCGCAAACCCCGCCCCCCTCATCACAATAGCAATTAAAGACACCTAATGCAAAGTGCGACCAAAAATGTTTGCAATGCTTTTTTACATATTCATAACAATATACTAATAAATACACACCACATTTACTCACAAATTCCAGTTAGTAGATATAATGCAGACCTCACTGGATTACCAATACAAATGACCCTTACCATTTTAATCATATAATTGCTTCAGTAACTTTTGAAGTATTTGAAGTTACTTGTGTGGCCTTCTTCATTTAGGCAAATAAAGAATATAAGCTACAATACATGGTCAATTGTATCATTTAACATATTCTTTCTCTTCCTATATTTTCCTTCTTTTCTGTGTCTATTCTTCAGATCTGGTGGGGGATAAAGCATGTCATCTGCTCTCCTGTGCTTCGGCACTGTGTTCTTTAAACTTTGAGGGAAATAGAAGAAACTACCAATGTCTTCCACTCTCTCACCAAACTCCAGTGTCACTCCCTTCTGTCTCTTCCACTTCCTGTTACTGCCTGTCACCTGTTGCCTCGAAACACTCCAGTACATCCCATGGTAACATTCTTAAACTGATTTCAGTTTTGAAGATGTTAGTTATTAGTAATCAGTTTTGGTCTATTAAACCTAGCACAGAAAATGAAAAAAGTCATAATTTGCTCACCCGTATGTTGTTTTGAACACATATGACTGACTTTTTTTCTTTTGCGGAGCACAAAATGAGATATTGAGCAGAAATGTCACATTGTTGAGTTCCGGAAAAGGACCAAAAAGCACCATAGAGATTGCTTGTGCGCTATATGCAGATTTATTAACTGGCGCCTCGAGACGCATCACTTCAGGTCAATAGTCAGAATTATCAGTTCATTATTTTTTTCACAAAAACAAAATGTTATTCAAATTATTAGAAATTTTGATGCATTATACTGGTCCTAATCAGCGAGCTGCCACATTAATCGAAACAGACACTGAGAAGCCGTGACTTTTCAAGTTGGAGAAAATCTCTCAAAATATATATGTATTTCCCAGTAGAAATCTACCTAAAAAAATGTTTACCCTCATTTGAGTCTGATATCTATACTCTTGCTGCTTTTAATATCATCCATAATAGTTAAAAAAACATGCATAACCATATGAATGTACTTTTATGTAACAAAAAATAAGCCATTGCTTGTATGAGTTTAATGTAGTATATACTTTTCATAAGCACATAGCTGAGTGAGGCAAGGCCAGGTAATTTTAGTAAAATATGTATTATGTATAATTTGTAAATCTTATAAGAGGAACACCTGAGCTACATATGTATATAATGTATATGACAGCACTATTTTGCCCTTCTACTGTAAAAATAACACCGTCAGATAAAAGCACAAACTAATTTATAGGGGTCGAGAATGAAGACAATGCTGACACCAATGGGCAAAACCAAGTCATATTTCCAATCATTTTTATGTTACAACAATCGTGTCCACTATATAGTATAAAGGAGCACTAAGTGACTTTGTTCTGCTGGCTGATGTCACAGAGCTGTTACTGTGCGTTCACACCGGACGCGAATAGCGTGTCAAATTCGCGTCTACCGCGTCTAGTTTGATGCTTGACCACTTTGTGTTAATTCGCGCAACAAGAGTGAAACTGATGCGCGTAAAAACAAAAGTTTGAAGCGAAATTTACACGCGTCACGCGTGTCAGAGGCGAAAGTTTCGAACCCCGTTGGTTTTATGTTGTAAAATATTTACTTCACCACGTGACAGCTGCAAGCTGGCTCCTGATTGGTTAACGCGGCATGAATTTGAAGCAGAAGTTCAGATTTTTCAACTCGGGCGGCAGACGCGAATTCGCGTCAAACGCGTGAATGCGCAAAAAGCACTAAATAAATAATTCGCGCGCGGAACGCACCAGACGCTCAATTCACGCTATTCACGTGAACTTGACGCGCGAATGAGGCGAATTCGCGTCTGCCGCGCCGCGCTCTACGCCTCATTCGCGCCGCAGGAATGTTTTACGCGCGTAACACGTCTTTGCATTGACTTAACATTGAAATCACTCGCGCTAGACGCTCTATTCGCGTCCGGTGTGAACGCTCCATAAGACTTTATATTGACGCCTATCAGTGTGGATCAATTTTACATTTTTCAAATTATTAAATTTATTGTATTTAAAAACAAAAAGTACTTTAAGTTACTTTTAGTTTTGATAGATAATAGATAATTAACATTAACAAACATTCAGAAACAAGCAAGACTTTAGAGAAAAGAAACATTTGTATTTACAATAAATCATACACAACAATATCAGCTCCATGCTGTTTATTGATTCTCGTGCACAACCAGCAGAAAACCAGTAGGGCGGCAGTTCGTTTACACAAAAGGTGCAGAGTCAGACTGGGTCATTTCTACTCTCTTGCACGTCTTCATGTCGCCGTTGTGTACGCAATGAAATATCAAACTCACAAATTGTACTGATTGACATTAGTTTTCTTCGATAACTTTCCATTCTGTTAGACTTAAAAATTTCAAAATCCAGTTCTTAAATGACATCATCCTTCAAGAAGTTTTGGTGGGAAAAATAGTACGTATTAGCAATGGATTTGATGATGCGATGCTCTGCACTCTTAGAAAAAAGGTTCAGTGGGGTTCTGGAAATCTTGACGGAATTTTAAAGTATGCACTTTATTTTAAGGTGCCCTTAGTGTAAGTACAAATAAGTACTGAGTAATATTAATTAACAACACGTAGCCTACTTACTCATGTACTTACTATGTATTTAGGGTTAATTGCGCGTAATTATATATAATATAACGTTATTACTGTGGTGTTACTATGTTATTACAAGATGTGTAACAGGGACACTGTCAAATAAAGTGTCACTGAACGCTTTTTGCCAAAAAGGTTTTATATAAGGAGAAATATCTCAATACTTTCATGTTTAACAAGTTATTTCATCTTTTTCATTTTTCATTTAAAGTGTTTACAAGCTGCTTAATTCATAAAAGTGAATTCAATTAAAAAATAATTAAAACTAAATCCATAAAATGATCCCATGACAGAACCCTTTTAAGGTTCTATATAGAACCCTTTCTTCTAAGAGTGTGTTACTGTACCTCACTTACAGTTTCATTCGGAAAATCTCTGATAATATCACAATTTAGTATATGCAGTATATATATATAAACTAACTTTTTAAAGCCCTCTTATTAGCTAACCCGCATTGTCTCTTGGCTATGTCAAGAACTTTAACTTTATTTCTAACTTGTTAGGCATGATGGAGACCTGTTAGAGATAGAGAGTTATTTGTAGAAGAGTCTAATATACTTTATTATAGAACTACTTCCTTAAATTACAACTTAAGCATTTTTAACCTTTTCAAGTTTTAAAAATTAATAAAAGTACTGTAGAAGAGGAATGAGCCAGTTACTGAATAATACACAGTGGATACTTTACAGTGCTCACAGGAATGTGGGTGCTTTTCCATAAAAACAAGCTTGCAAATATTGTCTCATCTTAGTCATTTAAAAAAGGATCCATGCAGCCTTTTGTTTTAGTAGAATCAAGAAAGGATTAATTAGCTATATTTATATCTTCAGACTAAATGTTTGGTCATATTTTCTTGTGCCTTCAAAAATACTTCATAATCAAAGTTACATTCGCCAATGATCAGCCTGTTACTATAGAGGTACATGTGGTCATGTGTAATGTTATCAAATACAGTACAGCCAAAAATCAGATCTGAACATACAGTATTAAATTAAAGACATGTATACATTTATATATGTCTTTAATTATCTGATAATGTAAATACAGAATTTTGGGTCCTTTAAAAACACAATCACACATCTACACCAAATATAGAGCATGTGCAAGATTCCAAAGAAAGGGTTCTTTCATCTTAATTTATTGATTGATTGGTTGATTTGGGGGTTAAAAGTTCTAGTGCGGTCCACCCTACATCTTGAGCCACGTTTTCATCCAACTGATAGATAGGTTGCATGTTGTTGGATCACTAAAGAACCTCTGTGAAAAAAACATCAACTTGATAGATGCTGAGAGGAATTTAAGGACAATCTATTACCGTAGCCAATAAGGTGTTTTAAATATACTGCCTTCAGTCACATTCCAACGTTTCATTAAAATCACTGTGTCTTTCATTCACTGAGTTCCTGTGTTTTAGAAGTTTTCTCTTTGAGTGTGATTTTTTAAACTTCTTACAGATTTCTATGTCTAGGATTACTATGGAAATATTATACTTTGTAATACATTTTAGACAATTTGATTGATAAATTGAATGACACCTTAGTAATATCAGGTTCAGCTAAAGCTCACAGCAAATAAGAATTTTCCTCAATGATGCGACACCATCTCATTTCCAGAGGTTTGTAATAAACTTCTCAATAACATCGATTAGCACTGTGGTAGAAAAAAATAAAAAACATCCCAGAAAAATTTTGTTCTTTCCACGACTTGCTTGATTTGTTGTATTGCCAAGAACAGGCTGCCAGCAAATTAAAGCTGTTTTTTTTTTTTTTTAAATGTTTCTGTCAATAATGTTTGGGAAGATATTTGTTTCAGAATGTATCAGCTGTAAACGACGACATTAACGCAGAATTCTTTTATGTATATTATTATTGTCTGAATGCAACGGTCTAAATGTATTTGTAACACAGAAAACACAAATGTACTAGACAATTTTTGTCATGATTTGTCAAATTTCACAAATACAAGTATCTACTGTGTATCAATATGTAGTTAAACAAAAAAAACTTCGAAAGCATTCAAGAGTAGCAATGTTTTATTGTATATTTGTGTATAACAACTGCCATAAAAAACAAGAATTCCTGGAGAAATGTCTTCCGGGGTGTGAGACTGTGTGTACATTTTGTAATAGCTTACCTGAAGCTTAAACTAACTGAATGGAGGAGAGGTAGACGCATCATTGATTTTGTCTAAATTGCCATAAAAAAAAATAGAATTTACTCAGCATGCGTGTGAGTGAAATGTGGGAAAAAAAATCATTTCTGTTCTTTTTCTCAGATGAGATGCAATGTAATTCTTTTTTTTTTATCTTCAAAAAACACTGGGAATGTTGACGAGACTTGCAAGTTACGAAGCTTAAATAAATAAAGTCCTGAACATTTCTTGCATTGTTTTTAATAAACTATTTCAAGTATATGAAAACGCCACCTTTCTTTAGTCTCTCTAGAGCTTAATTTAGGAGCTCTTCCGGTTACACTTTATTTTAAGGTGTCATTGTTACAGTGTAATTACATTAAGCAACTACATGTTACTATAGGATTAGGATTTGGTTGAGGGTTAGTTGCATGTAATTATGCATCATATGCATCACCTGGGGACTTCCAGGTATTGTATATGGAGACACAATACATCTGGCCATACTATATAAAATGAGACAAATTCAATTTCTGCTATAAAGCAGCTGTGCAGAAGACCATGGTCTCATTGTTCAGCTTAAGTTCAGTGTAGATTCAGTTAATTATCAAATGAGTTAAATTCTGTTATAAGAAGCTCTACAGAAGACAATAGTTCATATGAGTCAGCCCAATGTTGATTTAATTAAGTTTAATAACTGTTGATGTTGCAGGATTCATCAATTATGAAACCAATTCGATTTAGATAAGCAGCTCGGTGGGAGACAGTGGTGTCATAAACTCATTTCAGTTCAAGTTTTTGTTCTTATTTGATAGTAGGCTACAGTGCAGTCAAATCGATAATGCAGTATTACTGAATTGAGTGTCTTTGAAGCCCCAACTAAGCAGACAGTGGCAAGGAGCCCAATCTCCATCAGGTGGAGAAAAAACCTTGAGAGAAACCAGACTCAGTAAGGGGGCAAGTTCTCCTCTTGACAAAAGAACAAACATGGTGCGATTTATCATTCCTGGCTGCATCACGTTCAAAATTTTCATCCAGCTCCATTTGCTTGAAGATCAGGATCAGCTGGCATTTGATGGGACCAGTAGCATGTAGTCTGTAGCTGTAGGGTGAAAAGCAATAGTTCTAGAGCCTTGTGGTACTCCACACTGAACTCCAATCTTCAACCAGATGGAACTGGATAATATTCTGAATGTTCTGATCCAATCTGACTTCTGACCTGTAATGCCTAAATCATAATCATACACTGTTCGTTTATTGTTTTTGGCATACAGCTCATGAAAACCCAAAATTCCTATCTCAAAAAATTAGCATATTTCATCCGACCAATAAAAGAAGTGTTTTTAATACAAAAAAAAGTCAACCTTCAAATAATTATGTTCAGTTATGCACTCAATACTTGGTCGGGAATCCTTTTGCAGAAATGACTGCTTCAATGCGGCGTGGCATGGAGGCAATCAGCCTGTGGCACTGCTGAGGTGTTATGGAGGCCCAGGATGCTTCGATAGCGGCCTTAAGCTCATCCAGAGTGTTGGGTCTTGCGTCTCTCAACTTTCTCTTCACAATATCCCACAGATTCTCTATGGGGTTCAGGTCAGGAGAGTTGGCAGGCCAATTGAGCACAGTAATACCATGGTCAGTAAACCATTTACCGTTGGTTTTGGCACTGTGAGCAGGTGCCAGGTCGTGCTGAAAAATTAAATCTAAAATAAACATTATGTGGTTGAAAACAAGAATAGTTGTGATATATGACAAGCACTGAGCGCGCCCGTCTCTGGCTCAGAAAAGATGTGTAGCCTACTACAAAACAGGCTCATTGCAGACAGTAAATTAGTTAAGATTTTCCGGGGGAGCATGCCCCCAGACCCTCATAGAGGTAGGCTACCCTTTCTTTTACTGTCTATGGAGGTACCGGTCCACACACAAAATACTGTGGGAGAAACAGTAGCTTACATGATAGTCTTCGAAAAATACAAAATACTCTTATTAAAATACCTAAAATACGTACATTATTAGGATTTTACCACCTCCGGCTCGTTTTGAGCCAAGAAAAACCCTAAGATTATTATTATTCTTTTTCAATTTTGTTTGTTCTTTTTGCATGCAGTTTGCCAAGTGACAAAATAAAGCAAAGCACGACTAGACCACACTTGTATTTTCTCCGTTTCTGAATTTGATGTTATCAGAGGCAAAATACAAACACAATTGCATTATTATTTTAATCTACTGTCCTGTTTATGTTTTTAAAATGTCATGTTAATAAAATACATTTTAACTTAAAGCCTAGTTTATTAACATTTTGTTGGGGCGATTAAGGACAGGTGGGGCACGGAACCCTTCCCTACCTCCAAAATGGGGAATGGCAGAAAAAGTTTGAGAAACACTGGTCTGATAGAGAGGTGAAATGGTCTAAATCCCAACTGGAATTCAGCATATATACCATTTCACGAGTTCACACTTACATGTAATCAGATATAGTGTAAAATATGCGTATTTGACGTGCTGTCCAAGAAGAGTCACTAGTCAATGTTATATAAAGCACCATCACTTCAAAAGAACTATAGCCTACTTGAAACTAGATTTTAGGGGGTAGGATCAATTAAATGAATGCAATCATCTGGCTAGCCAGGTTTGTCAAACAGAGCACGTCTAGGTTGTGATAATGTCATTAACGATAAGTGCTTTAGTAGAAATAGAATAATACTTTAATAATACTGCAAGTAGCCAGTAATACTATCCTAACAAACTTTTATCCAGTTCGGGACACAAAGGCTGACAAGAACACAAAATTCTCAATAACTGAATTATTCATAAACTTTCAATATGCAGGTATAATTTATTCAACCTTTTCTGTCTCTGAATATATTTACAGACACCAGAGTTTAATTTAACAGAGGAAGTAGATGACATAGAAAAGGAACATGTATAAAACGGATGTCAAAAAAAACATGGAATATTATGACATTTTACATTTAAGGCATTTCACAATGTGAAAAGTGCTGTCCAGTAGTAAACACTGGATGTCAAGATTAAATGTTTGCACGTGTTTCGTGGTAGAGTTCAGATTACGTAGTCCAGAGATATTTCAATTTCAAATATATCAAAATTGTCAAAAATAAAATATCCCTGAAAAAGTGTTTATTAGTTTTAACACAGACTTCTGCATCCAAATTGATCATTGCACCTCAGAGACCTACAGTTACTTGTTACCCAGTTAGTAACACGTTAATGTCACATTCTAGAATATCAATTTTATACCGTCTTCTAGAATATAAAGCTCAGGTAATTCCCCAATTATCATGATAAGCTCCTAGATATTTGATAAATGTGAAATGTTTGACATTCATGGGGTTCATGTAATCTCTCAATAATGTCATTAAGCATCTGCTCTTCATTGAGTCTCTATTTCATAACACATCTAAAACATATCACACAAACGGTTCAAAGTTCATTAAATAAAAATAAATCAAAAATCAATTAAATCCATGAAACCATTTTTACAGTTCATAATTTGAAAAACAGAGATTTACAAGTAATGCATTTGCATGTAAGACAAAGAGTAATTTATGTTAAATTGTTGCATTATTTTTAAGTAAAACACATTGGAAAGCCAAACTGCATAAAACAAAACTCTTATGTAGTTGCATCTAGGACACTGACACGTATTCTTTGCATTTTAAGACTGGAGCATCATAGCAAAGTACAAGACCACTTGATGTGATCAGAACAGATAAACAAAGTGCAAAAAGGTGCAAGGCTTCACAGGTGTGTTCCTGAAGAAAAGAATGGCTGTCATTTACACAAAACAATTAGATGTTAAATCTGCTTGTAAATAAAGCAGTACTATAGAACTATTGCTTGTGAAATACAGTCTTAAGCCTCAAAGTGCAAAAAGCTAAAGATATTTTGAAAATCATTCATCCATTTCTGCCAGTCATAACAAACTTAGTGTTTCTTTCACTCATTCTATTCAAATCTCACTGAACATTTGAGTACAAACTAATTAAACCTGCACTGTTATGAAAAAATAAAAACTAACTAAACCACTTAAACCAGTCACTTACACCATAAAAATTATATTTCATTTCTGGTTTAAAACAATGATGAATAGAATATGCAGATACGCTAATTTTCCTTATACAAAATTCTTACTTTATTCAAAATCATAGAAATTATAAACAATTCTTTTTATATATATGTAATACACATATATATATTATATTGCTTATATTTACATATATATATATATATATATATATATTTATATTTGTATTTATTTAAGCAATAATAATTTTAAATATAAATTTCTTGGGCAACAGTGGACATGTTTAGGGTTAAATATAAATTCACATGGGTCATAGATTCATATGGGAATATATGGGTTTATGACACATGGAAAAAAACAGAATGAGAGCTTCCTGCAATTTTGGGAGCTTTCCATGGTTGTGCTTGGTTATGTTCAGGCACGTGTTAAATATAACACCGGCTATTCACAAACAGTCATAATGGTTTTTATTTTTTTTCTGCCAGTGTTTTTATGACCCCTTGAACATGACATATGAGACAAAAAACATGAAAGCGCCAAATCCAAGTTCTATCTACACGATTCAGGTAGGCTGTTTACAACCATTTTTAAGTTTGCTAAACTGATCATTGTAAAGCGAGATGGAGCGGGTGACCATTGAGAAGAAAGCAGTGTTCCAGTGCCGTCAACATGTGTGCAGAAAATATTCAAGCTGTAAACTTATGTATTTACTGATGAACAAACAAAAAACTCAAAATCAAGCCGAATTATAATTTTCCGTTTTTAAACTGTTATTTTTGTTTTTTTTACATGGAAAATTAAATGGCTGGAAGGTATTCAGACCAAAAAGTCTTAACTTTCATAATTAGAAAAAAAAAAATTTCATTTGATGCATTAAAACAAAGAGAGAAAAAAAAGAAATGAGATTGTTCATGAGAAAGTTTGTAGTAAAGTAAACAAACTATCTGAAGGTACACTGACCTTAGTGCATCTTTTTATTATTATTATTATTCTTATTATTTTTTTTACATTAATATAAAATTAGCTTAAGAACTTCAGTCTCAAAGGCAATCAACATCGAGAAGCTTGGATACAAGGGTTTTCAGAGCAGTAAGCAGTATGAAATTGTGCGACCAGGTGTTGGAGTGCAAGCGTACTAGTTAGATTGAAGCCCTTAAAAATTCAAGAACTGTTAATGAAATGCGATTTTACTTTGATAAGTGCAATTCAAATGAGCTTATTTACACAAATACACTTTTACATATGCAGTACATATATCCATTAATGATAAGACGATTGCTGAAAGTTTGGTCAAGCAAAGTGCTGTGTTTTTTTCTGTATTGAACAGAGCCTTTGAAACTTTAATGACCATAACAACTAAATAAAATAAAAGGATTAGCATAATAGTGTGAAATACTGCAAATAATGTAAGTTTTAACGTGGGCTCTTTTTTTCTTCTTTTTATTTCTTCATGAGTTATTCAATCAAGAAGCTGTGTAGTCCGTCATTATTCCTATGTGCTATTATTTATATTAGTGTTGAAAATGTGAGTTCACTCAGTCCATGAGAGAAAGATTGACTCAGACATATCATTTCCACGTACGTACCTGCCTGATATCTTTCGTTCGTCCATGTATCGCATAAGAACGGCGCGATCATATGAAGCCAAACGTGTTCATTTGCTGCTTCTACATGAGTCCACAGCACGGCTCTTTTGTGTTAGTCGTGTCCTCTTCTGGTGCTCTCAGCTTCAGTAGAGGTGGATCTCCACTAGCTTGGGTAAAGTACACTGCATTGGGGGACGCATCCTGCTGTACCGTTTCAAGGGGTTCCAGTGGCCCTTGGGGTCCTTCAGGGACGAGCTCATCCTGAGGGCCTGCAGACAGGGGTAAAGGAGGTGCTGGGTGTTTCTGTAGTTTAGCTGCCGCTCTCTGCCGCTTGAGATCTGCGAGCGTGTGGTGAGATCTCTCTCTGCTCATGTTGTCCCCGCCAGTAGCATCCGAATCTGGAGTGAGCTGATAGGAGGCGCTGCGTTCCCTGCGGCCCCCGCCCTGGAGTTCTCCAGGAAGTGAGGAAGAAAAGGACGCTGTGCTGCCGTTCCCCAAAACCTGAGCTCCGTTTTCCACCTCGACAACCTCTAATGGAGGAACAGGGGTGGCATTAGTGCCGGACGCCTAAAGTGAAGGAGGGAAAAATTTATGTCAAATCTATATATCTATATGTAAGACACAAACACATCACTGAGCTCAATAGAGGCTCTCAAACACAAGATCAGTTCGCCGTTTACACAATCATTCTATTTTCATTGCAATCATTAAATTCAAAATAGCCATAAGCAGTCACTGCCCAAGTAGTTGGAAAACGTGGTGAAGGGGGTGGATTAGAATCCACTGCTGCTTCAATGTATATGTAATGATTGATTATAATCAAGGTATTAATCAATATTTTTCCTTCTAAATATCAAATGAGTTGAATGACTTCTCTGGAGATTTTACTTTGTAAAATCTTTTCATGTATTCCCTAATGTCTGTATTTGATATCTGAATGCAGTAACCGTACTTGCTTATTTAACCCAGCTTCCAGAAATGAAATAGGGACTTGTTTTGTGTTTGAGAAAGGTCTTCAATGTGTTAAAACATATAGGGGTCATTGAAGCCAATAGTTTAAGGGGCCATTTCTTTGTTAAAGCCTTTCTTTCCAGTTAGACTAAAGTTTAGCTATCCTTGAGAGAAAGAACGCATTATCTTGATGTTTTGAGAGGACTCTCCTGTTTATAGTGAGAGCCTGGCCAAATCCAACCTTGGAAAAGCTGTGTGTCGGTGTGTGTGTTAGTCTTCTTGGTTACAGGTTAAGGAACCACTGGCATTATTGGAGATTGACTGAGTTGTTGTTCTGTACATGCTGACGCCCAGCAACCCAAATCTGAGACCAGGAAGGTCATGACGTGCCTAACTTCAGCTGTATAATCGAAGGAGATATGCTTCAGTCTATCTGTATATGTGTGGAAATTTACTGTGTTAATCTATTTCTTAGCCAATGAGAATCATTCATCCTGTAAGCAATGACGTAGCTTAGACCTTGGAAATCGTATAACTGCTGTGATCTTTGTAACTGTAAGCGGGGCTGCCTACGAACTCCTGTGAGTCTTGAAGCTGACTTCTGCTGATGAAACCTATCTTCAGTAAAACTTTTCTTTAATTTTTTATTATATTATAAATTCTTCATTCTTCATATCTGGTTCTGGGTCTTTGACTGTATACCCCTTACAGTGGAAAATATTATCAGATCTGACTCATTTGAAGGAACAGATGCTTCTGATGCTCTGTATATAGTTGTATATTGCTGGTGAATGCAAACACAGTTCACATAGTTTTTTTTTTTTTTAGTTATTATAGCACCTTCTATCAATGGAAGTTTTCCATCCAGAAACTTGCATTCTGCAAGTGAACGTTGGCTCGCGGTGCCATCTCAAAGAGGCACCAAATCACTTTTAAGGACCTTCACCTGGACTGTTCCCTGCTGGACTTAACCCGAGCTGTTGAGTCCATAGCCATTTTTCAGCAACACTTGATCCATTAATACTAACACTTTCTTTTGTCTTCAAATCTATATCTATTTATAAAAATTAAATATGACATATACTGCGTTAGACTAAAGTGAGAAGGGTCACAGCACTTGCATATTGTTGTCCTATTGTTAGTTGAATTGCTTCTATTGCTCTCCATATTTGTAAGTCGCTTTGGATAAAAGCGTCTGCAAATGATTAAATGTAAATGTCTAAAGTGAACGTAACCAATTGGGGGAAAAAATATGTCTAACATTATATTAGATCTGTGCATTAGGTCTTATTATCGGTGTGTCGAAATACTATTGGGTAAATGGGCAGTGGGCAGGATAATACAGACCCAAACAAAACAAAGTAGAATAACTGGCTGTAGCATTGTTTTTCAGAGAAACGAGTAGTTGATTTTCCTGAATATCTGCAAACATAATTCATAATCATGTTTGTTATTTGCATCTTTTGTCTTATTTTTAATAAGAAATAGAAAATAGAAAAGGAACTACATTGTGATTATTAATAGTATTCTGAATAGTAATTATTATTAATAAAAGAATTGAAGGAAAAGATGGATTGACAATTGTATCAAATCGTAATCGAATCGTGCCGATCATGAAGAATCGAGGCAAGTGAAGCAAAAGTAATATTGTGAATATATTACAATTTAAAAATTGTTTACGTTGGTCATAAGAGAGAAAGATATAAACAAGATTTACCAAGTTGACAACTGTGAAAAAAGTACATAGAAGATGTAGGAATAAGCCCATTTCTCACCAGTGCAGCGTGCAGGTTCAGTTCTGCATCCGTCTGTCTGTCTTCATCATCATCCAGGGCATCTGTCTGTCTTCCTCTCTCTTTCCACACCATGGCTTCCTTCTGATGCTCTCTACGGTACAGACTGCTGCGCTCATTCACACTGCTGCGCCTCACTACTTTACTGTAAACACAATCCACACAAAGAAGAGCTCACACACACTGTTTCAGAGGGGTTCTTTATATTATCATTATTAATTGTATATTAAGATCACAATTAGCATGATAAAACTTATCTAATCATGAAAAATGTCAGCATTCCAGTGTAAACGGTACAGCAACTGAGCGATGCAAAAAATACAGCATTCCAATCACAGTCAGCGAGGCTGTTTCCATGGTTTTTATGTATGCTCTGGTGCAAATTATCATTTGTATGCTGTAGTAACATTTTCTTCTTAAATATAAAGGGGGAATCAATTCGATTTTTAATACAACTGTCACTGTCAAGTGCAGCTTTGCCGGGCAGTGACGTAAACTAAATACTTTAGTTTTGCTGTTAGTTCTTCTCACCCTCTGCTGCCTGTGCTGGACACTCGTCTCTGCAATGTGTTCTTGTGTTTGTCCTGACCCTTCATGATGGCATCATGCTTGTGTTTCAAGTCCATCATTTTGGCCCGGACCTCCTCATCAGTGCACACATCTGCAAAACAACACAAGTAATACCGTGAAGCCTCCTGCCAAGTCACTCCTGATCAAACATGTGGGATGTGTCGTATACCCAGAGGCGTCTCGTCCAGCTCAGACTTGGCGTTTAAACTCGCACCATTAGCCACCAGCAACTCCACCATCTGGATCTATAAGAGCAGAAAGACACAATCACGGAAGAATAAACATCAATTTTGCCATTAAAGTCAATATAATCATTCCAACTAACAGCTTTATGATTTAAAAAGGTCCATTACATGTTTGAAATTATTAAGTTTACCATTTATTACTTACTAAACAGAAGGTGGGGCAAGGCATTTAATTTTTTAATTTTTAAAAAGGCCAAGAGCCTATCCTTAATTTCTCAGTCATCAACTATTATTGGTTAGTTGTTATTGCCCGTTAAAAGGAAGACAATTTTTTTTTACTGGTTGAAACGCCCTTCACATCCTGATAGCAATCAATAATAGAAGTGGGTGAAATGCTAAAACATACCAAAAACCGACCAAAAACCGACCTACCTGCCTGTGACACACACATCATCAGCGCGTTAGGTAAGGCTATGCAGACTAAGCGCCACAAACAGCAGCCGCCTTTTACAGTTCTTCCTGAACCAAAACAACGAGCGAATGCTGCGTTCACGCTATGTCGTAATCGTTACATGATGGCAACCCGTGACATTCTACTCACAGTAGTTCACGTCCTCAGACTTATGCGTTTCTATGTCAACACTATCAATGGCGAAATTAATCTACAGCAGTCAGGTGGTACAACTAGAGCTCTGTAAGTTGTTTACGTTCCTTATTATTGTAATGTTATGTTATGTTACGTAATTTAACGCCGTCTCTCGTCTCGTGACACTTTGCAGATGCTGTAGTGTTTTGAAGGAGCCGTGGCTTTGGAGAGCGCTCTGAAGGGAGGGTGGTATCTTATGCTTTCAAAGCTAGCTTGCTATTACTAGCCTGTTTGAAATTGCCTACCCTTCCTTAAATGGCAGGTTGTATAATGGCCGGGGCACTCAATCCTGTTCCTAGGGATCTACCTTACAACAAAGTTTAGCTCCAACCCTAATCAAACACATCTGTATCAGCAAATTAAGATCTTCAGGAACATTTCATAAATTACAAAGAGGTGTGTTGGAGCAGAGAGTGTTTACCAGTTGTTGTTTTTTTTACCCGTCTTCCAAAAAAAAGCATAGTCTTTTCTGATTGGCCAGCTGGTCCCAGTCTGTTGTGATTCGTCAAGTAAAGACAAGTCATATATATTTGTATAGCTTTTACAATACAGATTGTTTCAAAGCAGCTTTACAGAGATAACAAGAAAATAATGCAACAAAGTTTGTTTCCAGTCCAGCTTAAGTATGTTCAGTGATGTTTCATTTTTGTTTTTAAAAAAAAGTTATTAATTTAATTCAATTCATTTATATATAGCTGCTCTGGAGTAAACCGAGATGTCAACATCCAGCTCAGTTCAGTTCTTGTATAATAGTGTCAATGCAGGCAGATCAATATTATTGTTGAATATGAAATTAAATGTTAAATTTAATGTCTCCATCTAAGCAAGCCAAGACAATGGCAGCAAAGGTGAAAAAAGGCGACAGTGACAAGGAACCAAAACTCTATCAAGTGGCAGAATGGAGAAAAAAAAACGAGAAAAAAAAACTGCTTGGAGCATACCAGAAATGTAACGCCCCTTACTATAACCGGCTTGTTTCAGCATTGGAAGCTGAAGCACTGTAAATACCACTGTAACTACGCTAACTATGCCATCAGTTTTGCATATCAGTTCAAGCCCTAGTCCGATAATGACAGTCAGAGAACAAGAGAACAAACTGATCGACCCAAACAACCTTTCGCAAGCATGACTGACAGTGGCCTTTTTATTTTATTTTATTTTATACCTCTCTTACATTTCAGATGTGATGTTATAACTGTGTCATTTTTCTACATCACGGTTAAACTGTGTCTGTTAACACACAAACGCTTTACTACTCCCTATGAAACTTTGCTTTATGATGGTGTATTCTAGATCATTTAAGTCGACATGAGAACTCAATATCTATATTTTGCTTAAAGGTCTTTCCAAAAATGTTTACAAACTACAATAAGCTAGTAGACCAGTAACATGCATTAAGAAAATAAATGGGGTACATTTGGATTTTATACAGGCTGCAGATTATAAACCCTCATAAGTGTCAGTATTCACCTGTCCCCAGCAGGCGGCAGCATGGAGCGGCGTCCACCCGTCAGCGTCCCGGTCGTCAGGAGACATCCTGTGCTCCAGCAACAGCTCCCCCACTAACATGTACCCATTAGCAGCAGCTATATGCAGCTACACAGAGAACTGGATCTTTAGTTTTTTGTAATATTATAAATGATCATCCTGTCTGTATGTACTGCGGTCTCTCACCAGAGTGGCCCCCTGCTCGTCCTTCACATTCAGATCAGCTCCACTCGCCACCAGCTGTTGGAGGTCAGACAGCATCGCTTTCTCCTTGGCTCCGCGACATTCGTCAATTCTCTCCTGAGTAATCCCTAATTACAAACATATGGATAATAGACTTATGTGAAATGTTTAAGAAATCACTGACACTTGGACTGCAATAACTTATCTACAAAATCAGTTTAAAATGCTACTAAACAGTTACAGCCATTATGATTTAGTTGGGTCTGTGCTCTTTTAGTTATAAGTAGCAAGTGTTATACAATCGAATTTTGCTGTAAATCTGTAACATAGTGTAAAGTTACTTTTTATATGCATCCTGATAAAGTTCCCTTGGCCTTTGGAATTAAAAAAGCCACACATAATCACATTCCTTTCACCATATTTAGAGATTGGCATGGTGTTATTTCAGTTAGGCTAACAGCTAGTATGATTTGCATTGAGAGATGATCTTATGGAAAGTGCCCCATGCCAATCTCTAGGAATGGTGAAGGGAATGTGATGATGTGGGGATATTTTAATTCCAAAGGCCAAGGGAACTTTATCAGGATGCATATTATCCTGGATCCATGAAATAACTGGCCTTTAAAAATAGAAATCTGCCTGCCTCTATGGGAATTTAACATAGGGGTGTCCTGTCTTATGCACCCTGTATTTTAAGGAAGAACATTTATTTATTTACGATACATTATTCATTTACAAAGAAAATTGGTGTCCTTAAAGGTTGGATTTTTTCCTCATTTTTTAAATTAAGGCATTATTCCTCTTTTTAGTCAACTTTAGCATGGGTGTGTTCACTTATGCTAGGCACTGTTTATGTTGAGCGTGTCAACACAATGGCCAATCAGAGGTGTTTAAGAATCCGTTCAACAGCATTTACTCAAAATGCTAGAGGGAAATGCTGGTATCGTCATTAAATTTCAGTACAGACTGAAACGAAGTCAGTACTTTTGGCAACTCTAAATGCATTCCTGTCCAAGTAACAGATAAAAGTAAAAAAAGTAAAAGATAATGTTCAACAACACACATAAGAGGTTTGATTTAGCTCAGTATTAGGTAAATTATAGGCAACCCTCACCCTGCTCTGCCATGATCATCTCTATGAGCTCTAGCGTAGCCTCGTCCTCACACAGATCATACGGCATGTTTCCATCAGCATTTACCGCCAACAGATCTGCACCCCTAAACACATGAACTCAGATAGTCTTTATCACAGAATAAAAGTTGTGTATGACAAAACGCAGTAAGATCTGCATGACAAATAAACTGAGACTTACGCTTCTATCAGCATCTGGACGAGGTCAGTATGCCCGCAGGTGGCCGCTGCATGTAAAGGAGTCCACAGCTCACTGTCGCATGCGTTCACGTTTGCGCCCGCGTCCAGAAGACAGCGAGCTACATCCAAAAAATCATCTATGCAGCTCTGCGGAGAAACAGTTATCTGAATTTTTGGCTGTAGAAAAAAAAACATGATTCAATAGTAGGGATGTGCCAAGACAGCAAAGCTAAATCCTCCAACAACCAACTAGTTGATTTGTGTAGTGGTTGCCAAGGCTGATATATCGGCAGATATTTGGCATTTTTTAATCAATGATTTTCTGTTTGGTCATTAGGTGTCCGAAGCAGACTTTAATTTTGATGGCGCCAAGACTTTTGTTTTGACAAAAATTCACAAATAACTGCAAAACTGAAATCTCTTTCTTTACACAACATTTGCGTAGTTCCTCCATTTTTTCACACAGACACGCCGATGAACGAAATGTACACGTATCCTTCCTTTTTGGTTGAACTAATCCTTAAATGCGAATATTTTTATTTATTTAAATATAATTTAATTAATTCATAATATAATAGCAGCATTGCGGCATCAGTTTGAATGCAGATACTGGACTGTGTGAAAATTATATTGAAAAGAAGATGAAACACTCTGCAGCCCGTCAAATTAACTGAAAATTAGGGCTGGCAAAAGATTAATCGCGATTAATCGCATCCAAAATAAAAGTTTGTGTTTACATAATATATGTGTGTGCACTGTGTATAATTATTTTGTATATATAAATACACACACATGCATGTATACATATAAGAAAAAAATTATATTTATATATAAAAAAATTATATTTATATATAATATAAATTATAAATAAATATATACAGTATATACATGCAAATATTTCTTAAATACATGCATGTGTGTGTATTTATATATATACAAAATAATTATACACAGTGCACACACATATATTATGTAAACACAAACTTTTATTTTGGATGCGATTAATCGCGATTAATCTTTTCCCAGCCCTACTGAAAATATTAGGCTACTTCTAAGGTAAACTCTTTTGTCATGACTCACACACCAAATTTCGATTCTGACTTCTAAATGTTTGCTTGTGCTCCTAAATTTAAATGAAGCTTAGTCACAGCAATACTTTAATGGTCACATACACACAGATTATGTGTATGTGTGTTGTTTGTGTCGATGAGTGTGTACCTGATGTAGCGCAGTGAGCCCGTCCTCATTGTACAGGTCTGGACTGACTCCATTATTCAGCAACTCTCGTACTGCCAACAGACACAAATGCTCTAAAGTCACCAAGCCAACAAACTCTAATCAATTTGAACAAATGATGATATAAAAGGGAAAGTTCATCCAACAAAAAAATAAAATTCTGTTATAATTTACCCTCATGTTAATCAACATGAAAATGACAGAATTTTCATTTTTACTTTTCTTAAAAAGTGTTTTTTTCCCAAACAAAAGGGAGTCAAGAGGGTTGTTTGGACCTATATACAAATTTAATAAAACAAATTGTAAATATACATATTAGAAAACCATGAAAACATATTTCCAAAAATGTGCCCAATGTGAAATTATTTTGACATTCTAAAACAATTTAAATATTAAACTAAAATGTTCACATTTTTGGCTATGTCCACATTAATCCAGATAAATTTTAAAACGGCATTTACGTTTCAAAACGCTCTCCGTCCACACTAGCATCTTCAGACGTTTTCCAAAATTCTCTCATCCACACTGAAATATCGGAAAACGCTAAATTCACCTTAGTGCGCATGCATAAAACTTTATAAAATCTCACTGAAATGATAAAGAACAGACATACTAAATTTCTAATGCTATTCTTCTACTGAATCATTTTATTTAGCAAAATATCTCACCATTCACTGATGCGTCCAAGGTAACACTCATATGTTTAGTCTAAACTGCTCTCATGTTTTGCCGCAGGATAGCAATTGCGAGTAAATTTTGTCATCTTTTCAGGACTGCGATATGAAGATTGTACAAAGTAACATATCTTTAGCAACAGTGTGAAAGTGAATAGCACATAACTGGCACTATACCAGTATAAACATCGATATCTGTGATATTACATGACTAACATGCGTGAGTCATCATTTTCAAATACCTCCATTTTTACAGTCCACACTACAAAGCAAAAATGGCATTTTCAACTTTATGCACTTGGGAAATAGTTTTCAAAAAGCTCAGTTTTCGCAAAACAAAAACGCAGTCTCAATGTGGACGGAAGGCAAAATGGAGAGAAAAAGATGCGTTTTCAAATGAAAATGTATTCGTGTGGACAATGCCTTTATAGTATACCAATCAACTTCTGTTGAAAATATAGTAGGATTTTATCTACTAATGATTTGGTGTTTTGAACTTGTGTTAAAGCGTATAATCTTGATTTAACAGCTGATGAAACAGTTTCATTGGGTGAGAGAGGAAGAGGAATAATTTTTAATGGTCATTAAATTAATAACTACATTTATAACTGCTTTTAATATCACATAACAGAGAAGATCTAGCAAAAGAAAAAAGATCTAGCAAGATGTATCTTGGATTATTTTTTACATTCAAAAACCTGACGTTTCAACAGGGGTGTGTAGACTTTCTACAGCCACTGTAATAAAGGGAAAGAGATTGCTACTCTACTCTTACCCTCCTCTATGTCATTCCTAGCTGAAGCCTCCAGTAACGTCACGTTGGTGTGGAAGGTCACCCTTCTGCTTTTCTTCACCCCATCTCCCTTGTGACCACGGGCACTGTCCTTGTCCATCTGATCCCAGCCTTTCAGCTGTTGCGCGCGTCTCTTCTGCGCCTGCTTCAGGCGCTCAGTGGCCGAAAGACGGCCGATAGTTGTCATTTCTGCTAGCAGCTCTGCATGCTCTGCCATACCTTCCAAGTCAACACTCTCAACGTCTTCACAGTCCCATCTGACCCCACGAAAACTGCTTGGACCTTCTGCTGTCTCCTATCATAGACATTCGACTCTCTCAAACCTGCAGTTCTGATGTCCAAGTGCCTGATGAGAGCTGCATACAAACAGAGATGCAGATGACAACCAAAGACGGACCATATTCTTGATAACTTTTCCTATGTGGACCAAGAGGACAACTTCTGCAAAGAAAGAGCGAAAAGTTCTAATGTCTTGCATTTTAGGTGAATTTACACACCAAAAATACAGACTGAAAGATGGATAAATATTAAAAATAAAAAAAAATAAAAAAATAAAAAAAATAATAATAAAAAAAATAAAATAAAAATCTTTTTGAACTGTGCTATAGATAAAACTAGTTTGAATGAGATAATATTTATCTCTCAAAATACTAGAGGAAGATATAAACCAATGAATCTGAATGATACAAGAGTTTGTGTGTCTGAAACAGATTTTATTATACATTTATAACGTGTATTTATAAAGTATTTTATAAAGTAAATTTATAAAGTAACATTAATAAAGTGCATGTTTTTCAATAGTTTAACAGAACAAATTTATATCCAAAAACACATCTCTGCTCAGCCAACATGTGTTCTTAAATGGAAAGCACTCTTCAGGAGATGGGCTTAATCTCTGTCATCATTTATCACTAGGTTTGGCATCTTCAATATGAAAAATGAGGGACAATAACTCCTATTAAACCTAAATAACAATATTTAATCTTTCCTATATACAGGCTTTAGCTTAAAATTGCTCTCCAAGCATGTCTTCATGGGTGTTAAGTTCTCAATATTCACTGGAAGACAACAACTGTAGAGTGATGAGGGGTGTAGCAAAAACTTCTTACACGCGATGGGAAGCCGTCTTTTATTGCTCCTGCATTAAGGAATACGCTCATGGTGAATAACGCGGACTAAAAGAAGGGGAGGAGCTGAAGTATGGGATCAATATCCCGCCAAATGTATTGCAGCCACGGATCAAAATATAATAAGCGTGAATCAAAAAATAACAAGCATGAATAAAAACTTTAAACAAAATATTTTTCACAAAACTTAAACTTGTGTTCATGCTTTCTTCAAAATTATGTTTTCCTTGGTTTTATTACTCTGTACTTTGCGCTCTCTTTCATTTTCTGCTCATAATTTATTTTTAATAAGTTTTTCTCTTCGCTCTTCTTTCCATGTTCTGCGCTTGCTCTTCCAAATGTTGCAGTTCGAGTTTCATGTAAATTAAGGCAGGCTTAAGCGTCACCATTTGTCCACTAGTTCTAGATTGACAGCTCCTCCTCTAGCCAATCAAACGAAGAGGGGAGTTGACGTCACTCCAATGCGACTCACACTACTGATGCTCACTCGTACAGGGGAAGACAACAGTTTATTTTAAACTTTACAAGGAATTTTAAGAAGTAAAGCTATCTGAACTCTGGACATATACAAATAATTAAATTCCTCTTTTTTGAGATAGCCTACATTTCAATGCGCACACTGGTAATTGGTGTTAAACAATACTTGGCTCATGATGTTAATATGCTAAGGCAGCTCTAAAACATCATGCAGTTTTGAAAAACTACATTTCTTTGCAAAAATTAAGTTAAAACCGGCCTTTACCCGTCTGAAGAATTTAGGACTTTGACCTTTCAACGCAACACACAGCCTACCTTTTATATATATATATATATACATACATACAGGTCCTTCTCAAAAAATTAGCATATTGTGATAAAGTTCATTATTTTCCATAATGTAATGATAAAAATTAAACTTTCATATATTTTAGATTCATTGCACACCAACTGAAATATTTCAGGTCTTTTATTGTTTTAATACTTATGATTTTGGCATACAGCTCATGAAAACCCAAAATTCCTATCTCTAAAAATTAGCATATCATGAAAAGGGTCTCTAAACGAGCTACTAACCTAATAATCTGAATCAACTAATTAACTCTAAACACCTGCAAAAGATTCCTGAGGCTTTTAAAAACTCCCAGCCTGTTTCATTACTCAAAACCGCAATCATGGGTAAGACTGCCGACCTGACTGCTGTCCAGAAGGCCATCATTGACACCCTCAAGCAAGAGGGAAAGACACAGAAAGAAATTTCTGAACAAATAGACTGTTCCCAGAGTGCTGTATCAAGGCACCTCAGTGGGAAGTCTGTGGGAAGGAAAAAGTGTGGCAAAAAACGCAGCACAACGAGAAGAGGTGACCGGACCCTGAGGAAGATTGTGGAGAAGGACCGTTCCAGACCTTGGGGGACCTGTGGAAGCAGTGGACTGAGTCTGGAGTAGAAACATCCAGAGCCACCGTGCACAGGCGTGTGCAGGAAATGGGCTACAGGTGCCGCATTCCCCAGGTCAAGCCACTTTTTAACCAGAAACAGCGGCAGAAGCGCCTGACCTGGGCTACAGAGAAGCAGCACTGGACTGTTGCTCAGTTTTGCATGTCATTCGGAAATCAAGGTGCCAGAGTCTGGAGGAAGACTGGGGAGAAGGAAATGCCAAAATGCCTGAAGTCCAGTGTCAAGTACCCACAGTCAGTGATGGTCTGGGGTGCCATGTCAGCTGCTGGTGTTGGTCCACTGTGTTTTATCAAGGGCAGGGTCAATGCAGCTAGCTATCAGGAGATTTTGGAGCACTTCATGCTTCCATCTGCTGAAAAGCTTTTTGGAGATGAAGATTTCATTTTTCAGCACGACCTGGCACCTGCTCACAGTGCCAAAACCACTGGTAAATGGTTTACTGACCATGGTATTACTGTGCTCAATTGGCCTGCCAACTCTCCTGACCTGAACCCCATAGAGAATCTGTGGGATATTGTGAAGAGAAAGTTGAGAGACGCAAGACCCAACACTCTGGATGAGCTTAAGGCCGCTATCGAAGCATCCTGGGCCTCCATAACACCTCAGCAGTGCCACAGGCTGATTGCCTCCATGCCACGTCGCATTGAAGCAGTCATTTCTGCAAAAGGATTCCCGACCAAGTATTGAGTGCATAACTGAACATAATTATTTGAAGGTTGACTTTTTTGTATTAAAAACACTTATTTTATTGTTCGGATGAAATATGCTAATTTTTTGAGATAGGAATTTTGGGTTTTCATGAGCTGTATGCCAAAATCGTCAGTATTAAAACAATAAAATACCTGAAATATTTCAGTTGGTGTGCAATGAATCTAAAATATATGAAAGTTTAATTTTTATCATTACATTACGGAAAATAATTACTTGCATTACTTTATCACAATATGCTAATTTTTTGAGAAGGACCTGTATATATATATATATATATATATAATTTAGTTCCATTACAGACAAGGCATACAGTGCAAAAAGTACAAGACAAATACAAATGCATTTGTGGTACAGTTCAAAGTATGTAAAACAAAGAACAACAACAACTAAAATTTAAAATAAACATTTAGCCTTTGTAAAAGAAAGAAAAACCGCACAACCTACCTGGTGATCCGTTATACAGTTAAATACGCCATCCTCAAATATTTTCTTAATTGTTGTTGTTAAGCGATCATATAGCCTAGGTAGCCTGGTAAATTAATTCTAGACTAGATGTACCATTTGACAAAAGATTAATGAAAATGATCTAATGAAAAACAATTTGATGTGCAGTGTTTTATTACATAGTTATTGTGTTCATTTACATAGCTACATAATTGCATATTACTTTAGGATTAATGTTTTAAATATAGCTTCAATTTTTAATACAGCAACATGAAAATTATTGAAAGGATCAGGGATAGGTAACGTCGTTTCTGGAGTGCCGCTGTCCTGCAGAGTTTAGCGTCAACTCTGATAAAAACCTAGCAGGTATTAATAATCCTAAAGATGATGATTAGCTGGTTCAGGTGTGTTTGATTAGGGTTGGAGGAGCTAAACTCTGCACCCAGGAGGACCGACATTGCCCTTCCATGTCATAGATTAAATATGAAAGTAAAACGGCCAGTAGGTGGTGGCAAGTTACTGTCTTTATGAGTGAGTGAGTCATTCATTCAAACTTCTCGTTCAAATCAGGAATTCTTTTTTAATGAAACACTGTTGTGTGGCTCGGAGGAGATCGACGCTCGTGGTGCCAGGTCCAGAAGTAAGGTTAGGGTGACGAATTTAACGATAACGGATCGCCAGGTAGACGTAACAGGTCGAGTTGCAGGCACACATACAGTTTAACGGTGTCCTGCCACGGAAAGATTTTTGCCAGCTGAGCTGATGGTTATCTTCACCTGTAGCTACGAGAGAACATCAGTAGTGTGAGTCGCATTGGAGTGACGTCAACCCCCCCTCTTCGTTTGATTGGCTAGAGGAGGAGCTGTCAATCTATAACTAGTGGACCAATGGTGACGCTTAAGCCTGCCCTAATTTACATGAAACTCGAACTGCAACATTTGGAAGAGCAAGCGCAGAACATGGAAAGAAGAGCGAAGAGAAAAACAGCACAAGCGTACAAAAAAAAAGAATTATGAGCAGAAAATGAAAGAGAGCGCAAAGTACAGAGTAATAAAACCAAAAAAAACATAATTTTAAAGAAAGCATGAACATAAGTTTATGTTTTGTAAAAAAATATTTTTTAATGTGTTTAAAGGTTTTTTTCATGCTTGTTATTTTTTTATTCACACTTATTATATTTTGATCCGTGGCCGCAATACATTTGGTCGGGATATTGATCCCATACTGAAGCCTGCCGTTTTCTGTGTTTTAAAGGGTAACTAAACCCTAAGCCAACTGTTTTTAGTTAATGATCTGTAAGAGTGGGGCTTTATTGGTGCTGTTCTTTGATTCGAGTAACTTTTTTGACATTTGGGTATAAAGTGTTTTAGTTCTACAATAGTGTAAAAACGTCAGAGTGCTGCCCTCTTCAGGTTGAACGGTGGCTACTGCAGTTGAATTTTCCTATTGGATGTTTGGGGTGGTTCGTGACGTTAGCGGGTTCCAGTTCACCACGCCCTTGGTACAAGCTACCACGCCCTTTGGCAGTATAAAAAACCATCTTGTTTCGTCAAAACCACTGTTTCGACAGTCCCAAAGCTGGTTAGTGTTTAGTTATTGTCTGATAAAACATTAAAAACTGTCCGTGGAGGTTGAGTCGTGAAGAGAGCGCAAGTTGCAGCAGCCGCGAGCTCAGTGAATGAATGTGCAGGCAGCGAGTCGTCAAGGAGTGATTGATTTGTCGCGGCACTGTGTGCCAAAAAATACTTCGGCAATGAACAATGACTACATATTAGACTACACCCCCAAACTCTACTTTGCAGTGGCATCTTGAGCGGCTAAAGTTAATCCTCTGGGGTCGACAAACGCGCGGGGCATTTTGCTGAAATATGCCTACAAGATAAAACTCATCAGATGCCAATCGCGATGCGGGAGTTAAGACCACAGTTTGAGGCAGCGGCTCGAATTTATATGGCTCTGGCCCTGTGTCCACAGACAATTCAACATCCTCTTAAAATGACTTAAAATGACAGCTCTGTTGCAAAGCTACTTGCGTCACTCCAGTCACTCTCCATTTTAGAGTCTGACAGCAGCTGTCAATTAATCCGTCACTGCGGGTCTCAGGTGCACGCCCCCCCCGCTCAGCCCCGCCCTCGGTTTGTCGCCTCTATCTCCGCTTTTCCAGCATTTTTCAAATATTGCCAGTGGGTGGAGCTGACCAGGGGCTTAGTTACCCTTTAAAGGGGACTGAGGCAATCGTAAACTCATGTACAGATTTAACCACAAATATTTTATAAGGGCTTGGTAGAAATTTAGGGGCTGAAGCCCCCCTAAAAAGGGCCTACTGTCCACTGTCCTGCCACAGCCCTGCAGAGTTTATGCTGCGTTCACGCCATGTCATACTTAAAGTAGTCTCAAGTTGACAACACGTGATGTTATATTCTGAGCTGTTCCCATCCTCGGACTGGGCATTATGTGTTTCTATAGCACTACTATCAACGCCTAAATGAATCAGCGGTCAGCGGTCATGTTACAAGCTGCAAATACAAGCTCTAAAAGGACATGAACACTTTGTTTTTACAAGTTAAACACATAATTGCAGTAATTATGACATGATTATTGCAATTATGAAAGCAGGTTCCAGCTCCAACTGTAGTTTTTTAAATAAGCCTAAAGGTCTTGATTAGCTGGATGAGGTGCGGTTAATTAGGGTCGAACCTTAATTCTTCTTCCAGGAACTGAGAACAAATCCTTTTACGCATATCCAGAAATTATCTTTACTTATATTTAAAGTTCCCATGTAGTCAATAATTTTATCCCTTTAACTCATCTTTGATCACCAAAATTATACATTTAAAAGTTTTTTCCTGTGAAAAAAGATTCTTCATGTCTTAAAATAGCTTGAATGTAACTCTACACCCTTGCTTCATTTAGTACACGCAAACCATCAATATGCAAATTAGCCCCGCCTCCACTCAGTCAAACTCGTGTCAACTTTACTGTAGTAAACACTGCTACATTGTATCGCTCTTTACAACGTCGGACACATAACGGTAATTAATATGATTAGCCTTTGGCTTGACTACATTATCAAACAGCTAATAATGTGTTGCTAACACAAACCATTTTCCCATTCACAATCTCAGAGTCAGACAGCTGCCATCTAAAAATCAGTAATCACTTAACAACTCACGTTAGTGGAGAAAGACATATAGTTCATCATAACATTGTGATATACATGATATACATAATTCACCGGCTATATTGCTAAATGTACATGATGTTTCATATCAACAGAAAAATATACTGAGATACCCTGGCTTCTACTTAATAAGCTAAAGCTCGCCCGCCTGCACAAGTTTGTAGTGTAAGAAAAACTGTCGATTTCAACAACCACATTTTTGAGACGGTCTTTGGTTCACTGCAGTTTTAAGGAGAAAATACTCAGCAATGGTGTTGACTTATGATTTTGCTCAAGGTTTGTCTAAAGCATATTAAAATACCACATAGATACAAACATGATTAAAAACTTGATTTTCACCACAGGGGGTCTTTAATATATTTGGGTGAAATTTAATGACAGATGCATTAGATTACTTGTTCATTATGTCAGTCTCATGTAAAATGAAATACAGACATATGACAAATTACCAACCGATAACTGATAAGGTGTCGAATTATCATGCAACCCTAAAAGGCACACATTTCTTGTTGGTTTGTTGTCAATGAAGGGGTAAGTATTGGTGGGGCTGTGGATGTACCAAAGATATTTAAAAAAAAAAAGTTAAGAAACACTGCCTTAGGTCATGCTGTGCTCAGTTAAAAAGAAATCAAATTTACCTTCACTATTTAGGTGAAATTAATAATTATCAAAGCAAGCAACACAAAAGTTAATGGACAGACTTTAATTCAATAATGCCTAAACAAAGCAAAAAATGAGGAGGAGAGACCGAGTCTCATTCACTAATAACTGCAAAATAAGTACATAGACATATTTATTAAAATCCACTGAATCAATGCAGTGCAGGACCAATAAGTACAAACTCAATAGCCTATTATAGACATAACTTTTAAAAACTAAAAGGTAGCCTATATCAATATCTTGAAAATACAGGTATGAAAAATACCTTTAGCAACACATGGCAGGAGGACAAAATAGAAGAAAAGCTTGATAGTACTGACAACTATACATTATTTAAGAGTATTCTATTCGTTAGGATATTGATATGGGATCCGTTGTTATAAAGTAAGTTTCTATTATAATGGTTCCCCTTAAAATTGTTATAAAATTCATATTAGTAGGCTATTTTCCCTCAAAACCGGTATTATAACAAGCCTAATTGTTATATGCCAGTTGGACATGACAAAAAAGAATGTTGAGTCGAAACACTCCCTCACCTTGCTTGTCTTGTGAGCGGACATTTCTTTGAGCCTGCCATGAGTGACAGAGAAAACAAATGCATGCAAACTCTGAGCTCTGAGGTAAAATTAAATCATTTTGTTTTCTGCTCCAGATATAGTCTACAGTAAAATAAAATTATTAATTATTTTAAAACAATTAACATGACAGTAATTTGAATGTAGCCTTTGTAAAAATAAAAATATAGGCCTATAGTAAAATATACATGTGCAAAGAATAATGTAAATGACTAGTATTTCCAGTGTCAACGTGCAGAAATGATATGGTAAAACGACATATAATATGCTATAATAGAATATAAGCATATGCTATAATAAGCTAATTTCCAATATTGCCTTAGAGCCCTAGAGGTAGGAATGTGCCAGAAACCGTTACAACTGTCCCGCTGTGGTGGCGATGTATCACCAGTGGTGAGGAGCACATCACTTGGCAAATCCATTTTTGCTAATGTAAATGTTGCTGGTTTAGTGCCACTGGGTCAACAGTGAAGTATGCAGTAAGCAATTAAGACAGCAACTAACAATTATTTTTGAACCGGTTACTCAAAAAAAAAGAAAAAAAAAGAAGAAGATGATTTAAGGCCACCATTCACTTTAAAGACTGTCCCTAAGTGTAGAATAAATTCAGCCAAACATAAATAGGTCAAACAAATATTTTAGGGCATCACTCACTTTAAAAACAATATAAATAAGTCACAACTACGTCTGTTGTCAAAATATGAAAAACTGACATTGCGATATTTTGTTTTTCTGCTATATAGCGATATGAAAACAATTTCACTAGACAACTTGATTAGCTCTTTTCAGAAACACCATTAGCTTTTCTCGCCTATATGAAAAATGAAAACATGCTTGCCTGTCTTTTAGACATTTCTATTAAAATTGTCCATAAGTTGGACAATTTATTTTTAATAGAATAATTTGTCAGGTATATACACTCTCTTCAAACTTTCCGCTGCTCACTTCTTGCAATACAATATGCACCAAACAGTGAAAATGATTTTGAAGCATATCGGTCAAAATTATATGTTGAGGGCCAATAGCAAAACATAAAACATCCAAATACATCTGCATAAACCCATGTTCACTCTGTCTCACACACACCATGTGATGCACTTGTTAATGGCTGTGATTTCAACTAAGGAGGGCCCACAGCAATAACAGCACAGATTACTCTAGCTATAGCCCAGCTTATACAGAACACTGCTGCCCAGATTCTGAACAGAACACCACCAAATCACACCAGTCCTCAGGTCTTTACATTGGCTTCGAGTTACATTTACAATTGATTTTAAAGTACAGAAAGGCCTTAAAAACTGCTAGATCTGCTTATTTTTCAACCCTATTAGAAGAAAATAAACAAAACCCTAGGTATTTACTTGAAACAGTGGCTAAATTAACAAAAAATAAAGCTTCAATCCCAGAAGTTTCCAAGCAGCACGGCAGTAATGACTTTATGACCTTCTTTCCTAACAAGATTGATAATATCAGGGAGAAAATAAATTAAAACTAGGCCTATACAACCGTCTACTACAGTATAACATCAGACAGTGCATTGTAGTCTAGATCCTCGTCTAAATATCATGAATTCATCTTTGTCATTAGGATACGTACCAAAAACTTTTAAGCTGGCTATGATTAAACCGCTTGTTAAAAAAACACAACTTGATCCTACAGAATTAGTAACTTACAGGCGGATCTCAAATCTACATTTTCTCTCAAAGATACTAGAAAAGGCAGTATCCTCACAACGATGTTCCTTTTTAGAAAGAAATGGTATCTGCAAGGATTTTCAGTCAGGATAGACCGTACCATAGTACTGAGACAGCTCTCATTAGAGTCACAAATGATTTGCTCTTATCATCCGATCGTGGTTTCATCTCTCCATTAGTGTTACTCGATCTTAGTGCTGCATTTGATACCATTGACCACAACATTCTTTTAAATAGACTTGAAAATTATGTTGCCATTAGTGGAATTGCATTAGCATGGTTTAAATCATACTTATCTGACTGTTATCAGTTTGCTTTGTAGCAGTAAAGGTATCGATCAAAAGTTCAGTATGGAGTACCACAAGGCTCAGTACTAGGACCGTTGCTGTTCACTCTGTACATGCTACCCTTGGGAGCTATCATTAGGAAGCATGGCATTAGTTTTCACTGTTATGCTGATGTAGGGCTGGGCGATATATCGATATAAAAAATATATCGATATATTTTTAGATGCGATATGGAATTAGACCATATCGCATATATCGCGATACAGTTCAAATTTGCGCTGTGATCATTGCTCTCTGCACTGCTTCCCGCACACCCGCCACTGCTCCTCCTCTTTCGCGGGGGGAGGGGCAGGAACAGACGCTCAGCCACTCTTCAACAAACATGGAGGAAGCAACAACGTCTGCGGAGCGTGCGGAGGAATTGGTTAGTAAAAGACGAAGAAGCAGCAGTAGCACCAAAAGCTAAGACACTGGCAAGCTTCTTCAAGCAGCGCACAGCCGCCACCACCACTGTACCAACCAAGAGGGGGGCTATTGAAAATAAACTGTCAAGTTACTTGCAGTCAGCAAGTGTGGATAGTGACACTGATCCCCTAAAGTGGTGGAAGGATCATGAAGTTGTCTTTCCAGCTCTGTGCCAACTGGCAAAAAAGTATCTCTTGGTACCAGCTACCAGTTCACCCTCCGAAAGGGTTTTCAGCTGCAGTGGCAATATCGTGACCTGCCACAGAGCATCTCTGAAGCCGGATGCCGTTGACAGGCTGGTGTTTCTCGCACAAAATCTTTAAATGAAGGAGGACACACTTGTCTTTCTTCAAATGTCTACCTCAAGACAGCATTACTGTTTATCAAAGTAAAAAAAGAGGGGGGAAATGTTTGAGTTGATAGTCTGTTTCTGCAACTGGTTGAGACTGTTCAGATAAGAAATTGAGTTAACAAAAAGGAAAAGGTTATCTCAAGCTGATGTTTAAAAAAAAAATCTTAAACTGAGCACTTTATTTTGTTCTTTCTTTATATATAAATGCTGCTCATACTAGGGTTTGTCATATTTTATTATTTTGTAATGTTCGTTCGTTATTTGCATCTGTGGATTTGTTAGAAAGGAGAAGACAATCTGTAATTTGATTTTAATAAGTCATTTATAGTTGTCAAACTAAGAAATGTTTGATATTGTACTTTTCTCATAAAAAATATATTTTTTCAGAAAAAGATTGGCCTATTTTATTTTATAGGCTATTTTTATTTAAGAATTTCTATTTATTTAAATCTGCACCTTATGGAGCTTTGATTTTAAAAAAAGGTACTCCTGTTGTTATACAGTATACTGTTTATGTTTACATTTTATTGTTATTTGAACAAAGCATTTAATTGTGAACCAGGTGAAGAAACCCGTTTATTATTTATTCATTTGATTTTGCAACTGTTCACCGAAATAGAAAGTTTCAATAAAACTACTTGTGACATGTCGTATTTGGCTTTGACTTTGACTGAACATTTGCTCTCACTTTGCGGAAAAAATATCGGGATATATATCGTATATCGATATTCAGCCTAAATATATCGGGATATGACTTTTGGTCCATATCGCCCAGCCCTATGCTGATGAAACTCAGCTCTATATTTCTTCACGCCCTGACAAAACCTACTAATTCACACAATTAATGGAATGCATAGCTGATATTAAAAACTGGATGACTAGTAATTTCCTACTACTTAACTCTGAAATTGCATCATATGCTCTCAATGACAAAAGCAGAATAAATCATGCGTTCATGACATAAAGGCTAGATTTTTGTAATGATCTTATGGGTGGTTGCCCTGCACGCTTAATAAATAAACTACAGCTGGTCCAAAACACAGCAGCTCGAGTTTTTACTAGAACCAGGTAGTATGTCCTTATTAGCCCGGTTCTATCAACACTGCATTGGCTCACTATTAAACATCGTATACATTTTAAAATATTGGCGATTACTTACAAACCACTAAATGGTTTAGCTCCCCAGTCCTTGAGCGAGCTCTTAACTCATTATAGTCCGTCACGTCTATTGCGATCTCAAAATTCCAGTCAGTTGATAATACCTAGAATATCAAAATCGACTGCTGGCGGTAGATCCTTTTCCTATTTAGCACCAAAACTCTGGAACAGTCTTCCTAACATTGTCCAAGAAGCAGACACACTCTGTCAGTTCAAATCTAGACTAAAAACACATCTCTTTGACCTAGCATACACATAACACATTACAAACTTCTATAATTCAATGTGAGGCTGCATAGATTAGGTCAGCTGGAACCAGGAACATTCCCTTTAAACACTGATGTACTCATTACATCATAAGAAGAATTGTGTCTAAGCTAATATTAGTCACTCTGTTTATTCCGAGGTTTACCGCAGTCCGCCGTATCCAGGCCGTATCCAGATCTGATGACCTGCACTTGAACCCGACGACAATGCAATCCTGAAGTGTCAACTAATCTCTCCCCTGTGAAGGCCTCCTTCTACTTCCCTTTACCTCTGTACAGATAAAACACTGTCAAAATAATTACGGTTCACATGACTACTCAGAAGCGAAAAATAATTCTGTATTATAAATTTTTAAGGCCAGACGAGTAATTTGTGGAGGTCAATTTGTAAAGAAAGACTACACGCCTGCGCACATATATATTACACTGTAATAAAATATAAAATACTGTAAAGCTATGTCTTAGTTGGTGCTTATCTTGGCGAAAGCCAAGTACAAATCAGCATGAAGTTTTAACATCTACTCTCGTGTAATGGAAATCATGAAGATCTGGATACGTCCAGTGACTGCAGTGAATAGTGCTGCTGGCAACAAGGGAAAGACCTTGTGACAGCCTGGAGAGACAGCTGACAGGAGGAAAGAGACCCCAATGGGGCTGGTAAGGGTTAGCTACCCTTGTCGGCAGTATCCAGCTCTGTGTTTACAGGATGCTGGAGACACCAGCCCAAGGCTTCTGAGAAATTAAAGAGAAAAATACCCCTAGAGTCTGCGAGAGCAGGGGCGGAAGATGACTCAATGTTGGACAACATGGTTAACGACGTTGGAATGGAAATGGATATGAGTATGGAGAGTACTTCACAAAAGACTAGTTCAGGTTCTGCAGTTAGCAAAGTCATTGAACTCCAAGCTTGTGTCTGTGGGTGGAGCAAGGCGGCAACGGTCAGGGGGTTGAAGATTCATCAAGGGAAAATGAAATGCTTGAGGGAGAAGGGACAAGGGCCTCGCATTGATCAGTACTTCTTACGAAGTCAGACAAGTCAGTCGAATGAAATCCAGCGACAGGAAGCAAACCACAGTTCGCAGGATATCAGTACCCCTGTCATAGAGGAGATGAGGGTTTGCACAGTTAGTGATGAACAGATTGATACTTGTGAACCCGGTCAGACTAACCGGCATAAGAGAGAAAAGAACCTCAACGGGCATAGGCCTGGAGTTAGATGGCCAAGAGCTTGTGAGAAAACTGCATGGGACACGGTAAACACAGATCTATGCTTTGCATTGGAAAGATTAACTGGTACAGTTGAAAAGAAGCTGGATAAATTTGGGGACATCATTTACGCATATGGAAGTGAGAGGTTTGGTGTGGAAAAAAGGAAGGAAAAAGTACAAACTACTCCTGCTGTATCTAGACGGCAGCAGAAAATTGAAGGGTTAGTTAGAGAAAGGAGACAGCTGAGGAAGCAATGGAAAAAAGCAGAACAAAGTCAGAAGGAGGGACTCAATCTCTTACAAAGGGCCATAAAAGATAAGCTTGCAACATTACACAGAGCTGAGCGCCTACGGAAACGCTACAAAAGAAGGAGCGTGCGAGGGCTAATTTCTATAAAGACCCATTCAAATTCGTAACGAAGTTATTTACCAGTGAGAAGAATGGCACTTTAAAAGCATCCAGGGTTGAGCTAGAGAGATATTTGGAGGAAACGCATACAGATGCAAAAAAGGCAAGAGCCTATGTTAATTCCGTCAGATATCCCACCTATCAATCCACCAGAATACCAAATGGAGGTCTGTGCACCTAAGTGGAAAGAGATAGAGCAGATTGTGAGAAAGGCAAGGGCTTCATCATCTCCAGGGCCTAATGGAGTTCCGTACAGAGTTTATAAGAGTGCTTCAGGAGTTTTACGAATTCTGTGGAAATTGATAAAAGTGGCATGGGAAAAGCAGGTTGTACCTAGAGAACGGCGCCGAGCAGGTGGAGTCTTTATACCTAAAGAAAAAAATGCTACAAGCATCAGTCAGTTTCGTCCTATTTCACTATTAAACATCGAAGGTAAGATTTTCTTCAGCATTATTGCGCAGAGATTGTCAACCTACCTATTAAAGAATGGCTTGATTGACACTTCAGTTCAAAAAGCGGGCATTCCAGAGTTCTCAGGATGCTTAGAACACATCAATGTTATCTGGCAACGAATTCAATGAGCTAAAAAGGAGAGGAAGGAGCTCCATGTGACATTCCTGGATTTGGCTAATGCATATGGTTCAGTGCCACATTCTTTGGGCAGCATTTGATTTTTTTAGAGTACCAATGTCAATAACAAATTTAGTGAAAGCCTATTTTGGAGATTTGCAATTTAGTTTCTCAACTCCAAAATTCAGCACCGCATGGCAATGCTTAGAGGTTGGAATAATGGCAGGATGCACCATTTCTCCACTGGCTTTTACCATGACAATGGAAGTAATCATTAGGGCATCAAGATGGGTAGTAGGAGGAGAGCGCTTGGCTTCTGGGATGCGACTACCACCAATCAGAGCATACATGGATGACATGACAACCATGACTAGTGATCGACCGATGTATCGGTTTACCGATATTTTTCCCGATATTTAAGAATTTTCCCATAATCGGGAATCGGTTTTGTAATATCGGATTTTCCGATAAATGGTGCCATCTTGTGGCCGTTTTGAGAATTCCGCCATTGCAGCCCGCGTCTGAGGAGATCAGTCAATAACAACTCTGTGCACACGTAAAGTATATGTTCTACTTGCTTTGCTTTAATTATTCAACTTTATTTAACATAACAGACATGCAGAAATGAGATTTGAGACATAAATGCCTGATATAGTTTATTTATGCAGCTTGGTTCTAAAAAATTGAGACGAACTCATTGAGCCACGTAGCGTAATCCGTCACGTCCTTCCCCAATAAAGACGTAACTTTACATGAATTAAATAAAACAGATATGAATGAGTGCATGTTGAAAATAAAAGCGCTGAATTTAATTCTCTATCTGTTGTATTTGCTCACCATTAGTCTCGAAAAAAAAGTTTGTTCATATTGCTGAGCACTCTCTGGGTTGATGATCAGGAATGCTCGAGCACGGCCACTGAATTAAACTTTTGACAAGATTATCTTGTTTAAACACCCTAGATTATATTATCATTTACTACATAGAAATTATTTCGCTAATACACATCTAAATATACCGCTTTGTGGAAATTAATTATTTATTATCTGCACGCGCGATCGCGGTTGAGTAACGTATAGCCTAATGTTATAGTTATGTGTAAATGCATAGATAAACAGCACTTTGTCATAAAGCATTTCATGATCTAGACCGACAAAAATATTAATAATAATTAATAAAATACTAGTTGGAAAATGCAATGATGTATATGCTGTTTTGTTTGTTACTTTCCTGATGTTATAGGCTATTCCAGCTAATATTATGCAGTGAATTAATATTACCCAGTGAATTATTCCTCACTCTTAGTTTAAACCTATTAAACGGCACATAAACCTTCTAAAACTGTTTAAAATGAATTACATTTCTGCAAAGGTGATATGACTCCCCTGTCAATTATTTTTTCCATATGAAAACATTAGACTTTTAACATTTATTTTGCCTATTGTTAACATTGTTGCTGCTGATGCTTATAAATGATATGTATAATTTAGATATAAATTATATAATGTAATAATATAAATGTTTTTATTGTAATTTGATTAGTTTACCATTTATGAAAACAAATAAACATATCCAAATACGTTAGAATAGTTTTTGTGCTTTATTTTTTACCTCATCAAAGCTTTTATTTTTAAACAAAGACACTTAGTGCACTTTATTTTTTGCACTCAGACCCCTCTATTTATTTGTGTATAAATATAAAGGTTTTTTTTTTGTATGCAAGGAGGGAGTGATTGTTATAAATAAAATGGTTTGTTCAGTTCATTTGTGTTGTAATAATTGTGCCAAAAACAGAAGTATAACAGTAAATAAATATCGGTTCTGCATATCGGTTATCGGGCACATACACATGCAAATAATCTGTATCGGTATCGGTTATAAAAAATCAATATCGGTCGATCACTAACCATGACTATCATTAACATTCTTCATTAATGGTGAGGCAATACCAACAGTTTCTGAGAAGCCAGTGAAGAGTCTTGGGAGATGGTACGATGGGGATCTAAAGGACACAGTTCGAGTGGGAGAAGTTAGACGACAAGCAGTGGAAGGGTTTTTAGAGCATAAACAGCTGTGCTCTACCAAGCAAACTAAAACTCTGGTGCTTTCAGTTTGGTCTACTGCCAAGGTTGCTGTGGCCAATGACTGTGTACGAGGTTTCTTTGACAACAGTGGATAAGCTGGAAGCGTTAATAAGTTCATACATCAGAAAATGGTTGGGAGTTCCACGCTTCCTCAGCAGAGTGGGACTTTATAGTAAAGGAGTATTGCAGCTGCCAGTCTCTGCTTTAACCGAGGAGTTCAAGTGTGCCAAGGTCAGACTGGAAATTACTTTAGCAGAGTCACGCGACAAATGTGTAAGGGAGGCAGCCCCTGTGGTAAAAACTGGTAGAAAGTGGTCAGCAAAGAAATCTGTAGTAGAGGCAAAGGCTGACCTTCAAATTGGGGATATCGTGGGACAGGTACAGCATGGAAGAGGGGGTTTTGGGCTCAGTTTAGCTCCTCCTAAATGGCACAAGGCAGGCCCAGCTCAAAGGAGGATGCTGGTAGTCAACGAGATGCGAAAGCAGGAGGAGAGGATGAGATGTATAAAGGCCATTTTCCAGGCCAAGCAGGGAGAGTGGATGAGATGGGAGAGTGTGGAACAACGCAAAATGGCCTGGCAAGACCTTTGATCAATGGAAGAGAGTAGGATCAGTTTCCTTATTAGGTCAACATATAATGTTCTCCCATCACCGCAGAACCTAAACCTCTGGGTAGGAGAGGATCCCTCTTGTCCTTTGTGTTCATCACCTGCCACATTAAGGCACATTTTGACAGGATGTAAGGTGGCTCTTAGCCAGGGTCGGTTTACTTGGCGCCATGACCAAGTATTGCGATGTTTGGCTTTAGCATTGGAAGGTAAGCGTAGTATTACCAATAAGTTGCCGCCTGTTCTAGCAAAACATTACACGCAGAAGACAATATTCCTCCGCCCAGGCGAGCAACCAGCTAGGAAAGGTGCTAACACCAATTCTCGCCCAGGACAACTGGAAGCTGCTAGGGACTGGAAGATGCTGGCTGATCTTGATCAACGGCTTATTTTTCCACCTGAGATTGCCACCACTAACCTACGACCAGATATTGTTTTGTGGTCTGGATCAGCACGCATTGTTCAACTGATAGAGTTAACAGTGCCATGGGAGGATGCGGTAGATGAGGCATATGAGAGGAAGAAACTGCGGTATGCTCATCTGGCCACTGAAGCAGAACAGCGAGGATGGAGAGTCCAGGTTTATCCAGTGGAAGTGGGTTGTCGAGGTTTTGTGGCACACTCTACAACCCGGTTCCTCAGAGACGTCGCATTCAGTGGCCAAGAGTTGCGTCGCACAGTAAAGAACTTATCTGAAGCAGCAGAAAGGAGCAGCAACTGGCTGTGGTTGAGACGGAAAGATTCTAGCTGGCTGTGTACAGGCCGCCATGCTACGGTTTCGTAGAATTCTTGAAAACTTGAAGAGTCTGTTGGTTTATTGTTTTATAGTATTTACAGTCATTATGTTCCTGTGTATATTGCGTGAATGACAGGTGGTTGGGCAGATATTGTGTTTTGCGATAGGTGGTATGCCATACGGAACTGAAACTGCATATTAACGCACCAGTGGGGCTCGACAGCCTTAGTCAAAACGGGTTGGCGCGTATGGTTGGGTTGCGGAGAGATTGTGAGATTGTGGTTAGGTCTCAGCAGCAGGAGGGATGTAGAGGTCAGTAAGCTGGGCTGAGTTGAGTGGGGGACGGAGGGGGGTGACTCTGGGACGCCAGAGTCACTGTCGAGCCCTCTTGAGGTGTCGTGGGCTAGTCGACGAAACACTGAGGACGGAAGGTTCTCACTTGAAGACCCTAGAGATGTCCCCTACTCAGCTCAATCCAGACGGTTGTCATGGGGGGACCGCACTGTGGTTGCAGCCGTTGTGTGTGCTGACGCGTGTTAACACTAGACAGAAGGAGATTTACATCACCATATGGAAAGAAGCGTAATGGATGGAGAAGCATAGGTTACTGTAAAGCTATGTCTTAGTTGGTGCTTATCTTGGCGAAAGCCAAGTACAAATCAGCATGAAGTTTTAACATCTACTCTCGTGTAATGGAAATCATTCAAACGCGCGTACCTATAAACAATCTCTGTTATTTTAATTTCCTATTATCACTGTAAAGCTGCTTTGAAACAGTCCATATTGTTAAAAGCGCTATATAAATTAAGGTGACTTGACTACTATTATAAACTAGAAGAAATTGTTGCACTCTAAATTGCCCCAAAAAAAACCTTTTTCTTCAGGTGCGTAGAGCCAAGGGAATATGGAAACCAAGCAAGAAGGTGGCTGGCCGCACACTGGATTCAGTACAGACTACAGAAGTCTATCAAAAACAATATATATTTTATGGATTGCATCGTGCAAAAAGTGCAAAGTTAAAGTGAATTAAAGACAAATGAACAGGAGCATAAGTATCAGCACATTGCTATCTTCGGTTAAAAGTACTATTTTAAATAACTTAATGCACTAGGACCTTTGTAGATATGCTCATTAAATATAAGATCATAAAATATTAGAACCAACTTCTAGAAGTAGCCACATTTAAATCCAGAAAAAAAGCTTTTTTTTTATTTTTTTTTATTGTTTTGTTTCTTAAGCATTTTTTATGGTTATTGTATGATTATTCTTAAATTATTTTGTGTAAAGCCCTTTGAATTACCAATTGTGCCATCTATAAACTTGCCTTGCATTACATTTATGTAAGGTCTCAAACTGAGGACACAAAACAAATTTATGGACAGTGGGTAGCAAAACAATAACAAACATAAAAATGTCTCTGAATGTGTGGCTGCTCTTCCAATGAAATTTAAATTTTACATGCATGCATTGTTAATGAAATATCCATTCACTGATGTAATATAAATATACTATAATATAACCATCCGACAATTTGCATCATGCAACTATTAGACAAGGTTATCAACACCCATGACGGTTAGCCCCAAAGGCGTATGTAAACATTTTTTGAAAACAAAGCCAGTGGGTTTTATCTATCATATTATGCATGCAAAAAAAGGCCATGGCATGGAAGCCTGATTCCACTAAAGATTAAAAAAGATAATTATCACTTCACATCTCACAATTGTGACTTTTCAGAAATACAGACAACTTGAACAACATGAACATTCTTTCAACTTTCCTTCATTAATTACTAGCTATAGATCAAGTTCTTTAGTCTTAAACTCGTTTGCCATTATGGATTTTTGTTTTGTTTTTGTAAAACCTACATTTGCAAACTAGTGAGGCAGTTCACACCATTGGATCGAAACTAGTGCAAAAAAGTCTCTACACTTAAAAGTTATTAAAAGTTATCAAAATCATGTACTGTAACTACAGTAATACAATAATTTACAGTCTAAATGAAAATACAATGAAAATTCTATCCCCATTTGATACCCATTATTTGGTATATATTCAATCTAAACACTCAACGGATCTGGAGAGGCTGCCTTGGTCACTTGGTGACGACGATATAACAATTACAAACAAAGGCTCTGTGATCATTTGTTCAAGATTCTTTGGCATTCATAGGTCAATTATTATCAAAAAACATATTGAACTTTGAAATCAGCAACGCTTTTTCTGCACTAATAATGACTTGTGTGTAGGCTATACAGACATGTGTGTAAGGTGTGAATCTGAGATGGTAAAAGTTGGTGCTGATAACAGCCAGACAAAACTACAACAGACGCATAATTTGAAGCAAAACATAATCTGTTAAATCTACGTCGTATCATATATTTCCATTATTTATCCTCGGCTAGGTTATACACTTATTTCACCCAGCCGATATTTTGAAATCGAAAGCGAGGCTCCGGTGTGAAGAACCCTGGAAGTAAAGATAAACAACAATGCCTTGGACTACCAACCTGAAGCTGCTGCCGCGATTTAAACTATTGGATGCTAATATTCAATATAGGATGAGTATATAGTTCGTTCCTGCTGCTTTTTTTACTTTCTGAATTATATATAATAAAAAAATGTATTTATAAATTAATTTCACTGTATATAGTCTAAAATATGAAAGACATGTATGTACAGTTTTAGAATAAGTCATTTCTACATTAAACACAACAATACACCATCGCATTCGCGATCTCCTGTGATTAAAGGCGACACTTCCGGATTTCTTCCCACCTGAGCCTCGCTTTCGATTTCAAAATAACGGCTGCGTGAAAAAAGCGTATAGTATGTCCTACACATACTGTAAGGCCAACTTAATTCTAAAAAACAGAGATTCTAATTATTGGACAAAAACTTACTCACATACTAACCTAGAATACTGTCTAACACTTGATGGCTGCTCTGTCAAGTCTTCGTCTTCAGTTAGGAACCTGGGTGTGCTCTTTAAAACCAATCTTTCATTTGAAAGTCACGTGTCTAGTATCTGTAAAACCGCATTTTTCCATCTTAAAAGTATATCTAAATTACGTCATATGCTCTTAATGACAAATGCAGAACAGTTAGTTCATCCGTTCATGACATCGAGGCTAGATTGTTGTAATGATCTTATGGGTGGTTTCCCTGCACTCTTAATACATAAACTACAGCTGGTCCAAAACGCAGCAGCTAGAGTTCTTACCAGAACCAGGAAGTATGACCATATTAGCCCGGTTCTGTCAACACTGCATTGGCTCCCTATTAAACATCATATAAATTTTACAATATTGCTGATTACTTACAAACCACTAAATGGTTTAGCTCCCCAATACTTGAGCGAGCTCTTAACGCATTATAGTCCTTCACGTCTATTGAGATCTCAAAGTTCCAGCCAGTTGATAATACCTAGAATATCAAAATCAACTGCTGGCGGTAGATCCTTTTCCTATTTAGCACCAAAACTTTGGAACAGTCTTCCTAACATTGTCCGGGAAGCAGACACACTCTGTCAGTTCAAATCTAGAATAAAAACACATCTCTGTGGCTTAGCATACACATAACACATTATAGACTTCTATAATTCAATGTTAGGCTGCATAGATTAGGTCAGCTGGAACCGGGAACACTTCCCATAAATCCTGATGTACTTGTTACATCATTAGAAGGATGGCGTCTACGCTAATATTAGTCACTCTGTTTATTTCGAGATTTACCGCAGTCCACCGGATCCAGGCCGTATCCAGATCTGATGAAGGACCTGCGCCTGGACACGACGACAACGCAGTCCTGAAGTGTCAACTAGTCTCTCCACTGTGAAGGTCTCCTGCCCTTCCCTTTACCTCTGTACAGATAAAACGTTGTCGGGATAATTCTGGTTCACGTGGCTACACGGAAGCGATAAAAAATTCTGTATTATAAGTTTTTCGAGGCTTGTACCTTGGAACCCATTTCATGGTTTGCATTCTCGAGCCACCAGGAACTGTTTTGTGCGAATGATGGGCCGGGATCGCATTATGAGTTTTCTGTTAGAACGGTGTCGTGTAAGCGGCCCCTAAGTTAATAACTAATGAACGTTGTGACGGAAGTGAATCAATCAAAACTAACCTTAGCTAGACAATAACTTTATTCTAGAGCTGCTGTAAAGCCAAAACAATCTCTGTTACTTTAATTTCCTATTATCACTGTAAAGCTGCTTTGAAACAATCTATATTGTTAAAAGCACTATATAAATGAAGATGACTTGACTTGATACATGAATTTTCATTACAATTCATCTGCTTTCCATCAAATTTTGCTCTCTGGTTGTTTTATGTAGTGGAAACTTGTAATGCAAGTAATCAAAAGGATAAGAAAATGAACTAATCTAAAACTTATAACAGTATGTCCTTTTAACATCTATAAAAAGTTATCTCTGATAACTACAGAAATATTTTTTTCTTTAACTTTGTCTTTATCACCCTTAAAATATTTCACTCACTTCAAGGGGATGACTTAACAAGGCTCCTCTAGAAAAAGCATTTTTACAGGTGAAGTTGCCCTAATTTAAAACATTTTCAGAGGTTGTATTGTTGTAAGTGTTAAAAAAATAATAAAATAAAGCACAGTAAGTATGCACGTGATAAGCCAGCTCCTTTTTAGCCCAGTTTTAATACAAGAGTAAACTGCCAAGAAAAGAGATTCATTATTCATAGGCACTAAGCAGATTTAGAGGCAGAACAGCGAAAGCAAAAAGTTCTCCTAATCCAAATGTTCTGGACAGGATCAGCCCAGCAGTATAAAGACTCATTCACAGCAAGAGCCAAACGAAAAGCATGTCACATGCTTTAATACCAGACACTTGCCATCTGACCACACAGATCTCCTTTACCGTGATAGCGTGATACAGGAATATCACAGTTTAATGACAATAACAGAAGTGCACCTAAGTAATAATAGTACAGCTGTTGTAATTAAAACAATATTTCTAGATTAGTATAGAACAAATATTCCAAATTCTTTGTTCTTTCTTACTGCTTTTACTTATTTTTGCTAATCAACCGAAAGTGTTATGTCATCCATGATTTTTAATCTCTTGATCTCTTTAAATAGTTTGATCTGCCTGCTAAAAATACAAACATTTCAACATGAAACTGAATTAAAAAACATTTTGAGATGACTCAATACCAACGATTTGAGGTCAAGTGACAATGCAGCACATTGTTTGAAATGTTTATCATTGCATGCATCACATTGACACATACTATTCGTTTTAAAAACATCAGGAAGTAGTATACACTATATAGTACGTACAGTAAATATTTTGAAGAATTCAATGTCAAACACAGCCTGTGACTTTATTGAGAACATTATTATGAAAACACCCATACAGCATATATCTTCAATAGCTAAAGAAATATTCTGGGTTCAGTGCAAGCTCAATCGACAGAACTTTTGACATATTGTCATGTTGATTGCCACAAAAATTTGTACATCCATTATTTTCTTTTTATATTAAGTTATAGTAAGGCACTTAAAATAGTGAATGGGATTTTCAACTCTCTCGGCATAACAACATAACCAAAACAATTCTGGCTGTAAAAATGCTGATTTAAACAGTTTTACAGATCATATTTGAACAGATGAATTAATGTACTGCAGGTGTATTTATAACAGAATGCTGTTCTGTTAACATGGGCATGGGAAAAATGCACTGAAGTGCAAACTGAGTATGTGTGAAACAGGCGTAAGGATGGCCCATTGATCTCTCACATCCATTTTTTATGTCCCACCTCTGTTCCTGACTGAATATGTCCAAGTGCTTCTCATTTCAACTCTGACCTGTTGTAATGCCCTGTTGGACAGCCTTCAAGGTGCCTCTGTAGATGATCCAGAACACAGCATCATGTCTGATCTATCAGAGAGGGAGCAGCACCTGGTGTTTCTTTTGCAACCAGGTACAAAGGCACTTTCCAAGAATAGCTGCTCAAAGGTTCATTGTACAGCAAGATAATGACTCAAAACAGATTGGACAGTATCCGAACTGCCTTAGAAGAGAAGGTTTCCAGACTTACTCCTGGGCTGATTTGGGACGAACTGGACAATATGTCTGGGAACTTCTACAATATAGGCCTATATGCAGCTGTGTGTGGCTGCGTGTGAGCAGACCGAAAACCTCTTGAATCTTATTCAAAATGCTTGTCTTGGGCTTGGAAAGATGTGAATGCAACCAAAGTCTGTTGTATCTTAAGGGTCTGTAAACAGAAAAGATGTCAAGGAAAGAATACTGATAGGGAAACATGGCGGGCACTAGAGTTGCACAATTAATCGTTAAAAGGTTGGAATCTCGATTCAAACTCCCACACGATCTTATATGACAATAATTCGACTGTCTATTAATTATTTTGACAAGTACGATCACAGCCAACATTGACTCAGAGAGAAGTTGTTTCAAATAGGCATTTAACAGCTTCAATCAATGATTTCAATCATGGCACTAACCCGAAGACAAGCACATATTGATGAATAGAATACATTGCTGTATAAAATGTCTGCTAAATGAGTAAAGGCAAGATCATTTTAGATTTCTTGTCATATAGGAGACCTAATATAAACCTTAAACATAAACCTTACATTGACAAATCCTTTCAACACAAACATTGATGAATCAACGTTACTCATGGTAGTGCTGTTATAATATCTAGATTAGTTTACTGACTCGGGGTTCACATTGTCATGGAAAACCCATTTCTAATATTGCAGGTTACAGGCCCAAAAACAAAAATGGAAATAAAATAAATCCTTTCAAAAAAAAAAAAACATGGAATTTCCAACTGAAATGTGGTATATTTGTTCTGGTTAAGCTAAGCTGAAAAAAATGTGATTGGCACAGTGTACAGATAGGCTATGCTATTCCAAGTATTCACATAGAATGTTTCCTTTCAGAAGATGACTGTTTGTTGGGGCAGTAATTCGCCTCCCTTCTTTTTCTTGCTTAAAACACATTCATTACACAAAGTATTTAAAAACTAATTTAAATATTCTTATCAAATTTCATTATGAATCGAAGTGAACCGTTATGAATTTGCAATAACTGCTTATGAATTTATACCATGTCAAAAACGTGTTAATACGAAGGAACATGTTAAAAAAAACATTTTTCGAAATATTCTATTTCCTGTTTACTAGCATAATGCTAACCTGTCTGAAGACCAGAGTTCATTCCAACTTCATCCCTCATACGAAAATAAAAACGATACAAGAATACTTGAACATATCATTGTATTGAATCAGTCATCCAGTAATAAAGCCATTTTACCGTTCATTTAATGTGTGTGTTAGTTTCAGTGGCCTGTGAACGCACCTGAATACACATACACCTGTCATTTGACCACCTTGTCATGTCACAACGCTTCTGTCTCACCTGTTGCTTCAGCTGAACTCAATCGGTAAATTCATGTCCATCTGATCACGTTTAAGTCCTTTACGTCAGGTTTTGGGGTAAATAAAATAAAACATGACACTCCATAACAGCCGTTGCGCCCTTCGGTCCGTCTAGTCTACTCGCTCACCGCATCCCGACAGTCGGCGCTACGCTACACTAACACACAAACACACACACACACACACACACACACACACACACACACACACACACACACACACACACACACACACAGGGAGTTTGCACAGAAACGGGAATGTGCTGGCAAAAGGCTTTAAGATTTTAAGAAATGGGAGGGTTGGTCTGAATAATAATTATTCTATCGTTTCGATATTTTTAATTAAATTTCTGTAACGTTACCAGTTTTATTGTTCAAGTGTAACTTGTCCAGATCTCCGATGTTGCAATAGACGGCGTTATTCCGTGATACATGTTACTTTTTTCAGCGCAGGTCAAGTTGAACCAATCACATTCGTTGTGATTGTCAAATAGCGATTTTTGTTTAAATATTTTATAGAGATCGCTGGGCAGAATTTCATTTATGTCGGACAGCAATCTTCTGTATTCACAGTGTTTTAACAAATGTAATTTTTTTTTTTTAATTCTCACGTCCTGAGATGTGTAGGCTATGCTCTCATTGGGAATATCTTTTGAGCCGTCAAGCGCCCCCTGCTTGTTTATTAAAGGGACATTTCTCCCAAAAATGAAACTTTTGTCATCACTTACTCACTCAAGTTGTTCCAAACCTGTATTCTTTTTCTTACTATGGAAATCAATTAGGCCTACCTTCAACTGTCTGGTTAGCTACATTCTTTAATATTATTTTGTGTTCAACAAAAGAAATAAACTCCTACAGGGTTGGAACAACTAAAGGTGAGTAAAAATTACAGAATTTTGGAGATACTATTGGAATTTTCAATTTTGGGTGAAATAGCCTTTGTTTGCGATGTGTTAAGGGGGCGTTACCGTAAAAAAACATGACTGAAGAGAACAGGGAGAAATATCGTTTTGTGTCGTTGTAAATAGCCTTCGCCTGAAGACATTTTACTGTAGCAACTTGGGGTTGCAAAAGCATCCTCCATTGCCAACATGATGCTCAAAGATCTTGTGATATTTCTCCAATTTTGAGATCTTTAAGGAAAAGAATGACCATTGTCTGCAAGAGACATCCTATAGTGTCATCACTTTTAATATGAAGTCTGTATAACCTACTGTAGCAGTTGCAACCATACAAATTCAACAAAATGCTCAAAGATATAATATTTAGTCAATTTAAAGACCCGTAGAAAGCTTATAAATACATAGAAAACTTGATTACCTCCGTATAACAGCACACCTAATATTTACTGGCAATTTGGAATAGGACCCATGTTAATCACATGCAAAAGGATTGTGTTATAGTCATGCATTATGGTGACTTGTAATTGTAGAAATGGACTGTTTCTTATTCCTATACCTTACTATTGGCACACCTTATAGGAAGCCAATTTACTGGCCGTTTGAGTGTTTTCTTGTGAAGCAAAAAGTCGAGCTTCTTCATGCTCAGCACGAGCTAAACCACAGGTTCAAACTATTATAACTGAGTGTCTCAGGATAGCCACTAAATTAAAGTAATGATACTAAAGAATTAAATGGCTTTATAGTGCATGACAGATAAGAAAAGACTTGTAATGGTGGCACCAGCAGGGAGCAGAACGACAACCACTGCCTCTTGTGCACAAAATCCATCAAACTTGGGAACATGGTGCTAAATTACTTACAGGTCACCTGACTCTGGATAAAGTTTTTAGATTTAATTGGATTTTGTGCACATTTACTCTCTGCAATGCATTTAAAATCAACCCTCAATACACGACTCTCTTAAAAATAAAGGTTCATTATTGGCATCAATGGTTTCACCTTTGACATCCAACCTTTCCTTTGCACAAAACGTTTTTCATAAAAAATGTTTAGATTATTCAAATGTAATATGGTTCTTTTAAGAACTGTTCCTTGAAAGGTTATTTGGAGAACACAAATGGTTTCTATATGACATCGCTGTGAAAACCTATTTTGGTTTTTAAGAGTGCAGGACTTGGGCTTATTGTAGGTTTCAGTGAAGTTTTAGTCTATTGATCTCTCAGAAATATACAAAACCGTAATTATTTGAGATTGTTGTTTCCCGTTTTTCAAAGGGTAGAAGACTTTGTATTTTATATGTAGCCTATTTTGTATTTTTTTATCGGTTATGTAGCTACACAGTGTTGCGTTTTATTTTACCATAACATTATTTTGTGTCTTCATGTGTGTAACCCGTTTTTTAAATTATCTTTGCTGGGTAACTTGCTCTCTCTTTATTTTATCCATACACTTAGCTTGAAACACCCATTTTGTTGAACATTAAATCCTCATGTGATTTTCCATTTTAGAGCTTGTTTTATTATCAATATATTTTACCATAACAAAGTGACTTCCATAGCTCAAATTTGTTGACAAAGCAGTCTTACATGAATTTAATGACATATCCACTGTTTTTCAATGCAAAATAAAGCTATTTTCTATGAATTTGTGAGTCTTCCGATTCATTAGCCACGCTTTAGGGAAATAACTTATGACTGGTTCACACGTAACAATTTTAAAATTGTCGGGCGGTTTTCCAAACCTGAGAGACCCCACACACGGCGATAAAAAATCACGGGTCTAACAGTTTTGGTCCTACAGTGTGTGGTGCACAGCCACACAGCAAAATCAACACGAACACACAAACCGATTTGACTCCCGAGCATTCCCAGGTCAGACGGAAAATCTTGCAAAATCCCTCGAGATCAAACGTGACTTCAGAGTAAACAATCATGGCGGATGAAGAGGGTGCAGTGGCGATAGTTTGTTTTTAACCGGAAAAAAACGTCATCAAAAGAAAAGGCGATGGTCAAAGAAGTCGATACAACGCGAGAATGGACGGTTGTTTTGATTTTGTTTCCCGGTGCTTCCTCTGCGCCTTGTCACCTCGCTTTCTGATTGGATACACGCCACAGTCCACAGGCTGCGTGCTCGTTTGTCCCCGGAGGGCACAAAAACGAGGAGAAATCGGGCCAAAAAAATCCAACATGTTGGATATCCCCGATTTGAGATCGGAGCAGTCCCTACGTCCTTCCGAGCAGACGAGAGCACTCTATACACACCACACACGGCAGGAATATCTGATCAGATTATTTTACGATAATCGGAGCATACCTAAAATTTGTCGGAAGGGGTAAATCGGGGCCAAAATCGGCCTAATTAACCTGCCGTGTGAACCAGGCTTGAGAATGCGACCTGTTCGGTGCATGTCTCTTTAAATGATAATGAGCAACTGCTCAGCCCCCCCCCCTCTCTTCCATGGGGTGTCGACCTTTACAGTCTATGGTGTCGACACAAGACACATATGCCCCCGGTTACACAAGGGGTTAATCCATCCGCTTGAGTCTGTGATGATTTTACCTGCTCTCTTCCTCACTCTGGAAGAGTACAGGTCCTGGAGGTTTGGCAGGGGGGCACCAATAATCCTCTCCGCAGTCCGGACTGTCCGTTGTAGTCTCCTGATGTCTGATTTGGTAGCTGAACCAAACCAGACAGTGATGGAAGTGCATAAGACAGACTCAATGACGGCTGAGTAGAACTGAATCAGCAGCTCCTGTGGCAAGTTGAACTTCCTCAGCTGGCGAAGGAAGTACAGTCTCTGATGGGCTTTTTTCACAATGGAGTCAATGTGATTATCCCACTTCAGGTCCTGAGAGATGATAGTGCCCAGGAACCTGAATGACTCCACTGCTTCCACAGTGCTGTTCATGATGGTGAGTGGGGGGAGTGCTGGGCTGTTCCTCCTGAAGTCCACGATCATCTCCACTGTTTTGAGCGTGTTCAGCTCAAGGTTGTTATAACTGCACCAGATAGTGAGCTGTTCAACCTCCAGTCTGTAAGCAGACTCGTCACCGTTTCGGATGAGACCGATGACAATGGTGTCGTCGGCAAATTTCAGCAGCTTGACAGTGGGGTCTTTAGAAGTGCAGTCATTAGTGTACAGGGAGAAGAGCAGTGGGGAGAGAACGCACCCTTGGGGTGCGCCAGTGCTGGTGGTGAGAGACCTGGATGTGTGTTTCCCCAGTCTCACTCGCTGCTGCCGGTCAGTCAGGAAGCTGGAGATCCACTGACAGATCGAGGATGGTATGGAGGCTGGGTCAGTTTGGCTGTGAGAAGATCAGGCATGATGGTATTGAAGGCCAAACTGAAGTCCACAAAGAGGATCCTTGCATAAGTCCCAGGTCTGTCGAGATGTTGCAGGATATAATGCAGTCCCATGTTGACTGTATCATCCACAGACCTGTTTGCGCTGTAAGCAAACTGAAAGGGATCCAGCAGGGGTCCAGTGATGTCCTTCAGGTGGGCCAATACCAGTCTTTCAAACGACTTCATGACCACAGACATGAGAGCGACAGGTCTGTAGTCATTAAGTCCAGTGATTTTGGGATTGTAGCTGACTATCAACTGCTGTTAGCATTCCATTGACTTCCATTCATTTTGGCGTCACTTTGACACCGAATAACTTTACATCTTAGGCGTCCAAAGACTCTGTTTGTCCATTATTTATTTCTAAAGAAACACGACAATGTATAAAAGACTCCATTACTTTGTATCTTACGTTATGGCCCCCGTAGAAGCCGTTTTTGTAAAAATAGGCTAACGATTGTGTCATAACCACGCGACTTTATGTCGCACAATACAGATATTACCGTATAAACATGAGGAGAAGCTCGCCAGCAATCTTTTACTGTCTAAAGTCAGCCCATGGTATAGATAGAGTCCATAAAAGCTTGAATATCATTTTACATAACTTCTTAATATTATGCATTAACTTAATATGGCGTACTGGCGTTACATTTAAAATATAAATAAACATTAAGCAAAATGACACAATAATTCATCAGAATACTTACCAAAAGTTGCTCCAGGTCACGCTTCGCCATCTCTGCAAGATTAAGTGATTCAGATTTGTCTTGGCACAGCTACTAAAAGATTTACAACTGTCAGTCAGGTTGCTCATGTCACATCTATGTCGTCAAGCTCAGTTTGAGCCTGCGCAGTATGCTTGGCTATCAGGAAGTGAGTGCTTCTATTGGGCTTCAATTCTTTTGTTGAAATCAAGGGGGTCGCTGTGTCCATTTATTTTACTGTCTATGTGTTTACACGAAGAGAAGAGCGAGACGTTTGATCCTCTGTATGTGTATGTTGTATATTGTTCTTTTTCTTGTTATGCAATAAGAAAAAAATAATTTTTTAAACGTTTAAAGTTTAAACGTTTAAACCAGTTTTTATCACAGAAAACGATTATTTCTAAAAACTCCGGCCAAAGTGGAGATTTCTGGGGGAAGATTAGTTTCTCTAAATACCCGGCTATGTGCAAATGGCAACCTGCCTTGGTGGACAGTATGCCTATACAAATACGGGAAATATGCTAATACAGGACAGTCCGTCGTGGGCGAAGCATGGGCAATATGACATCATACTCCCCAGAAAATCCAAACAGCTTGATTATTGAGAGTGTTTAGACTTTTTGAGAATTAAAAAAAAGGAGTGAATGAATTTTTTTCATTGTATGGTGGTTGTGTCCACACACTGCAAAGACACATTTATACGCAAACACCATATAAAAGTGAATTTTGCATCCAATGACCCCTTTAGGGAATCCAGAGCAAATCAAATGCCAATATGACATAGATTCTTGCACATGCAATTTCCAACTAATTTACCTAAATACCCATTACAAATAAGAAAATAGATTCTTGGTGAAAATGTTAACAGATTAAAGATTAGAATGCTTCTCTGAAGTACAGATCTGACCCTATTATAATTTTTATTTAGATTGAGTTAGCACATGAACAGCCCTCACAGCAGGCAGGTTACACACGGCTTATCTGTTTATTAACTCGCAGAGCTCGTAAAAGGGTCATCATGACCACTAGACAGCAATAACTGCTGAATAATAGCGGAACATTGGGTCATATAAACCAGAATCAGGCAAAAGTGAAATGAAAAAAGTGAAATGAAATGAAGCTTCGGGTTCTAAATAATGTTGAAATGAAAGTAGGAAAAATATTTAAGGGGAAAGATTAAAATGGAAATCTCCATCTGAGATCACTAACCTCATCTCAAGTGTTTAATCTGGTGACCCCTGAAATGACCTCACAGCTTCTTCTGATCTTTTCCAGGGGGACGCAGGAAATAGAGTCCTCTGCTTTTCTTTACATGGCTGAAGTGAAGACAGTTCCGCTTTACTGAGTACAAGAAGGTGTAGCCTATATTCCTCCTCATGAGTATTTTATTATGTAGCTAAGTATTTGGCGAATCAACATGCTGCCACTTCTGTTACTTAGGCCTACATCTCAAATTTACTTACTAACTCGTGGTAACCATGTGTGCCATTTTTTTCATTTGCTAGTTATGAATTAATTCAAGAAACAACGTTTCTTAAAGTTGTGCAGCTATAAATGCAAAACATCCCATATTTTTTTCACAAGCTGAATTGTTTTTCATATCTTTCCCCACACAAGAATGTTATAGAAAATGCTGCTTGCGTTATAGTGCACAAATCTAGACTATAAGAGAGATTATATTTAAAATAGCATGTACTTTCCATCAGCATGATCTATTATACCACCTTTTGCACTGTTTTACACCAGTGAGGAACCAGAACTGATTTCATACAACAGAAGAACTCAATCTAAACAGTGTAGGCTACAGATCCTGGTTAAAATAAAATATCAAAAGCTATGTACAAATTAGTTTCTGTAATTTCGATTATTTCTGTCATAGCTTATTGTATTTGTTTTGTTCTTATTTATTAAATGTTCAATAAAAACTCTTTAGTGCCAGGACTTGTGAATAATTGTCTATTTTATTGTTTAAATATTCAGTTCATAAGCACGTTAGTAAGTAAGTAAATAAGTAAATATGAAGGGTAAAAATATTTTGCAGCGAATATTTGGTTTGGACAGGTTCGTAGTAAATGACGGGTTGTTTGTCCAATCAGCGTTGAGCGTTCGTTTGATTAGAGCGTCACGTCATCATTACTCAAACGAACTGCAGCAGTTTCTTCTCAAACAGTCAGAAAGCGCGTGATCAGGTAAGACACGCGTTCATTCATCTCGGTCAACAGCAATATCAGCTTTTAACATCATTTAAAATGTTTATTTGTTATAGTTCAAACAAATGTGTAAGGTAAAGTTGAAAATAAACCAAGCATATATCCTAATGTGAAATAAATGAATCGCGTCTGAGTTAACATTGTTGACAGAAAATTCCCTTAAAAACACGTAACGTTAGGGCTATACCATTTGTTCCGTTATATTTCAACCAAAAAAAAAAAAAGTCCAGGTCACATGTTGTTGCCTGCTACTAATTTGGAACCAGTGAATTAAGAGATGTGCATATGAAAGACGAGTATCCCAATAAACGTGCTACAATAGTAGTCAGTATGTTGTCAATCTGTTTTCAAGGTGATTATCAGACTCTCTGTGTGATACATTTAGGTCTCATCCCACTATTGTGTTTTTGAACCCCCGGGACGGAAGAGAATCTCTCTAATCCAACTTGTTTTCTCTGTCTTGCTGAGATACGAGAGTCCCACTTTAAACCCAACCCAATCCCCCAAAAGCCCTTTCTTTTGGCCTGTGGAAATTCACATCAACATTTCGATCTTTAATCCGGCTAACAATTTTTTAAGCAATAACCATCAGATGCTTGTTTTGATAGCCTATGTGAATGCTTGCCTATAAAGTAGGCCTATAGTTTGCAGTTATTTCCTGATTGTGGATTGGGTGTTAATCTGTTTGGCTGTTTCCATTCTTTCATATTATTCACACCTCTTAATATCTGACAGACAGCATGGGAATGTGTTTTTCCTCAACAATAATATTTAGGTTTTTTTTTTGTTGTTGCTTTTGTTGGCAGTTCATTTCAGTAGCTTTTGTGATGTGCTGGCAATGGATTTTAAAAGCATAATAGTAGTAATTTAGAGTCATAATCGCACATTGGATGTTGTAGATGGCATATAAAATGCGCTTATAAAATATTTCACGAAACTATTGTTGTAGGCCTATAGGAGTATAGCATGTCACAGTCATGGTATGTCAGATACTCAAAAATCTGAAATCTTTATTTGGATCTCACTAGTTAGTTGAGCTGGTGCACTACTCCTGCTGTGATATTCGTGTCAACAGTAGAAGCTCACTAGTATTTAGGCAATTCCACCCAGCACAATCGCCTACAAGGACCAAGTTCGAGATTTTGTTATTCTTATTAGCATGATTTGTGGAGAAAGGTCTACACATGTAGGACATATCATGGATAGGCCACTTAAGATGTCTTTCAGGTAATCTGAGCGCTGATTTTGATCGTGTTCTCCCCCTCCTCCCCCGCGGTGATCGCGCATCGCGCCTCATTCTCACTCCCATTACGCAGCGGGATTGACATGAAACTGTGAATTGTTTGCTGCTCAAATATAGTTGACCTGGAGCCAGCAGTCTGAGGGGCTGAGGAGCGACCATCCCTGCCTCCCTCCTCCCCCTCTACATCAGCATGACAAAGCACTGGGGGGGTCCGGGCTTGTTGGCACCACCCGTGATCATTGTAGGAGCAGGAGCCCAACGCGACCCTCACCTTGACGGCAAAACCAGCTATTCCTCTTCAAACTCCAGCTGTCATTGCTCCACAAACCCACTGCTGGAGTTCGTCGGCCGACTGGATAAGTCCACAGGGATGGCGCAGGACTCCTGTTATAGAGGCAAACCGTCGGATCGGAGCGCATGGGAACTGCAGGATGGAAACTCCAGTGGAGGAAAGAAGAAGAACTATCAGCGTTATCCCAAACCACCGTACTCATACCTTGCTATGATTGCCATGGTCATCCAAAACTCTCCGGAGAAGAAGCTCACTCTATCAGAGGTTGGTCACTTTCACATGAGCGCAACTTTTTTTTGTGGTCAAAATCCAACAGGGAATAGGCTACAAATTAAGTTTCATAATCACAGTTAATTGCAAAAAAAGACGCACAAACAATTCTCGACCAGAAACTGTAATTTCACAATTGATTACAAAGAAACGGCACATTGATTTAAACATGACATTTTTGAAGTAGCTAGCCTAGAAATATTTTCTTGTAAAGTAGCCTACGCCCAATAATTTACCTTTTTATTACAACTTCAAAAAATATATTTTTTACAATGTTATATTTTATCATGTTTTGTCATCAATTCTTTTCTAATTTAAGAGTTTTCAGCGTTTCAGCTGAAACTTATTATCCTTTCAAGTACTAGCCAAAGCCGTACCGCAACGTGTAGGCTATTTCAATTTAAGTTGTGAGGCAGCAGAATTACTTTTTCATTTAGTGTAAGATCTTATTAGAATCTTTTAGATTTAAGGTTCCAAATGAATATGAGTTCTATTAGTTTTATAGGTAACTTAACAATTTTATTCAGAGGAATTAGCTGAAAATTAATATAAAACTTATCCTAATTGTACCATCACAACACTGGCGTTTATTTCCATAAAGAAACAACATTAAGTTTGTTACGTGAGTTTTATTTTATTGTTATTTATTTTATAGTTGTATTGCCTCGTAATCTGTCTCGTGTCTGGATCTCGATGGGGTTTGTGTTGTGAATAGTGAAAGCAGAGGGCGATACTCTATCATGCTGATATCTGTGGCTGGAATCACACTGTGCCACAATTACTACGCGATTGTTTCGAAATGTCGCAATGTGTAAGAATCCACGATCGGGATTAACAATGCGCTGACTATTCAAGAGTGACTCCTGTGAATTTCTGTTGATGAATTGAGGTAGAACCTGCAGGTAATTGGACTCGAAATTTCCTTTGATTAAAATAGCATAAAGATCCTGTATTTGGTCATTTAGGCAAAAACATTATTATATTATATATAATATTATATTATAGCCTATTATATTATTTTTTTATTATCCAATTTAAATGGTAAATTCGGGATACTATTAAGTGTGCGTTTGTACATGTATAAAATGTCACCCTACAGAAAATAACACTTTTTAAAATGTGATTTAATTGATGTGTGTGTATATGTGTATGTGTATACACACACACACACACACACACACACACACACACACACACACACACACACACACACACACACACACACACATATATATATATATATATATATATATATATAATTATATTTTTATATATATATATATTTTTTTCAGGAAGTTAACATTTATGTATTTTTAGTTAAATAGTAATCAGCTGTCTGTTTTCAATCGGTGCAGTTTAGAAGCTGTGGCCAATAATGATATGTTTGAAATAACTATCTATAAATTGTCTTCATGGAACAGATTCTGAAGGAGATCAGCACTCTCTTTCCATTCTTCAAGGGAAATTACAAAGGCTGGAGGGACTCGGTCCGACACAACCTGTCCTCTTACGACTGCTTTGTGAAGGTATGTGTTTGACTTCGTAACTGATAAATTACGTTATATGTTAGTCTGACGTTGGTGCCCTCTCCTCCTCTCTCTAGGTTCTGAAGGATCCTGGTAAACCCCAAGGTAAAGGTAACTTTTGGACTGTAGAAGTGAACAGAATTCCCCTGGAGCTGCTGAAAAGACAAAATACGGCAGTGTCCCGTCAGGATGAAACCATCTTTGCTCAGGACCTGGCCCCGTACATCTTTCAAGGTTACGCTCCGTCGAACAAGTCCAAACCTCTGCCCGCTGACCTCTCATTACCCCCTGTTCCCACCCGTCACAGCCCGCCCCCATCAGAGGACCCCTATCGTCCCAAACTGGACTCTACATTTGCCATAGATTCTCTCCTGCATAGCCTCAGGCCAGCCAGTTCAGCTGGGGAGGGGATTCGAGAGAGGGAATGTTGGGGTGTTGGACCCCCTCCACACACTCGCTCTGCCACTCCACCTCGCCCTTGTAACGCCTTGTACAACTGCAGTTCGTCGGCTAGCTCCGTCAGTCCCGCGTCAGATTTGTCCGACGAGGACTGGAGAGGGGTGACGCTTGTCGGGAAAAGGTCAAGTGATCGAGGATCGACTTCAGATGGATACAGTGACTCCTGCCCCCCGCCAAACAAAAGCTCCAAGCGTGGCATAACTCCTCCGTGGGAGCTGCCGACCTCCTACGCCAAATACACCCCCCCTAATGCGGTAGCCCCTCCTAGCATGCGCTTTAACGGAAACCCGTTTATTCCACTGAGTGGGATTCCGTTCTACAGTTACGGTGGTGCGCACGTCACATCATCACACTTGATTGGTCACACTTATTGGCCCATTCTACCAAGTGGGCCGGTTTCCATTCAAGCGCCTCCCCTTCTCATGGACTTGGACAGCATGCTGCAATCTGTTCCTCCCAATAAGAGTGTGTTTGATGCGCTTGGCTCCAACAATCAGACTTCTCACCCAACTCCAAACCAGTATGCCCTTCAAAACGGACCTTCCCTTTGCAAATATTCTCTTTAAACTGTCTATCTCATAATAGTCCTGGAAAAACTTCCCATCTTTGGCACTGGCCAGGTTTACACACACAGATTTGCAAGCATTAATGCTGCTCAACACAAAATACTCGATCTGTGAATTGTCTCAGGGAATTCTTTGAGAATATCTCTCTGTATTTCTGAACTGTTACTGGATTTAAGACAGGCCGATATTGACCAAAGATTCTACCCGACCAATGTTGACACTGTTCGCCCACTCATGTGACTTTCTTTGACACAATTACTACCTCAGATTTTAATGTCAGTGGAGAGACTGGTACATTTAGCTGCTCTTGTTTCCTGAATGGACCCTTGTAGTGTTTGGGGATAATGCAATACTTCACATGATCAATTGAATGTTGTCTGTTTTTACAAGCCTAAAAATATTGTGTGTGGCTGCTTATCTTCCTACGAATCAACTATGAAATATTGTGCTGGACATTTGTAGGGATTAGGGATGTTTGTGTGTGAATGTGTACTTTTGAATCTGTAAGGAACCTGCAATGTTTACATAAAGGATGGCTTTTCTGCCATGAATGTGTCACTTTTTATATGTTGCAGAGTAAACATGCATTTTTTTTTTAAATCTTGACTTTTGTATGGCTTTTCTGACCTGTTTCTGTTCCCACAATGAGTGTGTTTAGAACTTTCATTTCACCCCCCTCTCCACTTGGTAAAAGTCCAATCTCAGGCTCTGATAACAACTGTGGAGGCTTGACAGATCTGATAAGATCCAGTCTTGCGCGTTTTTTTTCTGGCATGCATTCACTTTGAAGAACTGTAATTAGAGCCATTTTTTATCAGTCTACTGTGTCTCTAAGCCTTATCACAACTCTGTGTCCCTGTGGAGTATAGGTGCTGTAACTATTTTTTCTAATAATCTGGTCATCAAATGAATGTTTGTCACCTTTTGATCATGCATGTCTGCATAAAACGGTTCATAAGCTCATATTGAATTTGATGAGTAATTGAATGTAAGGGTCATTTAACTGGTGGTCTGTGGTTGTCCCTCTGTCTGGTGCACGTCACCTCACCACCTCCTGCTGTTTTTTTCTGTCCTGTCCTCCCTCAAATCACTCATTCACACCCCCAACACTTCCACTCTCATACAGGTCCATTTCTTTAGAATGGACCTAGTACGAGGATTTGTGGCTGATTAATTGGCTCCACTGAAGAGTTTTAGTCTTTCTTTATTGTATTATTATTGTCATGGTAGCAGTCAGACTGTATATTGTGCTTAAAGTGTGTCCCTTTTAGGTGGAATCCCATGGAAACATGTCCAGAAGCCTCCCGTATAGCTTTATAGATTTCATCTTAAACAAATGGTTTCGGTTTGCAAGGGAAAGTGGTAAAAAGGTTTATTTTTATTTTTAAATGTCAATTACAAAGCTTGAGACATTCTCACAGCAAATACATGTTTGTTACTGTTGTTTTGCTTTTGTATTTAGTCAAATGTTCGGTTCTTTGATCACGTGTTGTTACTGTCTGACAGTCACATCATAACTTTGTGGTTTGAGAAGGCCTGCAAATCGCTTTTACTTGAACCCAGTGATGAAATTGACAGGAATTAAAAAAATTAAGAATTAATAATTCAAATGCAACCTGATTTGACTTATTTTCTTGGTATTTTTAAAACAATATTCTGTATTTCAAAAGTATTGTGCCACTCACAAAGAAAAATGCAGTGGAGTATTAAAAAACTATATTGAAAACCACAGTAAATAAAAAGGCTCAATCAACACTGAACCTCATTTTAAACTAAGTTTGTTTTGCTCAGCGAACACACTTCCTTTAATTCAGAAACTTCACCCACTATCCACATTGTGGAGACAAAATCGGCACAAACACTATCTGCCTGAGACCAAAATAAGAATGAACAAATCAAATTTAAATACAATCACAACCAATTAACCAAATCGTAAAATTTCTAATATTGCTTTGAACATAAGGAACATAGAAAATAGAATTGGTGGAACTATTGCTTTGAAACGTACAATTATGAAAATAGAAAAATGAAATGAAAAAAAATTGTGAGAAAAGGCATATTAAAAAACATACTTTTTAAGGGTCAGGATCAAAATATCACAGTCTATATAATCCTTTTAAATGTCTTTTTAAAAATCCTTCATGATGTTATCCATAAACAGCCTATGTATTTCCATATAGCTGCGTTATACTGGCATTACCAAAATAAAAGAAAAATACAAAATTGCACAAGAAATGTGTGGCAGAAATTATATTCTCGAACAAAGGACCTTTGTAAGCACATTTTGAAATTCCGATGCTTTTACATAATGTTTTAATGATTAATTAATCAAATATCTAGCCTATAATAAAATGCACCGAAATCCGTCATCTCGCAGAAATAACAATAGCTATATGCTAGCCTACTATATATATATATATATATATATATTTTTTTTTTAATTGAATTTTAATAATAACAAAACAGTTTACACACAAGAGTACATATAACCATACATGTCAGGGGTAGAGAAGAAATGAAAAAAATAAAATAATAAAAAAGAAAAATAAATAAAATAAATAAATAAAAAATAATAAATAGGTTACTGAAAGACTTTTTACAAAAACAGCTTGTACTTGTCAAATAGCTGTTTAGTTTTCATAGCTTTCAGGTTTTTACTTTTGGCAATAGTTTCTAAATATATCCTAACATCAATTTTAAAATGTTCAAAATTTGGTATTTTTCCATTCCATTTGACCTTATGAATATAGTAACGGGAAATTATAACAATTAAATCAAAAATAAACAAAATGGTTTTTTCACCCTCAAATGAGAAACATTTTAACATTACATCAATTTCTTCAAAGTTAACAGGAGTCATAACTTTACTTTGCAAGTAACTACTAAGTTCTTTCCAAAACATTTGGGTCTTGGGACATTCCCAAAATAAATGCTTAATAGTCTCAGGGTGGTTTTACAAAAAGCACAAATATCTTCAATGTTCACTTTAAAACATTGTACCAGAAGTGATTTAACTGGGTAAATTCGATGGAAAATTTTATATGAAACCTCTTTTACTTTGTTTGTAATGCAGTACTTGTGAGGTGTCATCCAAACTTTACTCCACTCAATATGGCTAGCCTACTATACCGTGCGTAGCGTATAGCCCATCTCAATCTGCATTTTATTTTCTAATGCATATAGGCTATTGAATATCCAGACAAGTGATAATACAAGGAAAATATGTAGCCTAATACGAACTGTAGTCTAAATGTCGCTTAAACTTAAAAGATCTGTCCATCCATTATCCACACCCCTTGTTATAGGCTCGGTCGCGTACCGTAGAGATAGGGCCTAGGGTTTGAGATTGAAACATTTCGTTTTCAACAAAACACACAATCTACAGAAAACAATCAAGTAGCCTACATTTTTTCTTTTCTTTTTTTTTTTAAATTTGAACAAACATGCAACCAATTAACAAACAAAAAATAGGCTAGGCTACATTACCGCTAAATGGCCACAGAGGCCACACAGATTGGTAGCTTAGCATTAAAGCATGAGCAGCTTCAAATTAAGAAAATAAACCATGTTAAACATATTAGGCCTATATTATGCCAATGATCATATGTTTTGAAGATAAATTATTCATGCTTTCTGTCCAATTAGCCTGCTTTTAGATTGCCTTAGTTTTGAACTTTTGTAAATAATAGGAAATCAAATCACATTTAAAAAAAACGTCAACCAATGAATCTATTAGCTATAAGTGGAGGCATTTAAGTGAGTTAATGGTTTAAATAAAACCAATAATAGCTAATAAAAAACATGTTAAAAAAGTAACCAAAACACAACACATAATTCGAAATGGTAAAACGCTTATGAAAAATCAATAGGGAAAATTCCTTCATTTTAGTAATGTGCCCCATTTTTACAAACTTTATAGTGTAAAGAGGTTTAGAAGTAAAAAAGAAAAAGACAACTAAATTGAACATAGTCTATTGGTCATGAGCCACAGCCAAGCCGTATTTGTGGTAAAAAAGCCCATCTATGTTGGGGAAAAAGGCACAATAATAAACATGATAACAAATAGCTTTCTGACTTTTCCATTAGTTGATATGCATGGTTAGATTCAGATGGTAAATAAATATAATATATTAAGTTGGGTGTCCACCTTAGAGATAATCACCATATTCATAATGAAACCATCATATTCAAAAATATATTAACCATATCATATAATAAAACTCAGTAATAAATAAAAATCAAAAATAAATCTATATTAAAGTATTATGGGATCTCCTTCAATGCTTATATAATCTTTACTTTTTAAAATGATTTTGTTTCTGTATTTTTAAAATACATGTTTATTATAGCCTATATTTTAATGACAGTATTTATAGAACAAAAATGAATTATTTTATTTACCAAAATAAACAGAAAATAGTACAAACTTTGCTAAAGTGATTGTTTTGAACAAGTATTAACTTGAACTAAAATAATATAGTTTAATAATGTCTAAGTATTGTATCAATAGCCTGTGTGCCTTTTACCCCGTGATCCATAGGCCTACCCCGTTTATAAGATTTTTTAAACTAAATTATACCCTTTTATGATTTATTTTTACACAAAATTTGTTGCTCCATCAATGTTCAATACAAACATACATTTTTAAACTCAACCTTTCGTTCCAATGACATCATCAGTCAAACAGAAAAAGACAAATTTAAAACCTAACTAACCGATCACTGCGTTTCTTGACCACATCGTGTCATTCAAATATTACAACGTAGGCTATAGAAGGCATTGAGAAAAGTGTTTCAAAAGCAGCACATATAAAAGAATATGCATTTACAGTTTAATGGAATGTAAGTCGCTTTTTGATCTAGACTAGCCTTATTTATGAATAAACTTGGAAATGTAGCGCGAATAATTTCTCAACGTTACGTTTTACAGAACTAAATAGGCGTATTAAGTTGATATTTTTGTCACTCCTGGACGGTGTAAGCTTTTGTAAATATTCCAGCAAATTGCAAAATATTTTTGAAGATTTACAACCTTTTGGTTTTCCTTATGCAATTCCCCAACTTTTAGCCTATATTGTATCCTTATGCATTTATTTGTAAGGCTATAACCTTATAAAGCTTGTTAGCCTTCTTAATTAGCCTATATATATTTGTCCATCTATTAGTTTATGCACGAATATGTAGGCCTATATGTAGGCTATGTAGCTAAAATGCTTGCTAGCGCATATAGCAGTTTCTTTTTAATAAAAATCCGATGTTTGTGCTGGAAATGGCATACGCACATTATAAGGCAACATTTAATTTAATCAAGAAATCAAATAAGAAGAAAAAAGAAGAAAACAATCTCTCAGCGTCTCAGACCATAAACAGGTTAACACCTCTTGCCGGTGCATACAAAATATCACTCATAAGCTTACTGTAATTTCATTATCGATGATTCTAATCCAGTGCATGCTAATAGCTGAAATAGCCTACACTGATTATTGATTTTCTCATCACTTTATATACCCTACTGTACATTAAGTAGCCTATAACCAATCTTTGTAAAACACTGTAGCAGAATATAAAAAAATACACTTTATAAGAGGTTGCATTAGACTTTATTTCAGATTTCTTGAAAAATAGTTTTAAATGTTCCAATGCTTTGTTCACTAAAATGCGTGAATCAATGAGGTCTTCTTAAACTGTGACCTGTGGCTCATGCAGGCAACGACGTTTAGATGGAATGGTTTCTCCATCCTGTTCATCCACACCTCCATATCCACCTCCTCCAGGGGTGAACAGACTGAACATGTCCTGTCAGAAATGCCACAGGTTACACAAGTACATTTTATTTAAATATCCATCCATCCATCCATCCATCCATCCATCCATCCATCCATCTATCCATCCATCCCTCTATCTATCAACATTTTTAAGGCTTTGTTAAATTAACATTCAAAGTCTGTCGAGTTACAAATGACCGCATTTTAATTTATTTTAACTTCCTTGCAGTAAAAATTGAGGTAACAAACAGGATGCATTTCAATTTTCCAAATGGCAATTCTGCATCCTGAAATTCAGGAACTGAATTGGAATTCAAATGGCATCCTCACTTCAGTTCTGAATGGGAAAATGCCTGGGAAATTATTTAGAAGTGACCACTGTTTATGCCCTTCTCTAACAGGATTCAGTTTCTCACTTTTGTTTTAAGCACCCCCCCCCCACCCCCCCCACACACACACCCACCCACACATGTCTCCTCTTATTGCTTGTTTTCTATGCTATATCTATGCTTCCTTTCCCTTTGTTCTCTGCCAGTGTGTTCTGTCCTTCTTGCTGTTCATCCGCCTGTTTTTTCTTATCTAGTTCAGTTCATTTATTTGGTTTTGTTTTCTTTTTATCGCACATATTTTTTCTCTGCCTGGTTGTGTTGTGGTTCCCTGGTTCCTCTCCAGAATTCACTGGTCTCAGACTGCTCTCTCGCTGCTGACCATTTGGACTGTTCCTGGTGCTGGATTTTGGATTTCCCTGGGTTACCGTTCGCCTCTCTGGACTGCTTTCTGCCATGAACACCTGCCTGTTTCCGATCGTGAGTTGGGATGCCCCAGTTGGTTCCGTTTGCTCCTCGCCTGACTATCCTGCATGTCTGACATTGATTCTCACCTCACGATTGGGATTTGATTGCCCTGGACTCTGACCAATCTCTTCTCCACTCTTCTGATCAGGTCTGGAGCCGTGTGGCTTGGACTATCTTTATTATTGTTTCAATAAATTGAAGTTAAGCATTTTTCTGCTTTTGGGTTCTCCCTCAGATCATCACATTATTGATTTGGAGGTATTTAGAAGTATACAAAAACACACACACACAGTTTGTCTTACCCCAGGATCGAGGCTGATGGTATTCTTGGCCCCTAAATTTAAGACTCTGCCGTCCGTTCTATGTAACAAATTCAGCCCTGGTGCTCCATTTTTACCTCCTAGACAAGCCAAAATATGTGTATATAGCAGTAAGCACATAGATGAAAGCATATATATATTAGTGCTGTCAAAATTAAAGCGTTAACACATGTGATTATTTTTTTTTCAGTTTAATGCGTTACATTTTTTTTTTTACTTTAACGCAGCATCCGTTTTTTCCCCATCATCTCTTGGCTAGTGTTACATTATATGATCCCGCTCTTATTCATGCAAATGCTTTTAAACCATTCACATAAGAAACAAAAAAGAACTCCGTGCAGTACTGGCATGCTGTCTGTGAATCTCCTGTCTGTGACACACACACACTCGTGCACACAGAAAGCCACTTCAGCCAGCGCTTGAACAGACAAAAACACAAAATTATGCCAAAATGCCCATTTTGTTGAGTATCCTCTCAAGCACAGTCTTAAATGAGTTACATTAATTCTTAAATTAACGTAAAGATTTGCGAGAAAATGGGATGTGTGTGAGATCCATGTCATATGTGGCAGCTCTTAAAGTGACAGCAGCCTAATAAACCTGCTTCTGTCTGTCATTAAAGAAGTAGTTCACTTTAAAATGAAAATTACCCCATGATTTACTCACCCTCAAGCCATAGGTGTATATGACTTTCTTCTTTCAGACGGACACAATTGGAGTAATATAAATAAATGTCCTGGCTCTTAAGCTAGTTATTTAACTTTATAAAGTTTTAAATATGAATATTTTTCTTACACAAACTCATCGTTTTGCTTCAGAAGGTCTTTATTCGTTAAGGATGGATGGATGGATGGATGGACTTTTTTGAGCTTCAATCTGTTGGTTGCAATCCACTGCCATTATCAAGCTAAAGCTCATTATCAAGGACATTTATTAATATAACTACGATTGTATTTGTCTGTAGAAGAAAGTCATATACACCTAGGATGGCTTGAGGGTGAGTAAATCATGGGCTAATTTTCATTTTAAAGTGAACTACTACTTTAAGGATAATTAAAGAACAAAAAAAATCACTCACTGCTCTTGACTGAATAACTTTTGTAGCTTTAATAAGGATTAATCTGTATTTAATTTATAATTTATGCAGTGAAGACGGATACTTTAACAGTTTAATAACTATTCAATTTCTGTATATATCATACCGGTTAGACCTACCTGAAAATCTTAAAACACTGTTTACAAGGTTACATGGGTCAAAAATTACAAAAACAATAACTTTTTGTGCATTTTGACAGGGCAAGTCAAAATGTGAACCGGCAAAAAAACTGAGCCCTGATATATTGAAGGGCATTTATTATAATGGGTTTATGTGAAGATTGTTTTAATCTCACTTAAATTAAAAGTTGTTGTATATTTTAAAGCTTAATAAATGTTAAAATGTATAGCTCTCAATTATACTGTAATGCCGAATGGCTATAATTGAGAAAAAATCTATTACATAGAGAAATCAATATTGCTATCGGTGATGCATTCCTTCATAAAAAGATGTCATTAAACAAATATAATAAAGGCTACTGTCTTTATTTTGTTTCTACATTACATTAATTTGGAGTTTAAATTTGAAATAATTAAAATAGAAAAATATACTAAAACCTTTAATGTTAGGTGTGATTAATCGCGATTAATTACAGAAAAATGTGCTGCTAATTAGTCATTTTTTAATCGATTGACAGCACTAATATATATATATATATATATATATATATATATATATATATATACACACACACACACACACATAAATGCAGAAGAAGCTACCATGTAGGCCGTAGGGTCGTGTAGAGCGCCTCTCCGTCAATACTGACAGAACCACTGGACTACGAAATCGAAGTTTCCGGATAACACCATCACCGCCATGGTACAGACCTTTCCCTCCAGAACCGGTCCGGAGAGAAAACTGCTCAAGAATCACTGGATACCTGAGACGGCGACATCAACTCGACTTCAAATATCTCTTTCACGTTATGAATGAATGTAATGTTTCTACAACGCTGTTAAACACTCAGACCTGCTCTCCAGGATCTCAGGGTCAGTGATGCGAGTGTTGGTCATGTGACTGTGAACGCCCCCACGCCCATTCCAGCTTGGCCCCGCCCCCGCACCACCGGCAACCGTCTCATAGTAACCGCTTTTCTCAGAGCCGAACGACACGTTGTTCATGCAACCCTTAAAAGAGAATATGAGAGAAAGCACAAAGTGGGATCATAAATGGCATCTTAATTGACTCAAAAGGAGCTGCCACAGATCCCTTTTGCTTACACAAACACAAAACGTTGTACATAGTACATAATATCTTTCTTTAAAGTTGTATGCCATGATTTTTTGCCTCAGCACTTCTATGCATACAACCAAATAATAATTAGGCTTGTCGCCACACCAAATTGTTTTAAAACTCACCAAAACCTTACATGTTTCATAATTCTCAATATTACCACTTAATAAATTCAACAATTATTTAATGAATATATAATTAATAACAAATTATACAATTACTAAAAAAATATATCCAACCTTACCTGAATATTCAGTACACTCATGTGAAGTGTTATGTACTCCTTGATTGTAAAATAATCAAAAATGTTAACTATATTGTCCAGCGATATATTAAAAGTTGGTTATATAGTATGTCTTACTTCACCTGCAAACATACAGTATTCTCATGTAAAGCAATACATACAATACACCAAATATTGGCTGCATGATTGTTTATACCGTCCCAAAATGTCCCCAACTAAACATCAACAAATTTGTAACTACTTTATGGTTTGGCGAGTTAATAGGTATTTGCATAATTTCCATTCATTTTCATACGATCTGCTTACACCAGCGAAGGGTATGTTTAGGGCTGCGGTTAGGGGTATATCTGTATAACTACATTTTGCAACAATACAAGCAATCAGACAAACTATATTATTGCCCAGCTCTAATCTGCTAAATGCGAATATAAGGCATGAATATAATAAAAGTATCTTTATAGAAAATCATAATTTAAATTTTTAGAATATCTTAAGGCAATGTGTATTGTGAAAAGCGCTATACAAATAATTGGACAGCCAAAAGTGTATGGTCTGAAATCCAGGTCTGGATTTTTTGTTTTGCGAGTTCAGAAGTTGCTGTAGAGACAGATCCTTCTGTTTGATAAAATACACACCTGTGAGGCCGCACACACTTGGAAGGCTCTGAAGATGACGTCCACCACTCTCTGTGAAGTCAGCACATTACCGCCCACTACTGCAGCATTCTCAGACGGCTGCAGGATCGAGCCGGGGGGGATGAGGACTTTAACAGGGGTTAGACAGCCCTGAAACAAAGAAATCATGACACAAAATGGCAAATAATAATATTCAGAAAGATTTATTAAATTAAAAATCATATTTGTAAAAAGTCCAATAACACTTTATTTTATAATGTTCTTGTTACATGTTACAAGTCAAGTTACATTTATTTATATAGCGCTTTTTACAATACAGATTGTTTCAAAGCAGCTTTACAGTGATAACAGGAAAATAATGCAACAAAGTTTGTTTCCAGAAGAAAATAGCATCACAGTCCAGCTTAAATAAGTTCAGTGATGTTTCATTTTTGTTTAAAAAAAGTTATTTAGTTAATTTATATATATATATATAGCCGCTCTGGAGTAAACCGTGATGTCATCGTCCAGCTCAGTTAAGTTCTCATATAATAGTGTCAATGCAGGCAGATCAATAATATTGTTGAATATTAAATTAAATGTAAATTTAACATAATTTTTTGTACTATACAGTAATAACAGTAAATGATGCATAATTACAACTCTAAACCCTGTAGTAAGTACATGTTGTTAATTAATATTACTCAGTACTTATTTGTGTAACACTGTAACAAAGACACCATAAAATAGTGTAACCTAACACGCATATTCTGAATGTGCGAAGAAAAGTCATTGTTATTCTCATTTTAAATGTCATTGTCATTTTAATTTTTGTCATTCTCATTGTCACTGTCATTGTAAACTCATTGAAAACATAAATGCCAAATTGTCTGATTATATTAGGTTAAATGCATATAAATTAGTGAGTGAGTGGATTTAAAGCTACAATATGTAATTTATTTAGCCGCTAGGCGTCGCTAACCTCTTACAATAACAAAGGCGTAGGTTGATGACGCATAAGCAGAATTATGGAACTTGTCGTTATGCTGTTGGATCTAATAATGTTTATGGATGAGTGAATACATTGATGTTTTTAACATGATTGTGGTATGAAGCAGGTCGCGATTTCTAATAAGAGACAGATATCAGTACCATACACAAGTCCCGCGGATATAAAGGAATAAGGACATTTAATTCTACCGAACTACTCACAAGTGCTGGATTACTACTCACACAGGTCAGATTATTTTTACAAATGAAACTTGTGAGGTAACGCAGCGCTGTTTCACTTGGTCTAACGTTACACTATCACACTAAACTGCATTTGAGTGTGCTAAAAGTTATAATGTTATTCTATGTGTTAGTTTGTTGGCTATATGAGACTAGCAGTAAGCTAGATCAATATTAGAATAACATGCATCATATTCTAACGTTTCATCATGTTGAGCTATATAACATTGATCCGTTTGCTCACCTGTCTAATAAAGTACATGCATTAGTCACGGACGTGAAGCTCTCGAAAATGACACGCCAATATTGATCCTCATTTTAGTTCTCCTTTTGTCCCAAAGTCTGCTTGCCATGGTCCATAATGTTTGGACGAAACAACAACAGCATGAGCGTGCCGCTAGACGTAACGCAGTTGTCCACGTCTATTGCCATGGTTACTATTGCAGTACGAGCGGAAACCAGGGATAACATGGATATTACGTCATTGACAGGTGACAATGACCAGGGACGAGCCATTATTTAAAATTGGAATTTCTCTGAAATTTCTCTGAAACTTTTGGGATATTGTAAGTACACAACTGTAGGACATATATCACACTGTGCAAGTGATTTTTGGATATTTTATTACAAAAAACTTGCATATTGTAGCTGTAAGTGACAGGTAAACTACCCACGCAACTATGTGTATAAATATTAGTGCAACAAATCAATGTAAACAAAAGGGGGAGCAGATCCATGGCAGTGAGGTATCGCAACTAATGTCATTGTTTGTTTTTGCACACCAATCAAGCATGCTTGAGCTTCCGTTAACCATATTTGATGTGCTATATATATGTGCTTTGATCAATGTTTATATTTGAATAAAAGATAAATCTGTTCATCATATAAAACGATTGTGTCTCTTCAAAAGGCTTGGATTAAACTACTTGTTTCATTTGTATTACTTTTACAATGTCTTCATGAATATTTTGAAACTTGAAAATGTTGATTACATAAGACTTATAATGGATGAGTAAAAAATAATCTGTGTTCTGAAGATGAAAGTCTTATGGGTTTGGAATGAGATAAGTGTGAGTAACTAATGAAGAATTAACATTTTTAGGGTGAATTTTAACAATAAAAGACAGGATGCTCTATCTCTCTATTTCTTGTGTGAACAGCTGCAGATATGATGTATTTATCCAGAAATTTTACAGTAATTAATTGAGTTTAATGTGTGCAAGTGGTTAATGAGACCAAATATGTGCATGTGCGCACACACATAACACACACAAACCACCGCCGTCGATCAGTCTGTTTTCAACATTGATAATAATAATAAATGTTTCCTGAGCAGCAAATCAGCATATTAGAATGATTTCTGAAGGATCATGTGACACATGTGAAAATTCTTTTATGAGTAACTGGTTGTAAAAAAAGACTGCATTAACCGAGAATTTTCCGTTATTGATGATTTTTTTTTATAGCAGAGACGTAAAAGGAAAAATCTGAAAGTTGTCAGTCATTTTGGAAGATTACACCGAGGGTGATCTATTGTAAGTTGGAAATGTAATTCTCAACCCTGAACACTTGGTATGGATTTCGGTAAGTCGACTGTATCTTTCATCATATTTTCTGATTGTGGTTCGTGTTCACTCACGCTCCACTTCACTTGAACTGAGGCGCTACAGTGATCTCTTGCATTAAAGTGCACCAACATTTTGGATATGAAAATGTAAACTAAAACAGCCTATTAAATGGCTTATTATCATTAAAATATGAAAATTAAAATGACTGGTAATAATGGATTAAGACAATTTTCTTACGACCCTGTCTGTCAAAATGACGGACAATGACGAAGTCTAACGTACACACTATAATATAGTTACTACATAACCAGGTTAAGGGTTAGTTGTTTGTAATTATGCATAATTTACTGTTATCATTACTATATAAGTACATGCAAGGTGTGTAATAGGGATACTGTAAAATAAAGTGTTACCTAAAATATATTTAAATAGAAAAGGTTATTTTCAATTGTAATAATATTTCACATAACTCTACTAAAACTCAGTTTTACTCTACTAATGTAGCTCTGGAGAGCATAAGACACTTCTTTCAACAACATTTTATTGAGCACAATCCACCAAAGTGTGTCACCTGGTTGAGGGGGATGTCCTGGCCCACCATGCATCTCAGACAGTATATGAGGGCCGAGAGGGTGATGGCACGAGGAGCATTACAGTTGCCCCACACTTCTGTCCCAGTGCCGGTGAAATCAAATACTGCGCTGCCCTGCAGACAGACACAAAGATGGACAGAGGCATTGGACATCACTGTACTGCACCTTGAAAAAAAATTGTTTTTATGTCATTTTACCACTCAAGTGCAACAGTTTGTACAATTTTACATCTTTAACCATTAAATCAGGACGAGCATGTTCTTACACGCTTTGGAATAGTCTTCCTAGAATTGTTCCACACCTTGAAAAGCCCATCCTAGGTTTACTGTCTGTTGTCATGTATGCAATCAACTCTTCATACTCTTTTTAATCTAGTCTAGTTTTAGTCGACGAAAACTGATGACATTTTAGTCTAGTTTTAGTCGACGAAAGACATAGTCTAGTTTTAGTCAATGAAAATTTTATTTTAGTCTCTTTTCAGTAATGCAATTCTATTTAACCCAGTCAATATAGTAGCTATAAGTAGCCTACCTAGTATAGACGAAACCAAAATTTTCTTTTAGCCAAACCCATTTCAAACAATATTATCTTATTATAGTTATCTTATTATATTATTGTTACCTTATAGACTCAAGAATACATCCATTCCAGGCACAGAAGACGCTATGATTTGAATTTACAACATATTTATTTTACCAACCAAACATGTTAGAAGTAGCCTACAGACACTATGAAATGAAAGTTTTTCCAAATGTCATTTCTTTTCCTCCCAAAGACGAATCCCTTTCTCTGTGTCAGACTTAACTTTGTTTGTTGTCGTTTATGCTAATGCCTGTTTCACACATACTCCTTTTGCAGTGCGTATGTGGTGCATATTTTTTCCGCACCCATGTTAATAGGTTAGCGCTCACACCGCACGCGGATGCGGTCCGGCAACACGACATAATGGATGTAGGCTAAAAATGTTGATTTGAAATAAAAAATAGAGAATAAATATTTTGATTGGTGTACAGCCACAGATCAGTTGCGCACTGCAAACGGAGCACATGTGAAAGCACAATAGCGCGTGCTGCTCCTGCATACACACCGCAACACGCACCGCATAAGCACTACACACGGAGTATGTGTGAAACAGGCGTAACTCAGCAGCTGCATCTTCGGAGTAATGCCGCGAGTGGGGCTTGAGGATGTGAAGTCTCCTGCATCTGCGCAGTGCGATCTGATGCAGCCCCTGAAGTGACACAGGAAACAGAAATCCTGCATAATAATAATAAAAATAACGCAAGTAAACGAGACGAAATAACGCTAAATAACAATTCGGCTCGTCTCGCTTTGGTCAACGAAAATGAAGAGACATTTTAGCATAGGTTTTATTTTGTAAACCACATTTAGTCTCGTTTTTATTCGTCAACAATATTGCACTATACATTTAGTTATAGTCATCGTCACATGACCAGCATTTACGTTGCGTCTCGTCTCGTTTTCGTCTCGTGATAAAGGTTCGTTGACGACGATATTTAGTCATAATTTTCGTTGACGAAAGCAACACTAATTATGAACCATTATGTTTTTAATACCTTAGAATGAGACATTAATATCTCCATAACTGCGGACACCCCCTTCGATGGAGGTCGACATACAGAGTGCTGAAGTTATGACGTCACTTTGTAGGCCAAAACGCAGAAGTGAGTTAGCATTTTAGCACTTCCGGTTCCCTCGCCCTAAAGTCTATGGGTTTTTTGAATGGGTTTTTGCTAAATCGCCTGAAATAAGGTCTGTGGTTAACAAAGCCTCTAAATATTTTCACGTTTTGATCTATGACATAAAACACACCAGTTATAACCTGCTTGTGGTTTTTTGAACTTTATTGTGTCTGCTTGTGGTTTTTTAAACTTTATATAGGTTTCAAAATGTATACATTTTGGATTAACTTGTAAAGATTATCTTCATAGACAAAACGTGTAAGTGTCACAACTCTTTGTTGAACATAGAACTTATTTTTTGTGATTTTCCAAAAGTCTATGGGGAAAATGCATAGCTTTTCGATCGAGGGAATCCATGCGCCGCATGGTGCAAGTGATGTCATAACTTCGGCACTCTATTGTGTCGTCAGGTTTCTACCGTAGCCGACAGTGAACAAACAGCGCTCTACAGAGCAAAGTTTTCAGTGGTATATAAAGACCTTACTTAATGAACCGTTATATTTGTATTACCTAGAATGATCAGTTTCTATCTACATACACCACGGCTCCCCTTACATTGAAATGCGCCGACATGTTTCTACAGTAGCCCTAAACGGACAAACGCGTTTCGTTACTATGTTTCTCTTCGTGCAAGGAAGCAAGCTTAGTTCAGCGAATAAAACACTGACACAAGTAACAAAAATATTCGCAATAACATATAGTTTTACTGAATATTTAAGTAAATAAAACATTTCTTAATTTATCCTTGTAAAGAAATCTCATTGCTGAACTGGCTACTCTCTGCTGTCTCAGACGATGCCATATTTTCCTGTCGGCCACCATAACTTTTGTTGGTTGCAATTCGTAACCTTACCACTAGATGCCGCTAAACATCACACACTGCAACTTTAAACTCTCAGAAGAAAAGGTTCTAGATAGAACCTTAAACTGAATATTTCCATTTTGCATAAAGGCTCGTCCTGACAGTATGTGAGTCTTCACAGACTTCAGAGAATGAGCTCCAGTGCACATAAAGGTCGATCTGATGGCGTGCAATTCAATAGGAGTGCAATAATTCAGACTGTTTTTTTATGAGAGCAGTAACAGAAAAAGGACTATTGTATAAATGTAATATATTCAGATGAGTGAATGATTATTCCTTCAACTTTGTACCAGTTAACATTTAGTCTGTGCTTTAGTTTTTCTTTATTAAAATTCATAAATTTAAAAATGAATTGATTGTAACTTCTACTTTCAAATGGTTTAATTTTTTTTGGACATGTTTAATCATACATGGCTTAAATTAATACATTCAGTATATTTGCTTTCATTGTTTTCAAACGGTACATTGTTTGGAGGACAACATTGGGCAGGAAGTAGACAATTTTTTTTTTAATTACTGATTAAAATAAGATTTATTAAAAAATGTAATTATTTTTTATTATTAATTAATCATCTTTCTTTGTTCATCCGATTAACCAATTAATCGAATAAATAATTAAAATATTTATCATTTATCAAAATTCTTGTTAGTTGCAGACCTACATGTAACAGAACTACACATCAATCCACAAATGCAACAAATCCTTGTGCTTGAAGAATAAACATATGTCAGGCTGTATGTGTAATTTAACAAGTAAAATGCATTCGTAAATGCAGCCATTTTAATTGGTATTCTTCCTCAAGAATGTAAGTTCTATTGCTCCATATTTTAAACCTAATAAACTTCAATTTGTGAAATGTTTTGATTGCAAAGTATTTAAAATAAATGCCACTTGTTTTGATATTTTGTTACATTATGTAAAGAGATTTATACATGTAAATGCTGCTCAAGCAATCAAATATATTAATATTAAGAACAGTATGAAACCTAGAAGGGTGAAAAGATCAAAATGCAATAGCAAAAAAAGTTTCAGTACTAATCTAGAAAATTAAATGTCTCACTTGTTGTTCATCGATCTGGACCTTCAATCTGATTGGTGTCCCGTCGTCCATTTGATCTTCTGCTTCAACCTCGAGGGAGCCCATTTCCTGTCGCCGCCGACGGGCGAAATCTTTCAGCATGTCCCGAACTGCAAGCTCTGCGTTACTCTAGATATACACAGGGCGTTTTATGATTTACACAAGGCAATCCCTGACATAAACAATCAAGCTGAGATTTTCACCAACCAATGCAGCCATATTTAATACATCATCACACCAATGTCCACACCTGAATGTACCCCATGTACGCCTGGACGACCTCCAGGCCGTAGCTGGTGATTATCTCCCCCACAAGCTGACAGCCCCTCTGATTGGCTGCTACCTGAGCTCGAAGGTCCGACAGGTTGTCACGGAGATTGCGTGTCCCAGAACATCCTGGGTATTGAGCAGGTGCCATGAGGGCTTCTGTCACAGCTGATAGACATAAAGATGACTATGAAGTATGAATAATGACAAAAATGAAAATAAACACCACCAATCTTATATAAACTGACCATGGAAATACCCATGTATAACAATATGGTGATAATAATTCAGTCCTATCTGTTACATAACATTTCTCCTGAAAGACTCCACCCGTGACCAGTTTAAAGGAAGTGAAGACAGCGCCCTCCTGCTGTAGAGAGGTGGAGTGGGGGGGCATGGAGCCTGGAGTGATGCCCCCTATATCAGCATGATGCCCTCTACTGGCCACAAAGAACACCGGCGCACTCATGCCATCACGAAACACCTGCAGAAGACAGAGCCAATCTCATCAAGTTATGCTGCAAATTAATGTCTAATTTAAGGAAAATTATGTATTTTTTTTTCATTGGGAATATCTGCATATAAACAACAAATAACACACACATCTACATCTATATATACATATATATTAGTGCTGTCAAGCGATTAAACAAAATGAATTGCCCATTTTTCTTTAATCAATCGCACCTATCATTAAAGTTTTTAATATATTTTTTGTAATACTTTCACATTGAATCTCCAAAATGATGTAGAAACAACATAAATACTTTTTGCTTTTTTTACTAAGCACCATGAATAAAAGGCCAGTATCACTTATACCAGTACTGATACTGATGTCTCTATTAAATAGATTTTTTCCTAAATTTTAGTCATTAATTATAGCCATTCAACATTGCACTATAATAGAAATCTATCAATTTAAACATTAAATAAGCTTTAAAAAATATAACAGCTTTGCCATTACAGGAATAAATTACATAAAAAAAATAGATATAAAATATAAAAAATATTACAGAAAAAGTTATTGACCGTTAAAACAGTTATTTTAAATTGTAATATATCAAATATTTCAAACTTATTTTAAATCATTCATAAAATTACTGATTTTACTGTATTTTTAATCAAATAAATACAGCCACGGTGAGCATAAACACTTCTTTAAACATATTAGAAACATATTTATTTATCCCAAATATACCATTTGAAATTGTGTTTGTTACCTTGAATGACTGTATTGCAGTAATGATGTCAAAAGTAAAGCAACCAGGACATTACAGTAATGAAAAACAGGGCTTCATTTTCATTGTTGGTGTGAAAACGAATCAAACATGTTGGTGACAGCCTCAGCATATCATTTAAAATGAAACTGCATAAAGTTCATCATGAGCAACCTACAGGAGTGATGACGGTGAGGTCTGGTAGATGACTGCCGCCCGCACACGGATGGTTACTGAGAATCACATCTCCCTCCTGCAGGCTGCCTCCTGACGCCTTTATCTAACATAAATCAAACTTACAGTTATTACAATGCTTTAATTTATCCAAAATAAAACACCAAGCATGCACATCTGCATTATTGGGATTATAGTGCACAAACATCTGAGAATTTTTGAGCAGATTCTGATAAATTCAAATTCACAACATCACAAAAACTGATCATCTGCTAAGAGTAAAAGCAGATGTAAGTGTGCTATCAGGCATCTCTGGGTTTCCTTGAGTCAATCTACATCATGCCACAATATGTTAGGCTGTGTATGTAAAAATAATTGAAAATAATTGACAATTATTGGTAATGCAAAGCGGAGAAGCTGTTGCACCTCACGTATGCATTCAGTTTCAATAGTTCAAATCGTGAATTATCCCGCTTATACCATGGTTTAGCATTTAGAAGGAAGAGAGAGAGAGAGAGAGAGAGAGAGAGAGAGATATTGTTATTTCCAGTGTGTGTTCTCAGCATAGACTGTAAAAAAAGGTTCTCAGTATGTGTAGGGTAGTGTGTGTGTGACTTTGAGTGTGCCATTGAGCGTGTTGCATACACATTAATATGACGATAACTATCAAACATCCGTTTATGGTAACACTATTTTACAGTATCTTTGTTACACGTTACATGCAGTCACTGTAGTAACAACTATAAATGATGCATAATTACATGCAACTAATCATAAACCAAACCCCAGTCCTAACCCTATAGTAAATACATGTAGTTCATTATTATTACACAGTACTTAAATGCATAAATACACTGTAACACTGACACATTCAAATAAAGGGTTACGCTTTATTTTAAGGTGACATTGTTACAGTGTAATTATATATTTAAGTACTGAGTAATAGAACTTAACATGTACTTACTATAGGGTTAGGGTAGATTAGGTTGAGGGTTAGCTGCATGTAATTATGCATAATTTATAGTTATTACTATGGTAAGTACATAAAAACATATGTAACAAGGACAATGTAAAATAAAGTGTTAACAAATAAAGTGTAACCCTGTTTATTATACAGATTAGTTTTAAAGGTTTACAAGCAAAACAATAAACAGACAATGCAAGAAATCACATTGATAAAAGACTTTGAAATGATCTGATATTTCTTCGGTAGTGACGTCAAAACAAGCATTATCTGGTGTCCTAAAAATAACAGTATGAAATTTCCTCCTCATGTCTAAACTGTGGATACATTCTTTCGTAAGGTTTCATCAATAAAACAGTTTCTTCATTGTCCCAGAAGAGCTGTTGCTTAGCAGCCGTGAATGGAACGTCCTACTTCAGATATTTTGTGACATTTTCATGCACAATGAATGAGAAGGCAGAAAGCAGGGCAAAAGTTGGCGTAATAATGAGCGACAACCAGTGTTGGGGTTAACGCATCTAAAGTAAGGCAAGTTAAATAATCAGATTACTGTAATGTAACTAATAATGTAACACATTACTTTTAAATTTACAATAAAATATCTTGTTACTTTTTCAAATAAGTAACGCAAGTTACATTGTTTTCCTATTTATTGACTGAGACCTTTTCTGTCCCCATCTTGAGGGAAGTTGGGAGTAAGATGTATTGTGAGCACTGAGTAATTATGATGGTTATTGGTAGTTCTAGACTAAATGTGAGCATGCATTTATTCATCTCTCCTGCACTAAAACAGATTCAGTATTCGTCAAAATGAATAAAACAGTGATATGCAAACCTGCGATAATTACATTTTAAACAACATAAATATACTTTATGCATTTCATTTCACTTTATTAACCAATGTCTTTGCTGATGACATTCGATGATCCAATTTAACCATACCAATAAGCAAAAACTACTAAAGATAATTTTCTTTTTTATTGCTGAAGAGTGCTGAACTTTATTCTCCTGCGTCCTATTCTTCTGCAATCCAGAATAGAAGCACAGCTGAAATGTTTGTTTGAGCAGCACCCTCTACTGTGCAGACGGGAATTTGTATTTCCTTCAGCCTGAGGTTTATTCATTTCTCTTTTGATGTGAAAGGGCCTTTACATTTGCCAAAAATATATATATATTTTGTTTATTATAAAACCAAAAAAAAAAAATCAAGCCCAGCCCAGGTTAGAGAAAGAGTAATGTAAAAAAGTAATGTAATTAGTCACTTTTTTAGGGACTAACGAAATATTGTAATACATCACTTTAAAAAAAAAGTAACTTAACCCAACACTGGCTCCAACAATCTGTTGTAATTTGTGTGTTTGTGTACCTGGAACTGTACAGTCTCCTGCATGGCCCCTAGATGAACAGGGATGTGAGGAGCATTAGACACCAAACCTCCATCTGGACCAAACACAGCACAGGAAAAGTCCAGACGCTCCTTTATATTGGTGGATATGGAGGTTCTCTGCAGGACACGACCCATCTGCTCTGTGTTTGATGAACCAGAAAGCATCAGTGCACTTACAGATAATAACATAGACAGCCCACTATACACTGACCAGATTTCACATTTACACACTCTTCATTCATTATAAAAATGTTTCAATCCCATCAAACCTGCGATGCTCATGAAGCGATGGGAGAAGATGGACAACTGGATGGTGTTGAGTTCAGTTCCTACGACACACTGCATTCCCATACCGACATCAATACACACGTCACCATCCTCTGTCAGATGAGCCACACACGCCGGCTCCATGAGAATCGTGCTGGCAAAAGAAGAAATATTATCATCATTTTTTTATTAAAAATATGGGGTTACAGAAACAATGAGAATATTTCTAAATGCCTTAGATCAACCCTCAATTGGCAAATCCCAGAATGGAATTTTTACTTCACCGATTACGATGGAAGAGCTGGAGACAGAAACAGATAGTAACAGCTTCCCTTTGGAATGACATCAGCCGTTTAGAGAAGAGTTAAACCCTCTACTTTTAAGATCTTTTTATTGGAAGCTTGAAGAGGGGCAAAAGCCATCATAACATTTATTGCTAACACTTTATTTTAAAGCTGCAGTCCATAACTTTTGGTGCTCTATCGGTTAATAAACAGAACTGCAACATTGTAGCCGGAGCTACTTCTCTCTGTTTATGTCTATGACGAGTCACGCAGGCACTGGGCTACTCCGCAGTGGTACGACCCAAACCAGTCTGAAATAGTCCCAATATAAACACTTATTATCAAGTTCAAGTTCAAAATGCTCACATATACCACTTAATTAACAACAATACACTGACAGAACAACACATTCCATACATATACCACCCAATGACATCAAATGCACAGAGATGAACAACACATATTGCACATTAAGTGTGTCAACGGGTTATGAACCAGTCCATAAAGTGCTGGGTGCAAGAGGCACAAGGCAAATACTCATAATGCATATGGCAATTAAGATTGAACCTAGTGCAGTGGGAAGGGGTGCAGTCCATAGTGCCGGTAAGTTCCTCCCACAGTCCCACAAGTTCATGAAAACTTAAATTAAACATTCAAACGTTAAGCCATGCTTAAGTATCGTATGGCTTGGATATAGTTGCTATCTCTGAAGAGTGATGCTCTGAAGAGTCTTTCCTGATGGCAGAAGAGTGAACAGGTGATGTGCTGGGTGACTGGGGTCGGTGGTGATGTTTCTCGCCTTCCTGATAACTCTGGTGTCGTAGTATGAGGTCCGGTAGGCAGACTGCAGCCAATTATCTTGGGAGGCTTTGCACGCTACTTTCTCTAGCTGTTGCTTATCCTGACTGGTCGCGTTACCATACCAGGACAGGATAGACAAGGTCAGCACGCTTTCTGTGACGGCTCGGTAGAAATGAGTCGTTCCTTTCTGACTAAACCTACATTTCCTCAACTGACGGAGGAAATATAGTCTCTGATGGGCTTTGCTTACATTAAGACTGATGTTCAGGACCCATGAGAGGGACTGGTGTATGGTGTAGCCCAAGAAGCAGAAGGAGGAGACCCTCTCAACAACCTGACCATTGGTGGAGAGGGGAAGGTGCTGGACTGCCTTCTTTCTAAAGTCCACTATTACCCCTTTTCCACCAAGGCAGAGCTGGTGCTGGTTCGGAGCCAGAGCCTAGTTTCAAATCGGTTGTTTGTTTTTCGACCACCAAAGCACCAGCTCCGAACCAGTAAAAGTGGTTTGTAAATAGCACCAAAATATTGCTGGTCTAGAAGTAAGAACCGCTTACGTCAGCGGCTGGGGGCGGGGTTACCGTGACCAACAAGAAAATCGTGACGAACAGAAACTTGTGACCGCCATTTTTTAAATAGCAGCTAATCGTGCTAATAGCAGCTCGTATGTAATCTCCGTTAATGCAAGGTACGGCGAGCTGCACGAACGTGCTGGATTCGCCGTGTTTGGACACCGATGTAGGTTTGCAAAGCCATGAGCATAAAAAGTAACGCAACGACCGCCATTGTTGATGGAAGGCTTGTTCGAGATGCATCGGAGCGGCATGGACTGATCGGAGCTGCGGGAGTGTTTGGAGAGCATACGACTCCTTCTGCTTTTGGATCGCTCTCGCAGTGCTTCGATGTCTTGCGCCGATCGGTCTGAGAGAAGCCGAACCATCTTGAACAAGCCTGGTGTGTTTGTGTTTGGCGTTGCCGTGCTAGCGTTGCTGGGCAACATGAGATGACGTAAGATCTGGCTCTGTAATGGCTCTCTAGCCTGGGGAAAGGCAAACCGGTTCTTTGAAAGCTCATCAGTCGAACCAACTCCGAACCGGCACTAGCTCTGACTCTGAACCAGCACCTGGTTCTTGTAGGTGGAAAAGGGGTATATAATCTCTTTGGTCTTGATGTATTGAGGATTAGGTTATTGCCCTCGCACCACCTCACCAGTTGTTCCACTTCACGCCGCTGTGGTGCCGAATTCTGACCCCCGCCAAATTATTGTAGGTTTAAGATTAGTTGTGGGAGAGGGGTTAGGATTAGGGGTGGGGTTAGGATTAGGCAATCAGATACTGATTTCAACGAGGGGGGTAATAATTTGGCAGGGAGTCAAAATTCGGCACAACACCGGTAAACAGATTCATCCCCATCAGAGATAATAACATTTATTATAGGTGTACCGTAGTGATTCAGGATAAGACAAAAACGTGGTTAGGAAAATGGATTCATGATGTAGTCGCTCATTATATAGTTTTTGCAAATTTTGAACACAAAAAAAATGTACGGACTGCAGCTTTAAGGTGACATTGTTATTACTATAGGAAGTGCATGTTACATTTAACTGTTTATTTTGCATAATTACAAGTAACTAACCTAAACCAAATCCTAGCCCTAACCTTAACCCTATAGTAAGTACATGTAGTTAATTAATATTACGCAGTTTTTATTTGTGTAATTACTGTACACTGTAACAATATCACCTTAAAATAAAGTGCAGCCCAATTATTCCCAAAGAAGGTGTAGAACTCGCTACTGTGCAGAAGTTTTTGGCATGCTAGATTGTTCACCAAAAATAAATAAATTAATCAATTAATCGTTTTAAGACACAAGTTATTTATATATTTTGCTTTAGTGTGCCAGTAATATACTGTAAGTTTACACTTACAAAAATTTATTTTTGGCGATAATAATCCAGTGAAAACATTTTTGTTAATTAAAATAAAGCTGAAATAAACAAAAAACAAACTAAACAAAAAGAATGAAATAAAAAGTTTAAGTTGAAGCACTAAAATTACTAACTAGAAATAAATAAAAGCTAAATCTAAACTAAAACTAAAACAGAAATAAATAAATAAACAAAAGCAATATTTAATAAAACTACAACATTAAACTACGAAAAAATTGAAGTAAAATCAAAATGAAAACTGTAAATATAAAAATGAATGCTAAATCAAAATATGAACGAAAACTGTAATATTATATAAATAATCCTAAAATAAAACTGATAACTTGCTGCTTTATATAATATACCTTACTTAAACTAAAACCAGAAAGAAGAGGCAAAGGAGTATGTTTGTTCAATCTTCTCACTGAAACTGCACGCAAATACGCTTTGTACAGCAAATGCACATCATAATTCAGCCCATTTTATGTACACATTGTGCTTTTGTTCTTTTCTTGCAAACCTCAGGTGACCGGAAAAGAGAAAAGTCTGAGGCATTCTCTGCCATTTTTAACAGAACTCCAACATCGGGTGAGATCGGCATCTGCGGTTCAGATCGATCGGGGGCTTTGTTACGCGGGGTTGGGCCGGATACAAAATGAAATTAGTGCTGCTGTCAGATAATAGTCTGGTGTTCTGTCAAGTACTGCCGGTGCAGCTCCCCAAATCTCCTCAACAAGAATCATTCATTATCCATCATATCTGGAGCAAATGCTGCAGGATAACACACATACTGAACTTTAACAGGTTTGATCAAACCCCTAAAATGAGCAAAAGTTTAAAGTGGCAAGCATAATGACTACATATAATATAATATTTAGATACTTTCAGGAAATCGCACACACCTGTTCTTATCAATAATGATGGCTGGTCCCTGGATGCTGTTTTCACAGGAAAGATGCTCCCACAGATACACACTGGTGTCCAGATAACGGTCCTCAAAGTAACACTGGGTCATCTGGGTCCGAAAAATGTTAAAAAGTTAATCAATAACATTCCTCTATAATTCCTTTTTATTAATAATTTTATTGATAACAGCCACAATAAAAAAAGCATCTTGGCAAGTTGTAATCTATGGTAAGGCAAGATGCACTACTAAGAATGTTTCTTATATGATCTTAAATACCTTTTTTTAAAGTCTCCTATTAAAACGCTTAAAATTGGTTTTGTAGCCAAATATTTTTCCAACAATTTAAATCAAAAAGTGGTTTGCATGCATGTGAACATCTTCAATACCTCAAGAAGTTGGTGTAATGACCAAAGAGAGCAAAGGTGGAATCTGGAATGGCAACTTAAAATCAGCACAAATATGTCCCAAACTTTGAGTGTTCGCACACCAGACGAGAAGCGCAGCAGGTGACTTAATCCTGGGCTGAAAGATTGTGTGTTGTGTGGCTAAAGTCTATATACTTCATATAGAGAACTATAATTATAAAGATCATTCTTTCTATTTTTTTTGTTTGCGCTGTTTTAAAACACCAAACACCAAACTTTGATTTAATTTTGTTCACTCTTTAAGTGAACTTTTGTCTGTTTGGGGATTAGAAGCATTGCTTTGGACTGCTGCCTTGAACTGAACATGATGCAATACCTGAGAGTTTTCCTAGCAACGGTGAGGCCTTTCTCATCCGGTGTGCAACCAATTTTATTTTTTCCGCTTTTTGTAAAGTAATAGAAACACAGTTTTTTCCTTTTGCATATTGGAGCAAATGAGAACATAAAAGTTATATTTGTTGTAATTTCAATTCACCATAGAAACGAAGGTGATCATAGTTTGGTAAGCTTCTGAGAACCACAGAAATGTGAAAAGGGACTTGACTTCCTAACATCTACAGCTATCCGAGTAGCAGTTTCAGTATTTTCTTTTTTATCCTTTTAAAATATATGGTTAGGTTTGCATTTGTTTTTTAATACCTTAAAAGGTCGGAGAGATTTCTGCTCTGCTTTTGGCTGAACTTTTGACCTAATTCCAGACTTCCCAGAACCACGCACACGAATATCATCCACCACGATTGGCCGATCTGTGATGGTGAAGCCAAACTCTTTCAGATATCTGTTGTAGAATAAGAAAGAGAGAGAAACAGAAGAGGATGCATCAAGTAATTTTTGACCATTCACAATATAAATAGCAGTACCGTTTAGTGAAGGCCGTGCGAAAGTCTCCCGAGCGACAGGAGTGGGCGTTACTGGGGTGACCTGCAGCCGTGATCATGAGCGCGCAATCTGTCCCCTCATAGCGCAGGTGCAGGAACACTTCTATACTGATCTGAGAACTGCACAGACACAATCATGTAATTATTAACTTATTATTACAATAATACTTTGTTGCATTTTTTGTGTTTGTTAAAAGATAATGATACACCAGATGAGCAAAAAGAGAAGCTTTTCAGTGTGACTTTATTCTTGAGAGTGACCTGCTAAAGCCTTGTTTGCTCAGTATTTGGTCACAGCGTTGAGAGAGTTCCTCTATCCTGCGGTCCAGCTTGGAGTATGAGCCCGCTTCATACTGTAGAGAACACGGTTCCTGAACCTCCTCCACCACATCAGCCAAAGCCAAACCATATGCTGACAGCACTCCGCTGTATCTAACAGTAAAAAAAGAAAGTATTGTACTATCACCAGTTCATTTAAAAAAACTTAAGCACTTCATGTCAGTGTTCTTTTTCTAAATGGCTCATAAAGACTCCCCAGCAGGCATGGTTGTCACTTCTCATAAAGCACTTTATTTTTAAATACAGTATGAATATAAATATGAAATACAGCCAATCAGGGCCTAAAACTAACTTTTTGCCACACATGACAATGGCCATGGAACTGTTTTTGCAAAAACGGGCAGTAATGACATCATTCCAGTAAGAACTCACAAATCTCTATTCCAATTTCGATACCACAGCTAAAACTACTAGCCTAATTAATATAAATTTAAAACATTGTTAAGTAAACAAGAACAAACATAAAAATTACAAGAAATAGCACACATAAATACAGTAGAACAAAGATTAAAAAATAAATAAATAAACAGGGCTTTTAAGGTTAAACAGACATCAGCGGGAAAATTAGGCTGCTGTCACTTTAAGACATAATGCAGGGATCCAATTTACTGATAATGTATTGTATATACGTGTTGTCTTTCTCGACTGTTTACGTTCACTTAAGCCATTACTGAATATGTTTACTAGGATACTCGAAAAAGACTGTCTTTTTTTAACATAATTTTGTAATACATTGTGGCGAGCTGGACGAGGCCGAGGGACGTGAGAGAACGGCGCGAGGCCGGTGGCGTGAGTAAGAATGAACGTTACCTGTGAGACGCACCGGTCTCGCATCTCTCACGGAGCAGCGGAAGCATAAAAGGAGGAGCGACGACGGTGAAGATTGAGAGAGGAACAGGCCTGATTTTATGTTGTGTTTTATTTCTATTTTGTGTGGCCAGCAGTCCGTGAGGGGCTGCTGGCGTATACTTTTGTTTTTGCATTTGTTTAATTTTATTATTAAAAGTGTGTGAAAGTTCGCCGGTTCCCGCCTTCTTCTTCCCTGAATCTTAAACATTGCTACATACATATAATACGTACATAATTATAATTTTACATAATTTCATCTTCTTGTGCTTGAATATTTAAATTGGCAAGGCTCAAACTTTCGTGACGATGCAGCACTGCCCCATCAACTGTCCTGAGCATTGTTCACGTTTATGTTTGTCACAACATTGCACAACATTCACAACATTGCATTACGATTCATAAAAATTTCACTGGCCAACTGGCGGTTGACCCACATTTAGCGCTTGGTGAGAGTTCATTTTCATCCCATTCAAGCATGCGACGAATGCTGAACACACTAAAACACACAGATACTGCACACATATAAACATATAGACATACTTGTGTATGAAGACAGTCTTCATGCCTAAGGCTCTTGCGATGGCACAAGCGTGTTGACCACCAGCTCCTCCAAAACATGCCAGCACATGCTCAGATGTATCATGCCCTTTAGCCTGTTGAGAGAGAGCTGATATTCAAAACACAAATTTAGATACCCGTCCTGTAAAGCAGCAGTTGGTTGGAAGGGTGGGCTTTACATTCCAAAATTGTAAAATAAAAATAAAATAAAAACAGAAAAGGAAACCTAAACAGCTGTTGCCCATCTGGTTATTATCAATGAAATAGTTATTACATTCTGATTAAAGATAACAAAGACGAACAATTCCTTTCATAAGGATAACACAAGGAACAAGTACAAGGTCAAATCTGATCTGATGTTATGTTAAACTACTTTACAGAGGTACATTCCTTGTTTAAAAGGTTGCATACAACTTAGATTTAGAATTTAGATGTGCAGAGGTGTTGCTGTAGCTCAAAAAGTAGCACAATGGTTATTGGTTCGATTCTTAGGGAACTGATGCCATGAAGTGTCAGCAAATGCATTGAACAAAGTATGAAATTAAGGCCACGTACACACTGCAGCTGAATTCGGTTCTCAATTCACTTTTAACTGCTTAATCCTGTTCTGTACACACACAAACCAGTCATTTTATGGGAGTGACAACCGAATTAACTCCTGAAAAATGCTATACAAAAATTCTACGCAGTGTGTACGGAACCAAACTGAACAACTCGTTGCTAATGATGTATTTTAACGTGCATCAGAGATGTTTCTCTCTTCTACACTCAAATAACAGTGAAAGTGGTATAAAGCCTTGACTCATTCGGATTGCCAGATCTTGCAAGAAAAACAGCAAACAAGAACAAGCCCGCAATAATAACTTCATAAACTCATTAGCTTTATGAGCAAAACAACAAGCCCAAAAACAATTATAGTAAGTGGACATGGCAAAACTGCAAGTGTGAGCAGCCTTTCCAAGCATAAGCCATATGCACCTCCACTGACTGTGCTTAAATAAAATTGCTAAGCATAACGAGTCTTTTGACGGTATACTGTTTCTTTAGCCAGAATAGCGGAGACCAAACACCCGAGACGCAAGAACTCGCAGTTTCGGGAGTGAGTCGTGTTCCGTACATTTAAATGCCTTTGTCACTTCTGAAACTTTAGTCTGTACATGGTCATAACACACATCACCCAGCCAAATGTGAAATCTGTCAACTCAATAGCCGATTTGACAGGTTATGATTCTGAAATGAAATTCTGTTTCTTGTATGTAAATATCAGCGGATCGGTTATATGTGCAGTGCACAAATTCTGTTCACAGAAACAGGAACTATTAATGCAGTGCATGAGAGCTGCCGGTGTTCGCTTTGTCCTTGATCTCAGTGTAATCTTGTTATCAAATCAACAAGTGGCTACCTAAACAAGTTTAGGCCTATTTTGTGCAGACTCTGGTTTTTCAGTCTCAAGAAGGTTGAATGTTTTTATTGGTGGTGGTAACTTATTTCTAATTTTGTCACAACAACCAGCCTACTCGGTTATCTAAATTATAAAAACAGAATATAACAGAATAGTGTGCTGTACCTGTGTGAGCGCTCTGATTGGCCGGCACATGGCCTCATTGGCCACACTGATGAATCCCATAGCAACATCCTCTACACTCATTTCTGAGTGGTGTCTTCCAGAAGCACTACTAGATGATTGGTTAGTTGAAAGGAAGAGGTTAATCTCTTGTGTGAGTTTGCGGAAATGCTTCATGGTTTCCTCAGTTGAGAGAGGCTCATTTTCTCCAGGGCCAAAGATTTTTGGGAAGAAGGGAGGCAGCAGGCGGCCAAGGGCTAGATTTGCATCAGTGACAGTCAGTGGACCACCTAAACCAAAAGAGAAACAGAATAAGCATGTGCCATAGAGTGAGTGTAGCTTTGAGTCCCATCTTTATGATACACTTTTTCAGTTAAACAAAACATGGCAGAGTATGTAAAGTAGAAGCTGTCGCGGCAAATTTTAAAAGTATGAACCTAAAAGAACCTAAAACATTTGTGGCAAGTAAGGCTTGCATTCAGATCACCTGCATTCAGTGCCATTTAGTTTTTCTTCATCTATCAGCAGGTAGGGTTTCACATGTGACATCAGCTAATGACAGAATAACTTTATATTTATTAGATGTTGTGTTGCAGGTAGCATTTGTGTTTTTACAGTTACATTTTTTTAAAGGTGTTTTACAAAGAACAGTGCCTATAAACTGTTATAATTTCATTGACATTTACTTTTATCATAGTTTTCTTCATTTCACTGACTAAAACGAGACGATTACTAAATAAATGACAAAAACTATAATGGAAATCTATTGACCTTTTCGTCGACGAATAATTTTGAGATGACAAGTTTAGTGAGGGTTGATTTGGGGAAGTGAATGAGTGAGGTAGCCAGGGAGGTTAGATGCCTACTTTTGAATGGTAACACATAGATCTACCCGTTGGGTTAATAGCATACAATCACTTCATGTCATATAAAACATTTAGAAATGTCAACATCTGTGAGAAAGAGAAAAAAAGACATATGTATAAATTTCACATTTGATGTCAATGAAAACAATACCATTTGTAAACGTGTGGAGTGACGTAACAATCTCCCAAAAATTTGCAAGAACCAATGAGGCTCATTCTCGTGTGTTGAGCTTCTGTTTATGATCGCTGATCTATGTTTATATGTGAAAAGACTAAATTCTATCTGTTAATCATAAAGCGATCAAGTCTCTTCAGAAAATTTGGACTAAACGGCTTAAATCATATAAAATAATTTTACGATCTCTTTATGAACTTTTTCAAGCGACAAAGTGGTAGTTGTGTGGGCTGTCAATGGAGGGACAGAAATCTCTACGATTTCAATTAAAATATCTTCATTTGTGTTTCTACGATGAATAAAAGTCAAACAGGTTTGGAACAACACAAAGGTGAGTAATTGATGAAATTTTTTTCATTTTTAGGTCAACTAACCCTTTTATGTCCCAGTACTGGAATACTTTCTAACAACTTACACAATATTTTGTGTTATATGTACTGAAGTATGTGAACTGGGACACAGCAATAGACGGGAGACGCAGACATTTGAAGGACATATGGCAAGAGCAAGTATTAGGCAATGTAGAACTAAAGTGGTAAATGTACAAGCAAGAAGAAGACAGAAAGATGGTGAGTCTGATCATAGACATATAACATACATATACACCTCATTGGCCGCTGGATCGTAAGTCAATGGCGCCGCCATATTGGCTCAGGCAACTTGTCGTAACTCATAATTGGACTGTAGAAAAGATTCCTGAGATTCCTGATTCCCATTTTGAGGTTTAACAAACCTTTTTTCAATCCAAACCATTTCTCGGGGAATTACCTTTCACATGTAAGTCTGAATAGCTGTTTTTGGTTTTATTTGGTCATTATAACACTATGTTGAGTCAGACTATTAATAGCTTGCGATAATGCTAATTAGCTATAAAAACTGTGACTAAATAAGAAATAATATAAACTTTACATGATTCTTATGATGTCAGGCTGTCAGAATTACAGATGAAGTTAATCCTGTCATCACAGATAGAGCTAAAGTGACTCATCTCTCCAAAGAGGAGGTGTTTTGATTGCTTGTTCTCTAATCGTGGCTCATTTATATTATTTTCCCATTTTAGATGGTGGACAACACAAACCTCAAGGAAGGCTTAAGAATGTCAGTGGACTGTTCTCTGCATTTCCAAGAGACTGAATGTCTTCTGACTATTATATTACTATATTATTATGACTTATACTATTATATGATTGTACTATTCACTACTCAAAATTGTATTTGCTATTTTATATTGACTATATTATTTTACAATTTCTGATATTTTGCAATTTTATTCATAATTATTATATTACTACTATATTACAGTCAAACTCAATAGTATTTTCAAGCAATTGTTATTATTAATAACAATAATATTGCCTACAATCATCTTGTGTCTTTAATTGCTCCCAGACATTTTTCAAGTTGCCACACACAATTAAATATAAAGCTGTCCATTTAAAATTAAAAGACAATGTTGTCTTTTTTACTATAATATAAACTCTCTATAAAAGATATTTATTGTTGTGTTATGAATAATAATAAAAAAAACATTTGTGTGTTAAAAGTGCAACCAAGGTTAGGAGGCAACCAATATAAAATATATTATTGCTTTAGATAAATAAGGTATTGAGCGTCAAATTATCTTCACGTTTATTTGAGATTGTCCTGTGACATACTATGAAGTGATTCAAGTGAAAAAGCTAAAGGCACAAGGGAAAAAGGGAAAATTACAGTGTGTGGAAAAGCCATTCCACAATTAAAAAACGAAGTGAGCATTTCATGTACATTAAGTAATAATGTATATATATATATATATATATATATATATATATATATATATATATATATATAATATAATTAGGGATGTCTCCACAATTATTAACCAAGGAAAATAAACCAAATCTATGCTTGACAAGCATGAGTTTTCACAATTCCTTATGAAAACGAATAATTTTAAATTTCTAACTAGCGAAATTCAGAGTAATTGGAGACAGAAACTTTTTCGTACTCCATGCAGATCATAAACCGTTGAAATCGGTTGAGAAAATGCAAACTTTTTTTTGGCGCTTTTTGTCCAGGAAAGCTGCAGCTCTCCGTTTACTTGTATTTGTTTATAGAGCAGTCTTGCCCGGACCAATATGGCGGACTCGTTAGCGTAACGCAGCAACGGTCCAAAGCGGCCAATGAGGCATCTATGCATTTTATTTTTCTATGAGTCTGATAAGAACCTAACATTCGCTCGCCTCTTACCCTTCCTATAGCAGGCCGGTCCGGGATGAGCACCAGCAGACTCTGGCCCCACAACAAACATCCCTGACCTGGAATACAGACAGACAAAAGAAATGTTCAACTTTCCTTACACAGGGTTAATATAGTTAAGCTCTCATTCTTTATGGTTGTAAATGTACTATGACATGTTAATGATTTGTATGGTACATAAAATGTACTCTCTGGAAGTGATCCAGGGTGGTAATTAATTTTAAAGCTAAATGGTGGGATAGTTCAAGTTCAGGTACAAAATGACTTAAGTTATTTTTTGTGATATATAATACACATTTTTGCCATGCATGAAACTATTTTAATAGGTTTAAACAAGGTCTGCATGTAAGAAATGTGTTTAATAGTAGATACATTAGATAAAAGGGTAACACTTTACAATAAGGTCTCATGTGTTAACATTGGTTAATTAACTAACATACTAACAATTAACTCATTAACTAACATACTAACAATTAAATAACATAATAACAACTAACAATGAGCAATTTGTTATCACAGCATTTATTATACTTTGTTGATGTTAGTAAATAAAAATATTCATGTTCATGTTAGTTTAAAGTGAATTAACTATTATTAGCAGACAACTTTTCATCTTAAATGTTTTAGTAAATGTAGAGATGAACATGAACTAAGAATAATAAATGCTGTGGAAATATTGTTCATTGTTAATTCAGGTTAACTAATGTAGTTATTAAAGGTGGTGAAAATAAAGCGTTTAATGTTGTTTATCTCTATGTGGTGTTTTTAATATGCTTTAAGACAAACCATGAGCAAATACATTAGTCAACACCATTGCTGAGTATTTTCTCCTTAAAACGGCAATGAACCAAAGACAGTCTCAAAAACGCAGTTTGTGTCCTGGTGAGTTGCTACCATTTAGAAACGCAGCAATGACCGCTGGAGCTAGTAGTCAATGAACAGCAGTGCATACAATAACATTTTTTTTTTACTGTCAGTGAATAGCATCGAGTGAAAGTCAATGTTTTCTTTTTATCCAGTGACAGTGATTATGTCGTTGGCTCAGAAAAGTACCGTTACCCTAAACTTAGTCAGAAGATCTATAAATAGAGGCATATAATGCAAGCTTGACAGTCCCACCTGTGAGTGTTTATTTCTAAACTTTTACCTCTTTACCTTTTACTTTTAGCTCTTTCTCCGGTGAAAATGTTGTTTCACCGTAGCCGACGCAGAGTTGGCTGGTCATGTTTTCAGTGTGATTATTGTTGATAGTGCCAACTCGTTTTCCTCGCGATTGATTGTCATTGACACAGTCAGGCTTAAGCCCAATTTATACTTCTGCGTCGAACTTACGCCGTAGGCTGTGCGTAGCGCGCGTACCCTTCGGCGTACCCTGACGTGCACCTCTCCAAAAATGTAACAACGCCTCAATTCTACGCGCACGCAAGCGCTGTGATTGGTCTGCTCAAACCGCTCCCTCGGGTTTCACATGCTCCCTCTGCGTGCGTCAAAACGGACAACGACGCAGAAGTATAAATTAAGACCAATGCGTAGTCTACGGCGTAGAGGCTCCGGCGTATGTCCGACGCAGAAGTATAAATCAGCCTTTACCGGGAGTGGGAGTGAGTAGAAAGCGTCTGTGTCGCTGTGTTTGGCAGGTGTCTGTGTGGGCGGTGTCGTCCCATAGAAACTGTGGTGGAGAGCTTGTGTTATAGGGAGGTGAGCGCATTTTTGGTCCCTGGTCGAGGATCTCACCCCGCGGCCAGCAGATGTAACGTGCCTAACGCAGCATCCTGGATTTGAGGCATGCTGCCTGAATCCCTTTGTGCTACAAATAGCATATTCACACTACAGGCAGGATCATGGCCCCCTTCAAGCCAGCACGCACGAGTATGTTCATGGTTTATGTTTACTTTACCAATCTTTTTACAGGGAGTACCCTACAACATCAAATACAATGGATAACTGTTTAAATGTTTATTACCAACTAGAAAATTGCCAAAAAAAAAAAAACCTGCACCATGGCCTTTAAGGAAAAAACTTTTAAATATGTCATTTTGGTGATCAAAGATGAGTTTTAAGGGATACAATTATTGACTGCCTTGCTGGTGGTTTGTGTCTGTAAGCTCCGTATAGCTTTCTGTTTTCTATTTATAATCTCTATTTACTATCATTCCTTGTTGTTTTTATTTGCTAAATTTAACTTAATCATCAACATATATTAGATATTGTCTAATATTGCCTATCACATTAATCTGACTACGCTAGCTTTTAAATAAATCGTTATCGGCTAGTATCTCGCTAACCTGTTAACCTGCCATCTGTGCTTACCGTCTTTTTTTTCTTGCATGCGCTCGTGCCATTTACGAGTCTATCAAACAAATGTGGTGAGTAGAATCAGTCAACAAACACGGAGAGTAATGTCTTCTCCTGTTATTGCCACTTTTTGCCTATATTGTCACTATTGTCAGTGTTTGTTTACTGTGCTCACAAGCTGAAATCTCATTGGTGAAGTCTCATTTGTTCGCGTTTAGTCACGAGGTAAATAGTTAGTAAATGCTAGTGAGGCGTGTCAAGCTGTATTCAATAATGACATTTCAGGTGAGTATAAAAGCAAGTAGTATATTGCGGCAGCCCTCGTGTGAAGCCCTCATTGTGTGAAGACCGAAGAGTGTAAAGACCAGCGACTCAACCGAGCAAGGACACTGACAAGGCACTTGAGTATTATTTTCTTGTTGTTTACTCTCTCTTCTACACAACTTTTCTTCTCATCTTTCTATTTGTGACCTCTCTTTCACTATGTGTTTTCAAATCCCTACTATTACCAGCCCACGCCACCCCCTCTGCCCCTGGTTATCTGATGTTCTCTGCTAACATTGTTCTAAACTCAGGGGTGCAGAGAGGAAGTGGTGCAAATCGAAAGATCCTACTGACCTTGGTCTTTATCAATCCCTCCTTCTCTGCTAATATCTCTACTGCTAAAATGACTTACAATCACAACAAACTGAACAATCCTTCTGACTCTGGCATGCTTTTCAAAACCTTCTCCTCTCTTCTCAACCCTCCTCATCCTCCTCCATCAACCCTAACAGCTGACGATTTTGCCACATTCTTCATAAATAAAACCACCACCATCCGCAGCCAATTTACCAAACCACAAACTGACACACATATCTTACCAACTAACACACACATTCTACATTTCTTCTCTCTGCTTTCAGAGGCAGAAGTCTCCAAACTCCTCCTTTCCAATCGCCCTACTACCTGTCTGCTTGATCCTATTCCCACTAATCTACTTCAAGCCACTTATTCCTCAGTTATACACGCACTCATGCACATCATAAACACCTCTCTTCAGACTGGTACTTTTCCCACAGCATTTAAGCAGGGTCGGGTAACACCACTGCTTAAGAAACCCACTTTAAATCCAGCACATCTGGAAAATGACAAACCGATATCCCTTCTTCCATTCGTCGCGAAAACACTTGAGTTGTTTTCAACCAGATCTCTTCCTTTCTTACACAGAACAACTTCCTGGTCAAAAACGAAGCTCTGAGACTGGCAAGAGCAGCTTCCAAATCCTTAGTTCTCATCCTGCTGGATCTGTCTCCTGCCTTTGACACAGTTAACCAATAGATCCTCCTGTCAATTTTAAAGACGAAGGGCATGTTGGGAACCAAACTACAATGGTTCAACTCTTACCTCTCAGGTAGGTCCTTCAGGGTGTCATGGAGGGGTGAGGTATCCAAGATCCAACATCTAGCTACTGGGGTGCCTCAGGGCTCAGTGCTTGGACCATTTCTCTTCTCCATCCACATGATATCACTTGGATCTGTGATTCTGATGACACACAACTCTACCTCCCATTCCAGCCTGATGATCCGACAGTTGCTGCTCGCATCTCAGCCTGCCTGACAGACATTTCTGCCTGGATGAAGGACCACCAAATTCAACTAAACCTTGCAAAGACAGAGTTGCTTGTGGTCCCGGTAGAGCTGGACGATATGGCCAAATTTTATAATCACGATATATTTCTTAATTTCGGTCGATACGATATAATTCCGATATCGATATGAACAATATAAAAGCCTCTGAAAAACTGCCAAGAACGCCCACAACAGATGTCTGTGCACACAATCTTCTGAAAAATGAATTGGCCAAGTCTATGAAACCTGCTGGAGTCTTTCGGTACTGCACCATAACAAACTACATGAAGCAATGAAGCAAACTCAATACCTGCTACAAGACTATGAAAGCATATGGGTAGCAATATTCCATTTGAAATGTAATATGCAAAATGACAATGCAATAAGTAAAATGGCAATGCATTTCTGTTTTTAAATTTACATTTGCCATTAAATTTTTGCAACGTTTGGTGCAAAATTAAAATTCAATTATATAATTTACATTTGCCATTCCATACACTAGTTTTAATATGTAAATTGAATATTTTAACGTTTTATAAGTTGCAAAATTAAAATGTATTACAGATATGGTTTGATGTGTTCCCGCTGCTAGTTGGCAGTCACTCTCCGGCACATTTTAAAGCACGCTGAAACACCGAAACACCACTGAATTTATACCACTGAATTAGTCTTTCCTCTCTTATCAACTATTTCGTCTGCTTTCTCTTCACTTGTGGAAGTTCGTTCGGTCACATTTGTATTGCGGTCAGGGGCGCTCATTCTGTACCTGAAACTTGCCGCGCTGGAGATCAGCTCTCTGCTCTTCTGCTCTTTCTAAAAGCTGCGCGCCTAACGTCAGTTATGTATATTGAAATATCAAAAATGTGTTTAAAAATCATATCACCGTTATCGGAAAGAAAATATCGCGATAAATATTGATATTGAATTATTGTCCAGCCCTAGGTCCAGATCAACCCAACACTATACCACAACTTCTCCATTCAGCTAGGTTCATCATACATAACTCCATCAAGGTCAGCCAGGAACCTTGGAGTTGTGATTGATGATCAATTGAACTTTACATACCACATTGCTATAATTGCTCAGTCCTGCAGTTTTGCCTTACACAACATTAGGAGGATCAGGCCCTTCCTATAAGAGCATGCTATATAACTCCTTGTCCAAGCACTTGTTCTATCCAGACTGGACTATTGTAATGCTCTCCTCGCAGGTCTTCCAGCTTGCACTGTCAAATCTCTGCAACTGATCCAAAATGCTGCAGCTAGAGTGGTCTTTAACGAGCCGAAGAGAGCACACGTCACTCCTCTCCTCACAAAATTGCACTGGATGGCAGTTTCTGCTCGCATCAAATACAAGTCACTGACTTTTGCCTACAGAACAACCACTGGCTCTGCTCCCTCCTACCTAAACTCATTACTTCAGACTTACGTGCCATCCAGAAACTTACGCTCTGCAAATGAACGCCGTCTTTTGGTGCCATCTCAAAGAGGCACAAAATGTCTTTCTCTGACCTTTTTCCATGCTGGTGGAATGACCTACCCAACTCAACCAGAGCTGCGGAGTCCATGGCCATCTTCAAGAAAAGGCTGAAGACGCATCTTTTTCGGCAACACTTGATCCATTAGTACTAACACTTTAGCTTATATTCTATATCAATTATCTTTATAAAAAAGAAAAAAATGTACACATACTGCGTTAGATTAAACTGGGAAGGGTCATAGCATTTGCATATTATTGTCCTATTGTTAGTTTAACTGCCTCCATTGCTCTCATTTGTAAGTCGCTTTGGATAAAAGCATCTGCTAAATGAATAAATGTAAATGTCACTTGCACTTCGTGTCACATGTATAGTATAGTATTCTCTGTCAGCAATGAGGGATTTAAATGCGATAAATGCAGGGAGATAGTCATATGCATAGCCGATATAAAAAACTGGATGACTAGTAATTTCCTACTTCTTAATTCTGAAAAAACCCCAGATATTCTAATTATTGGACAAAAAACTTCCTCATGTAATAACCTAGAATACTGTCTAACACTTGATGGCTGCTCTGTCAAGTCTTGGTTGTTGGTTAGGAACCTGGGTGTGCTCTTTGATACCATTCTTTCATTTGAAATTCAAGTGTGTAGAATCTGTAAAACCTGTATTTTTCCATCTTAAAAATATATCTAAATTACGTCATATGCCCTCAATGACAAATGCGGAACAATTAGTTTTTCATGACATCAAGGCTAGATTATTGTAATGCTATTATGGGTGGTTGCCCTACACGCTTAATAAATAAACTACAGCTGGTCCAAAACGCAGCAGCTAGAGTTCTTACCAGAACCAGGAAGTATGACCATATCAGCCCGGTTCTATCAACACTGCATTGGCTCCCTATTAAACATTGTAAGTAATCAGCAATATTTAAAAATTTATACAAAGCACCAAATGGTTTAGCTCCCCAGTACTTGAGCGAGCTCTTAACGCATTATAGTCCTTCACGTCTATTGCGATCTCAAAATTCCGGCCAGTTGATAATACCTAGAATATTAAAATCGACTACTGGCGGTAGATCCTTTTCCTATTTAGCACTAAAACTAACAGTCTTCCTAACATTGTCCGGGAAGTAGACGCACTCAAAAGTTCAAATCTAGACTAAAAACACATCTCTTTGACCTAGCATACACATAATACGTTATAGACTACCATTAATTCAATGTTAGGCTGCATAGATTAGGTCTCCCGGAACCAGGAACACTTCCCATAAATTCTGATGTACTTGTTACATCATAAGTAGGATGGCGTCTACGCTAATATTAGTCTCTCTGTTTATCCTGAGGTTTACCGCAGTAAGCTGGCCAGGCCGTATCCAGAGCTAATGAAGGACCTGCGTCTAAGGTTTGCTTTTTTGAGGTTTGTGCAGAGATAACCTTTTTTTTCAAAAAATTTTAAGGCCTGCACCTTGGAATCTATTTCAGGGTCTGCGTTCTCGAGCCACCAGGCACTGTTTTGTGCGGATGAGCAGGCCGGAGCGCATTGAGTGTTTTCTGTTAGAACGGTGTCGTGTTAGCGGCCCCTAAGTTAATAACTAATGATCTTTTCAACGGAAGTGAGTCAATCAATCAAAACTAACTTTAGCTGGACAAAAACTTTATTCTAGAGCTTCTGTAAAGCCAAAACAACTCTGTTACTGTAATTTCCTATTATCACTGTAAAGCTACTTTGAAACAATCTATATTGTTAAAAGCACTAGATAAATGAAGGTGACTTGACTTGACTACAGGGGCACTTTAATAAAGTAAAAAAAGTAAACACAGCTAATCCAATGACTAATAACAGCAAGGAAACAGCATGTTGAACACAACATACCAGACAACTGAAATGAGCAACAAAGAGGAACTTAAATACACAGTGATAATGACAACATAACAAACAGGTGTGATGATTAAATGAGTGTCCATGACAAATGATGCCTGGCAGGAAACTAGGAACAAAGGAAACAGGAAACTGATGAATTAAAAGTATATGAAAACAAACGAAAAACACTGGTTGAGACAATAAGAAAAGTCAATGGGGTAATGTCTACTGCATTGCATTACCATGGTAAGTGTGCTTCTAACGGCCACAATATGCAGTTTCAGGGATCATAAATACAGTTTCTCTCTCCATAGTTCCCACTTCAAGGGCTTTGGAAAGAGTAATGCATTGAGATAATCACTAGTTAACCGATTTAACGATAAAGCATATATTTGACCGAGATTTTTCATGTTTAAAAATGATTTCAAAGGCTGATAATCCGATTTTTTTCCTGTTTGGCCAATAGCTGTTTGAAGAAACACTTTTATTTTGACAGTGGTGATTTACTTTTTATCAAGTGCAAATATTTTTCTTATTTATATCTAATTGTTTTAACACAGTCTATATAAAATAAATACAAATTTCACAACATCAAATGTTGTGAGTTTATTTTATTTACTTATAAAATAAATAATGATTAATATATAGTGATATCGGCTTTATTTCTTGCCACCATGCTCTCCAAGATATCAGCATCAGTCAACCACTAATTATCATTCACGCTTGGAGTTCGCACATGTAAATGCAAAGAAGTCAGGAGAGTAACAAACAAGTGGGGTAAAGGGCAAGATGCAGGACAGGGAGCAAATATTGACAGAACAGAAAATATGCCACGTGCTTGAACACAGAAAACCAGACACCAAACATAAAAATTAAACCATGGCCTAAATGATAGGCTACTGTCAGGGAGGTTTGAAGTGACCATAATCTTTTTTTTTAGAGACACATTCCAAAACTGAGCGGGCACACTAGCTTCGGATGAATGCGCAGTCAGTGTTTGCATGAATGCATTTGTGTGGCATTGATTAATCGGTAATCTTAACCAATTAAATTATTAACAACAAAACAATTGGTCATTGATTTAGCATGAACAACCCCATGTCAACCACTGGTTCTTACCTGTCTTATGAAAAATCACAATGAGAACAAATGAACCAATCTGAACCAACAAATGAACCTATCTAAATCTAAAAGAATGCTTTACAATGTGTAAAAATTATTTTAAAAAGCATTACAATATCAGAGCACAGAGTCAACAAATCAATTATTACATTATCTATATTAATATTGTATGTTTGTTACCGAAAGAACAGTCGAGAGCCTCCGCCTGCTGCTACAGTGCTGATGTCAAGCTGTGGTGCCTGCAGGGTGATGCCAGCGACAGTTGCTTCAAACACATGTTCATACTGTCCAGCGTATCTGCTCACATCTGTAGATGTGCCTGTACAAATAAATCTATCATCAGTAATGTCAAAGTGCTCAAATGTTTCTTTCTGAAATCAGTTGAACCAGTTCAAACCTCCTTCACTGCATGCTAAGCATGAACAAATAAATACATAAAGTATAAGATTGGAGAGCTGTGTGTCAGGGTTATACTTTGGTTTTGTTTAGTTTCAGTATTTTGTTTCAGTCCTCCCTGTTTGCCTGTGTTCCTGCTCATTAGTTTCCCTGAATGTTAATTAATCCAACATCTGTTTCAGTTTTACTCAATTACTTCCTGTAATTGAAACCCTTAGGCTACGTTTACACGACAACAATATGCTTAAAACGGAGAAATTTTTCCTTTGAGTTTTCCACGTACAGACGACATCATTGTCAAAACGATCGCCATTCTCTCAGATGGCGCAGTGGATAAGACACATGCCTTTGGTGTGAGAGACCCAGGTTCGAATCCACTGTGAGACACCAATGTGTCCCTGAGCAAGACACTTAACCCCACTTAACTCACTAGAGGAGCACCCCCAGGACTTTTTAGAACGGATGTGCCTCACTCACTATCAAGTTCAAAGCACGAATTCCAGTGATCAGTCCCAGAAATGATTTTGCCACATTTGTGGAGGGGTGCTGGTGAATAACGGATAACCATTTTGAGTCTACAGCTATGCACAAGCCAGAGTCTGAATGGATGACTGAGCCAATCATCGCCGTGGGAATTGTAGTGGAGTACAACAGAATGCAGGAAGACTCCGCCCACACTCCCAAAGCTGAGGAGTTCCCACCCAGCCTCCTCTTCCAAAGACAGCCAGTTCTCCAGCCCTGCCTCTGCTGGTTCCCTTCAGCCCCTCAACTTCTCCTCTAATGCCACTCTGTGTGGATCTGACTTGGGTCTTCTCAGCCGCCTCCCTACTCAGATGGACTCTTTATGGCACGAGGACATTCCTTCTGGGAAGGGGAGCTACTGTCAGGATTATGCTTCTGTTTGGTCAGTTTCAGTGTTTTATTTCAGTCCTCCCTGTGTGTTCCTGCTCATTAGTTTTCATTAAAAATACTTTTGTTAAGTCTTAAGACTTTTGTTAACTTTTGTATGTTGCTTAAACAACATTCGAAACACGGCGTGACACTGTTTGAGAGGGTCCCTTTTCACTGTTGCACTGTGGTGAGGGCACTGCTGTGTGTGTTAATAAGCGTGACGGTGAAGATGGATAGGTTAAACCATAACTGATAGCTGTCAAATAATATTACAGTGTTCCCATACATTGGTTCACAATATCAACGATGCCCACCACAAACAGATTTTCCCAAATGCTACGACATAGTTGAATAAACGAGCACTGCACGTTTCAAAATCAAAATGCGGTGCATGTGTTTTTATATTAACAAGGTTTCCACACCTTGGTTAACTTCAAATAAATTCAAGGACTTTTCAAGGACTTTCCAGGTCCAATACCCTCAAATTCAAGGACTTAATGTGGGGACACATTTCAAGTGAGAGCAAGATTAACAATGTATCTTACAAGGTAACACGATGTACAATTTTGCGCATGTGAATGTCATGGCAACGTACAACACAAAGTACCTCACACGGGAAACACTTAACGCAATGCGTAAATGTGCATAGCTAAATCAAGCAAGCTAGTATGCATAGGCCACAAAGTGTTGGCGAAATAACACCGTAGGGAATAATATAAATTGCACAAAATAAACTCAAGCACTTTTTCAAGGACCTGTATCTATGTATGTTTATGCTGGCAACAAGGGAAAGACCTTGTGACAGCACGGAGAGACAGCTGACAGGAGGAAAGACACCCCAATGGGGCTGGTAAGCGTTAGCTACCCTTGTCGGCAGTATTCAGCTCTGTGTTTACAGGATGCTGGAGACACCCGCCCAAGGCTTCTGTGAAATTAAAGAGGAAAATACCCCTAGAGTCTGCGAGAGCGGGGGCGGAAGATGACTCAATGTTGGACAACATGGTTAACGACTTAGGAATGGAAACGGATATGAGTATGGAGAGCACTTCACAAAAGACAAGTTCATGATCTGCAGTTAGCAAAGACATTGAACTCCAAGCTTGTGTCTGTGGCTGGAGCAAGGCGACAACGGTCAGAGGTTTGAAGATACATCAAGGAAAAATGAAATGCTTGAGGGAGAAGGGACAAGGGCCTCGCATTGATCAGTACTTCTTACGAAGTCAGTCAAGTCAGTCGAATGAAATCCAGCGACAGGAAGCAAACCACAGTTCGCAGGATATCAGCACCCCTGTCATAGAGGAGAGGAGGGTTTGCACAGTTAGTGATGAACATATTGATACTTGTGAACTGGGTCAGACTAACCAGCATAAGAGAGAAAAGAACCTCAACGGGCATAGGCCTGGAGTTAGATGGCCAAGAGCTTGTGAGAAAACTGCATGGGACACGGTAAACACAGATCTATGCTTTGCATTGGAAAGATTAACTGGTACAGTTGAAAAGAAGCTGGATAAAATTGGGGACATCATTTACACATATGGAAGTGAGAGGTTTGGTGTCGAGAAAAGGAAGGAAAGAGTACAAACTACTCCTGGAATGTCTAGACGGCAGCAGAAAATTGTAGGGTTAGTTAGAGAAAGGAGACAGCTAAGGAAGCAATGGAAAAGAGCAGAACAAAGTCAGAAGGAGGGACTCAATCTCTTACAAAGGGCCATAAAAGATAAGCTTGCAACATTACGCAAAGCTGAGCGCCTACGGAAACGCTACAAAAAGAAGGAGCGTGCGAGGACTAATTTCTATAAAGACCCATTCAAATTTGTAAAGAAGTTATACACCAGTGAGAAGAATGGCACATTAATAGCATCTAGGGTTGAGCTGGAGAGATATTTGGAGGAAACACATACAGATGCAAAAAGGCATGAGCCTATTTCAATTCCGTCAGACATCCCACCTATCAATCCTTCAGAATACCAAATGGAGGTCTGTGCACCTAAGTGGAAAGAGGTGGAGCAGACTGTGAGAAAGGCAAGGGCTTCATCATCTCCAGGGCCTAATGGAGTTCCGTACATAGTGTATAAGAATGCTTCGGGAGTTCTACAAATTCTGTGGAAATTGATAAAAGTGGCATGGGAAAAACAGGTGCTACAAGCATCAGTCAGTTTCGTCCTATTTCACTATTAAACGTCGAAGGTAAGATTTTCTTCAGCATTATTGCTCAGAGATTGTCAACCTACCTATTAAAGAATGGCTTCATTGACACTTCAGTTCAAAAAGCGGGCATTAAAGGGTTCTCAGAATACTTAGGATGTTCTCAGAATGCATATCATTGTGATCTGGCAACAAATTCAATCAGCTGAAAAGGAGAGGAAGGAGCTCCATGTGACATTACTGGAGTTGGCTAATGCATATGGTTCAGTGCCACATGGCAGCATTTGATTTTTACAGAGTACCGATGTCAATAACAAATTTAGTGAAAGCCTATTTTGGAGATTTGCAATTTAGTTTCTCAACACCAGAATTCAGCACAACATGGCAATGCCTAGAGGTTGGAATAATGGCAGCATGCACCATTTCTCCACTGGCTTTTACCTTGACAATGGAAGTAATCATTAGGGCATCAAAATGGGGTAGTAGGAGGAGAGCGCTTGGCTTCTGGGATGCGACCTCCACCAATCAGAGCATACATGGATGTCATGACAACCATGACTACAACAGTAGCCTGCACTAATCGGTTATTGGGTAAATTAACCGATAACATTGAATGAGCACGAAAGCAATTTAAGCCCTCTAAATCAAGGAGCATCTCCATAATTAAAGGTAAAGTAGTAGATAAAACATTCTTCATTAATGGTGAGGCAAAACCAACAGTTCCTGAGAAGCCAGTGAAGAGTCTTGGGAGATGGTACGATGGGGATCTAAAGGACACAGTTCGAGTGGGAGAAGTTAGACGACAGGCAGTAGAAGGGTTAAAGAGTTGAATAAACAGCTGCGCTCTAGCAGGCAAACTAAAACTCTGGTGCTTTCAGTTTGGTCTAGTGCCGAGGCTGCTGTGGCCACTGACTGTGTACAAGGTTTCTTTGACAACAGTGGATAAGCTGGAAGCGTTAATAAGTTCAGATATGGTTGGGAGTTCCACGCTGCCTCAGCAGAGTGGGACTTTATAGTAAAGAAATATTGCAGCTACCAGTCTCTGCTTTAACCGAGGAGTTTAAGTGCGCAAAAGTCAGACTGGAAATTACCTTAGTAGAGTCAGATGGCAAATGTGTAAGGGACGCAGCACCTGTGTTAAAAAGTGGAAGAAAGTGGTCAGCAAAGAAATCTGTGGAAAATGCAAAGGCTGCCCTTCAAATTGGTGATATCGTGGGACAGGTACAGAATGGAAGAGGGGGTTTTGGGCTCAATTTAGCTCCTCATAAATGGCACAAGGCAGCCCCAGCTCAAAGGAGGAAGCTGGTAGTCAACGAGGTGCGAAAGCAGGTGGAGAGGATGAGGTGTATAAAGGCCATTTCCCAGGCCAAAGCAGGGAGAGTGGATGAGATGGGAGAGTGTGGAACAACGCAAGATAGGCTGGCAAGACCTTTGGTAAATGGAATTAGAATTAGATTAGAATCAGTTTCCTTATCAGGTCAACATATAATGTTCTCCCATCCCCACAGAACCTAAACCTCTGGGTAGGAGAGGAGCCCTCATGTCCTTAGTGTTCATCACCTGCCACATTAAGGCACATTTTGACAGGATGTAAGGTGGCTCTTAGCCAAGGAATGTTTACTTGGCGCCATGACCAAGTACTGCGATGTTTGGCTTTAGCATTGGAAGACAAGTGTAACATGACCAATAAGTTGCCACCTGTTCTAGCAAAACAGAAGACAATATTCCTCCGCCCAGGCGAGAAACCACCAAGAAAAGGTGCTAAAACCAATTCTCGCCCTGGACAACTGGAAGCTGCTAGGGACTGGAAAATGCTGGCTGATCTTGATCAACGGCTTATTTTTCCACCTGAGATTGCCACCACTATATTTCAACCAGATATTGTTTTGTGGTCTGGATCAGCACGCATTGTTCACCTGATAGAGTTAACAGTGCCATGAAAGGATGCTGTAGATGAGGCATATGAGAGGAAGAAACTGCGGTATGCTCATCTGTCCACTGAAGCAGAACACCGAGGATGGAGAGTCCGGGTGTATCAAGTGGAAGTGGGTTGTCGAGGATTTGTGGCACACTCTACAACCCGGTTCCTCAGAGATGTCGGATTCAGTGGCCAAGAGTTGTGTCGCACAGTAAAGAACTTATCTGAAGCAGCAGAGAGGAGCAGCAACTGGCTGTGGTTGAGACGGAAAGATTCTGGCTGGCTGTGTACAGGCCGCCACGCTACAATTTCGAAGAATTCTTGAAAAACTTGAAGAGCCTGTTGGTTAATTTGTATATTTGCATAGTTATTACAGTTGTTACGTTCCTATGTATTTTGCGTGAATGAGGATTGGTGTTTGGACAGATATTGTGTTTTGCGGTAGGTAGTATGCCATACGGAACCGTTGCCATTGAACTCGCTTTAACGACGGCAGTGGGGCTCGACAGCCTTAGTCTAACGGGTTGGCGCATATGGTCGGGTTGCGGTGAGATTGTGAGAGGTTAGGTCACATGTGAACTACGAGAAAGGAGCAACCTCAGCAGCAGGAGGGATGTAAGGGTCAGTAAGCTGGGCTGAGTTGAGTGGGGGATGGAGGGGGGTGACTCTGGGACGCCAGATTCACTGTCGAGCCCTCTTGAGGTGTCGTGGGCTAGTCGACGAAACACTGAGGATGGAAGGTGCCCACTTGAAGACCCTACAGATGTCCCCTACTCGGCTCAATCCAGACGGTTGTCATGCTGATTCACTGGGAGACCGCACTGTGGTTGCAGCCGTTGTGTGTCCTGACACGCCAAATACACTGCAGCCATTAACACCAGACAGTAGGAGATTCACATCAGCATATGGAAAGAAGCGTGAATGGAAAGAAGCGTAAATGGATGGAGAAGCATAGGTTACTTTAAAGCTACGTCTTAGTTGGTGCTTATCTTGGCGAAAGCAGAGTACAAATCAGCATGAAGTTTTAACATCTACTCTCGTGTAATGGAAATCAATCAAAAACTTTCCAGGGCCTTGAATTTTTTTTCTTCAGATTCACAAACTTTAAAGGATTTCAAGGACCCGCGTGAACCCTGTATTAATGAATCTTTGTAGGGAAATGAAACCGGCATAATTTTGAAAAATACTGTGACATACATTTTTGGTCATACTGCCCAGCACTAGGCTATATTAATACCTTCACTGTATTTGATCCACTGTAAATAATATTTTGCACACTAGGATGTATGTTGTGTAACCAGATTATGACTCATTGACTTTTATGCTGCCCCTCTGAACCCAGACAGTTGTTTCTGTAATAAAAGATAACATGCGATGCTGGCTATGTAATTCTGATGTCAATAAAGATCATTTGGCTGTCAATGCTTAATTTAGGTTCATTATCAAAGGTTGCAATTTCTTCTTTAGGCAACTCTATATTATTTACCACTATTCTGTTCATTAGTGTATTTACAATGAACAAAATTATAAACACAACACTTTTGTTTTTGCCCCCATTTTTCATGAGCTGAACTCAAAGATCTAAGACTTTTTCTATGTACACAAAAGGCCTATTTCTCTCAAATATTGTTCACAAATCTGTCTAAATCTGTGTTAGTGAGCACTTCTCCTTTGCAGAGAAAATCCATCCACCTCACAGATGTGGCATATCAAGATGCTGATTAGACAGCATGATTATTGCACAGGTGTGCCTTAGGCTGGCCACAATAAAAGGCCACTCTAAAATGTGCAGTTATCACACAGCACAATGCTACAGATGATGCAAGTTTTGAGGGAACGTGCAATTGGCATGCTGACTGCAGGAATGTACACCAGAGCTGTTGCCGGTGAATTGAATGTTCATTTCTCTACCTTAAGCCGTCTCCTAAGGCGTTTCAGAGAATTTGGCTGTACATCCAACCGGTCTCACAACCGCAGACCACGTGTAACCATACCAGCCCAGGACCTCCACATCCAGCATCTTCACCTCCAAGATCGGACAGCTGCTGCAACAATCGGTTTTCATAACCAAAGAATTTCTGCACAAACTGTCAGAAACCGTCTCAGGGAAGCTCATCTGCATGCTCGTCGTCCTCATCGGGGTCTCGACCTGACTGCAGTTCGTTGTCGTAACCGACTTGAGTGGGCAAATGCTCACATTCGATGGCGTCTGGCACTTGGTGTTCACTTGACAGATGAATCCCGGTTTTCACTGTTACAGGACAGATGGCAGACAGCGCGTATGGCGTAGTGTGAGTGAGCGGTTTGCTGATGTCAATGTTGTGGATCGAGTGGCCCATGGTGGCGGTGGGGTTATGGTATGGGCAGGCGTATGTTATGGACACCGTTATGGACAGCGTGTTCCAGGTCCTGCCAATATCCAGCAACTTCACACAGCCATTGAAGAGGAGTGGACCAACATTCCACAGGCCACAACAATCTGATCAACTCTATGCAAAGGAGATGTGTTGCACTGCATGGGGCAAATGGTGGTCACAGATTTGCGGGGTGGGGGGGATTTGTAAAGGTGTGAATCGCCCTTCAAGTGTAAGAAATAAATATTTGCATGTATGTGTGCATTAAAAGTACAATTTCAGCAATGAGAACATTTCTGAGCCAAATGAAGATAAAGATGTGCTCTGGTGACTGGCGTGTTTATTGAACCAATCAGATAAGAGTAAAACTAGAGTCAGCGAGAAGCTCATCTGATTGGCTACATGAAGAAGGTGGACCCGCCCTCCTCTTTGCACTTGCAAAACTCAGTGAGTGAGAGAATCGTGCCAAAACTGGAAGCGCAGGTAAAAGAAAGATGCAACTGTACAAATCGGGTTATTTCGGGAACTTTTTGCCAAGTCTTTTAGACATTTGCAAACAGAGAAACGGGGAATGCGGCACCTGTAGCCCATTTCCTGCACACGCCTGTGCACGGTGGCTCTGGATGTTTCTACTCCAGACTCAGTCCACTGCTTCCGCAGGTCCCCCAAGGTCTGGAATCGGTCCTTCTCCACAATCTTCCTCAGGGTCCGGTCACCTCTTCTCGTTGTGCAGCGTTTTTTGCCACACTTTTTCCTTCCCACAGACTTCCCACTGAGGTGCCCTTGATACAGCACTCTGGGAACAGCCTATTTGTTCAGTAAAGTCTTACCCTCTTGCTTGAGGGTGTCAATGATGGCCTTCTGGACAGCAGTCAGGTCAGCAGTCTTACCCATGATTGCGGTTTTGAGTAATGAAACAGGCTGGGAGTTTTTAAAAGCCTCAGGAATCTTTTGCAGGTGTTTAGAGTTAATTAGTTGATTCAGATGATTAGGTTATTAGCTCGTTTAGAGACCCTTTTCATGATATGCTAATTTTTTGAGATAGGAATTTTGGGTTTTCATGAGCTGTATGCCAAAATCATCAGTATTAAAACAATAAAAGACCTGAAATATTTCAGTTGGTGTGCAATGAATCTAAAATATAGTTTAATTTGTATCATTACATTATGGAAAATAATGAACTTTATCACAATATGCTAATTTTTTGAGAAAGACCTGTATTTGTGAACAATATTTAAGAGAAATAGGCCTTTTGTGTATCTTGTATGATTTGTCCGATATTTTTCCTATACCGTTTATTAAACAATGTGACTTGTGTTTTGTCTTTTTATCTCTCTCTCTCTCTCTCTCTCTCTCTCTCTCTCTCTCTCTCTCTCTCTCTCTCTCCTTTAGTTTTAAGCAGGTTGACGCAGGTATTTAATTGGCTCCTTCATTTGTCAATCTTGGAGAAGCATACTGACGACAACGCGTGTCTCCACCAATGAGGGCGGGTTATGTGAGTATAAAAGAGAACACTTGCATGGAAAGCGGAATGATTTTCTTTGTTTGATTCATGCCTGTGCACCTGTTGTTAATGTTTGCCCTGTATCTTGACTATATATAATGTTTATGGTAAAGTCTGTGTTCTTTGATCCCTTAGTGTATGATGGCTCATTCGTTCCTTTTTCTTTGTGTTAATTCCCAGTTTGTTTGTTTTGTTATTAAACAGGGGGAAAAAAAGGACAGGTAAGATATCACGTGATATACAGTAGTAATGAGTAGTTAATTTAGGGCATTTCGACGCTGAAGATTTTCTTTTGATTTGGGTTTCTTGTGAATCACCTGTATCGTAGTGAACATCTCCTTTTGTGTTTCATAGAAAAAAGTCAGTCATAGGAGTTTTAAACAACATGAGTAAATGATGATCTCTTACCTCCCATGTCGAAACCAATGACGGGCTTCTTTTCCGTAAACCCATAACATGTGACAGCATAGCCCACAACTCCTCCAGCAGGACCAGAGAGAACTGCCCGAGAGCCACAGAACTGCTCCATTGGTGTCAGCCCACCATCTGACTGCATGAACAACACATCCACACCCTGAGAGAGAGAGATGGGGTATTTAATTAAAGGGGCAGGAAGCGATTTCTGAGAAACACTGTTGAAAGTGGTTCGGACCAAGCACCACAACACACTTGTAGCCAATCAGCAATAAGGGCGGTATAAACTCACGATGGGGGAGGAGAGAAAGTAAGCAAGAGGGAGATTTGTGGAAAGACTGCCGAAAGAGAGATGGCTGAGAGACATTACAAAAGAGAAAAGGTCAGAGAAATATAACAGGAAAAAGAAGGTTTATGATCAGGCAAGAGCTTTAGGACCCACGCGAACATTAGAAAAGCCTTCCAGTGTTGGAGAGACTGTAGCAGGAAGGCCTGAAAAATGGACGTTGAGGTTGTCTTGTTTCTGTTTCATTTTTTGTTCTTGTCATTCATTCGTCATCAACTCTTGCATTGCGTGTTTGTGCATTTTGGGCATGGAGCAATGAAGGGAGGGGTGTGTTTGTTTGGGTTGATTTCAAATATTGATAGTATTCAACAATGTTCTCAGAAATTGCTTAATGCACCACACGCACATACCTTCAAGCCTCCTTTAAAGCCTGCAGTGAATTCAGTGAGGTAAAGGTGTATTTTTGGTGTGAGGTAGGCATCAGCACAAACAGTGTACCCACGAGGCACTGCTCGCACCATAGGCATAACCTCACTGGAAAGAGACACCTGAGTGAAACCAAGACGCTTCGCCAAAGACCCCACAGCCTTTTCATGAGCCGCCCATCTGAAACACACAATCAGGAATGATAAATATGATTTCAATCAATATAATCAAATGTCTCAGACAGTGTGCTTTCATTATTTCAGTGTTTGATATAATGGCACATTGGGCATTATATTATGAATCTTTTGCATAGTCTCTAAAAAACAATGTAGGGTATGGACCAATCAGACACACACTAATTATTCATTATATACAAAGGTTTATGAAACTCCAAAACTAACAGCCCAAATGAACGAACACAAGGGCAGAAACAGTGTCATGTTACAGGGCATGATAAGGAGATTTTACGACCTCAGAGGAATGTGGCCACATGCACAAGAGAGCAGGGGTGGTAAAAGTACTCAAAAATTATACTCGAGTAAAAGTATATATACCTAAATAAAAAATGACTCCAGTAAAAGTAGAAAGTCCTCCATTCAAACATCACTTGAGTAAAAGTACAAAAGTATCCGATTAAAAACGTACTTAAGTACCGGAAGTAAAAAGTAAATATTCAAACTGTAAATATAAATAATTAAAACAGATCAATTGTTTTGGGAGTGATATGCAATGTTTTAATTGAACAAATTATTAGATACTGCAATTAAGAATTTGTTAGATTTGCAATCATAAGAGACAATGAAGCACCTTGCGTCAATTCTAAACAATTTCATTAAGTTTAGTGACAGCAAATTATGCTTAATTTTTAAATTAAGAAAATCTCACCTAATTCTGTAAACATAGGCTACAGAGAGCCCTGTCAGCTGGTATTATTACATGTTAAAAATACATGTGATTTTTATTATAATAACAACTTTATAATATCTTGATGGTATAATTAAAAATATAATAAATATATATTGCACATTAAACAAAATACTAATTTATACTAATATTAAATATATTATAAAATACTAATTTTTCTAGCCAACTAACATGGTATGGTCATTAAATGTTTTTTTTTTTTCGTGAGGTAAATGTAACGTTATATGACATATTGTTCTCCAGCTGTTTTATTGACCTCTTTCTGCGGTTGAAAAACACTGATTTATTGATATTATGTATAAGGTATATACATTTCGGTAAGTTGTACTGTATCTTTCAACATAGGCTACCTATTATTGTTCATTTGTGTTTATTTACAATTAACTAATAGTAAAGAGATTAACGGCACCCCATATAGCAGGCTCTAGCTATCTGTCACGTCAAATTTAAAACGTCCAAAACGGTATTTATTGTTTGAATTTCGTAATAAAATTGACAGAATCTGAGAGCTGAGAATTTGTTTCATATCAAAAGTAACCTAATCTGTCTTGTCTGTCGGTGTCAATGTCCTCCTTGCTTCGCGATTTTTCTCTGCGTGAGAAAATGGATGTGTGTCGTGAGAGCGTGTGGAAAGTGTCAATTGCGTGAGTCTGAATGAGTGAGAGTTGGCAGCTCTGCAATAGACATGTTCCATAACATTAGCTGCATCAAACAGAAGATGTGCAAGATTCAAGGTAAGCGGGAATCTCGGGATCATTGCTGGGCAGAGCTGCACCTTCACCTGTTTCTGCGGTCATCTTCCACAATGGCGAACTGACTGCTATGTGAGCGTATGCTGGCAAAGAGCTTGAGCATTCTTTTTTTCAAAATAAAACCAAGTTTTTCATTGGTTTGGAAAGCCAGTGTAATAAATACTTGGAGCAGGCATGGGGAAATGTAACGGAGTAAAAAGTAAACTTTGTCTTTAATATTGTAGTGGAGTAAGAGTAAAAGTAGATGCAAATAAAAAATACTCAAGTAAAGTACAGATCCCCGAAAAAAATACTTAAGTAAAGTAACGAAGTATTTCTACTTCGTTACTTACCATCACTGCAAGAGAGAGACTATGGAAGACAAAAAGCCTCTTTAAAACAGACTTTGCTGCATTAATCATAGACTAACTGATCTATAAATGAATATGCATAAAACTGTGAAAGAAACAGTGTAAATGGTTTACTGTCTCGTGTACTATTAGGTATATAGTATGGTATGTATCCTGGTATACAACCAACTAACGATCAATGTAACCTCACCTGTATCATGCCTCCTACCTAATTAATCCTCATTTAATGACTCACACTTTGATGTACATCACCTTCTTCTAGAATGCAGTGTGGGTGTGTTATAGCTATCTGAGCATTAATGAAGGTATAACCACGCTAGGGACAAAGACCCGTAAATCAACTAAGAGCCACTTTTCCTCTCAGACATGTTACCTTTCTGATTGGTCGAGTTCAACCCTTAGGGAAGGATCTTTTCCAGGCTTTATTAGAGAAAGTCCACATGTGACCTGCCTCTCTTAGTTCTTTCATCCAGCCGCAACACTGTTCTGGTGATACTGGGGAACCCCCTCCCCCTCCACGGGGGCCCCAGGGCCCAGCAGGCCTCAATTCAACCAGATATGGGCTTAGGGCAGGAGAGAGAAGAATCTCTCACAAAGAACCAAGGACAATCTCAGGAGTTTTGGAACAAAGACTCCAACCAACAACGACTCCAATCACCCATCCTTCCGACTTCCTCACTTCTCCTGGGTGCTCGGCGTGGCCTCAACAGGGCACCAGGCCCTGACCAAACCTGCGTTCCTGGAGAAAGAGAACTCTCAACCAACTTCCACTTGACACTGCCGGAACCATCAACGACTTAAATTTTCAACAACTTCAAGAATTGTTCCCACTACAAATGCAAGTATTCAATTCAATGAAATGTGAAAATGAAATTCTGATGGTTCTTCTCATAGTCCCTTTTTCCGGTTTCCAATTTAATCCTATCACCAATCTATTTCTGTATTTCTGTATATATGTGTGTTTAGTTTATTTATGTTTATGATTTAGTTAATAAAACTTATGCACTTTATCTATTTGGTTCTGATTCGCTTGCAATACGAAGTCCCTTTACGGTTTTTGTTTTTGCTACATGCTCAAAACGCTGTACATGCTAAGAAATAATTATTCTTCTGTGGCCAGGGAAGATACCCTTTTCTTAGAATAAATTAATAATCAAAAGAGTTCGTTGGACGAACTGATTAATTGATTGTAATATTAATTTAGCCATGTCAAGTTAATCCAATTAACTGACCGAAATATTCATAATTAATCATAACAAGTTATTATTGATTATTAATATTTCATATAGCTAGGTTCCTTACAACAAACACTTATAGTGTAAGACAAGAAAACAAAATCGTATCACCACACCACAGTAAAATTACTTTACAATTTTCAAAAGTTAAAAGATTATATTTTAATTATAGCAATTGTAACGTTGATATATAAGATATTACATAGTCTTGCTCCATCACCTCTTAAACAACTCGTAATACTTTATACCACTGCTACCATCTTCATCTTCAAGAGGTGATTACCACCTCTTTTTATCTAAATTTAATGTAGCAGATTAAAAGCCATACCATACAATATTGGAATTCCTTGTTGAGTACTATTAGAGAGTGCAATACTCTAAAAATGCTTAAATTAAAATCACACAACAATTTAAGCTGATATTGTTACATATACAGTGAATTGTCTCTGAACAAAAAAAAAATAGATAATTAAAAACAATAAATAAAATAAAAACAAATTATTTGAGAGACTGGTAATGGGCATTATCTGTGATAGTACATTGATCTCTTAAAAAATTTCAAATGATCAAGGAAAATTTGATTTCTTAATTCATGACCCCTTTAATACTAAATTCCTCCAATTTAATTTGAAATATAATAGATAAATGAAATGCATAATGGCACCAGTTCCTATTGTATGAAACAAGACAGTAGTGCTGTTTTCTGTTAATCAGGTGATCGGTTCTGATATACAGCACTGCTATGGATTACAGTCATTATTAAGAAATATCAGATCACAGAATGCTGCAATTGACCAAATAGAAAAAAACATATTCCAGAGAGCCATGTAATAATAAATACATAAGATGTATATAATGATCTATACAAACGTGTAAGAATGCAGTAGCAGCACCGCCAGACTTCTGATGCCTTTGGATTGCACACGTCTCAAATCCTGCTCAACACGTTGAAGATCCAACTCACGCCACACCTCAAGACTTTCTCCAGTACTGCCTAAGAGAAACAGAGATGCCATGCTTAGATTTCATGCAGTTGACATTAGTGATACTTTTCTGAGATTGTATAAACAAACAAAACTAGTTTCATATGACATACAATGTTAGCCACGGTTTCTTACACTCCAAATAGCTTTAATGGCCATTTTTACACTCTCTCTCTGACCATATGATTTATACATGCCATTTCTATTGCAATGCCTTTAGGATGTCTAGAGGTAATTTACCTCTGTAATAACCTTGACAATGGTTCTGAATGGGCATCATATGCATTCATATTTGTGACAAGTAGTGAAATTTCAGACCAAAAATTCTTCGCAGCTAAGTTTCAATAATTGCTCTTATTGGAGAATTTTTTGTCCTCTAAAACTAACAATACATTGTTTGTGATATAATTAATTTGATATAGAATAGTACTTATATATAAAGTCATTTACTACAAAAGATTAAGAAAACCTTAATCCCTCATGATATGACTTGTTAAAATTAGGTATATGTAGTAGATGCTGACATGTTGTTCACCTGTTACTATTCGTTTGGGCTCATTTCTGGGAAGCTGACAGGAATCTTGTGTGAGAATAACCCTCTCTTCCACTTCAATCACCTCCTCGTACAGCACATCCGGCATACACACCTCCTAAAACAACAACACACACTTTGAAACACTCACGCACAGCCCCTACAACAACTAAATGATCTTGATTATCTTGGAATTTCATCAAAGCATTCTTGGTTGTGAACAGTTTTTCAGTGGTGAACATATTTTCAGTGGTGAGATGAAACACTGTCAAAAGACTAACCTAATTTGGTATTATCATTTATCTTCTGGGGTTTCATACAGCTGCATTTCCATTGTGTACTTTGATTTTCTCTAAAAAAATACTGTTTTTATGCAAAAACTACTGTGTTCTAATAGGTGGGGGAAACCGGAGAACCTGCAACATCATTACAACATCAATACTGACCAAAAACTGGTATGGCCCCAATATACTGTGTATCCCAAATGGAAACTGGAATTGTGGCAGATAGGATTTTTGCAGACTCGCAGTTATTTATGAAAAATACCCTTGTCCTGAGAACAGAGTTTAAACTTTCTGTTAAGATTTAACTTCATTATATAGTTGACCCTTGCCTGACTATACATCAGTGTGGTTTCATCGTGGTCCCCTTTTAGCCAAGAGCTTTTACAAAAATATGATCCTGGAATTTTACAATTCAGAATACACATTACAATAACATTATTCCAATTTAAGAATTTTATTCTACTAAAGAAAACAAACAGTTGTAACATTTGACTCAAAACTTTTTAAAAATTACTTTTTGGGTCAAGAAGTCTTTTTCGATAAAAAAAAGAAAGAAGTGTTTTTTTTTAGATGGACAATTTGAAGGACAACGTACCCGAATAATGAGACGGGCACTTTAATGGCACAGACATTTGTAGGTATACTCTATTGGCTAAGAACTCATGTCGGCATTTGCATAGTTGTGTAACGTATGTTTCTGGACTCAGTGATTCAGACCACTAGTAACATCAGGTCTGTTTCTCCATCTCCAACTCACTTTTTATCATCCCTCCCACTAATCTTTTATTCACTCTTGAGGTAGTGTGGCATAGTAGCAGCAGATGATTCAAAGATACAAGGGGTGACCCCTGAGCCCGTATACACTTTTAACTCTTAACCCTGGATAACTGTAAGGGGTCAGTCGCTTATAAGTATGCTGTTGAATTATTATTACTCACCACTATTTGAGAAGGAATCTGTTTTCGAACAAATCTTTAAGATTATTCTCGTTCATTTCAACATTTCTCTTTCATGAACAACTTATGTTCATTTAAGGCTCTTACTTTTTAAGCCTATGACTTTTTTTCTGTCTTTCTGTCCATTGCACAACCTAGTAGCATTCGAGTATGGTCTTTGTAGGAGAATTTCCATGGTTGGACCCACTGAAGAAATACTGAATGAGTTGGTGGCTGGATTCAGGGTATAGTAGCATACAACTCTTATTATTTCTGCCATATTTTAAATAATAGCAGAAATAGTATGAGTATCATGCCATTTCAAAGTCAGAAAGTATTTTGAGTGAGAATGAACTCTCAGAACCTGCTGACCAACAGCAACTGAATGAATTCAGTTTGGCAAGTTAGTCAATCTCTTGTTAATCAAAAAAAAAATAAAAAAAAAGGAGGGGGGATTAATGTGTAATCTACATTCAAAAGTTTGGGGATCAGTAAATGTTTTTATTTTTATTTTAAAGAAATAAATACTTTTATCCATCAATGATGCATTAAATTGATCAAACGTCAAGGTAAAAGCATGTTACATTATGTTACAAAAGATTTCTCCTACAAATAAATGCTGTTCTTTTTAACTTTTTCATCAAAGAATACAAAAAAATAAATCATGGTTTTCGCAAAAAATTAAGCAGCACACTGTTGACGCGAATGGCTGTAATGTGATGCGCATAACGAAGAAGTAGAAAACAAAAACAGTTTTTGTTTAATCCACAAACTAAAACTCAGGGCCCGTTTTTTCAAAAGTAATCCACTACGATTTGGATAACGGATTGGATCAAATCTTGAAAATGGGTTTTTCAAAAGAAAAACGGATTACATAATCGGATTAGATTACGTAATCCAAACTTGGTTTTGATCTGGATCAAACCTTTAGTTTGGGTTTTTCAGAACTTTTTTGTAGGATTTGGATCACTTTGATCCAAAATATCTGGATTAAACTGATCCCATCAGAAGGGTGGATTCAGCGTGGATTTCATGCCCAAAATGTAATGAAAACTTTAAAAATGTCTCAAATAATACTATATTTGGATCATGCAGTATCTTACAAGATATCCTATTTATTCATAAGGTTTTAATTTTATTTGTTCATCCGTCAGGCTACAGTGATTAGGTAGGCTTTAACGTATTCAGCCTTTCAGTATAGGCCTACACCAAAGTAGAAAGAGTTTGGCCTCATAAAATAATCCCCCAAACAGCTGTCAAAATTGACCAAAAGCAATACATTTTATTCTGTCACTAATTGACATATATATTCATCACAATCAAAAATATATTTGTTTTTAGAATATTTATTAGTGATGCATGCAATGATTACAGAAAAACCAAAAAAATGCAAAGAATGGCAATCACTGATTTTTGAAATCCAAAACAAATCCAAATCAGAAATAGTGTCTAACTATTGGGTCTTTTGTTGCACGTCCTGTTTGCTCGTTCTGGCAGAGGAACAACTGACTCTGACCAAACTGCAGCAAACCAAGGCCAGACTTGAGATCCGCCTCCTAAAGGCTACGCTCAGACAAGCTGGTCTCTCCACATCAGATGAGGAAGTCAGAAATTATTGTGGAGTATTTGACATTAAGTCTTTTTTTTTATTCAACACATCTATATTTGAAACTTGTTATAAATATCCTCAATGTACATTGTTTGTGTTGTAGGTCTCAGATTTGCGGACTGCTGGAAGAAAATGGGGTGGGGTTTTTCTTGTTTTTAGTTTTTTTTTAAATGTGTGTTTTCATTTCAAATAAAAATAAACTTATATTGACCCCACACTGGCTATTCTACTTGTTGCTCTTTACATATCTATAGTTCTACATTGTGATTTCCTATCCTGTTTGAGCACTGGTTTTCCAGATTTGGTGATCCTGAAAACTTCCTATCCGGATCGGATTGATCCAATCCGATGTTGCTTTGAAAAACTGGCTCAAACGTAAACTGGATTACGTGATCACGGATCGCAAAAAAAAAAGGATTATTAAATCCGGATCAATTTTATCCGGATTAAACCTTTTGAAAAACCGGGCCCAGGAGATCACAGGAAATTTTAACTAAGGTCTGGGACTAGACGACTTTCAAATCTTAAGGTCCTCCTGTAGTCTAAAGTCTAATTTATTTATAGAGCCCTTTCCACTACAAAGGAGACCAAAGAACTGTACAGTTAAAAGCAGTCAACAGATAATAGCAAATAACAATAAAACAAAACACAAGACAACAATCAATAGTAACAAAAACAAACAAAAAGCAGCGAGGAAAAGACATAATATACACATAAAAAAAAAATACTGCTGCCAAAATGTCAAAATTTTTAAAAACCATACAAAACAAATGTGTTTTCAATCGAGATTTAAAAATATCAATTTATGGTGCAGATCTAATGTCAGGTGGAAGGGTATTCCACAGTCTTGGGTCGGCAACAGAAAAAGGACGATCCCCTTTAGTTTTCAAGCGAGTTTTAGGAATTGCGAGAAGTAAACAATTAAGTGATCGTTGAGGTCTACATGAATTCATATGAATTAAATTAGTTAAATATTCTGGGACCAGGCCATGGACAGCGTTATAAACGTAGAGTAACACCTTATAATGAATCCGATATATAACCAACCGGAAGCCAGTCCAGCTTTACCAAAACTGGGGTAATATGCTCCCTTTTCCTTTGATCACCAAAATGAGATATTTAAATGTTTTTTCCTTGAAGAAAATTCTTCATGCCTTTAAATAGCTTGAATGTAACTCTATGAATATGCGGTTCTATGACTGTGCATATTGACACCACCTCCAATCACTCGCAGCAGCACAGAGATCCACTCGTTGACGATCGGATGTTCACCTGATTGGTTACAATGTAGTTTGTGACGTCAGAAACACCAGCGATTTCAAACCGGTCTTTGGTTCACTGCAGTTTTAAAGGACAAAATACTCAGCAATGGTGTTGACATGAATTTGTACATGGTTGGTCTTAAAGGGTTAGTTCACCCAAAAATGAAAATTCAGTCAGTATTTACTCACCCTCATGTTGTTCCAACCCCGTAAGACATTCGTTCATCTTCGGAACACGAATTAAGATATTTTTGATAAAATCTGAGAGCTGGATCACTCCTCCATACTCATCCATAGGCTTCTTGAGGGATTGAACTTGCATACCCCGAAAAGTTATTAAAGACATCGTTAAAATAGTCCAAGTGACTACAGTGGCTCAATCTTAGGTTTATCAAACGATGAGAATACTTTTTGTGCGCAAAAAAACAAAAATAACGACTTTATTTCAACTACTCATTTCCCTCTCTGTGGGGCTCGAGTCAGTTCACTAGGGTAAAAGCGTAGAGCTTCTGTTGTTGTACGTCACACGCATCACCCACATGACCAGCGTCGGCTAATAGTGAGCCTACGTGTGAAGTAGCTCTACGACATTACACTAAGTTAACTGACTAGAGGCCAACAGAGAAGTAGGGGTGTAAGAAAAAATCGATACACTTAAGTATCGCGATATTTTACTTGGCAATACTGTATCGATTTTCAAAAACGCAATATCGATTTTTTTTTTTTGTTTACGTGCAAAAATATTCATGGTTCAAGTTTATGTTGTGTTTAAAATCCCTACCACTAGATGGCTATGCTGAGACGCACCACTAGTCTCTCGCCTAACCGCGTCTAACTTTTTGCTAAAAGCTAAAAACATAGCTATGGCTGAACCCCGCGTAAGACCGGCTCCTGCTGCATTCCGTGCTGAAGTGTGGAATTATTTTGGTTTCCAGAGTAAAGAGGGCTCTACAGATATCGACAAGAACCATGTGGTTTGTAAACTGTGTCTGGGAAAGATTAAGTACTCTGGTAATACCACGAATTTGAGGGCACATATAGCAAGACACCATTCAGACACTCAGTTAAGCGAACAGCAAGCTAAACGAGTCGACCCCTCACAACTCACCCTTGCTCAAGTTCAAACGCAAAAATTACCAACGACTTCAACTCGTGCAACCAAAATAACCCAGTCGGTAGTTTATTTCATTTGTAAAGACATGCGTCCGCTCAGTGTGGTTGAAAACGAAGGTTTCCGTTATATGGTGCAAACAATGGAGCCTCGTTACACTATACCGTCCCGGCAACACATCACTGATATCGCTGTGCCCAATCTTTACAAGGAGGTTAAAACAAACGTGCTGGAATGTCTAGCTTTAGCTGAGAAGGTTGCCTTGACATGTGACGCTTGGACGTCTAGGGCGACTGAGTCATATGTGACTATTACGGTTCATCACATAACTGACGAATGGAAGCTGGAATCCTGTGTACTGCAGACGAGAGCGATGTACGACAGCCATACCGGAGAAAACATCGCTGCCGTACTGAAAGAGGCCGTTGCTGAGTGGCGTCTGGACATAAAAGATCCCGTCTTAGTTACGGATAATGCCGCTAATATGCATGTGGCAGCTGAACTTGCCGACATGAGCCACATACGGTGTTTTGCACACAGTCTTAACCTCGCCTCACAGAAAGCGCTGAAAGTGCCATCAGTGGATCGACTACTCGGCAGGGTCAGATGCGTCACTGCATTTTTCAGACGCAGCACCATAGCTAGCCACCAGCTTAAACAAAATCAGGACCTGCTCAAGCTACCAAAGCACAGACTAATCACAGACGTTGTTACAAGGTGGAACAGCTCGTATGATATGGTGGACAGATTTTTAGAGCAGCAGCCAGCCATCTGTGCAGCACTCCTTTCAACAGAGGTCCGCAAGAGTGAGAAGGATATATTCACACTGACTGATGCTGACATCACATGTGCTGAAGCAGTACTCAAGGCACTCAAGCCCATGAAGGATGCTACCTTAGTGATGTCAGAGGAGAGCATGCCTACTGTTTCCCTCATTGCACCACTTTATGCAAAGCTTGTCATAGGCACAGAAGAACACCTGGATGACACACAAACCGTGAAGAGTATCAAGGCTGCTATAGCAAAAGATCTGGGAAAGAGATATGCTGATGAACAGGATACACTGCGAATGGCATCAGCTCTTGATCCTAGGTTTAAGGATCTACCCTTTCTCTCCGAGGCAGAGGCCAATGATGTCCACTTCAAAATAACTGATGCTGTGGTGGATGACCTCACCAAGCAACAGAATGTAAGTAAAAATAAATACATCAAATACACACAAAGGAAAATATTATGTTTAAATATTATTAAATATTATTAGGAAATAATATATGATCGCATAAGGCCTAAAGTGTAAATAAATAGTAATATAATCTCCATTTAATTGGACTTGAATCTATGTACAAAAATAGGATGAATTTTTATCATAGTTTTATTTTATTTTTCTTGTCACTTTATGTATTATTTCATTTTAATTTATTAAGTTTCATCTCAATATTTTATGATTATGCGTGGATCTTGGGCTTTGTTGTACATTTGTACATTTAAAAATGTTTAAATAAAGAATCACAAAAAAAAAATAGGAATTTGGGCTAAGATACGATTTAGTGTTGGTGTACATAAATTTACTGTAAACTAATACTAGTTTGATTTGATGTTTTCAGCAGCAAGGGGAGGTAGAAAGTCCAATGGAGGAAACTGGTCGGTCAGAGGAGGTTGATCAGCCAAATGGCCCTGTATCCACCCAGTCCCCCAACAAGAGACCAAGGAGCTCATGTGCTTTGGCAGACTTGGTTGGACCTACTTTTGCCTCTACCAAAAATAATGCAACGCCAAAATCTGCACATTACACTGCAACAGCTGAAGTTCAACGTTTTAGGGAAGAACCCCCTTTGCCACTTCCAGAGAATCCTCTCAGTTGGTGGAAGTTCCATGAGCACGAGTACCCTCACCTATCCAAAGTAGCAAAGCGCTTTCTTTGCATTCCCGATACAAGTGTCCCTTCGGAGAGAGTTTTCTCCTCCGCGGGAGATATTGTTAATGCACAGAGAAGTGTCTTAAAGCCTGAGCATGTTGATCAGCTGGTTTTCCTCCACAAAAACCTTAAGATTAAATAAGCTTCCCTTTTCATTGATTTAATAATTAGTGTTACATTCCTAAATGTTTCCTTTAGGAATCGTGTTTTTATAACACTAAGTGTTATGTGTTGGATCCTGCACCTCAGATTGCACCTTATGTTATGCATTAGCCTTTGTTATGCATATGCATTGCAGTCAGGGGCTGTGTATTTTCTGACAATTTACATTAAGTTCTTCAATGTTTCCTTTAGGAATCGTGTTAGTGTTTTTGCAACACAAAACATGTTGGATGTACTAGGGTACATGTTGTGTACTAGGAATAGTGCAAGCACTTTTTTTTATTGACATAACAATGTCTTTTCTTTTTTGAGATTGTGTGATTTTTTCAGATTTCTTTTTTTATGTATTGTTACAGGGTCTGTATTTATTTTATTTTATTATGGCTTACTTGAGCATATAAAAATGTGTTCACCAAGAACCTGTGAGCACAGTCCCAAACTGGCAGTTTGATTTTGCTTGTACTGAATTGTTGTTTACCTAAAGTAAACTTGTTTGACTTTTATGCACATCATGTCTTTTTTCAAATAATACTTTTTTCTAAAATGATAGTCCTACTTTAAAAAAAAAAATCGCAATATATCGCATTATGAACAGTATCGGAATATATCGCGATATATTGAATCGTGACCCATGTATCGTGATACGTATCGTATCGCCAGATTCTTGCCAATACACAGCCCTACAGAGAAGGAAATGAAGTTAAAATAAAGTCGTTATATTTGTTTGTTTTTGCGCACAAAAAGTATTCTCGTCTTTTGATAAACTTAAGATTGAGCCACTGTAGTCACTTGGACTATTTTAATGATGTCTGTAATAACTTTTCGGGGCATGCAAGTTCAATCCCTCAAAAAGCCTATGGGGAGTATGGAGGAGTGATCCAGCTCTCAGATTTCATAAAAAATATCTTAATTTGTGTTCCGAAGATGAACGAAGGTCTTACGGGGTTGGAACAACATGAGGGTGAGTAAATACTGACAGAATTTTCATTTTTGGGTGAACTATCCCTTTAAGGTGCTGTCTGTAAGAATGACAGCTAGTGGTCGAAATAGGTACTGCAGTCCATATTCAAAATATCAGAGATCATTGTTTTTCTTAATACTCCACTTTCGTGACATGTATGTGGCTGCCACGTGTCAGCTATAGAAGAGCGCAACATCCGGTTGGTGAAGCTTTGCTCGCTCTCATTGGCTAGCGCGGGTATCACTTCAGAGGCTTAGGATTTGGGATTGTGCGGGCTCCGACACAATCGGGAGCAGTAAAATAATCGTAATGACACCACACAATTGAGAATTTTTTGGACAACAAGTCGGTTGCGAGAAGCCTTGAATCGGGCCACATCCACCAGATCATTGGGGGTTGCAAATCGGGCTTAAAATCTTCAAGTGTGTGGCCAGCCTAGGACGATGCCGGGTAAAGGAACAGAAAGAAACTCAGGGCTTAAATACACGGGGAAAGTAATTAAACTGAACAGTAACAGGTGTAAGGGACTAATTAACAATCAAAGAAACTAACTAGGAACTCAGGCAGGTAAAACAGGAACAGAACACAGATAAACAAAACCAAAACTGAACATACATGTTACAACTGTTTTCAACACTGATTATAATAAGAAATGTTTCTTGAGCACCAAATCAGCATATTAGAATGATTTCAAGGATCAAGGATCAACAAGGATCATGTGACACTGAAGACTGGAGTAATAGCTGCTGATAATTCAGCTTTGCCATCAGAGGAATAAAAACTTTTAAATAGTAGTGTAAGGTCCAGTAACAGAACTGTCATGCTTGAAAAGCATTTCTCGAGTATCTTGTGTCCACATGCCCATTGTAATAATGTATAATTATTTAAAGAACTGTTGTGAGTCTGAATGAATCTGTTGAGTGAATGATTCATCATTCAAAGGCTCAGCTCTTATAAAGACCCTTTTCTAGTCAACACCAAGTCTCTGGGATGAATTTACTAGGGCTGGTCCGAATACCATTTTTTGAGCTTCGAAGCTTCGGTAGTAATGAACATCGAATATTCGAATCTTTGTCGAGAGGGGGCTGAACATATTCTTTTCACTAATAAAGGCAGGAATCTCTGTGTTGGTCTGTCTTTTTGCATTTTGATTATTTCGAGAACCGTTCATCCAACCGACTTCACAAGGGAGTGCAGTGTTGCATTTGGTGCAAAATAGATGGACACGCGAGACGCGACACATTCAGAATTAATAAACTTTTAGTCAGCTACAGAACAGCGCGAGCGGGAAGCAGCGCACCTCACGCGGGCAGGGTTTATATGCTCCGAGAACGGACACTCCACTATGATATAAAACGCACACACACAGGTCTGTTAAATTAAGCAATACTTTTAAGGTAGTCTAATATTTTTTTCTGACTAACAAATTACTGACACAGTAAAGGGTAGATTTAAATAAAGAAAAACGAAATTTAAATAAAGAAAAAAAAAAATTTAAATAAGGAAAAACGAAACTTAAATAAAGAAAAACGAAACTTAAATAAAGAAAAACGAAATTTAAATAAAGAAAAATGAAACTTAAATAAAGAAAAAACGAAATTTAAATAAAGAAAAATGAAACTTAAATAAAGAAAAAACAAAATTTAAATAAAGAAAAACGAAATTCAGTTAAATTAAAAACGAGATTAATTTAGATTGATAATAACGGGTAAAAGGCTAATACATTTTGTTTCTATTATTCTATTTTCCACAATGTCAAAGCAACGCAGCTTAACCCAAAACACAAGCTCAGGCATGCACTTCGGTCCATACAAACTCCGCTGTTCTGCGCTCTAGCCAGAGAACACTGTTGCAGTTAGGCGTCAGTTCTATTTCTAGCATGCACGCATTTTCCGCGTGGCTCGAGCCGGGCCTGAGACGCGTGTTTCACACAGGCAGTGTGCAAACTCCAACCTGTTAACATGGGAGCTGAAATAAAAACGTACATGCCACACAGCTGAGACGCTCACGCCATGCAGCCAGTGTGTCGCCGGCCTTATTCAAGCGCGAGTGAGAACCGTTTCGCGGGGGATCCCAGGTGTGCAAAAAAAAAAAAAAAAACGAATATTCGAATGTCAAATTTTCAAATCGAATACCAACCCACCGAACGAATATTCGAATATTCTGGTCCAGCCCTAGAATTTACATCATCATTTTTACTCACCAGATCAAACAGGTTAGGTCGCGCTTGCGTGCCGATATGTAGAAGGTCCCGAAATCCATGTGTCACCAGTAGTGCTGTTCTCTCACCCTGTCGCTCTAGTAAGGCATTAGTCGCCACTGTGGTGCCCATCCGAATCCAGCCAATCTGAGAAGTATCCAAGGGCTGATCTCGAGGAAAGCTCTGCCCCGTTTCCTGTTCAATACACAAACCCAACATTCTCTACATTCGAAACTATCTTCCCCAGATCTAATCCATAACCAAAAAAAAGCAAAAAAATCTTCTTAATAAGCATCTACATCCAAATATGTTAAGGTTTTCTCCTCACCTCCTGCAGTACTCGCCGAATCCCCTCAGTAGGGGCGTCTTTGTAGTTCTGGGGGTCATGTGACAGCAGTTTTAGGACTCTCTCTCTACCATCTGGCAAACGGGTGAACACATCCGTAAAGGTTCCTCCCCGATCAATCGCAAAATCAAACTTTCCTTTAGTTTCAGCCATGCTGGGACACAGACTGCAATGAACAACATTTAAAAGTGACACATTGGCTGGATCTAAAAATAAAGTAAACTTCTTAAAGGGATAGTTAACCCCAAAATTAAAATTCTGCTTTCATTTACTCACAACTGATTTCTTTTGTTCAGTGAAACCCAAAAGAAACATTCATTCAGTGGACAAAAACGCTATTTAATTGATGTCTTTTTTGGTTTTCTTTCTTTCGTTCATTTTTTTTCAGCTACTCTTTTTTTCATTCAGTGGACAAAAACATTATTTAATTGATATCTTCTTTGATTTTCTTTCTTACTTGCAAAACATACATTTCAACAAAAAAACAACATTAGCAATCAAGAACAAGTCGCGGAATAGAGGGGAAAATACCATTTCAATTTTTTTAAATGATATTAGTAAACAAATCCAAAGTAAATACTTTATGGTTGGGTTTAAATTTAAGGTATCTTGCTTTGTGAATGTGACATTTGCACATCATACAAATGAAGTCTATGACATCATCTAGCTCATTATTGCCAGAAACTGGTGATGGGCGCTTTCAAAAAGTGCTTCATGAAGCCTCTAAACCTTTACGAATCAGTGGTTCAGGGTGTGTTTCAAACTGCCAAAGTCACGTGATTTCAGTAATCATTGAACACGTGTCTATGTCTATTACCTGAGTATGAAGTGTCAAAGTGTCTATTTCCTGATCTCTGAGGAGTTTTATACGTTTGTAAACGTTTTAATGAGGTATTTGTATAATTAAAAGGAATAATAGTATTTAATAGTTTCTGTTTAGCTGACCCATCCATGGAACAAACAAAACAAGCCCTGAAAATTGACAAAAATAAGACATATTATTAGGGCTGCCCGCTAATATTCGACTAATCGTTAGTCGACCAAAATTTTATTAATCAGAAAAAAAAGAAAAAAAGAAAACAACAACTTTACAAGTCTGCTAGCTCTAATGCTAACCTAGATAAATGTGCGCTATTATTAGGGGCATATCCAAGTGTTTGTGCGGAGAGCGCGCTTACTGCATGACATACAGGTGCCGGCGCGATCACTTGCATTTAACTTGAAATACTCCATAATTTTTGGTCATACAGATGAGAGTAATGCAAACTGTAAAGGATCTACTTTTATTTCTGTAAACTCACAATAACAACAAAATGTGCTTTTGTAAAATAATGAAAACATACAAGGATATGCGCTTTTTTGAACTTGAGCACGTCGCAAAAATTAACCGAAACTCAGCATATACTTGCCTCACAGACATGAGAAATATATCTATAGAAATCTTGAAATGTCTACTTAAATAAACCAAACAAATATTCTGAGAGAATGTAATCTGTGAAAAACTTGCATAGGCACGTCCACTACAAGCGGAGATGACGAGTCAGCATCGTTGACTTAAAGATACAATATATAAGATTTTTGCCACAAGGGAGAGCAGTTTACAAACAATAATAAAAGTGAATCTTGATGACGCTATGAAGGAGAGAGGAAAGAAGGGAGATGTCATTCTCACCATCCAGAGATGTATTGAATTAACGAATCATGATCACGGATGACGTAATTTATTATTTTTTGTATTACCTGTACGTGTGATCACACTATTTTATGTCATCGTAATGAATTAAATGCAATGAACACGAAATGTAATGCTATATTATCCTGTTACAGCTATTCGTCAAATGATTTGGTGTGTTAATGCTGCGCAGTTTTACGTGTTTATGGTTAATGCCGTGTTGTTTTACGTGTTCATTACAATCGTACTAAAAGTAAATTTGAACGAATCCACAGTATTTGCAAGTAATGGCTAAATATTTTTTAACACAGCCTATTGTATGTAATTGCACTCCCATAATCGTGGTCACCACACATGATAAAAAGCATTACCGAAGTACAAAGAGCAATATAACTGTGAAATTTCATCAGCATAACGATAACTTGATAGTTTTTGAGGTGAATCAACATATGCATTATGATCTGTCACGTCATATATGTATCTCACATTGTTTATAAGTGCTATTATTGACACGTGTTACGTTTCTTGTACAAAAAAATACATAGACTTGCTTACCGTTCTATTAATACACGCGAGAGCAGCGTCTCTGTCAAGCCCAAGTTCGTCGCAAAGCTCTCTCCATCTCGAAAACGCCACGCCGATATTTATCCTTGTTTTATTCCCCCGGTTGTCAGAAATTCTGCATGTCTCCCCATATCGACACTTACGTTTTTTTGGAGTTTCAATACTCACCAAAGAGTAATCGTGATCCATGATGTACACAACAGCTATAACCACCACTTCCGCATTTGTCCACGTGATATTGCAGAAACCAAGGATAGCGCGGATATTGCGTCATTGAAAGGCGACATATTTTTCCGGGACGGGCCATCATTTAAAATTGGAATTTCTCTGAAATTAAAAATCTTTGTGGACTTTTTGGATATTGTAAGTACACAACTGCAGGGAATATATCACACTGTGCAAGTGATTTTTTGGATATTTTATTACAAAAATCTTACATATTGTAGCTTTAATCTAGAAAAATCTTTAGTCGGGGGCAGCCCTACATTATACTGACACTTAATATTTAATGTTATTAAATGATTAGTTACTTGCATCTGATGTTTGTAAAAGCTGTTTTTATGCATGTTTGGCATGAGTTTTTGTTGCATTTACACTGTTTTGACCAGCAGGCATTGCTTTAACCCTAACCCTAACCTCTAACCCTAACCCCCGATTCGAAACAGTAGCCTCGTTTCCATCCACTTTTTGCGCTGTTATGTTATCGACAAAGTGAATATGCGGAAAAAAAAACATTACGAAATTTTCCGTCTCCAGACTGTTTCCATTCAATTGGCCTTTTACCGATAAGATTGTGTGCGATGACGTCACGAATGCCGAAAGCGAAGTGCCCTTGAGCCGTTTCCATAGGCCTACATTTTTTTTCATCGCAAATTCTACCTTTTGAGGTTCCAGTCAGCACCCCCAACACCAAAAAAACAAACCAAAAACAAGCAAAAAAAAAAAAATGGAGAGAGTATTCAGGCAGTTAATTGAAATTTGCCAGCTTACTGTCATTTAAATTTCACAAATAATTGCAAGTGTCCGAAATATCAGAAGACGATATATATCGATATAAGACGATACCAAGGGTCTGGGAGAGACCACACAATAAGGCGTTTTGGGAGGAAGTTGTGGAGACACTTTACAGAAAGTTTTTTGGGTTTTTTTTGCAACTTTTTGCGAGGCTCGATATTACCCTACACAAAAAAACTGGTTGAGGATAAATTCTTTAAAATTGGGCAATTCCAGTGCTATGGATGTGACATTTGCAGTCAAAACTTGAAATATAAATTCTCAGAAAATGCATTTAATACTGAAACGTCTGTTTATATATCCATACTCCCTTAATAAAGGAGTCCAGACATTAGAAAAATATCAGTCTACACATGCGTTTTATATTTAATATGAGAGAAATACACATGAGACATGACACAAAAAATCTTTAACTTTTAGGTGGCAAAATATTTTTTTGTAATTCTATGAATTAAACTCCGCAAAACAAAAGTAGCCTAATACTAACCCGATGAAGAATGGTCAGCCTCCATAGAACATAAAATATTATTTTTATTTAATTTTTCGTGTTCGCATTTATGAGGAAAAAAACAATGTTACGGACGTGACAGTCTCTGAAAGCGACTTTAAAACTTTCAAAGACACCGCAAACAGAAAGCACAAAGCCTTTCTTTAAAGTGAATTTCGTTTTTTATTAATTGTATCTTAATTTTAATCAATGTTTCATCAACCAATTGCAATAAATAAGAAGTAAATATAGTAGAAAATAGATCATCAAGGCCCGTACGGAAATGGGAAAGAAGGCATTTCTGTATTCTTCACCTTCAGCATGAAATAGGCTACTTTGCATAAGGACTTGAAACTCATTGAGTTAATCTCGCTAAATGCTTTTAAATCCAAAATGAACGACTTAGAGGCAGATGCCTTAATGTAGGATAAATGCTCTTAGACTGTAAACATTATTTTAAATGCTTATATGAAATGTTAGCTTTAGTCTTCTGTGTTATTTTTCTGTACCTATGTGTTTGTACTACTGTTGACTCTCCTGGTTAAATAAAATATCACGGAGGCGCTGGCGCGTGAACTGGACTCTCGTCCCATAAATGAACCGAAACTCAGCGTATAATGTAGGTCTACTTGCACAGACCTGAGAAATATATAGAAAGCGACTCGGTTACTAACGTAACCTCGGTTCCCTGAGAGGAGGGAACGAGTATTGCGTAATGCTTACGCTATGGGAAAACTCCTTTTCTCGAGAAATATTGAAGTCTTTATGTAAAACGCATTGCAGCTGCACAGCATACAGCAATGAGCGAGGCAGCTCGGTCATTGGCTGTGCTGCGGCAACTTGCACGAACCAATGACGGGGCGACTCTGAACCCGCTTCCAATGAGCGTGCTTCGCGTCCACGCGCGTCAGAGCCCGCCAAGATGGGCGTGGCCAAGGGCTATATATTGGGCGCCCCGTCGTCTGAGTTCTTTAGGTTCAATCGACTGAAGCAAATTGACCAAGCACAAGCACGGCAGATTACGCAATACTCGTTCCCTCCTCTCAGGGAACCGAGGTTACGTTAGTAACCGAGTCGTTCCCTTTCGAGAGGTCTCTCCTATTGCATAATGCTTACGCTATGGGAACGCCATGTAAAACGCCGTGCGTGCTGACTTCGCTTCTATTAAGCCGGAGGCCGGTGCCTGAGCTTTTGAGCGAAGTAATTATCCAACGAGCCAGCCGAAGGCGGGCTTTATAAAGGGACAACGTGGAACGGCCCAAAGGGCGTCCAAAGACACACACAAGCACATTTTTATGTACTGTCATGTATGAAAAATCCTCCAGATCAGATGCAAAGATGTGATTCTATGAGGGAGGAGACAATGCTCAGCATGTACACACCCCAGCCTATGCATAGTTAGACCGACAGTATGTTAGAGTGCAATGAGGGGACCTGTAGGTTATAAAACCTGATAAATGTGGACGGTGAGGCCCAGCCTGCAGCCGCACAAATATCTTGAATGGGTATCCCACTCGACCACGCCCACGAGGAGGCCATGCCTCTCGTAGAGTGAGCTCTGATGCCCAAGGGGCACTGAAGGCCCTTGGCTTCATAAGCCAGCGCTATAGCATCAACTATCCAGCGCGATATTCTTTGCTTTGACACAGCCAGACCCTTAGTGCGGCCGCCAAAGCATACGAACAACTGCTCTGTCTGTCTGAACAGGGCAGAACGTTCCAAATATACTCTGAGTGCCCTGACCGGGCAGAGTAAATTAGCGTCACTTTCGTCTGCTGGGGACGATAGCGCGGCCAAAGATATCACCTGTGCTCTGAAAGGAGTAGAGAGCACTTTAGGAATATACCCGTGTCTTGGCCTGAGGACAACCCTGTTGTCGTTAGGTCCAAACTCCAGGCAGGTAGCGCTTGATGACAGCGCGTGCAGGTCGCCCACTCTCTTGACCGAGGCGAGAGCCAGCAAGAGAGCAGTTTTGAGCGAGAGCTGTTTAAGGTGCACAGTTCGGAGGGGTTCGAACGGGGCACGCTTAAGTGCGTCCAGGAACGTGGCCAGGTCCCAAATCGGCACCGAGGGGGGGCGTGGGGGATTTATCCTCCTGGAGCCCCTCAGGAAACGAACAACTAGGTAGTTTTTCCCTAGTTTGCGTCCTTCGACCGGTTCATGTGATGCCGCTATGGCAGTCACATATACTTTGAGCGTGGAGGGGGTGCGGCCTGCCTCCAATAGCTCTTGTAAGAAAACGAGCACACTCGGTATTTCGCATGTCCCGGGATTCAGGTTCCTGGACTTGCACCAGTCACTGAACACCTTCCATTTCTGGGCATATAAGCGCCTCGTAGAGGGCGCTCGCGCCTCAGTGATGGTTCTCAACACTCCACTGGGGAGGTTCCCGGGAATCCGTTGAGGGGCCACGCATGGAGGGCCCACAGATCGGGGCGGGGATGGAGGATCGTCCCGTTGGCCTGCCTGAGGAGATCTAGCCTCAGTGGAATCGGCCATGGGGCAGATTGTATCATCTGCATCAGTTCTGGAAACCACGTCTGGTTTTTCCAGAGTGGGGCTACCAGGAGCACTGCACATTTCTCCTCCCTGATCCGACTGATGACCTGAGGTAGCATCGCAACCGGAGGGAAGGCATACAGCGGGCGGCTCGGCCAGACTTGGGCGAGCGCGTCCGTGCTCTTTGAAAAGAAGAGAGGGCAGTGCGTATTTTCCTTGGAGGCAAAGAGGTCGACCTCTGCTCTGCCAAAGGTTTGCCATAACCACTGAATCGTCAGGGGGTGGAGAGACCATTCTCCTGGGAGAACTTTGTCTCTGGACAGCATGTCCGCTCCCTGGTTCAGAACACCTGACACATGCGCTGCTCTCAGCGAGCGCAGGTTGCGCTGGGACCATAGGAGGAGCTCCCTGGCCATCGAGTGCAGGGAGCTCGATCTGAGTCCACCCTGACGATTTATATGCGAGACTACCGTCATGTTGTCCGTTCGGACTAGGACGTGCTCGTCCCTCAGGTACGGGAGCAGGGCTCTGAGAGCCAAAGCGACCGCTTTCAATTCCAGACAGTTTATATGTAGGCGCTTCTCCGGGTTTGACCACAAGCCGGAGACAGGCCTGCCCTCGTAAAGGGCCCCCCAACCTATTTTGGAGGCATCTGTCGTGATCATCTTTCTCCTTGTGTTTACACCCAAACTCACGCCGGACTGATACCAGTCGACAGCTTTCCAGGGCGTCAGGGCTTTTATAGAGCCGTGATTTGCTCTGATTAAAAAGTGGCCCGAGCGCCACGCGTGGGTGGGGACACGGCTTTTGAGCCAGCGTTGGAGAGGACGCATGTGCAACAATCCTAGCTGGAGTACAGCTGATGCTGAGGCCATGAGACCGAGCATCCTCTGAAACCGCTTGACGGGGCGCGCGCGCCCGCTCTGAACGATGTTGCAAGGCGCCGGATAGTGAGCGCGCGCTCTGATGAGAGGCGCGCCGTCATCTGCACTGAGTCTAGCACTATTCCCAGGAAAGAAATATTCTGGCTGGGGGATAGCATGCTCTTTGCAAAATTGATTTTTAGACCTAGGCACTCTAGATGACTGATAATCCAAGACCTGTGTGTCACTAACTGGCTCTCTGATTGTGCTAGTATTAGCCAATCGTCGAGATAATTTAGTATTCGCACTCCCCGCTGTCTCAGGGGGGAAAGTGCTGTATCCATACATTTCGTAAATGTACGGGGTGCCAGTGCCAGGCCGAATGGTAGTACTGTGTACTGGTATGACTGTCCCTCGAAAGCGAATCTCAGAAATGGCCTGTGATGAGGCGCTATTGGAATGTGAAAGTAAGCGTCTTTCAGATCCACTGACAGAAACCAATCCTTCAGGCGAACTTGCGCGAGGATATGCTTGGTAGTTATCATTCTGAACGAACGAATCATTAAAGCTTTGTTCAGATGTCTGAGATCTAGAATGGGGCGGAGACCGCCGTCCTTTTTCGGGACGAGAAAATAGCGGCTGTAAAAACCTGCCTCGCTCATAGAGGGGGGGACTGTTTCTATAGCGCCTTTCTCTATCAGTTTGAGCATCTCGGTGCGTAGAACATGTGAAACATCTTTTCTCACTTTCGTCTCTACCACCGCTGTGAAGCGGGGCGGTCTGCGAGCGAATTGAAGCGAGTAACCGTGTTTTATTATGTTCAAAACCCATTTCGGCATGTCGGGGATATTTTCCCAAGCTTTCGCTCGCACAGATATGGGCTGAATGTTGGCCGGGGGCGTGTCGCAGTGACGTATGGCTCCCGCCAGCGAATCGTTCTGTGTTAACACCGAGCTTACAGCTCTCAGCGGCGCGGACGCGCGCTGAGCAGCTCTGCTGAATGCCGAGTGCAGGGGTGCGTGTGAGATTACAGGCACGCTCGCTGTAATGCTCACAGAGTGAGATGGGGAAATGTTTAACACTGTGTGTATAGTGCTTATGGGTGGGGGTGCATAGACTGTGGTAGGCACGCGCGCCACTTTCATAAAACTTCCTGCTCGTGGCGGGAGGTTTTTGGCCATATAAACAGTGTTTGTGAGTTGGGGTGCGTGCATAACAGCGGGCACACGCGCTACTCTTATACAACTTCCCGCTTTTACTGGGGAAGTGTTTATAACTGTGGGAACAGTGCTTGTGTGTAGTGGTACATACGTAACAGTTGGCACACAATCTACATTTATGGGGCGTCCAGCCTGAGCTGGGACAACATTTGGCACTGCGTTGACAGTTTTGATATGTGGGAATGCGCACTTTGGTGTGGACACGTGACCCTTTAATGACACAGGCAGAAAATAGCTCTTTATGTGATTTCTGTGTGTCGCCGTAAAAACGGCGTTTGTTTGCAGGTGGGCGAGCTGTGTTGCTGGCACATTGGCTGCTGTATAGACATTTCCAGCCGCCTGTAAGGGGACTGGGTAATGCTTTAGACGTTTTGGAGAGAGCGGTCCGGCTCTCGCGAGACACGCGCTCTCCCTTTTCCTCCCTGTAGCTAGGAGGACTTACGAGGCTCTGGGTTCAGCACAATCCTGGGCCGAGGTCCCCGTCGCTCGGGCGGTTGCTTCCTGTTGGCAGAGCCCGAGCAGCGTCGAAAATCCGTTTCAGGTTTGGGCTGAGAAACGGGGGGCGCCGTCTTAGCTTGCTGCTGTTGAGGCGGCCGTTGGCGGCTCTGCGATGAGCTAGATCGCATGGGCAGGAAGTGACGCATAGCCTGTGAGTCCTTACGGGCTTCGGTGAAGCGCTCGGCGAACTCCTTCACCGCTGGTCCAAACAGGCCGTCTTGGGAGATAGGCGCGTCGAGGAAAGACGCCTTATCTGCATCCTTCATATCTGTTAGCGTCAGCCACAGATGGCGCTCAAGGACAGTCAGGTTAGCCATAGCACGGCCGATGGATTGGGCGGTGGCTTTTGTGGCTTGCAGCGCTATGTCAGTGGCGCTGCGTAGGTCCTTAAATGCCTCAGGCTCGGGTCCAGACTCGTCCATACTGCGGAGAAGTTTGGCTTGAAACACCTGGAGGACAGCCATAGAGTGAAGCGCTGATGCAGCTTGGCCGGCGGCGGCGTATGCGCGACCGGCGAGAGCTGAAGTGGACCGGCAAGGCTTCGAGGGATGAGAAGCTTTAGCTTTCCATCCAGCGTTGGAGGGTGGACACAGATGATTGGCCACAGCCTCCTCGAGGGGTGCAGGAAAAACTGTCATCCTTATCTTCGTCATCCCCTGACGCGCCAAACGAGACGAGCCCCATCGCTCCGCTGGAGGGGTGCTGGTCCGCCTGTGTGAACTGGACTGGCGGCGGGGAGTCTTCGGGTGGCGGTGAAGCACGCGGGGATTGGCCCGGCGTGACATCACTGCAAACCGCGTGCTCCGGCAGCCTCTGTGAGCGGCGTTTTTTCTTTCGCGGCTCGACCAGAGGAGATGGCAGCACGGAAGAGGTGGGCTCTTTCGCGGTGAAAACGGCGAAGCGAGCGCGCAGCTCGGTGAGGCCCAGGGCGTCACACTCGGGACATCCGCCTCGAGTAAGGGCAACCTCTGTGTGGTCCGGTCCCAGGCAGCGGGCGCAAATGATGTGACGATCCCCGTCTTGAAGAGGGCCTCGACACGAAGCGCAGGAAGGCATTTGACGCCTTGAAAAATTGCTCTTTTAGAAAAAGTGTCGCGGGGGCGAACACTGAAAGCTTTGAAAAGGATATGGCGATGATGCGCGCCGGATGGCTTAGCAGAAGGGCGATCGAAGGCGGCTGAAGGCGCCGGCGTCCTCGAAGCAGTCCTGCTGTAGGCTTGTCGACGGCGGCGGCGGCGAAAGACTCCAATAAATCCGGAGGATCAGCGAAGAGAAGGTTCTTTGCTGAAGGAGATTAAATCTAAAGAACTCAGACGACGGGGCGCCCAATATATAGCCCTTGGCCACGCCCATCTTGGCGGGCTCTGACGCGCGTGGACGCGAAGCACGCTCATTGGAAGCGGGTTCAGAGTCGCCCCGTCATTGGTTCGTGCAAGTTGCCGCAGCACAGCCAATGACCGAGCTGCCTCGCTCATTGCTGTATGCTGTGCAGCTGCAATGCGTTTTACATAAAGACTTCAATATTTCTCGAGAAAAGGAGTTTTCCCATACCGTAAGCATTACGCAATAGGAGAGACCTCTCGAAAGGGAACTTGAAATTTCTACTTGTAAACAGAACAATTCAAAACGAAAGAGTCCCCAAGTAAAGTCGGTTATTAAATAAACAAATAGCAAAACGAGTTGTGCGGTGTCCCCCACTTTTCAAAGCAAAGTTACGCCACTGCCACCGACCACCGGTTTCGACACTAAAGCGGATTGCCATTGCCCTGTACAAGCTGGCAACCTGCGCCGAGTATAGAGTGATGGGCGAAACTTTCGGGGTTAGTAAAACAACCGGCCATGGTTTTTGTTGTGACGACTGCATCTTGCACGTGATGAAAATATCATATGACACCACATTTATTTGCGTTAAAGCCCCTTTTCTCGACAAAAAGTGATTCCAAACTAGTTTTTCGCGACAATTAAAGTATCGACATAGAATTTATGCGCTAAAGTTAAACGGAAAAGGATTGTGTCGACATTTGCAAAAAAATATCGATAATTGGCATTTCCATCAGCTATATCGGTAAACATTTTGATGCGCTAAAACTTTTTCCAGCAAAAAACCCTTGAATGGAAACCTGGCTAGTGAATCATTTTGAGAAGCAATTGGTTCAATTGATTCGAAGCTTTAAAAAGCTTCGTTTCTCCCATCACTACCAGAAATATCAGTGAAAAACAACATTAATGACAGAAATATCACACGAAAAACACAAGAAATAAGGATGCTGAAATGTTTGGAGTAAGAAGAACAGAAATAAAATAAGTGAGAGAGAGATTATTCCTCCTCTTGGCAAAAGGAAGAGAATAAATTAAATCATACAGGTTTGGAACAACATTTTTTAACAATAATTTTAAATTAGAACGTGCATATGCAAATAATAAACGAACAGTTCAATTCTATGATAAAACACTGTCTGAACGCTGTGCTGTCTGCAGATGCTGTTATAAATAGGTGCACATTAGACTAAATGCTTAAAGGGCAGCACAATCCCTTAAACCTTAACTAGGCTAAAGATCACTGACAATATAGTAGGCTACGTGTTCCAATGTTTCTGTCAGTAAATGCATTGCATACATGAACAATCGGGCAATTACAACATGAGCATGTTCTGTGTACTCACACTTGAAGCACTGGTGAAGAAACGAATAGACGATTCCTCTCGGGTCGCACTGACTGTTTACAAATATGAAGCCACACTTCACCGCTTCGATCGAGAAGTTCAGTAGATCAGTTAGTACTCTACCACCACTTTCTGCTAAACTGTCTCCGCCTTCTGAGAAATATCCCGTGACTGAGGCCAGGGGGCGGGTGATAGTATTGGCACGTGATATCTCGATCAAGAAGGAAGGCGAATGTTGTCCCAAAGTATGACTTTATTTCATCTGCGGAACACAAAAGAAGATATTTACAGTATATTACTTTAACTCGGTTACGCCCTTTTGTGCTATGTATGCATATTAATGTCCTATGTTAAGGTATTTTAGGCCTATTTAAAGTCTGTGTTGAAGTAACTTTTTATTAGATGAGTCTTAAATGACCAATAAAAACCTGTTCTGATAGCTACACATTAAATTGACTAACCATGGCATTATTTAAACAACTTTAAAAGGATTGACACAGTTGCAGGACGACTGATTAATTGACTAGGCCTATTTATTTATGTAGTCTATTTTTTTGTTGTTAACAACTGTATATTAAGTCTTCTTTTCTAAAGTCAAGAAACACAAAAATACAAAGCAAAAAAAAAAAAAAAACTATACAAATCTAGAACCCACCCCATCCCACCACTGGTAGACTTCAAGAAAATTAAAATAAAATACAAACATAGAATGTAGATCCAAAAAATAAAAAATAATAATAATATAGATAAATAAGTAAATAAACAAATTACATAGATGTTAAAAAATTTGACAAAATCAAAAGCAGCATGCCATAAATTCACAGTCTTAACATTGGATCCATGCAGTTGAGAGTTCCATCGATATAATGTCCAGCAAGGACACTGTCCATGTCCATCTGTCCATTGTGTGTTCCAACCATAGGGTTCCAACGGTTGACTAACTTTTTTTTTGCCGCTGTGAGAGCAGCTAACAGTAAATATCTTTGTTGAACGGATAAGGTTAGGTCGCTAAAGTCGTTAAATTTAATGGTGTAGGGTCAAACAAATGTCAGTGTCCAACAGATTTGATAAGTCCTGTGAGAGCTGGGTCCAAAAAGGTGAAAGAGAGGGACAGTCCCAAAAGAAGTGCAAGTACGTGCCTAGAGATCCTCAAAGATTACACTTAGGAGAGGAGGATAGATTCATATAAAAACGTTTCATGGGAGTCAAGTAAACCCTATGTAATAATTTCCAGTGTATCATTTGATAATTGGGGTTCTTTGAAGACAGCTTAAACATCCTCCATACCTGATCTGAAAATAAAACATGCACATCTTCATTAAGATCCTTAGCCCAAACAGTTGTAAGGGTTTGTATGAATGCTCAAGAAGATACCGATAAATAACGACACAGAAGAGGGAGCTCTCTCAGAAGGGAGGATTAATTTGCGCAGTGGGTGAATAGGTAAATGGGAGTCCCAAGGCACCCCATATGCCCGAAGGGCCGATCTTATTTGCAAATACATATAAAAAGATGTACCTTGTAAATTATATTGAACTTTAATGTCTTGAAATGATTTTAGACCCATATCATCATAGATCTCTCCGAAAGTGTTTACCTTTTTTTATGTCCATTGCGGACAATGAAAAGGGACCTTGCCAGACAAAAGATTATTATTATGGAAAATAGGCGAATGGGCGAATGCCTTTTCAACTGCCCTCCAAGAGGAGAGAAGTTACAATAGGACCAAACTGTGATTTACACTGCCTCAGTGGAACCCCGGAAAAAACAAGATGCTTCAGTTCATAGGGATAAACCATAGATTCCTCAATTGCTCTCCATGACACAGAAGCATCAGGATCAAACCAAGGGGGGAGGGTAAAGGCTTGAGCATAAAGACTAAAATTAGGGAAAGACAGACCTCCATGTAATCTGCCACGCTGTAAGGTAGTCAGCTTGATTCGAGGACGTTTCCCATCCCATATATAACGAGAAACGCATGCATCGAGTTTATTCCAGAAGCCAGCAGGTGGAGAAAGAGCAATTAGAAATTAATACGTGCAAGAATATTCGTTTTAATTACAGATATACAAGCATGAAAAGAAGTAGGGAGATGAGACCAATTTTCCAAGTCTGAGAATATTTTTGCTAAAATACTATTCAGGTTTTTCGAGATAATTTCTTGAAGGGATGGAAAGATATCTATACCCAGGTACTTAAAGGATTGCACCACCGGAATAGAAATGGATAGGAGTGTGGGGTCAATTTTAAAATTGAGGGGGAGCAAACATGTAAACCCAGAGAGGGATCCAAAATGGTCAAATAAATTCAGCACCTGAGGGACAGAATGTGATGGTTTCTCCAAAAACATTAAGATGTCATCAGCAAACAATGAAATATGATGGCGTGTGTTCCTTATAATTATTGGGGAGATAATTTCAGATTGTCGGACCGCTTGAGCTATGGGGTTCCAAGGATAAAGCAAACAACAAAGGAAAAAGCGGGCAACCCTGACGAGTACCTCGCTGTATAAAGAATGGATTTGAACAAACTGAACCTGTAAGAACAACAGCTGCTGGGTTGGTATACAGAATTTTAATCATGTTTATAAAACTTGACCCTAAACCCAGATGTTGTAGAACCAATCACAAATAGTTCCATTCTAGCTGGTCGAAAGCTTTCATCGCATCCAGAGATAATACTGCGCAAAGGGGAGTCAACATACTTGTTTAATTAACAGTATGACATAGCCTACACAAGTTATCCGAGGCGGAACGAGATTTAATAAACCCTGTCTGGTCATAATGAACTAATCTATTCATAAATCTCTCTAAACGTCGGGCCAGCACTTTAGCATAGGCTACAATTTAACAACAGTCCCTATCAAAGAAAGTGGCCTATAGCTAGAACAGGAATTCGGATCTTTGTCTTTTTTTTAAAGGAGAGAAATAATAGCTATATTAATCGATGCGAGAAATTAACCTTGCGAAACTGAAAAATGTATCATATCCAACATTAGAGGACCTAAGTCAGACCAAAAAGTTGTATGTACCTCGTTTGGAATACCATCTGTGCCAGGGGATTTCCCCTTGTTCATAGATTTAGCTGCTAACTCCAGCTCCTGGAGAGTAATCAGTTCAGCCAGATTAAGGTTAGAATAAAAAGAGCAAAAAGTGGTATTAATATCTTTAGGATCTATCATAATTTCCCCATGGGATTTCACCGCTGGAATATTAGCAAACTTTTCACTATTACGTAATCTCAAAGCTAAAAGGTGACTTGGTCTACTCCCCTGCAAATAGTATCTTTGAATCAAAAATTCTGCCCTGGATCTCAGTAATGAGTTCAGTTCAGACCTAACCGCCATGATTTTGCTGAGTGTATTGTCCGAAGAAAATCGTTGATTATCTCTTGTCAGGTTCTGAAGCTGCAATTCCAGCTCAACTATCTTTTTGTGTTGTTTTTTCTGGAGGAAAGAGTATGAAATTGAATTATTCCTTATAAAGCCTTTAACCGCATTCCAAAGTGTTCGTGGATCATCCACCGAATCTAGTTTATTGAGTTTAATTTAAATAAACTCAGCAAACCTCTTTCTGAACTGACTGCAAAAGTTTCCATCCTGTAACAGTTTAGGGTTAAATCGCCATCTAGGGGCCCGAGATGGCCGAGGAACCAAAGATAATATGCACGAATTACCATCATGATCAGACAGAGATAGGGAGAAAATATCCGCATCTTGAGCAGCTGAAGATAAAGAAGTAGAAATAAAATATAGTCGATTCGTGAATAGATTTTATGAGGGCCGGAGAAGAAAGTGAAAGACCCAGCAGAAGGGTTTAGTAATAGCCAAAGGTCCACTATTGAGGATGAAGTTGCACATTGTCGTAATTTATCAGAACAAAGAGCTTGAGAATTAACTTTACAGAATTCATATCTGCACCCATTACAATTTCAAAGCCAGAGAATTTCAAGAGATAAACTGAGAGTAACGAGAAGAAAGCAGGGTCAGGAGTACATGGAGCGTAGACTGAAAGAAATACAATATTCCTATTCTCCACAGCTGTTTTTATATGTGTTACTCTACCATCCAAGTCACAGCCTTTATCCAAAATAGTGATATTTAAAGTCCTCCGCACCAATGTAGTCTATTTTTTTTAACTAAGCATTATTCATTATAACGACTAGCTATTTAGCTAAATTAATTCTATTTAATTTATATTTCATTCACTTGGTGAAAATAAAATAACTCGACTAAATTAAATGTGTTATGTATAGCACATTTACTATTTTTTATAACACACTGAACCCATCAACACATAGGCAAATAAACAAAACAATTTAAACTCTACCAGAAAAAAAAGGTGTCAGAAAAGATACTCAAAATTCAAATTTCAAAGTACATATGTGTTTTCAGCAGAGACTTCACAATACATTACAGTGCAGTGATTTAAAAACATGTAAATTCGTAAATTAAAGTCATTCCCGAATTTAAGAGGCAGCCAGTGAATAGATGATAGAACAAAATAAAATAATAATAATCGTGTAGTGGTGACTGGTGACAGCAGATCGTGAACCAGTATGGGTAAAATCTTTGCGTGCCAGGTGGAGCTGCCGATGTGCCTGCCACTCGACCAGTCACCGTTATACGCGTATGCCACCAGACACTCAGACTGATGCACATGATCAAATAGACAGGCATCCCGCATTTCCTTCTAGTCTTATTTAGCCTATATACCTATTTGCCACATTAAAATATTTTATTACGCCATTTTAATCCGAAGCGCGAGTCTCGTGACACTAGCGTTGCACAGCCACAAGATCTCTCACTGTTTTCATCTACCAGACACTCCGATTGATACACGAAAACACACGATTTCAAATAATAAACATTTTCTGCTCCTGATGTAACTCAACTACATTTTCCTAGCTTCAGCTATCGAGTAATTAATAAGAAGATAGGTTCTTTAGGGCCAGGAGAGTGTCTAGTGGGGTGGCACGGGGTGACACAACCACCACCCCAACCCATCAAAGTGTTTTCTGTGTCAGTGTTGGCTGCAAAGATAAAGTTGACTACTTGCCACCTTTGCAGTAGTGAAGGCGCCGAGAGAAATGCTCATTTCATGCGGAATCTGAGAGTAGCCTATTTATCTTCGTTTTGAATTGTTTCGTTTAAAAGTAGGCTAGACATCTCTACCTTTCTAGATATATTTCTCATGCATGTAACCTGCAATGCAAAAATGTCATGATTTTATTGCTATAGGCCTATATGTCTGCTATCTTTGCTTCTTATTTATCAAATCCAGGGAATTGGTTGATCAAACATTGATCAAAATTAAGATACAATTTATACAAAACGAAATTCACTTCAAAGAAAGGCTTTATACAAAACAAAACTTAATGGAGTGGTCAAAATCACTCTCCTTCAGAATGTCAATTGGAGTATCAGGCAGCTACATGAGAGATATTGTGGCTGGCATGCCAGGAGACGCGCTCCATCACAGGACAAAAGAGCTAATAAAAAATAAGATAAGATGTCAAATAGGTAAATAAGACCAGGATTGCACTGTTTGTGTGCTCTCGTGTAGGCTATCAATCGGAGTGTCTGGTAGATGAAAACAGTCAGAGATCTTGTGGCAGGCGCGACTTAGAGTAACGAGACGCGCTCCATCACGTGCAAAAAGAGCGAATAAAATATAAGATAAGATGACAAAAAGGTAAATAAGAGCAGGATTGCACTGTATGTTTGTTTTCGTGTATCAATCGGAGAGTCTGGTAGATGAAAATAGTGATCTTGTGGCAGGCGCAACGCGTAGGTACCGAGACGCGATCCATTATGGGCAAAAGAGCGAATAAAAAATAAGATAAAAGAGCACATAGGTAAGTAAATGGTTGCACTTTTTGTTTGCTCTCTTGCATCTAAGGGATGTCTGGTAGATGTAAACAGAGAGATCTTGAGGCAGGAGTAAGGCACGCCCTTACAAAAAATAACTGCAGTACAATGAAGTACAACTGCAGTAAAACTGCAGTTTAAAGCAGTATAACTGCAGTACAATGAAGTACAACTGTAGATTTGCAGTATTAACGAAGTATAGATACAATATAACTGCAGTACATTGAAGTACGCAGTACAAGTACAACTTCAGAATAGTGAAGTAAAACTGCAGTACAACTGTAGATTTGTAGTAAAATGAAGTAGCCTATAGACACAATAACTGCAGTTCAGTGATACTCTTTAAAAAGTGATAGACTTTTTAAAAAAAACTCAAATTCGGCTGGTCTCAGTAATTTGACTTTAATGGCAATGAGATCATTTTTGTTGCCATTAAAAAGTGAAATTACTGAACCTAAATAAAGGAGCTTTATGAAAAAAAAAATCAGATGAACTTTTTGGTTTTTGCATCCGAAGTCTTGGTATACCATTAATATTACACTGTACTGCAGTTATGCGGTATTGTGCGACACTAACCTTTTCACCCGCGTATAGCCCACGTGACCAGAGCTTCCTTAGCTCGAGCGCACCGCAGTCGTTGTCATGACAACGAGTCTCGAGAGCAGCTGATGCTCGTTACGGTCAGTCAGCGTCTTTTCCCCTGGTGTCTGCTCCATAAAATACGGTTCGGTTAATTTCCTTACTGAAAATATCGTTCATTTACGTTCATATTTATGGACTATCAAAATTAAAACACAAAGACATGACAGCATTACAACCCGTGGTGACGGTCATACAAGTGGGACGGAAGAGAAGCGTTTTCTGGAAGAAAAGAAGTTCATTACGCGAGGTGGAGTGTTGGCCTTGTCAAGTGAGGTGAGTATAACGTAGAATGTCGTCATATCTGTTTATTTTAATTTTAGATTAGTGTAAAAAAGACTTTATATGTTATTCAAACCGGTGAGCAAATAAGAGGAAACGCCGCTTCCGTACTGTAGCGTTTTACACTGTTTTACGTTATTTTTTAGAGCTGCGTCACAGCAGATTGTGTATGTTTGCAGCATTAAGTTATTTTATCGATCACTTTTAATGCATTTTTTTAAACTATCTGTATTGTATAAAGCGCTATAAATAATGGTGACTTAAATTGTTTCAATTTAATATTAGGAATATTTGGAATATCAGACACTAACTTACTGGATATACACAAAAAATACAAGCAATTATGTTTAATAGTTTGACATTAATGGGCAGAAAAGGATAAAAAAAAATACTTTTTATGGTGTGATTATTTAAGAAAATGCACTGGTAACAACTAAAGATCAAAAATGTAATTTAACAGAAGATAATGGCTGCTGTGAAACAAATATGCACTCACAACATTTAAAAATTGTGTTTTTCTGCTTTTTTCCAGAAATGCATGTTGTTGGGCAAATTGCGTAGACTGTCAATGGAGTGACAGAAAGCGCTCAGATTTCATCAAAAAGATCTTCAATTGTGTTCTGAAGATGAACGAAAGTCTTGCGGGGTTGGAATGACATGAGGGTGAGTAATTTAACTTTTTATCTGGTGTATTCAAACTCATTAATGTAGAACAATAAACCATAAATTAACTGGAAATAGTATGAATACTTTCCACTAGGCCTGTAATGGCGCATTGATGACGTCGAAATTTCGTCGACGTCATATTTTTTTGTCAACGCTTCTTTATTTATTCATGTTTTTTTTTTTTTCACCGTTCCCGGTGAACCCACACGTGGGAGACCGAAACATTGCAGAATCGAGATCAAAACAGCAACCTCTTCACAGAATTCACAACAAAGCCATGCAAAAGTCCCAACAAAAGAAAAAGTCCTAAAAAACCCAGCAAAAAAACTAAATCATCGAAGGTATGGGAATACTTCAAATTTAGTCCCAAATGCAAAGGTGTCGTTATTTGCGCTCTTTGTCAAATGGAGTTGACATCCCAAGTCTCCTGCATATTGATAGCGGCTCCCTGATGCCCGCAAATTAGTTAAAATCTCCCGGAATCTAGAGCTCGCGAGCTCCAAACCGTGTAGTGCGTGGCAGAGAGAGGGAGCGCGAGATACCTTGCGTGTGTGTGCAAATGTGCGTGTGTGCGTTATGAAGCGCATGTAAACCCCCCCCATCAGTCGGGATGTTAGCACCACATCCAAGTGTGATAGGGCTCAGTTGAGTAGCCTACCAAACCTTTTACAGTGTAGATACTTCGTAAGAACCAGATCAAAATTGTTGTGCATTGAATGTGCACTCCTGCAATTTCCATGTTACAAAAAAGAATCGGTCAATTAGTCGATAGATTAGTTAACTAATCGATAAAATAATCAACAGACTAATCGTTTAATTAATAATCGTTTACCCAAGCCCTACTTTCCACAAACACTTGCAGACACCAAGTTAAAGGAACACGCCACCTTTTTTTGAAATAGGGGTTATTCACTGTCTCACCTACATTTAGATAGGTGGGCAAATGCATTTTTGTCTATATGCATGTATTGTCTTAGTCTGGTAGCGCCGCCGCTAGCTTAGTTTAGCATAATGAATGGAATCCTTTGTTGCCGGATAGCATGTTGTGAGTAAAAGTGATAAAAAAACAGCAACTAAATACTACGCTGGCCTGCGTATTCACAACGAGTACAAATAGCAATGCAGATTAAGACTAGATTAAGCACTGCTACTTGGGCGCAGAGATATCACGCAACACCTGAAAGCTGAAACTTTTTAAACTCAAAACAATCCAAAAGCGAAGATACTCAAGTGCAGGTCAGGCCTGTATGTTGATGAAAGTATGTTGCGTGATATCTGTGCTTCGCCTGTGCTTCACCTCAATATAGTCAATAAGTCAATATCTGCCTAGGAAATCGCCTAGTCTTAATCTGCATTGCTATTTGTACTCGTTGTGAATACGCAGGCCACAATGAGAAATTAGGTTTTTTTTGGATAACTTTTACTTACGAAATGTTATCCGGCTACAAAGGATTCCATCCATTATGCTAAGCTAAACTGGCGGCGACTCTGCCAGACTAAGACAATGCATGCACTGAGACAAAAATGCGTTTGTCCACCTATCTGAATATAGGGGAGATGGTGAATAATATGTAGTTAATAATTAAACAAACAAATCCAGCATTTTGCAAACAAACTCGATCTGATTTGCAAAGGAAAACTCGACTCGCAAACAAACAGAAAGCAATGTGCAAGTACAAAGGTCAATTTGAGCGAAAATGTAGTGGCAACACATATGCATTGTGTTTTGCAAATATAAATAAATGAGCCTAGGGCTGGGCGATATATCGATATAAAAAAATATATCGATATATTTTTAAATGTGATATGGAATTAGACCATATCGCATATATGGATATAGTTCAAATTTGCGCTATGATCCTTGCTCCAAGCAAGCTGCTGACTGCTTTTGTAGAAATATATAGTATTTTGTGCATTCTATCAGTAGCAGTTCTGGCGCCTCCGTCTCAACAGCATTAGTGTACAACGCGACAAATACTCACATCAAATATTAACACAGAGGAACGGGACACATCAGTTCAGTGAGTTCACAAAAGTTCATTATTTGCATTTGCTTTAAAGCCTTGCCGGTTAAACATGTCATTCACTGCTGATGCGCTGTTCTAACAACATGCGCTTTACTGAGCGCGAACACCCACATGCACCCGCACATGCACTAAAAGCCTGTCTAACAAACAGCGCCTGGTTACTGGACTAAGTTATCTTTCGAGTCTTATTTTGCTAATACTCTCAAATACACACAAGTTTACATAAGGAAAGTTGGTTATGTCTAAACTGAAAGCAAACCGAGAAAATTGAGAGAAATCTGCTTGCCAAATGCGTGTATAGACGCGTCGCGTACAGGTCTTAAAGAGACAGTAGCCCTAGTAGTAAACATGCAGCTGCTTGTCCTTAAAGGGATAGTTCGCCCAAAAATAAAAATTCTGTCATTATTTATTCACTGTAATGTTGTTCCAAACCTGTATTAATTTATTTCTTGTGCTGAACACAAAATAAGATATTTTGAAGAATGTGGGTCCCCATTGACTTCCATAGGGAAAATATACTATGGAAATCACTGGGGTACATCAACTGTTTTGGTTACCCACATTCTTCCAATTAACTTCAACAGAACAAAGAAACTTATTCAGGTTTAAAACAACTTGAGAGAGTAAATGATGACAATTAAAATTTTTGGGAGAACTATCTATTTAATGTTAATAAAACAACAAAAACACAGAGGAAATCACTCACTGCTCTTGACTGAGAACTTTAATAGTAGCTTTAATACGAATCAATGTATAAATTATACAGTGAAGACTATATTTGGCTTTGACTTTGACTGAACATTTGCTCTCACTTTGAGAAAAAAATATCGGGATATATATCGTATATCGATATTCAGCCAAAATATATCGGGATATGACTTTTGGTCCATATCGCCCAGCCCTAAATGAGCCTAGGTAATATTTCACAAATAAATACAAACCATCCTACAAACTGCTTGTATCCTTTGAACAAATACCAAATCTAGAGCATCCAAATGCATATCTGTCTGTTATGATTGTGCGAGACACTTGGCTTTTTATGAGATCTCTCGGCTCGATTTTCTCACAAATGTGTTCGGGCAGACTTTCTCACAAATGCAAACTTGGGACACACGAGAAAACTGAACTTTTAAAGAAAATTATACAAAAACTATGTAATGTAGCAGTCAGGTATCAGTAGTGTCATGCTAGGTGAGTCTGTGGAAATGTAATGTGCTGTAGTGTCGTGATGCATGCAAAAGAAACAACCAAACGAATATCAAATCAAATAGGCCGCGCACATCTGCCATCCGTCTTGCTTCTCTTAAAAGGGGAAAAGGGAAGTTCGCAACAGGTGTCAGCGATGCAATCAGGTAGGAGGGCGGACTAATCCATCCAATACTGGGGAAAACCCCATTAAAGACACAGTTCGTCACACTCCTCCCCTTAAAACAGGGGTCTGTCTAGAATCCCTGCAAATAGACAAGACAATTGAGCCAAAAAGTAAGCCCCATAACTTCCAAGAGGACAGCAGCCAGGGCAAAACAAAACAAAAAACAAACAAACAAGTTACACTACACATTAAACATCCTTCATAGGGCACGTGACAGTGCATCTGCCACAACATTTTCAGACCCTCGGATGTGCCGAATGTCAAGGCAATAGGCCTGGAGAAACAAGGACCAACGTATCAGCCTTTGGTCCGGACAGTGAAGAGAATTCAAAAACGTCAGTGGGTTATGGTCGGTATAAATGACAACGGGTTGACTTGATCCAACATAGATGTCAAAATGCTGTAATGCCCAAATCAAAGCCAAAGCCTCTTTTTCTACCAAAGAATAATTCAGTTGGTATGAATTAAACTTGCGCGAAAAGAAACTGACAGGCCATCCACCCTCTGCTCATCAACCTGTTGGAGAACAGCTCCAGCTCCAACCTGACTCGCATCAACCTGCAAAGAGAATGACCTTTCAAAGCAAGGAGCAGCAAGGACAGAAGATGAACACAATAGAGATTTAACATTTTCAAAAGCTAGCACACAATTTGAAGACCATATGAACTTTGTCTTGGCTTTTAAAAGATCGGTAAGTGGTGCGACAACTGATGAAAAGTTACGACAAAAAGAACGGTAGTAACCCACTAAACCGAAAAGGCGCATAAGCTCTTTTTTTGGTAGTAGGCGCAGGATACTCTTGAACAGCTTGGATTTTTGCATTTAACGGTCGGACTTCACCATTTCCGACCACTTTACCAAGGTATGTCACAGTGGCCTGAGCAAAGTTACACTTTGCCAAGTTCACAGTCAAGCTGGCTTCCGAACGGGCCTCAAAACTGCATGCAGACGCTTTAAATGCAAGTCCTAACTGTCACTGAACACAACAAGATCGTCCAAATACACAGCACACCCGTCAAGGCCTGATACCACACGGTTCATCAGACGTTGAAAGGTGGCAGGCGCATTTCGCAGTCCAAAACTCATGATTTTGTAAGAATAAAGACTTAAAGTGCAAAGGCACTTGCCAGTAACCTCTTAGCAAGTCAAGTTTAGTCACATACTTAGCCGAACCTACCTGGTCAACGCAGTCTTCCAACCGAGGGAGCGGAAAACAATCAGGTCTAGTCACAGTATTGACTTCGAAAATCTGTACAAAACCTTACGGACCCATCAGGTTTTCCGACTAACAGACAAGGAGATGCCCATTCTGAACATGAAGGAACGGCAATCTCATTTTCCTGCATACACTTAATTTCTGCTTCCATCGTTTTTCTGGTGACACACGATAATAACGCTGTTTGATAGGGGAAGCATTACCCACATCAATATCGTGCTTAGCCCAGTCTGTTCGAGGCGGCGTATCTCCAAATAACTCAGGGAAACTCTGCAAAAGTGTACTCAACTCTGCTATCTGCAAAGGAGACAAATGGGCAAGAGTAACTTTTAAGTTTTCCAGAGATTCAGAATTATTTAAACGTCCACGTAAAATACCATCATCTGGTTCTTTACCCTCGCTCTCCCTTTGCCCGGAACAAAGGCCATTCTTAACATCTGATACAGCAAAGAGAGCAGAACGAACAGGGTTGACCTCTGCACTAGACTTCTCATAGTATGGTTTCAGTAAGTTCACGTGGTATAACTGGGTTGACTTTCTCCAATGCGGAGTTGCAACCTCATAATTTTCGTCACTCAGTTTACATTTTACGACATATGGGCCTTCAAATTTCGCTTTGAAAGGAGAAGAAAGCAAAAGACGTGGCACAAGAACCTGGTCTCCTGGCTCAAAAATACGACGTTCCACTTTGCGGTCATACAACCGTTTCATGCCTTCCTGTTGTTTTTCAAGTTTATTTCTGGCCAGTGATCTAGCCTGAATCAACCTCTGTCTAAATCCATAGACGTACGACAACAAATTTTTCGGCGAGTCAGAAACTCTGACCTCATTTTGTAACAGCCAAAAGCCCACAAACTTTGTGACCAAAAACTAAAGTGTTAGGACTAAATCCAGTGCTTTCTTGCACAACCTCACGTGCAGCCAGTAGTAACCAGGGCAAACCCTCCTCCCAATCTCTATCCAACTGTACACAATAAGCACGAAGGAGAGACTTCAAAGTTTGATGAAATCTCTCTAATGCTCCTTGGCTTTGTGGATGATACACACTAGCGAGATTATGCTTGATTTTTAGCTGTTTTAGAACTTGTTGGAAGAGATGAGAGGTAAGGTTAGTACCCTGATCACTCTGAACGATTTTAGGAATGCCAAACAGTGACATAAATAGTGACAAAGCTCTTACAATTGATCGTGATGTAATTGTACGCAACGGATAGGCCGAAGGGAAACGTGTGGCCGGACACATGACAGTAAGCAAGTATTTGCTTCCCGACTTTGAACATGGCAGAGGACCCACGCAATCCACAATAATGTGTTCAAAGGGGTCACAATTAGCAGAAATCGGGATGTAACGGAGGCGGTTTCAGTTTCTGATTTGGCTAACTAGTTACCTGACAAACGTGACATGATTTTATGTATGCTGAAACGTCGCGTTTTAAACGTGGCCAAAAAAAATATTGCAAAACACGATCATAGGTCTTACGCACCCCAGAATGACCAGACTTTTCGTGTGCGACTTCCAACACAGCATGCCGAAATTTTGTGGGAACCACTACCTGAAGTATAGGATCCCCCACAAAATTCTCACCATGAGGACTCCATTTCCTCAGCAACAAACCATCTTGTACAAAATAGCCTCTAGCCATATCTGGTACATCACTGTCACGAAGTGCAGAGGTAATCAGCTCAACCAATGAGGAATCCGAGTGTTGTTCTTTACTCAGCTCATCTGCAGACAGAGGAAAAGGCAAAGCAGACAAATCAGGTATAGGTAAATAAGTACCGAACGCATTTAACTCTTTTCCTTGAGCCCCCAAATGCTCAACATTTTAGTCATAGCGCGAGTTACAACACCCACAGGGTCTACAACCATTTTCTGTTGAATCAGCTCTCCACTAGATGAAACCATAGGAGCTGGCGTAGCATTTGCCCACACCCAGTCTCCTGCTAATTTATTTCCCAAGATAAGATGAACACCCTCGATCTGTAAAGCAGGACGCAATCCCACTACTACTTCACCAGTCACTAAATCAGAGTGAAGATTGACTTTATGAATAGGAACTGTTAACGTATTTAAGCCCATTCCTCGAACCAAAACACTATCACCCTTTTCAGATTGCGCTGAAAACGGCAAAATGGATTCCAAAATGAAAGAAACCATAGCTCCCGTATCACGCAGAATTCTAACCGGAACTTCAACTCCATCCGACAATGACACTCGGCCTTCTGTAATAAAAGGAGCATAAGTGGACAAATAATCATTAGACAGTTGAATTTCATTAGTCTCAGCATCACTCAAACTAACACAATTTGCAACTGCAGCAGGCTTAAACTTATTCACATCAGTACGTTTATTTTTATCCTTAAGTATAGGGCAGTCCCCTTTCCAATGCCCTTTTCTCCGACAGTAGTTACACGTTTTAGACGGATCAAACTTCCCCAAAGAAATGCGACCACTCTGTGAATTATCTGTAAAGCGATTTGCGCTCACTTCACGTGCTCTCCAATCAATAGCAACATTTTTGTGAGTGAGCACAAAATCATTCGCCAACGACGCTGCCTCCTCCGGAGACTGAACTTTATGCTCACTGATATACGTCGCAATTTGATCAGAAACGGAAACTTTAAACTGTTCAACAATGATCAATTCAAGCAAATCCTCTAATGTTCTAGCATCAAGCGAAGCACACCAACGTGTAACATGTCGTCTTAAATCCCGCACAAACTCCAAATGAGTCTGTCCCTGACTCTTTTTACACGACCTAAAGCGTTGTCGATAGGTTTCAGGTACACACTCGTATACTTTCAACTCTGCGGACTTAACAGTTTCATAATCTCTACACTCTTCTGTACTTAAAGCAGAAAAAAAGCTAACTGCGCCTTACAACTAATACACTTTGCAGCAACAAAACACAGTTTGCTTTAGACAAACCTTGTATCTCAGCAACACGTTCAAGCATAGTAAAAAAAAAACATCCGGATCATCCTCATTAAATTAAGGAACAAGTTTTAGACTTTGATTCAGCGGAAAATTCCCACACGCACCAACAGTTGAATCGCTATCAACTTTACCTTCATTAATGAGCTTCAGTTTTAAATATTCCAAGTCCATTTTAGCTTTTTCCAATTCAATTCTACCCTGCTCAGACCTCTGCTTTATTTTCTCATGTTCCATTTGTAACAATAATAACTCTTTTTGCTGGTCAAAAGTTAAAGCAGACTGGACAGTCAAACTTTGTCCGTGCTCATCACTTTCACTCATTTCAGCTGCCAAAATTCGTTTGTCAGTCAATTTATTTTTCAACTCAGCTCTAATACTACTTTCTTTTATTCTCTTATCACCAAGTTTTATTTCATAATATTCTGCGATTTTTAAAAGTTGATCTTTTGTGCATTTATTTATCAGAACGTGAGAAGGCGATTCAACAAACGTTTCAACATTAGTCATAAGCAAATAAATCACAGACTGAAAGAAACCAGATGTGCAATAAAAATACTTGGAATTTTACCCACTATCTAACTCTTCAGAATAAATCTATCTACCTACCTAAAGCCTAGTCTTCATGCGGATACTGGCGGGGGGAATTAAGCACGCAAGCCCAGTGGGTGGAACTGCAACTGGTTAAACCAGCGACAATTCTCAACACCATGGAAGTGCTCCCGAGACAAAAGCTACTACCCGCGTTCACCACAACACTACAAAAATAACAAAACCCGACATGTCTCAAAGGAAACACATCGCTAATCCTAGCAGGGGAAAACTCCAAGTCAAAACAAACAATATTGCACAAAGGCAACTTACCAGTCAATGAATTCAAACGACGACCAAACAACCGCACCAAATGCTTTCAGGTGTCCCAAAACGCACTTATTGTGACGTCTAATTATTCAAATTGGGTTTCCCCAAAACGTCACAACTAAACAACCAATCAAATCGATGAAACGAACAAAATAATCAAATATTTTCAAAATCACCGACGAAATATCAAAGGCAAAGCATTGCTATATCCCGGACGAGCCCCCATTTGTTACGCCCCGTTGCTCCAAAGGGACGCAACAAACTTGGGACACACGAGAAAACCGAACTTTTAAAGAAAGTTATTTATTAACACAAGGAAAATTATACAAAAACTATGTAATGTAGCAGTCAGGTATCAGTAGTGTCATGCTAGGTGAGTGTGTGGAAATGTAATGTGCTGTAGTGTCGTGATGCATGCAAAAGAAACATAACCAAACGAATATCAAATCAAATAGGCCGCGCACATCTGCCATCCGTCTTGCTTCTCTTAAAAGGGGAAAAGGGAAGTTCGCAACAGGTGTCAGCGATGCAATCAGGTAGGAGGGCGGAGTAATCCATCCAATACTGGGGAAAACCCCATTAAAGACACAGGTCATTAGAGGAATAAGCTGAAAGCTCTGCCATCATATGTTGCATTTTTACATTTTTGTAAACGTTACATTTACTGAACAGTCTATTTCTTTCGTTCTCCATAAATTAATGACAACATTTAGTTTACTTTAAAGGAGGGTCCCACTTATGCATATAGTTGGAATTCAGTCAGCTTAACTGTTAATGTAATAAAATAATGACTGAACAAAACAAACAATATAACCTGCCTGTGACATATGCAGTGCCCAAATTGTCACAGGCAGTTTATATTGTTTGTTTTGTTCAGTCATTATTTTATTACATTAACAGTTAAGCTGACTGAATTCCAACTATATGCATAAGTGGGACCCTCCTTTCAATTAAATGTTGTCATTAATTTATGGAGAACGAAAGAAATAGACTGTTCAGTAAATGTAACGTTTACAAAAATGTAAAAATGCAACATATGATGGCAGAGCTTTCAGCTTATTCCTCTATCCTAGAGAGAGTGAAGTGCTACTAAGTGCTAAATGTGGATTTCTGTCTAGATATGTAATAACATTTTGCAGAAGAAAACGGTGACGTGTTGCTTTAAGTTTAAGAGATTAAAGGGTTAGTTCACCCAAAAATGAAAATTAAGTCATTAATTACTCACCCCCATGCTGTACACACCCCGTAAGACCTTCGTTCATCTTCGTAACACAAATGAAGATATTTTTGATTAAATCTGAGAGGTGGATCACTGCTACATAGGCTGCCTGAGGGAATGAAATCTTGACGGCCCAGGAAGTCATTGAAGAAAATGTTTAAATATTCCATGTGACTACAGTGGCTCAACTATAAGTTTATCAAGCGACGAGAATACTTTTTGTGCGGGGAAAAAAACAAAAATAACGACTTTATTCGACTATTCCTTTTCTTCCTTGTGGGCCTGAGACGAGAGTTCAAGAGATTTCCATGACGCATGCGCGAGAACTGAGAAGAGAACGTTCTTCTTCTACTACTTCTGGTTCAGTTCTCGTGCATGCATCGTGGAAATCTCTTGAACTCTCGTCTCAGGCCCACAAGGATGAAAAGGAATAGTCGAATAAAGTCGTTATTTTTGTTTTGTTTTCGGAAAAAAAGTAGTCTCGTCGCTTGATAAACTTATAGTTGAGCCACGGTAGGCACCTGGAGTATTTAAACATTTTCTTTAATGACTTTCTGGGCCGTCAAGTTTCATTCCCTCAGGCAGCCTATGTAGCAGTGATCCACCTCTCAGATTTAATCAAAAATATCTTCATTTGTGTTCCGAAGATGAACGAAGGTCTTACGGGGTTGGTACAGCATGGGGGTGAGTGATTAATGACTTAATTTTCATTTTTGGGTGAACTAACCCTTTAACTTGCAGATTAATTTTAAGCATAATATATGCCTGTGGGGAAGAGTGTGGCTGCGTGGCGTGAGCGTGGCGTTTCTGTTTCTTGGCGGCTGTGTCGCGTTTTCTGTCTTTGCACACCAGAAACTGGTCTGACGCGGCGCTGCTGCCTGGTGACTATACTTCATGTTAAGCATAAATATAAAGCCTACTGATAAAGACACTGTCAGCAGTATTGACAGCAAAATAGACTACAGAAAATTTCATTCTGTATTGACAGGTGCAATATTTGAAAATTCATAATTATTTATTTATTTTCAAATTATATTTATATCTGAATTTGTCAACCTAGACTTTCAACCATCAAAATGTAATTTATTAATATGTATTCGTGTACAAAATAACATATAAACATATTTTACTATTCTATTTTGCCTGGAAACGCTTCCAATACGCTTGCGTGTCGCGTGAAAAATAGGCGTCGGTTCTATTTCTAGCATGCACGCGTTTTCCGCGTGCCTAAGACATGCGTGTCACGCAGGCAGTCTGCAAGCTCTAACCTGTTAACATGGGAGACGAAATAAAAACGGACACGCCACGCAGCCAGTGTGTCACCGGCCTAACTGAAAAGAGTGTCTCTGATTCTTTTTGTTTGTTTTTTACAGACTACATCCACAATCCTGTTTCCACATCTGAGATGAAGGCAGTAAAAAGAACAAAGTGGAATATTGAGAATGAGCTCTTCAAAAAACGTAACTTCTCTGAATAATGTGGAGGAAGATATATGCATGATTTGTAAATAAACACTTTAAATACATTGTCTAACTCTCAGCCTGTTATTTGAAGTTAAAAAAAGTAAAATCACATTATTTGTTGCATTGCAGTTTGAGACATTCACTGTTTGTACCTTAATTCATTATATTGCAGATGTGTGAAAATAAAACTTATTTAGGATATTCTGGTTGTATTTCAATGGTATTGCACAGCATTTTATTAGTATTGCATTTCAGTAGTATTGTAGTAGTATTGTAATTATACTTTAGTTGTATTATGTATTGCAGTACTACTGCAGTTATATTGCATTATTATAGTAGTATTCAGTGTAGTAATACTGCAGTTATATTGCAGTATTGTTGTAGTATTGTTGTAGTATTCAGTGCAGTACTGCAGTTATATTGCAGTATTATTGTAGTATTATTGTAGTATTCAGTGCAGTACTGCAGTTATATTGCAGTATTATTGTAGTATTCAGTGCAGTACTACTGCAGTTATATTGCAGTATTGTAGTATTCAGTGCAGTACTGCAGTTATATTGCAGTATTATTGTAGTATTCAGTGCAGTACTACTGCAGTTATATTGCAGTATTGTAGTATTCAGTGCAGTACTGCAGTTATATTGCAGTATTATTGTAGTGTTATATTGCAGTATTATTGTAGTATTCAGTGCAGTAATACGCAGTTATATTGCAGTATTATTGTAGTATTCAGTGCAGTACGGCAGTTATATTGCAGTATTGTAGTATTCAGTGCAGTACTGCAGTTATATTGCAGTATTGTAGTATTCAGTGCAGTAATACTGCAGTTATATTGCAGTATTATTGTAGTATTCAGTGCAGTACTGCAGTTATATTGCAGTATTATTGTAGTATTCAGTGCAGTACGGCAGTTATATTGCAGTATTATTGTAGTATTCAGTACAGTACTGCAGTTATATTGCAGTATTGTAGTATTCAGTGCAGTACTGCAGTTATATTGCAGTATTATTGTAGTATTCAGTGCAGTAATACTGCAGTTATATTGCAGTATTATTGTAGTATTCAGTGCAGTACTGCAGTTATATTGCAGTATTATTGTAGTATTCAGTGCAGTACGGCAGTTATATTGCAGTATTATTGTAGTATTCAGTACAGTACTGCAGTTATATTGCAGTATTATTGTAGTATTCAGTGCAGTTATACCAGTTATATTGCAGTATTATTGTACTATTCAGTGCAGTAATACCGCAGTTATATTGCAGTATTGTAGTATTCAGTGTAGTAATACTGCAGTTATGCAGTATTATTGTAGTATTCAGTGTAGTAATACTGCAGTTATGCAGTATTATTTTAGTATTCAGTGCAGTAATACCGCAGTTATGCAGTATTATTGTAGTATTCAGTGCAGTAATACCGCAGTTATATTGCAGTATTATTGTACTATTCAGTGCAGTAATACCGCAGTTATATTGCAGTATTATTGTACTATTCAGTGCAGTACTACTGCAGTTATATTGCATTATTATTGTAGTATTCAGTGTAGTAATACGGCAGTTATATTGTAGTATTATTGTAGTATTCAGTGCAGTACTGCAGTTATATTGCAGTATTATTGTAGTATTCAGTGCAGTACTGCAGTTATATTGCAGTATTATTGTAGTATTCAGTGTAGTAATACCGCAGTTATATTGCAGTATTATTGTACTATTCAGTGCAGTAATACCGCAGTTATATTGCAGTATTATTGTACTATTCAGTGCAGTACTACTGCAGTTATATTGCATTATTATTGTAGTATTCAGTGTAGTAATACGGCAGTTATATTGTAGTATTATTGTAGTATTCAGTGCAGTACTGCAGTTATATTGCAGTATTATTGTAGTATTCAGTGCAGTACTGTAGTTATATTGCAGTATTATTGTACAATTCAGTGCAGTAATACCGCAGTTATATTGCAGTATTATTGTAGTATTCAGTGTAGTAATATTGCAGTATTATTGTAGTATTCAGTGCAGTAATACCGCAGTTATATTGTAGTATTATTGTAGTATTCAGTGCAGTACTGCAGTTATATTGCAGTATTATTGTAGTATTCAGTGCAGTACTACTGCAGTTATATTGCAGTATTATTGTAGTATTCAGTGCAGTACTACTGCAGTTATATTGCAGTATTATTGTAGTATTCAGTGTAGTAATATTGCAGTATTATTGTAGTATTATTGTAGTATTCAGTGCAGTACTGCAGTTATATTGCAGTATTATTGTAGTATTCAGTGCAGTAATACCGCAGTTATATTGCAGTATTGTTGTAGTATTCAGTGCAGTAATACCGCAGTTATATTGCAGTATTATTGTAGTATTCAGTGCAGTACTGCAGTTATATTGCAGTATTATTGTAGTATTCAGTGCAGTATTGCAGTTATATTGCAGTATTATTGTAGTATTCAGTGCAGTATTACCGCAGTTATATTGCAGTATTATTGTAGTATTCAGTGCAGTATGGCAGTTATATTGCAGTATTGTAGTATTCAGTGCAGTAATACCACAGTTATATTGCAGTATTATTGTAGTATTCAGTGCAGTAATACCACAGTTATATTGCAGTATTGTAGTATTCAGTGTAGTAATATTGCAGTATTATTGTAGTATTCAGTGCAGTACTGCAGTTATATTGCAGTATTATTGTAGTATTCAGTGCAGTACGGCAGTTATATTGCAGTATTATTGTAGTATTCAGTGCAGTACTTTAGTTATATTGCAGTATTGTTGTAGTATTCAGTGCAGTACTGCAGTTATATTGCAGTATTATTGTAGTATTCAGTGCAGTACTGCAGTTATATTGCAGCAGTATTGTAGTATTCAGTGTAGTAATACCGCAGTTATATTGCAGTATTATTGTAGTATTCAGTGCAGTACTGCAGTTATATTGCAGTATTATTGTAGAATTCAGTGCAGTAATACCGCAGTTATATTGCAGTATTATTGTAGTATTCAGTGCAGTACTACTGCAGTTATATTGCAGTATTATTGCAGTATTATTGTAGTATTCAGTGCAGTACTACTGCAGTTATATTGCAGTATTATTGTAGTATTCAGTGCAGTACTGCAGTTATATTGCAGTATTATTGTAGTATTCAGTGCAGTACTGCAGTTATATTGCAGTATTATTGTAGTATTCAGTGTAGTAATACCGCAGTTATGCAGTAGTATTGTAGTATTCAGTGCTGTACTACTGCAGTATTATTGTAGTATTCAGTGCAGTACTGCAGTTATATTGCAGTATTATTGTAGTATTCAGTGTAGTAATACCGCAGTTATGCAGTATTATTGTAGTATTCAGTGCAGTACTGCAGTTATATTGCAGTATTATTGTAGTATTCAGTGCAGTACTACTGCAGTTATATTGCAGTATTATTGTAGTATTCAGTGTAGTAATACCGCAGTTATGCAGTATTATTGTAGTATTCAGTGCAGTACTACTGCAGTTATATTGCAGTATTATTGTAGTATTCAGTGTAGTAATACAGTATTATATTGCAGTTATATTGCAGTATTATTGTAGTACTACTTCAATAATACTGCAGTATTTCTGATATGTAGTACTACTTCAGTTGTATTGCAGTAACTGCAGTTATATTGCAGTATTATTGTAGTACTACTTCAATAATACTGCAGTATTTCTGATATGTAGTACTACTTCAGTTGTATTGCAGTAACTGCAGTTGTACCCCAGCTATACTGCAATATTACAGTTTTTTCGTGTCCAAAAAAACTGCATTTTTCTACATGTAGCAAAAACTGCAGTATTACTTTAAAAAAACTGCAGTATTTTTTTGTAAGGGCGAGACTCGCGCTCGGGATTAAAATAGCGGGAAAAATATAGGGTAAGGGGGCAAATACGTTGGATAAATAAGAGAAGGAAACGCGTTATGCATGTCTATTTGATCATGTGCATCAGTCGGAGTGTCTGTAGGTGTAAGCCAGACCAGTATATCAACATTGACATATTGGGCGTTCAGTCCTAGTTTCCACTGACTGGGGATACGATTTTGTTCAAAAACACCTTACATAAGGACGCGAGGCAAGGGCATATGTAGCGAACGGGACCTACGTCCGCTTAGTAGGGGTAAATCACTCTTCCCTGAATGGCTGGAAATCAGAGGATCTAAGTCCCTAACCCCCAGGCCTATTAATCTCGTGGCTACTCTGCCTGCTCAGTAAAGCACAATAGCTTAGGCTTTAGGATTTGGACATGTCACGGTGGAGACCTAAAGTGCAGAATATCAGTAGCCTAACTGTCAGTGTGTGACATAACTGGTATTCCCCCTACCTACTATACTTTACAGACAGAGGATGAGACGCCCCTACTTCAGGGAATATGGAAAAACTTCACAGTAAAAGCAATAGTATAAAAGTTGAGAAATTAGTGATTATTTATTATACTAAGTAACAGTATTCTAATACTGAGTAAAATAGTTACAAAGAGAAAAAAATAAAAATAAAAATAAATATTTTTATAAATCAAATGTAAACCGTATAGTAATGGTTTCACTATCAACCTGTAACCATCATAAAATGTTAAACCCCTCTATTAACAACCACTTCACCAGAGTGGCTCAACAACACTTTGAAAGTTTTACTTAACAAACATCAGCATGTAGGCAATCTAAATACACTGCAGATAAACCTCATATGCACATAACAGCAGTATTGTGAATGTAATTCACACAACAGTAATTTTCAGGACAATGGTAAACTCAGAAACAGTTTCGTACCATACACTTAATAACACTCCATGACCAACCTCAGTTCAATGTTCCTTTTGGTTCGGATTGTCCACGTTACGTATGTGCTGACCGTACACCAATTAATAGAACACGTCCATCACGAGGGCGGTGCTATCGCGTGAGAATGGTGGAGTCATGTGTGGCAGGGTAGCCAATACTCATCAACCTCACCGTGTAACAATGGCGTGAGCGATGGAGGGAGAGGGAGAGAGCAGGAGAGACAAGTCACATAGCAGCTACACGTCCCGGGCTGTAGCAGTGAACTGGCTGGTTGTCTTCCTTCCCTTGCGAGACCAGCTTCCAACGTTGGCGACGAGCTAGAATATCTAAATAATCAACACTTTGCACTACCTAGCGAGAACGTTTGCCTCGCACTATACGAACTATACTTGTTGATGATGTGACGACGGATGAATCTTCAGTACAGATGGCGTGGAGTCTTCCTCTCTTACACACGCCACTCAAACCGTAACTGTTCCGTAGCTCAGATCAAAACATGTAGCACACGCAATAACTAAGAGTTAAACTGTTATTTACTGAATTATCATACCGAAATCTCCGTCAGCATGGGACTTCTTCGGACGCCGCCATCCTCTCTCTTGTTTCACTTTCTTTTTGTCCCGCCCTCTCCTCTCATTGACCCGTGCACCCGCCTGCAAGTCATTGATTGGCCAAGTCTATATCCAAGTTCCTGTGTGCGATTGGTTGAGAATATTCTGGGGAATTTCTTCATGTTATCGTAGGGGCTACATGTCAAAAAATATGTGCACATTCTGTGTGTACACCTACATTCCCCCCTTCCAAACCCTGCCACATCATAGACTTCACTGTTTGAGTCCCTTGCTAAACCACAGTGCATGTTTTTTTTATACAATGTAACAATACATCCAGAACAGAAGTACACATGCTTTCATCTCTTTTAGACTTTTGTTAGTGTAAAACAAAATCACAAAACAAAACATAACAAAAGAAAAGAAGCTCACTTCAGAACATACCCCTCCCGATATCTAACAGGTAACTGCCCCCTAGTGTTCCTTTGTGGGCGTCTCACTATTACAGACTCATTATCTGACTCTGAGTTATCTGCATCCTCAACTAAACTCCCCCTAACAGACCCCTCCCCAGAGCTAATATCAGAGGCTCCCCCACTTTCATGACCGGATACCTCCCCCCGGCTACCACCCAAGACTGCCTCTGGCTCAACATCCCGCAGCTCCCCTTGACTAGCCCCCATACTCTCGCCAGGTGTTGGTGCATTGTGAAGGGTACGAGGAATGCAAACTAACCCTACAGAGTCAGTGTCTGAACCAGATGCAGCTCTCTTGTGCCTGGGAGCAACTGCTTCCTTACTAGGTGTCTGAAAGGTGCAATGCTTCATCTGATTTCGGTGCACTACTTTTGACGGCCCCCCAGTTTCAGGCCTGACTGTGAAGACAGGTAAGTCGGGGTGATTCTGCTTGACAACTAAATATGGCTCTGGCTCCCACTTGTCTTGGATCTTGTTCCTTCCCCTTGGTCGATGATTCCTTAGCAGTACTCGATCCCCCGATCTGACAAGTGCAGCACGTGACCTTCGATCGTAGAGCCGTTTGCGTCGCCGAGACGCATCCTGAGCGGCGTCCCCAGCCGCCTCTGCTGCCACTTTCAGCCTCTCGTGGTGGTCGAGGACCCAATCATCGAGGTTGTCAATGTCACTGGGCTCCAAGTCTCTTCCCCCCAGAATGTCCTGAGGCAGTCGTGCATCTCGCCCGAAGAGGAGATAAAACGGGGAGTATCCCGTTGAGGAGTGAACATGACTGTTATAAGCCATTACAAGCTCAGGAAGATACTCCTTCCAATTTCGTTTCCTCTCTGGCGTCAAAGTTCGGAGCATATCATGCATCGTTCTATTAAATCGCTCGCATTGAGCGTTGCCCTGGGGGTGATATGGGCTTGTACGACTCTTGGAGATGCCATAGATACGACAGAGTTCTTTGATGACACTGGCTTCAAAGCTGCGGCCCTGGTCTGAGTGAAGCCTAGAGGGGCAGCCATAATACACAAACCAGTGTTTGACGATGGCCCTGGCTGTGGTTTTAGCAGACTGGTCTTTCGTGGGTACAGCCATTGTAAACCGTGTGAACATGTCAGTCATAACTAACACATTCTCATAGCCACCCACAGACTCCTCTAATCGGGTGTAATCCATGGCCAGTACCTCCAGAGGTGTGGTCACATTAGTGCATGTCAATGGGGCTCGGATAGCTGGAAATAGGTCTTTGGCAAGTGCACAGCGCTTACACTGCTTCACCCACTCATGTACGTCTCTGCTCATTGAGGGCCAGTAAAAACTGCGTGTCATACGTGCAAGTGTACCCTTCTGACTAAAATGACCCCCATGCTCATGTTCCATACTGAACACATGTTTCCGCAGAGCCTCTGGTAATACCAACTGGTGTACTTCCTCACCATCTCTGGGATCACAAATGCTACGAAATAGGACACCATGACGGATGCTTAGTCGATCCCGTTGTGATGCCAGTTTTTTTTTCTCTGGAGCCATTTCCCGTAACTGGTTCTTATTGGGCCATGCATTACATTTCGTTGCCCTTGCTATAGGGCCCACGACAGGATCCTCTGCCTGAAGTTGCTGAAGATCCTCCCAGCTATATCCAGTAACCTTCGCCGTAACAGCGGCTTGTGAAGCCACCTGCACACTAGGCTTTCTTGCAGTCTTCTGTCCAGGCCATAGAGAGGCACGCACTTCCTCAGCCTGAATTACCAGAAAGTCTTTATCAGTGTCGCTGACCTCAGACTCCTGTGCTCGAGGGAGCCGAGACAGCACGTCCGCATTTGTGTTCTCCCTCCCCGGCTTATAATGCACTTCAAAATCATATTCCGCTAACTGGGCGACCCACCTCTGCTCCACCGCCCCGAGGTTAGCTGTTTCGAGATAGCGCAGAGGATTATGATCGGTCACCACCACAAATCTAGAGTACATTAAGAAATCCCGGAATTTTTCTGTTATTCCCCATTTAAGGGCTAGTAACTCGAGCTTAAATGCACTATAGTTTTTGTCATTCCGCTCAGAACCCCGGAGGCCTCGACTAGCAAAGGCTACCACGCGCTCCACCCCCTCTTGCCGCTGGCTGAGCACTGCCCCCAACCCAAGAAGGCTCCCATCGGTGGTAAGGGTGAAAGGAAGTGAAAAGTCAGGGTACGCAAGTACCGGAGATGACATAAGGTGCTCCCTTAGCTTATCAAAGGCCTCTTGACATTCTCTACCCCACACAAAGGGAACAGACTGGGCTCCACTCTCTTTCTTGCCCTTTCCCATTAGAGAATGTAACGGCTTTGCTAACTGGGCGAAGTTCGGGACGAAACGCCTGTAATATGACATAAACCCCACCACTTGCCGCACATCTTTTGTACTCCTGGGCACCGGCCAGTCACGGAGTGCTTTGACCTTTTCCATGTCCACGTGGACACCCTCCGCAGAAACAATATGGCCCAAGAATTTGACTTCTGACTTTAGCAGGAAACACTTGCTCGGTTTAAGCTTAAGTCCATGTTCCTTCAGACGAGTGAATACTACGTCCAGTTTCTCACAGTGGCTATCAAAATCGCTGGAAAAGACCAGTACATCGTCCAGGTATATCAGTAACACGTCAAAAGCCAGATCGCCTAGGACTACCTCCATTAGCCTCTGAAATGAGGCAGGGGCATTGCAAAGACCAAACGGCATTCTCGTCCACTGGTATAGGCCAAACGGGGTGGTAACAGCCGTTTTCTCCTGATCGTCTTCATGGACAGCCACCTGAAAATAGCCTGCTGTCAAATCTAGCGATGAGAAGAGCTTAGCCTTTCCAAGGGCATCCAAGGACTCCTCAACCCTCGGGAGCGGGTAGGCGTCCTTCAACGTGACACTGTTCAGCTTACGGTAATCGCAACAGAACCGTACAGATTGGTCTGGCTTAATGACAATTACTGCAGGGGAGGCCCACGGGCTGGAGCTTTCTTTGAGTACCCCCTGTGCGACCAAGTCCTGCACGTGTTTCTTAAACTCTTGAAATATGTGTGGAGGTATACGGCGGTGCCTTTGCTTAATCGGCCTTGCATCTCCAGTCTGAATACGGTGAGTCACCGTGGTGGTGTACCCAAAATCGCTTTTATGCTCTGAGAACACATCCCGGTGTTTCTTGAGAAGATTGTCCAGCTTTTGCACCTGAGGTGGCGTCAGACCCTCGAGATTTGCGTGTACCGGAACAGACAGTGGTCCATCTGCCTCTACTGACTCGACCTCTCCACGGCTGACCTTCCTCACGTACACTTCTCCATTCACCTCCTCCACGGACACTACTTCCCTTGGTACGATCACATCGGGTTTACTCAACTCTGCCACTCTGCACCTTGGGAACAATGTGATGGTCTTCTCACTTGAGTTGAGTATGCGCACTGGGACCTTCCCCTCAGTAGTCTGGGCCAGAACATTTGCCACCAGTAGACCACGAGGGAGACTGGCACTGGCAGACGCCTCCACCAGCACTTTGCATGTTGCTCTGGGTGGTATCCTACAGCGACCTACGATCACCTTTTCACTGAACGGGGGAATGGTGACAGCCTGCTTTCCTGCGACTTTTACGAACCCTATCCGTCCATTTGGGCCCACACACCGTTCCTCCTCTTCCATGGTGGCCAGTATACGGCGTAGGCTGGCATGGCCTGGCTGTGGAGTACCTCGGTCCAGCTTCTTAACACCCTTGAAATCCGTCAGGAAGCCCTTGAGCTCTCCGATTACGTTCATTCCCAGAATGCCGGGGGGTTTTCCCCTTTCCTTCTTGCCGCTGCAACTGTCCTTCAGCACAAAAACACACCGACCCTTCAACAGCCTGCCCATACACTCAATATCCGCCTCCAGACACCCGACCACTGGAATTTCAAGGCCATTAGCTGCTGTTAGACGAACCCATTTAGCTGGTGACAGACAGCACTCGGTCCCCTGGAAATGTTCCCTGAAATAACTCTCTGGAATGGTAGTGACCTCGGAACCAGTGTCTAAAAGGCAGCTGGTCTTTACACCATCTATCCAAACATCAATTGTGAAGCACTCCCCAAATGCACCACTAGAAGTTGCTGAGTCCCTCTCGCTGGTCTGGGTAACAGCTTTAATGCCAGCTGAAACCAAACCACTAGGGCTTTGTGTGTCATTTTCGGCTTGACTCTCTGTTGTAGCAACGGCTGCCATCCTTGCTCTATGCTCGGCCGGTTTACTCTGCCGACACGTGCGGCTCGTATGACCAGGTTTATTGCAGGAATAGCAAATGAGTCGCCCTTCGTCATCTCTTAGAGGTGGTCTAGCAGGTCTAGTGGCCATTGCAGCCTGCTCCCTTCCATGAACTGCTTTGTAGAGTTCCTCCTGGCGGGCAGCAAGGTTTTGGATAGCTTCGTATAGTGATGTTAGGGTCAGTGGAGAAGAGGCTTCTTCAGCAGCTGCTGCATTAACTGCTCCTCGCACTGGGCCTCTGGCTGCTGTAGGGGCCTCTTCTTCTTCTTCCGACCACGTGATGGCAGCTTGCATCAGGTCAAAGAAGGACAGCGTTGGTTGCGCTTTCTCCTGTCTCTTCGTTTCACGCCGTAAGAAGTCATCTCTTAACCCAAGTACAAATTGTTCTTTCAGCATTTTGTCTGGATCTTGAACTCGCTCCGGGTCTCGCCGTTTCAGCTTATGCAGTTTCTCCTGAAGATCATAAGCGTAGGCACGTATCTTTTCCCCTGGGCCTTGCTTCCTGTCATAAAACTCTCTAAGGCGAGCACCAACAGGGACCTTGTCGCCATATGTTTTCTCCAGAACTTCAAAGACCTTTGTGATATCAGTATTTTCTTCACTTAACAGAAACTTAACTGTCAGTTTTGCCTCACCTTTGAGGTGCTGCCTGAGCAACTCGATTTTATCTTCTTCTGGAACCCTGGCTATCTTGAAACTAGACTTCATGGATGCTATCCACTCCTCAACGCATGGTTCACCTTGGGCTGGGCTACCGGTGAAATCGGAACATTTTCTCTCCCTTGGAATATACAAAGACGCGGAGGTCTTGGCCTGCTGTTCGATTACAGTCTTAGCCATCAACAGAGCCTCCCTCTGATCTTGTCTGGCCTGATCAAGAAGTGCCGCTTGTTCCCCCAGCCTAAGTGTCTGAGCTGTAACTGTTTCCTGGAGATCCTTAAATTGCTTCCTTAACTCTTCCATCTCAGCCATGGAGCATAAACTATAAAGCTACAAAAAGTCGATCCTGTTCGTGACGCCAATATGTAGCGAACGGGACCTACGTCCGCTTAGTAGGGGTAAATCACTCTTCCCTGAATGGCTGGAAATCAGAGGATCTAAGTCCCTAACCCCCAGGCCTATTAATCTCGTGGCTACTCTGCCTGCTCAGTAAAGCACAATAGCTTAGGCTTTAGGATTTGGACATGTCACGGTGGAGACCTAAAGTGCAGAATATCAGTAGCCTAACTGTCAGTGTGTGACGTAACTGGTATTCCCCCTACCTACTATACTTTACAGACAGAGGATGAGACGCCCCTACTTCAGGGAATATGGAAAAACTTCACAGTAAAAGCAATAGTATAAAAGTTGAGAAATTAGTGATTATTTATTATACTAAGTAACAGTATTCTAATACTGAGTAAAATAGTTACAAAGAGAAAAAAATAAAAATAAAAATAAATATTTTTATAAATCAAATGTAAACCGTATAGTAATGGTTTCACTATCAACCTGTAACCATCATAAAATGTTAAACCCCTCTATTAACAACCACTTCACCAGAGTGGCTCAACAACACTTTGAAAGTTTTACTTAACAAACATCAGCATGTAGGCAATCTAAATACACTGCAGATAAACCTCATATGCACATAACAGCAGTATTGTGAATGTAATTCACACAACAGTAATTTTCAGGACAATGGTAAACTCAGAAACAGTTTCGTACCATACACTTAATAACACTCCATGACCAACCTCAGTTCAATGTTCCTTTTGGTTCGGATTGTCCACGTTACGTATGTGCTGACCGTACACCAATTAATAGAACACGTCCATCACGAGGGCGGTGCTATCGCGTGAGAATGGTGGAGTCATGTGTGGCAGGGTAGCCAATACTCATCAACCTCACCGTGTAACAATGGCGTGAGCGATGGAGGGAGAGGGAGAGAGCAGGAGAGACAAGTCACATAGCAGCTACACGTCCCGGGCTGTAGCAGTGAACTGGCTGGTTGTCTTCCTTCCCTTGCGAGACCAGCTTCCAACGTTGGCGACGAGCTAGAATATCTAAATAATCAACACTTTGCACTACCTAGCGAGAACGTTTGCCTCGCACTATACGAACTATACTTGTTGATGATGTGACGACGGATGAATCTTCAGTACAGATGGCGTGGAGTCTTCCTCTCTTACACACGCCACTCAAACCGTAACTGTTCCGTAGCTCAGATCAAAACATGTAGCACACGCAATAACTAAGAGTTAAACTGTTATTTACTGAATTATCATACCGAAATCTCCGTCAGCATGGGACTTCTTCGGACGCCGCCATCCTCTCTCTTGTTTCACTTTCTTTTTGTCCCGCCCTCTCCTCTCATTGACCCGTGCACCCGCCTGCAAGTCATTGATTGGCCAAGTCTATATCCAAGTTCCTGTGTGCGATTGGTTGAGAATATTCTGGGGAATTTCTTCATGTTATCGTAGGGGCTACATGTCAAAAAATATGTGCACATTCTGTGTGTACACCTACACATATATCCGTGACTGGTCGAGTGGCAGGACTAGTGGAGTGGCAGGCGCATATAACGGTGACTGGTCGAGTGGCAGGCGCATATAACGGTGACTGGTCGAGTGGCAGGCGCATATAACGGTGACTGGACGAGTGACAGGCGCATAACGGTGACTGGACGAGTGGCAGGCGCATATAACGGTGACTGGTCGAGTGGCAGGCACATATAACGGTGACTGGACGAGTGACAGGCGCATATAACGTCACTGGTCGTGTGACAGGTCGAGAATTAGCTCCCCCTGCGGTCAGAAAGATTTTTGAAAGATTTCTCTTCTGCATATTTGATCAAAAATACAGTAAAAACAGTAATATTGTGAAATATTATTACAATTTAAAATAGGCTACTACAACTCATCACAAAACGTTTTCCCAGAAAGTTTGAGTTAGATTATTTTATAAACGGAGTTTACCGGCATGATGACGTTTAATCTCCTCGACAGCCTCTGTAGTCCCATTTAGCCACTTGTTAGCAACCGCCCTTTTCAAGACACGTAAGTTAACAGCTTAAAAATCACGAGTGGGTGTATTTTATGTGTAAAGTGTAAAGCTTGTGTTCACCACAGAACTTATTTCAGCCATTTAACAAAAATCCAATTGACTTTGTGACGATGGAACAGGAAGTTCTAAAATGTTTACTCTTTTCCGCGTTTTGGCCTACAAAGTGATGTCATACCTGCAACACTCCAGAGTTGCTGTAGTACTTGTATTTTTTGTGCAGTGGAGCTCATGGATGGATAAACGCTGTCAAACTTTGAATATCCACAAGTCATCATCACATCTTTCTGCTGCAGGTCTCCTTTAATGGTGTGAGCACTTGTTTTATCACCTTTATTATTCAGTTGTTCTCATGTGACAGCTCTGAGCTGCTTTCTGAAGTACTTTTACTGGTTAGCTTAACAGATGTTAAACTGCTCCCGTGGGTGATAATTCACCATGTTTCCGGACTCTAATACCCTTTTAAATCGTTCATGGCACAGGTATACTGTCTGATGTTAACGCGACACTTTGAAACAATTGTGTTTGTATGTTTGATCCTTAAGGTTTAGCTAATGCTAGCTGCCAATGCTAACTTCAAATGCTAACTAAACAACCCACGAGCCCACAAAGTCATAATCGAAAATAAATGTGTTGTGTAGTGTTAAATATTGTACAACATAATTTCTGGGAAATTTAATTTCAGTTTGCCTGTTGTCTTCCAGTTAACTTTGGTCTTGAGGTTAAAGCCACAGGTTTGTGTTGATGCTAATTGTATGTGCTAATATAATATAGTCTGCTTCAAAAACAGCAATACGAACAAATACATTTTTCAAAGAACAAAGTAATATTAGTTTTATTAATGCGTGTATCTCAAATCTTATTTATCTGGCAACCTAAATACCCGTTATTGTCGTCAGGAATAGTAACTTACATGTGATTTACCATGATGCAGTGATGTTATTATATAATAAAGTAATGGTACTAAATGATTATCATACTCGTGTATCGTTGTTTTTACATGGTTCGTCAATAATATTATGGCACTCTTTAGGGCACATGCAGCATGTTAAGGCAAAAACATATGAGATGTAGTGTAATGCCATACTGATCTATTTCTACAGAATGTATAACTTTAAGGCCGTTTTAAACAAAAACTTTGATTGTCTCTGCAGTATATTGTACAAAATCTGTGGACATTTTCTTTATGCATAGAATACCTGGATGTCCTTTGACAAAAACATTGTATCCTATAGAGTACATTTTCTAGACATTCCATTTCTTGAGACTGTAGTGACATAAGCTATAGTTTTTAAATATTGATTGATAGCACTGACAGAATTTCAGATGTTTTTTACACAAAAGGGCAGAAAAATTAACCATGTGCATATTGTGAGTGTAAAGAGTGCTGCGGTGATGACACATTATTATTGTAAGGCCAGCCTGGAAGTTTGCATCACCCTGGTTTCCTCAACTAAAACCCAATATATGATTTTTGATATGTTTTAATGAAAATGAAAATTCTTTTATCATTTACTCACCCTCAAGTTGTTCCAAACCTGTATGAATTTCGTTCTTCTGCTGAACACAAAAGTAGATATTTTGATGAATGTAGGTAACCAAACAGTTGATGGGATCCCTTTGACTTCCATAGTATATGGAACTGACCATCAACTGTTTGGTTACCCATATTCTTCTTATGGTTATTCTGTGGGCATTATGACCACTCACATCCTGCACATGAGCAATATCTAAAACTGATTAGTCAGATTCAGAATTTAACAATAACTATTGGTTTCAGAGGACAGCTCCTTCCATTTCGACATTTTCACTAAAACACACAAATAAACATTTTAATAATAATATAGCTAATTACACTTGCCACATAGTGATTTATTGAATTATAGGCTGGGGATAATGAATGCAAGACTGGTATGACCACTTGGCCAAAAATGACGCCCACACAATTCAGTGTGTTTCATTGCGTCATGACAAATGATACAACTGAAATGTGGAACACGTACATTAGTTTTATGCTCCAGGCACAACTGCACAGTCAAGAACAAGATATTTCTTTCGGTTCATTAGTCAAACAGAAGAGTCAAGTCGAGCTTATTTCATTGTTGTATACAGTTTTTATACTATTCTTAACGTTGCAATTGCACATCTCTGTTTATCTGTCCAGAGCCAGGTATGGCGCTGTGGATTCAGGCGCAACAGCTGCAGGGGGACGCCTTGCATCAGATGCAATCTCTCTATGGGCAGCACTTTCCCATTGAGGTGCGGCACTACCTGGCACAGTGGCTGGAGGCTCAGCCGTGGTGAGTGTCTCCTCCCCTAAAAGCTAAAATCTATGTATGTGAGGCTGCGTTTACACTTGGCATTAACATGCAACCTGTATATCCGGATGTTGTCCACATACACATTGAAAAGACAAGTGTAAACCCGCTTCTGATCGGAATGTTATCCGATCAGCGTGTCCAGGTTCGGAGGGAGTAGCAGGGCATGATATGGACTGAATCACTTTTATGTCATTTGCAGGGATGCCATCGACCTGGAGAACCAGCTGGACGATTTTAAAGCCAAGCGTCTGCTGGAAGGTCTGATCCAGGAGCTGCAGAGGAAGGCAGAGCATCAGATGGGTGAAGATGGCTTCTTGCTGAAGATCAAACTGGGCCATTATGCCACACAGCTGAAGGTATGAGAACCAGTTGCAGGTATATGAGGCAAACCCGACAAGGATGAAACATTAGTGTTTCTTGGTTGCTTTCCTTGTGAAAAAGTATAGGGGACAGGGAGAGAATTTAATTTCTGAAATTATTTTACAAAAAAAAAAAGGAACAAATGTGATGCTTATCTGAAGTCAATTTTGCTTATTATTATGGTTGAATTGGAACATCAGCAGATCAGCAGCAAAGACATTGGTTGATAAAGTGAGATTGAATACATATAATATATTTGTATTTTTTAATTATTGCAGTATTTTTTAAATTGAGTTTGCATTTCAGTGTTTTTATTCATTTTGAGGAATACTGAATCCGTTTATTCTCACATTTAATCTAGAACTACAATAACCATCATGTTTACTCAGCGCTCACAATACCACAATAAAACAAGTAACTTTATTTCGAATAGAATAATAAGATGTAGTTATTTAATCACATCTGCGCCAGTTTATTTGTGATCATAGGGCTTTGTTTCCCAACATCCATTTGGGCTTGTAGTCTAATACTATTCACATTTGGAGAAATATTGCTGTATTCACACGGTTTAGTTCATATTTCTTTAGAAATAATCATTATTTCGTTTAATTTTCCTCTAAATTATACGAAATGATGAGTATGAAGTGGCTTCAAAGGCTCTTTGACTGTTCATACTGTCAGTCCAAATCCGATTATTTGTATGTCCATTTGGAATCTGATCTTAATGATTGAGAATTGAGGTCAATCGCATGTTTTATTTCAAAAGATTTGTTCCTCTGATGAATTGAGTTCAAACCCACGATGATGTGATTTTGATGATCATATGTTTTGTAGAGCTCGTATGACCCTTGCCCTTTGGAGCTTGTGCGGTGTGTCAAACACATTCTGTACACTGAGCAAAGACTTGTACAGGAAGCATCCAATGTAAGTCACACACGCAGTTTCTTTGGTTGTTGATCTACACTGAGGATGTAATGATTGGTATGTGACAATTGAATGATATTTTGTATGTTTGTGGTGATCAGGCCAGCAGTCCGGGTTCGGGTCCGGTGGACGGGACCCCTCAGAGATACCAGCAGATCAACCAGACATTTGAGGAGCTGCGTGTCATGACGCAGGACACAGACAACGACCTCCGCAAGCTGCAGCACAGTCAAGAATACTTCATCATTCAATACCAGGAGAGCTTGAGGATACAGGGTATGAACATATAGGTCTCATCTCATCTCATTCTGCACATATCATTTAGCGTTTTTCTATATTACACCACAACAACGCTGGAGCTTGATTCTGCAAGCAAAACCTTTTTAGACTAAATATTAAATAGAGTACATCCCATCGATGTCTACAGATATAGAGAGAATATATTTGATCTCTTGGAGACTCAGCAAGTTAAAACAGCCTAATGGTTACATTAAAGTGATTATCAAGTCTCAAATCTAGTTTAATTACAGAGCAATTTACAACTACACAGTAGACACATTTATGGGTTACATTTTATTTTAAGGTGTCCTTGTTACAGTGTAGTTCTCCATTTAAATACTGAGTAATATTAATCAACTACATGTACTTCCCTACATGTACATGTAATTACAGTATCCATAATTTATAGTTATCACTATAGTAACAACATGTTACAAGGACACTGTAAAATAAAGTGTTACCTGATTATGCATTAATATGGAACTTGCAGTTCAGTGAGCTCTGGGGGTCTTTTCCATACAGCAATGTAAGTAACTGCGTGCTTATCTACTATAGTACGATGCATCGGTGCAGGTAATGGAGTTATAACATCTGCTAATTAATCAATTCAGGATTGCAATTAATGTCAGATTGTTATGGTTAATTTACAGGAAACAACAGAATGCCGTTCCTTTTTTTTAATCAAGTTAATATGCAGTATGTAGTTGGTGTACACTTTACTCCCGTAGGCTATTTATGTTGTTCACGCTGTCAACGACATAATTTCTTTTGATTGAACTCAAGCTGAGTGAGTCGATCTGAGCAAAATGACAAAGACATGTCATATCCTACACAGGGCTTTCTGGGAACGCTTTTGAGTACTCATTGAACTGCAGTTTGTATTTTTAACCGATTCATTGAGGTTTTATCTGTCGAGTAGCACAGATGAGTAGCTTGGCCAGCCTTCCTCCAGCCGAGCGTGTTCAGAGAGAGTCCGGTCTGCAGAGCAGGAAGTCCACGCTAGAGGCCTGGCTCACACGAGAGGCCAACACCTTACAGAAATACAGACAGGTACACTCAAACCCAAAGATACACATATCTTTTTTTACTTACTACACAAATGTTTTCCAGCAGTTGAATAATATAATGTGTGCTTGTGTATAGGAATTGGCGGAGAAGCATCAGAGAACACTAGCTCTGTTGAGAAAACAGCAAACCGTGATTGTGGATGATGAACTGATCCAGTGGAAGAGACGACAGCAGCTTGCAGGAAATGGAGGACCATCAGAGGGAGGACTGGACATACTGCAAGCTTGGTACTGATGCAGAATATACACACACTCACACATATTTACTGAGGGGGTACTGTAGGCTTGTTTTTCTTTTTTATAAGCTAATTAATATAAAGTACCCTTATACAAACCTTAAGGCCACACCATACACAAAAGCAGCCCATTTGTTTTTTGCCATCTATTGGAATATTTTTATCAAAGTGCAAATCAATATATATTACCATAGATTCCAGGAAAAATTCATCTGAATACAAGTCACAAGATATGTCACATTGGTATAAAGTTGAATTTCATTTTTAGATACATAAAGACTGTAAACTATCGGGTAAATAAAACATAACGTTTAACATTATAACACTAGAAACATTAATTACTGACTACAACTACAAATATACTTGACTTGCCTTACTTTGACTAACAATCACAAACTTAAATGTGAGGAAAGAACGAAATTATAAAAACCTGTTAAAGGACAATTCCGGCCAAAAATAAACCTAGGGCTAAATAAAACTTTGGTACCGAGTCGACCGTTCTCTGGGATGCGTTTTCATGATAATCGAATGTACCCAGTTTTATCTTTAGTTTTAGTTTAACCACAGATTAGCTTATAACGTTAGTGTATGGGGCATAGAAAAAGTAAAAATAAAAATCGCTAGTTAATACCACTAACAAGACTCAAAATAGACCCCACCACACTAACAGTGTATATTATGTATAGCATAATTAGGGTCTTTACCTGCAAACCGAAGCATTGAGAACTTTGTATGGAATGGAATGGGATGGAGGGGGGGGGGGGGGGATTGTTCAGTTTTGTTGACGGGGAGAGGGGTTAACACACGCTTCAAGAGGCACACACGCACATTTGCACACACACGAAAGTTCTCGCGCTCTCTCTCTCTCCCCTTCTGTCGTGCGCGCGCTACACGGTTTGGAGCGAGCTCTAGATTCCGGGAGATTTGAACTAATTTGCGGGCATCAGGGAGCCGCTATCAATATGCGGGAGACTCCCTGAACTTCCGGGAGACTTGGGATGTCTGCTATTATTAGCTTCAAGCACACTTTATCTCATTGATGCATGTTTCTTTATCATTATGACATGTCAATAACTTTACTGCACTGGACATATATATTTACATACCGCAATATAAAAAAATAGCAAAATCTTACGTTGAGCATTACTGGTTTTAGTTTTCCATTTTTGAGTGTCATCCAACAGGTAATCAATCAGGTGAGTTTAACAGTTATGTCAGCCTGTTTGATCAGCCGCTGAATGATAACAAAGAAGCACAGAAGAGTGGATTCGCTGCGATACAGTTGTTTGTGTGAGATGTGCATGCGCTACATTGCTTTATACAGGTTCCTCTTGAACAGTATTTTATGTTCTTGTTTTGTGAATGCAGGTGTGAGAAGTTGGCTGATATGATCTGGCAAAACAGACAGCAGATTCGTCGAGTTGAACACCTGACACAGCAGCTGCCCATACCTGGACCCACAGAAGAACTTCTCACTGAACTCAACGCTACTGTCACAGATGTCATATCAGCACTCGTCACCAGGTGCATGAGCAGTCGCTGCCGTCATTGGACACTATTGTCTCTCTTAGAGAAGCAGTGTTTTAAGCAGTGTCTTTTCTTCTGGTCTCTCTGCAGCACATTTATTATTGAGAAACAGCCTCCTCAAGTGCTGAAGACTCAGACAAAATTTTCGGCGACGGTTCGCTTGCTGGTCGGTGGAAAACTCAACGTCCACATGAATCCTCCTCAGGTTAAGGCCACAATCATCAGCGAACAGCAGGCCAAGGCATTACTCAAGAATGAGAACACCCGCAAGTAAGGTTTTTTTTTTTTTTGTTTTTTTTTAAGCTTTAGAAATAAATAACAAGCAACTTACATAATAGTCTTAACCTGGCTTTGACTAAAAGTTAACATGGAAGAGATTTAGCACGTGTTGCTTTATCTCATTTGGGGTAGGGGGCCACATTGTCCAAAATATTTCAAACATTACTGTGGCGGAGCCCCTATTTTATTATGTCCGCTAGGGGTAAGATGTATTAAATAAATAAATAATATCTAAAGGCTTCCATCAAGCCATCAGTCCAAAAGGACCAGGGAAAACACTTAGAAGATGATTTTTTTTGTAAATAGCTGAAGGAAGTAAAAATAAAATGGTGGAATTCATTGAAGAGATCCACAGCCCAAACAAAAGAAAGTAACAATAAAGTGTTATGATTTGTTAAACAAAAAAATAAATAATCAATAAAGTGATATTTTTCATCTGAGACCCAAGGCCCAAAATAACAAACACAACCAATCTAACGAAATTAAACGGCAACGTAACTAACCTATCATAAAGAAAAGAAAATACAATAAACCTTATCTATACTCTCACAAAAAAAACACTGAATAACTAGGTTTCAAACAAGTAGTTTAGTTTAGTTCCTTTATTGTCCACAAGTGGACATTTGTCTTTGGCTTCACTATACACCACACACAAGGACGCCAATGCAAACATAAAAATATTCATAAAATAAAAACAGTAACATTCCCATGCAGCTATACATAGCCTACATATCCACCCCTACTCATATTCATATAAGTACATTACTACCACATTCTAAATAAGTCAAACGAGTCAAAAAAAAACTCAAAGTACGATAAAACCGTTTTGGTCTAGCTTCTGGAACAGTGCAACCAGCCCGGAGTCGCAGCAGCTCCCTTTTGTGCAGCGGACCGCCTGCTGAGCGTCCAATAACCGCTGACAGGCAGTGCCACAATTGGCAAATCAGCAGCGATCTGATAACTCAAAAGACAGGAGACAAAAGAAGAAACACAGAAACGGTTGACAAAATATAAAAATACACATAACGTAACACTGGCCGAGAATAATCATAACGGTTCAAATTTAATTTAAAATAGAATTCTTTGGTAGATTTACATATAACAGCCATAAAAGGCTAGCACAGCTATCACGCGACATGGAGGATAAAACTGATACAAGAGTGGACCTATCATAAAAAAATTAAAAAAAAGTGAAAAGTAGCCTACTTCATATGATACGAAATTTTTATTTTCAAGGGGAAAATGGTAAGACAACTGCAGATGCACATTTGGAAAACAACTTTTTTTTATTTCCCATAATATTCCGTTGTCCATATCTCTTGAATTGAACGACATTCTTAATCCACCTTCCATTTCTTTGAAAAAGAGGGTTACTCGAAAGCAATCCTGTAACCCTGAGTTTGTTTAACTAGCTTTGTGGTACAGGCATCTGGATAAGTCACGTATAGTTCAGTTTGATCATCTCATGATTGATTTTTGATTCTAATGAACAGTGTAGAACTGTCTGGTAAAGTACTCTCTGAGATGCTGCATCTATTAATTTTTTGAGAATTTGTATCTCTGCACCACCATAATATTAAACCATTTGACTAGATGATTGTTGGATGACCAGTCAAAACAGTTCACCATCTTGGCACATCCCTAGACACCACACTGCAACTGTAGTCGCGTATCGCATACAGCACGTGCATCTGAAACACAGATGTCTACCATATTATACAGTTTTATGGACATCTCCACGAAGGCCTATTGAGAAACACTGTTTTGTTCCAGCATGTTTACATTTCTTGTTTGTCTTTTCTTTATACTGAAGTGACAGCAGTGGAGAGATTCTGAACAACAACTGTGTGATGGAGTATCACCAAACCACTGGCACCTTGAGCGCACACTTCAGGACCATGGTAAACTGCGCTTAAATGCTTCATGTTACACATTGAGTGTGTTTGCACGCACCACAAAATGCTGTTAACCCTATAAAGCCTACTGCATCATGTTTGATACGCAAAAGCCTCAATTATCAATATGATCAAAACATTGCTGAAAGGCAATATGGTTTTATTTGAAAAATAAAGTCCCCCTGTATTCAATCATTTTATCCCTTAAAACTCATCTTTGATCACACAAATGACATGTTTAAAGTTTTTTTTTCTTTGGAAAAATGTTAAGTCATGCCATAAACTAGCTTGAATGTAACTACACCCTTGCCTCATTTAGTATACGCAGTTCTATGAAGATGCAAAGTTGCCCCCCGCCACTTACACCAGTTGAGACTGTCTTTGGTTCACTGCAGTTTTAAGGAGAAAATACTTAGCAATGGTGTTGACTGAATTTGAACATGGTTTGTCTTAAATCATATTAAAAACACCACTTGGACATATAAACAACATTAAACGCTTGATTATCACCACAGGGGGAATTTAAGTTATGATTGTTATAAGCTTACGTTCCACAGGGTCCAAACGGACCTGGGAATCTAACAGGTGTATACACTTTTTTTTTTTTTTTTTTATGTATTACAAGGTAACATGTTATTAGTAATATTTCATGAGCATCTTAGGTTAACTTGATTATCCATACATCAATTTTTTTCTATTTCAAAGATATGATACACCAGACTTTTGAAGAATGTTCATCTGTCAATCATCATTGTATTGCATTGCATTGTTTTCCAGAGCTTGCCTCCATTTCAGAATAATTAATAGATCAACAAGACTAATATTTAATTAATTTATTTTTTTGACCTCCTGTTATTTGATTCAGTGGATGTTTTGATGAATCAAACCTATTATTATTATTTTTTTAATGATAATTTTTTTTATGACTCTTTTTCCTCTTGTCTGCAGTCTCTAAAGCGTATTAAGCGTTCAGATCGCCGTGGGGCGGAGTCAGTGACTGAAGAGAAGTTTACGGTTCTGTTTGAGTCTCAGTTCAGTGTGGGAGGAAATGAACTTGTGTTTCACGTGAAGGTAAAATATTTAACTAAAACACAAATCTTGTCATATTCATTCATTCTTATTCAACATTGTATCATTAATACATTTGTTCCTTTTTGTTTCTCTGTTGTGCAGACATTATCCCTGCCTGTTGTGGTCATCGTTCATGGGAGTCAAGACAATAACGCTACAGCGACAGTATTGTGGGATAATGCTTTCTCTGAGCCGGTTAGGACACATCATTTACATATTGTTTGCATATTTAAATGAAATGTACTGTTCTCAGTTGAAACATCATCAATGGTATCTTTTAGTGATGCACCAAAATAAATAAATATATATATATATAATATATATTATTATTATTATTTATTTATTTATTTTTACCTTAACTGAAATTTGTTGTTGAAATATAAACATTTATATGGTGGCTGTAATAACATGTTGTCTTCATTTAATGTATGTTTGAATAAGTCTGTCATGAAAACAACTTAAGTAAAAATACAGTGAATATGTAATATAGTGCATATATTTTGCAAGACGTTCTTCTCTAGGGTTATTTTGTCTAGTTAACTAAGAAGCTTTTGAAATTTATTGTTTGAATTCCATTATAAAATTGACAGAATTTGAAAGCTCAGACAGATTTGTTTCAAATCAGAATTATCAAAGCGCAAAGCTTATTGCAATTATTGGATGGGAGGCGCTACAAATAATGTTTAGTGAAGTTTTGTTCACGCACCAACTGAAATCAGCATAGATTAAAAGATCTCGGTTCAAAAAAATGAAGGTCCAACCCAGCCCTTGCATCCACACTGTTGTTTGTCGTGGAAATGTATTTAAATCCTTTTACATGACCAAAATGCAATAAAGTGAAACATTTGTGCTTTGCCACACACTACAGTGTTCACAACACAATGCACATGTGCTCATTAGGTTCTTCATTATGTCTCCTTAGGGTCGAGTGCCGTTCGTTGTGCCTGATAAGGTGCTGTGGCCGCAGTTGTGTGAGGCTCTGAACATGAAATATAAATCAGAGGTTCAGAGCGACAGAGGCCTGTCAGAAGACAATCTGGTGTTCCTTGCTCAGAAAGCCTTCAGCAGCTCCAGCAATAACCCTGAGGACTACTGCAACATGACCATCACCTGGTCTCAGTTCAATAGGGTAACCATCACTAATACACAAAAAAGTGTCTGTACATGCTTATCACCTGAAGATGTTGTTCTTTAAATTGATTATTTTCAATGGTTGGCAAATCAGACTGAAAGATTCAGACGGAATCAATTGAATCGTCTGATGCAGCCTTTTGGTCATGTGGGACTCTAAATGAGCAGAGAATCATAATAATGTTGCAACACACTGAAGCAGAGTTTAGTTTTAATAAATAGCATTTTAGAGACATGCATTAGTGTTTCCATAGGATTTTGTGAGACTATTGGGATGGACCTCGGTCCCTCTGGTGGGGTATGGGGGCATGCCCGGAAATCACCAGATCACGAGCTGATCGTGCGAGCAAAGTGCACGCTTCGCTTTGAAATTCGCAGTGCAACAGACTATGTAGTTATTTCATTAAATCACAGCCTTTTGTGATTTGGTATGGACATAGGAGCTATATCGTGCTTTAGATTTTATTTCAGTTGACAAATGCTTTGCCGAAGCAATGGTGCAAAACTCAACGTTAGAGACCTTTTATGTTGTTGTGAGTAAGTGTAAAAATATTTTTGGTTTATTATTAAACTGGTGGGAGAGATTAAACTGTGGTGATACAGAATAAACTGGCGGGCCACTAGAGCTGCCAATATAAATAAGACTTTCCAACATTTCCATTATGCGTTGTCTCACTTTAGAGCCATTACTTTAGTTTTTTTCTCAGAACATTAAATGAATGCAATGCAATATCCAGTCTTGGCTGTTTTTGTGTTGACAGGAGAGTTTGCCAGGCAGGAACTTCACATTCTGGCAGTGGTTTGATGGAGTCATTGAGCTAATGAAAAGACACCTGAAGTCTCACTGGAATGATGGGTAAAGACTGATTCAACACACTTCAGTAATAAGTCAGTAATAAGTACATATGGTACAATGTTGTATGTTCATCTGCAGAGCGATTCTGGGTTTTCTTAACAAGCAGCAAGCTCAGGACATGTTGATGTCCAAACCAAACGGCACGTTCCTCCTGCGCTTCAGTGACTCTGAAATCGGAGGCATCACCATTGCATGGGTTGCAGAAAACCCGAACAAAGCAGGTAAGAAACACAGTAAATGGTTAGTAAAGACAATATTCATCAGAACTCAGTTGCATGCAGCCAAACGTGGGTCATAGCTGAACGGAAATACGTGACTAACCAGCATCCATCATACTGAGTATGAGTCTTTCGTTGTGCAGGAGAAAGGATGGTGTGGAACCTGATGCCCTTTACTACTAAAGATTTCTCCATCCGCTCTCTGGCCGATCGGATCAGTGATCTGAACCATCTGCTCCTCCTCTATCCCAACCAGCCCAAAGAGGAAGTCTTCTCCCGTTACTGCACACCTCCAAACTGTATGCATGCCGCCTTTTGCCAATGTATCATAAATGTTATGATTGATATTTAGCATAGTTACAATTACTTAGCAGAGACAATTACTTAGTGTAGATCCGACTTCTGCAATAATGGTAGTATGACTAAATTTGGTACCTACTGATAAGCAGCTGCTTTCAAAAACTTCCATGCATATTTGCATGCCCATTCTATTAAGAGCGACAAGTTTCCATTTACATGTTTTTTCAGTGCTGAGCTTTGGAGACAATCACAGACATGTCTGTTGAGTGTGTGAATCTGAGTTAGTGTGAGTCAGAATCCACTCAAAACGGTGGTGCAAGTTCTGCACACTCACAAATCCTTTTATTATAACCAACAAATTATGAACATTATGTAAACGTTTTATTTTTAAAAATGTATTGTGCAATGTAGGCAACGTCACAGATAAGGGGAGTGAGGGGAACCAAGCCAGTGAGTTTGTGCTGAACTGAAATGACAGTTTTAACGTTAATAAAGGGTGCAATCTTTGCGTGTATAATTTATTATCATTATATTTTTTTCAAATATTCCAATCATATTCAAATAATGTAGGGCATTGCCAGCTGAGCTTCGTAAGCTGAGGAGCAAATGAACACCATTAAACTTGTTGCACTTGATTAGCAGGATAATAAACTCACGAAAATGCATCCTATATGAGATTATTCAGAGATATACAGTACATTAACTAGAACTTACAAGTGCACAAAAGGATGCAAATGCACAAGTGAACTTGAACCATGCAAGTCAGAATATGTGACTCCCATTGTGGATGTGTGTAACGCACTAAACTACAGGCAAATTATCTACAGAGAATTTACTACATTCTATTACACTATTCATGTAGTGAAAAAATGATATTTTCGCTCTAATCAGGAGTGCTTAATTAGGGAGACTTACAAAATGTGCAGTGTTGGGGAGGGGGACCAGTATCAGAATAATTCTCTGTCTAGATGAAAAATGCTTGTGAATGTAAGGCTTTCCAGTAGCAAGTCTTTAATGAACATGATCTTGCTTTTCCAGCAAAAGCAGTGGGGGATGGATATGTCAAACCAGAGATCAAGCAGGTGGTGAAGGTTGAGTGAGTATTTATTTTCTTTTTTACAAAAAGTCAAAAACAATCCGAATCAAATTCCCATGATTATCGTAAGCATTTTCTAGACATTAGAGAAATTTTCCCACTTTATATGCCAATTTATCCAAATTGATATATTATGAAATACTGTATCTGCTGCCTTTGCAACAAGGAAACTATGTCAGGGTATATGTATTCCTGACCAAAACATTTTCACCTCAGAAGCTGGTGCTCTAATGCTGCCATTGAGTGCACCACAACTTAAAAAAAATCTGACTTAAAAACATCACTGTAAACACTGGGATCTGTTAAAACAGATGACCCAACAATTGTGAACAGACTGATCAAATTTTCATCTCTTGAATGTGAAATTTGCACATTATGTGGGATCTTTGGAAATGAAGAAGCAGATAATGCTGTCAAATAAGCATTATCTACAGAACAGAGGAAATGCTCTATATTTATGTTGCACCAAAATGACTTTTTTTTTTTTTTTTTTTTACTGAATCCAAAAGTCACAGTACAGGTAATCATCAGTCGAAGGTTAAAAAAACCCCAAAAAAACCAAAAAACCTCTGTAATATTTGCATGGGCAGAACAAGACAGCATGCTCAGTGCTTAAATAGTCCACATGTGATTAGAATTCAGGTGAAGGAGTCCTGTTAAGGGGAATAGCATTAAGGGGAAGCGACCCATTCTGAGGGTGTAAAAGTTTAATGAATATGTAAAATAGTCCATGTTTAGGTACTTCCACACTGACAACCAGCTTTTCTTATGGTCCTTGTTATGCACCTAAATAGTTATATACTGCACACCCCAAAATATTTAAAAATGCCAACTTTGCATGTATTTATTTAAGCACATTTGGTTATATCTTAAGTGAACATAAACATTTAAGATAAAATCTAATGTGCTTATTGGATACAATATATTGGATTTGTCCTTTAGGTCTGACAGCAGCCTATTATAGAATCAACATACGTTTTATTCATACAATGAAGCCTGTGAATTGTTTTATTATTATATTTGATTACTGTATTCAATTTCTGTTTTATTTCTTCTGTTAGATATTACCTAATGCACTATCAAAAATTAAAGGGCTGTTTAGTACATTAGCATCTTTGTTCTGTTATATTTCTTATTGTTTGCAATTTTTGTTACTGACTGTTTACTTCAACAATTGTTTGAAAAAGTTTTATATTAGTAGGACTAGTATGAGTTTTACATATGGTAGAATTATGAAATTTCAAACCTTACAGTGTAGTTGGAAACCTTATTTCCAACATAAAATTAATTATATCATGATATTTATCATTGTCAAATACACTTACTCATGTTGTGATATAAGATTTTGGTCATTTGCCCCCCACCCCCCACCAATTCTGTTAAATAATCGTGATCTCAATATGGACCAAAATAATCATGATTTGTGCCATAGTCGAGCAGCCCTTTTATGGACCCATTTTATTATAATGTGTATTTAAACGCATATACCAGAAGCATTACAATTTCTCAGTATATTACAAGAAATGGCTTGAGCAAGACATCAAATGTTAATACAGACCTTAGGTTAAATGACCTGGTTGTTTTCTTTTCCTTCTCAGGTTTTCTTCACCCAATCCTGAACCGTCTTCCGGGAATTCCTTCATGGAGCATGCAGCATCGCCCACCGTCAATCAACATCATAACTTCACAATCTATCCATCAATGTAAGTTCTAAGAAACCTTTAAAAAATATTAATTTCCCCCATGCTATTAGTGTCATTCTCTCCAATAACACGATTGCATGATTGTATGCAGTACCGCGGGAAGTAGGGGTGCTGAGGGTGCTGCAGTGGTGCTCCCCTGCCGTGGAGCCCAAGAACAAATTAGGTGGGGGTGTTAAAGATAAATAAAATTGTTTTAACAAAAAAAAAAAAGAGTAAAAATATTTTATTAATTCATCTATTCATTAGAATTCATTGCAAACATTCATGACTTGAACCTGTAACATAATTCTATAGCCAACATTAACAGTTAACAAGATGTTCTAGTCATTGCAAAGAGAGAGCAGAAAAAGAGCGAGAGTCTGTTTGTCCCTCAACAGCAACTAATCTCGCATTTTAGTCATTTATCAACATTTTACTAAAGCGTCTAGGCTGTACGCTAGGGATGTGCCGATTTTCCTACCGATTAATAAACAAATTCTGTCATCATTTACTCACCCTCAAGTTTTTACAAACCTGTATGAAAAACAGTTTCTTTCTTCTGTTGAACACAATTTTTTTTTTTGAAGAATGCCGGTAATCAGTTGATGGGACACCCTTGGGACATTGTTTTCTTCATACCATGTAAGTCAATGGGTCCCATCAACTGTTTGGTTACCCATATTCTTCAGAACATCTTTTGTGTTCATCAGAAGAAAGAAATTAATACAGATTTTGTACAAATTAAGGGTGAGTAAAGGATGACAGAATTTTAATTTTTGGGTGAACTATCCCTTTAACCGAAGAGAACTTTTATGAACAAAAGTTCTCTCGCGCTTTTGCCTCCGCCATTGTCCTGTCAGTCATCGCGCATCACTCTAGTCCTGTAGCTCTGCGCAGTTTCTCTTGGTCCATGGACCCCACCCCCTCTTATTTTCACAGCCACCCTTGCTCAAAATACGTTCTTGCAGCTATGATTGTCTGATTGCATGATTGCTGTGTGTGTCTCAAGGAATGAATCCATGTTAGACACTGAAGGTGAATTCGATCTGGATGAGACCATGGACATGGCCCGGCAGGTGGAGGAGTTCCTTCGACAGCCCATGGAAACCCAATGGAGTGGACAACAGTCATGACCTTTAACCCTGTGATCTCTCATCCCAACTACACAAACACTTTATGGTTGCATTCCATATTCTTATCTTAACAAATGTGAAATGTTATGTTTGTCAAAGCTGATTATTGGATGTCTATCTGCCTTTGCATTTTTATTATACTTTGATGTGTAATTTCCTATCATTAACCAGCAAAAAACAGAATATCATGTCATATACAGTGATACACATTGTGGACTTCACAATGTAGACTTTTATTTGGCTGGATATGAGTGGCTGCATTACTAGCCCAATGTGGGTTTTCCACTTTCATTACCCTTGACCTTCTACGTTATAGTCACTTATAAAAAAACGACTTGATCAAATCTCCAGACAGACGGTTGGCACATTGAAGACATTTAGCTGTCAGTATTCAGTCTTCTCAATTTGTCCACCTCCAATTAGAATGCTATACAGCTGTGTCTTTTCTATGGTGGGCCAGTGGTGCACAAAATGTAAAAAGCAAACAGAAGTTAACACAGTGGAATCAAGCTACAACAGAATGGAATCAAGTGACAACACAATGGAAGTGCTCTTAAGACTTAAACACTTAAGACTTCCCATGAGGTACAATACACATTGAGCTGTCCTATTGCCTATCAGCCCATTACAAAGTGCCGTTTCTCAGCCACAACAGAGTGTGCATTAAATCTTTCACAAGTGCTTAATTCTAGGAATAATGGCCTAACGAAATCTAAATATTCAGTTTTTACTGTACTAATCTTTTTTATGAACCCTTGAACTTCCCATATGGGTGAATACACAGAGCCACATATTGCACAATCAGCCAATTTCGCAGCACAGTTCCTCAGCCACCATAAAGGCTGTGTTAAAGTTAACATATAGGCTTTATATTTAATTTATAGTTAATGGACTAACAAAACCAAAGTTTTTACTGTACCAATATATTTCACAGACGCTTAAACTGTTAACCTGAATGTTTAACCCACCCCTTTATGGTGGCCGAAAAACTTTTGTAGTTTGTTTCCATTGTGTTGTGGCTTGGCCCCTCATTGTTTACCAAAAAGGTAGTCCTGGTTCGCTTGGTTAATATTAAAGTAGTCTTGTTTCTCCCCAACTTCAGTTAAAGCATTTCCTAGCTTTGAAAATTGATGAAACTTTACTCAGAATATCCATGTTTTGTATAGTTTGGATTTTGTGCTCGTGTGTTAGTCTTTATGAGCCCGAGCCACACCCAACAACTCAGACAAACAGCCTAGAATGACTAAAGTTTAAAAAAAAATTCAAGTGGTGAAAAACAAAATTAATTTTCGAAATGTATACGCCGATGACCATTTGGTTTGGGGGAACTGAAGAAATTTGGTTAATCTTTTTTAATCCTGTTCATCTTGCTTGTGCAATTCCAGAGATATAAAGAAGCTAAAATATACATTAGCTTGCTATAGGCCTAGTGTCACTGTGGCTGATTCTCACCAGCCACACACCATAAGTATCAGTCCACCCTACTTTAGTTTCTTCATTTTACCTGAGCCATTGTCATTTCCTCTTCCTGTGCCTTAAACAGCGGAGGTTTGTCCAGTAGTAATACCAAAGTCTAGTGTTAGCTTTCATATTTTCAGCCACTTTCCAATTTAGATTTCAGAAATACTGATCTATAAATTGACTCGACACTGCAAAACATTTTAATCCCATTTACTTGATAGACAAAGTTGCATAAAATATCAAGTTTATTTTCCTTAGCCCATTTTCAAATGTTCCTCTATAGTGAAATGGGTTTGCCATGGTAATCAAAAATGTTGTCTTTAAAGGGCCAGTCCATTTAAAAAAACACACACAAAAACCCACCTGAGTAATGAAAAATTCATTTCAGTCAAGATAAAGTTGCTCCCCCAAAAATAGATCTCAGGAAAGTAAACATCAAAGAGATGTCTTTATAGTACCTATGCAGACACAGAGTTTTATATAAAAATAAACAAATATATATATTGAGAAATAAATATAATTGTTATCTAAAATATATGATGTTGCGATGCAAATAAACTGTTCTTGAATTGTCTTTAGAGCAACTGTAACTTGTTTTTAATGTGAACCTAATGTGTTTGCTTGGCTTTTTTTGGGGGCTTTTTTTCTTTAAAATCTACTCTTTCGAAAATGATTTGTATTTTTATTGTGTTGGAAGTAACATCACATTATGTTCTGTATGTAAGAGGATGATGTCCAGTCAGCCATTCATCACAACATAAACTCCTGCAGGGTGATCAGGACCCCATCACTAAGTGCAGGGGTTGTCCTGGAATTGTATTGTATTTTATTTTTTTGATGATGATTGGCTGGCTATACGCTGACCCTCTTATTAAATGGCTACCAGACTAATAAAAATATAAGTGAATGGAATTGAGTTGAAATTATTTTATCTTCAAGAGAATGGCAAAACCACCACAATCCTTCACTTGACAGTCATGATCAAATATTTCACAAAGCCATGTAAATACTGATAATCTAACGCAAGCCGGTTGTTTTGAAAAGTGTTCTGTTGCCTTGAGACAGGATTATGGATTTACTTAGCAGTACTACTGTGAGGTAAGATTCAAACCAGCAAAGGGGAGTTCCTGTGATGCCCACGACCACATGATCCAATCATTTCCTGCTGGACAAAATCATCTCCCGGCCTACAGTTGTTTTTCTCATTTAAGAAGCCATTTCACTTGGATACACATCTCAATTGGGAAAAAATACATTTAATGAAACAATTCACCATTTCCTTACAACTAACTATGTAATCTTATTATACCACCTTGTAGCTACAAACCTCAAACTGTCATTTAAATCAAATAGGCCTATTTTAGACAAATACACTGCCCATTGAACACTAATGTAATCAATTAATCTTTTTAGGATGTAAGACTAATTTTGCAGCTTAAGGTCTATTGTTACAGTATATACGATATGAAACTGAACTGCAGTTACCGTAAAATACAATGAGCTTTAAGAAATTTTTATTTTCATTACACTACTGTAAAGTGTTCTTACAGTAGATGAAAAGAACTAGAAAAGTTCAAATACCAAAGAATTGAATATGAACACCGTACACAACACAATACAGTATACTGTCAATTACAGTAGCTACAGTAAAAATAATTCAGCTCTGTGCAACTTCTGGCAAATTTTATTACAGTATACAGTACTATAGAGTTTTTTGGTCTTTTGACAGAAAAAGACTATCTAACTTTACCTCCTTTAGGCAGTCAGGTCTCAGTTCTGCAAAAAAATCATGTAGGCTACATGGATTTTTTTTTTGTTTTTTTTTTTGCTACAAATAAATTTGACAATCATGAGTTTGAGGGTGTAGAACGTGCAGTTGGCTGTACACGGAGTATAGGGAAATTGCCCTCATCTAAAGTAGCTTAGTCAAGTCACATTTATTTATATAGCACTTTTTACAATCCAGATTTTTTCAAAGCAGCTTTACAGTGATAACAGGAAAATAATGCAACAAAGTTTGTTTCCAGAAAAAAATTGCGTCACAGTCCAGCTTAAGTAAGTTGAGTTGTTATAAAAAAGTTATTAATTAGTTCATTTATATCGCTCTGGAGAAAACCGTTATGTAATCGTTTAGCTCAGTTCAGTTCTCATATAATGGTGTCAATGCAGGCAGATCAATATTATTGTTGAATATTAAATTAAATATCCCCAACTAAGCAAGCCAAAAGCCAATGGCGACAAGGCGAAAAACCAGGCTCAGTTGGGGGGCCAATTCTCCTCTGGCCAAAAAATGACCAGTGTATGATAATGATTCAGGCAGCATTATAGGTCAGAAGTAAGATTGAAGTGGAACATTCAGAATATTATCCAGTTACATCTGGTTGAAGATAGGAGTCATGACGCACGTATGGAGACGAGTTTGTTGAGGATCAGTGCCGATGGCTGTTGTTTCGATGAGGCCTTCAACGAGAGTCTCGTTGACACCATCTCTGCTGTCATTTCAGGGAATGCTGTTGTGGTAGTGTCGTGCACAGGTCCTCCATCTGATCTGGATACGGCCTGGATCCGGCTGACTACATCAGGTGTTGTGGTCGTCTCTAGGGGCAGGTCCACCATCTGATCTTCATATGGCCCGGTACGGCTGACTACGTATGGGGTGGTGATGGCGCAGTGGATAAGACACAAGCCTTTGGTGTGAGAGACCCGGGTTCGAATCCACTATGAGACACCAATGTGTCCCTGAGCAAGACACTTAACTCCTAGTTGCTCCAGAGGCGTGCGACCTTTGAAATATAGCAATTGTAATTCGCTTTGGATAAAAGCGTCAGCTAAATGAATAAAAAAAAAATAAAAAATAAAACACCATGTGTTGTGGTCGTCTCTAGGCGCAGGTCCACCATCTGATCTGGATACGGCCCGGATTCGGCTGACTACATCATGTGTTGTGGAGTTTAGGTTGCTAAATAGAAAAAGGATACCGCCAGCAGCAGTAGATTTCGATATTCTAGGTATTGTCAACTGGACAGAATTTTGAGATCAGATAAACGTGAAGGTCCTATAATGTGTGTTAAGAGCTCGCTCAAGTACTTCGGACTACCGTTGTGAACTGTAATTCTGTGCAATTGCAGGCTATAAAAACTAAGTCGATGACTTTCCAGCTCTCTAACAGTGTTAGGATGCATTTTCTAAAACACAATCACCTTGTGTCTTTAAATAACTGAATGAATGGTTTGGGAAACTCTGCAACTGAATCAGGAAAAACTGTATATACTTTAAGATAATTTATAACTTTAACGTTAACGTTACTTGTATTTATCACCGAGGTAGACATTGCTGGGCCGGCCAAGATAACCGACCTTCTATCGTTCTTCAATGTCAAAATATTTGAGATGACCAATCAAATCAAAGTAGGCGGTCTTCATGTTCACGGAAGCTGCTGAGCGCGAAATCATCCGTTTCATCCCATCATAACGTTAACGGTCATAAAGTGCCTAAGTAGCCAAACTAAACATTTTATATTTGACCATGTTTTAGAACAGAAATATTAAACGACGACGAAAATAGTCAGGGAAGCAAACCAATAAACTTGGTTAAAAAAAAGTCTAATTTGGCCATTTTGAATTGAGAATATTTACGTGATTCACGTAACGTTAGGCCCAATAATTAGTAACGTTAACAGTTAACTTTCAACTCATTAACAAAGCCGTTTTCATATGAATGTACACATATTGTGACTGAGTTTAATAAACTTAGTTACCCAGCTTACCTGGTAACGTAGAGTAACCATGTTCCGTAAACAACGATACAGATAACCTTTTACCGCCTATCACTTAATAAATACTTCAGGTCACACATAAACTATATATTTGTGTCATATTCATTTATCCCTCTTTCACCCCCGATCAAGACAGAGACAAATCGTTGAAGTTGCACCAGAGGACTAGTAACCTTTTTCTTCCTCGCATCCGATGGCTACCCTTTGCCAGATTTGTGCGGGCCCGATCGACCTGCCCGACCCTCATGAGTACTGCGCCTGCCTGGGCCTGGCCTGGCCTCGGCCTTCTCGGACACTTCAGGCTGCAGCTTGGGTGGGGAGACAACTAGAGCAGCGAAAATGTACATTTCGATTTAATTTATACTTCTCGCAGTATTACAGTCTTTATGAAATTAATATTATTTTATCACAAATTGTTAAATATATAACCTGTTGTTGAAGAAATGCTTTGAAATGGGAATTCTTTTAATCATCAATCGCGGGCGCGTCTGCGTGCTGTGATGATGTTTTATTCACAAGTTAACGTGACATGAATATATTTTAACATTTTACATGGCCATTCTTTAACTAATTAAACATTAACTATAACTCAATTGATTGTGATGTTATTTCATAGCCAACTTTTAATAAAAAGGTAAGTTTTTTGACTTCAAGTTAAACACAAAGATAGTATACACATTTAATACGATTTCATACATCAAATAATTGTTTATAAGTTGTTTATATTCACAGTTTTGTAATTATATAACTTGATGTTACATGATTAAGATATAATGTTATATAACATATGTTAATTTCAAAGGAAAGTCAGTAAAGCGAAAGAAAAAGAAGTGCCCAAAGGAGATGTTAGAGAAGGCAATTGAAGAAGTGAAGACAGAAGCAAGACGGACTTCACAGACGGCAGATTCCCTGGACAGAGTCGGAGGTCATTGAAGGTTTTTTTTTAACTTGAATGAGGCCCTCTGTGTGAAGCACAGTTTGGAAGACAAGCCACAGCTTATCTACACCTGTGATGAGACTGGCTTTGGAGACAAGCCTCAGTCCAGGCCAGGGAGAAGGTCCTATGCCAGACTGGGAGGAAACATACCAGCAACAGCAGACAACCAGGAAGCACATCACGGTGCACTGCCGCATTTACTTTACACCTGCTCTCTTTGAATCTATTAGTCTTTTTTGTATGATTTGTAATTCAAAGATCTCACCTTGTGACAGGACAGGACTGGTCCAGATGTTTGCACTGATCATGCACAGATCGTGGGGTGTGTAATAATCCCTGCACACCATTTCAAACGGGAGGATCCCTAGTGACTACACCGTTGATGGCTTTGCTTGGTACCCACTGTTGAATTTGAACTCTGGAGGAGAGTACGCTTTTGTGCCTGGAGGAAAGAGATGTTGTCTGATGGTTAATACATTTCCACTGCATGTTGACTATGTTTCTGTGAGCTAATTAACTAAGCGGTTCATAACACATACCACTGAAGACTTTGAAGGCAGATTTCTTCATGAGCGCACAGCACCCAAAGTCAATCAATTTGACCTTCATAGTGGCCTGGTTCACCAGCAGGTTCTCCAGTTTGATGTCCCGATGGAAATACACTACGCTCGCAACAAATGTTAGTGGCATGACGAATGACCTGCCGCATACCATGTCGTGCTCTCATCTCGGCAAGGCTTCCTCCGTGGGGCTCCATTAAACTTAAAAAAGTCCATGCAAGGCAAGCGCCTCTCTATGACCATGATGTAGTCATCTGTGTCATCCAGCCAGTCCAGCATTTTAATTATCTCAGGAACGCTTTGGCCCTTATTGGCCATCAATGTCAGGGCATTTGTAGTCTGTGATTTACATGAGTATAAGATGTTATAAATTCAAAACAGTGACTGAGAAGCAGTAACGCAGAGAGCGCAGCCTACTCACTACTTTGATATATGGCATGTTTGGCGTCTTCACTGAAAATTTCACAGCCACCTGATGAATCAACAATTAGGCATTTGCACAGAGGTCTGTCATATCATGCCAAAAAGATATGGTAATTTTTGTTAGTAAAAAAAACAATAAACCTAAAGTCCATCCTTGCATCGAGTCCCTTCATACACAAAGCCAAATCCTCCTTCGCCCAGCTTGTGGCCAAATTCATAACGCCTGCAACAGCTCTGTGGCAAAGAAAGTGGAGAGTGGGCCACTTCCAGAAGCTCTTCCACTTTTCTGCTCTCTTCCTCCATCAATCTCAGGAATCTCATCAATCCGATGAGGATGTTTCTCTGTCGTGTTGGTGGTGCATTTGAGTTTTACACAGGGTTTGTGTACACTCCATATCAAACACTTTGTTTGGTTGTGAACTTAGCTGTCCCATGATAAAACCGTTTGTCACTCTGATATCAGATACCCCAAAACTTCAACCAACGAAATGAGAAAAAGGCTTTCACACTTTTAAATACTGTAATAGGTGACACAGTTTATTTGTGACGTCATAAAGACTGACGCTAAAGAGAATGCATCACTATAACTGGAAATTTTGCATGATATTATTCCCATTTAATAATATTTTAAATTAATTATATCATTTGCTGTGACGTTTATACCGTGGCATGCATATATAGCCGCGCTATATATAGTAAAGATGTTGATGTATTAAAGCGATAAGGCATTAGTTCTTTAAGTGAACAGCCTAATAAAGCTGCCGCTGCTGTCTGTCCTCATTGTTAATTAAACAACAAAAGAAAAAGAGAAAAACACTCACTGCTCTTGACTGAATACATTTAGTAGCTTTAATATGATTGTATATTTGTTTAATACTGTGAAGGCGATGCTGTTTTATTTTTAATATTTCATTATTCACTTTCTGTATTACTTGATTTTTACTGTTAAATAGACCTGTAGATAAAAACTCAAAACCCTGTTCATTTCATTTGTATCTTTCTTATATTGCATTTGTCTTAAGTTTTTTTGTATCTTTGTTCTTATTCTTTAATCCAAAATAATTATATTGTGATATATATATATATATATATATATATATATATATGCACTATTGTTATCGTTAAATAAAATAACTGATGAGATTTTTGTAATGATGAACACACCTAGTAATGTTCAGAGGTGTAGTACCTGAAAACCATACTTAAGTAAAACTATAGAGATACATCTATTTAACAGTAAAGTAAAAAAAACCAAGGTGGTTAGTATCAACATATAAAGTAAAGCTTTAAAATGACTAAAATTACATGTTTTCGTTGCCGTGTACCTATAAATATTATCTATATAAAAGCTAATTAACTTATTTTACTGATATTTGGTATTTGTCCTTTTGCATCGACTCTTCTTCTTGCTGTGTAAATACATTTAAATTCTTCAGTTTTCATAACCATATCTTAATTTTTAGCAGTGAGAAGTTCCATATTCTTGCTCTCCATAGTTACTCTCATGAACTCATGATCAAAGTCTGATTTGATATAAATAGTTGATCCGCAGCATCATGGTACCAGAAAAGGATTATTGGTTTAGTTTGGTCAACTTGGTTCTGTAAATGCTGTCAACTGAACTTCAGAGGCTGCTAACTGCAGAGCCATGGGTGGAGAATGAAGTCCAGCTCCCCCTCTCTGGACGTCCAGCTCTAGATGTAACTTACATGGGTGTAATGGGTGGAGCTAGAAGGTCCAAACTAACGCCAGAGCCACCCCTCTACCCGTTGGATCCTCAGAGGTGGAGCTGGACTAGGTCAAGCTCAACCCATGATGTCCAGAGAAGGGGAGCTGGACATCATTTGGTTCTGCAGTGAGCACCACTTGCCTTTTCAGGGACTTTGGTGGCAGCAGTGAACACAAACAGTAGGTGGCGCGCTCCATCCTAACGTTGCACAAAAGAAGAAGAATAAGAAATTGTTTGAGTCAGTGTTTGGTTTCAGTTTTCAATAATACTGTCCGTCACAATGATTCGGACACATCAACGTTTGTGGATAATTTTACCATGTTTTATTGCTTTATTGGCCGTCGCCATTACATGTGGTGAGTTTGTTTCCGTGATAACAATAAAGTTTATTATATATATTATATTATCTCCGTAACAGACAATATCAAAAGGAAACATGATAATCATGTTAAATGTACATTCAGATTGGTATTGGTATTGACTTTTGCTTATGTCATAGTATTGCCATCACTGTACGGTACTGCTACAGCTCTTCTTGTTGAGGAGCTGTCAATCCAAAAATGAATTTGTTTCTAAGAATAAAAGTGTCAATTGACCTGGATTTTTTTCAGTACACCTAAACTGTTGTTTTATATTGTGATTATAAATCCTTAATACATATATAATTGTAAAGTTGTATGCATTTTATATAATACGAATGCATATAAATTGATAAACCCTGTGCGGTTAAATGTGTGTACTGGCGCCCTCTTCTGTTCGGGAAGAGTCAATGCTCTATGTTATGTTCTTGTGTAACAGCTCCTGCAGGTTCATTTTTGCTCCTGTGTCTTTGCTGCATGGCTCTTCTATGGAAGATAAAGATCGAGAATCGGTCCATATCGAGTCTTCTTTCTCAATATGTAGCTGTGAAGGCAGTGTGCTGGCTGGGGAATCGCCAGAGAAACAAACTGGAGAAAGACACTCAGGACGTTCATCGCGTTCAAGAGGAAACTCTGCTCAAGCGCCTGCGCAAACACTCCGACACAGTCTACGGCAAACTCTACGACTTCGGATCAATTAAAGGTGATTGATTTCGAAGCGTGTATAATAATAGTAAAAAGTAATTAATTTTTGATTTATTTCAAAACAGGGGTGTTCAATTTTAGATTTGATACTCACTTTATTTTGATTTCACAATTGAGTATTTAATCAAAGATTATAATCACTCATGTCATGTTTTGTCATAAACTACTCTTTTTTGCGTTTAAATAAGCTTCACTTTATTCTTAAGTAAACCTTATTTTTGATTATCTATGACCATGGCTTCTGCCATGACCGTCCCAGTCCCTGACCTGATGAGTGGAGTGAACTGAAGAGAAGCACCAACATGGATCTGGGAATCTGAAAGATCTGGAGAGATTCTGTATGATCTGGAGAGATTCTGTATGAAGGCATGATCTCTGATCTCTGATCTCTGGTCAGGTGTTTAAATAAGCTTCACTTTATTCTTAAGTAAACCTTATTTTTGATTATCTATGACCAAACTAACCAAAAAATCAAAACCTGACGCCTTCTGCTAGAAATCTTATAATGGGCCATGGTTGGATCTTCCATCAAGACAACGATCCAAAACAAACATCAAAATCAACACAAAAATGTGTTACGGAGCACAAAATGAAGCTTCTGCCATGACCGTCCCAGTCCCTGACCTGATGAGTGGAGTGAACTGAAGAGAAGAAGCACCAACATGAATCTGGGAATCTGAAGGATCTGGAGAGATTCTGTGGGATCTGGAGAGATTCTGTATGAAGGAATGATCTCTGGTCAGGTGTCCTCCAAACTCATCAGGCATTATAGGAGAAGACTCAGAGCTGTTATCTTTTCTAAAGGAGATTGCAAAAAGTATTTAATAAAAGGGTGCCAATATTTGTGGCCAACGTGTTTTGGAGAAAAACATTTATTTCATAATGTGATTTTCCCCCCCACTACTTCAATGAAAGGTTAGAATTGTGCTAATTTTTTGAATGAAAGACCAAAAGGATAAACGATGCAGATTTATTTTTTACAGACAGTTTTGATCATATTTACCAGGGGTGCCATTAATTCTGACCATGACTGTATTTGGTTAATTTAAGTATATTATATATATATAGTTTATTTTATTTACATATATTAGAATCTTAAACAATAGTATATTTTGATTGAAAACATTCACAGAAAAAAAAAATCAGTTGTATGTGGAGCAATTACTTTTTACTTCTAGACAATGGAAATTACCTGTGGGACATGCCACCATCTTGTCATGAAATGTATGACAGTTTTTATTGTATCATTTCAGACACAGAAACATTTCGACAGCGCCATCCGGTCACGGATTATGACCATTATGAAAAGTATGTGGAGCGCATGGCTAAAGGAGAGCAGAAGGTTTTAATATCGGAGAAGCCTCTTATTCTGGCAATGACATCAGGAACGTCTGGATCCAGCCGTATGCTTCTCAGCACTAGAGACACCAACACAGAATTCTTTCTACAGGTCTCACATAAACATTTTTTACAAGCACAAAGTTATTTCAGCATTACACCAAAGTTTTTAAACAGGTTTTCCAAACACTCCCCCTGTCTGTCTATTGGAAAGAGAATTTATCATTCATTATTGTAGAAATGCATTATTTCATATAATTGGTTGCACAGAAGGCAGTGAAAAAACATGGAGAAACCTGCTAGATTCCTTAACACATGTTTAGGAGCAGAGTTTTAGAAGTAATGTGCCAATGCAGATCGACTAGCAGCAAGTTTGGGGTTGTTGCAAAGGTTGGATATCTAATAGCTGTGGATATCTAATAACTAGTTTACTGCAATTTGTGATCAATGAAAGTAATATGATCATTAGTTCTCAAGTCTTTGTACATTTCCCAGATGGCTCGAGAGGATCAGTGGGCATGTAATCTATTATTTTTGTGCACTTTTCTGCCAGGGGGTGACTGTTTGTCTAGATGCTATGAGTCGAGCCTTTCCAGCCACCAACTGTCTCCAGAAGACCCTGAAGCTTTTTTACTCGCCCCTTTTTCGTCAGAGTGAGGCAGGTATTCCCATTGGCCCCAACTCCTCAACCCCGGCCTCCTCTAGACACATGCTGCATCTGTACACCACACCAGCACCTGTCTATCAGGTAAGGGATGGATGAAAATGAATTTAACATGATATTCAGTGATAATATTTGTAAATGTTAAGGTGAAAAGAGAGACAAACCATGAGTGGTTTGTCTGTTCTCCGCTGTTTTAGATATGTAATTGTAATCAAACAATTCACAAAAGTTTAAAGTGCATGTTGTCAGGTTTTATTAAAGGGTGTTTTCATAGATTTTGCTTTCAACTTGTACAAATGACAATACTTTTTATACATAGTCCCCCACCCCCATTACAGGGTGCTATAATGTCCATGTCTAATCAAACACACCTGGCTGTATCTTTCAAACAATCCTCAAAACATTGATTAGATTTTTCTTGTACGTTGGACTAGTGTTGGATCTAAATTATACTCATGTGAAAGTATGGACACAGAGTGAAAACTTCACTCTTTAAAAGTCCACGTTTCTAGCCAAAAACATACCTGAGTGACAGTAAAAAAGCACAGCTTTGAGTGTACTCTGAAGTATTTTTTACAATGTTGGGAAGATACTGTCTGCCTGCACATGACATCAACAGCACACCCCTGGTGAAACTAAGTATACTGGCAGCCAGACTAATTATCAGTATACTTCAAGTTTTGCTGATTTCTAACATTATTCTCTCAACAGACATTTGCATGACTTGACATTTACATGGATAGTCTGTCATTATAATTTATTTGCTTTTGGTGTACTGTGGAGTGGGTAAAACTGTTTTTAATGGCAGGCTAGCAGATACCGTTGACTCGCACTAGCCTAGCACCGGCGAACTATGCAACTGGAAGGACTGGATGAAAATTTTTGAAAACTGTCTCCACTGATGAATAACACCAGGCTAACTTGGAAATGAGGTCTGATGTCCAAAATCCTGAACCACCCCTTTACGTTGATCGTTATGTTCAATTATGCTGTTGTTTCTCAAGTACAAGTCATGCAGCTGGAGTCCACAAAGCTGCTGTGCATGCAATGGAAGTAACTTTGGATAAAAGTGCGTGCCAACTAAACTGAAATGTGTTTAACCATAAGTTCTATCTGATCAGAACACTTGTATACAGAATCTAAAAGATACAGTTTGTTTGTCTCTAGGTGCTGAATGAGAGAGACGCCTTGTATCTGCATCTGCTGTTTGGGCTGAAGGACCGCAATCTCGGCATGCTGGAATCCAACTTCTGCTCTACCGTCTTTTATGCCTTCAGAGCCCTGCAGGTACAATGAGGACCAAAGGTCTGAGATCACTTATGAAAATGCTTCTATATTACATTATTCATTGAAAAATGATATAATCAGCATTAAAATTTGAGTGATCACCTGGAAGTTGAGCACAATCTCAGATATTTACCATTTGCTTTACATCATAACTTCTCTTTTTTAATAAAGCTTTAAAACAACTTTGTTTTTAAAGGTTTAAATACAAGGCCTCAGATCACACTGACTATAAAGCCATCTGATGAACAGAAATGCAAACATTTACTTTGGTTTAGTAACCAAGGAATAATGCAGGATTCCTTTTAAATCATAAATGATTTAATGATTTAAATCATAAATTCTAAACTTAGTTTATTTCCTGGTTTAAAGAGAAAAATAATTCCAGGTTTTCAGTGTTGTTGAACGGCTCATGTTCAAAAGAAAAGAAAAGAAAGAAAGAAAGAAAGAAAAAACACACTGTAGTGATACCATGAATTTTTTGTAAGGAGCTGTTCAAATATGTTCTAACATTGAATACAGCTAGATGGAGTGCAACATATAATATGCTTGAGATTCTGAATATATCAGATAGACCCCATGACCCTGTGTTCATCTGCCTTCAGGAACATTGGAAAGATCTTGTTGTTGATGTGGAAGTGGGCAGGATCAACTCCGGTCTGAACCTGAAGGCTGACGTGCGCTGTGCTCTAGAGAAGCTGATGAAGCCAGATCCAGTGAGAGCCACTGAGCTCACAGCCCAGTTTGAGAAAGGCTTTGAGGGGATCGCACTCAGACTGTGGCCCAAGTTACACCTGGTCCTGGCAGTGGACTCGGGCTCAAACCAGATATATGGGGAGATGTTAAGACAGAACTACTGTAAAGATGTCCCGTTCTACTCCCCTTTCTACGCTGCCACTGAAGGTGTGTTTCCTTGTGTGTGTATGTGTTTACCAGTACTGTGTAGTGGTGTTCATAAATGAGGAGTCAAAGTTCACACTGTTTTATGTACCAGTTACACTTAATTTTGACACTTTTTTCAGGTTAAATAATCTTTACTTAGAATTGTATTAGGTGTTGTTTTCTTAATAGTGTAAGTAATGTTTCTTCATTTATTAAAAAATAAAATTCTCATCAAGGTACTGTTTTTAAAGCATTTTTTTTCAAATCTTTATTTTTTTTTTTACATTTTTTCAAAACAATAACTATAATTGTTGTGGCAAAAATTAACCATCAAACCATCATCACTGCGTAAGAGACGCTCTGAATACAAACTGTCTTTTAAAAGAATTTATTCTTGCAAGAAGGACCCAGTCACCACACAGAAGTTACGCTGTAGTGTGAGTGAGACAACACCAGGAAGGGCTGAGCGATCTTTATACTAATTTTCCCAAGGTCTTCAACGAAGCAGAGCCTCCTTTCTGCCACATTCCTTAGATAAAGGGACCATGGTTGCTAGCCTCGATTTATTACTCACTAGCCCAACAGACTCCCCTGTTCTAAATGACCTCTGACCTAAGAGAGCAGAGATCCCCACTTAGCCTTTCCCGAGATGTCTCGGTTCTGTATTTCAGTTGTAAAACATACATCAATTTTCCTCCTCCCATACATACATTTTCTTTTACCATCTGATCAATGAATATTAAAATTTCCACTTCAAAGAACACAGTAACACTTTTTTTGTGCACTGATGTTCAGCTGTTCTTTTTAATAATCAACTTATTTTCGGATCATCAGTCATCGCATTTCCGTAAACACTGCAGGTGTCGTGATGATCACAGACATAGAGATATACCTTTAATTTCATCAAACTGATTGTTCACTAAAAAAACCTCACAGATCATGTTTTCAAATCATTTCAGGTTCGAATGTGACATGACATAAACCAGCGTTTATTTGGTTATGCATTAGATAAAAGGGATGGCAAGAGAGACGCTACCTCCTACCGAAACTTTAACCGCTGGTGTTGGCTTGCCGTTTTAGAAAAACAGGAGATTTATACAGTTTTTAATGTAATATTTTTTGCACTGTAGATTATTTTCTCATTCAGTTTTTGTTTTGGTCTGTGATACTGCACGTTGCCAATTTGCCAAATCATTGTTGATTGCGCTTGTTCCTGTTGCGTGTGCTCAAACTGGCAATCCGTGTGAGCGCCGTCAAGTCTGAGGAGCAGGTGGCGGGAGAAACAGCGATCTCCGATATTTTGGATTGGACTGTACCTATATCAACCACTAGTTGTCATTCTTACAGACTGCACCTTTAAAGAAATGAGCCATGATAAGCATGGATTTTTAATATTTTTCGTGTTATTCGTTACATATTCCATAAGATTGGTGAAGGTCATGCACTGATTTCTGACTTCAAGAATTATCTAAATGATATTCAAAATCAAACAGCTGTGTCTGGAATACTTCACAATCCACTACCTGAAGTTGTAATAGAGATAAAGTCATGTTTTTCTATGTGTCTTTATTAACAGTAATACATTAAATTCAGTTATTTGAACTAAATTCCTGCTATATGTAGTTCCAGTGTACAGCACTGGAAAATACCATCAATACATATATTTCTTTATAAATTTAAATGGCAGAGACCTCATTTTCTATTATTTTCTCATTTTCAATTGACTCTTAGTAACTGGACGTGTTGAGCTTTTCAGTAAACTTTATGCCACTGCAGAGCAACTTGATGCAGCTAAAGCTATTATAGTGGAGTGTCTTATTCCTTGCAGTAAGCAGTATATCTCTGCCCAGGTGCTGGGTCAATATTTTAAAACATTACTGAGAACTAGCAATGCCTAAAATTCAGTACAGCAAACATTCAGCAGCAAAGTTGTGAATGGAGTATATACTTGCAGCGAGCAGAGCTCACATACATGCGTTAGTTATGTGTAATAGTCTGTAATTCATGTTTCAGGCTTGATAGGTGTGAACCTGTGGCCTCTGCAGGAGAGCAGACAGTATCTCCTGTGTCCCCGCTCCATGTTCTGTGAGTTTATACCAGAGGAGGATCTGGATTTAGAGCAGCCCAAAACTCTCCTGATAGAGCAGCTTCAAGAAGGACACAACTATGAGCTGCTGGTCACCAATGCCTCAGGATTATTCAGGTACACATGATCCTGCTGCTTAACATTTACTTGGTTTTCTTTACACACCCTGCTTTCGCTGTTCTTATACCATCTGTCTGTTCAGTTCTTAATAGTCTTAAGTAAGAATAAAAATGTTTTTGTGTACAAAAAACACTAAACACTCTTCACTAAACTCCGAACAACACTTACGTTGCAAATAGGCTACAACAAATTAAATAAATTTTTTTTGAATGGCATCATGTATTGCTTCCTCCTCAATTAATATACAGATAAGGTTTAGTCTTTTGGATCTTTGTACAATTCATCCTCCAACAGGTTTTTTTTTTTTTTTTTGCTTGCTTAAGCCCAAAGTATACTTCAGTTTTGACAGATACTGTAAAAGTGTGTGTACAGCAGACGCTTAGCTTTTCAATGTTCGATTTCATACACATGTACAACAATTTCTTTGTACAGTGTCTGCGTTATTTCTTTCCAGACGTTTTGACCAATACAAATGTCTCACATAACGGCTTGTCAACAGGGGCTTCTATTTTTGTTCTGTCTTTTCCGAGAAACCATATAATATAATATAAAATAACCATATTTTAGAAACTTAGAAAAGTAAAATATTGGTAAAATTATGTACTAGATATTTACTAAAATGTTTATCTATGTTTTTCAGGTATCGCATTGGAGATGTTGTGAAAGTAGTCGGGTTTCATAACCGGTGTCCAATAGTGGAGTTTCAGTATAGGTACTCCTGTTTATTATACATTATCAAATCAATTGGTTCTTAAACTGTGATACACAGTGGTACACAGCACAACACTATTTCACACTGTTTAAAAATTGTAAAATAGTTTTTTTAGTTGCTGTAGTTCCATTCTTGTTGAACAAACGGTGCTGTGTGGCACTTGCAACGCTGAGATCATGGGTTCATGTCCCAGGGAATGCATGAAATTGATGGAATGTGTTCCTTAAATGCAAGATAAATACGCCTGCGAAATGCATTAATGTAATGTATTATCTAATGGTGTGGCACACTACTGACCAAACACTGAATCAGATTCATTATTATTCTGTTTGCTCCTGCAGCAGAATATGGCATTATGTATGGTGCTCACAGTCCTCACACTACAAATTCTGTTTGCCCAATGCTGGAATTTTTTTTTTTATCAAAGTTAGTACCTGAATGTTTGAGAGGCACTGATCTAATCAATTGAAAACATATTTCTATGTTATCGTTTCTTTAACGTGTGTTCAGGCGTGGTCAGATGTTGAGCGTGCGTGGTGAGAAAGTGTCTGAATCGCTGTTTTTGAGGGCCCTTAAGAGGACAGTGACGCAGTGGCCAGGATCCAGACTCATAGACTACAGCTGTGTTGAGAGTGGCATTCTAGGTAATGTTTGAATTTCACAAAATTCTTTGTCATTTAAAGGTATATTCCAAGTTCATTACAATTTAAACAAATATATACAACAGTGGATATTCACCTACAAGCAATTGAGACACGAGGCTACTTTGTGAGGTAACTTAATTTTCAGAGAGAATTGTCATGTGAATAAGGGACTATTCACACCGAGAGGATTTTTGTGTCACCTACGCTGTTTTTCAGTTGTTTTCCTGTGAACATCTTTGTTGTTGATGTTTTTTGCCATTTTTGTGTTTTAAAACGTTTTTAGAGGCGCCTTTGTTCTGCTCAGGTATGCAGTCTTAATGAAGTGCGTAAAAATAGTTACACGAATGATAGATATACTCCAAAAAAAAAAACTAAAATTTGAACACAAGGATATATAGAATCACCCCCTCCCCCCACACACTTTTTAGTGTTTTTTTCCCATCTGTGCATACCCTCAGATGAAATCCTGCAGGCACCCCTGATATACAGCCTAGGCAATTTTATTTAAGTAGTCTAGCACTTTACATCACAGATTGCTTCAAAGCAGCTTAACAATGGTAAACAGGAAGACAACAGAAGACAATAGTGTCGTTATTCAGCTTTAGTCAGTTCAATGTTCCCAACTAAGCAAGCCAAAGGTGACAGTGTCAAGGAACCCAAACTCCATCAGGTGACGAAAATGGGAAAAAAAATCATGGAAGAAACTAGGCTCAGTCGAGGGGCCTGTCTCCTCTGGCCATATGAGCAAACATGGTGTGATTTATGATTCCAGGCTGCATCCAGCACCTCAAGGACTGGAATTTCATTTCAACCCTCCCCGAGCTGCAGAACATTATACCTGTCAGCATGAGACTAGTGTGATTGAATTTTGACCCTGTCTGCAACGTCAATAGAGTAAAAGTTGTAATGAATCTGGAACATTACTTGAATTTTCCTTAGGTCGATCTTGCGAGTAATACTGATATGGAAACACGTGCAGTTAACCTTTCAAAGTAAATTTGTTATTTGTGTTTGCTGTAGGCAATGCATCTGGAATATCTCAGCCCCATTATCTTGTGTTTATTGAGCTAAAGGGTGTGAGGAACCTCTCAGAGGAACAAAGATACAAGGTGAGTATCTATAATGTTCATTAAAAAACTTTTAAGAAACCCTTCTCTTTAACTGCTCATATTCTAGATATCTTTTCAAATCCAACAGTTAGACCACTGCCTACAGGAGGAGTCTGACATCTACAGATCCTTCAGGATGAAGGGCAGCATCGGACCAATGAGAGTTCAGCTCGTTCGCGATGGAACTTTCCAAGAACTGAAAGATCGCATGATGGCCTTCTCTAGTGTTTCGTCCAACACCTTCAAAATGCAGCGTGTGATACGTAGGAGAGAGTTTGCAGACTTTCTACTGACGAGGGCTTTCTCATGAGCATTTAAATTAGAGATACAGATATCAGAGAGGCTCTGATACAAAGCTGAGGTGTAATTTCTGGCTGTTAAAATAGTTTCTCCTATCCTAGTTGTATATGCAGAGACAACTGTAAATAATCAATTGGTAGGGCGATTCCCTGAAAAGTGAAACAGTGTGTTACAGGAACAGGAACAGGCTCAACCAGGGGCATGAGTTGTCCATCCAATGGAGGTGTAGGATTACAAATTTAAGATCTGCTGATCCTATATCCTTACATAACATCACATGAAAAACTAAGGTGAACTACAATGTATTGGGCATTCAAGGTGAACATGATGGAATCAATTTACTGATTAGATTAAATATAGTTTCCATTATAGGGGTTTTGTCAGTCTTTGATTCTTCCTACTGAGTCAAACTATGTGTGAATGTTTACATAGTCTTAGTTCTTATGGCCATGTGATGTTTATACAATTGAGGGGTACCATTATCTTCACAGTCGGGGGTAATTGCCTGTATTGTCTTTTAAATTATTTGATTTAGTGGTCATCTAGTGGCTGTGTGTAAGGTCAACACTTTTAAGGACTGTCAACACCTTTAAGGACTGCCCACTGAATGCCTATAAGATACCATGTAAAGTTCCCTTTGTCAGACTTGATGACTGCCGTTACCGACAGCTTGTGTTCTCAATAAAGAATCCTGCTGAAGATACAACCAAGTTTCCTGGTCTTCGCTTCTGAGTTTCCTACAGAGGTCACAAGGATAATTTGGGAAACTTGTCTGCAGATCTGCTTGGGGTGATAGTTGAGTGATGGTTCTCGATCCTGCAGGACCACAATACTGCACATTTCGGATATGTCCCTTATTTACTGTAGCACACCAGATTTTTATCATTAGGAGGTATTCCAGAAAGGAGTTTAGCAGTTTAACTAGGTAAGTTAATTCAGAGTAAGCACTAACCCAAATTTTCGGTCCTGCGTAACTTTCAGTCTATATTCATGCAAATTTGATATTTAGCAAATTAAACAATGTATTTTTCATAACATACTTTGAACAACATAAATAAAAAAATAATGTCAGAAATAAATCTGGCCTGCATGTTGTTGATCAACCATTGGACAAAATGGCGTTATTGTAATATTATATTATATTATGTATCTCTTTTTTCAGTTAATGTTTGGTTACACTTCAACAAGTGTCCATGTTACAATGCAATTGTACATCTAAGGACAGAGTAATTTTACTTTATGGTGTACTTTAGGGTTAGGATAAGGGTTTGATTTAGGGTAAGTTGTATGTATTTGTGCATAATTTATTGTTATTTCTGCAGTAAGTACATGTAACAAGGACACTGTAAAATAGTGTTACCTAATGTTCTGTATTATCTAATACCGGTAGTTGAAAAAAATTGGGTTACACTTTATTTTAATGTGTCATTGTTACAGTGTAATTATATATTTAAGTACTGAATAATATTAAGCAACTACATGTACTTACTATAGGGTCAGGGTAGGATTAGGATTTGGTTGAGGGTTAATTGCATGTAATTATGCATAATTTACTGTTATTACTGTGGTAAGTACACTAAAAAAAATGATTCAAGCCTTTCTTAGAGGTGACACATTTAAATATAATTTGCTTTATTTAAATATATCAATTTAAGATTATATGTATATACTGTAGATAGCATGTTCAATAGCTTAGTGATGTTTCTGAGGTGGAATCATTATCCACATCCATTCACAGATCTGTACATGCTCAATGAATGCTGTTTGTGACAACACTATATACAGACTTACCTACTGAGGTATAAATGAATGCATGGGTGAAAATTCAAAATTTCAGGATCATGTATGCCTCGGTTAATCTGGAAGTAGTTGGAAAAGTAAATAATGCAGGTTAAAACTTTAAGACAGTCTTCAGTCTGCAAACTTTATACAACACAAATAAAAGTGGGCACCACAGGCCATACTGTGGCTAGCTCTTATAACAACAGCCAATCACGTCCCTGGAACAGAATTTTGACAAACTGCAATCCCTGTAATGAATGGATAAAAGTATCATTGAGTTTAGTTTCACGTTCTGAAAAAGTGTTCTGAAAGAAGGTAAATTCAGGGAATTTGGATACAGTGACAATGACAAAAAGCTCATGACCCTCTGGTTGAAGATTAACAGACAGGCTGTCAATTCATAAAGTAATCAGCTGTTTACTTTCGAACAATTAACATACTGAACTCTGTATTGAAGCCTCTCCTCCAATGACATCCATTCAAAAAGACAACCTGTTCTTAATCCTAAGGCATCTGATCATGAAAATCATACCACAAAATATAATGCCGTGATGACAAAATTATACTGCGGCACTATAATTTTATGATAATACAATTTCCATGCCTTTTCCATCAGCATATTATTTAATGTTTCTCACTGAATGCAGTGGGTTTACCAGCAGTGTCACAATAAAGATTTCAGAGGGCAATTTTGCCAAACATCTTGAATCTGCGGCATTTATCAAACATCTATAGGGATTGTTGAAAAAGTGGCAACTTGTCTCCTTGCTAATGTACCAAAGTGATACTCATTGTTTTTGGTTAATGTTAACAACTCTGATAGCAATGACATCCAAAGGGATAGAATATAATCATAACCTGCCAAAATGAGTATACAAGCATATTTTATTAATAACATCCGATATGCCTGCTCTTACCCACCTCAAAAAGATAGTTGTTTTAGTTCAGAGGCATCAGAGACATCAGGGCAACCTGGAACTTTTGGTGATGATATATATATATCATCACAAAAAGTTCCATGGGGTTTGCATTATTACCCCTAATGCAAAAGTTCATTTCTGACCCTGCCCAAAACAGGTCAGGATTTCTTCCTGTGCCCCAATCCAGCATGTTTGCCTTGTGGAAATGGAAGTTAAGACAACGATATTTAGAACACACTTAAGGAAAAAGTGATTTATTGGAATCCTCATAATTTAATATAATTGCATGCACAAAACAAAGCAAATTTACAATTGAAATAAGTTACCATGCAAAAAATATGGTAAAATAAGAAAAACTACAATTTTATAAAAGATGCAAGGTTATGTAAATGAGAACAATGAAAGAGTTTAACAATCAAGAGATGTTTTCTAAAACTGTCAATCAATAAAAACATTAACAGCCCACTATACAGAACGATAAAAATCTGTATTTAGTATTCAGTGTCATAGTTTTAGAGTAAAGAAAATAAACTCAAATGTTGAATCAGGTTTCCCCAGTCTGCCACAGCAATACTTTTATGACCATTTAAATGTTTAAACATTAAAGGGTCAACCAAACAAAACGTTATTATTACATAAGGTGTCAGTTGTTAACATTAGTTATACTGTACCTACAGGCCAATTTGCACATTTACATAATCTTTTCAAAACTGCTTAACTTAAGTTCAAATCCAAACAGAGAGAAGACAGAAATTTGCTACATTTTACAGTAATACTATATATTATATTACAAACTATATTATTATTATTATATATAAAACTATATTACGAATCAAAAAAATGAAATACTATCAAAACAATTAGATGTAGCTGAACACAGAGTGTTAGTCTTAAAATTGTACAACCATCTATACGAAAGGGGAATCATTTTGTACTGTAATGTAAACATGGAAAATGTAACTTAGTGAATTACAAACAGCTACGAGTGTCAGTGCTTTTTTTTTTTTTAAAGAAATTTTACAAAAGAAAATGTGTAATGCTCCTGTTTTCAGAGTTTATAGGTCATTGTTTTATGAGTGGCAAAGTTTGTTTGTTGGTTGAAAACCTTTGCTGGTGTTATGGAAGAATGACTTGATTTTGATTTTGACGTATTTGGTGGTTTTAGTGCATTTTGAATGTGAAATTAACTGCTGTGCCAAGCAGAAAGTTGGTAATGGTAACTGTGTGAAGAGTTTTGAAAAAGTGACCTATTAAAAAATGTGATACAAATAATGTAAACAAATACACCTTTTGATTTAAAAAAATGTATAAGTAAATGTTGAAATTAACATCAATAAATGCTGTGAAAGTATTGGTTAATTATTTTCCATGTTAAATAATGTAGTTAACTAATGTTAACAAATTTAACCTTATTGTAAAGTGTTACCACTTTAAACTGTAATTACATGCATATGTCATGTGTGTGCAGGTTCATGTTGCATAATGTACAGCCCATTAAATTAAAATAGCTCCTATTCTTGCAGTGGTCACATATTGTGCAATTAAAAAATCAACCCTGAGTCTCATTAATCCAAGTATTAAATTCGGTTATTTAGTGCAATAGAGTACTACTGGAATTCTGGCAGCAGATTTTTAAAGCATCATATGTTTTAATGGAGTTCCAACAACATGCAACATTCACAGATTTAGCAATGACAGCATTACTCAGCATATTTTAAATGCATAACTTTTTAATAAGCTTTACTAATTTGTCATGCAATATTTTGTATTTTCTCGTTACCAATTGTGCATTTAGATTTTAAAGTGGCTTTCTTTATATCTGTATATTGGCTACATAGGTCATCTGATTGAAATATTAAAATGAAGCTGGTCCATCACGGGCATAGATTATAGCAGATTGTCAGACCAGTCTGCTGCCAAAACTGTTTTATTCCTTAAGTGTACTTGACTTTTTTTATTTATTTTTATTTTTTACATGTCCCATCTGCATAAACAGTCAAGATCCACAAAGGAAAATTATAAAATATGTAAATGTTCTTAGATGTATGCAAACATTTAGAATATTCATTCAACATTTCAGAATACATTTTCTTTAGGAAAAATAATTAACAACTATACAAGTCAGGAGAAAAAAACCTACAGTCTAAATCATAGTTTAATAAAAGTGATTCTTGAAATGACTTTAAAATTCTGTGAATTACAGCTGATGTCCACAGTAACAAACTAACAAGTTTAGTTTACTGTACTCATGAACACCTAGATAAAACAGTCCTTTTTAGTAGAGTTGCTCTCCATTTAATGACATAATTCACATGTGCCTTTGCATAGTTTTACAGTTTTTGATAAAGTGATGGAATGCAGGAACCAAGTTTCTGAAAAGAAAAACGCAGTTTTCAGATTAGTTTGCATTTAAATCCAGTGTGATGAGTGTGCTCAGATAATGGAAAATTAGCTCATATTTATATACAGTCTAAAGTTAGAAAAATATTTAATAGAAACAACTTCAAGCAGATAATTTTCAAAGAACCATCTCTTTAAAAATTTTTTTTGTGCCCTGCATCGAGAACTAATTATAATTATTAATTATGTGTGCAATTGAAGCATTCACACGCACATTCTTTCCTGCAAAATGACTGATTACTGTTTAGAGATCATGTGTTAACAGAACCTTTTGAGAATACTGGTAAATCAGTTCTGGCTATTTCTACACTGTTTACAGCTTAAGCATTCAACCTTAGGTCTTCAAAAGTAAATCTTTTCATTGTGTCTCTTCGGAAGACTTGGATTACTCATTCATTCATAATATGGATTACTTTAACTGCATCTTCATGAACTTTTTGAAGCCTGAAATGTTTGGCTTTGGACGATGACAGTGACAAATGACAAATTATGACATAATATTACAAATATCTTCGTTTGTGTTTCAAACACGAATAAAAGTCTTGTGAATTTAAAATGACGTGGGTCATTAAATGATGACAGAATTTTTCATAGAATATGATCCACAGAATTATGTGTGATGTAGGGTATACATCAACTGAATAGGCATAATATTAACAATGATAATAGCTTCATTTATTGTGTCTGTGTGAGTGGCATTTGTGTGAGATGTTGTAGTTAAACTTACGTGGAAGAACATCTGGCCCCCAGATTCTGATATTTTGTGGTTTTTCGTTTAAGACCAACAGGTTTTAGTGGCTAGTGCGGAGCGAAATTTTCAACACCAGAACTGCCTTTTTCTGCAGTACAACATGAAAAGATTAATTGCTGTGTTGCTAGTTCCCATTAATCATACTCATGAAGTCATGAAATTCACAATGAAAGGACTGTTGTTTCAATCGAAATTCAAACTGAAATTTTGGCTGCAGAATCTGTTTGAGTTGTCTTGATTTTAGTCTTTCCTATATCATTCTATCAAATTCAAGCACCATGTGGTTTCTGAGCTCTCCTATACCCCTTTTCCACCAACAAGAACCGGGTGCTGGTTCAGAGCCAGAGCCAAAGCTGGTTCAGAGTGGGTTCGACTGACGAGTTTAATAAGAACCGATTTGCCTTTCCACCGGCTAGAGAGCCACAACAGAGCCAAATCTTACGTCACTGTATACGTCTCATGTTGCCCAGCAACGCTAGTGCGGTAGCGCCAAACAGTACGCCAGGCTTGTTCGAGATGCATCGGCTTCTCGCAGATCGATCTCCGCATGACATCAAAGCGCTGCGATAGCGATCTAAAAGCACAAGGAGTCGTATGTTCTCCAAACACTCCCGCAGCTCCGATCGGTCCGCGCCGCTCCGATGCATCTCGAACAAGCCATCAACAATAACGGACGTTGCAATACTATGGATGCTCATGGGTTTACAAAATACATCGGAGTCCAACGCGTTTGTGCAGCTCGCCGTAACTTACATAGACGGATATTTATAATCGAGCTGCTATTAGCTCGACTAGCTGCTATTTAAAAATGGCGGTCACAAGTTTCTATTCGTCTTGTTGGTCACGGTAACCCCGCCCCCAGCCCCTGACGCAAGTGGTTCTTACTTGGCTCTGTTCTAGACCAGCAATTATTTGGTGCTACTTAAGAACCACTTTTCCTGGTTCGGAGCTGGTGCTTTGCGTGTGGAAAACCAAAGAACCGAATTGAAACTAGGCTCTGGCTCCGAACCAGCACCAGCTCTGGCTTGGTGGAAAAGGGGTACTATTGGCTTTGAAGTCCTGCACTGGATCCACTAGATGTGCTCTCTGATATCTCACCGTCTTCGCCCAGCCTTTGATTACCCAGTAGGCACTCCTGAATGGTGTGCTCTATCTCAGATGACTCCTCAAGAGAACAGTGAACAGCCGATTCCTTTGGAGAAGGTGGAGAATTCTCTGGTAGGAAAATGGAAGGAACCACATTTTGGTTCTGATTGAGGGCCACTTCTGGAGTCCTGTTCACCTCACCTAGGGATGGAGTGGAGTAGGAAAACGCTGGTTCTGTGGAAAGATGTAGGTGTGAATTAGAGCTAGGTGTGACCTTGCAGGATAAAGAGGAACCGCCCAAGTTTTGTGAAAGAAATGGATGCAAAACAGGCTGTGATTGGCTGATATTGGCATGAGCTCCAGCACAAACGCCCAGTGATAAGCCCTCTGCTCGGGGGCCTTCTCCAGGTTTTGGCCCATGGGTTCCTGGGCTGATGCTAAGGAGAGTGGAGCCAGTGGAGAAGTGATGGTGGCCGGTTGAGGAGTGGATGGAGCTCCAGTCATGGGAACAGGGGTCCTTTGCTGTTACGGGACAGTGTTGATTAGGCTCATGTTGGTGAAAGTGTCCCTGTTTCTCAGTGTGCTCAGCAGAACCAGATCCACCTGTACATACCAGAGAAACTTTTTAATCAAATGATGCCAAAGATTGTGTAAAGTCTCTTTACAAACTAAACTTGTGTAGAGAAATGCAAATGGTTTCATCAATGAAAAAACGAAAAGATAGATGTTACAGAGGTAACATCATCTATACAGAGGTTTTTGGTCATACCACCAGCTCTGCTATGACCCCATGATGTGGACCCCAGGTGACTGTCAGGGACAACATGGTCTTTGTGCTGCATGTGGATGCTGGAACCCAAGATGTAGGCAGGAGACAAACTGACAGAAGAATTGGACATCATGTGGACTCCATAGGGATAGGAAGACATAGGAGCTGTGTAATGTCGAACGGCCATCTGTGCTTGCAGCAGGTGCATTATGTGATGCAGATCCTTTGTTAGAATTGACACTTCCTCTTTCAGATTGCTCATCTGGAGAAAGTTATAGAGTAATTGTATTGAAATATAATAAAAAGTAGTCAATTTACATGGTATTTGAGGGTGTCGTGCAATATTTTCATGAACTATTGGATTGATCTGGCATCTGTTGGGTCATCATTTACACTCAAGTTTTTCCCAAACCTGTATGAAAATCTTTTTTACTGCTGAACACAAAAGAAGATATTTTGAAAAAATATGACCAAACAGTTGATGGGCCCCATTGACTTCCATTGGAAAAAAAATACTATAGAAGTCAATGAGGCTAATCAACTGCTTGGTAACCGACATTCTTCAAAATATCTTCTTTTGTGTTCATCAGAAGAAAGAAATTCATACAGGTTTGGAACAACATGAGAGTGAGTCCCTTTAACTTGAATTGTTAATATAATAATGTTTGTAACCCTAATGTGTGTACTTTATTTTCATTTGAATGCACCTCATGCCAATTCCGATTACTGAGCTTATAAGGTCTCTGTGTTTGAAGGTCTCTGTGTTTGATATATGATACAATGATATAATGTCACTGTACCTTCTTGTTGAGTTGGGTAATGGTCTCTCTCACTTCTCTTGTCTCCTGAAGCAGTGAAGCATTCACCTGACTAGACCCTGAAATAAAACAAAGAAGCAATGACCCAAATTATATATATGTTACTTAGAAACTAAGATTAAAATATCCTTACCGTCTATTGTCTTACTACCCAATGATGTCACTGTTTTGGCAGTTTTGTCCTCCACATTGAAATGAAATGCATGTCCGTTGTCCTCTATACCATCTACAACTCTATAAAAAGCCATACAGTCAGTTACAGAATCTTTTATGCACAAATATCAATTGTACAAAAACTCACTTTTTTCACAAACACTACATTTCTTTAAAATGACTCAATAAAATGCAATTATTGATTAAAACTGACTCATACATGCCTTTCATTTTCAACCTTAAGTACCTTAAGGACCAGAGTTGCCCAGCCATGATTCAATACCATTAAATACCCCATCAAATCAGAGTTAGAGTTTTATGTCTTTATGCGGATGTTGACCAACTTCTAGCAGATATGCAGATTTAAAATGTACAGTCTTTTACTTTCTCTTCACTTCAGTTTTTGAGCTTCAGAGCAACAGTATGGCATGAATGCAAAAAATGTTGCTTCTTTTTTTTTTAGTAGGAAATACTTCAACACAGGAAAGAGAAAGTACCTTTTCACACAGCACAACATCAGTCAAGCTGTCACATTTATTTATATAGCGCTTTTTACAATACAGACTGTTTCAAAGCAGCTTTACAGAGATAACAGGAAAACAATACAACAAAGTTTGTTTCCAGAAGAAAATAGCGTCACAGTCCAGCTTAAAGGAACACTTCACCGTTTTTTGAAATAGGGCTTATTCACCGTCTCCCCTACATTTCACGAGTTCACACTTACGAATGATCAGAGAATAAATGGTTATGCGTATTTGGCGTGCTGTCCAAGGGGTGGGCTCCGAGCTCGGAAATTGGGCCCGAATACAGAGTACTCCCCCCGTATCTCTGGTTAGGAAGATAACCAGGCAAGTGTGAGGAGATGGGGTGGTGGAGGAATGCTGAAAACTGTTGAGGAATAAGGGTGAGTCGACTGCGTATATTTATAGGCCTTACTCATGTTGATTGAGTGGACCTGTTGATTACTGATTACTGATTGCTGACAGCTGGTTGGAATGACTTGATTGTTTGATCATTAGAATGTGTTCCTCCCGAACCTTGTTAATAAAACATCATTTAGATGGGTGGGCAAATGCATTTTTTTGTCTCAGTGCATGCATTGTTTTAGTTTGGCAGCGCCGCCGCTAGCTTAGCTAAGCATAATGAATGGAATCCTTTGTTGCCAGCTAGCATGTCGTGAGTAAAAGTGATAAAAAACCCCCCAAAAAACTAATTACTTCTTGTGGCCTGTGTATTCACAACGAGTACAAATAGCAATGCAGATTAAGACTAGGCAATTTCCTAGGCAGATATTGACTTAGGACTATATTGGGGTGAACCACCGGCGAAGCACTGCTACTTGGGCACAGAGATATCACGCAACACCTGAAATCCCCCAACTTCCATCAACATACCGGCGTGACCTGCACCGAGTATCTTCGCTTTTGGATTGTGTTGAGTTTGAGAAGTTACAGCTACAGTTACAGCAAACATGATAATTGCCTGCATGGCAAAAGGTTGTGAGAACGAGCAAAGGACATACACTCACACCACCAGTTCATTTTGGCTCTCATCCTCACGTCCTCTGGCTGTTGAGCGATCGCAACCTCCTCCTCCTGTCGTTCTATTTCCAAAGCTGGCAGCTCCTCTTCTGAAAACTCTGGTTCATATAGGTATTCTGGATCTTGACTGTCTGAGAAGTCACCCTTTTCATCTCTCACAAAATCCGCCATGTTCATCGCCATTCACTATGTCTACTGTAGGAAAAATAGCCAGCTACTATTCACGCCGGTATGTTGACGAATTTCAGATGTTGCATGATATCTCTCCGCCCAAGTAGCAGTGCTTCGCCTGTGCTTCCCCCCCCCCCCCCCCCATATAGTCCCAAGTCAATATCTCCCTAGAAAATCACCTAGTCTTAATCTGCATTGCTCGTTGTGAATACACAGGCCACAAGAAGTAATTTATTTATTTATTTTTTTTATCACTTTTACTCACGACATGCTAGCTGGCAACAAAGGATTCCATTCATTATGCTAAGCTAAGCTACCTAAGCTCTACCAAATTAAAACAATTTCAGCACTGAGACAAAAATGTGTTTGCCCACATCTAAATGTATGAAAGAAGGTGAATAAGCCCTATTTCAAAAAACGGTGGAGTGTTCCTTTAAGTAAGTTCAGTGATGTTTAATTTTTGTTGTAAAAAAAGTTAGTAATTTAGTTCATTTATATATATAGCCTCTCTGGAGAAAACCGTGATGTCATCGTCCAGCTCAGTTAAGTTCTCATATAATGGTGTCAATGAAGGCAGATCAATATTATTGTTAAATATTAAATTAAATGTTAAATTTAATGTCCCCAACTAATCAAGCCAATCAGTCTATGTGGGCTTAACTGTGGACAATTTTCCATTGCTTTGACCCAAAATACATTTAATAACTACATCTTTCAAATTACATGAATTCATTTCTCACTTAGACACAACTACGCACGTTTACATGCTTAAACTCAAGTTTAAAATACAAAACTGAACAAGACTACCATATTGAAATATATGAAATAGGCCTAATATTAAATATATACAATTAAAAATTAAATGCCATTAAAGGTGCAGTGTGTGATTTTTAGCGGCATCTAGTGGTAATGGTGGTATTGCGAATATTATTGTTACTTGTGCATCATTGTGTCAGTGTTTTATTCGCTAAACTAAGCTTGCTTCCTTGCACGAAGAGCAACATAGTAATGAAACCCGTTTGTCCGTTTAGGGCTATTGTAGAAAAATGTCGGCGCATTACAATGTAAGGGGACCCGCAGTGTATGAAGATAGAAACTGCTCATTCTAAGGTAATACAAATATAACGGTTCATTAAGTAAGGTCTTTATATACCACTGAAAACTTTGCTCTGTAGAGCTGATTGTTCGCTGTGGTAGAAACATGACGACACAAAATGTCGACCTCCATGGAAGGGGGTGTCCGCGGTTATGGAGATATAAATCTCTCATTCTAAGGTAATAAAAACATAACGGTTCATTATGCAAGGTCTATATACACCACTGAAAACATAGTTATGGATCTTATATTGCATTTCTGGCAATAGATCCTCAGAAATATTACACAATGCACCTTTAAAGCAATTAGCTGAACACGTACATGGTTGTTAGTCTTTCAATTTCATTACCATCTATAAAAAAGGTGACAATTTAGGAATAATTTGGACTGTAATGTAAACATGGATCACGTAACATACTGCAGTGAATTAAAAACAGTAGATAGGAGTCATTCTTGTTTTGTAAAGGCATTTTACAAAAGAAAACATTGTATAATGCTTTATGTACCTGTTAGTGTTTAGGGCATTATTTTATGAGTAAAAAAGTATGTTTGTTGGTTGACAACCTTTGCTAGTGTTATGGAAGAATGACTTAATTTGAGACATGAATGAAGTGTTTTGGTGGTTTTAGTGCATTTTGGATGTGAAATTTACTGCTGTGCCAATCTGAAATTTGGTAAGGAAAAAGTGATCTAAGTATTGAGAAATGTGTCCAAGTGATTGTAAAAATCTATAAATCTTAAAACTGTATGTTACCTTGGACTAAGATCTGGTGGTCCAAAGCAGTTGAAACTGGGGATGAGCAGTTTGGCAGGTTTGCGTCCTGTACCTTCAGAATCTATCTGTGTCCTATGGCTGGGTTTAGGTGTAGATGAGGGTGGATGGGTTTGTTTCTGTACTTTGGTCTGTGGTTTAGGGGAGGGGTTTGGACTCCAACCCCTGACGGGTGAACGGCAATGTCTCAGGGCATTGAATTGCAGTAACTCCTCTCCTAAAAGGTTCCCCAAGGATGTATGTCGCACTGGGCTGCCAAGATTTGGCAGAAGAAGATTTCGGCATGTATTGGAAGAAGGTGGGATGTGGAAGTACTTGTTTGCATCATCAGTCTTTTCTACAATGGATGGACGCTTATTCTCAGTTGATGCACAGGAATCTGGGTAGTTCTGCGTCAAGGAGAAGACAAAGAAATGACAACAGTGGTATATGAGAAACTGGAACGCCCAATATGGCAACTTTAGTAACTCCTGCCTTTTAAGTGAAAGAGTCAGTTTAGTTTGTTTGAAATTTAAAACAGTTTCTGTTGGTTTTATGGTTACCATTGTTTTAAAGAATAGAGTTTGTTGTTAGGTTTGTAGATGGCTACATAAATGAAGTACATCCACCTTTTACCAAAAGAGGTTTCAAATTATGAGTGGCACTTCCAGTTTGAGGAGGAACTTCCACTCAAAAGACGAAAACAAATCATTTTCAAATAATAAATTATCATTCCATTTGAATTAAGGAACTGTACATTTTAAAAATTTTCATGCCCTATTTTTATCTGTCAGTAAAATAAAGTAATGCTTAGTATTTTAATGTGACATTGGTTTGATCAGAATCTGTGGCAAAAGCTTTTGTTTTTCTTTTCTGTTTTTCTTTGTATTCTGCTGTAACAATATGAAAAAGACAACAGAGACTGTGAAGATGGCTGAATTGTTCCCTTTCGTTGTCACTCCGAGTTACGTCGGATGACGACGAATGGGGTTTCGCTTAGAAAGCCTATCAACTTCGAGTATTACAAAACGAGCCAATGGCAAATAAATGCCATGGGTCTGCAGAATTTTCATGGCGTAACTCCGCCCCACCTCGTGGGTATAAAAGGAGGAAGCCAGCAACATGCAGATATGTTTTCGCTTCGGAGCCAAGTGTATTCTTCTCTCCACAAGCCATCTCTGAATTGTCAGCTTCACAAACGAGTACCTCGAGTGTTGGTGTGATGGCGATCTACGGTGAAAGCGTGCTTCCTGCTGGTCTGTTGCAGTGGTCTGCCAGTCGGTGCGTTTCTCCCCGGGTGCTTCAACACTTGGGTTTTCTCTCACTAAAAGAGTTTACACGTGGCACGTCTTTTTAAAGATGTCTCGCCCGTGTACTTCTGGTTGCGGCAGATCGGTATCGGAGTCTGATGGGAACGAGCTCGTGGATGACTCATGTTCTCTCTGTGGGAACATGACCATCGCGTCATTACGGTCGAGACTCCGTGAACTCGCAAGAGTGAGAGTCCCCTCATCCACCCCCCGTCCTGCGGCTGGTGGCCAGGGTGACCTAAGGGTTACGGTCTGGAACAAGGCGCCGACTATGTGTCCGCAACCCCAGCCCCCCTCTTCAATGACGGTGTCCGCTAGTGAACTGCTGATACCCGCGGGTCTACCCTCTGGTGGCCCGCGTGTTTCAGCTGAAGCTACAGAGGAAGATGCCATGTCTGTTGTAGCATCACTAGGTGAGTTTGAGTCTTCTGGAAGTGAGGGCTCGTCACAGCTGCCACCTTCCGGTGTGCATATGGCTGTGCTCGAGTCTGATACGGAGATGACGGCCATGCTTTCCCCGGGCAGCCGCCAACATCGGACTTGAGTGGAGGCCTCCACCCTGGTTTTTGGGTAAGGCCGCCGACCCTCGTCCTCGGCAAACCCCAATACCTTTCTTCCCGGATGTGCATGATGAGATCTCGAAGTCCTGGAAGACCCCCCTGTCTTCTCGGGACCACTCGCTGGTCTCATCCGCCTTTCCTCCCTCGATGAGGCAGCTGTCCGTGGGTTTACTGGGCTTCCCCCGGTCGAACGCTCTGTTGCCATGCAACTATGTCCTCAGAGTGCTTCTTCTCGGGGCGAGCCTAAGCACCCATCCAAAGCCTCTAGATTTTCGTCGACCCTGCTGGCGAAGTCTTACAGAGCGGCGGGACAGGCAGCTGCTTCACTGCATACTATGGCCACTCTGCAGGTCTACCAGGCCCAGATGCTCAGAGACATGCACGAGGGTAGGACAAACCCAGGGCTCTTTGATGAGCTGCGCGTTGACACGGCGTGCCATCCACGGACCGCTTCGCCCCTGTCCCCCTCTGTCGCCAGACCCCTGGCAGAGCTCCCCTGGCCACCTCTGCCAAGGCGCGGTTGCTAACTGTGCCCCCACACCGGGCCGCTATGCCGTCCACGTCTGGGCCAGTTACTCCGCTTCGCTGCCCCTCCGGGGGGACGCCTGTGGTTCGCATGATCCCGCTGGTTCAGTTCCTGGGAGCCTGGCTAGAGCTTCCCCATCTGTCCCGCTGGATCGCGCGGACCGTCAGGCTCGGCTATGCGATTCAGTTTGCAAGATCTCCTCCCCGCTTCAGGGGAGTCCGCTCCACTTTGGTCGGTGGCAATGCCCCCATCATGAGAGCAGAGATTGCCACCCTGCTGGTGAAGGGTGCAATCGAGACTGTTCCTCCAGCCGAGATGAGGTCCGGCTTCTACAGCCCCTACTTCATTGTCCCCAAGAAAACCGGTGGGTTACGGCCAATCCTGGACTTGCGCGTGCTGAACTGCTCCCCTCACAGGATGCCGTTCAAGATGCTCACCGCCAAACGCGTTTTCAAATGCATACGGCCCCAGGATTGGTTTGCAGCGATCGACCTGAAGGACGCCTACTTTCATGTCTCCATTCTTCCTCGACACAGACCGTTCCTTCGGTTTGCTTTCGAGGGGCAGGCTTACCAGTACGGGGTTCTCCCTTTCGGGCTAGCCCTGTCTCCTCGCATCTTCACGAAGGTCGTCGAGGCTGCCCTTGTTCCCCTTCGGGAACACGGGGTTCGCATCCTGAGTTATATCGACGACTGGCTGATCCTGGCTCACTCTCGAGATCAGGTTTGCGAACACAGGGACCTAGTGCTTCGGCACCTAGCTCGTCTGGGACTTTGGGTCAACTGGGAGAAGAGCAAACTTAGCCCCGTGCAGAGGATCTCTTTTCTTGGTTTGGACATCGACTCGGTCGCCATGTCCGCGCAGCTCACGAGCGAGTGGGCGCAGTCACTGCTGACTTGCCTGAGACAATTCGAGGGCAGGTGTGCGGTTCCAGTGAAACTCTTTCAGAGGCTCCTGGGGCATATGGCATCTGCAGCCGCGGTCACGCCGCTCGGATTGCTTCATATGAGACCGCTTCAGCTTTGGCTTTGCGACCGAGTCCCGAGGTGGGCATGGCAACACGGCACGCTCCGAGTACCAGTTACTCCGACCTGCCGTCAGTTCTTCACCCCGTGGTCGAACCTCAGTTTTCTCAGGGCGGGTGTCCCCCTGGAACGAGCCTCCCGGCATGTTGTTGTCTCAACAGATGCCTCCACCACGGGCTGGGGCGCCATGTGCGATGGACATGCTGCTGCGGGCTCCTGGACAGGACCCCAGCGGCTATGGCATGTCAATTGCCTCGAGTTGTTGGCATTACGCCTTGCCCTGCACCGCTTCCGGGCGTTGCTCAGGGGTCAACATGTACTAGTCCGTTCAGACAATACCGCTACTGTAGCGTACATCAACCATCAAGGTGGTCTACGCTGCCGCCGTATGTCGCAACTCGCTCGCCACCTCCTCCTATGGAGTCAGAAGCATCTGAGGTCGCTTCGAGCCATTTTCATTCCCGGAGCGCTGAACTGTGCAGCCGACGAGCTCTCACGGCTTCAGCCACTTCCTGGAGAATGGCGGCTCCATCCCCAGTCGGTTCAGCTGATTTGGGACCAGTTTGGGGACGCACAGATAGATCTGTTTGCCTCCCACGACTCGACCCATTGCGCCCAGTTTTATTCCCTGACCGAGGGCACACTCGGCACGGATGCTATGGCGCACAGCTGGCCGCAGGGCCGCAAGTATGCGTTTCCCCCAGTGAGCCTTCTTGCGCAGACCTTGCACAAGGTCAGGGAGGACGAGGAGCAGGTCATCCTGGTTGCCCCTTACTGGCCCAACCGGACCTGGTTCCCCGAACTAGTACTCCTCACGACAGCATCTCCCTGGCCGATCCCTCTGAGGAAGAACCTTCTTTCTCAGGGACGGGGCACCCTATGGAACCCTCGTCCCGATCTCTGGAACCTCCACGTGTGGCTCCTGGATGGGACGAGGCAGGTTTGAGTACCCTACCACCAGCGGTGGTGGCTACCATCACTTCCGCTAGGGCGTCGTCCACGAGACACGTCTATGCGTTGAAGTGGAACCTCTTCGTCAGCTGGTGCTCTTCTCACCGAGAAGACCCCAGGAGATGCTCGATCAGCGTTGTGCTTTCCTTCCTTCAACAGGGGCTGGAGCGAAGGCTGCTCCCTCCACCCTGAAGGTCTATGTTGCGGCCATTGCCGCACACCATGACCTCATCGAAGGTAAGTCGGTGGGGAAGCACGACCTGGTCATCAGGTTCCTGAGAGGAGCGAGGAGACTAAATCCGCCTCGCCCTCCTCTCTTTCCCTCTTGGGACCTCTCAGTGGTTCTAACTGCCCTGAAGAGTGCTCCATTTGAGCCCCTGCAATCAGTCGAGCTTAAATTCCTGTCTATGAAGACAGCGCTCCTGGTTGCACTGGCCTCCATCAAGAGGGTAGACGACCTGCACGGTAGGGGATTCTCCGTTGACGAAGCGTGCCTGGAATTCGGGCCGGCTTATTCTCACGTGATCCTGAGACCCCGGCCTGGATACATGCCCAAGGTTCCTACCACTCCCTTCCGGGACCAGGTGGTGAACCTGCAAGCGCTGCCCCTGGAGGAGGCAGACCCAGCCTTGGCACTGCTCTGTCCAGTACGCGCTCTCCGCGCCTATGTAGACAGAACGCAGTGTTTCAGGACCTCAGACCAGCTCTTTGTCTGTTATGGTGGGAAGCTGAAGGGAAAGGCTCTCTCCAAGCAAAGGTTGTCTCACTGGATAGTGGACGCCATTGCTTTGGCTTACCAGCAGCAAGGTCGACCGTGCCCCCTTGGTGTGACTGCCCACTCCACCCGGAGTGTGGCGTCCTCTTGGGCTCTAACGCATGGCGCCTCGCTAACAGACATCTGCAGAGCTGCAGGCTGGGCGACAGCTAACACATTCGCCAGATTCTATAATCTCTGAGTGGAGCCTGTGTCCTCTCATGTACTCGCTTCAACAAGCTAGTACCAGACCCGCTCAGGTGTCTTCGCTTGCTCGCCATTCCACTCTACGGACTGGATACGTGCGATATTCGCCTCAGGTGAGCTTCCCCGAAAGCCCTGAGCTCCTCCAGCACTCCTGACGTCGGCGCCAGTGTCTATTCCCTGCGCGTCGACTAGGTGCCTCCCGTGTGCATGGTCCCTCCTCTGAGCGACCCCCACATGTGTATTTCCACTGTAACCCTCTCTGAGTATGTGTCTTTCCCTTGGCAAGCCACCTTGCCACCCCTGGGGTTGAAATATTCCACCTGCGGCTGGACACCCCAGTTTTTTCCATATGCTTCCTTCGGGTCATATGTGTATTCTCTAAGTCACCCCAACCCCCCCCCCCCCTCTGGGTTGGCATTAATTGCATACTTCCCCTAAGCTTGGGATATGCTTACCCCAAAAAAAGAAGCTCTCACGGCTTCAGCCACTTCCTGGAGAATGGCGGCTCCATCCCCAGTCAGTTCAGCTGATTTGGGACCAGTTCGGGGACGCACAGATAGATCTGTTTGCCTCCCACGACTCGACCCATTGCGCCCAGTTTTATTCCCTGACCGAGGGCACGCTCGGCACGGATGCTATGGCGCACAGCTGGCCGCAGGGCCGCAAGTATGCGTTTCCCCCAGTGAGCCTTCTTGCGCAGACCTTGCACAAGGTCAGGGAGGACGAGGAGCAGGTCACCCTGGTTGCCCCTTACTGGCCCAACCGGACCTGGTTCCCCGAACTAGTACTCCTCACGACAGCACCTCCCTGGCCGATCCCTCTGAGGAAGAACTTTCTTTTTCAGGGACGGGGCACCCTATGGAACCCTCGTCCCGATCTCTGGAACCTCCACGTGAGGCTCCTGGATGGGATGAGGCAGGTTTGAGTACCCTACCACCAGCGGTGGTGGCTACCATCTACTTCCGCTAGGGCATCGTCCACGAGACACGTCTATGCGTTGAAGTGGAACCTCTTCGTCAGCTGGTGCTCTTCTCACCGAGAAGACCCCAGGAGATGCTCGATCAGCGTTGTGCTTTCCTTCCTTCAACAGGGGCTGGAGCGAAGGCTGTCTCCCTCCACCCTGAAGGTCTATGTTGCGGCCATTGCCGCACACCATGACCTCATCGAAGGTAAGTCGGTGGGGAAGCACGACCTGTTCATCAGGTTCCTGAGAGGAGCGAGGAGACTAAATCCGCCTCGCCCTCCTCTCTTTCCCTCTTGGGACCTCTCAGTGGTTCTAACTGCCCTGAAGAGTGCTCCATTTGAGCCCCTGCAATCAGTCGAGCTTAAATTCCTGTCTATGAAGACAGCGCTCCTGGTTGCACTGGCCTCCATCAAGAGGGTAGACGACCTGCACGGTAGGGGATTCTCCGTTGACAAAGCGTGCCTGGAATTCAGGCCGGCTTATTTTCACGTGATCCTGAGACCCCGGCCTGGATACGTGCCCAAGGTTCCTACCACTCCCTTCCGGGACCAGGTGGTGAACCTTCAAGCGCTGCCCCTGGAGGAGGCAGACCCAGCCTTGGCACTGCTCTGTCCAGTACGCGCTCTCCGCGCCTATGTAGACAGAACGCAGTGTTTCAGGACCTCAGACCAGCTCTTTGTCTGTTATGGTGGGAAGCTGAAGGGAAAGGCTCTCTCCAAGCAAAGGTTGTCTCACTGGATAGTGGACGCCATTGCTTTGGCTTACCAGCAGCAAGGTCGACCGTGCCCCCTTGGTGTGACTGCCCACTCCACCCGGAGTGTGGCGTCCTCTTGGGCTCTAGCGCATGGCGCCTCGCTAACAGACATCTGCAGAGCTGAAGGCTGGGCGACACCTAACACATTCGCCAGATTCTATAATCTCTGAGTGGAGCCTGTGTCCTCTTATGTACTCGCTTCAACAAGCTAGTACCGGACCCGCTCAGGTGTCTTCGCTTGCTCGCCATTCCACTCCACGAACTGGATACGTGCGATATTCTCCTCAGGTGAGCTTCCCCGAAAGCCCTGAGCTCCTCCAGCACTCCTGACGTCGGCGCCAGTGTCTATTCCCTGCGCGTCGACTAGGTGCCTCCCGTGTGTATGGTCCCTCCTCTGAGCGACCCCCACATGTGTATTTCCACTGTAACCCTCTCTGAGTATGTGTCTTTCCCTTGGCAAGCCACCTTGCCACCCCTGGGGTTGAAATATTCCACCTGCGGCTGGACACCCCAGTGTTTTCCATATGCTTCCTTCGGGTCATATGTGTATTCTCTAAGTCAATCGTAAGTATTCTCGACTTACAATTGCTATATATGTCAGAGGTCGCACGCCTCTGGAGCAACTAGGGGTTAAGTGTCTTGCTCAGGGACACATTGGTGTCTCACAGTGGATTCGAACCCGAGTCACACCAAAGGCAGTTGTCTTATCCACTGCGCCATCACCAGCCCTATCTCCTTAAAAAATGTTTTTAAAATTATGATAAAATGTTTAAAACATTGAATAAAACCAATTGGTGTTTCTCCCTTTACTGTACAGGTCTGAATTAGCATTTTCAGTAGGACGCTTAAAGACCTGCTTACACCAACACACAATTGGAGTGAAAATTTGGTGCAATAAACATTTTAATTTGAATGAATGGCCGGTAATGTGTCTGTTCACACCAACTTGAACATTTGTATACCAATAGAACAATACAACAGATGTTTTTTTGTTTTTGTTTTGTTTGGAGAGGTGTTCTAATCTCTTTTCCATTACACTGTTACATAGAGGGCTTCATTTACATACAGACTGGGCACTCACAAACAGACTATTTTGTGGCAGTGAATATGCAAGTAAATTAATACTTTTTCTTTTGATATGACAGATTTGATTATGATAATGTCTTGTTTAAGTGTACTATGTATGTAAGTATGTGTGTTAGAGATCGTAGACATACCTCAGTCTCACTGCCCTCTCTCAGATTATATGTGAGGTTACAGTGGATGTCGGTAGTAAAGATGCTGGCATACTCAGGATATAGTTCAAGAACATCACTTAAACCTTTCATACTGATGTACTGCAGGTCACAATATGTCAGTGCCTTCACATCTGCATTTGTCTTGATCACATGATTCTGACTTGGCAGGTCTGAGCCGATCAGATCTCCTTTTCCTGTAATGACATCAACGACATCAATGACATCGATTCCATATCAATCTAATGCTTAATTCTTTTTATCTAAGTATAATACTGTAGTTGTTAAAATAATATTTTGGGTTTAATATACTTTTTACTATAATGCACTTACAAAGGAACTCTAAAGGGCAAGGTAATGCACTAGAATACGCTACACATTGTTTTAAAAGTTTAACAAGACATAGACTTACATTTAACATTTAACCACTTCTGTACACTAATCACTAAATTACACTAAACTATATAGGCCATTAATCCCACTACTAGAAGTATATTTCTGACAACTGTACAGCTTAAACAACACACATTTTTATACAAAAGAATTACTCCTAATGTAACTGGTCCCAACGGGATTTGAAACAGTGTCACAGGCATGGGAGGTGGGCGTACTAACAAAGACCCTAAATTTGCCCATTGGCCTCCTAAGGACTGCCCATTGGACTTCATCACTCTGTCTCCTCTGGTGTGTGGTGGGTGTTCTGGCGTAATATGGCTGCTGTCACATCATCTAGGTGGATGCTGCACATTGGTGGTGGTATAGGAGATTCGCCATTCCATGTTATGCCCTTTGAGTACCAAGAAAAGCGCTATATAAATGTAACAAATTATTATTACTAGCTTAACTCCATTACACTCAACCCCCTAAACCTTACTTCCATCAAAATTACAGCACCATTGTAACTAGTCCTACTTGCACCGCTCCGACTGGGATTCAAACCAACCATGGGAGGTGGGTGCGCTAACAAGGATGCTAAAGATCACAGGATCTAATCCCTGCTACAGAGTGAAAAATTTCGGCAATCCTATAAGTTCATTACATCTCACTGTACAACATGGATCTAATAAAGTTGGGTACGACATCTATGTACTGTAGACTGTACGGTTATGACACCTAGTCAATTGTAGGCTATGAGTTAGTATAGAAGAATAAAACATCATCAGTATGCGCTAGTGGTAAACAAATAGAGCAAGATGAATCACACTTTGGCAATTGTGGTTTAATGTGCGCTGAAAAAAGTAAGTGAAAAGGAGAATATGGACACAGTCATGGCTAGGGAAAAGAGCCCAACTTGGAGCTTGAGGTAATAATTTTGTCGCTTGATCAACAGAATTTCATGTTGCATTTTTATTGGCTAGTCAGTAGATGTAGGTCGTAGCAGCACACTGGGAGATGATCATGCTAAATTTATGACACTGTCAGAAAATTATTGCAGGCTATTTCTGGTCACAAGACCGTGACAACGGCCATCTTTTAACCTCTCTCAATGTACGAAGTAGGACAACCGTTTAGGAGCCACGACCACAGAAATAACCACGATTGGTCATCTTTCATCTGGGACTGATTAAAATCGTACAATGTGTACTGGACATAACATCAGTCACGACTTGCCAGTGTACCTCTTGAGACTAGGGGAGTGAGGTTTACTTGCACAGCTTTTTACTAGCTGGCTTCCATTACAATAAGACTTCTAATGTAGGTTAGCTTGATTCTCATTCGTTTTCACAAACTGGAGAACAATTGAAAGCGGTGTTGTGGTAATTGACAGCATGTCACACATGCTGTACATTGATCCTGAAAAATTACACTGAACATACACCTGAACATACTGTTTGTTATTACTATTACACTGTGCCAGTTGCATTAATAAATCAGGTGTAGTTTTCAGAAGGAAAGTCAATATAGAATGTAGAAAAAACAAGTCAAAATGTAAAAAAGCATCAAAGAAATGTTACAAACCCAAAGTGTGTTACAAACCCAGAATAGCCAAGACCATGTTGTCCTTTAGAACCTCCAGTGACCCAGAACAGACAAAGTAGTTGGCCTGCAATGCGTCCCCCTGTCTGATGAGATATTCTCCCGGCGTACAGAAAGAGGTTTTGATGTGGAGGGAGAGAGAGCGCAGGCAGCCCCTACTAGCACCCTCAAACACAGGCAGTTGCAGGATGTCTTTGTTTAAGTGCATGGCTATGTCAGCACGTAACTCATCAGGAAAGTCACGCAAGAGCTGCAGAAAAGACAGAAAACCTCCTTTACCATTGTTTGAAAAGGATAATATAAAACAAAACTTTATGTTTTTTTAATGTTGGTTCAGAGTTCCTCTGGCTGGAGAAAGCATTGAAATAAGGTCTTAAAATCCATCTCGGAGTGCCTACTTTTTTATTAGGAAATTAAAGAGAAAAAATGTAGGTTTTAAATAAGTAGATTTTGCTGTTTAAAATTTGTTTAAAAAAAAGAAATCCCTGCATAGATAAAACCAATGACATTCTCACCTCATTGACATCAATGCCATTATTTACAGACCAGGTGGTCTGGAAATATTCCAGCATGCGTTGTTTCAGCTGCCGTGGCAGCCGGTGAACACGAATGAAGTCCTTCAGATCTTTCATGCGCGTGTGATATTGTGAGCGACGTGAGTACATGCGCTGGATGATGGCTGTCACATTCCCAAAAACCACAGCATGCATGAGAGCTGTGTTAGAGAAAGAACCAATAAGATTTATGATCTAGCAAATTAGCAATAAGGGCATTAAACAGGCTAATGTTAAACATGTAATGTTAAACATGCAAACATGTAACAGTTCTGTGAAAAAAGTAAGTGATCCTGTTTTTGGCTGTTATTAGGAGGTATTGGCTGCAGATGATTTTATGTTCACATGGTGAGAATTATTGTGTTAATTGTGTTCAGGTTGTGAGGATCAAGGGTCATGAAACACTCAACTACATTTTCTGAGATGTAATAAATATAAAATCCTAAATCTACGATTGACATGGTTAATTGTGTTTTCTTTTAAATTGTCATCTTCTGGGTTTAAAATCTACATAAGATGTGTCTCATTTTGAAGACTGCATGCTCTTCTTCAATGATGATAATGTATCATCATTGAATAATGTATTATTCAATAATACAATACATCCTCAATAATGTATGCGGCTGACAAATGCTACCTCTGTATGATAATGAGAAACAGCAAACATGTCAATGTGACGTTCTGAAGCACTGTAGTACTTCAATGATACGTCTGTCTTATAACTATTCGTGAGTGCGCTATGTCCGCCCAAAGGGTTGTCTCCGCCCTGGTCATCTCCGCCATGGCCGCCCGAAGGGCCTGCCCCGTCTCGGTCGCCTGCACACCCTGCTCCGCCCTGGTACTCTCTGCCATGGCCGCCTGCACAGCCTGCTCCGCCCTGGTCACCTGCACAGCCGGATCCGCCCTGGCCACCCGATGGACTGTCTGAGCAACCCTGGTCTTCAGCCTGGGGTCCGGAAACCCGCCCTTCCCCCCCTGGCTCAACTCTCCCGTCCCTCCCTGGCTCCCCTCCCTCCCCTCTCTTTGTATGTGCTCTGATCTGCTTGTCTTTTCTTCTGTTTGGTCTTGCACGTTTGATGTTCCTGTCTTGTTTTTGGTGTCCCTCCTTGGGAACGCCAGGTTTCCAAGGTTGTTTTGTTTATTTAATAAATTCCTTTCACGCACATGAATCCTCGCTTCCTGTTTTATCCACTCCGTGACAGAACGAACCAGCCGTAATGAGGATTCAGCGGAAGGATTCTCACCAGCCACCAGTCTCTCCTATTTCCTGCCCGCGTTATGAACGCATTATTAGGTTCACCGCCTCACCAGCCACCAGCCACCAGTTCTCTCTGCAGGAACAGACACCGGCGCAGGAACAGAAACAGACACCGGCTCAGGAACAGAAACAGACACAGGCTCGGCGGTGGCCATCTTGTCCGGAGACACTGGCTCGGCGGACGTGACGTTAACAGTCTCTGGATCGGCAGACGTGACGTGAACAGTCTCTGGATCGGCAGACGTGATCTGAACAGTCTCTGGATCGGCAGACGTGATCTGAACAGTCTCTGGATCGGCAGACGTGACTTGAACGGTCTCTAGATCGGCAGACGTGACATGAACGGTCTCTGGATCGGCAGACGTGACCTGAACGGTCTCTGGATCGGCAGACGTGACCTGAACGGTCTCTGGATCGGCAGACGTGACCTGAACGGTCTCTGGATCGGCAGACGGCATCGGCAAGGCAAGGAACCTGGGTGGCGCCGGCAGGGCAAGAAGCTTGTGCGGCGCCGGCAGAGCAAGGAACTTGGGCGGCGCCGGCAGAGCAAGGAACCTGGGCGGCGCCGGGAGGGCAAGAAGCTTGGGCGGTGCCGGCAGAGCAAGGAACCTGGGCGGTGCCGGCAGGGCAAGGAGTTGGGGCTGTGCCAGCAGGGCGAGATGCTTGAGGATGGCTTACAAGCCCTGTGGGCTCGTAGGCACCCCTCTCCTCCTCCGCCTCCGTTTGCGAGGTCTCGACTGTGCTGCAGCCTCTCTGATCCCCACTGGCGGTGCAATAGGGCGAGTGGGCATCTCTGGGACCATCGAAGTCAGGTCCTCCGGGGCTACTGCAGGCTGCTCGGGAACGGCCTCCGGAACAAAAGCATGCTGCTCGGGAATGGCCTCAGGGACGACAGCGGGCTGCTCAGGGACGGCCTCTGGGACGACAGCGGGCTGCTCAGGGACGGCCTCCGGGACGACAGCGGACTGCTCAGGGCCGGCCTCCGGGACAACAGCAGGCTGGTCAACGGGCTCCTCAAGGGCGTAATTAAACAGGTCCTTAAGGGCCATCTCACCCAGCCCCAGCCCCTCTGCAGCGGAGCTGAATTCCAGGGCAAAGTCTCTAGCATTCGTCCCCTCTTGTTGAAGGGAACTCAAGGCGGTGAACCTAATAATGCGTTCATAACGCGGGCAGGTAATAGGAGAGACTGGTGGCTGGTGAGAATCCCTCCGCTGAATCCTCATTACGGCTGGTTTGTTCTGTCACGGAGTGGATAAAACAGGAATCAAATCAATCAAATCAAATCCTTTTATTGTCACACAACCATATACACAAGTGCAACAGTGGGTGAAATTCTTAGGTGCAGTTCCGAGCAACATAGCAGTATGACACGATGTGACGAAAACAATTACAGCAAACATCAGATTTACATAGATTACACATCTAATGTGCGCACAATTACTCACAGTACCATATACACTAACAGAACAATAAATAATATACAATGTACAATATACAACAGTTTACAATATACAACAATATACAATATACAACAATTTACATATACAACAGTATACAAAAATACAAAAAGAGGTAATTATACATAGAGTAGATACTCGTAAGGTGCAAATATATATATATATATATATATATATATATATATATATATATATATATATATATATATATATATATATTATGTAAATGCAGTAGGTTATGTTGTGCTGTGTTGACAGTTAGAATGTTTATGGTTATTGATCATGAGGGATCAAGAGTTTAGAAATCTAATTGCTTGTGGGAAGAAGCTGTCATGGAGTCGGCTGGTGTGTGTCCTGATGCTGCGGTACCGCCGGCCTGAGGGTAGCAGTGAGAGCAGCCCATGGCTCGGGTGGCTAGAGTCTCTGATGATCCTCCGAGCTTTCTTCACACACCGCCTGGCATAAATATCCTGGAGGGAGGGAAGCTCACCTCCGATGATACGGCTGGCAGTGCGCACCACCCTTCGCAAGGCTTTGCGGTTACGGCTGGTAGTATTGCCATACCAGGCAGTGATGCAGCCAGTCAGGATGCTCTCGACGGTGCTGGTGTAGAACTGTGTGAGGATGTGGCGGTTCATTCCAAACTTCCTCAGCCGTCTCAGGAAGAAGAGGCGCTGATGAGCCTTCTTCACGACGGCCTCAGTGTGGACGGACCATGTGAGTTCCTCTGTGATGTGGACACCGAGGAACTTGAAGCTGCTGACTCTCTCCACCGGTGCTCCATTGATGGTGATGGGGCTGTGTTCTCTGTCGTTCTTCCTGAAGTCGACCACTAGCTCCTTGGTTTTGCTGATGTTGAGGGAGAGGTTGTTCCTCTGACACCAGTGCGTCAGAGTGAGCACCTCCTCTCTGTAGGCCGTTTCATCGTTGTCGGTGATCAGACCTACGACCGTAGTATCATCAGCAAACTTGATGATGGAATTAGAGCTGTGAGTTGCCACGCAGTCATATGTGTACAAGGAGTACAAGAGTGGGCTGAGAACACAGCCCTGTGGGGCTCCAGTGTTGAGGGTCAGTGATGAGGAGATGTTGCTGCCTATTCTAACCACCTGGCGTCTGTTTGACTGGAAGTCCAGGATCCAGCTGCACAGCAAGCTGTTTAAGCCCAGAGCCCGGAGTTTCACATCAAGCAAGGAGGGCACTATGGTATTGAATGCTGAGCTGTAGTCTACAAATAGCATTCTCACATATGTGTTCCTCTTTTCCAGATGGGAGAGAGCAGTGTGTATTGTAGATGCAATAGCATCATCAGTGGAGCGGTTATTGCGGTATGCAAACTGCAGTGGGTCCAGTGAGGAAGGTAGAACAGAGCAGATGTAATCTCTGACTAGTCTCTCAAAGCATTTACTGATGATGGGGGTCAGAGCAACAGGGCGCCAGTCATTTAAGCAGGTGATGTTGGTTTGCTTCGGTACAGGTACTATGATGGACGTTTTGAAGCATGTGGGGACTACAGACAAGGAGAGGGACCAATTGAAAATGTCCGTAAAAACACCAGCTAGTTGGTTCGCGCACTTTCTGATGACGCGGCCCGGAATACCGTCTGGACCCGCGGCTTTACGGATGTTCACCCGACGGAAAGATCGGGTTACATCCGCTACAGAGACGGAGAGTGTACTAACCTCTGTAGCTTCAGCCGCGAGAACTCTCTCCGCGAGGGGGATGTTAGTTCCCTCAAATCGAGCATAAAAAGTGTTCAGCTCATCTGGGAGAGAGGCAGTGTTGTTCACTGTGGAGTTTATGTTTCCTTTATAGTCCGTAATGCTATTAATTCCCTTCCACATGCTTCTAGAGTCGGTGGTGTTGAACTGTCCTTCAATCTTGTCCCTGAATTGGCGTTTTGCTGCTCTGATAGTTTTTCGGAGGGCATAACTTGCTTGTTTTTGCTCCTCCGCACTCCCGGAGTTAAAAGCGGAGGTCCGCGCGTTGAGTGCTGCACGAACATCGCCATTAATCCATGGTTTCTGGTTCGGGTAAATCCGTATTGTTTTGATCGGAACAACGTCTTCTACGCACTTCCTGATGAAACAGGTTACGCTATCAGCATAAGCCTCGATGTCGTCATCAGAGGCCGACCGGAACATCTCCCAGTCCGCGTGATCAAAACAGTCCTGAAGCATAGAGTCTGATTGGTCCGACCAGCACTGGATCGTTTTGAGGGCGGGTGTTTCCTGTTTCAGTTTCGGCCTGTAAGCGGGCAGAAGGAGAACGGAAGAGTGATCCGATTTGCCAAAAGGTGGGCGGGGGAGGGATTTGTAGCCATCCCGGAAAGGGGAGTAGCAATGATCCAAAACCCGGTCCCCTCGTGTGTTAAAGTTTATGTGTTGGTGGTATTTAGGTGCTATTTTCTTAAAGTTGGCTTTGTTAAAGTCCCCGGACACAATGAACGCGGCCTCAGGGTGCGCGGTTTCCTGCTCGCTTATTTCCCCATACAGTTCCTTTAGTGCCCGGTCTGTGTCGGCTTGTGGGGGAATGTACACAGCCATGATAATGACCGCTGTGAATTCCCTCGGTAGCCAGAATGGTCGACACAGAAGCATGAGAAATTCCAGATCAGGAGAGCAGAAAGACTTGATAGAATGTACGTGCCTCTGATCACACCAGGATTTGTTGATCATAAAACATACACCTCCACCTCTGCTTTTACCTGAGAGGTCTTTAACTCTATCCGCTCGGTGCACTGAGAACCCCGCGGTTTCGATGGCCGAGTCTGGAATCTCAGCAGACATCCAAGTTTCTGTAAGGCAGATAATGCAGCAGTCCCTCGTCTCCCGTTGGAAAGAGATCCGCGCTCTCAACTCACAGAGCTTGTTGTCTAGAGACTGAACGTTTGCTAGCAGAATACTGGGAAGCGGGGGTCGATTTGCACGCCGTCTTACTCTGACGAGAACGCCGGCTCTTCTTCCCCTTCTCCGGCTGCGTTTCCGCGGCCAAGCTGCCCAGACAAAGGGCTCCGCTGCCGTGTTTGTAAACAGCGGGGCATCACTGAAGAAATGAAAGTCCGGTTTTCGGTGTTCGATTGCGGAACCAATGTCCAAAAGTGTTTGTATGTCATACTGAATAAGACAGACAACATCCAAGACAAAAAACAAAAGAACTGTAAACAGAACAAACAAAAAACTACCATGTTGTGACGGAGCTCGCAACGCAGCAGCCATACTCGGCGCCATCTTGAACTTGTTAAAGCGAGGATTCATGTGCATGAAAGGAATTTATCAAATAAACAAAAAAAACGTACAAACAAAACAACCCCGTGGGGGGAAAACAGGAGAGAACTCAGGCAGGCATCAAGAAGAACACGAGGGAACATTGACAATGAACCAGCACAGGACTGCAAACACAGGGAGACTAAATAGAGAACAAACAAATGAAGGTAACGAGGCAGGCAGGTGAGGGACATTAAACAATAACGAGATAACAAGGTGGGCGGGGTTTGACAATCGACAGGAGAGCACATGGCACAAGGAAATAACATTACAGCCATGTGCTCACAACAGACCAGACCAACACAAACACATGACAAACCGGGAGTGTCACAGCTCTGTCACTAAACCAAGGGAAAACCCAGACAAGGGTGACAGAACTGTGACAGTGAGACTGTTTGTTCTTATCCTATGAGAAGACATTTTCGCAATTTTACATGACAGCATGTGGCGCTTTCCTATGACTTGCATTTTAGATCATGTATATTAGTTGAGTGATGCATTCATGGGTCTCAAGTAAGTACAGTATTTGTTTCCTTGGTGGTCTAAGACTTAAAGAGGATTGCATGGCTTTCCTCGCAGTCATTTTTCCTATGAAATTTATTACATTTCAGTGTGTCATAAATTGATCTCCAAAGACCCTCAGTCTCTGACATGAATGCAATTCATCCATACTATTAGTGTAAAAGGTCTTTAAAACTCCTTGAGAATTACAGTTCAAATAGAACGGCATAAACCTACTGTTTGGATATTCACTGTAGTGTTTTGTGAAAAACTGTAACATAATGTTGAATGAAGTGTTTTCTGTTACACTTCAGGATAACGGTCTGTAATATGGAAACAAGATTAACTAATCAGTAACAACCAATTAATTACCTACTGCATAGTTACCTATTAATGAAATACCATTATTGAAAGTGTTGCCATGTTTCCTTTTGCTATATGTGTGACGTTTTGCTTGCTACTGTATGCTTTTTTTGGGGGGGGGGGGTTTACCAGAGTTTTACAAATTGTGTGTAAGCAATTGTCAAAAACTGTAAAAATGAAGCAGCATGGGGATTGAGGTATTCCAAAGAGCTACTTTCACGAACAAAATTGTCTAGAATTCTGTGGAGGAATTCAGTTACTGCTTACCCCCAATGAGCATAGTACAAATAGAAAAGATCTTCTCAGCATCAGTGTTGGCACACACATTGCCAAAGCCCACACTGGTCAGACTGCTCAAGGTGAAATACAGGGAGGCGATGTAGGCACTGCGAACTGAAGGACCACCAACTGTACTGTTCAGATAGGGCTTGTCTAAACGTCTGCCCAACTCATGCAGCCAACCTGACGTAAAGAAAGAAACAAATGTTAAACTGCATGTCAGTGCAGCACAATTTGGCCAAAAATTCATATGGCAATTGTTTTGTTAAACAGTATATTGTGATTTGAACATTTCCAGAGTGTGAAACAAAGAGAACAAGCTCTGCCCTGCCAGTAGAACTAGTTGCTTTTTTAAGGGTGTTCACTATTCAAAGGACTAAGCTCTTTATAAGAATCAAACAAGACCCTTTTCAGTGACCACAAATAGCAACAGTACAACAGTACAACAGTAAAAGAAGGCTACCTGCTTCTCATTACAAATGTGCTAAAAGTGCTCTATTCACAAAATTGTTGGAACAATATGAATGGGAAAAATTGCGTACCCAAATGCATGTTATAAGTAACTCAGATTCAGCAGGGCACATGCAGAGATGGGCCTTGTGTGGGGCAGAATGTACTGTGAACTGAACTACTTGTTGTGGGACACAGTGTTTCAGCCAGAAGACATCTCATGTGCATAAAGTCCCCAATGGCGTGATGGCAGTCACATCTCTAGGGCACTCTTCCCTAGCTTCATACAGAGTTGTAGAATTGTGATATTTCATTGGTATCTAAACATTTGAACCACTGACCCAACCAGGCCAGTAGAAAAACAATCCTTAGCATTGAGCCCTGTGGAAGCAGCTCTAAATATGTGCTGTGCTACTAAATGAAAGAAAATAATAATAGAGCAATAGAATGAACAGTGAAAGTAACAGAGGCTTGTACAATACATTTTAACAGGCATAATTAAAAATGAAAATAACTGAAGGAAATATATTTGTTAAACAAATTTTATCAACGAATATGGTTCATATTCTTTAGGCTTCTCTACCTAATATATTTAAAAATGCAGATGCAGTAAAAAATACAGGTATCGGTATCGGTGAGTACCAAAAATGAAAGTCCCGGTATCGGCCTCGTTCTGGAAAAAACTGCATCCCTGGTAAGATTTTATAAACTTTTGTTGATCACAGAGCATATTTTCTGCTATAGTCCAAAAGATGATGGAAATAGGAAAGAGAGAGGTGGCCATTCATATAAAAGATGTGTCCCTGCCAGTCTTATATAAACTATAAAAAAATACAATAAATAGAACTAATGAAACTGCGACTGACTTATTTTACTTTCTTTCTCGGGCAAAATTTATAATCATTAACACTCTATACAGTAAATGTTGGGCCTGTAAGAGCAATGTCTACAAACAGCTGTAAACCTCCTCTCTCCACACTGTTTGCAATAACCAGTGCCAATCTGATTGAGTGGCATTATGCAAATTCTGGGAATCAGGGGCACAGAAATGGACTGTTTTTATCAGTCTGTCATGTTCAGATGGCTTTATGAGACTTGTTCTGATTAAGTAGTTTTTCTATTCAAACATCCCATATAACTTAAGCAGAACACCAATCAGCTCTGTCATGTCTAAGATTTTTTTGAGTGATCAGAGTGTGAATATCTCACCAATGTCCCAGACTCCATTGGAATTGGTCTCCATCTCTTTGCGCCCGATGATATACCAGATGCAGGCCATCCAGTGAGCCAGCAGAGCGAACATCGACATGAGCAGTGTTAGCACCATGGCGCTGTACTGCGAATACCTGTCCAACTTCTGCAGCAGTCTTAACAGACGCAACAATCGCACAGTTTTCAGCAGATGCACTAGAGATGTCTTGAAAAAGCACACACATGTGTGGAGTGTCAGTAGCCTATATAAATATTGATAACTTGTAATCACATATTTTGCTGTAATTATAAAAAATGGAATGATAATTGAACATGGCAATCATTCTCTACCATGGTATATATAAGTATATCTTGGTACCACCACACATTTTTGTAAAGGACCTCTAGAGATTTCAATTGGATCATCGTAACCTATCATTTCCACTATTTTAAAAAAGCCATATAATTCTACAATAGTTTCTACAATCACACATTGGAACTTACAACAGTAACGTTAAATGCATAGAGCAGGTCAAAGGGCAGCGCGGCCACCAGATCCACAAAGAACCACGTGGTAGCATAATGTAGACAGATGGAGCGTGGCTCGTACACCACCTGCCCTGATTGACTCACGTAGGTGGTGCGGAAGTTAATAATGATGTCTGAAAGAATAGGCAGGAAATTTGACATCACTCAAATGTTCTATAGTTCAAATTCTTGCTTTCTTAGTAAACTCACCCAGAATAAAAAGCATTTCCACTGCAATGTCACTAACTATGGTGCTCCTGCCTGCAGTCTCCGGATCGCTGTACGGAGTGAAACACACATTGTATGGTACGGTCACAGCAACATAGAATGTAGCCAGCAGAATCATCCAATCCCACAATGCCTTGGACACACTGTAATGCAGCAGGATGAATCGAGACTTCTGGACTGCTGCTACTTTGTACTCAGGCAGGGACGGTTTTTCAAATATTTCCTGAGGAGGGAAAGAAAGCCACAGATGAGCTCATATCTCAACGTCTTAAAGCAGCTGTGAGGTTAAATGAGCAAATAAAGAGTTTTCCCGAGGTTCCTTCTCATGCTTCTTATGATGTCACTTGATTATTATTCAGAAATTCATCTTTAAATATCCTTTATAAATGTCACAAAAATTACGTACTGCCATACTGCCTTAGAAAATTCTCAACAGTAAGTAACTTTGACTCTGTATTTATAATTCATTATTAAGGGTATTCTTAATGCATTATAATACATGCATAATACCTTACAAACAACCTTATAACATGTTGTACCATCTGATAAATAATAATAACAACGGTTACAATTAAGTGTAGCGTCAGTTCTGGCAGGTCACGTTAGTCAAGCTCGCATCAGCTGACTCTCAGCTGATACACATCTACCTATAGGAATATGATGCCTATCACTGTATACACATATAAGCTCTTTCAGTATTATCAGCAGGTATTGCGTTTCTCAGGACCTAATTACTCTCCTCCTCTCGTCAGTCAGTATTTGGCATTCTAATTCCTCTTAAAATCAGAATTATGTTCTAACTTAAAATCTTGAATTAATGATATCTGCAATACATTCATGTTGGTTCTGTTCTGTTTACCCTAAGGGGGGTTATTGCTGCTCCCCCTGCTATTATCCATGCTAGGCTGCATGGATGCACAGGGAGTTCTTGCCTAGAACAGAACCATACCGCCATTCCTAACTGTATGCTATTTGTCAATCGTATTTGACGATAGTGGTCCTCACAGAAATATATTATAATACTTATTTGAGGTAATTGCTTTTAAGAGTACAATGGATTATAACATCAGATGAAGCCTGCATTTGTGGTTATAACTATTAGATTTATAACCAATGCACATATTTTTTTTTACCACTTAAGTTATAATGGATTATATATCCCATAGTTTCATATCTTACACTTTCCCAAGTCTCATATCTTGACATTGTTTACTTAAGATCAGCACAGTATCATACTACATCTCATGAGTGGTCTTCTACTGCTAAAAGTATAGCATAATGTGGTCATAATATTTATAAGTGGTCTTTTGTCTGCAGTAAAGTAAAGTGACAATAGTTAAGTAAACAGCCATAAGATATCATGAAGGGGTTATAAGACATTTCCCTTAAGGTAAAATCAAAGTTATGTGGAAAAGTACAGAAGAAAAATACATCCACAATGCAAATCATGTTTTAATTATAAAAACTGTAAAATTACAAGGCTTTACCAAATCTAATAATTAGGTAGGTATCATAAATGTTGTTATGATTATTCATGCGATGATACAACCCAAAGTTGTTTATTAGGCATTATGCGTACATTATAATGCATTAATAATATAATTTTGATGCATTATAAATGCAGGCTTCATCTGGTTTTATAATGGATTATACTTATAACTACAGTTATAACTACAAATAGGTAATAATGTATTGTAACTGTTGTTAAGATTATTTATCAGATGATACAACATCATAAGGTTGTTTATAAGGCATTATGCATGTATTATAAGGCATTGAGAATTCCCCTAAAATACATTATAAATACAGGCTTCATAGAGAGTGTTACCACTACATTTAATCTTTATTTGCAAGGACATCACATGACACATGACAAATCTTGGTGTTTCTTTAATTTAACTTTTACATCACATAGGTCAGGAGAAGGGTCAAACTAATGGTCTTTGGTTAGGATTAGTTTGAGGCAGCAAATCAAGTAGTTTCTAATCCAGCATGCTCTCATCTCTGCCGCACTCTTCATTAAGATTTAAGTACAGACCAATGATGCAGATGAACACACATCAGTACCTCATGCCTTTATTACTGTTATGATGAGGTGGAAGCAAGGAGGAAGCAGGATCCAATTGCAGCACACTTTATTTAATAAACTCAAACTACATAATAAAGACTCTGGCTAGGGCACAAGACTCAGGAACAGAACAACCAACATCAAGGTACAACAACACAACATTAAGAACTCACAAAGACTGAACAAGACACGGGGCTTAAATACATACTGGACTAACAACGAGACAAGGGACACCTGTGAACATTTAAACAATCAACCAATGACACAACAGACAGGGGAACACAAGGCAAGATCACATGACTAGAACAGGGGATCACATGACAGACAAGAACCAGGAACAAGAAACAAAACCCAAACTGTGACATAGCCCCCCCTCTATGGGCGGCTCCCGACGCCCATCAAAACAAAAAAAACACAAGTTCAGGAGGGTGGTGAGTGGAGGCGGTCTTGGGGGAGGGACGGAGGGCCAGGCTCGCACTGGGACCAGGAACCAGGACACAGGAATGGCGAGCCTGAGCCACAGAGCCTGGGTGGACCTGGCTCTTGAGCGACCAGGGCAGAGCAGGATGCGCAGGCGGTGGCCAGGGCGGTGAAGACCCCTCGGGCGGCCACGGCGGTGAAGACCCCTCGGGCGGCCACGGCGGCGAAGACCCCTCGGGCGGCCACGGCGGAGAAGACAGTCCATCGGGCGGCCACGGCGGAGAAGACAGTCCATCGGGCGGCCAGGGCGGAGAAGACAGTCCTTCGGGCGGCCAGGGCGGCGCAGACACCGGCTCAGGAACAGCAGACACCGGCTCAGGAACAGCAGACAACACACACACTGACTCTGGCTCAGGAACAGACAACACTCACTGGCTCGGTATCAGACAACACACTCACTGGCTCGGGAACAGACAACACACTCACTGGCTCGGGAACAGACAACACACTCACTGGCTCGGGAACAGACAACACACTCACTGGCTCGGGAACAGACAACACACTCACTGGCTCGGGAACAGACAACACACTCACTGGTTCGGGAACAGACAACACACTCACTGGCTCGGGAACAGACAACACACTCACTGGCTCGGGAACAGACAACACACTCACTGGCTCGGGAACAGACAACACACTCACTGGCTCGGGAACAGACAACACACTCACTGGCTCGGGAACAGACAACACACTCACTGGCTCGGGAACAGACAACACACTCACTGGCTCGGGAACAGACAACACACTCACTGGCTCGGGAACAGACAACACTCACTGGTTCGGGAACAGACAACACACTCACTGGCTCGGGAACAGACAACACACTCACTGGCTCGGGAACAGACAACACACTCACTGGTTCGGGAACAGACAACACACTCACTGGCTCGGGAACAGACAACACACTCACTGGCTCGGGAACAGGCAACACACACACTGGCTCGGGAACAGACAACACACACACTGGCTCGGGAACAAACAACACACACACTGGCTCGGGAACAGACAACACACACACTGGCTCGGGAACAGACAACACACTCACTGGTTCGGGAACAGACAACACACACACTGGCTCGGGAACAGACAACACACTCACTGGTTCGGGAACAGACAACACACTCACTGGCTCGGGAACAGGCAACACACACACTGGCTCGGGAACAGGCAACACACACACTGGCTCGGGAACAGGCAACACACACACTGGCTCGGGAACAGACAACACACACACTGGCTCGGGAATAGACAACACACACACTGGCTCGGGCTCAGGAACAGACAACACACACACTGGCTCGGGCTCAGGAACAGACAACACACACACTGGCTCGGGCTCAGAAACAGACAACACACACACTGGCTCGGGTTCAGGAACAGACAACACACACACTGGCTCGGGAACAGGAACAGACTCTGGCTCGGAGACGGCCATCTTGTCCGTAGACACTGGTTCAGAAGCGGCCATCTTGTCCGTAGACACTGGCTCGGAGGTAGTGATGTGAACAGTCTCTGGATCAGCAGAAGTGATGTGAACAGTCTCTGGTTCGGCCATCTTGTCCGTAGACACTGGCTCGGAGGCGGCCATTTTGTCCGTAGACACTGGCTTGGAGGAAGTGACATGAACCGTCTCTGGATCGGCAGACGCGACCCGAACAGTCCCCGGATCGGCAGTGGCGACCCGAACAGTCCCTGGATCGGCAGACGCGACTCGAACAGTCCCTGGATCGGCAGACGCGACCCGAACAGTCTCCGGATCGGCAGACGCGACTTGAACAGTCTCCGGATCGGCAGACGCGACTTGAACAGTCTCTGGATCGGCAGACGCGACTTGAACAGTCTCTGGACTGGACGGGACCAGCGGCGAAGAGGGCCTCGGCTCTGGCTGGACGTGGCTGACGTGAAGCTCTGGCTGGACGTGGCTGACGTGAAGCTCTGGCTGGACGTGGCTGACGTGAAGCTCTGGCTGGACGCGGCTGACGTGAAGCTCTGGCTGGACGCGGCTGACGTGAAGCTCTGGCTGGACGCGGCTGACGTGAAGCTCTGGCTGGACGTGGCTGACGTGAAGCTCTGGCTGGACGTGGCTGACGTGAAGCTCTGGCTGGACGTGGCTGACGTGAAGCTCTGGCTGGACGTGGCTGACGTGAAGCTCTGGCTGGACGTGGCTGACGTGAAGCTCTGGCTGGACGGTCTCTGGCTGGACGGTCTCTGGCTGGACGGTCTCTGGCTGGACGGTCTCTGGCTGGACGGTCTCTGGCTGGACGGTCTCTGGCTGGACGGTCTCTGGCTGGACGGTCTCTGGCTGGACGGTCTCTGGCTGGACGGTCTCTGGCTGGACGGTCTCTGGCTGGACGGTCTCTGGCTGGACGGTCTCTGGCTGGACGGTCTCTGGCTGGACGGTCTCTGGCTGGACGGTCTCTGGCTGGACGGTCTCTGGCTGGACGGTCTCTGGCTGGACGGTCTCTGGCTGGACGGTCTCTGGCTGGACGGGCTCTGGCTGGACGGGCTCTGGCTGGACGGGCTCTGGCTGGACGGTCTCTGGCTGGACGGTCTCTGGCTGGACGGGCTCTGGCTGGACGGGCTCTGGCTGGACGGGCTCTGGCTGGACGGGCTCTGGAACTGGTTTGACGGGACGAGATTCAGGCAGGACGGTGATCCTTGCAGACCGTACGGACCTTAGCGGGGAATCTGCCAAGCTGGACATCAGCCCTGAACGCCCATAGACCGATCCGGTGTCAGACCCGCTGACTGGCGTGACGCGGGGAAACTCAGGCTCTGCAAGTGCCGAACCGCCCAAGGAAAGAGCCAGATCAACAAACCCTTTCAGGGTCCAGCCAGTATGATCCTCCGGCATCACTTGAGCGATGTGCCAATCCAGCCCGCTACAAAACAGGTCCACGAGCTGGGCGTCATTTAGCGCTCCCAGATGACAACACGCCAAAAAGTCCCTCACATACCTCTCCAAGGGCTGGCCATCTTGGAGACAGAGATGATAGGAATTTCCTTAAGGCCTGGTTGCTAACAACTGCTGGATCCATTGGCGGTGAGTTCTTCTGTTATGATGAGGTGGAAGCAAGGAGGAAGCAGGATCCAATTGCAGCACACTTTATTTAATAAACTCAAACTACATAATAAAGACTCTGGCTAGGGCACAAGACTCAGGAACAGAACCACCAACATCAAGGTACAACAACACAACATTAAGAACTCACAAAGACTGAACAAGACACAGGGCTTAAATACATACTGGACTAACAACGAGACAAGGGACACCTGTGAACATTTAAACAATCAACCAATGACACAACAGACAGGGGAACACAAGGCAAGATCACATGACTAGAACAGGGGATCACATGACAGACAAGAACCAGGAACAAGAAACAAAACCCAAACTGTGACAATTACTCTCTCTAAAGATATTATGCACTGGGATTCTGGCATTATTCTTTTAATATAGTGAAATATAGTCCAGGACCCTAAATCCATAAAATATTTTCTCAATAATTATGTTCAGTTTTTCAAGTTAAAATTTATCAAGGAGGTTGAAAACTGTGTTAAGCAAACTTTAATCTTATTTAAATCAAAGCTGCACCTCCTTGCAAGCAAACGTGTTTTCTGAGAATTTGAATAGTTCTGGGATGAAAAGAAGTTTACTAGTATACCAGTAACGAATTTCCAGACAGGTTTGAAATACATTATTTCCTATATCGAGTATTTATATAAAAAACATTTTTAATATATAGACATTCATTTACAAAATAACTGGTTTAATATAAATGTATATGAATTATTATAGCAAACCTCAACTGGGATGATCGTTCTCATTGCCCAGCTCTAGAGTGTTATGGCCAATAAGGCATTAATGTATTATAAACTACTGCTGTGAAGCAATGTGTATTTTGCAAAGCACTGTACAAAAACTGATTTGAACAGAGTTCCCTGGTCTGATGGTCATAATGCTAAATAAATTTACTCAGTTGTTGCTTTTCCACTTAATGTGGACGGCTGAAGTAATCAAAAATACTTTAAATCATAAACATTTGTTTGCTCTGTTTTTATTGAACATAGCTGGCTGATATATGAGGTTTTGATCACATCAGTAATGCGGTCTGAATATATATATTTTTTTATTTTGCGCTTAGACTGGAAGGCTGGGGAGGGAGAGGGGAATTGTGTGACAAGGAAACTGGATCCCCTAAAAGAGCACAATAATATCTTGCAGAATTTACAGCTTCTTTTGGTAATTATAATTGATTGAAGACCACATACAAATTTCTGACACTGGCATGTTGCTAAGAGAATTTGTATTATTTATTATTTAAGGGGCCAGTGAAAATATTGGCAGGCACATTCATGAACTACTGGGCCAAAAATCCTTATTGTTGAGCCCTGCTCATGATGCTTTTGTTTGCCTATTTTTCTCTCAGTCAGTTGAGTGTGATAGAACGAAGCCAGGTGGCTCTGCTGAGAGCGAAGCCGAGCTGAAAACATGGCCATCTGTTACCAGGAGTGATCGGAAGTGTGACCTGCCAGTATGCCCTCCTGTTCCGCCGTTGCCATGTGACATCCCTTACGAAAAAGAAGTTTATTAAAGTGTTCTATTAGTATTCTTCTTTTAAACTAAAAATAAGAAAGTATACTTTCAGTCTACGTTTTATATACTTCTAAAAAAATACTTTATGTACTTCTCAGAAATATACTTAAAATTACACTTAAGTGTACTTGACTTATACTGAGAGAAAAGTCCAAGGCCTTATTTGGCCTATACTTGTACTCAATCTTTTGATCGAGATATACTTAGAAGTATAATTAAGTATTCAAAGTATACTTGTCTTGTAGTTCTGTTAACTCTTTTGATCGATTAGCCTATTACATATACTTTTTTACATAGATTTCATACAGTCTTACATTGTTTAAAAATATTGATTAGAATATTGATATAAAACAGATATGTTTCTAATTCAGCGTATCTGAAATTTTGTGTAGGCTAGTCCACTGAAAGTGTACATAGGAATTTACTTTAAAGGGACTGTGTAGTTTTTTAGGTATTTTATTATCTAAAATCAATATTTTTATTCATAAATATGTCCTCAGTGGTGTACAAATACCTCTGCCAATTATCTGACTTATCCTCGTAAACAAAGAATTTATTATCTTTATATACATGTCCACGGAGGCTTCCATAGACCAACGCTACTTTTGCGTCATCGAAGGGTAACGCCCCTTTTTGGGGGAAAACAAACGGATACGGGGTTACAGAGGTGTCCCATTGAAATGGTCGAAAACTGGATTAATGACCCCACGCAGTGGCCAAATATGGACTATTCAGACATCTACCACTATCTCTTGGAATCACCAAAATGTTGCCTATTTTTGTTGTTGTCATTAACACCCTCACAGTATGACAAACTAGACGATGAGGCCATGAGGGATGTTCCATTGTGGCGGTTTGTATTTTGGTGAAGAAATTATTTTCTTCATCTTCCGAGAATTCAACACCGGTAAATACACTGTTATCTCAGACCATGCCTTTGTTCATTCAAGATAGCTTGTGAAATGATATATTAAAGATGTTAACCAAACCTAAAGTGATGGGAAAAGATGAGATGCCAGGAAAGATTAGGTTATAATAGTTTTTGCGTTTACTTGTATAACTTTTGTGTTGATATAGGCTAAATATCTCCTCCCAGCTCTTTATTTCATTCTCCTAAGTTTCTCTGGGGAAATTTTTCATAGAAATTTTATGACCGAATAAACTTTCTCGGGCAATTCAAAAGTTTTGCAAGTGAACGCAGAATAGAGATATAACGTTAATTTGTTAGGATCATATAGACCAACGCTACATATTTTGCCGTACAATGTAAACCTTTTTACAACTTTCAGAGTCCTAGCACTCTAGACACAAGCAGAAAACAGCCAAGTCCACTTTATTCCTAGCCTGCCACTATTTCAACAGTAAAATCAGTTAACAGCCAAGGTAGCGTTAGCGTGCCTAGTGAGAGCTAATCACGTAGCTGCTAGCAGCTAACTAGTATTGCTAGTCGACAACAAAACTATGTCAATAGCTTAAATCAAGTTAAATATGATCCAAGTGACATGGCCTCATCGTCTAGTTTGTCATACTGTGAGTGGGTTAATGACTAAATATGAGTGTGTAGATTTGTATTTGGCCACTGCGTGGGGTCATTAATCCAGTTTTCGACCATTTCAAAGGGAAACCTCTGTAACCCCGTATCCAGTAGCTTCTTTAAATACCGCTCACGGTCCTCGGCCGGCAAAGAGAGTTTGTATGTTTGTGCCATTTTTGCTATCAAGAAACTTTGCAGATCTAGAACGAGTTCTGTTCTCAGAGGAATCCGTTTGTTTTCCCCCAAAAAGGGCAGTTACCCATCGATGACGCAAAAGTAGCGTTGGTCTATGTCGTTCCGCCATCTTGAAAAACTATAATAGCAGAGAGGGTCAAAAAGTACTAGGCCAAAGCGTTTTCGTTCAGAGCCAGCGTCACGTAACTGAAAGCAGCAGAAACGGAGGAGCAGAGCAGAGCAGTGAGAGGCGCTTGTCACTGCCCCGGCAAGTTTAAAAGGCTGCATTGCACTGTTATTATTCATGCTATAACATTCATTTGTTCGTTGTGTCAAGTTGCAGTTTGTTTGAAATAACAAATCTGTTCACCCGAAGGAAAACTCGACGAAGTGCTATTACAAGACATCCTGTCATAGCTTTTTGGTATAACAGCTACCGTTGATGCAACACGCATTTGAAAAAGCGAGGCGCTGGAGAGCAGAATTCGTTTGAATGCAAAATACAATTTCACCGCTAGATGGGAGAAATTCCTACACAATGTCCCTTTAAATCTAATTTACTCTTTCCCCACCATTTACTGAATTTTCCAGCTATCCATGTTTTCACTGTTATACAGTAGGGGGCGCTATGAAACTTCTAGTACAGAATCTCCGGATCAAAACACAGGAGAAGAAATAGCTGAAACAAGTGATAGACGATTGCTCACTCAAATGTAAACTAACGTGATCATCAAACATTAAACAGCGTGTAAATTAAAACTGCTTAATGTAACCAAATGAAATGAAGCATAACCCATGAAGAGAAAACGACTGTGAAGCTTTGGGGGTGTTGGACTCGATCTACTCCATCTGTGTTTTGATTATGTTCTGAATCTCAACGTTTTTGTTTAAAATGTAGCCTTTCTTTATGAAACTCACTGACAAGTGTTGATAAAAAAGGATGCATGAAGCTAATGAAATGTTTTTAAAAGTAGTTAAAAGTTGAGTTAAAGGAATTTTTCGAGTAAAAAAAATATTTACATTTGAACAGAATAGTATACTGAAAGTGCAAAAAAATATATAAATAGTAAACTATAAGTATAATGTTATGTTCACTTACAAGTATACGTGCAGTATAAACTACTAAACTAGTAGTTTACTGAGAGTACACATCAGTGTGTAGTTTCATAAACTAAAAAAAATACTACTTGTATTGAAATAATAAACTATTACTATACTTATAAGTTCACTTGTAGTACAGATATATTACAAATGAGAAACCTAGTTGTGCACATAAAGTTTACTACTGTTACACTTATAGTACACCGCCGCTCCTGCTCCTGCTGGGCCTCCGCAGCAGCCTCCACCCAAGCCTCAGCGTTGAGCCAGCCGCAGACAGGCCGCCCAGCCTGTGTCAGACGCTGCCAATCCAGGTGGCCAGCGTAAGGTCAAGCATACCTGACACGTGGAGACAGGTAAGCGTTGTGCACCACACTCAGACCCCGCTTTTGGGCCGCCTCAGGGCTTTCCGAGCCGGGTCCCTGTCCTCCACCTCGCTGTCCCACCCCGGGTACTTCTGTGGTTCCCAGGCCTCTGGCCCGGTTCGTGGAAGCCTGAATGCTTCCCAACCGGTCCAGCTGGATTCATTTTCGCTCAGCTTCCGCCCAAGCTCAGTGATATTCATCACATCTAGGTGTTGAGCAATGCTCCTGTCTTTTGTCCGCACGTCGCAGTCCTACTGGCGAAGGATGCGATGTAGCCTCTCCCTCCAGCCGATATCAAGGCCGGCTTCTATGAGCCCGTACTTCATTTTACCCTAGAGAGGTTGGTCATGATCATTTTACGGTAAAAACACGGTCCTGTGTTAATTGAGGAGGGCCCTTTTTCAAAAGCCTCGAAACTTTGTTACACAACAAAGCCTTTCCAAATGCTCCGTCCCCAAGATTGGTCTGCAGTGTTCGACCTGAGAGACATGTACTTCAGATATCTATCCTTCTGCACCACAGGCCATCCTGTGTTCGTGCGTTCGAAAGGTATGAAGTATCAGTACAAAGTCCTACCCTTCAATTGCTCATAGCCAGTTGGGTCCTCAGGTCAACTGGGAAAGAGTAAACTCGTCCACGGACTGAGGATCTCTTTTCTAGTTTGGAGATGGATTCGGTCCACCGCATCTGTGGATGGCAGTGTGTGGATGGCTAGTGCTGTATGGAATTGAGAAAGGGTCCCACTCAAACTCTTCAGAGGCTCATGGGGCATATGGTAGATGCAGCCGCTTGGCTTCCTCCATATGAAGACCGCTTCAGCACTGACTTTACTGCCAGTCCGAGTCCCGAGGTGGCCGTGGCAGAGCGGCACACTCCATGTGAAAACACCCTGGCCTGTCGCCAAACCCTCAGTCTGTAACAGACCTTTTGTTTTCACGTACAAAGGGCATGCATTAATGGAGGTCTGCCCTCGAGTTGCAACATTGCGACCTTTGTGCTACGCTTCCCTCGCATGTCACAACTCGCCTGCCACCTCCTCCTCGGAGACAGAAGCTTCTGAGGTCGCTTCATTCCACTTATTTCTTCTGGTCTGCTCAATTGTGCCACTGACGAGCCTCACTCCAGCCTATGGCCAGGGAGAGTAGAGTCTCCATCCCCAGGCGGTCCAGCTGTTTAGGACCACTTCGGGGCCGCACAGTTACATCTTACATCCAGTTGTTCTTTTCTCTGACTGCACTGGATACGTGCGCAATTCTTGCTCCAGTAGAGTTCCGCTTATTAGCCGAACCCTGTCAAGTTCCTCCATACCCTTCGGCAACGGATGTGGCGGTGTATCCGAAGCCAGGCCTTTCACTCTTATGTACTGGTGGAACCTGTGTTAGGCTGGGTCCATATGTTGTGATCCCTACGGCGATCCCATATGTGTATTCTTCCATGGTATGGCTCCCTGCGACAAGTCCGTGTCTTCCCTTGGCAGGGCCCGCTCTGCCGTCGCTAGCTGGTTGAGTCTCCCCCCTGTTATAGGCTGGAGCCACCCCAGTGACATTCCATATGTTGTACTGCCCGGTAATCCGGCCAGTCCATATGTGTATCTCCACATGTTACCTGCCTGTGGGCTGGATGTCGCTTTTGTAGTGTCCCTCCTTCCATCGAAAGGGCACGCTTTCCCAGTGTTATCCAAGTCTAACTGAGTGGGTCTTGCGGAACAGCAGTGACTTCCCTGGCCAAAGCCCTCTTCCATCTCCGCCCTCAATAATGCGGGGGGATCAGGAGGCTTTTGTCTAGGCACTGGAAGGTGGCAGCTCTAGTGGCGTTTTAATTGGGATCCCAATCAGTCGATATGTCTACTACGTCGAACGTGAGCAACTGAAAGGGAACGTCTCAGTTACATATGTAAGGAGGGAACGGAGATATAGTCCTGTCGCCACTTTTGCTGAACTCCGGGCTCCGCTCGGCTCCTCAGCAAAAAACAACTGGTGCGTGCATCCACTTCTGTATTTATACCCGCGCTGCGGGGTGGAGTGTAAGATGCAGATATCGCATGCCAATGTGCAGTACTCTAAGATGAAAGGCTCCCTAAGCGTGATCCCAATCTTTCGTCATGTCGTCAACATCCCCATTCCCTCCTTCGGGGAACGAGGGTTACATATGTAACCAAGACATTTTTGTTATGCATTTCCCAATTGGGATACAGGATTTTTCAATTTTCAAAGAGTTCAATTAAATATTAATGTTAATTAAAATTGGTCAATCATAAACGTTCGATTTACATCCCTAGAATTTATCATGGCATGTCCATGAGAAGTGATTACTCCGAAAGATGTTTTAATGGAGTGTCACAGTTTTAGTTAGTAGTTCATACATGTACTCACCCGACTTAGGCTGACGTCAGTTTTGCTGTCACGGGTAAACTGGCTGGTTAGCTGGTAAATCATGGTGCGACCCCTCCTTCTGGCTTTACTGATATGAGAGTTTCCAGTGGTCCTGTTGAATGGCTTATTATCTGCACAAAATTAAAATAGCCTTAATAGGCTTGACAGTTTACAAATTTTAAAGTAAGATTGTGTCCAGTGTGTCCATGAGTGATGTTCCATGTTTTAGCAGTTCTGTGCGTTTTGTAGATGTAACCACCAGTTTACGAAGACTATATAAAACATTGATTTTATTAGATTATATAGTATATACAATGTTTTTATTTTCACATATAATACTAATAATTTATAATAAGTTTTAGTCTGATCTTGTAGTATTTTTATTATACAGTAAATGTGTCCTCTAGCTTCTAAACTTGCTATTTCTTATCAAATGTCGAAAAGAATGATAAGCGTCAACAACGAAAAAAGCGTTATTCTATTAATCAACATTTAAAAGACTAGTGAAAATAATGTTTTTTAGTGAAGACAGTACCATCAGTTCTGTTGCTGTGATGGCTCTTGCCATATGTTTCTGTGATATCCTTGAATGAAAAGAGAAAAAGTACCATCTCCCCCTTCTCATTCTTTATGGGCACGATGTCTAACAGACACCAGAACGAACTTCCTGTGATAACACACCAAAAAGAAGAGTTACACAGAGGTGGCTAACTCTAAATCTGGGATAAACCTCAAAGACACTTAACTCTTACAGTCCGAACAATATAGTAACATAGCTTGCTAATGTTGACATTGTGTTTAAATTCTATAGCCAGAAGAGAACTGGCCCCCCAATATAGCAATATTTTCGTGTATATAACACCAAAATGTATTTTTTCGCAACAGTGCTCATTGAGGGACTAAAGAATTATGGATTTACTTTCAAGCAGCTCCCTGATAAGAACATACCTAGAGGTGGGTGATGTAACAAATCTTGTTGGCTACCAAAAGGCGGGTCAATTTCTATCATAGTAATGGTAATATAACAATCAATTCTGTAAAAGCTCCTTTGAAACAATGTGTATTGTAAAAAGTGCTATATCAGGAGTTTTCAAAGTGTGGGGCACGCCTCCCCAGAGGGGCGCCAGAGTGGTAAAAAAATGTATGAATGAATTAATGAATTAATTAATGATAGATAATTTCAATCAATACATCATAGCAGAAACAATACTTTAAAAAGTGAAAAGAAGTAGGACAAGAGACGCCTCTGGTTTCGATCAGATCATTTTAAATCGTAAACTCTTGGAAAGTTCCATTTCGAAAGGGAACTCACACTGCGTGGTTGACGCTATGGGGAACGCCCTCCACATGAACCAGTCTCCTCCCTTTACGAGAGTTTTTTAGTAAGGTTGAACAGTAGACCTCGGTTCCCTGTTAGAAAGTATTAAGGGGTGTGTTAGGTAGGGTTTTTATAAGGGAAAAAATAGGGCCCTGAAGTTCCCATATATAGGTAGGTTATGCATACCCTTCCCATAGGCCTCCTCTGATTTCGAGTCTGAGACAATCTGTGGTAGTGAACAGACTGGCCTTATTACACAGAAAATTTTGAGTCAGGCCACCGTTCATCTGAGCCTCAAACAGACATTCTGTGTGAGATGGCTTCCTCCCTATCGAGAGTGCTTCTACTGAGGCCATCGCTCTGTCAAGCTCCAGATGGAACTACAAAATCAAGCATTGGCCCTCGTCAGGCCACCTTGATAGCCACCTTATACTAGAGCAGTAGTTCTCCTCTCACTTTAGAGAGTCGTTTTGAGATTATAGCTCTGAACTTCAGACATATAATATTCGTGTGTCTGCCCTCATGGGGCCACCTCAATATCTGGCTTAGGCTTAGTATCTAGGATTTTGGTGGCGGTCTGCTAAGCATTCTCACCTCGAGCCTCTCAGTATCTGAGTGTAGGTTCCTTAGACCATCAGGAGATTTTATTCCTGTAAATCTAGTTTTTCCTAGTACTGGCCTCCTCTTACTACAAGAGTCGTCTGGCCAAGGCCCGCCTTTTGCATTAGGTGTAAATGCGTTAGTGGCGTAACAGGGTAGATAGCAGCATAGCCCCCCCTGAATAAAATAATTCAAGTAATAATTGTCGGATGCTGTTGGCCACTTACTGAGGCCACCATTCACTTGGGTTTAGCAGAGAATATAAAATCTGTCTTGTAAAAATACAAGATAATAGGCCTCGACCCTGTTACATTCCTCAGGGTCATGCTGATAGTGCTCCCCTTGTTAGGGTCATTCATTGGAGTACTTTGTTAGGTAGAGACAGATTAGTTACTCCCTCTCATTTGGAATGGTTGAGTATGCTCCCTTAGACCCAAAGTACTGCTCGGCCTGACGCCTGTGATATTCAAAGCTGTAGGCCTTACAGTAGCCCTTTCTTCGATACTCCAGTAGCGTAAGATTGTACTCTCCTTGCTTTAAAGGATCGATGGCACTTCTGCTGAGTACACTGCCTGTTGGCAATGTTAAATAAGTATAACCAGGCCCACAGAAATGTCTGTGAGAGCACCTGGGCTTCTGAAGGCTAGCTCTGCTTACATCCTCGCTATCAAGTAGTAAGGCCATAACAAGCCTCCTTGAAGGCAGCTCCACAATGAGTTGGATGTTAGCATTGCCTCCTGATTTCAGCCCAGAGCCTGGTCAATACTTATCAGGTTGAGAATAGTGTTCCAGAATCTATCTGAGGATCGCTCTGTTTGAATACTTAACTTTCCCTTTAAGGAACCCCTTCCATGGAAGCTGCTGGTTCAAAGCCTTTGAACGCCCTTGGTAGGCCTTTCGTTGTTCGGAGGTTTGTGTGTTTGCGGCACTCTTTGCGCACTGATCGCTGTTGAAAATGTGTAGAAATTGGGGGATGGGGAGGCGCCATTGTGTACGTTGTGTCAAAAAGGAGGCCCACTGTCTTTGACTTTGAAAACCCCTGTGCTACAGTATATAAATAAACCTGACTTGATATTGGACAAGGCCTAAAAAACTCAAGCCACCGAAAAGCACTGCCCAAGTAAACACCCACAAACCCCATTGTAGTGGCAAGATCTCCAAACACTACTCACATTTCATTCAGAAAATGTAAAAATCAAGTTAAGTCCAGTTTATTCATAGTATATACCACTTTATACCATACAAATTGCTTCAAGTCAGCTTTACAATTTTAAACAGGGGAACAGCATCAATTTCACAATGGTTTTCAGTGAGGAATCAGTTTAATTTAAAATTACAAATCTATGTTACCTGCAATTTTTAAGTACTTTTGAAAATCTTGATTAGCTTGTTCAGGTGGGTTTTAATTAGGATGTATCTTCTCATTCATTCCTACCTTGAACTCACAGTAACTTATACTCTTTAATCTAACAGTTCAATAGATATAGTAACAGAGATATCTATTTTTGACTTTTAACTGTATAGCCAGAGGAGAACTGGCATCCTGGTGTTGCCTGTTTTTTGCTAGGTTTTCTCTCCATTTTCCAACAACAAAAGTTTTATGTTCCTTGCCACAGTTGCATTTGGCTTGCACACTGGGCAGGGAAAACTTAACTTCTTTATGAAACTGCTTAGGGTTGGGCGATATGCATTGTCATTTATAATGGCAGTGATTACCCAACATATTAGTTGTCAATTGAAGTTAGTACAGTATTATTACTACAGTATTATTACCATTCTTCTTGTAGAACTGCACCTCAGCCTGGTACTCCTCCTTGCCCTCCAGAGCTTTCTCCACACTCTGAGTAACCTGCTCACTAGTGCCCAAGCCATATAGGAAATGACAGCTGCAGTTCTTCTGCATCACCTCTGTTCGTCCGAACCCCGTCAACTCACAGAATCCATCGGAACAGTATACAATGGGATAGCCACGGTGACCCTGAGCATTCCCAAGGAGGAAGTTGCTGTCTGAGGAACAAAAAAGTGACCATGAACATTAATGTTTTGAAAGACATTGCAAAGTTAGTTGTAAGTATTGTGTTTTGTGCAGTACTGTTGCTGTACTGTTTTATAATTTCCAAATCAATATCCCCACGTGGGATCTTTGCATTTCTACTTACATTACATATTTCTGGTATTTAGTTCAATGGGATGTGTTATTTTGTTCAAGTGAATGTGAATGCCCCTAACGAAAAAGAAGTTTATTCAAGTGTATTATTAGTATACTTTTTAAACTAAAAATAAGAAAGTATACTTTCAGTCTACTTTGTATGTTCTCAGAAATATACGTTATGTCCTTCTCGGGAATATACTTATGTGTGTATTTTTACGTAAAGTGTTCCACATGTACATTTACTTACGTTTTCATATACACTGAAATGCAGAATAATGACCTATTGACAGCACTAAAATGTAAATTATTTACTTATAAAACAAATTTATAGACGTACAAATTTGTACGTATTCCTATTTATGAATATTAAAATCGTGGCATTAATGTTTTTACTCTATTGTATTTAATTGTCATATCAATGACATGTTTTTAGTCGCAATTATTAAATGCAGTGTACTCATCTACTTAATAAGAAATAACAACATTTCGCTCTGTTCGTGACTTCTGCTGCAAACTCGTTTCGGAGGATTTCATAATGTTAAACAAGACTACACTTTAGAACCTTAAAATTAGTTTTCTTTAATCGTTTAAACATTTTGTAATATTTAATTTGTGTCTCCTATACAGTTCCTGAAAAAATAACCATAAAATACACAAAACCACAACATAAATTCACAAAAGACAAAAATTGTATTTGTTCGCTGTAATCCAAATCTTTAGAATCCATACGTTTGCGAGGAACAGATACAAATTCAGCCCTTTATCCAGCGATCTTCATCTCCATTCTCAGCAGGGACCGTACACGCCAAATCCTACTCTTGTTATGATGAATTCAAATTAAATTATTGCGCCCTCAAGAAATGTTATGACATGTTTAACAGCAGTGATATCAAAAGTTAATTGGCTCTGGCCTGCTTCGTCACAGATTGCTACATGCAGTGTTTCAGTCAATACACATTTGAAATTGGTAAATGCACACCTTCACATAATGAAGTCAGATCTCCTGAGCCGCAACAGCAAATCGCGCTGCGTAATCCATTTTAGGCCCGGTCATCTGTCATCATTCTGATGAAGAAGGAGGTTCCAACACGATATTGACCCTCTGGGGTCTAAGGTGTTTTTGGGGTCCTTGAGATGTTTTGACATGCCCTGACATTTGTGCTTTTTTCAATTGCTTATTAACATATGAATGGCAAAGGTGTCATTACACTCTATTTAGCACAAACAGGCCTACCATAATATGTGAGCAACATGTATGTACATGTTTGTATTTTTGAGAGAATATTGTTTATGCATGGTTATTGAAAAAAACTAAAACTTACTGAAAGTTTCTGAAATAAGGCCACAAAACACGTACTAAATATGTGTCCACAAGACTTTTGACTAATGGATGTTATCGTCTAGAGTTTTTGCTTCAAAATGATCTGAAAATCATCCTGCCTAATCATTTACACAAAATAATACATTGATTTAAATTTTGTAAGACACTTTTTGTTTGGAAAGGCAATATGCAGGTGGGCTTGAATGATTGTGAATGATCATGAATAATGCTCTGATTCACACCTGAGAAGACAATGACCACATAATGAGCCGAATAATGAGCTGCATAATGAGCCTTTCACACAGGTGTGTAACTGGGTACCAAAGAATGTGAGGACAAAAGAAATTATATATATATATATATTACAATTATAAATTTTAACCAATTACAAATAGGTAATTTTAACACATGGATAGTACAATTTTAACAATATTTCAACTGTATTCTTTCTTTGTAAAAAGTATACATTTTATCATACGTATTTCAAAGGTAAGGATTAATTAGTTTGAATATTGGAACAAACACTATAATAACATCTTAGTTGATAATTCAGTATACCTAGGCCTACTTTATTTTTGACAAAACATCCCATACTATGTATTTAACATATGAGCAGAAATTGGCGAACAAAGGCTAATTTGATGTTGCAGTAGTCTTTTTTTACAGTAAAAACTTTATATCTATCCAAAACTAATCAACAGAATCTTGTCTAAAAATTCCTATTTAGTCTGTAACATATCGTGTTTATGATATATTAGCATATACATGTTAATTTGTAGTTTCTTGCTTATACAGACATTTTATTTCATTTTTACTCATCTCAGTTCAACTCGTTCATCTTCGGAACACGAATTAAGATATTTTTGATTAAATCTGAGAGCTGGATCACTCCTCCATAGGCTTCTAAGGGATTGAATCTTTTCAGCCCCGAAAAGTTATTAAAGACATCGTTAAAATAGTCCAAGTGACTACAGTGTCTCAATCTTAAATTTAGCAAGCGACGAGAATAATTTTTGTGCGCGAAAACAAACAAAAATAACAACTTTATTTCAACTATTAATTTCCGTCTCTGTGGGCCTCTAGTCAGTTAACTTAGTGTGATAGCGTAGTGCTACGTCACACGTAGGCTCACTATTGGCCGACGCTGCTCATGTGTGTGATGCGTGTGACGTACAACAAAGAAACACTACGCTATTACACTAGTGAACTGACTCGAGGACCACAGAGAAGGAAATGAATAGTTGAAATAAAGTTGTTATTTTTGTTTTTTTTGCACACAAAAAGTATTCTCGTTGCTTGATAAACTTACGATTGAGCCACTGTAGTCACTTGGACTATTTTAACGTTGTCTTTAATAACTTTTCGGGAAACAAGTTTCAATCCCTTAGAAGCCTGAGGAGTGATCTCATCAAAAATATCTTAATTTGTGTTCCGAAGATGAACGAAGGTCTTACGGGGTCGGAACAACATGAGGGTGAGTAATTACTGACAGAATTTTCATTTTTGGGTGAACTATCCCTTAAAGAATAAATAACATCAGCTGGATTCGTTGCTCCTCGAAATGAAACTACCTTGGTAAATTTTCCAGGATTATTAGATAGTATTCTCACAGTGTAGCAAGACGAGGTAAAGTAAAAGATTCTTATTAAACTTGATGCGTTTATAATACAGCTGATGTGGGCGTTGGCATGTTTGCATGGCTTGCCTCAGATCATTTGCGTTTGAATAGCGCACGCTCTCCATGGGCGTGTCAAATTAACACTTAATCAGGTATAATGAGCTGAAAAGAAAAAGAAAAGAAAATCTCTCTCTCTTTTCAAACAGATTACACAAACTGAGCATATTTGTTTTTTATATAAATTACTTCATTTAAAAGAAGAGAGTTCAAGCTTCATAAACAAAAATCTCTTGGGCCTGTATGACAAGTATTTGCAGAGTTAGGGTTCATTTTCAGGACGCGTTTCAGAATGGACTTCACTGACAGAGAGAAGGCAAAACTCGCATCATGTTTATTTTCCTTTATTTGACAAAAAGCACAACACTTTGTTTTTATTGTGAGTAAACACACAAAAAAAAATAGACGCTTAACAGGATCGAATGATGTATAACACTTATATGTAAGATCAAAATCAACAGAGTATTTTTAGTCTCTTTTGCACTGATAAGAAAAAAAGCGAGACTATCGCGCGCCAGAGGGTAAAAGAGGTCATTGGATGCCCATATTTCACAAGTTGGTATGATTCTTTAGGGTCTTTATGTAAAGTTTGTGACATACTTTGGTTAAAATTCCTCAATGGTTGTGTAAAACAATACCCTTTTTATCTCCTCAAAAACAGCTCTGTTCACAGCAACCCGTTTCGGTGCATGTCTCTTTAAATGATAATGAGCAACTGCTCACCCCACTCCTCTCTTCCATGGGGGGTGTCGACACAAGACACATAAAGTGCTGCCATGGCAACCTGCCTTGGTGGACAGTATACACAAATCCGCTGCGAACTCAGCAACATTTTAAAATTTATACTATGTTTAATAGGAAGGAACTGTTTGGAACAGTTCCAAACCAGGAACTGTTTTGTGAACCTTGGTACAACAGAACCGGAAGACAATACAATGCTGAATAAAGTCGTAGTTTTGGTTATTTTTGGACCAAAATGTATTTCCGATGCTTCAAAACAATCTAACTAACCCACTGATGTCACATGGACTACTTTGATGATGTCTTTATTTTCTTTCTGGACAAGGACAGTATACCGTTCATACATTTTCAATGGAGGGACAGAAAGCTCTCGGACTAAATCTAAAATATCTTAAACTGTGTTCTGAAGATGAACGGAGGTCTTACGGGCTTGGAGCGACATGAGGGTGTGTCATAAATGACATAATTTTCATTTTTGGGTGAACTAACCCTTTAATAATATTCCTGATCAGTTTCATCTCCTCAGCATCCCAGATAACTCAATATTGCGACAGAAACTTTTGACTCTCTCTTTTCCAGCACTTTAGACACAGTTGCTCCTTTTCGCCTAAAGAAGATTAAAGAAAATAGTCCAACGCCGTGGTACAACGAGCACACTAAGGCCCTTAAGAGAGCAGCAATAAAAAGGGAGCACAACTGGAAGAAAACAAAATTAGAGTTTTTTCGCATTTCATGGAAAGAGAGCCCGATTGCGTACAGAGAGGCCTTAAAAGCTGCTAGATCTGCTTATTTTTCAACCCTATTAAAAGAAAATAAACAAACCCCTAGGTATTTATTTAAAACAGTGGCTAAATTAATGAAAAATAAAGTTTAAACCCCAGACGTTTCCAAACAGCACTGCAGTAATGACTTTATGAACTTTACTTACAAGATTGATAATATCAGGGAGAAAATTATAACTATGCAACCGACTACTACAGTATCGCATCAGGCAGTGCATTGTAGCCTCTCTGAGGAAAAATTTGATTCATTCATTGCTATAGGAGAGGAAGGATTTTCTAAACTCGTTAAATCAAATCGACAACATGTATGTTAGACCCTCTACCGACTAAGCTATTGAAAGAGATGCTTCCAGAGGTCATACAGTAGATCCTATTCTTAAAGAGGAAAAATCCTGCTAGGATTAAACCGGTTGTTAAAAAAATGCAACTTGATCCAACAGAATTAGTCAATTCTGGTTGTATCCCTCCATTAGTGTTACTCAATCTTAGTGCTGCATTTGATGCCATTGACCACAACATTCTTTTAAATAGACTTGAAAATTATGTTGGCATTAGTGGAATTGCATTAGCGTGGTTTAAATCATACTTATCTGACCGTTATCAGTTGTAGCAGTAAATGAAGAGATGTCTTATCGATCAAAAGATCAGTATGGCGTACCACAAGGCTCAGTGCTAGGACTGTTGCTGTTCACTCTGTACATGCTATTAGGAAGCATGGCATTAGTTTTCACTGTTATGCTGATGATACTCAGCTACATATTTCTTTACACCCTGACGAAACCTACAATTCACAAAATTAATGGAATGCATATCTGATATAAAAAACTGGATGACTAGTAATTTCCTACTACTTAATTCTGAAAAAACAGAGATTCTAATTATTGGAAAAAAAACTTCCTCTCATACTAACCTAGAATACTGTCTTACACTTGATGGCTGCTCTGTCAAGTCTCCGTCGTCGGTTAGGAACCTGGGTGTGCTCTTTGATACCAATCTTTCATTTGAAAGTTACGTGTCTAGTATCTGTAAAACAGCATTTTTCCATCTTAACAATATATATAAATTACGTCATATGCTCTCAATGACAGATGCGGAACAGTTAGTTCATGCGTTCATGAAATCAAGGCTAGATTATTGTAATGCTATTATGGGTGGTTGCCCTGCACACTTAATAAACAAACTACAGCTGGTCCAAAATGCAGCAGCTAGAGTTCTTACCAGAACCAGGAAGTATGACCATATTAGCCCAGTTCTGTCAAAACTGCATTGGCTTCCTATTAAACATAGTATACATTTTAAAATGTTGCTGATTACTTACAAAGCACTAAATGGTTTAGCTCCCCAGTACTTGAGCGAGCTGTTAACGCATTATAGTCCGTCACGTCTATTGCGAACTCAAAATTCCAGCCAGTTGATAATACCTATAATATCAAAATCGACTGCTGGCGGTAGATCCTTTTCCTATTTAGCACCAAAACTTTGGAACAGTCTTCCTAACATTGTCCGGGAAGCAGACACAGTCTGTCAGTTCAAATCTAGACTAAAAACACATCTCTTTGACCTAGCATACACATAACTCATTATAGACTTATATAATTCAATGTTAGGCTGCATAGATTAGGTCAGCCGGAACCAGGAAGACTTCCCATAAATCCTGATGTACTTGTTACATCATAAAAAGGATGGCGTCTACGCTAATATTAGTCTCTGTGTTTATCCCGAGGTTTACCGCAGTCCGCCGGATCCAGGCCGTATACAGATCTGATGAAGGACCTGCGCCTGGACACAATGACAACGCAGTCCTGAAGTGCCAACTAGTCTCTCCATTGTGAAGGCCTCCTTCGCTTCCCTTTACCTCTCTACAGGTAAAACGTTGTCGCGATAATTCCGGTTCACGTGGCTACGTGGAAGCGATAACAAATTCGGTATTATACATTTTTCAAGGCTTGTACCTTGGAACCTTTTTCATGGTTTGCGTTCTCGAGCCACCAGGAACTGTTTTAGGCAAATGAGTGGCCGGATCGCATTAAGGGTTCTCTTAAGAGAGATTCTCTCGTATTGCGTAAGCTAGCTTACGCTACGGGGTAAAGTCATCTTTGCTCGAGATATTGAAGCCAAAAATTATCCTTAATTTTGTATTTATTGTCAACGCAGTGCAGCAGCCAGCAGACCTAGAGCAGGCCATATTGCGTGCTCATTGGCTGCCCTGCGGCAACTGCTGCAGCCTACCACAGAGCCTCGCGCCCGACGTCACGTCCAATGAGGGCGCTCCGAGCCCTCACGCGTCATTGCCCGCCAAAATGGGGGTGGCTTAGCGTATAAAAGCCAGGCTCGTAGGCTGATTTCATCATCTTCAGCGAAGCTCTGCGCATCACTGGACTCTGAGAGAAGCCTTCCGCCATTGAATCCAGCGACTAGCAAGCAGAGGAAAGTGCCTGAAGAAGCCAGCCGTCTTCACCACCTTCAGCCATCCGTTCCTGCTACGCCATCCGGCGTGTATCCTTTTGTACTCTGCAAACTGTGTGTGTTCGCCGCTGCGACAATCACTCTCTCTCACTAAAAGAGCGCAAGCGTTTGTTGCAAAATGCCTCGCCTTTCTTGCGGCTCGTGTAGAGCCCCGTGCAATGATCGTTGCGACGGAAGTGAATCAATCAAAACTAACTTTAGCTAGACAGAGCCTAACTCCACCCATTGGTAATATTTGAAAAATACTGGAAAAGTGAAAAAAGCCCAGCAGAGACAGAGGGGACAAACCGAGGGCGAGGCTGAGCGGGAGGTGTGCACCTGAGGCCCACAGTGGCGGATTGATTGGCACATAGGCGTAATTTGCGGGTGGGACATGGGTAGAGTTAGGCTCTGACAAAGGGTTGAGTTATGATAAGGCTCTGCATTTTTCACCACTGTTGTATTGTAGTGACAGTAATGACAGTTCATTGACTGTTCATTAAACAGTAAGGTAGGCCACCTGGTATGTCACTCCCATGGTCTCAAGAGATATGAGATAGAGTTATGAGATAAATATCATGCTATTTTGAGAATAAAGTCATATCAATATGAGAGTAGAGTCATAATAGTTTCAGTCAGAGCGGAGCACTGAAGACGGGGTGTCTGAAGTAACGTAAGGGGGCGATTGTGGGCGCTTGAGAGAGTTTTGGCAGCGCAGCAATTTTTTTCAGATGAGACACTTTGCTTGTTATGATACGGAATATCCGCGAAAGTGTTACTAGTATCTCATTTCACACATATTTTGTGTCTGTGTTGATTCTATATTAAAATGTCGATACAATGTAAGGTATTTTCTCTGGCTCTTGTTTTAAATTATTTTGTTCCGTTATTATGCTTGTTGTTGTCATCTGTTGACGTTAAACATGCAGAATGTGGCGGTTGGTCGATGTCATATTTGTCCCGCCCCTCGTCCTGCTCACCACACACCCCTCCCAAAATAAGAGAAAACCCACAATAAAGTTTCTTACCACGTAGGGGAAATTTAGACTACAGTGAGCCTTATGCTAACTGCGCTCACCACTTCACGCACACAACATCCCTAATGACAAACATATATTTAGACCGTGATCTGCAATAAAATAAGCAATAAATCAAGCAATTCACCAGGGAAAAGCAACAGGAAATCTAAACCCCGATAGCCCTTTAAGGTCCCCATAACATGAATACATGTAGAGGGAGACTGACACGACCACACTTAAACATGCTTTTTATAAAGCCTTTAAAACCTAATGCGCCTCAGTAATTGTGCCGCACAGGTGTGCTCAATCTCAAGACGAGGCTTAACAACAGTGGGTGTGTCTTCCCATTTGAGATCTAATGAGCGAAATTAATGCTCTGCTAGAGTTAACTGGAGAAGTTTTATCTATTTGTATTGGTACATCCGTGCCACGAGATGTTTCAAAAGTGGTGGGGACACAATCAACCCTGGCAAAAAATAGTGGGGACATGTCCCACCCGCAAATCGCTGAAAACGTTTTGGTGGACATGCGCCTTATCGTAGTGTAATGACAGCCTGTACGTCGACACTCATCCACCAAGTGGATTTTGTGGACAAAGTCAGTGGCTTCCCCACAGTCGGCTTCCCCAGAGATCGACTCATACTTCTCAATTAAATTCAGAGGCCCATTCTAGTTTCCCAACCCTTCGAGAAGACGAAGGGACAAACCAAGCGGGAGTGGTCAGGAGAGCGACACTGGAAGCACAACTTTTTGTCACAACAATGTGTGAGACCAGAATGATTAGGTTTCAAACAGACAGTGCATGGCAGGTCATTGAGACCTTTTATTCGAACAAACAAGAAGGAATTGTTATGTAACTGCTCCGAGATTTGGGTTGAAGACAGGGGCGTCATGCAAGCCAAAATTCTGGGGGGGCACAATCTGAGATGTTGCAATTGTTTTCTGACGGGTGATATGGATCATGTTTGGAGGGGTCAGCGGGTTTCTCCCTCTGAAAATTTTTAAATTCTTGCTGCTAAACATACCTTTTTTAATGCAGTTTAGGAGGGACAGAAATACCTTAACGGAGCTAGCAGCAACCCTCCTCGATCTATTTTGTAAGTTTATGTAAAAGACAGGTTGATGAAAGAACTGTAAGCTCAAATTCAAAAGCTTTTGAAGTCTACTTCATTAAAGCATGTTTACACACACACTTACTGTACACTTAGGCCTACTACACATGATTTTAAAAACAGTACCATTGCAGTTTTCATGTAAATTGGTATGTGACCTAAGAACGATCTTACATTAAAGGTACATAAAGGTGCTGAGGTCTGACTTTGTGGTGCTCTGAAATTAAGGTATTTTAATATTAATTTGTGATGAAGGACTTTGAAAGAAGTTTGACAGATTTCAGTGCTGAATAAGGTTAACACTACCCCGTTTATTTGAAAATGGTTAATCAACCGTGAATAATGGTGAATAATAAACCGAGTCTATGGGAGAAACATCAAGTCGATGCCTTGATAACGTTAGGTTGGATTTTGCAGTTAGCCTACAACAAATTTAACACCCTTGTTTCTATGAAACTGAAAACAATTGAACCAGCTGGAGACTTTGACACAAGACAAAACAGAACAGATGTTTCAAAACCAATCAGATAACGTTACTATGGCTTATTGGCTTTGTATGGCAGGCAGTAACGTTAGCCAAGTAGTTTACGGTTAGACTAGGCTAGCTATCGATAACGTTACACTGACACAATTTAAGTTAATGCTCTGAATTCGCAGCTAATATCAAATCCATAACTTTTTGATCAAGTTAAAGTTTCCAGGTCAACCACAAATAATCCCACTACCTTTTAATATCATCCGATAACTAATTCAATGCCGATTTGTTGCTTTGCCCACTTACCACCATTTGTAAAACATCGCCAGCTCAACGTGCGAGACGAGTGATTGTTTGAACACACACAGCAAAGATTCTAGAGTGATACGCGCGTAGCCTCTAGGTTTGATATACACAGACACCATATAGGAAAAAGGGGCGGGCTGATGCTGACCGATTTATTACACATCCAGAAGAATACATTTGAGTCGTTATAGGCTCTGGTAATTATGGAGCATAATAGGAATAAATTTGTGACAAAAAAATTATCAGGGAGGAAAAATCTGAGGGGGCACGTGCCCCCTCACTTTGAATGGGCATGACACCACTGGTTGAAGATTTGAAATGCTGCTTTATTTTGGCAATCCAGAATCGTAATGTCAAACACATGGGCAAACAATCCAGACAAGCAACAGTGCAGAAAACAAAGGCAAAAAGGGTAATCCAGAAAACAGGCAGAGAATAAAAAAAACATGAAACCAGGCAGAAATGCAGTGTAAGGCCGGTGACACACTGGCTGCGTGGCGTAATTCAGGAAATAGTGTGGTTTATATTTGGCAGGGCCCAACAAATAAAAGCTGTTCATTAACCAAAACAATAAAAAAAACACCACAATTTATGATGTTTTATTAACAAAATTCAGAAGGAGCACATTCAGATAATCTACCCAATCAGCACAAGGAGGCCTACATATAAATAGCAGACTCACCTCTGTCCAATGACAGTTTTCCAGCATCCCTCCTCCACCCCAAATCACTCCTCACTCTTATCTGTTCTTATCCCAGCCAGGGAAAGGAGAGAAGTACTCTGGGTTGTAAGAGTGAACTCGTTAACTGGTGGAAGACTTTTGAAACCACCTGACTCTATTTATATACCACAATCTATAATAAAATCTCAACTCATACAATATTATAACATGTGCACAAAACAAATACAGAAGGGGACAAACACGTTATTTGTTGCCCTAAACAATAGTTTGATAGTGTAACGTAGTGCGTTATAAATAGCGATGAGGCTGGATCCAGACGCAGTGTGGCTTTATTAATAAACTTAGACAGGAACAGGATTCAAAGACTCAGGAACAAGATTCAAGGATACAGAAATCACCAACGTTAACATCTATCATACATTCAACAACTCACAAAGACAGGGCAGGAACACAGGGCCTAAATAATCAAGGACAAACGAGCTAACAAGACAACAAGGGGGCGTCGGGAATAACGAGAAACACCTGGGAAAAGTAAAAGACAGGTCAGGGAACCACTGAACATGAAAAGACAAGACACAAAACCCACATCATGACAGATAGGTTGTATCTTTAACATTTTTGCTCTCTCATAAATAGATTGTATTTGTTTGTTTGCTTGATAATAATCTACAATTTTGCTGTAAGGCTGTTTACTGTAAATTTTCTACTGTGATAAATTACCCAATATAGTGTGACAACGTGCCCCAATAGCAGGTTCAATACGTGATAAATGAGCTGCATATTTCTTCCATGTCAGTAACGGTGAAAATGTTCAAAAGTGTTTTATGTAGCTACTACAGTAGGTGGACAACCAGAATGCCTATTACCGCCACGGCAAATCCACCATCTGAGTTAAATTGTGTAACAGCTAGTCCTGATCTACATGATATATTTTTATAAAATTAAATGTTATATAAACAATGAAAGTGAAATGATCAACATTTGTTGTATGTAGAAGCGTCTTCAGTAAGTCATTGGTTAGTACCGCAAGCTCAGCTTCACTGCGCAGGAAAGCTGGTCTCTACGGCAACAAGAGGGCAGCTATTTTGGGCCGTGAGTAAACTGGTGCTCTGTTAGCCAGAAACATCCAGCATTGTGAAGAAAAAGCAGAAGAAATGTATCTCAAGAGAAGTTAACATCAATGACACATCACCCATCGCTATACTCTTCATCTCAAACTGTTGTAAGAAATAAAAACCCATGTGAGAAAACATCAAATAATCTCATAATGTCAAATTAATCCTCATGTGAAGAACATGACATAAGTAAAGTGAAGAAAAAGGAAATTAATCCACAAGCACATAAAATGCCTTCTTCATGCTGAGAGTCAATGGCAGCCCACAGAACCATGTGGTAAAAAGTTGAAAAGTGAAATTTGGCGCATCGATAGAGGAGATTCTAAACATTCCTAACGGCTCCTTCTCAAACACTATCTTCTATTTCAAACACTTCATCAACCAACAATACAAAGTTGCACTTTTTTTTTAACCAGCACTTGGTAACCTTGATAAATGTTGTGGTGATTAAGCTCTGAGGTTGTGTGAGCATTTAGTGCTAAAAAAATATTTAATTTTATAATTATGTCCTAAGGTCAAGTCACATTTATTTATGTAGTGCTTTATACAAAACGGATTGTTGCTAAGCAGCTTCATATTAATAATCAGGAAAATAACAGTGTAAACGTTGTCAAATTCAGTTGATCAAACATTAATCCAGAGTACAATTATATCTTGCAACATAGCATATTATTAAAATAAGAAGCTGTGCATATGCATGAACATGCAGTTGTGGGTTTGTGTGAGAGAGGTGTTATCTAACAGAAGAGATTAAGTTTGCATGTAAGCTGTGTGAAGGGTTTTCTTCATTACTATTGTAAGAAATCACAGATGGGAGGATTGTATGCTACTTTTATGTCATCTGATTTGTGTGGTATGGCTGACCATAATCTTGGTACAAATTTATGGAAGAATATTATCAACTTTGTTGAATTGTGTCCATTATAATTTGGTATTTTGTATTGTAATGCTGAAAATCTTAGTCATTTGATAAACATTTAGAGTAAAATTCACACCCTGGTTTTATCATTATGAATGAGAACCTTAACCTGTAATCAGTCTTTTAACTAGTGGCTAAGAAGGTTCAGGATAAAAGGATTATACAAACAGCTATGTCCCTTGACATCCACTTTTCCCATGGCACACATGTGTCTCAAAGACTAATGCCATGAGAGAACTCCAGCTACTGCAAAACACGAGATTTATCTCCCATGATAAAACAAGAACAAACACACAAGAGTATGGTATCTGTGCACCACTTATACTGGGTTAACTGCTAATGCAGTTATTTTCACTTTAAAGCTTATGATATGCCTTCATCTTGCTGTTAAATGAACAGTAAAATAACAACAATAATACAAAAAAAAAACACTTCTAAGGATTGATATTCAAGATTGATTGTAAAAATCTATAAAAATGTTGCATTTTATTTTACACTACATATACTTACGTGTATACTTACAGGTGTACTTATCTAAGAAAATACTGGGTAATATAAGGTAACTACAGGGGATAAAGTTAGGTTTAAGAGTATATGTTCAGGGTTAGTACTAAGTAATTACCCAGTTATTGTAATTACTGTATTAAGTTCATTGCATGTGCATGGGGAACAGGACTATAAAATGAAGTGATACCAAAACGTTTGTCATTTGAACAGAAAATGCTACAGTAAAAAAACATTTTTGGTAAACTTAACTTAAGTTACTAAATTTTATCCGATCATGCAATCTCCTAGGAACGAACCCATGACCTTGGTGTTGCTAGCACCATGTTTAATCGCATTGAATTATTTACGCTGGTAAATGATTTATGTCTGAATCATCCACACAACACAACAACGCAACACGCAACACAACAACGGAAGTTATTTTTAAGGGTCAGATCAGTTAAGTCACTTTATTTTCAGGCCAGCACTTCAAAAGCGCAGCCTCACTGTACATAATTAATGTGTGCTCTTGCGCAACTATGGCAGTATCACACCTCAGTGCTCAAGGGGGTCATTAAACCAGATGTGTTATAATTCTGGTAGTAGTTATAAACATGTCAATAGTAAATTGCAAGACTCTATGACAGTTTAAGTTTGTTCAAGACACATGTTTGAAAAAAAAAAGCCATTATTTTTGCACATCCATTTGATGACCCTATACAGAAATGAAAAACCAACACCTTCTGGGTACCAACTGTATTTTTTCAGCTTGAGTGTTCTCTCTCCATGCATATGGGTTTGGTGTGTGTGCAATTGTGCCAGTACTTACGAGTGCCATCGAAACGAGTTGCAATGGTGTCCAGGAAGGTGTTCTGGGGTGCCAGCAGCCCCTTCATCACTGGCATGATGCCAGGTTTCCAGAGTCAGCAGATGTTTAGGGGAAAAGCCTGTATGAAGCATCAATCTTCACTACATCCCAAAGAAAGGGTGGCCAGGGCAGATGTGAGGTACAGCAGAGAGAGCGCATCCTAAAAGAGCGAACGTCCCCCCAAATGATGACTCCTCACTGTACTTCCTCAGTCCAGTGGACGTATGATCAAGAAACAAACAAATCCCTTTCCTTGTTAAAGCATACCATGATGAACAATTCCACCTAGTTCCTTATCCTCTGTCTTCCCTGGTGAGTCTCTCTCAGCTGTCACACCTGCATGACAGGAGAATTCACAAGCCGTGCATCTCTAAAACGGTCTGGGTTTGTTTTTGTTCTGTAATACACTGTGGCAGAGCTACAGAGACAGTTACATTTTTCTTCACCCCTCCTTCTCTGGCTCTTTCTCTCTTTATCCACACCCACTATTCATTTCCTCCAGTTCTCTTCAGCCACTGAGAGCACACACACACACACACACACATTCTTGAAAGAAATATCACACATACTCATCTTTATATATCATTCCTGTACAGCCACAACCCTACAGAAAACAAACAGTTATAATGCATTATAAGTATCATGTCTCGACATTTTTTATCTATGATCTGAACAGCACATCATGAGTGAAAATTGGTTGTTCACTTGAGTATGTTATAATGAATTATAGCTCCATTTAAAGGGGTGGTATAATGCCCCTTTTTACAATATGTAAAATAATTCATCTGTTGTCCCCAGAGTGTGTATGTGAAGTTTTAACTCAAAATACCCCACAGATATTTTTTTACAGGATGTTAAAATTGTCCCTTTTTGAGGGTCAGTAAAAACGCGTCGTTTTGTGTGTGTCCCTTTAAATGCAAATGAGCTGCTGCTCCCGGCACAGAGTGTGTGTGTTAGCAGCTGATTACCTCATGCAGAGAAGCACTAAAATGTCAGAAACTGTTCTGCCTTTTATGTTTAAACTGGAGTCGGACAATGATGGAGAGTCTCAAGACTCAGACGTAATCAACCACCCCTTTAAACTTATTTATAAGTAAACATCACTATTTTATAAATACATTAATAAAGACTCATTACGACCTACACTGCATTATAAGAACAGTTATAATTACATTTAAATTATTTTTATAATTACTTATGAGTCATGCATTTTCTTTTTCAATGCATATACTCATAATGATTTATAAGAACTAATTAGGCAGTCGTATGGTTCCATTAATGTATTTATAAAGATGCAACCAGCATTGCTAAAATGTTATTATATTATAGGTGCAATGACTTTTTAGCAATTCAGATTTATTTTTGTCAAATAAGTGAATACATTGTTATTAATATCCATGTTGTGTTCTTATAAATACTTATTGTGAGTGATAATACAGCTACTAACCTCTATAAATGCATCATTGATGGCTTTCAGTAAAGTGAAAACAGGATGCAATTTTCCTTAAGCAAATGTTAGGAAATCATGAAGATTTGCTCATTATACATTTTAAGTTGTTTACTTGTAAATAACTAATGGACAATAATTCATGTAATCAAATAATGGGGGGTAAAACATTAATATGAATCATTAATACAAACAGTTTCATACTAGCAAAACCCTGCAATAAAATTCCAAAACTAAATTCCAAACTGCTATAAGCAATAACATGCATATGGCTGAGGAGATATATATTTTAACAAATCAAAATTACCATTCATAACCTCTAATGCAAACATTAACCGTTAATGACTGTTATGGAATATGCAATCATTCTATTATAATTATGCCTTTTTGTGTATAAAGTACTTATGTGTTGTAGTCAACCACAATGGTAACTTTATATAATCAAAGTGTTTTTATAAAGCAAGACACCAAAGGTTGTTGTTAAACGATTTGTTACGAAAGTGTTATAATAAAGGACACTTGTAATGAACATTGTAACCATTTATTGAGAAAGTGGTTTATGAAGTAAAACACTGCAACGGTTGTTGTAAAATCATTTATTGAGAAAGTGGTTTATAGAAAAAAGACACTTCAACTATTGTTGTAAAAGCATTTATTAAGAATACGGTGTATAAAGAAAGAATACACTACACTGAATGTTGTAAGCATTTATTAAGCAAATGGCAGAGTAGAGAGAAATTGAAAATGTATTAGCTTTGCTAAAGAAAGAAGAAATGCAAGCATCATCGTCGTATGTTTTCTGGACGAGGCACAGAATGCAGCAGGGAAAGGGTCCGAGTCCGAAGAAGGAGGACGAAGAGCCGAAAGGCTTTATGTGGACAGGTCCAAAAGGAATGTCCAGAACTTCAATGAATTATGAGGGGATTGCCAAATGAACAAGTCCTAGGGAGTTTCCAGGAGGAGATTTCTGAAGATGTCAAAAAGTTTTATGGACTTTAGAAGATGAAGGCAGACGCTGATTCACCAAGGACGGCCTCTCCGGTGTCAGATGCCTTGCCATTGCGCCTCTTGCAGTTAAAACTTGCAACAATTTGGTTTTGATTTACTTTTATTTATGTTTTATATATTAGTACCTTTTATGTAAACTAGTTAACCTGTATTTAATAAAAAAATACATATAATTGAAAATAAGAAGCTCGTCTGCCATAAGTCTCTGCTTTCCAAAAGATTGAGCTGAACTTACCACGAAGAAGTCTTCTGTAACCTAATTACTGTAAGTATGAATATTCAATTGCTTATTAATTAGAACAGATTTGACTTACTTTACCTAACCTGAGAATAATTAAAATAAGGTAAAAGGTGTTCAAAATTGCACACCATAAAACAAGACGTAATTGATAACTAATTGGTATACAACAAACAAGTGTCTTTGGATCTATTTTATATTTGATCATTTATAAATCAATGTATAATGGATTATGAGTATGCACATTGAAAAAGCAAATGCATGACAAGTAATTATAAAAATAAAATAAATGTAACTTTAACAGTTCTTATAATGCAGTAATGAGTCTCTATAAATATATTTATGAAATAGTAATACTTCCTTATAAATAAGTATAAATGGGGCTATAGTTCATTGTAAGCATGGTCTTCATAGAAAGTGTTGCCAAAACAAAACCTATTCATCAAAGATTTTCATTTCTCAGAGGAATTTCCCATGATCTCTCACTCACAGTAAGGAATGCAAAAGATAGATTGATTTTGAAATCCCTGGAATGACTTTGCACAATATCCATTGACAGATGCACTCTTGTAAATCCTCTCTGGGTCACCAAAGGATATCCACACTGTGTGCTCAGGACATTCAACCCTGCCTCATTTATACAGCAAATAGATCTTATGCAGAATGATAAATTTCATTATGAATAAAAGCACTTAGTTAATGGTAGGTCCAATGTCGATGTCAAATTTATTTCTATAACACTATTATAAACAACATAAGTTGACTTCAGTCAATGTACTTTACAATAATAAATCAAGAGCCTTAAAATAATAATAGGTCGATATTTCAAACTAATGTAAACTGTTAAGAAAGAGGTCAACTTTATAGAAAAATAAATAAAAAGGACATACATTTTGTAGAGCTTGACACACACATTCAGAGAAAACAACAAAGTTGAAGCCAGCATGCAGGGTGCGGATGTTATGGATTGACAGAAGATGAGGGAAGGAGAGCCAGGACCATAGAATGTGAGGGGACCTAGTTTGGTTTGGTTCAAGGAAGTCCGAAGAAATGATCACGGGGGAGCCAGAGCTTTGGATGTCCAAGGCAGAGCTTGAGGAATTAAAAGACTGAGGTGGAGCCAGTGGGACCAGGGACCAAGGCAGGGCAAGACATACGAAGGACCACAGTGGATCAGAGGACAGAGGCAGAACTGGAGGATCAAAGGACAAAGGTGAAGCTGGACAGTTAGGAAACTGAGACTGAGCCAGTGGGATTGAGGACCAAGGCAGAGCCAGAGGGATGGAGGACTCATGTGGAGTTGAAGGATTGGAGACCCAAGACAAAGCCACAAGAATGGAGGTCTGAGGTGGAGCCATGGGATCACAGGCCAAAGTGGAGGATGGGGAATCAGGGACCCCAGTGGAGGCAACAGGATGGAGGACCACGGTGGAGCTGAGGGGCCGAAGAGTCAAGGTGGAGCTGAAGGATTAAAGGGCCAATGTGGAGTTTGTTGATAGAGTGGGTGAAGCTGGAGGTCCTTGGTCCCCTGAGTGTTCATCACCCCTGGAGGGACAGAGCCATAGTTTTGGATGGAACCAGAGAAGGAGGAGGGGCTGGGTCTTGGCAGGACTAGGAAGTATATCATGCTGGACAGAACCAGCGGAGGAGGAAGGGTAAGAGTTAATTAAGCCAGACTAAACCATCAGAGAATGAGGGATTGTATCTACCTCAAGCAGGATTAAAGGGGTGGCCAGACTAACATTTGAGAGCAGTGTCATCGATGTCACCTAGTTTTAAAGATGATGCCAACCACATCTTGTTTGGTAGCACTAGGGATTACATTAATCATAAAACTGTTGTATGTAAGGGTCTATGGCAGGCTCAGGGTCTGTCGTAGACATTTGCGCAGGCTTAGGGTTCATGGTAGGCATGTGTGCTAGCTCGAGGCCCATAGCTGTGTGTGCTGGCTCGAGGTCTTGTAGTGAAGGAGATTAAGAGATCCAGGGCTGGAGTGGCTCAGGGATGAGCTCTGGGGAGTAGAGGTCATCCTCCACCATCCCATCATTTGAAGAGCCAATTGGCAAAACATTGGCAAAAAAAAATCAAAAAATTGTCAAAACACCATTGGCAATGATCATTAGCATGTACTAATGACTTCAGAGGGTGCTTTAAACCTTTAATTTAATTAGAAGGATAAGCTGGACAACCACTTGATACATTTGTCGGTCTAATCAGTTATAGTCATTGATCTAATTGCAGGCTTTTTATTAACAAACACGAGAGGATAATCCTAAAGTATGTGCAAACATACCATCTTAACAAAAGCATGTTAAGGCAAGATTAGACACTAAACTGAGGAAACAAAGGGATATTTATACAATGAGCTCACCTAGAAACAAGTGATGAATAATGAAATATTTTTGTAGGCCAACCCAGAGTTTCACTCTGCAAAAAAAAAAACTATAGGATTTTTTCCATATTTACAGAAAATAAGCTCTGTGACTAACAAAAGTTTATGATTGTTTCACACTCCCATCCGTAAACCGTTCATCGCAAGCTTCGAGATCCCCCAGGTGACACAACAGCCGATTTATTAGCAAACAAATCTATTTCAATAGCAAATATCAAAATCAATATTAATTTGCGTATTATAGCAGCAACTTGCGGTCGATTCTCACCAAATTTGATACATGGCCATGTTTTTATATTATGAAGGAACTTGAAATTTTTTGTAATGGTCAGCCATTTAAATGTGACGCAATTAACAGTGTTTGGCTTCTGGCAGCCATGTTTGTTAGTGTATTTGAGTAAAATTTAAGAAAAATTTACCCAAAGACTTGATTAAACATATGGTTCAAAGTCATAAGGATTTTTCAGTTGTAGTGCCCCCTATGAGCATAATTTCATGTGACTTGTCATTCATCCTCATAATGTATTTGGTCTTGCCTCTTGTGTATAAAATGTTGTTAAATCCGGACTTTGCATTCAGCAAATAAAAGACTATTTGTCAAAATTAGGCAACACCCCAATTATTCATTGGCTTATATCTTTGCAATGCTTAGATGCAGCTAAAATCTGTTGATAACTTTTTGTCATGACGGTCTAAAGACGATGTGAGTCAAATTGTAAATCAGATCAATGGAGTTTAAAAAAGTAGATTTTTCGGAAAATGGACAAAAAGTAAAAAAAATAATAATTGTATTGACAAATTAATATGAGATCTGTTTTGTAGGGCTTGAATAAAGAATTCAAAGGAAATATTTGGCGTAATTTAATTAATAAAAATGGTCATATTAGTGCTAAACTGAATGATGAATATCTGTTGCAATGTTAATTGCACGTAATTTGCTTCTATTAGATGCATAGTTTATGTTATTTAACCATAATCATGATAGCATTATAACTGTCACATTTCACACACTTTATATCCGCAAACAACTGCACACAAACTACACATAGGACTAATAAAACTCAACGAAAATGCTGGAGTCTTAACTCATTCTCATTGTCTTTCATGTAGTGAAACTTCTTGCAGTACTGGTGTGATGCACAATGACTGGTGTGTAAATTCCTCTTTCCCCTTCAAACTGAACATGTTCACTTCATTCGGATTGGAATTTCACATTAATGTTGGAATATAATGTGAAGTCCACTTCACAAAACACTTACAATCGAATGAAACAGACCTAAACACAATAGGTAGCAGCACCTATAATACAAAGGCATTCAGAATCATCTAGAAAGATTTATTATAATATAATAAATCTTTATTATAATTTAACATATACATTATATAATCAGAAATAGTGTAAATATGTGAAAATGATTATAACATGCTATTGCTGTTAAACTGAAAAATAAAACATTTAAGATTTTAGTCTGCAACCCAATGTTAAGATTCTAATATACAGTTCTCCATCCACTGGTAAAAGAGAACTTCTCGCTGTTTCTTGTGGTGGTATTTTAGCCAGGGTCATTTTTTATCAGGGTTTCGTCTAATCACAGAAAACATCTAGAATAAAGCAACCATCAGAAATAGGGCACTGACTAAAAATATTAACCTACATACTGTGAAGAACAGACGACAGACCTCAGCCAGCAGAAGAACAAGGGCACAAACCTACAGCACACTCCTCAAGGGGTCTGTGCAGCACAAGCCTCTTCATGTGTAACAGTGCTTTCCACAGCACCACTACAGATTTTCAAGAAACTAGAGAATACAAAGTGCTGTGAAATTCAAAGGTGTATACACCATGGTAACTGCAGGTTACTTGCAGCTAAGCTATATTTTAATAATAACGTGAGTTTAGGCTTTGGCTCAGCCTTTTTCAGTGTGGATAATTATGAAGGTTTGAGGTATGCAGTACCATGTACCCATGGTTATAGAATTTTTTTATTTTTTATTAGAGCAAATGTCATTAATGACGTCAAAACTCACACCTTCCAAAGACGAAAAAAGAAAATTAGGGATTTTGATGGGGATTATGATTTTGTGACTGGTGGCATTTTACAACAATATAATATACATTACCATTTACATATGCAACATGTATTTTCCTACATTCTAGACAATGCATTTAATGAATATCTGTATTCATATATTCGTTCATCTTGATTGATGTTATTTTAATAAAATACAATTTGTTCATTGTTAAATCGTGTTATTTCTTGATGCTTTACATCACTTTAATATTTAAATGAATTAGTACTCCTTAAGTTGTTGAGACATTGGAGAGAGAGAGAAAAAATTATATTTGTTTATTTTTAATGAGAATTTGTCACTGTTCTATCATCGCTGTTGTTACAAAACTTCATTCTTAAGATATAAAACAAAATAAAAGAACAAAAGTCAATTAATCCAACATTTTTCCAAAAACCCAATATGATTGAACTTGCATTTTTCCAACGTGTTAAAATATGGGGTATCAGACAGGGATTGGAAGCATGAGCATCATTCATTGCCAACATTAGATAAATATGAGTTTTATTTCCCTGAGTCATGGTCAAATTTCTGCATACAGTGTAGGAACAGTACAGGTCCTTCTCAAAAAATTAGCATATTGTGATAAAGTTCATTATTTTCCATAATGTAATGATAAAAATTAAACTTTCATATATTTTAGATTCATTGCACACCAACTGAAATATTTCAGGTCTTTTATTGTTTTAATACTGATGATTTTGGCATACAGCTCATGAAAACCCCAAATTCCTGTCTCAAAAAATTAGCATATCATGAAAAGGGTCTCTAAACGAGCTATTAACCTAATCATCTGAATCAACTAATTAACTCTAAACACCTGCAAAAGATTCCTGAGGCTTGTAAAAACTCCCAGCCTGTTTCATTACTCAAAACCGCAATCATGGGTAAGACTGCCGACCTGACTGCTGTCCAGAAGGCCATCATTGACACCCTCTATTGAGTGCATAACTGAACATAATTATTTGAAGGTTGACTTTTATTTTTGTATTAAAAACACCTCTTTTATTGGTCGGATGAAATATGCTAAATTTTTGAGACCGGAATTTTGGGGTTTCATGAGCTGTATGCCAAAATCATCAGTATTAAACAATAAAAGACCTGAAATATTTCAGTTGGTGTGCAATGAATCTAAAATATATGAAAGTTTAATTTTTATCATTACATTATGGAAAATAATGAACTTTATCACAATATGCTAATTTTTTGAGAAGGACCTGTATATTCGATGTATGTCCATTTTGTCAAGGCACATTTATGTGGTCAAGTGTAATTTGAATGTACATAGACAATCAGACATCTTTTTGGTCCATAAAAATGGATATAAGGTGACCAAAATTAAATACCAAAAGAAAAAGATTTAACAGGATTCTAGCAAAATCTGTGTTTGGACCATGAACAAAGAGGAAAATCTGGAATGATTTTTCCTCCCCTTTATTCACCCGTCTCCATGTTGGTATGTAACAGACACTTTTCACAATCCAAACAATCCCAAATGGACAACAATTTGTGTAACATTCTGTTCTAGATTATGATCACTGTTTCATGTAGATCCACAAAAGATTGTTTGACCCTTTGATTCATGATTAACCCATATCCTCTCCTCGCAGTTCAGAATGACCCCAAAGACATAAAATTACACTTTTTTTTGGTCCATAAAGCTTATACAATTATTATAATTTATTTTTAAATTGTTGAAATAAAACGATCACAAATAATACAAATACAGATTTTGTTTGGAGATGTTTTATTTACCTCTAAATTACTAGATTTTATCAGTAATTCAGAATACTTCATATTATTTCACTTAAATATAAAATAATAGCTCAAAAGATATCTGGGTGTCTCTTGCCGACCTCTTGTATATATATATATATATATATAAAAAAATGATAGAACATATTTCATGGCTCTTGCCTTTAGACAGCCTTATATCTCTATATGGAGCAAATGAACTTTTCCCCTGGGTCCTAAAGTCAGTTTTTCTGTTTTTTTCTTCTTCAGTATGCATATATTTAAACATTATAAAATAATTTTTGGGTAAAGTTTTAGCATTTTTAGTTTTAATTTTGAGAATTTTAGGTTTGTATTTATACTGTAAGTATCAGAATTTGTAATAATTTAAGCTAGTAAGGTGGGCAGCAGAAAAAATAAAAGTTGTGCATTGTGTGTTAAAATCTAACCACTTCATAATGTGTGCAGTCTGCATTGTGACTGATTTTAAATGGGTAATTTCTAGGTGTGTGTGTGTATGCTAGTGTGTTCTGCATTGGGGATGTTCTAGTCTCATGCCTTAATTTGTGTGTGTGTGTGTGTGTGTGTGTGTGTGTGTGTGTGTTTGTCCTAGATTGTGCCAGATTTGTAAAAATCTTTTTGACCAAAAAAATTCCTATGGGGGTCAAATTGACCTACAAGGGAGGATTTGTTACTGTTTTTATTAAAATTACATAAACTCCTTTAATCCAGTCAAAATTTTTTTTTTTTGTATTCCAAACTCAAGTACGACAATTCTCCCAAGGTGTTGGACCACTCCGATGAACATGAAAGGTGTTTAAAACTGAAAGGAAAATGAATTTCGAGTATGAGGTTTGACCTGGAAAAAATAACAATTCTAGGCTTAAGTATGGACACAATCAAACATTTTAATAGTTTGGTTTATTTCACAATTTTTTTCTCTTTTTAAAACATATCAACAGAGTGAATGTGTAACAAAGCAGATTTATACACAAAACAACAACCAAGAAAGATCATTAAGCCTGCTGTTGTGCAACTCCCTTCCTATAACATCCTACTTTTTTCTTTCACTTTCTGCTGCTCTACCCTTCATCACTATCTCTCTCCTGACGCTCTCGCTCTCGTCTCATCTCCTTCAGTTCTTGCCGGTACTTCCTTTCGATGAAGCGCTTCTGATGAGCCATCTGAGGAAAGTTATCTGCAGAAGAAAACAACAAAAAAAACATGTAAAATAGAAAATATGCACCATGAGATTGTTTCCCACAGTGCACTTAAACCTAAAGTGTCATTTCTGCACCACTGGCAGCACCAAATTAAATTGCAAGAGTAACGTCCATTGCCCTCGCCCCATCAAACGGGTGTCATTTGGCACAAGACACTGTGGTATTTTTCACAAAACTGTAAATGGTTTTAAAAGAAACATTCTCAAGTAGGAATGATTAATATCTGTGAATATTAATAGAGAATGACAATGTTTAAGAAGCTTTTCACAAAATCACCCACATTTCTCCAGGGCATCCATGGCTGCACCCATCTCGGCTTGTTGAATGCTGTTGGGATAAAATGGAGGGTTATAAATGTTTAGTAGCTCAAACAATGGATCATCTCATTGTCCCATCATCCCACAGCAGTTTGGTTTTAGACCAGGTAATTCAACCGAAATTGCAAACTGCTGTTTGATTGAAAATCTAAAAGTCCATGGACAGGAGTCAGGTGGTAGGAGCGGTGTTTTTAGATCTAAAAAAGGCTTTCGAAGCGGTCAGTCATAGTCTACTGCTATCCAAGATGACATCCTTTAACTTTTCTGTTGAGACAGTTAGCTGGTTTACATCTTATCTTTAGGACAGACATCAGTGTGTTAAAGTTGGTCAGGATAAGTCACCACTCTTATGCATTCAAAGGGGTATACCACAGGGCTCTATGCTGGGACCTTTGATGTTTAGTCTTTTTATAAATTACTTGCCACAAATCTGTCCGGATGTAAATTGCCAACTTTATGCGGATGATGCTGTTTTTTATGCACCCGCTAAGTCACCCGAACAGTCAGCGGAGGTTCTGACCACTTGTATGGCGGAGGTCAGTAAATGGCTCATTCAAAATCAAATTCTAACTAAAACTGTAGCAATGTGTTTTTCTATTAAAAGTCAAGATGTGGAACAAAATTTTCCAATTAATTTGCAAGATACAGGTCCTTCTCAAAAAATTTGCATATTGTGATAAAGTTCATTAGTTTCCATAATGTAATGATAAAAATTAAACTTTCATGTATTTTAGATTCATTGCACACCAACTGAAATATTTCAGGTCTTTTATTGTTTAAATACTGATTTTATTGTTTAAATACTGAAAACCCAAAATTCCTATCTCAAAAAATTAGCATATTTCATCCGACCAATAAAAGAAGTGTTTTTAATACAAAAAAAAAAGTCAACCTTCAAATAATTATGTTCAGTTATGCCCTCAATACTTGGTCGGGAATCCTTTTGCAGAAATGACTGCTTCAATGCGACGTGACATGGGGGCAATCAGCCTGTGGCACTGCTGAGGTGTTATGGAGGCCCAGGATGCTTCGATAGCGGCCTTAGGGTGTACTCACACTAGCCAGTTTGAACCGTGCCCGAGTGCGTTTGACCACCAAAGCGCGGTTCGTTTGACTAGTGTGAGTGCTCCGAACCGTGCCCGGGCGCGGCTCGATTGGCCGGCCCTGGCCCGCTTGGAAGAGGTGGGCCAGAGCACGGTTCAGTTGGACTCGGGCGCGGTTCGCATGCAGTGTGAGCGCTAACCGTGCTGGAGCACGGAACAGGACGCGTGATGTACGGGAACTGTAGTCCGTAATCAAAGCTGCAAAGTCCTTGCTGCACTTCAGCTGGTACCTTGCAAACCTCCTCATACAAGCAGCACGATTACGTGAAAATTTTCGCGCCACTAAGGCGACACATCTGTTTAACAAGAGGCTGTGAGAGGGCTGTGGACCAAACGACACAAAATTATCCACAAAGAAAACAGAGCGATGGACTCCATTGTGTTCAGAGAGCGCCGCTCGTCTTGTTTATTCCGAAACCGTCGCACTATAATGACGTAAGCGTGCTCCGGCACGAATCCTGAAACCCTATGTGAGTGCAGGCCAGAGGGGGAGTGGGGAGGGGGGACAATCGTACTCGGGCCCGGTTCATGGCAACCGTGCCTAGTGTGAGCACACCCTTAAGCTCATCCAGAGTGTTGGGTCTTGCGTCTCTCAACTTTCTCTTCACAATATCCCACAGATTCTCAATGGGGTTCAGGTCAAGAGAGTTGGCAGGCCAATTGAGCACAGTAATACCATGGTCAGTAAACCATTTACCAGTGGTTTTGGCACTGTGAGCAGGTGCCAGGTCGTGCTGAAAAATGAAATCTTCATCTCCATAAAGCTTTTCAGCAGATAGAAGCATGAAGTGCTCCAAAATCTCCTGATAGCTAGCTGCATTGACCCTGCCCTTGATAAAACACAGTGGACCAACACCAGCAGCTGACATGGCACCCCAGACCATCACTGATGGACCCCAGTCTTCCTCCAGACTCTGGCACCTTGATTTCCGAATGACATGCAACATTTGCTTTCATCCGAAAAAAGTACTTTGGACCACTGAGCAACAGTCCTGTGCTGCTTCTCTGTAGCCCAGGTCAGGCGCTTCTGCCGCTGTTTCTGGTTCAAAAGTGTCTTGACCTGGGGAATGCGGCACCTGTAGCCCATTTCCTGCACACGCCTGTGCACGGTGGCTCTGGATGTTTCTACTCCAGACTCAGTCCACTGCTTCCGCAGGTCCCCCAAGGTCTGGAATCGGTCCTTCTCCACAATCTTCCTCAGGGTCCGGTCACCTCTTCTCGTTGTGCAGCGTTTTTTGCCACACTTTTTCCTTCCCACAGACTTCCCACTGAGGTGCCTTGATACAGCACTCTGGGAACAGCCTATTTGTTCAGAAATTTCTTTGTGTCTTACCCTCTTGCTTGAGGGTGTCAATGATGGCCTTGTGGATAGCAGTCAGGTCAGCAGTCTTATCCATGATTGCGGTTTTGAGTAAATGAAACAGGCTGGGAGTTTTTAAAAGCCTCAGGAATCTTTTGCAGGTGTTTAGAGTTAATTAGTTGATTCAGATGATTAGGTTAATAGCTCGTTTAGAGACCCTTTTCATGATATGCTAATTTTTTGAGATAGGAATTTTGGGTTTTCATGAGCTGTATGCCAAAATCATCAGTATTAAAACAATAAAAGACCTGAAATATTTCAGTTGGTGTGCAATGAATCTAAAATAAATGAAAGTTTAATTTGTATCATTACATTATGGAAAATAATTAACTTTATCACAATATGCTAATTTTTTGAGAAGGACCCGTACAACTATAAAATTGGTAACAGATTATAAATACCTTGGATTGGTCCTTGACCCTCAATTAAAATTTGATAAACATCAAGAAAAATCTGAAAAACTATACAAAGTAACCTAAACTGTTTTAAACTAATTAGACAATATATTCCAAAGCAGGCCGCCCTCCTGTACATGCATGCCATGATATTCTCTCATATATCATACTGCATGACAGTATGGGCACAGGCCACGCTCGCAACAACTAAGCATATTAGGTCATTATATAATCAAACTATAAAGATTATGGATAAGAAGCCAATACGCTATCATCACTGCAATATTCTCCTGAAGTATAAATTGTTAAGCTTTGAAAGCTTTAGTGACTTATGTTTTCTCAAACTAACTTTCAAATGTCTCAATAATATAGCACCTGAGCCACTCAGTTCATTTGTGCAGAGACAAAGCATCAATAGAGTCACCAGAGGCTCTATAAATAACAACTGTATAGTTCCGTACCGTCTTGGATGAAAGCGAAACAGGAATGTACCCATTTGTAGATAACTTGTTTGTGTATGTAAGTGATTTATTTGGTGTGTTTATAGGGATGTTTTTAAGATGAAATAGCAAATGTTGTAGTGTAAAGGCCCAACCATGGACTGGAGTTGAAAATTAGCAATAGCTATAAACTCTTTTTGCATAGCATCGGTTACAGACTTGTCTTGTACTATGTTTTGTACAATTGCAATGTCTATGTCAAATAAATGAATAAATAAATAAAATAAAATCATCATACTACTGAAAGGATTACATCCAGGATTTGGATTTGATGACCAAAAGAATCTACGGTAGGGCCAGATATTATAGGGAGGATATAAGGGAGGCCAAACATTTTAATGCATCTAAACACCAAAATCTTGGTTATAGAGCCTCCAAATATGGCAAACTGATGACATGGTTTGCAATTAGAATGTTTTTTAAAGTTTAAAGTTTTTGGCATTTGCGAATGAGCTCACAAGATACAGGTAACGCCTGTTGCAGAGGCTGTGCGCATGCAGAGCGGGAGCAGCACACACACATTGCTTTCACACTGGCAGTGTTTGTCACGCGCAGCTGGACTGCAGCTTGTGTACTGTATCGTCCGTTCTGTCACGTTTTTCAGGTGTTCTCTGATGACCACTGTCTGTCATGTATTATAAAATGTGTGTATATGTATATATAATACATTTTTTTACATGATAGAAGTAATGTTCAAGTTAAGATATACCTCTAGTTTTATTCATTTAAACAGGCTTTTGAAGTATGGGCAAAAACTCATGGCAATGATGTTTTCTCGTATTTTGTTTTTCTTCTTTCAAAAAGCTGAATGTAATATGGTGATTATGAAACACTGAAAACCTCACTTATATGATTTTATGGTGAAATTTGTTATTTTTCATGTTAACTCAGGTGTATTGTGAAGAAGAACAATGCACTCTGTCTTTAATTCAGATTGATTGGTGCAGCAAAAATATACTCTTCCCCCGAAACGATCGTCAGTGTGAATGCCCCATTGGCGTTGGAAGCAAAAAAAACAAAAACAAAAAACAAGTGGGTGGGTCCTCTCCCAGAAAAATGTTACTGGAGTAAATGTCATTTCATGTATTCTGGTGCCTCTTAATTAAACAAGTAAACTAAACTCCGCTTCACGTCCTGCATTAAATGCACAGCTATCCATGGATCATCCCGCTGCTGTTACCATGGTCATTTAGGTAATCTGCCTGCATTGGAAACTTAAAGCTGTTATTGATGTTTGCAAGGCAATATTTGACTGGAAGGGTAGCCAACAACGGGCGGTTATTTTCGTCAGTTGCAGCTCGTTGAGAAATATAATATAGCGATCCTCAAGTGGAATGGATTTGACTAACGACGCTCTGAAAAGCGAACAGACATATGCGCTGAATTAGAGATGGTAAAAGTGAGTGGGTCCAAATTCCAATATCATTGGTCTTAAAAAGTGGGTTGATCTTGTCCCACCCATATACAATGGTTCCGACGCCCATGGAATGCCCTAATCTGTTAATATGGGTAGTGAAAATATGCACTGTTCAGGTGTCCAGTCTGAAACAGGCCGAAGTTGTTGTGTTATCAAAAAGTATTTTGCTCATACAGTGCTGTGAAAATCTGATTTGGGAGTGAGTGGATTTTCCATAGTATGTCCATTTGGTGTTGAAGTTAGGGTTTCAATTATGCAATCTTCAGGTGTGAAAGCCAAAAAACAAACACTGCACTTCAAAAGAACCACTTCAGTCACACAAGATGGTAGTTTGATAGTCTGGGTATATTTGCAGTTCTGCTTCAAATTCTGACTTAAAGGTGCTCTAAGCGATGTTGGGTGACGTCACTTCTTGTTGACGTTCAAAGTATTCTCAAACAAAACTGAGGCTAGCTCGACCCTCCCTCCTCCTCTTACCGTCCCGTCCACCTCCCTTACGTGCTTCCTGACACAGACTTTTCCGATGTAAATTCGGGACTTCGCGCTTTACTTCCCTATTCTTTGCTATTTGTTAATCAGAACGTCGTCTCTTTGGTCGTGTATCGGCCATATCAAAATTCAAGGGAATATAATTCTAATATAATTCGTTGTCTAGGACATATCTCCTCTAGCTAACTTCCCTCATCATGTTTCTCTCTCCTTCACCCCCCACACCCCCATTCATGTGCACGCGCACTAACCCCACAACCCCAAATCATTCTTGTCGGTTATTGGCTGGAACACTGTTTATGTTTCCTTGTGCGGGTTAGCCCAGTTTGTTTTTCTTGCCGTTTGTGGAGCCTAGGATGTCTACAGAGATCGCGTTTTTTTACATTGTGTTCAGGGGACAGGCAGCTAGCGGATCGTGAGGTGATGTTTGCTGTATGTGACAAAAAATGTTTCAGACTAAAAAACGTGTGACAACGCTTAGAGCACCTTTAAATAGAGAGTTAGAAAATAGTATAGAATCAAGACTGTATGATCTTCTAAGGATATTGAAAACCAAAGTCTGATTGTGTCAACATAAAAAAACAACTGAAACAATCAGAAGACCATATAATATCTTGGAATAAATGAGGTAGATGGCAAAATGTATGCATCAGTGGTTTGTGTGAGGGAATTGAAGGTGATAGTGAAGGTTTTCAGATCTTCTGAAAGAAGAAAGGGTGGAAATAATGAGAGTTATAAACTCAGTATCTGTACAGCCAAAGAAGCAGATAAGGGCTGAAGCCAGAAGACAAAGACACAAAATTAGCGTAAACATTGGTATGGTGTGGAAAGATTTGATGACAAAGAAAAACAGTAGTGATGCCCAAGTTGCTTCTTTTTTGTAGGACAAGTAAGGGAATTAATAGTAGTTTAGACCTCTCTTAAAATGCACCAGTATCAGTGCAATTTACATAAAACTAGTTTCCTTTGATACGATCATGCAGATCCATGTCGATAAACGGCATTGTGGTATTAGTACTTAAAGTAAACGATCAGAGGTGGAAAGAGTACTGAAAAATAATACCTAAGTAAAAGTACAATTACTTTCCAAAAAATGTAGTGCGAGTAGAGTAAAATTACTTGTCCAAAAACCAACTTGAGTCAGAGTAAAAGAGTGGCTTATTTAAAAGTGCTCACAAGTAGTGGATACTGAGCTGCGTATTATACCCTACTGTTCCCTGCAATTTAAAAATGTAGAAACAGTGCACATACTGTAATCCATATTATCTATGTTGTTTGTCAGAAAGAATGAAGAAAACCTATCGTCTAACAGTTTTAATTTTGACTGCCAACATTTGTAAAAGGAGATACCCAGCAATGTAGCAATGAGAGTAAATATATGGGTGTATTATTAGTACCTTGGTCCTTTTCCACAGCCAATACGTTCACCTTTGAAATACACTGCCACCGTGTAGGTCCTGGCATGAGAGGGCCCAACTGTCTGAAGTGTTCTGTAAAACAAGATGAAGAGCATCACAATCGAGATGAGCCAAACCACTTAACCGGAACAATTGAGTGGATTTGTGGTCACATTATACTATTATTACATCAGAATAAAAAAAGAGAAGACAAAACTTTAAACAGTCCAGTGGCCTTACACCAGTAAATGTAAGTAAACGTATAACACAACATACCTTAAAGCTACCGAAAATTATCAAAACTCAACCAAGTCATCCTCATTTATATAGCGCTTTTAACATAATGTTTTAATGTAGATTGACCATTGTAGACCATTGAATATCCAATGTTTATAAATGGTTCGTTCCAATCCTTTGATTCTGATTGGTCAATAGCTGTGTTTTATTCACGATAAAACACGGCTATGAACGTTTCACCCAACGATTCTATGTATCACTACACAACACCCCTAGCAACATAAACATAGGCTATATTATATATTCTCATTGATGTTGTTCATTGAAGCTTATCCTGCTCCTGGAGGGCCACTGTCCTGCAAAGTTTAGTTCCAACCCTCATCAAACACACCTGAATCAACTCATCAAGCTCTTCAGGATCGCTTGAATATACAAAGGCAGGTGTGCTGAAGCAGGTTGGAACTAAACTCTGCATGACAGTGGCCCTCCAGGAGCAGGATTGAAGACCTCTGGAGTAGAGTATAGTGAGAGATCCAGTATAGTGAGAGATCGAGTAAGCGAGTGTCTGCATTTACAACCATTTCTGCCAATGATTCAGTCAGATCGATCTTTAGTTAAGGCCTGTAGATGATTATATGTTTCATATAGATCGTGGGGGACATGTGATCTAGGAAATTACTTTATGGTACCTCACACATTTTCTAACTCTGAATTAAATTGAACTGACTTGTAGAAATAGTGTCATTTAGTTCAATATTTTCTATATAATTGAATCTAAACTTTATTGTTGTAGAATGGATGACTCTTCAAACGCTGTAACGAAGTAACGAAAACAATGGAACAACTTTTCGCAAAAGCGGACATCTCAAAATGTTAACTATATTACCAAACAACTCTATATATAAATTTGGATATGCAAGTGCGTAACTTTATCCCACATATATACAGTATAGCAAGAGTTCTCTAGGTCCACTTTGGAGGTTACCTCCAACCCTCCAACCTCAAAGAAGCTTCTTACTTGTATAGAGGAATGTCTGGCTCTTTGCCCTCTGTCCGCAAGGTTAAACAGCACTGTTGTAGCTGCGATTTTGGATCATTCCAGTCCTGGTTCAAGATGAACTCCTGAATCAATAATTAAACTGGTCAAACAGCAGTACATTGAAAAATAAAAATGTTTTATATACAAATACAAAACAATCACAAGATACAGCAGTTATTTTAGGACAAAAGCATGTCCACTGGCGGAGAGCAGGTTTCTTCCGTGCCAGTGGATGTGTAGGCTAAGACGATAAACGTCTCATGATGAATTCCTAAACATCAATCTCAGTGTCTACAAACTTTGCAGTGTATGTGTAGTAAGTAGAGACAGCAAGCCGGTTTAGTGTTGCTGCGTGTCTATGCAAGTGAATAGCAAGCTGACCCAAGAAGTTCAATGAATCCTGAAGAATTGTCAGTGGGTGTGTGATCAAAACTTCAATAAAAAAAAAAAGTAAAAAATCATAATATTTTAAGTGATCTTTTAAAAAAAAAAGTTAATGTTCACTTTTTAGTTTAATCAGTTAATATTTACAGGGTACCCTGTTCTCGTCTTTTCCCTCAACCATAAGTGCTGTATCAGGGGTGATTTATTATTTTTAACTTGACAGTGTCTTAAAAATATGCTCACAGCAATAGACTATGACAATTAAAAACAGCCAGGTTAGAATAAAAGACCATGTCCTGTGTAAACGCCATCTGATTTCAGTTTTTTTGTTGTTGTTTTTTTTCAGACAGAAAACACATGAGTGGAGATGTGAATCTTTGGGTAAACAGTAAATCGATTCAATTTGCGATTCATAGGTTTTCTATTTGATTCAAGAACGATATTTGCAAATTCAAAACGATTAGACTCGAGACCATTCTCAGTGAGATTCAATGCGATTTGATTAACAATTTGATTCTGCATTTTTTAAGTGCATTCATATGATTATTTACTGCTTCCCCTAATGCATCTTGGTCATGGTGAAAATTACACAGCGACCTGAATGGGGTCAGGGAGTGAGGGCAAAAAAAACTTTTGTCCATTGTTAAATGTTAGTTCATGTTAGTTCTTAATGATGCAACATGTCTTTAACAGCCTAGGAAAATAGGTATATGCAGAAATGTACATAAAACAAGTTCAAGATTATGTAGCCCTGCCCATTTTCAATGCTTGTTGTGTTCTCTTCGGTTTGTATTTCCACAGCATGAAGGTAAGATCTTACAGATTTATGAATGAGCCACTCATTTTAAAGTCTTTCCGGTCTACTGACATTTGTTATGGCATCCACTTCAAACATTACAATGCTCAGGATAACTTCACTTAACTACAATAAGTAAATCCACTTCACTAGCTAATTACTCTTCGACAGAATGCCATTAGAAATATAAAAAGCTAGCCATAAAAACAGAAGTTCAAATTCAAACACAAAATTCTAAAGACAGCTGCATGCTCGTTTCTCTGGTGCATTAGGCCTATAGTCTACATGGCCTTATTACAGGGTTCCAGATGCATTAATGCTTACATGGATATAGACTACCCTAGTATATCATGCACCTTCCACAACTATTCCTAATCTAACTTTTCTGCACTGAATAGTAAGAAAAGTCCTCTTTGTTTTCTTTCTCTGGCTCATGTCTTTATTTGTGATTAAAAGCTTTCTTTGATTAAAAGAGTATCCATAAAATGGATAGTTACGGTCCTTGATTTTGATTGGTTGAGCCGCGTTCAAAGGAGTTCTAAATTACTCTACAAATGCTTTAATTTACACAGAACATTTCATAACATGCCTCTGCATGACGTGATATTCTTTATCTTATTTTAATTAAAATACTACAGTTTTTTTTTTTTACTTTTCCTTTCTACCGGCCAATGATGATTCTGAAATAAAATGTGCCAGGTGTCTACTGTTGCTATCCACATTTTGACTTAAAGACTAAAACAAAACATTACAAATCATAAGGTTATGCTACAGATAAGTGCAGACGTTTGAATATGGGTAAAAAATCTCAAGTATCCTGATTCTTTGTTAATCTCCATAAGTTTGCCATACCTTGAGTCGTGGGAAGAAGCAAACATTCATAAATGTGTGCACAAACTCCAGGTCTTTATCGATGTAAAGAGCTGCAATGAATGCTGAGGAGAGAAAAAAAAAGAGAAGACTTGGTGATACAGACAAGTAATAAATAAAATGACAGTGCTAGCACAAAATCATTTATATAACAAATAACGAATCATTCTGTAGGACCGCTGGGATTTGTAAGGATCTAACTTCTTTTCATTTTACTTTTGATAATTATTATATTATTTATAGTAAAAGGTTCACAATTTTTGTTAATGTTGAATGCAGATAATTGCAATGGAACTTTGATTTTAGTGTCATGTCATACTTACACTCCAGTAGATCGGCTAAAGTCTTGGTCCGCAGGGCAACAGGCCGTTTGGTCTTGTCGTTGGTGATGGCATATTCCTGCATGCCCAATTCCTCTGCAACCTTTGCCTGAGTCCGGTTATTCACCAAAGAGCTGCGCAGGAGCTAAAAATCACACAAATCAACACACTTTATCTGACTAAACAGATTTCATCTTCTTGAGTACATCATTCCCTAACACATTCTGTGGTGTTGTCCCCCTATGTTCTGGGTGGGATGGCCAACCAGTGACTGTCAATCCTGTGCCAACAAACTCTCTGGTCTCCCCTACTATATAGTACAAAAGAAATCCAGCCACTTCAATGGATGTACAATTTAAAAACTATGGTGGATAGATGTAGATCCCTATCACAGTTTCCTCTAACATCACTTATGATGTTGAGCCTCGTAAGGTGGTGTGCAAAGTTCACATAATTTCCTGTTTTTAAACCTTGTTTCATTCCTGAATGAATCTGCAATTTTGAATAAACGCTTTCCCCGCCAGCAATTTTTTTAAAACGTTGCCAGGGTTTTTGATAATTTTTACACAATTTTCATGGTCCCAGAATAGATTGTTTTGTATGGCTCTATATCAGCACAGCTATGATTTGGCCATAAAATGAGCACCAGATGATGGATATACTCACGGTCAAATGTCCTTCATGATGGTCTGGGAAGTGGATGAACAGATATTCAGTTGCCACCAGCTGCATGATAGAATCTCCCAGGAACTCCATCCTCTGGTTGTGGCCTCTGCAGACACATACATTGGCTTCATGAAGCTCTAGTCGATAGTTAACTACCGTAATAAGGCTGCATGATATTGAAGAAAAATGCAATATTGGTTAACATGTTAAATAATGAGATATTCGATTTTCAATACAATAATGCTTTAAGTATGTCAAATAAATTACATTTATATTTAAATGTACCGGTATTTAAAAACTAAAAATGATAAAACCAACATACATTTTTCAAATTTTTTATGTGAGAAGAAAGCATTCCTTCAACTTCTGAAAGTGTACACGAGTGTTTTACTGTAGCATTAGCTACATAAAAAGTAAGCGTCATTTTTACATCAGTGTAAACCAGGAAGTTTAGGGTTTCAGGTAGGCAAACAATAGGGTTATTTAGCAACATAAATTGTATTAGCTACTAAAGTTATTCCATCAAGAGCAGTAAGTGATTCACTCAATGTTAATCAGACAACAATAGACAAAAAGCACAGGTGATCGGAGGATAGTGAAATAGTATTTGATAGTAAAATAACTTCTGTTTTTGCTTTTCAAACTCTGAGTGGTTTCAGTTTCATATGTTGCAGGCTCATTTATTGATAATAAATAATTGATAAATAATATGGATGGCAATAAATAATACAATAATAAGCTTGTTTTGGGTTTGTTTTTTAAGCGGCGGTTGCTCACTCTTGGCTGACAAGACGATGGAGAAAGATTTGGTTTCAAAGCGAAACATAAAAGCGCCTATTTAGCTGCTAATTTGAAAGCAAAAGTAAAATGCGCACGGCCATTCAGGTGTGCTTTATAACAGTGTGTGTTTCACTTAAAGACATTTGTGCAGCAGCGACATGGTCCTCTCCTTGTACATTTGCAAGGTTCTACAGCGTCATTGTTGCTGCTTCTCAGGATTTAAGTTACTTTCCTTGTGACTATGTTGGTATGGGTCATCCACTAGTATAGGACCTATATAGTCTCTAGGGGTCAGGAGAAATGAAAGAGAACTGAGTTGCAGTGGCTTATATTCCTTCAGCTCACGTCACTACATGACTTTGTTGGTAAATATTTTTTTAACCTATCAAGCTGGCGCTGCGATTATCCACTATTATTAAACGGTTAGTTCCAGTCCTTGATTGGTCAATAGCCGTGTTTTAGCTTGAATAAAACACAGCTATGACCGCTTCACCCAACAGTTCTATGTATCACCACACAATACCCCTAGCAACCACTCTTAGCGACGCAAACATATGTTCTCATTGATAATGTTCATTGAAGCTTATAGAGTTGAGTATTGTGAGAGATCGAGTTAGCGAGTGTACCGGCATATACAGTAGACATAGCATTTTCCAGGTCAGTCCTATATTCGTAAAAAATTAAATATCTGTTTGAATGTCCGCTTTGATATCTTGTCCTTTTAACAGTTAAGGGGTTTCCCATGCCCTGACATGCTAGTCATTTGTCACTTACGTCTCGCTTCTCTGTGTTAGTTTCAGTCCTTTCAATATAAACGTCTTCTCTACTGACTCACTTACTCAAAGTGTTTACTGCCATCTAATGGCGAAATAATGGAACTTCTGTTGCTATCCGCTTTGCGTCATGCCTAACAACGTCCTTGTGGTGCGAACATATAGCTCCGTCTCTAGTGGTCATCCGGAATTCACAGAACCACGTTTACATACGTAACCAGCGGTTTGAAGCCAAAAGAGGGTCCAACCCAGTATTAGTAAGGTGACCTAATAAAGTGGGCAAGAGAGTGTTCATTAAATACTTTATATCATTACAAAGTCCCAGACGCACTGAAGCACTCACAGGGTGAGGTGGTTGAAGCCCACTGTTCGCAGAGTGAAGGCCCGTGCGAGGAGACGGACATGAGTGAACAGCACTCCAATGGCGTCCTCAAAACTAGTGAGTTTCTGCAGAACTGGAGACGACTCGATCAACTGCCTGTCTGTCAGTGTCTCCTGCACCTAAACATACAACAGAACATGAAGTGTGAGCTTTCATGCATTAAATAAACTGAACTACTTTATTAATACAATGAATGTTACAGGTTTCTGGTAACACTTTATAACAAGGTTCATTAGTTACATTAGTTAATGTATTAACTAACATGAACTAGCAATGAGCAATACATTTGTTACAGTATTTATTTATTTATCTATGGTAATGTTGGTTATTAAAATTGAGCTGTTCATTGTTTGCTCATGTTAGCTCACAGTGCATTAACTAACGTTTAATTTTTTGTTTTTCAAAGATAAATAAAAGACTTATGAGTTTAGTGCAACAAGAGGGTGAGTAGACGACAATTTTAATTTTGGGTTAAACTGCTTTTAAATTGCCCAGCACAAATGAACATTAGCAAATATTATAACAATATATATATAAACATTATTTTTAATGTAAGAGCAGGCACAGCCATTTTGAACTTTAAAGTGTAAGGCTTCAGGTCTCAGCCACTTCCAGTTATTTTATCTGGACAAACAAGAATGCATTATGCTGCTTGATTTTGCAAAGTGTTATTTGTTATCATGGTTTAATTTATTAGTTTAATTTATTTATCTTAAACAAACACACTGGTTTGTAGCACAAATATTTTTACCATTTACTGCACTTTGTTATTTTTCTAGATATTCACCCAAGTGTCTGATGAATGTGTATGTACACTGCCGTTCAAAAGTTTGGGATCGGTAATATTTTCAATGTTTTTAAAAGAAGTCTCTTCTGTTCACCAAGAATGCATTTATTTGATTAAAAATACAAAAATAAAAACAGTAATGTTGTTAAATATGACCATTTAAAATATCTGTTTTATATTTGAATATATAGTAAAGTGTAATTTATTCCTGTGATCAAAGCTGAATTTTCAGCATCATTACTCCAGTCTTCAGTGTCACATGATCCTTCAGAAATCATTCTAATATGATGATTTGATGCTCAAGAAACATTTCTCATTATTTATTACATTTTTATTTCAGGATTCTTTGATGAATAGAAAGTTCAAAAGAACAGCATTTATCTGAAATAGAATCTTTTGTAACATTAAACACTATCGTTTAAAACTTTGGGGTCAGTGAGAATTTTTATTTTATTTTTTGGGGGAAATAAATTAAATAAATCAATACTTTTATTCATCAAGGAGGAATTAAATTGATCAAAAGTGACAGTAAAGACATTTATAATGTTACAAAAGATTCTATTTCAAATAAATGCTGTTGTTTATAACTTTCTGTTCATCAAAGAATCCTAAAAAAAATGGTACACAACTGTTTTCAACATTGATAATAATCATAAATGTTTCTTGAGCATCAAATCATCATATTATAATGATTTCTGAAGGATAATGTGACACTGAAGACTGGAATAATTTTGTTGTATTTTTAATTACATAAATACAGCATTGGTGAGCATAAGTGACTTCTTTAAAAAAAATAAAGAATCGCACCGGTCCCAAACTTTTTGACGGCAGTGTATGTTTTTTTTACACTGGTGCATGACAAACATTCAAAACCAAGTCTGCTCACACCTGTAAAGGATGAGGTGGGTAGTTGAGCCAAACATCCCTCAGGTCCTGAAAGACAAAGACAGAGGAAATTAACTGAATAAAAGATGACGTAGTCCACTTGAGAAGAATCTCAGTATATGAGGGAAAATTCAGACTTCTATGACAAAACATTCATCACATGCTGGAATAAAGATTGAGTCATGGACTAATTTTACTAATTTTTTTCAGTTTTAGGCAACAGTCAATTAACTGATTTGATGACACCAATATAGTTACTCACAGATCATATTAAATTACATTTGTGCTCTACAAGCTATCACTCTGCTGTGCTTCTCATTTTCATCATAACAAAATAGTAACTACGCTGAAAAAAAGCCCACCGGCACATTGACGTGATTGGTTACAAGGTAGTTTGTGACATAAGAAACACCAGGGATTTCAAACCGTGTATTTGAGACACCACATAGACATATAAACAGCATAAAAAACTTCATTTCCACCACAGGGGGTCTGCAAACACCAAATGGACAGGATTTGTTTTATTTTTAAAGTAAATCTTATAAAAAATATTTTAACACTATAAATTATACCGGGGATGTTTCATGAGTCTGAAGAAAAACAGTCTCGACCGGTCGGCCCACGAACGCCGTGCTACATGCTGGTCGATAGTCACAGTTCAGCTCACATGAGAGTAAGTAGACATGTAGTTGCAACATTACTTATAGTCAAGAGAATGTGTTAATTGACCATCAAAATAAAGTGAAACCAAAGAATCTGTTCAAGGAATAGATTTTTCACTAAAGATTTATATTAAAACTGTGCCATGTTGTAGCTATAGTTTCTAAACATGTAGGTTGCTGTTTTTCATAACAAATGCTATAGATAAAAAAAGAAAGAAAAAAGTTTACATTGGCCTAAGCATGGTAATGAGGAGCCATCAGTGGTCTTCCCTGTAGGCTAATTGTATCCTTATTGTAAAAAAATGCTATGGTTAAACAATTACAAGAACGGTTCTTTTTCATAAGGCCAAGTACAAATCAGAATCAAGACTCAAGAGCTTTAAAGTATGGACCTTCTTGAATTATTGACTAAACAATTGGTTTTCCCCATGTGTACAATATGTGTCCTGCTAATAATGAAAGATATTAGGAAAAACCTGCTTTCAGATATCCCCAGAGATGACAGGAAATTAATTTCCCATGGCCAAAAAAGATATCGTTAACTATAAGCTATTACTTTAAAGGGTTAGTTCACCCAAAAATGAAAATTATATCATTAATGACTCACCCTCATGTCGTTCCAAGCCCGTAAGACCTCCGTTCATCTTCGGAACATAGTTTAAGATATTTTAGATTTAGTCCAAGAGTTTTCTGTCCCTCCATTGAAAATCTATGTACGGTATACTGTCCTTGTACAGAAAGGCAATAAAGACATCGTCAAAGTAGTCCATGTGACCTCAGGGGGTTAGCTAGAATTTTTTGAAGCATCGAAAATACATTTTTTTCCAAAAATAACAAAAACAATGACTTTATTCAGCATTGTATTCTCTTCCGGTTCTGTTGTCAATCCGCGTTCACGAGGCCAGTGACGCTGCTGACGTAAGACGCTGCTAACGTGTTATCTGGTGCGTCCGTGTATTCGGGTTCAAATAAATATGTCTGGTTAAAAAAAAATGCAAGTCTTCCCCTGTGTCGAAATCCTTAGACATGTTTGCAAAGATTGTTTTGTTTACAGCGTGCGTCTCCCTCAGACTGTAAACGAACCTCGGGCACAGCAGACACACGTCACCTCGTCTTAAGTCAGCGGACTCATGAACGCGGATTGACAACAGAACCGGAAGAGAATACAATGCTGAATAAAGTCGTCATTTTTGTTATTTTTGGAACAAAATGTATTTTCGATGCTTCAAAAAATTCTAACTAACCCCCTGAGGTCACGTGGACTACTTTGATGATGTCTTTATTGCCTTTCTGGACAAGGACAGTATACCGTACATAGATTTTCAATGGAGGGACAAAAAGCTCTCGGACTGAATCTAAAATATCTTAAACTGTGTTCCGAAGATGAACGGAGGTCTTACGGGCTTGGAACGACATGAGGGTGAGTCATTAATGACATCATTTTCATTTTTGGGTGAACTAACCCTTTAAGTTTATTGCAGTTATGTCATCAACCAACTTCCCATGTGTGGACCATTTTGCAAAAACAACCAAATAAACATCACAAGGGAACATGTCCTGGGACCCTGTTAAACGGTTCACATTTCAACCCCCCAATGTACAAACCAAAACTACGTAAATCCAAGTTTACAAATGTTTGTTTTTAAGCCCTACAAACACATACACAAAACAACTCACCTCACTGTTGAACAGCAGTCTCCCAAAGAGTAGTTTGGCTTCCTTTAAACCACCTTCTAGGTAAACGGCCCCTAAAAAAAAGAAAACAACCACAGAAGAAATACTGAATTACAAAAAAAAGTCTCATTTTGTGCTAAAGCAAATCAAATTTAAGATCAAAGAGAGTTCACATTTACTCAAACAAAAATTAAACAAATACCCTAACATTCAAAAGTTTGGGATCTCTATAATTAGTTTTTAAAGAAATTATACATTTATTCAGCAAGGACACATTCAATTGTTCAAAGTGAACATAGAGACACTTATGATGTTAAGATTTCTATTTCAAATAAATTATCCTAAAAAAAAAAAACGAAAAAAACAAACACCCATCATTAAGTAGCACAACCATTTTTTAACAGTGAAAATAAAATTGAGTAGCAAATCAGATTTGATTTTGCAAGTTTTTTTTTAGAATGTATTAGATCTGGTATTAGAAAGTTTTTGAAGGATCATGTGACTGAAAACTGGAGTTGCTTTATATTGAATTTGACCATTTCTGACCAAATAAATACAGTCTTGGTGAATATAAAACAATCTTCTTTCAAAAACATTTTAAAAAGTATAGATCTAAAAGCTAAAAATTTTAAATTCTGTGAAAATGTTACATACGTTTGCTCTGGAAATGACCTCACTATCTTCAAACAGATGAATTCAATAAAGACTCTCTCACTCATCCAAACTTACACAGGAGTTCTGTGTGTATATTCTCTGTGTATATGTATATATATATATATATACATATATATATATATATATATATATATATATATATATATATATATATATATATATATAAAAAAAATATATAAACTTAGAATATAAATATATAAAATGAGTAGAATACAAATTAAACCAAGAAGTGTTGTTAACCTAATGTTAACCTAACTAACATGTACACCTAGTAATGTTAAGAAATTAGCATATGCATAAACAAATGTTAACAAATACAACCTTACTGTAAAGGGTTACTACAACTTTTAGGTTTAAATTAAATACCACATTTGCTGTAATGAATAATTAATCATTTATAGAAGAAAAGTCTGCTACTACTAATAGGACAACATTATACTAGAAGTTCCCATCAGGTTTTAGTGGAAATATGTAGACTATGCTAATATTAGTCGTAACTTTGCGGTTATATTTTCTCGACCTATCTAGCTGGCACTTCAATCATCCACCAGTGAAGTGGGTTTCAATCCTGGTTCTGGGGACCAACAGCTCTGCACATTTTGTATGTCTCTTATTTAACACACCTTATTCAAATGATCAGGGTATTAGGTAACAGCTCCGTGAACTGAACTTGGGACACTTTTGCATGGAGTCTGAACTAAGTCAGATTTTTCCCATTCTGATTTGGGTCACTTCTATATGTGGTCCTAAATCAGATACAGGTCTGATGTTTTGCAATGTGACCTCAGTCTGAACAGTCATACCGGAATTCATGTGACTCTAGATCAACATTCGTCACAATTCTGCACACATTTTACATACTGGTAGTTCTTTGGTCACTCTGTGAATATGGAAGACGGGAGCCAAGTTAGTCAGTGGAGCGATAGTGAGCTGTAATATTAATATATATTACAGAGACGACTCTATACAAACAAAAATGTAAGGAAAAACTGTACGAGAAAAACTTAACATCCTCGTCTGCATCCACCTTATAGAACATCCCCTTATATATGAACACGTAAATGTTGATTTCAGTAACCTGTTTACTTCAGTATAATTCCATGCTGCGTGCCGTCTTTATTGTTTTTTGCGTGTGAGGTTCAGTTCAGGATCATGACCTGTTCAGACTCTAACCGGATACTGGCAACATTTAAAAAAATAACACGAACAGCCAAAAAATAAATGAATAAATCAGATCATAGCCTAAGTTTGAGAGATAAGAGAGCCAAACAAAATGTGCAAAACGATGGGTCCCCAGGTCCAGGATTAAAAACCACTACACTAGTGATTTGCACTGCCTCTGGCGGTGATCCAGAATTCACAGAACCACAGATACACGTGTAACCTTTTTTTTTATTTTGGGCTTATTGCACTTAAATTTCTTTTACAGGCACATCAAGTACTTTCAGTGACTTCATGTCAAAAGCAGCATTTTGACCTCAGTGTGTTGAAATACAGTATGAAATAAAGACAGAAATGCATGAGAAAGCACTTACCTATCAGGGCTTCAAAACAGTTTGCCATAGCATGTCGGAGGTCTGACTCTCGGCAAAGGTCAGGGCCGTGAGCATATAACATGAACCGATCCAACTCCAATTTCTGGGGATCCAAAACAATGATAAAGGTTAAACAAACACAAATATGAAATGATGTGCTAAATGCACTCACTGTGTGCCTTTCAATAATTTTAATGAATTTTAATTGGATTTCATTAAAAAGTCTAACATTAATACAATTATACAAAAATCCCCTAATTTTAAATAAGCAATTAATAATTTTTAAAAAGCATTTTCGGTTTCGATTTCGGTTCTCGGCCAAGAACATCCAGATTTTGCGGTTTCTGCCCAGAATTTTCATTTTGGTGATTCCCTAACTGAGATATCTTAAAATATGTCAGTGCCATTGTTGTGTCAAGATGCACCTCAGTAATGTTCTTTAAGGAATGTTAATAACAGCTAAGTGAACTAAGGTCTAATCCTGGCTTAATCCAAACCCTGTCTATGAAACCAGGCCTTACAGTGTGTTTTTTGAGAGAGGCTTAACGGACACACTTACTACACTTTCTTTCCAAAAGCACAGCTTTGAACATCTAGTAAACAGTCACCTTAGCAAGCATAGCAAGATGCTGATTCTGAACGATTGCTGTGCGATATGTGGCGAGTCCTCCCTCCTCCAGACTTGGGAACAGGTAGTAGAGATGCACACTGGAAAAGAAAGTAAGCTTAGTAGAAAATAAGAAAGGAAGTAACGAAAGCTTGAGAGAACAACAGACTGCGATTGCAATCTGTGCAACAGCTCTGAAATCATAAGGAAACTTCAAAAGCTAAACTCAGTGAGACATGCTCTATGTAGCGACAGATATTAGCAATGGTGAAAGGTCAGAGATCTCACCTGGTCAGGAACTCAACAACTGCATCACCAAGAAACTCTAACCGCTCATTGTGATTGATTCTGTTAAAGAGAGACAGATTGCACCTTTACAAAATCCAGTTGTTATAATGGTTATACTGGCTTTTCATGGACATAATGTAAAAATTAGATTTTTCATAAATGAACACTAAATGTACAAAGTAACAACAAATAAATTACTTCCACAAAAAAATTAAAATTATAATAATAAAATAAAAATAAACCACAAACCTGGAGGGTGATGGGTCATCCTGGCCCAATCGTGACATAATATTGATTAAGGTGTTGATTCCTAATGGAAAAGGGACAGAACCGTCAGCAGAGTAGGACTTAAAAAAAAATGCTCTCACATACATGAAGAGATCTGCAAACCTTTTTTCCTCATGTACATATGATGCACTTTCCGGTCTCCATATTTGGGCTGGCGTATGCCACAGTTGGACAGAGAGTTGCGAGCATGGTCAGGATTCATCCCAAAATTAAGATGATGACTGGGGTGAGTCATTGCCAACTTAGCAAGAAAGAAAAGCAAAAGAGAAACAAAGTGAGAATTATAATACATGATGTGAATCACAGCACGCTATAATTAACTTTTATGACCATTAAACACTTTAAAGCAAAGCTACATGCTAACAACATAGTTGTAATTACATTGATCCTGCAGAACAGTTTTCAGTTCTGAACACGTCGTTGGGTGTTTAGTTCAAAGACTTAGGCCAGACAGAGGCTTAGATTAAGCCAGGATTAGGCTTAGTTCAATTAGCTGTTCAATTAGCCTTAGAAGAAAACATTACTGATGTGCATCTTGACACAAAACAATGACACCGACATATTTTAAGATGCCAGTGCAAGTTTCTTTCAGGTAAAACAACTCAAACATGACTTTTTGTCCAGGGGTTAGTGTCTTTTTATGGTCTATCAAAGACTTACACTATCAAGAAAACAGCAAATATAGTACTATTTTGTATTTTTACATTGCTAATGTATATACTTATTAAAAGTTTATTTCTCTTCAAGTTAGTACTTTCTTAGCATTTTTTACATTTATTCCAAAATTACTATAAGAACGCAGTAACAAATGTAATATTTTATGAACATTTATTTGTTAACTGATGTCTGTCTTTTTAACAGTCAACTTGTTTTTGGATCCTCTTTTGGAAAACGCTAGTATGGACAGAGAACGTTTTTAAACGTAAACGCATTTTTCAAATGTATCCGAAATAATGTAGACATAGCCTTAATTCCACGAGCTGATTTCTCACTTGTTTTCAAGTAATTTCAGGTTTGATATCTATTACAAAACCACCGTTTTCAAATAAAAACAGACATTTTTATGCGTTTAGGCTATTCATATACACCACAAAAGTGTTTTGAGGGCCTGAAAACGCTAACTTTTGAAAACGGGGTTCATAGTGCAAGTTTTTAAAAAAAACGACACAATTATTGAAATACAAAATCGTGAATTTGAGAAAACGGTGACGTCATGCGCATACGTATTACGCGTTTAGTCTATAGGTCTGTAGCTTCTTCACAGAGTGACCAACTACTGGCCAGGCATGCCTAATACTCTTTTGATCATTTTGACAACATTATCGTCTGTATACTTTTAGTACATCATTGTCATGTAAACGTACCGTAGGCACCATTTTGTAGAAGGATATAATGCCCAAGAGCTATGACATTTTCCTGGACATGCTAAAAACACACAATATTACAGGAAGACAAACAACCCTACAAAAGTTTTTACACTTTCTCTCACCTGCAGCAAGCATCGTTCCTTGAACATGTAACCGATCAGCTTGTCCAAATGCATCAGGCACTGGTGGTAGCGGATGTGGTGGGTGAGAACTGGAAGCATCATGGCGTGCTGCAATAAAAGCAAAATCTAAGTCCTCTGAACACTCTTAAGACAACAGCATATGTGAGAAAAAGTGTTTCGCACAACATATTAAATATCTACAATAAAACAAAATAATAAAATATTATAATATTAGAAATATTCTACAACCCCAAATCAGAAAAAGTTGGGACATTTTGTAAAATGCAATAAAATCAAGAATCTGTGATTTGTTCATTCTATTTGACCTTTTATTAGCTGACAAAAGTACAAAGAAAAGATTTCCAATGTTTTCACTGACCAACATAATTGTATTTTGTAAATATGAACAAATTTTGATTTTGATGGCTGCAACACACCCCAAAAAAGGTGGGACAGAGACCAAATAAAAGTGAAAAGATTATCCAAATTAGATTATCCAACAATTTTGAAACAGTCCACAATGAGCAGGTGAATTGGTAATAGTTGAGGGTATCATGTTTGGGTGTAAAAGTGCTTCTCAGTCTTTTTAAGCAAAGACGGGTCATGGCTCATCACTTTGTGCCAAATATCTCAGTCTGTGTTGGGTAAGGCAGGAGACCTCTGTTAAATGTGCGTGACCTTTGAGCCCTCAGATGGCATTGCACAAGATACCATCATGCTACTCTGTTAAATACAGACACATGTGCTCCGGAGTAATTTGGAAAACAGTTTTCACTGAACACAGTCTGACTCTGCATTAAGAAATGCCTCTTGAATCTCTGTTATGCAAGGAGAAAGCTTTACATCAGTTCTATATGGAGATGCCGGCGAGTTCTCTGGGCCTGAGCTCATCTCATATGGTCTAGAAGACAGTGGGAATGTGTGCTGTGGTCAGATGAGTCCATGTTTCAGCTTGTTTTTGGGAGAAAATGGACATCGAGTTCTCAGTCCCAAAGACGAAAGGGACCAACAAGACTTTCACCAGCGACAGGTGCAAAAGCAAACATCTGCCCTGGTATTGAGGTGCATCATTGCAAACGGTATGGGTAACTTGCATTATTGTGAAGGTACCATTGACATGGAGGCATGTATTTGGATCGTACAGAGAAATAAACTGCCATCAAGATGACATCTTTCCTGGGAAGCAAGACAATGCCAGGCCTCAGTCGGCACATGCTAAAACTGAGGTTTCTAGACACTCTGCACCATAGAAGGGATGTGTCTGCCTGTTTACTGCAATACAGATATGTCTCTTATGGAAAATGTAAGACCCATCATGAAAAGGAGAATCAGGCAATGATGACCACAGACTGTTGAGCGGCTGTCTTGTATCAGACAAGATTGGGCAAATATTCCAACAATTAGTATCCTCAACTCCCAAATGATTAAAAAGTGTAATTAAAAGGAAAGGTGAAGTGTCACAGTGGTAAACATGTCTCTGTCCCAACTTTTTTGGGGTGTGTTGCAGCCATCAAAATCAAAATTTGTTCATATTTACTAGGGATGGCCCGATACCGATACTGGCATCGGGTCGATACTGTCCTCATATACTCGTACTCATAAAAATTCGCCGATACCACGTACATTTTGCGAAACGAAACTGGCCGCCGCGAGTGCTTTGTCGAGGTGAACTGAGGCATAGGGACGTGCACTCCCAACACAAAAGAGTGAGTCACTAGATATGATGGCCGAGCGCGGGCGCGGGCGGTAATGCACTCACTCTGTGTGTGCGGGTTCCGGGAGAATAAAACGATTCGCGGGACTCCCGCAAACTAGAAATATCTATGAATACAACATATTAAAACTAATAGATTTTCATTCATCTGTTGCAGAAAAGCAAGAAGAACAACTAAAACAAAATAGAAACGATTTACAGGCCAGAGTTTCTATTCATAACATGTTTGCAGCGTTGAGCGATGTAGCCAATCACAGACATGTGTGTTGATTTCTTGAACGCAATGGCTAATCAGAAGCATTTAAGATAGACTACCCTCACTGCTCAAAACTTTTTTGTTCAGTGCTGAATTCTGTATGCTGGCAAATCCTCTAATTATAACAAACAAAGTGTGGATATTATGAAAGATTCATTGTGCAGTCAGCTTCATTGATAATAACAGATGTGTGAGATCGCGATGAAATGTCAGCTTTTTAGGAATTAGACTATTAAGGGAGCGCACTTTGGGCGCATTCAGTCATGTCAGACCATGCACGCAGTAACTGCTTGCTTTTATGTTAAATTAACAGTGGTTTGTGTGTTAATACATTTATTATTTTACTCATTATTATTTATTTTTAGACTTGTTAAAACAAGCAGAGAAGAAAATAAAAACAGTCTTCTAACCTGTGTTCTAAAATAGTCTTCTGTCTTCTTTTCTGGGAGCCTATAGTTACTTTTGCGGTAGAAATATCGGTACTCGATATCGGCAAGTACACAAATGTAAATACTCGTACTCGTATCGGTTTGAAAAAAAATTGTATCGGGCCATCCCTAATATTTACAAAATACAATTATGTTGGTCAGTTAAAACATTGGAAAACGTTTCTTTGTACTTTTGTCACCTAATAAAAGGTTAAATAGAATGAACAAATAACAGATTCTTGATTTTATTGCATTTTACAAAATGTCCCAACTTTTTCTGATTTGGGGTTGTAATATGGACACAAATATTTGGTCCCAATCATTATTTATGCACTATTTATATATCTAGTGCACTAATTTAAATATTGCTCAAATCACAGATAACTCAATTACCAAGATTTGAATGATGAATCATTTGTCTTTTTTCATGCATTTTTATAATACAGTCCGCAATTGCAATGATATGCCACTCAAGTAGTTGTCCTATAGACTTTAAGTGACTTTTCTAAAACAGGTTTTAATTTTGAGACAAGCACAATTGAGTAAAGTGACTTAGTGAACTTATTTAGGAACCAGCATTTTTTAACATTTTGCCAATTTTCACAACGATCTATACTCCATGTGATGTGAAATAATAATAATTTAAAGCATTTTTAGCATGTAGCTGCAAAAGAACAAAATGTGAAGAAGATTTGTTTATTATTATTCTCCATGTATAAAAAAAGTGATTTATGAAATCACTGTTTTTATCAAAATCTTAAATTCAAATAAACAGTTTTAAATTCAAATTTGCAAGTTTATCTGGAGAAAAATTCAAAGTTAGATTTTTGGCATCCCTTGCTCACACACTGTGTGGGAGTGTGTATACCTGGCAGACATCAGAGCGAATACCAGTCTTCCAGAAACTCTGACTGCTGAGCTCCACTGTGACCTCCCTTCTCATCGTATTCTTCTGCCTGATCTTCTGCAGAGCTTCCTGTAAATCAGTTTTTGGACACAGTATTCACAACAATAAGACAATGAACTTACACTTCCCCAAACTTCTGGACTAAAAACTCTTAATGCACAGCCTTGATGTGGTATTTTTTTTTCTTAAAGAATTTCTTTAAAAAAAAAAATAAAAAAATCATGCTACCCTTCCTTCGTGGCCATATTTATTATTTTAATGCGTCTGTCACATTAGCTATTAATTATAAATACATAAACAGCACATGCAGACACTTACCTCCCTTTGCGTTAACTTCTGTTTGTCAATTTGTTTAACCTTCGGGCTGTTGGCCAGCAGGTGCCGCAATTTCACGTAACTCTTCCACAACTTTTGATACCTGCAATGAAAGCAGTAATCTACAGTATTTAATCTATTTCATCATTATATTATTATAAAAATCATTATTCATGACACTCCTGGGCAAAAAAAAAGCCAAGCCCATATATAGAATTCAAAATAATACTAACTAACTGTTGGATTAAGGCTAAACAATTAATCAAAATAAAATGGAAATCGTGATACGCCTTAGTGAAATGATCAAATCACACTTCTAGGCTACCATTTTATAAAATAAAAAGATGTTTCAGAGTGAAGTGCAGCACTGTGTTCATTTAAACACAAGCAGCTCATGATCCAGTGTCAGGATATCTCTTCATACCAATAGAAGTTTGAAATTTTATACAGGTTTAAAAGGGAAACTATATGTTTATGAACTATTTATGGACTATTGTTCAGTGACATTCAGTGTGGGATTTGTCTGTTTGATTCATATATTAAATAGGAGATCTCAAATGGATACACAATTTTTTCTTCAAGGGGTTTGTTAGACTAATCAGCAGCAAACAGTCCGTTTTAACTTCACATTTACATTTATTCATTTAGCTGACGCTTTTATCCAAAGCGACTTACAATTTCTATATGTCAGAGGTCGCACGCCTCTGGAGCAACTAGGGGTTAAGTGTCTTGCTCAGGGACACATTGGTGTCTAACAGTGGATTCGAACCCAGGTCTCTCACACCAAAGGCATGTGTCTTATCCACTGCGCCATCATCACCCCCGGCAATAACTTTATGTAATTAGTTGTGGCGCACATCCCTAATTATCAGAAACAATTACCATCAGATGTTAACCTAACAAAGAGAAGTGGCGAGTGCTGGGTCACACTTACTGTGGGTCTCCGGCATAGCTAAGCTGAGCAGGTCGGATACCAAAGTGCACAATGATGGGGAAAGTGATAACACTGGAGTTGAACTGCTCACGGTCTAACTGGTCAATCCTCACAGAGCTGGGTTTCTATGCGAGAACAAGCACACATAAAAACACATTAAAAGACATGACAGCAGTATTGAACTTATAGACTGCAAGAGTCAGGTTGCAAATTGCGCCAAAAGAGCCTTGCTGTAAACGGCTTCTCCCATGAAAATTTCAACATCAGTTTTCATTCGATTACCATTCACAATGCGTGGGGTTGTAGTTAATTCCTTCACTGAAGTAGTTCTTTTTGTATTATTTTTTCACCTCTTTGCTGGTTGGCTTGGTTCATAGCTCATAACGCTTTAACAAAGGGTGCGATTCAATCAGCTCCCTAGCTTCCCAGGTCGTGAATCAGTATATCGTGTTCACGAATTCGGGCACTGGTAAGGACAATATAAGACGCTAGCTCACTCACTACACATTGGGACCTCAGTGACTATTTCCCACGACATGACAATGCCCTCAATGCCCTTAAAACAACATCACAACTGGTATTTATAAACAATAGCAAAACTGAGATCTTTCTGACATTATTTTTTAATGCTTTTTAAAGTACAATATGATAAATACTTTGCTATGTGTTAGCTAGATTATGTTCATTACCTGTCTAGCGATGTATGTTTATGCTGCAATGTAATTAAATAATGTCGCGTGTCATTATGTGTGTAACTTCCGTTAAGGGGAAACATAGTGAGCAGCATAGATGTCCCATGGTTTTCAGGGTGCATTGTGGGACTTTTTAGGGAGCGAATGTTTCAGTGCACTGGTAGGATTTTGCGATTGAGACAGCCCTTAAAATGGCCGACACCATAATCAGTGCCCTGACTACTGAACTAGGGAGCTGATTGAGACGCACCAATAGACTTCAAAAGGGTTCGTCTGTCAAATGAAATTCCAGGACTTTCAAGGACTTTTCAAGCACTACTTTTTGGGATTTCAAGGACTTCAATCATCACTTATCAAACAATATCTTTATTATTATTTTTATTTATTTCATTTTTTTTAACTCAAATTAAATATATATGATATCTGATGTTTCACTTGATAGAGGCCAATCCATTGACCAGCGCTGTCAGGCATGGGAAATACCCTTAACCATTGAAAGGATATTGAAACTTTTGAAGATTTTTTTTCCATTAATATATATGATTGACCTGAAGAATGAAAGTTGTATTATATACTTATCATATACTTAATATAATGCTCATAGCCATGAGAAATAGCTCTATATCTCAGACAGGCTGCAGCGTTTATTTAGCGTGAAACAATTGTATTTTTTCAACAACAACGACAACAACAACAAAAAATACAAATATTTTGAATTAGGGATGCACCGATACCACTTTTGGCAGAACGAGATACCGATACCGTAGCCGATCCCTGAATTTTCACTGCATTTGTAATTTTTAGATGTATTAGTTGATAAACCAAAATAATATAAATTATATTAGTTGGCTTAATTTGTTCATCAGATGTATATTTCTTTCCATTATTTTCCTGCTTAATTAAGCCTGCTAAAATGCATTGTATGAGCTTCTGTTACTGTACATTCTTTTGCTCTATCATATTTTATCTTTCATTGAATAGCACAGCACATATTTAGACTAGAGCAGCTCCAGAAGGTTCAGTGCTGAGGATTGGGTCAGTGGTACAAATGTTTAGACAACAGTGAAATATCAATTATTTAATCCAATTTTGATACAACAAAAACTGCCAGCCTAATTAATGTGAATTTAAAACATTATTAAAGGTAAGCAGTCAGCTACAAAATAAGAATGAATAATCAACTTACAAATAAATACAATAGAACAAAGAAATGCTACAAATGAAATAAACAGTGTTTTTAGAGTTGTTTGGGTAGATCTAACAGGTACAGAAATTTGAATAAAGTAATCAAATGTGAAAAAAATTACATATTCATTACTGGATAAATTAAATTTAGATGGATCTTTTTGTAAAGTTGAAAATGGTAGCCTATTTAGTCAAGAGCAGTGAGTAATTTATTTGTCCATTGTTTGATTAACATTAAAACAGCAGTGGGTTTGTTAAACTGCTGCCCCTTTAGGAAGAACGCACAGACCCCATTTGAACATGGCTACATTAGATATAACTGACTTTGTTTACTAGGATACTCGCCAAGACAGGTGTTTTTAAATAATTTTGTGTGAGTTCGTCCGTACAAGCGCAAGACGTGAAAGACAATTTAATTCAGTATTCGCGCGCGGAGACGCCGGTTTGCGGGGCGCGCGCTGATGTTTGCGTTCATGGAACTTCTTGACTACAAACGTCCAGTAATAATGTAGGGAATCACTCGTTATACATAAATCAGGTAACAGTTCATGTTTTACTTTACTTACATATATGATTTAGTTTTCATCCAAATAACTCGTGCTGAGTGAACGATCAGCAATCAAGAGGACTCAACAGAACTGCGCTCTCTCTCTTTCGTCAGTTAACGTTAATAATAAACTAGATGCCTCGTTTTATTTTCTTTGCCATTGACATCCGACTGAACTACAAACCTTCCACTGATGTCTGTTAAAGGGATGTGCTCGACCAGCTCGAGTGTCTGTGCCGCTGCGCGCTCAATCCATTGCGCGGTTTTCTCTGATCAGCTCGCGCACCACAGCATTGACGCTGCCTGGTAGGCCTATCGGTTGTTGGTATCGGAGCATTTTTACGAGTAACGTACATGAGCTCGGTATCGGTGCATCCCTTTAATAATTCAAGCACTTTTCAAGTACCTCTTCAAAAATATGGCTGTTTTCAAGGGTTTTCCAGGACTTAAATTTCAAAAAGTCACATTCAAGTACTTTAAGCACTTTTTAGCTACTGATGTCAGTGTAGAAAGACTCACAGACGCATCTCACCCATTTCTTATTTTATTCCACAATGTTTCATCATATTGAAAAAAGCTTCATTGACTTCCTTTGTGTCATTATCTCACAGAGGCATTTAAATATTCAGTCTGCTCCTGACTTGACATCATGCCATGTTTGTGTAAATGTTTTACCATGCCAGGGTTGGTGACAATCATGCCCTTGCACTCCTCAGCATATTTCTGCCACTCCAGCTCCTCCCACTGTAGCATATTTGCGATCTCCTCTTCGGGAACCAGAGCCGTGCTGCTGCGCAGCAAATACAGCAGCACCTGGTGCATTGACAACACCTCTTTTCCTCCATCTGGTACACATGAGCAGACAGGAAAACCACTGTAAAATGGATTATAATTTTATAATAAGGAGCAATTCGTTCCCTCACACCATTGGTGCTCGGGCCCTAAAAAAAAATATTTTAAAACACCTTGTGTGTGGACATACACATATTCAGCTGAATTGGCAACCAAATTTCTTCATGCGAGTTTGAATAAAACTGAATAAAAAAATCAGTGTTTACACAAGAATCTTGTCAAATTACTAATACCATGTCAAAAAATTTGACTTATTTACTTTCCCCAGCAGCAGGTGATAATACAATGATTATGCTGATGGGTTAATTCAGTACAACACATGATTCACTGTAACGCTTTATAAAGCACTGAGTGTGTCAACAAAAAAACTACATGCAGCTCGCTGATAAATCACCACATTCATTTTCAATCATATTCTTCTGGTGCTCAATGGCAGTTTCAAACCACCCTTAAAGGTAAATCTCCACCACTATCATTTTACTGTAAATATAGTTTGGTTTACAACATTAAATTAACTTTCACCAACAATTTTTTTTGCTGACACTTATCTCCTTTTGTGTTCCATGTAAGTAAGTGTCATACATAATTTCTTTTATAAATCACTATGATTTTTGGGCCCCATGTATTTTTTGCTGTTTTAGGTCCCAGTTGGTATAAATCAGTGTCTGTGATTTAGGCCACGTACACATTCAGCGTCAGCCTGTTCTTTACACACAGTTCAGTAATTCACAGGAGTCACAACCACATTCTACACCTGAATTAACTCCCAAAAAAATTCAGGTTGTAACAAAATTTCTATGCAGTGTGTACAGAACCGGACTGAACAACTAGTTGTTAATGACGTATTTAAAAGCACATCGGAGATGTGTCTCTCTTCTGTATGTGTGGTGCATGAAAATTACAGATAAAGAGGTACGAGCCTTGACTCATTTGTGTTGCCAGATCTTGCTAAAAAAATGTGGTTACTTGCTTCTTGGATTTATTCGTTTTTATTACATTCAACTTCTCCCAAGTTACAGTTGTGACACTTTTGAAGTGGGTTCCATTTTTTATAAAGTGTTTTCCTTATTGTGTTGACATTACCTAATAAAACAAAGTTGGATGAGGCATATCAAAGGACTAGCCCCATTTTTTTTTATAATGCAATGCAATTCAATGATGATTAAACATTCCTCAAAAGCCTGTTGTATTATATTTGACACTTAAAATTTAAAATGATTTTTCTAAAACCGATGTATGAATAATCAAGTAAATCCAAGTTAATTCAGTTTATTAAGTGTTCCTCTTGAAATAATACTAAAATTATAAAATATATTCTTGATTACTTTATAAATATCAGTAAAGATTTCACAGCAGAAAGACATGTGTACCACGAGTCTGAAGGAGGACATTTTATAATTATATTAAAGGCTTTTTTGCTATCAGTCAGACAACAGAAGGCATGTAATATTTTTATAGTAGAACATGTTGAGCATTTAGAAGCCTTAGAAAATTGTGTATCAAATATGATACAGTCTGCTTTGTAGGGTTATCATAAAATGAATAACATTTTTTACACAAAAACTTTAGTAAAATTGTATCTGATAAAAAAAGAAGCATTTATTTTACAATGTGGATAGCAGGTTTACATTGCTTCTGTCATTAGTCATTCCATTTAAGTCATAAATTCACACAAAGAAATTGTTAAAAGTATTTTTTTAAAGAATGCCAGTAATAATAAATAAAAATCAATCAAGTAAATGTCATTTAAATGGTTAGCAAAATTACATTTTGTTCTTTAAGACTTCATCTACCAATCATTTGGCATCTGCATATGACGAAATGTTCACTTTCAGCTGTAGTGTATTCGCCCACTTTAACAAGCTGTTTGACTGACACAATCACAAAGCAACATCAATCAAATGGAGAGAGGGGAATTTAAAACTCACCCGGGAGGAACCGAACGAACCGTGGCATGAAATGAAACTTCTGACAACCTGAGGGGCCGTTTTCTTCAGGACCTGTATGACAGCAAAACTATATTACTATGGCTAATATGACAGGAGTTTGCACCCCCAGTCAATAATGTGTTTATGTATAGCTGTGTGTGCATGTTACCTGTGAGGTTCCAATCATACAGCTCTAAGATGTCTTTAAAGAGGTATGAGGAAAACAGCTCCAGGCCTTTAACGCAGTAGTTCTGGTCAAACACAACAGATTACAATAGCAGAGTATTTGGGTCACTTCACATGTGCTAGAAACAACCAAGATGTCTAAAGTAGCACTCAAATTACAAAGTGATTGGTAAGGACAGCAAGAAAATGAAATTGCCATAAAATTAATTTTCATTAATAATTGTTAACAGTTAAAAGTGTTAAGATATGTTTGTCTCATTATGAGAATGTTTATTATATAAAGTGCAAAATATTACAAATTATAACTATTTGAACTGTAGAAGATGTGGACAGTATCAAATTTGATAACAGACCTCAGGTGACATCTCTTCTATAAAGTGGATGGTGTAATCAATGTTGAAGCGAATAACCCGACACAAAGGGATCTAAAACGGGGAGGAAAACACGTGTCGGCATGTTAAATCTCATCAATCCTCGCCCCCATCGATACTGATTTTACTCTATAAGCACTTTTGAGTTTATGAACTTAAATACAACTGATGATATATAACAGTATCTATGGAATGCTGTCAATTGCCACTGAACCTCCTTTTCACACTTCCCTCAACAAAAAACACAATAATGTACTCACAAGTCAATTAGGCGAGACATTCACAGAAGTTTAAAAATCAGAAGTCTACAGCACAGAATAATTTTTCAAGGTATGCAAGAACCATAAAGCACTGCCAACATTTTCTTTTGGGCTCCACAGAAGAAAATAAGTCTTACGAGTTTGAAATATCATATAGATGAGTGAATGATGAACTAAAACATCAAGAGTTATTTTTAAGCAGTCGTATGCTTACATTAGTAAGTGGTGTGTGAGAAAAGCAGGAAAAGCCCTCGAACAGGTACTCGTGATCATCATACTCAATAACCGTGGGTCTATCTGTCTGAAAGAGAGAGCAACGGTTACATTGAATGGTGTAAACAATATGAAAACATAAAAAAATTATTTGATTGATTTTTTATTTGATTATTTGATCGTAATCTTTCTGATCCAGTGGCGTGCACAGGTGGGTGGGTAGGGGGGAGGGGGGTATGCTTGAGCCACTGCCCCTTTAATTGTGAAAGCAAAAGTGCCCTTTTCGGTTGTATCGCACGCTTTCCCCCAGGTCTGTGCACGCCATTGTTCTTACCCCACATACACTGAAACGTTATCACCACTTTCAAGGCCCAGAAAGGTAGTAAAGACATAATTAAAATAGTCCATGTAGTTCAACCTTCATTTTATGAAGTGACAAGAATACTTTTTTTAAGCCCAAAAAAACAAACACAAAGTCACACGGACTATTTTAATGCTATCTTTACCTCCATTTCTAGGCTTTGAAAGTGGTGATAACATTGCAGTCTATGGGGGGTCAGAAAGCTCTCGGATTTCGAATCTTAGAGGTTTGGAACAACATGAACAGAATTTTCATTTTTGGGTGAACTAACCCTTTAAGACAGCACAGAAACCTACCAGGAAGTTGGTAGGAGGGGACACGGTTATTCTGTAGTGGAACAGCTTGCCGGCATTGTTATTCATCGGACGACACTGTTTCACCGGCTGTGAGAGAGAGAGAGAATCACCAATCCAACCAGCTTGATATCCCAAACAGATGACTGACATTTATGACATTCAAAACGCTGGGGTTAAACAACATTTTATTCTCAGAAAAAACCTGAATACCAAGAACAGCACAATTATGATAACACCGTAATCACCATTATGTCTAAAACATACATTCAAATGTTATTTTGTGCAACTGCATGTCAAATTCTTCATATAGCTACACATCTAAAATAAAATGAGAACAGTTCCTGAATGATTTTATTTGTTTTATACACCAGTGAAAATTAACGAAGGCAACAATGTCTAACATCAGACAAAAAAAAAGAGCTAAAATTCTGTGAAGGTACACATAAATACAAATAAACTTACACAACATAAGTGAAATCCGACTCTTGCTGCATTCTGCAGCTAAGTTTATAAGTGTAGTGTCCGATTATCTAACTGAACTAAATGGTTTTTACTTCTATAAAAAAGAAAAATGACAGTGAGGGCAGTGCCCAGGTATTGTAATCGCTGTGCGACTACTGCAGCAAGCCTATGCAGATAGGCGATGTAGAGTTTAAAGTACTACATGTGAGAATATTTACTACAAGTGCTCGCAATCCTAGGTACATTATAGTCCCGCAATCATTTAGCCCAGTCATGTAATAATCGAGATCATTATTAAGGATTCACAACTGTATCTCCAGTAGTCTTAATTCTAAACTTCAGAAACATTCAAATTTTATGTTTGCATATGACAGCGTCTCACCGAATTCTAAACTAGGTTTTAAAACAGATGAAGTGACTCAATAAAGGCATGTATACCTGTTCACCAGGGTAAATACTGTGTCGAATTCCAGTTCGTCTGGCTTTGGCACTGCACTTGCATAATGGTCCATCATTCATCTGAGATTTAAGCATAGTATCAAGAAAATAAGAATAAATGTAAGTTCATTTTAAACCATAAAAATACACTACATTAAACAATGCTTAAGAAAATACCATGAATTTAGAATTAGTGGTTAATTCAGGAACTTTTCATCTCCAGATTTGAAATCAGTTCTGAGTGAACATCATTGGCTGTAGCATGTACTATTGCTTAAAGATAATCTTGCAGAGCAAGTCAGTTAAAAGTGTATATTGATGAACAAATTCTATTAATATAATATTTTTTTGGTATTCCAAGAGTATTTCTGGATTAATTTTCTGGCCTATAGTGTCCAGAATGGTCTGGTTTTAGTTATTTTAATTTTGATGCATCACTAGTTTAAAGGGGTCATGAACAGCATATTTTCTTTTCTTGGAGGTTCACTTATAATGTTAGCAAGATTTTTTTTAAATATCCTAATTTAGTAGAAATATGCTATTTTGGATCTAGTTTTTTGACACTCTGTTTTGATGCCGCCTTAGACAATTTTTGAAAGTAAATGCCCACTGCTATGATTGGGTAACAATAATATTTGCATAATAAAATTATTTTCAACTTTCCCACCATTACTCGTGGAATTGTACTGAAAATGGCATCCACCAGAGTCTGATACTGAATTGGAAGCCAACGAATCAATCAACACATCAAATTCTAAGGATACTCCAGTCTGCAACAGCTTGGTAATTAATCATCTTTATTTATAATTAAGTATTTGAAAGGTAGTTATTATATTAGTGTTTAAACAAAGACAATATAGAAAGGTGTTTATCTTGTTACATAGTTGAAACATTTTCTTAATGTTAGAATCACAATAAGGGCAATGGAAAGACTATGTTTTTCCACAACTTGGCAAAACGTCTTGTAACGTCTACTTCTATGAGCTTGGTTTCAATAAAAGTTTTTGGACTTACAAGGAAGTTTTGAGTTCTGAAACTTCCAGGATATTTTATAGTACAATGACCTCTTACATGTCAAAAAGATGAAGGAAATGTTGATTTCTCAATTCATGACCCCTTTAAAATGGATTTGAGCAAAACTGCAGTGAAGGTGAAGCATACCTGTCCGGGGTCATTGTACCACAGCTCCTCATGGAGGCGGTCAGGGTGCGCTTTCTTCCTCTTGATCTCAGCGATTACATCAAACACATCAGAGTCAGAGCTACTGGAGCAGCTGCTACCACCTCCATCAGACTCACACTCTGATTCGCTGGAGCTCTCATCTTTTAAAAAAAAACGACAATCATCTTTTACAGCATGCCATTTTTGATTGTATAAAATCTTGTCTTAAACAATCTCTTGTATAAAACATCTGCTTAAACATTGATGCTATTCTTTAAGGTCTTTTAAAAGGTCATGAAACACTAAAGTACATTTTCTGAGATTTGAATAGGGATATTTGTTGGCACATCATAGACGACAATGTTACCACCATCGGTTAGTTTTAATTGTAGGAGAAAACTGGTTAATTTTAAAGCTAAGCTGTGCAGTTTCGCAATGATTGGACAAACCATTTTTTGGTCCTGAGACTTCCACAGAAGATATACATACATATTTGTTTAAATATTCAGACAACTTTATTGATTGCTATCAGGATGTGAAGAGATGTTCAACAAGTATAGTGTTATTTTCATTTTACAAGTTCAAAATCTTTGAGTCAGCGCCACAGGATGTGATATTTTCTTACACCTATATTACATAGATGACTCATTGGTATTTCATAATTATTCATTTGACTGCATGTTCTTATCCTACTCTCAACAGTACATGTTGATTTCCTATGGCAGATGTCGCATACATTAAGTAAGAGATGCAATAACGGATCAAAATGAGTGCATGTTTTTGCTTTATAAGAGTAAAAAGTTCCTTCTATAGACCCTGAGTCCTCGACAAATGCAATTCATCAACCTAGTGGCTGCAAACCGGTCTTTATGGCCTATGTAGGTAAATATTATAGAGTATATGGTGTATATTTGAAATAGTAAAATCTTGGGACATGATACCCTGATCTTGGTCCAGTTTGGTCTTGGGTGGATCCCATTTAGGCCTGGTGGATTTGGCCCGCTCCTGTCTCCGGCCAAGCTCTTCCTCAAAGCGCTCGTACAGATCTCTCAACTTACTGGTTCCCACGACTGTGGAATCACCCTACGGACGAATAACAACACGTGGAAGATAAGTAACAGCTCCTGAAGTCCAAGTATCTTGATGTATTTTGGTCATAACACCATCAGAATGTTTGGTACAAAACTATTCAGGATCATCTATAATGCACATTTTAAAGGTGTAGTGTGTAATTTTGTTTCATGGAATAGTCCACTTCAGAATTAAAATTTCCTGATAATTTACATCCAATTCATCCAAGATATTCATGTCTTTCTTTCTTCAGTCGAAAAGAAATTAATATTTCTGAGGAAAACTTTCCAGGATTTTTTCCCATATAGTAGAGAGGGTTGAAGGGCCAAATTGCAGTTTCAATGCAGCTTCAATGGGCTCTACACGATCCCAGCCAAGGAATAATGGTCTTATCTAGAGAAACGATCTGTCATTTTCTAAAAAAAAAAAAAAAACAACATTTATATTCTTTTAACCACAAAAGCTCCTCTTGCACTAGCTGTGATGCGCCACACATTACGTAATCACGTTGAAATTGACCGTTAGCGGAAGTACCGACCTAGTGTTTACAAAGCGAACGTGCAAAGACTAAGTCAAAAGCCCTTTACAAAAAAATAAATAAGTAAAAGGTAAAACAACGATGTTGGACGATTTTAAAGTCGGAGGAGAAAATGAGATGGAGTTTTCCGCCCTACCCTACATTTTCCGCCTACGTCAGCTTATACCTGACCTTTGCATCGTGATTACGTGGACATGCAAGAAGAGCATTTGTGGTTAAAAAGATTTTTTTTTTTTTTTTTTGTTGAAAATGACGGATCGTTTCTCTAGATAAGACCCTTTTTCCTCATCTGGGATCGTGTAGAGCCCTTTGAAGCTGAATTGAATCTGCAATTTGGTCCTCAAAAACATTTATTTTCGACTGAAGAAAGAAAGATATGAACATCTTGGTTGACATTGGGGTGAGTAAATTATCAGGAAATTTTAATTCTGAAATGAACTACTCCTTTAATTATTCTCTATAAGCAAATCATTGATATTTTGATAGTTCACTACTGTCATTACCACTTGGTCCATTGGGTCATTGGAGTAGTAGTTCTCAGCATGTGTGCAGCGGATCCAGGCAGGTTTGAGTAACTCTTCCTCTTCTTTCTCCTCCTCGTGGCGGTCAGTGGACGCCTCCTCTGCCTCTCTACTCCTGCTAGAGTTCACAGATCTCTCTCGACTGCTGGAGGCTCCATCTGTTCTCCTCTCTTTCTCATCCTCCACACGCCGCCGCTTTCTCTCTCGACTGCCTGAGCGACTGTGAATGTGTTTCCTGTGTCTGTCTGAGGGGGGCGAACCTGGCTCGTCTCTATGCCGATATCGTTCTCTGGTGGATGAAGGCAATATTAAAACATAACGCAACAGACAACCCAGCGAAAGTACTTAAACTATGCCTATATAAGTGTGCATCCGTGTGTTTGAAGAGGTTTAAACAACTGAAATCACACAAAAATGCAGTCAGATGTCATTACTTGGTCATCTATGATAGTGTCAAAAGGACCCAGAGATGACACTAGCAATATTTCTTCTTTTCTTTACATAAATCAAAAATTCATGCAGTACCAGTAGTACCAATACTAGGTCATTTTTTTAATCCACTGCTTTAAAATACTCCAGTGCATATTTGTGTGCACACTCTAAGTGTGCAAAAACATTAAAGGTTTTTGCAGCCAGCAACATGTTTCTGCTGCATTGTAGCCAATCACAAACAAAGAGCAAGTGAACCCAATGGCCAATCAGAGGAGTTAAAGTAAGTCAGAATCTACTCAATATACAACAGATTTGTTAACCAGAGTTCTGCATACTCGCAAATCCTTTCATTATATCCAACAAAATACAAACATGACATTAAATAATAATAATACAAAAAAAATAATTAAAATAATAGAGTTCCAATAGTTTTTGATATGGTGCCCAAATTGGTACCAAGAATCATGAAATTGAACTCATATTGCTACACAGACTACTGAAATTTTGGTATTGTGACAAATTATGTTGATTTATTATGTGATATTCATATTTTCATCAGGACAGATACATTTGTTGTGATTGATGTTAAAGCTTTCATTTAATGACAACTGATGTTTAAACTTAAAAACAGTGGGTCTCAAATGTCGTGTCTCCTCTTATTGTTGGGAGCAACTTGCAAAATGAAAGGCACAAGGAAAAGTATTAATAGAGAGCACAGTGAAGCGCATTACCTGCTGCGATGTCTTGATGGCACGCGCCCTCTATCGTAGTCTGCTTTACACCGTGGGCTGTCTGACCGCCTGCGCTCTGAACTGCACCCTCTGTCCCGGTCCCGCTTCTCTCCTCCAAACTCACGGTTATGTCGGCTTCCATATCCTCCGTAGCTGTGGCCTCTGTGCCGGTGATCGTCATGGTGACGGAGTCTCTCGGGCGAGCGGGAACATGTGTCCGTCTTGTATGGCAGAGAGTTCGGGCGGGAGCGTTCAGATTTGAAGGAACCTCCGGGCTGCACGTAAGCTGGATTGAAACTGGGTGGAGGGGGAAGCTGTGGCTGTGGAGGGTAGCTCATGGGATACGATGGCGAGTAGGGCATGGAAGGTGGCACTGATGGGGGCTGAGGGGGCAACGGTGGAGGGGGGACGGAGGGCATCATGTAGGGGTAAGAGCTCTGAACCGGGACGGGAGCCGAGCCGTCTGAGCTGCGATGAGCAGGTGGAGGAAAAGGGGGCGGATCTGGGAAGACCGGTGGGCGTAAGGGACATTGGGGCAGAGCGTTAGAACCCTGTGATGGTGGAGGGAAGTGGAAAGGCATGAAGTCAGGATGAGGTGGCATGTAGCCACTGCCTCCCTGAGGGTTATAGACAGGACCGGGAGCAGCCGAAGGGTCATAGTGATAGCGTGGTGGAGGGGGCCGGAACATTTGGCCTGGAGCGGGTGGTCTTCCCCATGGGCATCCACGGCCAGCGTGAAAAGACATCTGTAAAGACGACATGGACGTAAGAAAGATATGGATATAGAAGATTTTCATACAAGGATGGGTTACACTATTTTTATGGTCCACTTTAGACATTCTACTACTATAAGTAACTTTACAACTACATGTCATTAGAGTAGACTTAAGGTATTAGTAGACTTTAGAAGACTATTAGGTTAGGGTTAGGTGTTAGGCCTGGCGTTTGTGGAATAAGTTGACATGTAGTTGCACTGTTACTTAGTAGTAGAATGTCTGTCCGGGCACCATGAAAATAAAGTTTTAGCAGATATTAAGCAGACAGACAAGTCTACAAATACTCTAATGAGGGTTAGACTAGCAAAGTTACTTAGTGGAATTTTTAAGTGGACCATCAACAATAAAAAAAAGAAAAAGTTACCCAAGTATGTACTCAGAACTGGAGAAAACCACATCTGAATTTTGTTATTGACCGTTTACTTGTCTTCAATAAATTCTTGTTAATTTTATTAGTATAGTATAGTTTATTACATTAGTTAGCCTATAATTCCCAGTGGGGTGTTATCAAAGTAGGTACCAAGAATTGTGAAGTTTCATGAGTATCTAAAATTTTGATAATGTAACAATTTGCAGCAAAAATAACTACTGTGATATAGCCTTATCATGAGATAAATTTACTTATAGCGTGATATTTTAGTAATCTTAAAAGTAGATTAAAAGACGTTTTCTACTATAATGAATGTTATGAATACCATTGATTTAAAAGGATAGTTAATCAAAAAATGAAAATTCTTTCATAATTTACATAATGATTTTTTTATATTTTGTGGCACATGAAGAATGTCCATAAAGTGGAAGAGTCCAACCGGGTTTGATTAACAACATTCTTCAAAATAGAAGAATGGCATATTTAGGTAAGAAATCACATAAGGGTAGACGACATAAGAGTTATTTACGACATAAGAGTAAATAACAGAATTTTCATTTTTATGTGAACCTACTGTCCCTTTAAATGAAATACCCTCGTACCGATGAGAGCGAAAGACATTTCTTTCGACATAATGGCATTTTCTAAATATGAGACCAAAAGAAAACGACATTTATAGCATCCTGGATGCAGCGATTTACATGGGCCCAGGTTTTTTGTTCGTTTTTGTGGTTAAGACTGTGACAATTTTGACATGGCAAGTGAAACATTTTACCACTGGCCCTGTAAGCAATAACGTTACAGGGTTTTGGCCGAGTCACGTCCTGTAGGCGTCTCGAAACAATTTATTATCCCTCTCAAATGCGTCCTTTCTAGTGCATTTTCACCTAGCTGCTAGTGTTTTAACACACTTAAAACGCGCTCTGAAATGTATCTAAACTGCATCATTTTCAGCATCTCCTATGATTTTATAACAGATCAGCACTTTAATAATGATGCCGAAAAACTTCCTGAAGAATAAAACTCACCTTTAGAAGTCTTTGTTAAAGCTTGGGAAATAAATCAGTGATGCTGTTTATAATGTTTTATGTTTACAGCGAAAAAAATGCTCAGTTTATGACGCTAGCAACGCGGTGTGTGCTGCTGCCAATCAGATTTAGGCTGTGTGACGAGTGACCAATGAGAACGCGAGAAATCATACCTCGCTAAAATAGTCTTCTTCTGGTTCTTTTGGTGCATCACTGCCACCAACTGAACTGGAGTGTGAATAGTCGATGCAGAAAGACATCTCTTACTTTACAAGGGGAATAGAAAGAAAACAAATGCGTATTGTATTCTTAATTCGAGTCAATTTTCCCTTTGATAACAATTTTCCTATTTGTACATCGAAGGACAGTTTTTTGTTCAACCATACTTCCACAAATTACACCACATCAATATGTTCATTATATGCACAGACACACACATTTTAAGGAAGTATTTTTTTCTCTTCCTAGAGAAACACATCACTTGTGTCTTTGCTATTCATAATCATAAACCTGATGTATTTCTATCTGAATCTTTATCTCAATGTATGTAATAGTTGTCTACACTCTCTCTTCTACAGTGTTGTGTCCTCCGCATATAGTGATCATCCAATCATAACAGTTTCAGTAGATCAGTCTCTTATCAGGTTCCTCAGCAGTCCAGCCATGATGGATTCTTTGGATGCTTGAGCAAACACCAGGGTAAACAATTCAAAATTGGATTTTATATTGCATGTTTGTATTGATTGTATGGTTTCAAAAGCACCAGACCATGTGTATAGAACTTAATTTTAAAAGTTTCAAAATCCTACAAAACTCTCCAGGTTTAGTTGAAAAAATGTAATTAATTTTTCCCAACCCAGACAGCAACATAGTGTCGGGCTGGCCCAGGTCCGGCCCACATCAGGGCCGTGTAATCCATGTGTAAACAAAGGTTGTTTTCTCGTGATCACGACTTAATTTTCTCGTGATCTCACATAACAAAAGTTGTTATTTCGAGATCACGACTTAGTTTTCTCGTTATCTCGAGATAACAAAAGTTGTTTTCTTGTGATCACGACTTGTTCTTGGCAAGAACAGAATACGCAGAATAAAGCTGAATAAAGCAGCATCATGGATGATCGCATTCGCTTTTACTTTGATAACGGACTCACTTAAAATGAAATAGCTCTCTGTCTGTCAGTGATTGACGACTTCCACATTAGTGTCCGACACTTGAGAAGGAGGCTGTCAGGTCTGCAACTTTATCGTAGAAGACAATATAGCGACCCTGAACGTGTAGTCAGTTTCATTGCCAGCCAACTTCAGGGACCGGGACGTCTGCATGGCTACAGAATGATGTTTGAAAGATGCCGATTAAATGGTTTGGGGCTGACCAGAGAAATGGTCAGAGAGGTACAGTTAAGTCTGGATCCATCAGGTGTGGAGGAAAGAAGAGGGAGAAGGTTGCGGAGACGACATTACCGAGTGCCAGGCCCTAACTATCTATGGCATATGGATTCTTACGACGAATTGAAGCCGTATGGCATAGCAGTTAACGGGTGCATTGATGGTTTCTCGAGGCACATCATCTGGATGCAAGCCTACTTCACCAATAATAATCCCAGAGTAATTGCTGGTTATTATATCCATGCTGTTGCTGAAAGAGTCGGTTGTTCTCAAATAATCAGATCCAATTTTGGTACCGAAAATGTCCACGTCAACAGGCTACAAGAGATTCTTCGTGAAGACTCAACAGGAACTGTCCATGGACCGTGTGTCTTTCAAGGAACAAGCCCAGCAAACCAGAGAATAGAAAGCTGGTGGGGTATCTACAGACGACAAAACGCAGATTACTGGATGGATTTGTTCAAAGAACTGCAGTCAACTGGTGATTTCACAGCGATGCAACTGACAAATGTCACATACGGTTCTGTTTCCTCTCACTAATACAGGTAACTGTTGTTAAGTCTGCTATTAATTTATCTTGACCATTTGTCCAAAACAATTTAAACGGGGCACATCTCTTTTGGCAAGTTCAGGCCAATTAGGCTCAGCATTAGGCCAATAGCCCAACTGTCCAATTGACCTTTATTATTATTGCTGTTGGTAGGCTATTATCTTCTTATAGCCTGCTATTCAGTACAGATATACTGCTTTTTATCAGGCATTATCTGCTTTACATATAAAATATTTTGCGGTCAATGCTAAAGGCTTTTGTGTAGGCTAACCCTATGAGAGTTTAATTAATCGCGCACATGTAGGTTGTTCAAATAATAGTTTATTTTTAATGTATTTGAAATAAATAAATAAAATTTTAAGTGAATTCATCTCTCCCTTTCGCAATTTTTTTAATTTGGTTGATCGGTCGCTGTTCGTTTGCTGTGGTGCTGAATTTCGTGATCACATTTGCGGCGTAGGCTACACACATTGTTAAGTAGTAGACCGCGGCATTCAGCACTTAAATAATATCGCTCAGATCTAAGCTAAGCTCTAATATTTTAATTTATTTCATGTTTCTAAATGCTACTAGACAATTATGGTTTTTGGAAACAGATTTAGTAGTTTTTTTTTTGTTTGTTTTTTGCAATTAAGTAGCATAGTTTATGGCAATTGATGTTCAAGTTCTACTGCTTCAGTAAACCCTGCATACGGTGTTACGGTGTACATTTTAGTACATCCTCAGACCTCAGACATATGAAGACAAGGCATCATGCCTCAGACTAAAAGGCTTCAGTCATTGGACAAAACGGCATCGCGTCTCACGGTCTCAGACTGAAAAGCTTCAGGTCTCACTCAGGAAAAACAGTGTCAGGTGTCAGGTCTCGTACAATTATGCATCAGACGAAACAGCCTCAGACAAAAATACATCAGACATAAAGGCATCAGACGAAACGGCGCAGACGAAACGGCCTCAGAGAAAAACGGAATCAGACATAAAGGAATCGGACGAACGGCATCAGACAAAACAGCCTCAGACAAAAAGTCATCAGACATAAAGGTATCGTACGAAGCGGCTTCAGACAAAACAGCCTCAGACCATATCATACCATAGCAACCATCCAGAAAACCCTAGCAACTGCCTAGCAGCCACCTGAACACATGAATAAGACATAGGCCTATCTCAGCAATGCAAGTAATGCGCTGGCGCCTCCATGTCCTAAGGATTAAATTGTCTGCTATATTTGCTTCTTATTGATTAAATCCAGGCAATTGGTTGATGAAAAATTTATTAAAATTAAGATACAATTTATTCAAAACGAAATTCACTTTAAAGAAAGGCTTTCTACAAAACAAAACTTAATGAAGTGGTCAAAATCATGTCTGACCCATATTTGCGCATCTTATCTTACTCATGCTGTTCACTTTTCATAATCAACATGGGAAAAAATAACATTATAATATTTTAACAAATATGAAACTAAATGCGCTTATTTAATGGCTATAGCAGGGGCGGGAAAACTACGGCCCGCTGGAATCCGGCCCGTTGAGTATTTAAAAAATTGTCTTAAAGATCGCATTCATTTAGCCTTTTTCCTACAATACTTTGCGTTATAAATTTGTGATTAAGTGTAGGCTACACAAATTCGTGTTCGCTACAGTTATAATCAGATTCAGCGCGTTCTTCATCTTCAATCCGCAGCGGCGCCGAGCACGTCAGAAAGAGGACAGTGTGTGTGTATGTTCATCTGAGCCTCATTGGTCTGTCACTGCTCGTCAATGTCAGAATATTTGGGATGACCAATCAAATCAAAGTAGGCGGGCTTTATGTTTACAGTCGCATCAGAGCGCGAATTTTAGCAGAGTGACTCGACGTGCTTCAGTTTCTATGTTGAGTTATGTCAAGTGCGAGATAAAATGTAAGTATTCTAAACTAAATATTTCATACTTTACAGTTTTTTAGTTCATAAATGTTAAACAAATCACAAAAACAATCAGTCAAACTAATAAACATTTGTCTAATAAACCATTTTGTTCGATCTGTACTGAATGACGGCAAAATAATTATTTATTATTGTCCTACAGTTGATATGGTGGCAGACATTTTAACTAAATCTGTCTAAAGCTAAAATGGATACATTTATGTGTTTATTATTTGGAGTGTGAATAGGCCTACTAATATGGTTTGTTTTTAGGATGAACTGGACACTGTTGTAATATGTGGAATAACCATCGAATCCGACGTAGCAATGTTCGAAAACCCTTCCTCATGTACAACTTACCAGAACTTTATCAATCAAAAGACTACTTGAAACCTGTAGGTGCTGAAAAATTGGATGTGATTATCCATGAAAATATCTGCCTGTGGAAATCAGACATTCCCTGTGATCATGACTTCTATGACCTCTGCATTCTTGTTATGGAAGAGAATAATCTACAGCCAAGTGCAGCAGCCACAGAGGCATTGAGACTCTACAAAAACATTCGACCTCTTGTTAGAGAACTTTTAGGTTTATAGACGTCACAATCTAGAAAATATGCCATAATTATTTTTGTGTGTAAACATGAAATGTTATTTTTTTCTAGGTTGCAGGTTATACCCTTTAGTTTCATAATTTAATGTTTTATTTATTTTGTCACCTAATGGAAACAGAAACAAAGTACAGTAAAGAATGAGTCAAAGAACTTCGCTTTAATATGACAGCAATAGAAAGATCCATACAACTGTGTACAAAAATAAATGAATCAGTTGATGCAAATACAACTATTTAAGTGCAACTCCTGCTTCAACAACAGATTATTAGCCTAAATGTTGGATGTATAAATAATCATGGAAGAAAAACCTGATGGGAAAACAAAACTGTCCCATATAAATCACCCACTCAACTTCTATTAGAAATAATGTAAAATTGAAAAGCCCATAGGCAACCATTCTATTCACAATAGTTTTTAAAAATGACTCCCATTTTAACTTCATGAACTGGATATAATATGAAAACATTACTTTCAATTTATAATGATAATGTAGTACACTATTGTTTACAAAAATATATGAATCATTTGATGCAAATAAAAAAAATCATGTGCAACAATATTGTTTCAACCATAGATTTAGATTTAGTGCTGGATATATAAATGGGAAAAAGTGTAAACATGGAATAAAAACCTGACAGGAGAACATAAAACTGTCCCATTCAAAATAACTAAAATAATATTAAAATTATGTAAATTCATTGACCACCACTCAATTTCTTTCTCGGTACTTTTTTAAAATTACTCCTATTTCAACTTCATGAACAGCATATAACATAACATTACCTTGAGTTTATAATGATAATTTAGCAACTCATAGACATTTTTTTCTTTTATGCAGGCACTTCAACTTTAACCTTCATATGTCTATGACATTTCCATGACCCACACTCCACTGTTTAACACAGAGCAAAACTCTGCCCTAAATTCTGCATAGGTGCTGTAGTCGCTCGCCAGCTCCGGGTGCTGTGTACAAGTGTGGGCAATGGGCCTTTTTGAAAACTCACTCATTTCTTTAAATGTAATTGAAAAACACCTCCATAAGACTGGTTTCTGATGAAGGAAGGGACAGTGCTTCTTTTCGAAAAGGAGGTGCTAGCTGAATTGGCAAGTAACCAAGCGTAGCCATCCAATGGCAAAAATACGTGCAACAGCTTCCCATTCGCTTTCTTGGTAAGTGTGATGTAGAGTAGGTATCTTGTAAGTTGTTCCACAAGTTCTTGTTGCAAAAAATTCCCAGAATTCAGTAATACAGTCCTGGAACACTCCATCACCAATGCCAGCTTCCTCCTCACCATTTTCGAGTACCCGTTTAAATGTTACATTTGCATGCAGAATGTTTTTATCTGAGAAAGCTTGAATCATATCACTTACACAGTGAACTCTGCGAATCATAACTGTTTCACTTTCAGTCAAATGTCTTGGATTTCCAAAGAACGAGTCATTGTTCATTGGCTCCTGGGAATCAGTTGTCTGTGGTGAATCTTGAGGCACTTCTGGCACAGTTCCTTCAGAATCTGTAACTTCATAGAATGTGCTACCTGGAATGAAGACTGAATCTGACTCGGATGGAACTGATTCCAGTATTGTTTCAACAAATGTTTCGTTCCCCACATAATCAACATGTACAGGTGAATAATATACAAGCGTGTCAGAAACCATATCAAAAGATGTGTTCACATCATTACCCAGAAACACCACTTCATCATCAAAAGATGGGAGAACATCATCATAGGAGCTTACAGGCGTAGAAGGAGGGGGAATGCAAAGTTTGACTTCTGGTCTGATTGTTGCATCCTGAAGTACATGGAGTGACGTCTGGCATGGAAGTAAGCCGGGGTCTCTTTAGAGTCAGATTCCTGTCAGTTTCATCACTCTGATCAGAATCCTGATCTTTCAGTCTTTCGCACACATACAGTCTGAGAACTTTGTAATGTGTTGCCTTGTACAAGCCGCCAATTGTCTGAACTTCTTTGAGTGGTTCTTCAGACCCACTGACACAAACCATAAAGTTGAAATCATCAGCATTCCCTTTTGCTGATTCACCATCAGGGAAAAAATTGTTCTCCCGATATCCAGAATATTTGACACAGTGTCTTCTTTTTTAACAACAATTTCTCGTGTTCCACCACCTTTGGGTCTTCTAACTTGTTTATAACTGCCATCTTGGTAGCTCAATTTTGTGATATCAACTTCAAATTTGGAACACAACTTGGTTAGATATATGGCTTTGGTTTTATAGTAATTTTATAGTAAAAAAATATTTTGTAAAATATATATTTTATATAAAAGAAAAAATATTAAGTACAGTATATTTGATTTAATGTAAATTTAAAACTTCCATAACTTTTTCATACTTTAATTTTTTGAAGTGCTTTTACTTCAGCAATAATCTGCTGACTGATTTCTTTAAAACAAGACCAAACTTAGGTCTTTATTCCAAAGCATTCTTGAATTACAACCAAGTTTTAATAGTGCATTGTAATGTCCATTCTCAAAAAGGGGGTGACGGTTAACCGTTATGTGCCAAATCAACCGTTTGGTTGAGCATGTTTTTGAAAAATTATTAAAAACATACTTAATTTTTTTCATGGAACCAAGTAACATAATTTTGTAAAGTTAGGGCTCTTATAGTATAATATGTAAAAAAAAAATGCTTAGCTTGCAAAATTTCACCAAAAACAGATCACATGACTCGGGTAATTTATTTGTTTCTGACATCCATGTTAGAAGAAGTGTTGTGACAAGTGCTGTTGATTCACACTGCGACATCTAGTGGATTTTTTTTAGCATAACATACCTCAACCAGATGGTAGAGATGGCTCAATCAGTTTGAGTTAAGTTAGGTACTCCTCTCAATGAAATATAGTGACTCAAAATGTGCTCAACCATTTGGTTGAGAAGTCACTTATTAAGCCCAACTATAGGGGATGGTTTGCATATACATACAAATATAAAGAGCAAACAATTACACAAGTCAGTGATTTCTAGTTTTCCAGCGACATCTAGTGGTGGAAATCGAAAATCGTATCTCCTTTACAGATGCTTTACAGTGGAATTATGAAAAGAATTCTCTTTGCATATTTGAATAATTATTTTACTGTTTATCCCTTTAAAGCTGCTTTGAAACAATCCGTATTGTATAATACGTTATAAATAATGATGACTTAATTTGAAAAAGTAATTGATTCGCAAATCCGATATTACTGGATGTGTTGTGTTCTCGTCGCGCTAAGACATAGGGCCTATTGTTTTTCAAATCAGGTGCTATCAAGTCGACCATTTCAACACAGAAGTTACAATAGCACAAATAAACACCATGTTAATCTAGCAAGTGGCATAGGCCTACCTTATCTTCCTCCATTTTTTACAGGTTCTCCTCTGGGACACCCCTCTCTCTCAATGCAAATCCATCTCTTCTGCGGGCTTTTATGAAGGAGATTTCAAACTCAAAGACGCCAGCTCGCACATAGGCTGCACCATGATATACACAACATTCAGAGAAGGTGCGAGATTTTCTCTCGAGAAAGCGGTTTAATCTCGAGATCATACTAGAAATGATGTCGTGATCACGAGAAAACAACTTTTGTTATGTCAAGATCACGAGAAAATTATGTCGTGATCACGAGAAAACAACTTTTGTTATCTCGAGATAACGAGAAAATTTAGTTGTGATTCCGAGATAACAACTTTGGATAACATTCCATGGCCTCTTAGGGCTTCCGTAGTAATGTGAAAACACAAAACAACGAACTATGTAGACAAATACATACAAAAAATGGTACCAAAAAAGGAACCTGTTATTGGAGGTATTTGCTAATGACTGTCTACTATCTTTTGTCTTAAACGACGAACTCAAACTTCGGAAGAGCCGCAGCACCTCCCGCTGGTGAGTGCCAGCCAAGCGCGTTTCAAACTATCTGACATCGATTGCTCGTGTCTGTCATTCATTTCCGGCGACCGATTATTCAGGTCTAATATCAAAATGGCGGCAGTAGCAGCGACAAATCCTTCGCAGCTTTTACCTCTCGGTATGTGCGACTTTCGTTTTAATTGATTGTTTGCTTTGTTGGATTAAGTTTGTAGTTGTTGTAGTAGGGAGCATTGAGTTCCATGTAAGTCGCATTCAAACCTTAGTACTTTTAATTTTATTGGACACACGTGTACACAAACGGTTTATAGGCATAATCGTTGAAACATTTTATTTAATTCAAATGAAGCGTAGGATATAAACTGAAATCAGACCCTACAGTCAGTATGGGTGAATTCTGTTAAAGTGCCTGCATCACTGTGTCTGTGTCCGAATTCGCACCCATAGTCATTCACAATTAGGCTAATGTTATCTCATTAATTGATGTGCCTTTCAAGTATATTAATTACGAGTTACAAACACATGTATGACCAAGCGTCATCACGACTAAAGTCTTTTTTACAAGTGTGTAAACTCAGAATTCTAGATGATAGACGACAGTTGCTGAGCTTTGAAGTTTGAAGGGGCGTGTTGATTTGAAACATTGTAAAATGCAATTCTGTATGAATGATTTTGCAAATTGCAGTTATTTTTAGAGATGCGATTTTTCATTAACAAAAATATTTAGTTTTGATACCAATTATAAATAAGTGATAATACATTATAATACATTTTGAATTCAGATGTACTTATTTTGGTTTATTGTTCGTAATATAACTCTCGTGTAATGGAAATAATTTGTTTTATTTGGGCTATCTAGCCTATTTTATGTTTCTATCTTAAATGCATGACACGATGAATGCCCCTTCATGGGCCCTGTCCCAGTTGGAACCCGCTAAAGCCCAAAGTATACTTTTTTTTTTTTTGCACATATGCTAGAGCAGGGATTTTCAATCTTTTAGATGCCACAAACCACCAAATAAGATCATCATCATGCGAGGGACTCCTATCCTAAAATTTAAAAAAGATCTATACAGTTTCTTGTATAAAAAAATAACCCATTTGTACTGTAAAAAATCATTAATAATTTCAAAATATTACTTTTGTTTCATGTACATCACAAATATAGTTTTTCTCATAAATACTGTACTGTTAGATTTGTTAATTTACTTATGTTCGTATTCTAATTTAATTTGTGTGTGTATATATATAGGCCTATATATATGTATAGGCAATTAGGCATATATAACTGCTGTCAAAATTCAAATTTTAAATGTTTACTAAGATCCTTCTATTATCTATTAAATCCCACAATAATATTTAAAATGTAAGTAAGCTTAATATAAAGCCTATACAATCATCATTTATTGGGTACTTTCAATTGGGAGGGGGATGTCCTGAACCCTAACCCCTAAATTTCAACTTGTGAAAATTATATTGAAATATCTTTTTCAATTTTTTCCATTGTTGTTTTTAAAAATATATTTTTGATTTCTTTTAAAAAGTAAAGTAATAAAAAAAAAATCATGAAACTTTGTTAAAAAATGTGTCCCTCATTCTCATGAATATCGTCATTACAAGGATTAAACTTGATAATACCGATGTTGAATTATTTTTAGGGACCAACTCCGTTTCTTTATCCATGTTGCTAAATAGGACATTTGAATGTGTCACATACACACACATACAGGTTGGACCATCGGCAAAGCCTTACAACTGCTACTGATAGAATGTGCACTGTAGCGTGATACTACTTCTCTCTGTAAATGCGGGTCTTGGAGACATTTTAATCGTTCACAATCTAATATTGTCATATCACACGCACCTTCTTGTCACACAACTGTCTGTGACTTCTCTAATTATACAGCAATTTTTTTGTTGCAAACTCCAAATATAATTAACTCTAAAATTAGTATAAATGTCAAACTTGTTGAAGATTAAATGATACATTTGCAGTTCATAAACCCTTTGAACTATAGGCGTAACCGTGACAGCCGATATAACTGCTTTATTATTCACCGTTTCGGAAAGTGAAACACATTGTGAGATAATGTGTGTCTTTGCATCTGGTAGCTTTTACACATTCTTAACAGTATGCATTGCATACTGCAAACATCACACAGCCTCAGTCTCACACTACTTCAGTTGTCTTTGATTGTGTTTGTCATGACTTGTATGATGTCTTTCAGAGCTAGTGGATAAATGCATTGGCTCTCGGATTCACATCGTCATGAAGAACGATAAAGAGATTGTGGGAACTCTGCTTGGTTTCGACGACTTTGTCAGTATCCTTTAACTGCTGGGAAAAACCACTGACACATAATATTTTAGTATTAGATTTAACTTAATTAAGCAAAATACAAATAGCCAATAATACAGGTACACATTCACTTATTTGTCCAATAAATGTAAGAGACTCTCTTACATTTGTTACAATGCCATTGTTACTGTTTTAATTAAGGGTAATAAAAAAGCAAATTACTTCTCTAGCAATTCTACTGACATGATGTGAAGAAAGAGAAGGTGTATGGAATTTAAAGTGTGGCAGGAATGTACTAAAGATTCTCATTTCATGATGTAATGCATTCTTTGTGATGTTTTCTTGATTCTTTTAATCAGACATGGTCCTTGAGGATGTGACAGAGTTGTAAGTAGATGTTCCTACCCAAAACATGTCAAATATATGCAAAATAATTTTTTACCCTATTTATGCATCCAACTTCTTTGTCTTAAACTTCACAAACATACAACTAAATACACATGATATCAAAAATATTCTAATGTAGGCTAGATGTTTCTCTGGGATATTTGGGGGCCAGACACCATGGATTCTTATTAACAGGGTTCAAACAGAGTTTGGAAAATCCCAACAAATTTTAATCTCCTTAAAACATCCAGTGTTAAAAAGAAGAAAAAAATGGAACATTTGAAATGAAAGAAATCCTGTCTTCACTTGAGGTTACCTTGTGTTTCGTGAGTGTCTTTGCTTTGTTTCCCCTAAAAATGGCATCCACCTGCCTTGTCTCCAACATGTCAGTGTACGTTTCAAAAGCATAATTGAAATTTCTGAAATACATGTTCACGTTTACATTGTTCAGGTTATATTAAGTAACCCCATGGGAACCTTATACTTATATTTTATTATAAGGTGATACTATATTATATATTTATATTCAAAAACTTATTTGGAGTTTAGTGTACATTGTTTTCAAGGTGTAAGGAAAATATACCTCTTTTTGTGTTGTCCCACATTTTTAGAATGATGAAATCAAGTATGTAATTCGATAATCATTTTGCAAAAATGTATGAAATTTACATTTTTGAAAACTTAAACATTATTTGTTACTGAGCCATAACTAAAGTTATTGTTGTGTCACAGTGAAATCACTCCAGAGGGAAGAAGAATCACAAAACTGGATCAGATTCTGCTCAATGGCAATAACATCACAATGGTATGATCATTGAGTTCTTCTTTAAATCATCATCTTTAAATATCAATCCACACTTTATGAATTGACAACATTTGCTTTGAGATAGATTTAGTGTATGAATATTGAATATGCATACAGGTGATATGAGTAAAGCTCTTATGCAAGTTTATTTTGTTTAGTTATAGTATTTTGCTTAATTTATGTGTAACCTGAATTTATCAAACATTTAAGCCCCAAAGAACTCAGTCTCATTAATTTTACAGATTTGTAATTAAAGATAGATCTTTTGAATGTGTTTCCATCCACCTATTTTTATTCACGCTGGATGGAAATGCCAAGATGTGCATAAATGTAAAAAATGCGCATTAAAACAAACGTATGCACTCAATTCAGTTGGGAGTTTGATTGACAGGCTATCTGACCAATCATAATGCCGAATCTACCATTTTGTCTGACAAACAAACAGGAGTTAAGTTGATTAACGTCGGTGGACTTCAACCTGAAATGTTGTGTACAGATGTCTTTCCGTGGTTGAAACAACATACCTTCTGATGTTCATGCATGTTTATTTTGTGCGATAACTAGTAGGAAGAGGTGATCAGTTCACGTTCCGCTTGAACTGAGGCGCCACAGCGATCTGTCACGACACATTAATGAGCCACAAAACCATATTTATTGTTTGAATTTCTTTCTGAAACTGCTGAAATTTTCATACCAAAACTAACGTGCTCTGTTTTGTCTGTGTCCTCTGTTGCACGATGTATTTTAAACTGCGTGTGAACATGATGTGTGGCATGAGAGCACCATTGCTTTTCAGACATATCAACAGTAACTAAAGGTCAATTGAGGTGGATACATTTTTTTATCCATTAAGACGACATGCACATAAACTATGATGGATTCACATTTACTGAATAAATCCCTCAATGCACAACAACAAACTCTGAGGATGGGATTGGATAACTGGCCTAACCAACAGACCAATCCCAAACACCAGCATCCGAACGCAAGATAGCACAAACAGCGTTTATGGCGTTTCATCTGCGTATTATGAGGCACAAGTCATTTTATGATGAATGAAAAAAAAGAGCCACAGTTTCTTCTCCAATTGCAGCAATTTCCATTCTTATTGCAGATAATAATTAAAAGAAATACTTTGCCTAGATCTATAAAGGCTATAGAAAGACTAATTATTAACCCATTGCAAATTTCATGTTGTTTGTTTTGTTACATCTGTCGAAATGGACCATATATTCCATTTCATAACATTACCAAAACTCAACACAATAAAAAATTGCATTAATAGATGAACGCTAATCAACATGGCACTTCACTTTGTTATATGACGAAACCATGTGTTTCTGCTGTTTTCCAGTTGATTCCAGGAGGAGAAGGACCAGAAGTTTGAGAAACGTGTAGAACATTACAGAAAATAAATGTACAAATTATGTTCCTGTTTCATGGAAGAATTGGATCACTTTTTTTTTTTAAAGAGACATTTTCATTTCATGAGGGGAGTTTTTCCACATTAGTTGTTTTATTCTTTAAGTGATCCAAAATGGTTTTGTAAACATTTGTTGCTTGTTACAATAAAACAAATAAAACTAACTGGACTGTGTTGGAATTCATTGTATAACAGCATTTTGTGTTGTATTCCTGAAATGGAATATGTAAATAAAGAAACTGATGATCTTTTGTGAAATCGTTTTTAATGTTTTTTTGTTTTTGTTTTTTGCTTTAAGAACATGTCCTACGAGTGAATTTGCTATTAGGTTTTCCTTATTTCATTTTGTACATGCTGAAATAGATGTACATGTAGCTTTGAATTCAACTACCACTGTGACTAATTTAACAAGTTTAGTAACAAACCCATTTAAAAGATGCGTCTACTGTCAAGTGTCATGCCACTACTGTATCTAGAATGTCAAAAATGAGGAAAAGAAATGAGAAATTCTTAAAACTGGTCTAGTTGTACAACTGTATGTATATTAAGGTTCCAGTAAGTATCTGTCTCAGTACATGGATGGCTTCTCTTCTCCTTTAGGGTTTGTCACTTTCTCCAGGTTCTTGCTGATGACGTCATATAGTTCAGCCTGAGTACAAACAACAGAAATCTGAATATACAGCTGTACAGATGTTTCCACAATTATAGTGATGCATTCATAAAGGCCATATATTTCACTTGTGTTGTAGCGTTTCTCGTTTAGAAGCTGTTTGCTAAATAAATAAATGTAAACAACTCACGTAGAATCCGCGTATATCAAGCATAATCACTCTGATCTCAGAATATGCTGCTTCATCCTTCTCGTGCACCAGAGAGCGATAATCCATCTATCAAAAGAACATGTCCTTTATTATTATTACACAAAAAGGGCATGAAAGTGACTTGAAACCATACGAGGTCAATGTGTAAATCAGGCCTGTTTCATGAAGCCAGTTGTAGTTGCTACCCAGGTAAGTTTGAGATTAGTTAGAGCAAAACCAAAACTGACCAATCAGTTGTGAGTAAAGTGACATGACTGATGTAATAAAGCCACTCTCCTAGCCTATCTCTTGCTCCAAATTAAAGCAGTTTACAGTGAACACATTTTAAAGACAAAATTGCCAATCTTTTGCTGCTAATTATTATATTTACATTATGAATTATATTTTTTATTATCTTAGATAAATTGACAATATTAAAACGTTGCATTTCAATTAATATAAATATATACATACACATACTACATAATATAAATAATATATAAATCATTTTGAATTGTTTAAACTTAGACATTTTCTTTTGAGCTCTTTGTGAACATATACCAAATAAAATTTAAATTATTTAAACTTGCATTGATATAGTCAGACATTTTCTTTCAACTGCCTTCTCAAACATTTGCTGCAGCAGCAGTATTTATTCCTGGCTTGTAAATGCATTTAAATTCATGATATTTTTCATAATGATCGCTTAATCTTTAACAGAGAAATGAATTTGGATCGACTCGCGAGAACAGAATCAAACTGACACTCTCCATGATCCATGTGGTTGGATGTTCTCGGCACATCACATGTTCAGGTGCAAGCTTTATACATGCTAGTTTCCATGACAGAGTTCAAGATAAGTCTTTTCATTACTACTGGGGCTGCCAGTTTGCTAAGTTTCAAATGATTGTTAAACAGCAAGCACAAACTATGAAAGAGCAGCAGCCCTTTCAGCACTTTCAGCACAGTCAGTGTCCAAATACACTCACTCGTTTTCATTCACTCCTTCAAGAGCGTATATTAGTGGATTAATGTAGGAATAGTAAATCAGGGTATAGGGGGTGATTCCGTTGCTCAGGTTGGATTTGCATGGTTTGTCAACTCTAAACCAATTCTGAAACTCAGAGTTTGTACAGCTAGCTTCATGCAACAGGCCACTGGTTTATCCCTAAACAGTTCATATGCAAATCATGTAATAATCATGTATTATTTTAAAGCAAAAAATTAAGATAAAACTTATTTATTAAATGAAATAAATAATATACATTTAAATAATTAAAAAGGATTTCATTGCTGTGTACACGCCTTTTCATTTTCTTAAAAGGTGGGGGAGGGTGATGTTTAATGTGTGTGAAAATACTAAAAATACTTTAAAAACCCTGAGAATATGATATTGAAAGGCCTATTTAATAACTGTGGCTATACACAAAAGTTTACACTAATAAGTGGATTGGATAGGTCACTCACCACATGTGTGTCTTTGGAAGCTTTGGCCACTGCATCACCTCTCTCTGAGAAGTACCTGCAGATAAACACACTTTGATTACCAACATGAATAAACGAGGACAGTGTAAAACATGTAAACAATGAAAGCTTGTTTCCGCCACAGAATATAAAAAAAATAAAAGGCTAATTGTGGACTTTTTTTCTCACATTTGCAAGAAACAAAAAGTCACAATTATAAGATTAAAGTTGCAATTGCAAGAAAAAAGTTGCAATTAATTTTTTCCCTTTTTTATTACGTGCCTGAAACAAGCTTCCATAGTATGCATATTCAATGAACTGAAATAGTTAGGAATTGCGCATACTTGTTAATGTTGGTCTGAAAACCCTCCACCTTGGTCTTCACAGCAGTAATTCTCTCAAGGATTTTTTCCTAAAATTTCAACCAGTCATGTGAACAATTCAGAAGCAAAAACATTATGTGCCATAGTCGACCATAGTCTATAACGCTGTCTATAAACCAGCAATCTTCAATTAAGAATTAAGGGTTAATAACCTGAATTGCAACTCCAAAATCATTTCCATCTTCAATTTTTGGAATCAGATGAGCAATCCAGCAAGAGACCTGAAGAGAAGTAAAGTAAAAAGCTGCTAAACTACAGTCTTGGAAAATGCTGAAAACGTATCGACGAGTCACTTACAGTGATGCAGGTCTCCTTCAGAGCCATTATCTCCGGTTTTACAATATCCAGCAACTTTACAATCCGCTCATTTCCTTTGATGAAGCCACACTTGGGAGCTGCCACAAGAAAATGTAACATTACAACAATATTCAATATTTACAGTTAAGGTTTGAAAAGCAGAAGCACTTCCTATTTTATCTAAATTTCTTTGTACATTACCATCACTCTGGTAAAAATGCGTTTTCATCTAATCAGTGCATAACACTTTTACCCACTTTTTTTTAGCAAATTCTCCAGTCATACTCTTTTGTTGATTACCAGGTATTGTCTGGAGCTGTTAACTTCATCAGTGTGTTTTCTTTCTAACCAGCATTCAATGGTATCACATCTGTCGGACTGCTACAATAATCTACCATCATGAATATATGCTTTTCATTTTCTCTTTTCACTTATTTTCTGTCACTATTCACAAGGAAGGTGCACAAAGTAATTTCACTATGGTATAAAAAAATCCCCAAAAAGTACCCCATCTATGGCAGCACTCCAACATGTGGTGTGGATGACTTTACTTACCAGTTAAATCTCACTTACGTGAGTGTGTGTGTGTGTGTGTGTGTGTGTGTGTGTGTGTGTGTGTGTGTGTGTGTGTGTGTGTGTGTGTGTGTGTGTGTGTGTGTGTGTGTGTGTGCAAAATTACCTTTCTTCTTTTTCTCATCATCTTCATTTTTATCTGTCTCCATCTCCTATTAAAATATTTGAATAAATGTTAGGGTTAGGGACATCTATTTCTAGAATTATTATGAATTCTGATCCGAATGCCAACCTCCTCCTCTGCAGCAGGGGGGTCAGGAATGGGAATATCCAGGGGTGCATGGAGAGACGAGAGGTCAGTGATACTGAACTCACCCCCCTAAAACCATATAAGAGAAGCATTTTTCATTTCACTTGTTGCTGGAGTAAAATTTCTCAACTGGTAACCATGGGCAGCAAAACCAAGGTCATGAGTTAATTTCCCAAGGACACACATACAATCCTGACACATGGATATCTAAAGGTACAGGTCACTTAGGACAAAAGCATCTGCCAAATGAAACAAAAAAACAAAAGTACCTTCAGCAGGTTGTCAAGCTGTGAGATCTTCAAAGGTATGTGGTTGGAGAACAGCTCTTCTGCCTACCAATACAATGAATATTGTAAGCACAAACAGCCACAGTGCACGATCTCAAATATATGTGTATTATTTCAAGTGAATTCATACCTGCTTATACAGTGACTGGCGGTAGTTTTCTATCTGGATGAAGATAACACAGATTAACAATTAAAACTGAAATTTTAGGTTGTCTTTGTCCATAAAAATGATCGCGCCTTCAGGTAATGGCCGATGTTTACTTTCACTTTCAACATTTGTGGATGAGGAAGTGTGACTCAGGTTTTTTTAAATTTATTTATTAGAGCGATTTCCAGTTTTATTTTACTGTGTTTTATTTTCAACAATCATTAAACAATCAACAAAGAGCCCTTTAAATCTTCTTAGGAGTCATACTGCCACAGCTCAAACAGACGCAAACGCGTTTACTTTAAATTTGTTCGACTCTGTTGACAGAAATCTATAAAGATGAACTTACCCTCACTGCATTATCAGAGTTTATCTTCAGTACTTTAGCTCTAGACATAATGAAAGCAATTCTTCGTTATTTTCAGAGGAAAATATCACAGTACACTTAGCAGCAGACGTTCAGGTGGCTCGCGCAATTCACTTTCACTTCGCGTTCGCGATACTTTCGATTTAATAATGACGCCCACAATCCACTATTAAATGATACAGTGAAGTAGGCTTCACGTTTTTTTCATCACCGTTATTATTATTATTATTAAAAAGTAAAAAGTATTTACGTTTTTAGATTAACGTGTTTAGCATTGCATATTTAATTTACACATTCCTCATTATTTTCATTTAAAAAGCGCCGTTTTGTGCACACACATGCCAGGCAGGCGCCCACCAGGACGCTAGGGGTGCCCAAAACACCACTTTGGAATTAATTTTAATAGTTTATTTCTGTATCTTACATAGCCTTCATGAACACGTTTTAACCATTAATAGTTAAATGAAATAAAATTAAAAATGGTATATTATAGAGAGTGATAAGTAAAAGTGAACCCATTCCTCCTTTACTGTACAAAATAAAGCGCAAAGAAGAATAACATGAACAGTGAGTAGATGAAGCTGTATTTCACACACACACACACACACACACACACACACACACACACACACACACACACACACACACACACACACACACACACACACACACACACACACACACACACACACACACACACACACACACACACGTTGGTCTACTCATTATCATAATGGTTTTTATACTGGACAAACTGTAGGCTATTATTCAATTCCCCAAGACTAAACCTCACTGAAAACTTTTTGCATTTTTACATTTTTAATAAAACATTGTTTAGCATGTGTTTCATGCCATTTTAATCCCTCAGGAAATGTCCACATAAACAACGTTTATGTTGTAGCCTAATCAGTGGCATAACGTGTACTGCTGCCACTGTAATGTCAAAATAGCAGAGTAATGCGTACCTCACCATGGATGTTATGGAGTCCACAATCAACATATTGGCAAGTTGATAGATTGAGGACTCCTGACCGATTTTTGCTCTAAAACAGGCCCTGAATGACAGTTGTGCAGGAAACGTAAATCAGTTTGCTCACAACCTGTTAAATCTTTGAGAGAGGTGGTTGATTATTATGTCTATTAGCCTTAAAAATGTTGACTCTGAAATAACGTTCTGTGTTGGACAGGAGCTCTTCTTCAAAAAACTAGTCATAATGACATTTCATTCTTCTGACTCTCAGATTTTCGAAAGTTGTCTGAGATCCCCATTTTTCTGCGAGCGTCTGTGCCTTCATCTTTGCCTGGTCAAAAGCGGCACAATACTCAGACAAGCTCTGAATGGTGTTGTCCAGCAATGCCTTCTGCATGTCAGCGTTTGCAGCTCGAAGCATTGTAGATACAGCATTCACACTCTCAGTGCTTTCATTACATCCACATAGCAACAATGGATTCATATCTGAGGACCAGCGGGTGGACAGTCGCTTCAGTGTGACACCCGAGTGAGCTGAGGGCTCTGTGGAGTCGATGCCAGTGATTATGGCCCAGGCCCACCTTATAATACTGTGGCCAAAAAACACATGTACAAATGTTCAATGGTGTCATGGAACTGTGACACTTCTGGAATGTTTTTTTACTGCATCATTCAGCACTAGGTTCAGGTTATGTGCCGCACAGTGTATACGTTGCAAGTGTCTCTTTTTCCCGGATCCTGGCCTGCACTCCCGCAAAGACGCCATTCATATTCGCTGCTCTGTCGTATCCCTGCCGTCGTCATTTAGAAATATCAAGGCCATTTTTCGTATGCTGCATAATTTTGTTTTCTCAAATCCGAGAAAAGCTTCAGCTACTTTGATATCGATAGCTATGTGTTCAGCAACTATGGTGACATATCTGTAGGTAAACTTGACCAAGTTGGTATCGCTTGGACAGGGCTTGTGTGGTTATTGAAAAAATGGCGCTTGGTTGATTTTAGTCATAATCTCCTGCTGAACACGCTGTGACAAAATATAAATTAGCTTATTTTTGATAGAGGGACTGAGGTATTTAATTGACCCCTTGGGCCGTTTGATCTCCTCTTGCAGCACATGAGCATGCGAATGTGTGTGGAATAACTGAAATATTAAGTTCAAATCTGAGCGTTCGGCTGACAAAAAAAGTTTGGGACATCTGGCTCTTAGAGTTCTGTGTTTGCTGAGAGAGAAAAACCTGCCGACCGCCTCTGGAGGAGAAAGAAATAATGACGAGGCTCAGCTGTCCTTCGCACACCGAAAGCAGACAGAAGCCAGATAGAAAGCTAAATGAAAGACAAATAAAATGAAGCAATTGAATTTAAAAGGATAAAGGAACAACCATGGGAGCCGAGCCATGAAGTGTACTAGTGAAGATAAAGCAAAAGATTACAGCACCTGGTTACTGGTTACATTAATTACTTAATGTTAATTCTATTCTGTTTTCCTTGTTACCTGTGTTATTGTTATTATTGTTGAGTTGTTTATGTATTTCTGATATGTAGATATATATTGTTGACCAAATAAAAAAAAAGAATGTTTCCAAAAATATGATTCCTCTCACTGCTGTTTCCCCATTTGTCCAATAGCTAAAGACTGTCACATGAAACTGTATTGGCAGAGGACCAATTACTTACCAGTAAGATAAAGGCAAAGTCTTAAAATTCCATTAAGGCCCTTTTATGAGTACATTTTACATGCTCCCTACAGGGCGAATAGGGCCTATAGAGTGGATAATATCATGAGCAAATTACACTTTGTTCAAGCCTAATATAGTTTATTAGCTTTTTTCAGTGATCTTGCAAACATTGTAACTAAAAGTCTCAAGTTTATTTGTAAGTGTATCCATTTATACTTCAAACAGATATGAGCAAACACATTTATTTTATTACTTGTTTTTTATTGTTTTAATTGAAGCATTATGTTTGTTACATTACGTGACAGACATCATATTATACTTAATAAAACATTCAAGTCAGAGATTCTAGTCTTCATTATCTATTCACAAAAACATAAAAAGGATAAAAAAGAACAGTAAACCATTTTAGAGGTAAACAAGACTTAAAATATTGATGTCCTGAAGTGTGAAAACATAGGTCTCTCTTTCCATTTAGCCCCTCCCCTCTCTCATCTCTCCTCCCCTCTCTCCTCCCTCCTGCTGATCTGTTTACTTTGTTTCCAAGGTGATCAGGACCCAGGATAAGGACTTGGAGGAGTCATGGGCCATTCCCAGGCGGTCTCCCATCCAAGTACTAACCAGGCCCGACCCTGCTTAGCTTCCGAGATCGGACGAGATCGGGCGTGTTCAGGGTGGTATGGCCGTAAGCGAAAGTCTCAGCCAATAAGGAGCTATTTAAAGAAGGGACACCGGGGCTCAGCCCGCATTCACACACGTCCCAGGCAGGATCTGAAAGACAAACAGGAAAAAACAAGTGTTTTCATGTAGCCTTGAACATGAAACTGAGAGGACTCGTGTATTTATGTATTTTTTTCAGACAAATGGCCCCAATCTCTGACTCCCTTCACCCATGCATTATTGTAGTGGGGTGAACTGCGGTCTCCAAATAGCCAGCAGGTTCACAGTATGGTTCCACGTGATTAAAACGAGTAAAAACAGGAACAAATTTAAACCCAATAAAATCAACCATGTAAAACCAACTAGAACAAATGGTGTTCATTTAACTTGAATTAATGGTATTCAGTTAACTTGAATTACTTAAGTTATCCTACATTTAAAGCTGCTTGTTTAGTCTATATCACATTGGACGAAATCCATTGGTCAGGTTAATACAACAATGTGTAATAATTGTATCTTTCTTCACTGACTTAGAAAAGACAACAGGAACGGCATACACTATAACCATAGACAGTAAAAGAAATGGACACAGGGACCCCCTTGATTTCAACGGAGAAAAGTGAAGCCCATTAGAGTGTACTGCGCAGGCTCAAACTGAGCTTGACGACGTAGATGTGACGTGAGCAACCTGTCTGACAGTTGTAAATCTTCTAGTAGCTGTGCCAAGACAAATCTGAATCACCTAATCTTGCAGAGATGGCGAAGCGTGACCTGGAGCAACTTAGAAAAAGTTAACAAAAGGTGTCATACCTTTCTACGGTAGCAAACACGCAGTAGGCTACTCTATGGGCTTTTCTGCATTATGAAGCTTACAGAATATTAGTAAAGGCGGCACAGAACATGTAGGCTATGTGATAGGCTAACTATTTCAGTAAACAGAAACTAGAGAAAAGCTTGCTCCTCCCTACCATATTTATAACATAGCATGTGCCACTTGTGGAAACACACCTGACCTAACCTCATTTGATGGAATATCCGAGCTCTTTCCAGTGCAAAATCTGCAATACTCACCAGAACGCTCTAAGCAAGTTACGCTATCTGCCCCCAAGTTGTCTGCAATCACAACTTGAACAGTACACTTCACAAACGCTGGATCTTACTTTTGTAAGAGTACACATAGCACAGGCTGCACACAAGTATGTGTAAATGTAGGCCTACAAAACAACATCATAAATAGTGTTGACACCAAAACAAGGTATTGCTATTGAGACCTGCAGGCGGCAGTAATGCGCGACATGTGCAAAATAATGACAATGACGTCACGAAGAAGAAGAGAACGCTGCTGTTATCCTGTGTATTTCGAGTCCTTACTTCCTTACGAAGTGAACAGTCAAATATTTATGTTTTAATCTGTTTGATTTAACTATTGACATTTCATATTAACTACTGCAAAAGGGAAACAACACAAAGGTAATTATATTATTCTGTGAATTTTAATTTTTTGACGAAGCCGCTGTGATCAACGATTGATGGATTATGTACATTGGATTATTATTATTATAAACCTTCCTTTGCTGGCCCTAGATTGTGAGGCTTATAATATAAAAATCTAGAAAGAATCATTCCTAGAGTGTTTTTAGTTGGCAGTTTGTTGTGATTTGTTTGAACCTTGTGTCTTTTCTGTTACTTTGCATTTTCAATCCATCTTCCTAAAAAAGGGAGACATACACAGACACAAAATACACACATTCACATTCGCACATTTATACCCATAAACAATTTGGTGTCTCCAATGCACCTGTCCTTCACATAGAGGTCCTTCATGTCTTTGAATTGTATGGGGTAAATGTGCACCCGTTAGAAACCCCACATCAGCAGCACTGGGTGAACATGCAAGCATGCCTCCTCCTCCTTGTTTAATTCTTTATGCAATTGTTCAGATTTATTTAAGTTATAATGGCTAATCTAAGAGAAAACAGTTTCACCAAAGGGTAGTGCATATTATTTACAAAACCCAGAATAATGAGATGGCAAAAAATAGAGTAATGTCCAACACATACACTACCTATCAAAAGTTTGGAGTAATTTGAAAGAAAAAAGTTTTTTATGCTCACCATACTTGCATTTAATTTGATTAAAAATACTGTAAATCAGCAATGTTGTAAAATATTGTTACTATTTAAGATAATTTATTACTGTGATGGCAAAGCTGAGTTTTCAGCAGCTATTACTCCAGTCGCCAGTCACATGATCCTTCAGAAATCATTCTATGCTGTTTTGGTGCTCAAGAAACATATTATTTTCAAGTTTAAAAACAGTTGTGCTGCTTAATATTTTTGTTAAAAACACACATTTTCAAGGTTAAAAACAGTTGTGCTGCTTAATATTTTTGTTAAAAACACATTTTCAAGGTTAAAAACAGGTGTGCTGCTTAATATTTTTGTGAAAACACCACATACAGTACCATTCAAAAAAAGAAAAGAAAACACTTTTATTCAACAAGGATGCATTAATTGATCAAAAGTGACATTTATACTAATATTACAAAAGATCACAGGTTCCACAAAATATTAAACAGCAAAAACATTGATAGTAATAAGAACTGATGTAATTTTAAGAACTGTAATAACTGATTATAGCATCAGTAATAATTGATAGTAATTGAACACCAAATAAGAATATTAGAATGATTTATGAAGGATCATAAATCAGCCTCAGTCAGTCGAAATGATCCTCCAACATCACTGGAGTAATGGCTGCTTATAATTCAACTTTGCATCACAGGAATACATTTTAAAATATATTAAAATAGAAAATGGTTATTTTTAAGATGTAATAATATTTCACAATATCATTGTTTTTGCTGTATTTTTGATATTTTTTCAAATAAACGCAGCCTTGGTGAGCATAAGAGACAGTGATAAAATCTGTCTTTTTTTCCCCTTTGGGTTTTTCTCAGATGGGGGAGGTGGAGTTGTCCTGTCTGGCTTATGCCAAAATGTTCCTACATGCCAGTCAGTTTCCACGCTGCAGTGTGAACGGCCTGCTGTTGTCCTCCAGTCCAGCAGGGGGAGCTGTGTGTATCACAGACTGTGTGCCGCTGCTCCACTCACACTTGTCTTTGGCTCCAATCACACAGCTCGCTCTTACACAGGTAACTACACCTCTAATCAATGTTGGCAGTGGAAAACTAGCACAGCGAGAGAAAAGTGGAGATAGGGTTAGAAAGCATGAAGTTCGCGGTGTCAGAATGCCAGTCTGTCAGTCAAGTCTGAAGCAAGATGCAATGACAGACAGTCTGATTGATTGCATATAAAAAATAAACATTAAATGTCTTGAGAATGATTCGTTACAAAAGTGTGCATCAGATATGCTTAACACGGAACCTCGAACGTGTGTGTGTGTGACACGCTAGAACCAACCTCATTGGTTCTTGTGCATCACACGCACACACATTTGAGCTGCTTTTTTTCCTTTTAATGGCAGTTGGCAAACCCACTTGAAGGTGCATAGCATCCCCTACTGCACGACACCTGGCGTAAAATAAAGGATCTGGGATAGGAGGGCCTATACGGATCAGTTAAAAAATGCAGTTAAAAAAAAGACCCAAGTTTGGTTTGAAGATGAAAAAAACGTTCCAAGCACAATGTTCTCTCACCATTCCTGATTTCTAACACACACTCTCAGCATTCGGAGTGGTCTTGCTGCTATCAGAGCAGAAAAGAAAGCTGCTGCTCTCTGTGTGTTTAGTCACGTTCATATATAAATTGAGCGAGCTTATTTTGTCCATTAGATTGAAAGATCTGAAAAAGCCCATAGATTTACCTGTCCATAGACCCTCCCCTTGAAGAAATCAGGAGAGAAGTGGTTGAAAGTGGACAAAAGTCACTGATTAAAACACCAGGTGAAAATCGGTATGTGTCTCCCTCTGTCTACTTGTGACCCAATCGATCAAAACGCATCTTAATACCAGGTGTAAACGGGACCAAGAATATCAAGTTCAGTCAGTGGACTAAAACTTATTGGAAGCAGCAGATTTGGGACAGATTTTTTTTTCTCAATGTGTAAAGGTTTACTAGAAAAGATAGAATCTGAATCTTGCTCTTTTCTTTCACAGAAGAACAATAATATATGTTTCTAAAAACAACACTGTAAAAATAAGTACAAAAAATGACTACACTCTCAAAAATGAAGGTCCAATAGGGGGTTTTCGCAGTAATGCCATAGAAGAGCCATTTGTTCCGTTTCATAACAGTCCTTAAAATATATTTTTTTTCTTGGTGTGAAAAAAAAGGCTCCACAAATGTTAAAGGTTCTTCGTGGAACCACCAATACCAGTAAATAACCTTTATTGATGCATGTAGTATTTTCATAAGTTGAAAATGGAGGGTTAATTTATAACAGCCAATTCCTAAAATTTCTGGATAATGATGATTTTGTATATATTTTTGCTTATTGATTACATGTTCTTCGGAAATATCTAATATCTAAATGTTTTATTGTTTTTTTCCCCCCCGAATGTGACTGCCCAGTTTAAAAGATTTGAAGAATGATGTTGAATTACCTATATTAGCACCATTATTCTGTTCTATTCCTCATTTGAAAGTTACTTTGGATAAAGGGGTTTTCTACATGAATCAATGTAAATGTGATGACATTAATATGCTGCTCTAGAAGTCTAGAATTCATGATGATATTTCCTGTTGTAGGTCGATGTTTGGTGTGCACAAACACAGCAAAGGATTGTGGGATATTATCAGGCCAACGCTTGCGTGTCAGACAGCAGGTACTCCTTCATCTTTTCTTATTTTTTGAGTTCCTTATTTTTCCACTGCATTTCACCTTCTCTTACTGTCTTTTTCCAGCCCTACACCCTGTGCATTGAAGATCGCAGAGAAGATCTTCGAGCAGTGTAACAATGCCGTGTTACTCATGGTAATTTTTTTGGAAATTGACTTATGGAAAATGTCACCTTGTTACGAAAGTTACTAAGAAAAGTCTCTTTTAATTGGAAAAAATGTTTGCCTCAGATTGACGGAGAAAAGATGTTTCCAGGCTGCCGTGTTCCTCCGATTGTGATGTATGAGCGCAAAGACGCTCGCTGGGCACTCAAAGACAAACACACGTAAGAAAATCTCAAAGAGTGTGCTGCGTTGTTTTTGATGATAATGTTGTAGTGCAGCTTTTAATGACATGTGTCTTCATTAGAATAATGCTTCGGCAGTGGGAAGAAACCTGTTCCGTAGTTAATCAGCTGATCAGCTCTGGTGATCAGGCACTATTGGTGGATTTTGACAGCCATTTGGATGACATCACAAAAGATTGGACCAATCCGAAACTCAATGCCAAGATCATGGAGCTGGTCTCCCCAGCCAATGGAAATGTTTAACTATACAGACTAAATCAGCTCATGTCATAGTGTTTTCACTTAAATTCGGTTTTTAATATTATTTGACTGTGTATCATGCTTCATTTTGTCATATTTCATGTGATATAAATGAAATATGCTGAAACATTATTTTCTTCTGTTCATTATGATTTGGTGCTTTGATCCTAAAAATAAACACTCACTTACATTAAGGTGGATACAATACAACCAGCATATTTCCTTACTTTCATATTTAAGTCATATTTAAGTCATTTAATAATAAGCTATTAATTGTTGATTTAAAGATCCATCTAAAAATTAAATAATTCTGTAATAAAACTAAAATGTTCTTCTTCAGGTTCTTTCATTACATGGGATTCTCTGTTTTTTTTAGATTTAATAAGAATTTTTACACATCCAGACTAAAATGAAATGTAGAATAGTCTATATATTCAGCTGTATTAATGTATTAATGACTGATGTCATGTGCACTAATCAAGTCTCTAGATGAGCAGGAGATTCCTTGCAGCAAATTGAGAACAAATCAAAGCGCTCAGAGCAGCATGAGTGCCTTTTTAAATTGAAATATGAGAATCTTCGGGTGTGTCTGGAGCTTTTATTTGCTGTTCTGTTCCCTTCTTTTCTTTTCAGCACTGCCTAAGTTTGCATTTCCAAACCTATATGATTTTCCTTCTTCTGTGGAACATAAAAGATATTTTGAGAATTCTCTCTGTGTTTTTGTCCACACAATGAAAGTCAACTGGCACTATTAAATTTAATCCGTTTAAGCCAATCAGAATTCAGGGTTACTATCATGTTAAGTTAGCCTTCTTTCCGGAATACCCTCCAGGAGAGCAAATAATCACACATGCTGAGTAGCAATACAAAGTAAAGATTAAATGGATGAGTAAAGTTGTGAGAGGGAGAGGGGTCAAACACAACAATCAATAAAACAGACCTACAATACACTCGTTATACAGATGTATGAATATTAAAACATACGTGAAAACAAAACCAAGAATTTTGGCCAGTATTTAAAATATGATAAACTTGAAAGCATCTTTGTTAGACAGACACAAAACTCATGAACAAATCATAAGATTAAAAACTATATTTAGAAGATATAATATATTTAATCATGTCAGGCAACTTGACTAATACGTTTTTTTAATATTACTGGGCTACATGAAAGTTAAAATTAATATTTAATGATCTATAAGTGTTTCAGAGTTCTTTTTAAACTAATTATATTGTCAGTTCTACAAATGAACTGGTTCTGTGCATTTATTTGTTATTCAAACTGATAGAAAAGCAGACATTAGTATTACAGCGACTGTCAGTTGAAATGGCTGAGTATATCTGATAGTATCTACTAAGCGATTAAGTGTATCAAAATTATTTCGATAACTTTTTGCCAGCAATGTGTAGAGCTGATGTGTGCAAAGTTTGGTAAAGATTTGACAAATGTACATTTTACATTTTGAAAGACAAATATAAAGAAATATAATAAGAAAATATAAATAAGTTGTTATTGCTTAAAGTAAGGATTCTATCATGTACATTTGTGGAGTCAAAATTGCCATCTCTGTCCCTATAGCTGCTGTTTATGAAATTTGGTAAAGATCAGACCAATGGCCTAGAATGAGTAGGAGAAGTTTTTTTTTTTTTTTTTTTTTTTTTATCAAAAGGGAGAAAAAAATGTAGCCAGATATTAAAACAGGGATATACATATAGTAGGTCTTTGACTCAAGGATTCAGGGGAAAAAAGAAAACAATTCTCAAGATTTCCAGAACATAAATTGCCTTGTTATAACGCCCACACACTTTTAGGGAATGATGATGATGAAGAAAAATAAGTAGAAGAGGGTTCCAGCACCTTTAGTGTTTAACTAGATCACTAAAAAAGATGCATGACACCCTTGATACTTACTTGCATGGTTAATTGTTTTTGTATAGATATTGATGACTAAAGTTGGTATAAGCTAAAACAAGTAGCCTCACACTTGTATTTTTGTCGATGGAATCCAAGAACACTGAAGCTCTCAGTTTATGCCATTAGGACTGAGACAGCAGAGGACAAGACAAGTGACAACAACATTTATTGCCATTGATTAATGTAAAGTGACAAATTTCAATGATACATTAGCGTTATTGGAAGTTCTTTCAAACACTCACAAACTTTAGCTGAAAAGTATTTAAAATGTCTTAAATGTTGAAGTTAGCAGGTAGCCTGGTATGGCAACATGGGAAATGATCAGCAGTTTTGACCATCTCCTGACTCTGGTAAAGTCCGCCTTTGTTCATGACCCCTCCTCGAGCCCCAGTTGGCCCGCTTTGGACCAAGGTATTCAGCTATTGACTAAAGACGTGTCTGAGTATTACTTATAAATATTTAACTGCTATCTGGCTATATATTTAAGCAACTAATAATTGCAGCATTTCCGCTAACTACATACAGTAATGTATTTCTACCAGTTGTCTCAAGCCATTTTCCTCTTCATTTTGATCCTTACTGTTTAGAATGCTGCGAGTGATATCTTATAGGTTTGTTACTCTGATACTTCAACAAAGGTTCAGGGTCACTTCCCCTGTAGGAGACTGGCTGGCCAAACATTTGAGAATTGCAATAGGGTCTCTTAGGGTCTTGACCTCTTCTATCTGCAACTCAACCCATGGGAGAGAGATCTGGAGAGAGAAAAATGAAAATGAATAGTGGTCCCAAACCAACGACTCTAATGTAAAGTGTTTTTTGTTTTTGTTTGTTTTTTGCTGTACATCTCTCAAAAACCGCCTTCTTGTTTATTTGCAATTCATTCAAAACATTCAAACATGCTGCAACACAAATGGTTTTAACATGCAAGATCTAAGTCTCAAATAAGGTTTTGTAATGCACAAATGTGAATGAGATGGTGTAGTCACACTATGATTTGGTTTGATTATTCAAAAATGACTTTGCTGAACTAACACTTTCAATAACGTTTGTATTCCAGGTTGGTGCTAAAGCATTCACTTACAGCACAAATGTAGCATCTGATCTATATACATCCATCATTCGTTCACATAAGGTCTTTACCTTAATGATGATGTGTTTATCAGAGATGTTGTCTCCATCATACAATTCTTCTCCGAAACACAGAATGATCTCACTTTGAGGTTCTTTTCCTCCATTGCGGAAAGCATCCAACTCTGAGAATAGGAAAGAAAATCGTCAAAAATTGGTATTACTGTATAGAGGGAATCAGAACATGAAAGAAACATAGCTAGCTAATGTTTACAGTATGTTTACACTATATAGCCGAAGGAGAACTGACCCATCGTTTTTTCTCCTGTATCTAAAACCAACCTTTTTTTTTATTCCTTGCCACAGTTGCCTTTGACTTGCTCACTGGGGGACTTAGGCTACGTTAACACTGCCAAATATTTCTTTATCCAATTGTAATATGATCTAAATGACTGAATATCCACACTATGTATAGCAACTGTTCAGGTCTGATTTGCGTGTCTCTTTCATTCTCCAAAATATCTGCATTGTTTTCTATAGCAATGCCGTTGTGTTGGAATGCCTACACGCCGTAAAAACAACAACAGCAACATGGAGGCGTTGGGAATACAGTTGTTGTATTACAACATATGTAGCCGGTAGGGGTGTAACGGTACACAAAACTGTTGGTTCGGTACGTACCTCGGTTTTGAAGTCACGGTTCGGTATGGATTCGGTACAGCAGGGGGGGGAGAAAACTAAACATAAAATTACTTATTTGTTTTATATATTAAACAGTGGTTTAATGAACAAATTGTGTCTCTGTCTTTAAATGATTTCAATTATAATTAAAGGTTTCTTGTTGTTGTTTGTTGTTGTTGTTTGTTTGTTTATTTAAAAGGGACCATGTGCAATTAATAACATAAATGTAAACATTTGATGCATTACACCAGAGTTAGCCTTAGGCTAATTTACATCTGCACAAAACTTAACATCTTAAGGATAAATAAAATATTTCAGCTTATGCTGTAAACTATATATAAGGGAGCCCTTACTTGCACATTACTATAATATTAAAGGTTAATAACAGAGCCCAGAATATTATTATATTATTTAAATTCAGTTACTGTTTATTACTAGCCGGAGCCCATAGTCAGCCAGATCCGTGCAGATCCTCAGCAAAGGCCATATCCAGCTAACAAAAACATGTTTTCAGAATGTTTTGCCATTAAGTCATGAAAATGTTCAAAACGTCTGTTTTTTGTAATGTATAAGAAAGTTTTTCTTGGTTTATGTGTACGTTAGAGGCCCTGTTTCCACCTGGTATTAAGATGCGTTTTTGTCGACTGGATGTGGACAAGTGGACGACGCTTACATGTCTCATACTTTGTTATATTGTATTTATCTATGCTTGCAATTAGTGTATTTGTGTTTTTATTTTTACTGACTGTTCATACATGCCATTACATATACTTTAATGTTCATACATGTTTGAACTTTTCGCTGCGGTATCAGAGTACTTAAAGTGTGCTTTAAGTAATAAATGGAAAGCAAAGTTAACCCCACAACTAAAGTTCAAAGTTCTGATTGCTTAGTGTCATGCATTTGGTTTAATTAAAGTCAGTTTATTATACCTGCTTGCCTGTATATTTTATTTGCATAACTTGCATGCATTGTTTGTTCCTTATGCATGTGTCTTGTGACTTTATGTTCTCTTCTCTTCGATTCTCTTTAATGATAGTAACATTTAAAACATGTTAGATGAACGTCCAACTAAAACATTACAAAAATACATTCCATGAACGATGTATAAATACATTTTTTTGAGTTTTTGTGCTAACGTTTTGAGAAATTTTTTAAAGACCAGATAACTATGAATGAACGTTCTTTTAATGTTACTGGAAGAAAGTTTGTTCATAACTTTGAGAGAACCTTGCCGGAATGCTAGCCAAAGTTCTGAGGACGTTCCCTATTAGCTGGGAATCTGCTAAAAGCGCCTATAAGGCCATTTTAAACACAAGATTTTATGCAAACATTCCAAAAACATTCAGCAAATATTAATAGCATCATAAAGACGTTCCAAGAATGTTGTTTTAAGAATGTTTTCTCTTGATGTTATGAGAACATTTAATTAAAAATAACATTGTAAAAACATTCTATGAACATTGTTCTCACAATGTTTTCTCTCAACATTATGAGAGCATTCATCAAGTACAAATTATTGTAAAGTTATTCCATGAACGTTGTACTAAGAACATTTTCTCTTAACATTGGAATAACGTATATTAACTATTGATAACGTTAAAAGAACGTTCCATAAACATTATTTTAAGAACGTTTTGTCCAAACATTTACATAACATTTAAAAAACATTAGTGAGAGTTATATGAAAGTTCCCTCTAGACCTAACAGACCATAGCCACCTTCAACTTCTCCCACCAAATGCCATTGTGATGTATCCAGATATTCAAAGGAGCTGGAAGAAATATATTTAAATGAACAGCCCACAATCTCACTTGTGATGCATCCTGGAATCATAATCACACGTGTGGCAAGAAGAGAACTGGACCCCCGACTGAGCCTGGTTTCTTCCAAGTTTTTTTTTCAGGGGAGGCACGATCCGCCTTTTTTGCCTCCGATACCGATTCCGATACCTGGGACTCAGTATTGGAGTACCGATCCAATCCAATACTAAAATAATAATTTAAAAAAAAGTGACAGATATTGTGCTACAAACCGCGCGCGCGGACGGCAGAGAGGTAAGCGAGCGAGAGACCTTGCGTGTGCAGACAGCGCAACCCTACCACCCCCCCAAGCTAAACTCAAAAGTTGGCAGCTCTGAACTTGAGTTTAACGACTTGAATCTGTACCTCACATTAAAGTATATGTAATGGCTTCAGAAAACCTATAGTACACGAAAACTTTTTAGTGCTCTATAATGTTTTTGTGCCTTTTGGGTTGTATAACAATAACATACGTAGGCTACAATATCGGAATCGGATTTGGATGATCTCATCTGGTCGATACCCGATCCGGCAAATATTGGTAGTATCGGAGCAATACTGATACTGAGTATCGGATCGGCGCACCCCTTTTTTTTTTCTTCCAAGGTTTTGGTTCCTTGCCACTGTGGCCTTTGGCATTTAGTTGGGGACACTTAATTTTCAACAGTATTATTCCAGACATCCCAAGTCTCCCGGAAGTTCCGGGAGTCTCCCGCATATTGATAGCGGCTCCCTGATGCCCGCAAATTAGTTCAAATCTCCCGGAATCTAGAGCTTGCGAGCTCAAAACCGTGTATCGCGCGCAAGACAGAGAGGGAGAGAGCGAGAGACCTTGCGTGTGTGTGCAAATGTGCGTCTGTGCCTCATGAAGCGCATGAACCCCCCCCCCCCCCCCCAGTCAACAAATCCCCAACCCTCTGCTTTACAGCAGAATTTAAATCTGTTTGTATCACTGATCACTATTTTCCTGTTATCACAGTACAGCTTCTTTGAAACAATCTGTATTGTATAAGGCGCTATATAAATAACGGTGATACAGTCTCACTGGTCTAGACGAAGCAGACTAGCAGTATAGTGTAATTTTGCAATCAACCTACACCACGAAACAACACAACCTTGTTTCTGCAACAACTCTCAGCATGTTTTCTACTACAACGTCTGACGTGTTTATGTTTTTCATGGCGTGAGAAAGTAACAAAAGCAGAAAAACTACGCAAATTCCGATCAGAGCAGTCAGACTAAGAAGGATTTCTGGAAATTAGATTTGAATAGGATTTCAAACCATATACACTGAACTAAATTATAAACGCAACACTTTTGTTTGTTTTTTGCCCCCATTTTTCATGAGCTGAACTCAAAGATCTATGACTTTTTCTATGTACACAAAAGGCCTATTTCTCTCAAATATTGTTCACAGATTTGTCTAAATCTGTGTTAGTGACCACTTCTCCTTTGCCGAGATAATCCCTAGGCCCTACTCAATCCGAAGTGCAGAACCACTGAAGTGGGGACTTTAGATGGAGCAGGGCACTTGTGTGTCATAATGAAGCCGTTTGGAAAACACTTGGCGAAGGGAGCAATGTAAGGCCACGTAATTTCTTCATTAGCTTCACATGGATTGTTACCACTACAAAGCTAGGCAGCGACAACAGGAATATCTTATTATACAGTAATATATACAAATAAAAACAAAAAATACAATTAATGTATGCGTGTGTGTGGTTGTGTGTATGTTCCAGATCTTTTGTATTTTGTAGTTTAAGCCAAAGAAGTAGGCTACAGTATAAGGAACACAGGTAACACTTTACAATAAGCTTTATTAGTTAACATTAGTTAATGTATAAACTAACATTAACTAACCATGAGCAATCCATTTATTACTGTATTTGTTCATCTTGGTTAACGTTAAAAATACAGCTGCTCATTGTTAGTTCATGTTAGTTCACAGTGCATTAACTAATGCTAACAAGATTTTTATAAAAGTATTAGTAAATGTTGAAATTAACATTAACAAAGATTAATAAATGCTGTAAACGTGCAGTTCAGTATTAGTTCACTGATGTTAACTAATGAACCTTATTGTAAGTGTTACCGGAACATAGAAATTTGAGTTGACCACTCAAGTAAGTTTTATTCTGGGTTTTCCAGTGCAAAATATTTGCTTGTGAAACACTTACCCTGTCTGAATGTATCCATGTTGAACAGCTGGGTTAAGTCTTGTGCTCTCTCCATTTTACAGGGTCCTGTGGTGGTGTTGTGGGGTCCTCTCCAGAACACCCGTCCCTGACAGAAACGCTTGGCATAGATGCCTCCTCCTGTCAAGGTCAGCACTACTCCCCGCTCCATGAAGGGCAGTAATTTCTTAAGATCATTCAAACGCGGGGCAAGGCTGGGGTCTGCATCCATGTCTAATGGGGGGTCTGGGAGAGGGATTCGATGGAAGCCAGGGCCGCTCAGAGACGGTGGAGACGGAGGGACAGGTGACGGAGGCAGGTAAGCAATCCGAACATCATTACCTCTTACTTCTCGCCGCAGAACCTCCTGACCGACGTAGTGCACGGTTATGTGGAAAGTGTTCAGCACTGAAAGAACAAAAGTGTTTTTAGAAACCATCTGCTGATAGTTTGGTTAAACATGAAACAATTGTGAGATCAGATTGGTTCTACTCAATAATAATGAATTAAATTTTATTTTTAGTTACCTCTCTTTTCTTCAGACAAAGGCACTGTTTCAATTGTAAAGTTTAACTGGATATCTTCAGCACCTCAAGAAAGTGTTGAATAACAATAAGTTCAGTCATGCACTGTACATTATTAACATCATCATTAACCAAGTTGAAAACTCAGATAATTACTGTCACTCTTTAAGAAGATGGTCTGCATTCCGATCTCACTTCCTGTATGTGGGACAGTTTCCTGTGCACTCTGTTAAGATCAGAAGTGGAAATAGTGCTCGATTAATTGTAGACTCATACTCTGCTAAGTGGAATGTAAAATGTGTCTCAGTGCATGTTTTCGACTGTTTGTTTTGCTTTTGTAAGGCAGGCGTTCTCTAGCATGCATGTTGCAAATAGCATCTTAATTAAAGTTTGAACAGTGTAGCTCTTCAATGATTAGTTATGTTTTTACCATGTTGATGGGCTGGAACCCAACAACCTCCTTTTTGATCTTTTTGCATTCGATCTCCTGATCATTCTCAGATTCGCTGTGTCTCCTCCTGATGCTTCTCACTGCTTTCTGTCCATTCTCTTTTTTTACTTTCACCCCTCCTATGATGAGAGGAAAATGAAGTAAATAATTACAAAAAGTAACTCCTTTACATACTCAATGGAGTTATTGTAGATTTTTGCTGTTCATGTAGGTTGTAGGAATGTGCAAAACTTTTATAGTCAATGTTTGATTTTTAAGAAAGTTATTTAAAAAAAATAAACAAACAATAAAAAAATTATATTTTGTATTTTTACAGAACATTCGATTCAATTCACTTCCATTTATTGTCATTGTGCACATTACAAATACAAGCCAATGAAATGCAGTTAACATCCAACCACCAGGATGCAGAATAAATTACTAATCATTCCAAGTAGTGCAAAAAAAGTGATTGAATATAGCCATACATATATACATATGGTAAGGGTGGTATGCAGCATGCACGACGATAGAGTTCACCAACAAAGTCTTTATTTAGAATAACAAACACTAGGGAGATATCTAGAATCTAGAAAATGCAAACTATATAAACTGAAACGGGACTGAACAAAACAGGGAGTTTAAATACAAGTTGAACATAACGACAGACAGGTGATAACTTTTTTATTTGATTTGATTACTTTATTATCCCCATAGGGAAATGTTTGTTGCCTGTGTTTCAACATGTGTACACAAAGAACCAACAATATACATAAAACAAAACAAAAAGAATCACTGAGACCCGCTCAGTAAACACCAACACTACCTTTCATTTGAGAATTTTACTGCCTGTGGTAGGAAGGATTTTTCCTCCTATTTTTAAAAATCGATGGCATTCGACCAAACTGGTAATCTCTCAAATTTAATAAACAGAGGATCCCTATTATGCCTACCTTATTATACACAACTATAGAAACAAACGAGATAAAGTAACCAATGAAACCGGAACTAAACAGAGTATGCAAAACAGGGACTAACAGAACAGAATAATAGTCCACAATCGTGAAAATACGGGGGATGGACATAGACCAGGAGGAGTCGGAGGACACAAACACTGAAGCCTTGACTGAAGGGCTAGGCGGAACCTGGGGACCTGTCGATGGGGAGGAATTGAATCGCTGGTGATTCTCCATGTCCTCCATTCATTAGTCTAGATAGCAAGCTCTTTAAAAGTCACCTTGTGAAATTTTATTGGTAGAATCTTGCTGCTATAAAGTATGTTTACACGACAACGATAAGCTTAAAACGGAGAAGTTTTTCCTTCGAGTTTTCCACGTACAGACGACACCATTGTCAAAACGATCCCCATTCACAAGAATCCGCTGTATTCTGCTGCCAGGCCATTAGATGGCGATGAAACTATAGACTGATAGACTGCGTATAGCGTCTAGGATAGAATGCGTCGGCCTATAAACTGACTATAAACTAATTATACCCATGTTGTTTTCGCGGATTCGCACAAACTCAAAAGTTTGGGTTTTCAGGCACCCAAAACGCTGTGGTTGTGTGAATGAACGTTTGTAGTTGAAAACGGTGTCGTGTTAATAGCCCCTTAGACCAGTCCAATCAAGAACATCTGTTAGACCAGGGGTGTCCAATCCTGCTCCTGATGGGTCACTTTCCTGCAGAGTTTAGCTCCAACCAGAGTATGTGAGCGGATTTGAAAAAAAAAACTACCGCTCCATCACGAGTACAATTCATTCCAACATTATAGAACTGCATTTTTAGTAAGGATTCACACGTTAAACACATTTAGCTAGCATGATACAGATGGATCACTCAAATCAGAAAAAAATGTCATGTTTATGATGACGCCAATGGACATGAGTGGCTGCGAGATCTCATGAAAGTGCGTATCTATAGCACAAATTTTAAACCCCTTGGGTAGGATAGGGCTGTGGAGTGCGTGCGTATTACACGCCATAAAGTGCGTATCATATGCATGCAAAACTTTTGCCGTATAAATGGTATGAGAAATAAAATTTGTGCTATAGATACGCTCTTTCATGAGACCGGGCTGGATCGGGTGAATAATCAGAAAAATACGCTCACATACTCTGGCTCCAACACACCTGTCTGGAAGTTTCTAGATGTCCTAAAGACCTTGATAAGCTGGTTCAGGTGCATTTAATTAGGACTAGAGCTAAACTCTGCTGGATAGTGGCCCAGGACTGGACATCCCTGGTTTAGACCAATAAAGCCTCATTATGGTGGGAAAATGCTATGGATTTTTGCAAATTTAGGGATTATTTATTTTGTGTTGAAATGTATATGGGTGGTGGCATGAGAGAAAGAGACTGAAGGTGTAAAATGTGTGAGAGTTGGCAACCCTGCTATGTTACAAACAAATGTTTCCACATCCATTTGTTACCTTGTTCTTCTAGTGGTACGAGGCGGTACACTTTGTAGGGTTCTGAGATGTCCAGCTGTGATCTTTCAGTGACCTCACTAAACTCTGGACTTTTGTTGAGGGCACAGCGAAGGCGAGTTTTCCAGGATGCAGGGTCATTTCCATTCTCCAAAAGCTTCCCTTTAAACTCCGCCCAAGCCTTCAATTGGAAAAGTTCAAATTAATATTTCAAAAAAAACATTTTTTTATATATTTCTTAATCAGTGAATTACTGCTCAAACTATCTTTCAGATTAATTATAATAAATAATGTGCAAACTAATTATCATCAACATGTAATTCAAAAAGTGGAAACAAACAATTTGATGTAGGCCTACTAGCAGAACAAAAGTTATCAACAGTGAAAAGATCCATAGCCAGCCAATAACTCTCACTCTCTCACACACACACACACACACACACACACACACACACACACACACGGGTGACTCTCCCTCGTAATTAGCCGTCCCTTAATTCGCCGCCCTTCGCAAGGTGCCACTGTTAAATGCTGAGCGAGCCTCTTCGTGAGTCCACGAAGGGTGCGCGGAGGGTTTCCCGCGCTGCCGGAGCTGCGAGCCGCCGGACCTGAGGTCCGAACGGAGAACATGTGTAACGCCGCTGATGGGCTAGGATGCCGGGCCGCTATTCCCCTCTGTTGTCGGGGCCTCGAGAGGGCAAACCTCGATGCCGAAGCCGCCGACCCTTCGCGCCTCGACCCTCGAGGAGAGAGAGAAGCGCGTGCGACCGCCGGACACCGCCCCCTTATCTGGACCCATCCCTTCTCTTCACTACCCTTCCTTCAACGTTCCCTGGCATATATATATATATATAAAGTGGCGAGCAGGACGAGGTCGAGGGCCGTGGGAGGACGGCGCGAGGCCGGTGGCGTGTTTAGGCTACTGATGTGCGCCACCTGCGCGACGCATCGGTCGTATCTCTCACGGAGGAGGAGAAGCATAAAAGGAGGAGCGGAGACAGTGGAGATCGAGAGATGCCAGCCCTGGATTTATGTTGTGTTTTTGTGTTTATTTGAGAATTAAAGTTTGTTGAATGTTTGCTGGTTCCCGCCTCCTTCTTCCTACATCTAACCTCTTACATAGGCCAATAGGCTATATAGCCTATAATGTAAACACACACGTCTGGTTCACTATCTTTGTGGGGACTCTCCATGTAATGTTTTTTTATACTGTAAAAACTGTATATTATATCCCCTTACACTAACTCGGCCTAAACCTAAAACTTTCTGCATTTTTACATTTTCAAAACTCATTCTGTATAATTTATAAACTTGTTTCCTCATTGTGACATGAGTCCCACATGGATAGAAAACACACACACACACACACACACACATAGACAGAAAGAGAAAGATATAGATATTTCCACCTTGAAAATAGCTGCATCTTCCTCACTTCGGAAATCTTGTTTTCCTGCATGTTTCCATGGGATACGAAACATGGTTTTATCAGTGTTGTCCCACACTAGGCCGTGATACTTCCCACTGTTCACCTATATCCCAAAGCACATACAAGAGAGAAACAGTTATTATTATTAATCATAATTATTAATATTTTTGACATGAGACCCTTAGGTAATATTAGGCAGCTAGATACTCTGCCTGCACATAAAAAATAAATAAAAATGCCAGAAAAATAGGTAGCTAGCAACATTTTTAGATTTTACAGATTGGAGTTAAATTTAAAAATATATATTTCATTAACTAAAATTACTAAAATACATTATAACTAATTTATTACCAAACTACTTAAATCAATTAATTTTTACCTGGATAACATACTGACATCCACATTAAAAATAAAAGTGGTAAAGAGACAAAATGAATCACATGTAGCTTTTCCACAAACTGATATAAATACTAAATATAAGGTGCATGTGTCACACACAAATACAAAACACCATCGTGGTAACACAGATGACACTAAAATAATACAATACACTTTAATTTAACAGCATAAGATGTACAAAAGAAGCATTATTTCAATGAAAAACTATCAAATCTAAACTATCAAAGATTTTATTAACTCAGATCCTTTGACACACTCAACATACCAGACACACACACACACACACACACACACACGCACCTGTTCCACTATCCAGGAGCGCAGACGGCGCGTGGAGCGAATCCTTCCAGATGCCATCTGAAAAACACATTGATTGAATGATGCTGATTTGTCTGAAGAAAGTTAGACACATTTGACAGTTCAGAGGTGGGTAATACCATGTTATTTGACATGGTACCATGGAAGATATGGGGGGGTTCAGCCCAAAGGTGTTTTTTTTTTGTCTTCCAATAAAAATTAAAAGAAATTAAATTGAAGATGAATCTTTCATCTAAACACTCATGCCACGTGTTTTCATAAACAAAATCAATTACTTTTTAAAATGATAAACACCAAATGTGTATTTTAATGTAAAAGCTATATAATAATGCCAAATAATGATGAATATAATAATTCTAATAATAATAAATAATATATATATTTTTTTTTATTGGTCAGCCAAACTAATTAAACAACTGCTGATCAAGCTATACAAATGTAGATTACAGTTTTAATATTTGACATTTTAAGCATCTAGTCAACAGTAACCATCATAACTAAACACTTTTGATCCGCATGTTACTTCTGCAAAATCTCTGACCCTCTTTTCTCTGGCTGAGCTTCTGTCAGGACTCTCTTTTTTTCTCTGTTTAAGGACCTTAATAACAACGCCATATTTCTTTGTCAGTGCAACAGTCTGAGAGACTTCTCTTATTTTAAGGTTGTATTTGGCATCTATTTTTCTCAGAGTGCAATTCTTAAATTATCTAGACTCTAAACAATTCTTAAATTAATTTAATTTGGCAATCACCTTCGTCGATCGATAGAAATCGCTGGTTCCCTCCCTTGACATTATGAGCGGCGGTATGTTAACTCTATTAAGACACATTCACAATACTTTTTGTAAACTTATAATCGAATTATCTGCTTAAATAAAAATAAAAACGAGATAGGACTACAACAATGTATTTTATAATTTTCAAAAATGTATACTAAACTATCCACATCAAAATCAATTTAGCTATTATCTCTTTGTATAAATAAGTTCGCGGACAAAACGGCATTTTTGTGTAAACTTTGTGAAAATTATGAGTTTGTAGTTTCGCTTAGCCTACCTTTAGTTTCGGTCGTATACCATCAGCAGTTCTGGAGATCACAGTCTGCCTGTCCAACCTATCGCAGATGATCGAACTAGAAATTCATGAAAGCAAAACAGTGGAGCGTCCAGAGCGGTTTGAGTCACTTTTGTAGGGGGCGCTCAGCGGCTCACAGCGTCGAATTATCACACTGTTCGTCAAATAGTAATAGACTATGTCATGAGTTTCTTTGGAAGATCTGGAATATTTTTGAATTAACAATTCATTCGTGAAATATGTAAATCTGTATGCCGAAGGCCAAGTTATCACATAAAAACATTGCTAACATCTACTGTGAAGTAATTAGAAAAATTCCCTTTCCTCATTGTGATTGGGCCGACTTCACCAGCGATTAGAAAAATCCTAGGTAACACGTGACTGAACTTGGAGCATTCAATAAGCCAATTTCCCTTCTTCCAGTTTAATTCGTTTCAAAAGAAACGCTTCTCTTCCCAGAAACCACGTGATAGTACGGATATCTCATTCAAGCTCAGAAGGCAAAAATGATACAATGTAGACATTTCGTCATACCAAATGTGGTGTAGGCCTATTATGAAAGATGTAGTAGAACAAATGATAAAACAAATTACAATGAATGTGAGGTATAGGCTACTGAAATAATTTTGTATTTATTGATACACTTTTTTTTTAAATACACACGTACACACACGTTTGTTTCCCTTTTTTATGGGGACTTTACATAGACATCATTTTTATTGTTATACTGTACAAACTGTATATTCTATTACCTAACCATAACCACCATAAATCCTACCCACCACAGAAAACTTTTTCTGTTTCAAAAAACATAAAATCAAAAAACATAATTTAACATGATTTTTAAGCTGTTTTTTTTCACGGGGAGTCAAAAAATGTTGTAACGTAATAATAGAGGAAAAATATTTTTGGCAGACTCTTTGTTCTCATTCTCTTTGTTCTAAATAATATTAAAATGATGCATTTAAGTTTGGTAAACTATTTGGCTGGGGGAAATGTGCCATTTTTCAAAAAATCTAAGAAATGTAGTTGAAGTGAATACAAAGTTTTGTCATGAAACTGTAGATGGCGCAGGCTGATAGGTCCTATAGGTCTATTTGTTAGTGGTCACATTGTTATCTAGATAGCGCAGCTGATTAGTTGCTGTTGCATCAGCAGCCAACAAGCTTGCTGCTCCACATTCAGATACCTGCAGAGTCACTACTGATCTCTGTAGCTTGTCTTCTTCCTTTTCTCCTTCGTCACCCTCCTCTCCATCCACTATCTTTAATTCCCCAGAACTCCAGAATCCCACTTTGAGCTGCTCCAGGCATCCTTCAGTCGTTTATTTGAGTGCTCCAAAAGAGGGCAATGGCTTCCTGCTCCAGTGCAGACTCACTTTTGAAATGTGACGATATTATTTCCCCATTGAACAATCTAGGTTGGCATCAACTCCCACCTGACCGACAGAGCACATCTCTATGGGAGCAGGTAAGGTGATCTGTTAATGGCTAATTTCACCAATTTCAATTCCGTATCCTAGTTTTAAATTTATTTATTGATCAGATGTTTTTATCCAAAAAGACTTACATTGTAACAAAAGTATATGTTTTGTAAGTTCATGCATTCCTTGGAAATTGAACAACCTTGACATTACTAGTGCCATGTTCCACTGTTTAAGCGACAGGAAAGCTCAAACAGAAGAAATAATGTCTTTTGAAAATTAAACAAGTGAGGGACAAATACAAGACAACTAAAACTTGACTAAAAAAAACCTGATAGGTTGACTAAATATGATAAAAAATGTAAAGGATATTTAACAGAGGACTAAGACTAAGTTAACAAAAATAGCTGGCAAAATTAAAACTACACATCATTAGACAGTTAGGCCAAATGCATTAACAAATTCCGATTCGAGAGACCACATCGCGTTCTGCATCCCCATCGCTGGCCACATTTTTTTTCATTTGTAGTACCCAATACAGACTGGTATGTTTGAACATGCATTCCCAATGCGTATAATCTTGGTCTTTGAGGTGTTAATTCGTAATCCAACTCTCGAGGCCTCTTCTTACAGACTTCCGGTCATATCACTGAGAATTTTCTGCGTTCGGCGAAGTCGAGGTCTGCATGGCGACGCATGTCCGTCCAAGATAATCCAAAGTCCGCCTGGTCCACAGCTCGCCGCATAATGAAATTGATCATAGACAGATACAGGAATGGAGATAGAATACATCCCTGTCGGACTCCGGTTTCGATATTGAACGATTCTTTAACTCCATCGTCTGTTCGGATGCAACAGCTGGAATTCTGATACTAGCTGCGGAAGAGCTTCACGTAGTGTTCGGGAATGCCTTAAGAGCAGGCAATCCGCCAAAGAGTTTCACGGTGGACGCTATCAAAAGCCTTCACAAAGTCGATGAAATTGACTGGAAGAAGTTGCTGGAACTCAATGCTTTGTTCGATGATTGTTCGGAGAACAAAGATTTGCTCCATGCAAGATCGACCACTCCGGAAACCTGCTTGCTCTTCACGCAATTCGTCCACTGCTTGCCTCAACCTTCGGAGCAGGATGGAGCAAAGGACCTTCCCAGGCACTGAGAGTAGAGTGATGCCACACCAGTAGTTACAGTCGGACAAGTCGCCTTTCTTAGGCTGACAATCACTGCTTTCTGCAAGGCTTCAGGGACTTTTGCATCCACCCAACAGGTGTTGACCAGATCGGTAAGTGTGTAAGGCCGTCCAACTCGATACAATGCCGGTAATCGAATTAGCGGTGAAGGTCTTTGCGTGTTACTGTCTTTTCTCACGGCAAAGTATTTTTGGTTAAATGCAATACATTTTCTCATATGTATTTTCTCGTTATTTCATCTGACTCCATGAATGAAAAGGCTTTAATGATATCTGTGCATCATTAAATGTGAGCGAATGTTTTACTATTCTTTTAAACTCTTGAATGAAAATAATGTCAAAGTCAATTAGAATAATCAAATGTCACAATTTAATATGTCAGGTAAATGTATCATTACAATTTCATAATCAATTAATAGATAATCAATGCAAAACATCAAATGCTCTAGAATAAAGAGGAAAAAGAGTGTCTCGCAACTCTCAGCCTCACGGGCCGATTCCAAATATAGAAAAAGCCCTGAGCTCTCGCTGCGTTTCATTATATACCCAGACCTCATTTCAAATCTAAACATCATTCAGTCAGATGGTCAGAAGGTGTTAACTCAAAGACACACCCTCCAGTATTGGAGGGTGTGGAAGATATTTCTAAACTTCCTAAGAACTTTATTACCTTTTGGTTTACTTCTTTGGGAATGAGACATTTGTACCAGTCGCACCGAGACATTTCAAATAATACCAAACATGTATAAACCTTGATGATAATCATTCACATTAAACCATTTAGATTCTTGTGTGAGTTTGGGAGATCTCTGCCAGGATGAAGACTGGGGGAGAGAAATGTAGATTAGGATGAGGGAGGTGAGAGCTTCGTCTCAATAGTGCATGAGGGGGAGTTCAAATGTTAATTTCCTTTGTTTTCTCAGAGAGTGGCCCTCTCTTAAAGTCCTTCCAGTTTTTCCAGTCTTACAAGTGCTTGCATCAGCTCCCACCCTCCATTTTTTTAGTATCTCGGTGGCGATCTCATCCATGCCTCCGGTCTTCCCATTTTTAAGTGTATGCAGCGCCATCATGACTTCTGCTATTCCAATGCATCCGTTAGCGATGGGTAGATATTCTGTTTGCGCAAATGCGTCCAGTTGGAGGATCCTCTTGGGGGCCGGTTGATTAAGTGTCCCCTGACAGTGTTCGACCCACCGTCTGTTTTGCGTTTCTTTGATCAAGACTGGCCCCCCGTGGCCTCCTTTTGACCCTGACAGATCACGTACTATGCGGAATAGAGTCTTTGAATCATTCATATCTGCAGCTTTCTGGGCTTCCTCTCCCCTCTGTTCAAACCAGGCCCGCTTGTCTCGACGGGAGCTCTGTTTGACTTGTTGGTCCAAGTCGTTTTAAATTATTTTGGCATGGACGTGCTGATCTTCCTTTGCCGCTTGATCCCGTCGCTGCTTCGCATGCTGTCTCTCATCAATCAACCCCCATGTCTTTGTAGGTCCCTCTTCGGCAACCAATCGCAACCTGTGCACTCTCCAGCACCGTCTCTCGGAAAAGACGGACTCAACGCCTGGAATCGATTCTGAAGTTCGATCTGGAATCACTCATTTACGTTCCGATCTTTAAGATTTGTCACATTGAATGGGCGGCGGCGCTGAGGAGGGAAAGCGCAAAGTACGACACTTGGATCGAAGGAGGTTGTGGTCAGAAGCCACATCTAGACCGCGCTGGACTTTGACATCGAGAACAGATTATCACCATCACATTTGCGATGCAGATGTAGTCGATCTTATTTAGTGTTCGGCCACCAGGGGATTAACAAGTTTTCTTGTGGATTTCCTTGTGTTTGAAGAATGTATTTCCGATGCACAGATCATTTTCAGCGCAGAAAGTGGAGTGTCTGAGGCCATTATCATTTGTTATTGTTGCTGAAACCCCACTCCTGGTACCATGTATTATTTCAGAGACAACAAATAAAGAGAAAAGGATGGCTTGGACTGTTGTCGTTATTCCACGTGGAACACACAGCATATACAAATTACAACTCTCCTTCCTTAGCAAATGCACTTAATTTTATATAATACATTACTGCCACCTGCATGCTGGACTAAATCATTACTCATTACTAGTAGACTACTCATTACACGCTGCCCCTCTGACTAGAATGTCCAACAAAATGTCTGAATTAACAAAAACAGGAAACCATATTGTCTGGAATGTGTTGCTTAATGTTAAGGAGTTCGTCTCTGTTACTGTAAAACTTATGGAAGAAAAATAACTAAACACAGAACAAACAAACAAAAACAACAGAAGAATTTGAGAGCTCAGCACCGTGGCTGCATGACATTCTCTGTGCCATCTTACAATTGAATGGAAATCAAAGCTGGGAATAAATGCTTTTAGGTGGAAACAGGAAACACTCTTGGTGTGTTTAGAGACCTGGATAGACTGTACATGGCAACTGTTAGATGCATTCTCAAACCGAGCATCTTGCACATGAGCAATTAATCTAGAATATTCCTCTCCCCTCTGGATACGGACCTATGTACCACATTTATGAACCAACTGGAGGAAAATAGGTTAGTCCCTGACGTGAATGGAGAAACACATAACATTGTCTGGATTTTCTGAAAGAATTTGTAAAGCAGAACCAATTGCGCTTACCTGCTTGAATGGAAATATTGTGCTGGTTCTCCTGTGCCCAAAATCTGTGATGTCCACCATAAATAGGGCTGGTGTAGAGGACTTGGCAGTTTATCTTATTTCATGCCCGATTGATACATTAGAATCTCGATGGAGGAATGTGGCATCAGCAAGCTTCTCTGATTATCAGGACATTGACAAGTTTTGGCTGGAAGTCAAGATGCAGGAGGACACAAGTGTTTCCAGGAATTAGCACAAAGTGCCATAAAACTTCTTGTTCTGCCTTTTTTGTTCTGCGTTTTCCACAGGAAAAAAAGCATTTTTCAATAATTCTAGAGATGTTCTCTTCAGTTCTGTGAAGATTTTTAAGACCCTATTATGCTATATATTAATCTGGTAGGCCTATACTATTTTGGTATCACGTTTGTGTGTGTGTGTGTGCGTGTGCATGTGTGTATGTGTGTGTGTGTGTGTGTGTGTGTGTGTGTGTGTGTGTGTGTGTGTGTGTGTGTGTGTGTGTGTGTGTGTGTGTGTGTGTGTGTGTGTGTGTGTGTGTGTGTGTGTGTGTGTGTGTGTGTGTGTGAAAAGTGCCCTTTGGACTAACCCATTTGTTTTTGGTTTTCTGTTATGCTTGTAATGTTCTATTGTATTAGTTATAACAGTATGCATTCGGGGCTGTTATTTTTTTAAATGGCCGCATTTTAGACATTATTAAAGACAACTGTCTGTCACAGTTTAGATTGTGCCTTTTAAATTATGCTGACCTTTTCAGACGAAGAGTCAGTTTGTAATTTCAGAAATTTGACAGTTTCTTCCATGTTACAGTCTCTGTTTACAGTATCACATTGCATGGTGTAATGTAAAGTGCCTGTATTTGATGCAACAGTTACCTGCTATCTTTTTTAAATTCTCATTTATTTGTATAGGCCTATTTAAAAAACATCTTGTTTGACAAAACAACACTTGTTTGACTTTCATGATGTAATGGACAGAATTTGAAAGCTAAGACCTTGTGTCTTATCAGAAATAACAAAGCACAGTATTCTTTGCAATTATTGGATGGAAGAGGAGTTACAAATAATGTTTGCTGTAATGAAAAACGGTTGACCTGGCAACCCTGGCTATAACTATGGGGGATTCATAGGGTCAAATAGAGCCTGCTTTAACGTCACTGTTTTTTAACTTAATACGTTATTGTCACATTAACTTTCCCTAAATTTAACACAAAACCTTTTCTTCTCACACAGTATGTGTTGCAGTCTGACATATTTTCCCACTCCTTTTGATTGACAGGATATAATCGGCCTGTTTTTAAACAATATGAAAATAATTTCTTTTATCATACGATACCGATTATTTTGACCAATACATCGGTACATCCCTACAATGAACTGCAATGTCTGTAATGTAAGACACCTAAGACCGTGCCACAGGGAGACGGATGGACAACTGATTGTCCTTGCAGTGCCAAACAACGTGTAACCATGTGTTCCCCTCAAGACCTGATTTGTTTTTTAAACACAACACCTTTGCTTCATCAATTTATGTAGATGTGTGCATTCTTTGTGTCTTCAATGCACATAATTCATATCACCATGTTTATATGTTTCTTCTTTTAGCAACAGCAATACCTTTCTTTTGCAATTCCTTTTGAACCCAATAAAATAATTATCATTAATTAACAAATAATTGGCACGTTCATGAATTTATTGGGGAAGATGCCTCTTGAAGGTAAATGAAGGAATGGAATAAAACAAAATGTAAAGGTATATGTAGAGATTGAATTATGCAAAATAAAGGCTGTAAAATGGTATACAATTTGAACAAAAAATTTTAATACACTTATTAGTCATTTTAAGAATAAAACAATTCATCATTCAAACACTAATTTGGAAGGGCTGACCTATATATTAATTTATGTTCCTAAACATATTATTGTTTATTTTTTCTGTGTATATATATATATATATATATATATATATATATATATATATATATATATTCTGATTATTTTGTGCTCTCCATTCTGTGGATGGGCTCATGACAGCTTCTGTCTCATTAGATGTAAATACTCTCTTCTCCCATTTTTCTTCTTCCTATTCTCTTCTTCATCTTCCGTTTCTTTCACTCCCACATCTTTTTCTTTACATCTCACGCTTAACCTAGGAAACACAAAGGAGTTTTAATAAACAGAAGGTCATTGTGAACCTCTGTTATGGGTATCGTTCGCTACCTCACGATACAATATGTATCAAAATAAATACATCACTACAACTTATATTGCAATATATCACAAAGCCTCATATTCACATTGCAAACAATACAATAACAATTTAACACATGCTTAAAAAACATTTATCTTAAACAAATCACAATTACCTTTTTATTGGACTCAAAAGCCACATTCCCTTACATTATAATACATATTATTGTACTATAAACTAATGTATTAATTCACAAACATGTTCTTAGAACATGATTTACCCAAATAGGACATTCCTGGATCAACATTGATCGTCCTGGAACAACATTCCTCTCAGTTAATCAGATTTTAGGCTTCTCTTTAGACAAATGCACATTGCATATCCACTGTGTAACATGCCATTTAACTAGTAGTTAGTTTATATTGTATGCAAATTAGTTTGCATTTTGCATTTGATGTAAAATATAAATTCTCACTTAGTAGAAATAAATCAATTTTAAGATGCAGATGTTTTGGTATTGAGCTGACAATACAATCACAGGTTGGTGCAACTTCTCAACTATGAAACCCTTCCCACTGAGGAAGACAAATGAAAAGTTCAGCATACATTTCACAGGTACTCCATGCATGATTAATTACAGACCAATTTAAGACCACGTTCTCTCAAAGCAACACCAACCCACACATTAAACATGCACAAGTCTAAAAACGCAAACATATATAAAGACAGGTACAACACAACAGCTATTAGAGGGGTATTGGATACCTTGCTTCTTTTTTTCTTTTCTTTTTAAACCTTTAAACTTGAGACTGTTAGTGGGAAATAAATTAAAAGAGTGTGAGAGATGAGATAAAGCATAGAAGAATGATGAGTGCAACCAAGTTGTATAGAGAAAAGGATTGTTCAATTAATATAATAAATAGACAAAGAAAATTTTAATTAAAGTTAAGTTTAAGGAGTAAATCATATTTCATTCAGAAAAAAGTCAGAATAAACAGTATAAGATTGTAAGAGTATGAGAGTGAATGTAATTTTACATTTAAAATATGTTTACTTAAATGCATGTTATTTTATAATTATGTCGAAATATGTATATTTAGATTTATTTGAGAACTCACCGTCTATGTAGTTACGAGCGAAGAACTTCAACACCTCATCAATGAGGATAACAGGGAAAGAAAGCTTCAGTACCACCATCCACTGTTCCACGTTCAAATGAGTCAACTTGAAAACCATCTGTAATAGGAAAAGGAAGGTTGTGGCCAGTGTAGGGATATAGTTAAATATAATGAACAGGATGAAATAAAGGTGAGAGACGTACAGGCAGGGGGTCCACATAGAGGATCATGAAGTGGAGGGACATGGAGAGGGTCATGGCAGAAATCAGCCAGCCATTACTCCATGGGGGCATGCGCAAAAGGGACTGATTCTCAGACAAACTAATGAGAAAGACACAGAAATACAGAGAGGAATACTTATTACCACCATCAATGTCAGGATAACATTTGCTTTCTTCCAAAACCTGTCAGCATTGTATTGCATCTTAGGTTCCAATAAAAGGCTGGTTCAACGCTGCCATAGGTTTATTCTGCCATCATTTACTCACCTGCAAGTTGTTCCTAACCTGCATGAATTTGTGTCTTCTGCTGAACACAAAAGAAGATATTTTGAAGAATGTCGGTAACCAAACAGTTGTGGGGCCACATTGACTTCCATAGTATTTTTTTTCTTCTGTACTATGGAGTTAATGGGGACCAGAAACTGTTTAGTTACTCATATTCTTCAAAATATCTTCTTTTGTGTTCAACAGAAGAAAGAAATTCATACAGGTTTGGAACAACTTAACTGTGGAAATTATGGCAATTTTTGACAACAATGCATGCATCTTCCACAGAAATAAAATCCCATAATGTGTTGCGGCTTTGTAATTTCTAAATTTTAACTGTACATATATTTAGTGAAGTACTGAAAATCTACTGCATTAGACAAAAACTGCAGTGAAATGTAACCTGTTGAGGGCGTTGAGCATCTCAATTGTGACCAGGACAGACAGAGCCATGGTCATGGGTGCAGAAGCCTCAAACACCTCACAGTCAATGCCAGTGAAGTCCTCATTCTCCTCGTGGCACTGCATGAAGTGAGACTACAGCAGGAAGAGAAATTAGCAGCCATAAACAGATATGATAAAGAAGCTTTCTTTCCATGTTAGATTAAAATAATAATTATATGATGGAGATATTGCTCACCAGCTGGTAGTAGGTGATATGAGGACCCTCATCATCATACAGAAACCAATGGCCGGCAGCAGCCACGGTGGCAGCACCCACATATCCTGAGGACAGTCAAGTCATTAGAGTAACACCAAAAGTCTCACAGAAAATATGAGTAAGTAGATATTCCACAGAAATAACAAGGATACCAACCACCAATGGCCATGTATCTGAAGAACAGCCAGCCAGAGATCAGGGCCTCTTTGGGAGAGCGGGGAGGCTTGCCCATGATCTCAAGATCAGGGGGGTTGAAGCCCAGGGCAGTGGCGGGCAGACCATCAGTCACCAAGTTCACCCAAAGCAGTTGGACTGGGATCAGAGCCTCAGGCAGACCAAGAGCAGCAGTCAGGAAAATACTAAAAGAAGACAAGAAACGAGAAGAATGTCACATGTGAGAAGGAGTGTAAAAAGTGCAAAGAAATTGTATACTTAAGTTAAAGTACGTATACCACTAGTGGAAAAAAACCTACAACAAAATGTATTTAAAATAAATGTAATATCATACTAAGTATAGCCTACTACAAATCCATTAACATATTTACTGACATATCGCTTACTGATATAAATATTATAATTACATTTTATTTGGAGTACTTCTTCATTGCACAATAGACATTTCTTAATATTAAGCCTAAAATGTATTTAATATCACTATTAGTATATGGATAGTATGATCTCTGTTTAATATCAGTCTTTAAATGCAAAATATTTAGAGTGTACCTGAAGTATACTTGCAATAGTTCCACTTTAGTATAATCAAATATACTTAAGTATATCTTTAGTTGGACGTCCTCAACACTATTTCTGGATAACAAAAAGTAGCCTAGATTTAATGCAAAATTAGTTGTTCCAATTTAGCAGACTTTAAGTATACAAATTAAGTATACAAAAAGTACATTTGCAGGGTATATATATTAAGCACATACCAATGTAAATATTTTTGTTGTATACTTTATTTACTATACATTTTTACTATATTTCAAATACATTTTAGTATATTTATTTTTCACTAGGGACTATATCAAAAAATGTACTCAATTAAATATACCTACCCACAAAAAATGTAAAAAGTAAATAAAGTTTCCACATTTAATTGTCCTTGAGGATTTCAAAGTTGGAAATTTGTAAAATTTAAAAACAAGAGGCAGAATATATTTTGCCATTTTAGTATTTTTGATGCAAAAACTTTGGAAAGAAATTTGTCACAAATTACAATTTTGGTTTTACAACTTATGGTTATTTTTAGCAGAGGATTTTAACGTAGTTTGACATTTAAATATATTGTGAGTTTTAGAATAATAATCAACTAATCAAGCTGTGTTCACACTTGACTCAAGTTCATTCATCTACAGCAATGGTTATTATAAAACTCCAATTATTCTAGTTCAATGTTTGTGTCTAGAAGGGATGTTTCACCCAAAAATATATTCTGTTATGACTTACCCTCATCTTTCTTTAATTGCGAAATGATTTAAGTCGTGTGACATGTACTTTGTAATGTTAAGTCTATATCAACTTGTAATGGATTAAAAAGTATTATTTTTTAACCATGCAAATGAAACTAAGTATAAGTATGTTTTCACAGAACTCAAAGAAAACCGATTCCCCGAAATAATACTCAAGTATAGTAGTGAAGTATTTAAATCCACCTCTGTGTGTGAGCATACATGATAACATTAGACATGTTTTTAAAAAAGGCCATGGATTCTTACCAGACGACCTCTCCAACATTGGAAGAAATCAGGTAACGGATGAATTGCTTCATGTTGTTGTAAATAGCTCTGCCTTCCTCAACAGCTGCCACAATAGAAGAGAAGTTGTCATCGGCGAGGACCATCTCAGAGGCTGACTTGGCAACGGCAGTGCCAGAGCCCATGGCAATGCCAATTTCTGCCTTCTTCAAGGCAGGGGCATCATTGACACCATCACCAGTCTAGAGCAAAGATAACAACATTACTGTATCATCTTAAAGGCAGGTCTCATGTGATATAGTGTTGTGGATGTTGGCTTGTAAAGTGCAAGGGTACGTATGTCTTACCATAGCAGTAATCTCATCATGACCTTGCAGGAACTCAACAATCTTAGACTTGTGGGCGGGCTCAACACGGGCAAAGCAGCATGCCCTACAGACAGCCTCACTTTGCTCAGAAGTGGGCAGGTCATCAAACTCACGGCCAGTGTAAGCCCTTCCAGTTACATCCTCATCCTCGGAAAAGATGCCAATACGACGGCAGATGGCCACAGCAGTGCCCTTGTTGTCACCTGAGGGTTAGCGTTTTTTAGTTTTAGTTTTTTATTTATTTTTATTTATTTTTAGTTATTTGGAAGACAGGTCAGGTGTTGCAGCAAGATTGAAAGAGATGACTGACGAGAGGAGGGATAAAAAACATACCAGTGATCATGATAACACGAATGCCAGCAGCCCTACACAGTTCAATGGAGCTAGAAACCTCTTTACGGGGGGGATCCAGCATACCAACACAGCCAACGAAGGTTAAATCAGTCTGAACAAGACACAGAAGAAGTAGCATGTCAAAGTTTTGTAAAGTCAAAGATTTTATGTAGCTTAGGCTGTTCATTTAACCCTCATACATCATTCTTGCTAGAGCACCATAGCTGGAGCCATTCTCATTTTTCATAAATCAGTGCTGTCGGTCACCTTTTACATTTGTATCTGAGTTTTACAAATATTTAACCAATTAAATGTTGTGATTAAATTTGTAACTCCATTGGATTCTCAAAATGTAGGCAAAACCTCATTGAAACAAATTAAACTCTGTTTGAGCTTGATTTTGGTCAAATGTTAATAATATAATGACACTTTCAAGTTTCTAACCATATTTAAAGCCACAATGCCAACTCTGATGACATGCTGTTCAATTATTTAAAAAAAAAAATGTTTTCCCCCCCCTAAAAAGTAACCGTTTTTAACATAGGTTGACAGCCTTATTATAGCTTTGATGTTCACCTCATAGTCCGCAAATTTAGTAGAATCCTCAAGAGCCATTTCCTCAACTTTCAGGGGAGTGTCCCTGGTGGCCAGTGCCAGGCAACGCAGAGTGTCACGGCCAGTACCCCACTCCTTGATGGTAGCCAGGATCTTATCCTTTACACTTCCAGTCAGGGGTACACGAGTAGCACCAACACGTACATAGGCACACCTGTCAATCACACCCTCTGGAGCACCCTAAAAAAAAGAGGATTCAGAAGAAGTGTCTATTATTAAGGGAAGATCACCATCAATATGTACCATTTTTGTGACAATTTACTTTTTAAGATCCTTAAAAAAAACTGTGATGATACCGTGGTACAGTGATGTTCTAGATTAGCAATACCATGGTACTCTCATTTATATATACCACTGTACCATATCATACACCATAGTATTTGCAAAGAACTTCCAAGAGACCATGAAACTTTTTTGAGTGAGACACATGATGGTGAAATAGCATACCTTAACAAACATTTTGCTACCTGCATCACCCTTGGAAGGTGTACAGTACACAGACATAGATTTCCTGTCACGGGAGAACTCCAGAGTGAAGTTCTTCTTCATTAGCTGCTTAATAATCTGCACAAGATGAAAATGGAAACAGATTTGAGTTACATAACAGCACCAAGCTACATTACTGATGTTTTAGGAAGGTACGCCTCTACTTACACTACAGCAAGCATTTGCTCTCTCAATCTTGGACAGGTTGTTGACGCTGGACTTGAAAACATTCATCTTCTCAACCAAGCAGCACAAAGCAGTTTCAGTGGCCTCACCGACCTTCTCAAAGATCTTCTTGGACTGTAACACAAAGGAAGATTCCAGGGTTTTTTTGGGACAAAAATAAATAAGAGAATGGAGGAATGAAGTATACAAGAGTATGTGTCTCCCACCTCATTGTAGTCAAGGGAGGAATCGTTGCACAGGGCACAAATGGTGGCTAACTCAACTAAACCGTCAATCTGACTGCAGTCAACTCGAGCACCCCCTTTTGTGCTGAGAAAAAGATGCAACTCAGATTACATTTATGACTTCAACTTGTTGATAGCCTGATTATAAAAAGGAACATTTAGGGGAAGTTTTTAATGGTGTACTTACACCTCACCCTCGGGTGTGTACTTGGAGCCAGAGATATCAAAGCAGTTAAGATCAACATGATCACCCTCAATTCTATCAATGATGAACATCTGTAATGATAAACAATTTCATTTTAGTCTGAAAGTAATAATATGTCCATATGAATATAAATGTTTACATGTGAAGACTTATACGTTATGTTCAAAGGTGAAGTGTGTAATTTCTGCACCAATTGCAACACCCAACAAACTGCAAAAATAATGTGCTTTAGAAAAAGGTTTCTAAACACACCTATTTAAAAATAAAAATAAAAATGGAACATAAATGTTCCAAAAACTCTTGGTTGGCAAATCAGACTGCTTAAACGTGTAAATGTTATCTTAGCTATGTTTTGAAAGTGAATTGTGGAAGTCAGCCTACTAATGGCAGATTAAAGGCAGGGTAGACAATGTTTTTGCAGAAACATTTTTTTGTTATGCTGGTTGAAAGTCTCTTCATATCCTGATAGCAATCTTTAGGTAAAATGGTCTAAATATATTTCTAGAAATATATATATATTCTGTGGAAGGCGTAGGACCATACAATGTTCGTCCTATGCAATGTCCTACCTGCCTGTCAACGTATGATTTGCCTACCGTTGTGCACCCTGTTTGGGCAGACATCACTCATCAGTGTGTTTCCAGCTATATGCCGAGTTGTATACAGAGACAGCCACAGAGTAGCACAAACAAACAGCAGCCGCCTTTTACAGTTCCTGCTGTACCAAACAACGAGCTTATGCTGCGTTCATGCCATAACTACCCTAAATTAAGAGGTGGCAACCCGTGACATTCTACTGGGAACTGTTCACTGGTATCCTCAGAATGTTTTCAATGGCAACAATATCAATCTTGAAATGAATCTGCAGTAGTCAGGTGGTACAGGTCAGTGCTCTTTAGCTCTTTATTTTCATTATCATTGTAATGTTATGTGCTTTGAGGCGTGAGGTAGTTTAACGCTGTCTCTTGTGAGTCTTTGTAGACTCTGCTCCGGCTGTGTGTGTGTGTTGTGTTCATGTGTTTTAGAGCAGTGGTTCTCAACTCCAGTCCTCGGGACCCGCTGCTCAACTCCAGTCCTCGGGACCCACTGCTCTGCACATTTTGTATGTCTCTCTTATCTGACACACTCAGTTCAGATCATAGATAGAGTCTCTCCTAACGAACTGATGATCTGAATCAGGTGTGTTAAATAAGGAGACATACAAAATGTGCAGAGCAGTGGGTCCCGAGGACTGGAGTTGAGAACCACTGTTTTAGAGGATGCGTGGCTTTTGACACCGTACTGAAGGGAGGGTGGGACCTTATTCTTTCAAAGCTAGCTTGATATTGCTAGCCGCTCCGCAATTGCCTACCCTACCTTTAAACCCTTAACTCTTGTCACAAGAGTTAGTTTTTCAAAACTGGAAAAGTTAAACACTTCACCTTTAAGACTACAGTATATCAGTATTCGCAATAGCTTCATTATTTCTGAGTGGATGCATGTACATGCAACACCTACTTTGGTCACACACATCTGATTGGTGGTCAGGGTGCCAGTCTTGTCAGAGCAGATGACAGAGGTACAGCCCAGGGTCTCCACAGAGGGCAATGAACGGACAATGGCGTTTTTCTTGGCCATACGTCGGGTACCAAGAGCCAGGCAGGTAGTGATGACAGCAGGCAAACCTGACAAGAGAATAGGAGTTTATGGATGGATTAATGTCTGTCAATAATATTGACACTCTTGATAGATTTAGATAGTAACTATGCTTCATGTAAAGTATAGACTAAAGGACAAGGTTTTAGCCCAAGCGTGGGCATAGTCTGTATTACATAATAAACCTTGGGAAAAAAAAAACTTTGAGATATGTGTGATATGTGTTATGCTCACCCTCAGGGATTGCAGCCACAGCCAGAGCAACAGCGATCTTGAAGTAGTAGACAGCACCACGGATCCAGGATCCACCATGGACGGGGTCATTGAAGTGACCGATGTTGATCATCCAGACAGCAACGCAGATCAGCGAGATAACCTTAGAGAGCTGCTCACCAAACTCATCCAGTTTCTGCTGCAGAGGGGTCTTCTCCTGCTCTGTGGCAGCCATCTGGTCACGGATTTTACCAATCTCAGTGGCTACACCAGTAGCGACAGCGACTCCAATAGCCTTGCCAGCAGCAATGTTTGTGCCCTATAGGTGGGAGAGGAAACTAATGATTTACCCAAATAGTATTTTTTCCTGAATCAACTTCTTGTTCTTGGAACAATATTTCTTTTGATTATTAAGATATTGAGATTAGGCTGGTGTGTTGGGGTTTGAACAACTTTCTTATCTACTTAACCTTCCAAAAGCACATCCTACTGGGCGAAATCACGGTCACCAGGTTGGGTTAGAGTTAGGTTAAGGTTAGGGTTATTATTGAAAGGAACTTTGTTCAAGAACCTTGTGTGTATGGAGGAATGTAGCTAATTGGAGAGGTAGACAACTAATCTGTATAGTTGGATGATTGTATCGATGAAAACTCACAGAGAAAAGCATGTTCTTTTTGTCCTGATTGACGGCTCTAAGGTCGGGGACAACTTCGGTGTGCTTGATCACACTGACAGACTCACCTGTGCAAAAAGATAACCATATTTACATACAAATACAATAAAATATAACCTCAAAGTTACCAACTTCCCAAAAGTTCATCCCAAAAAAGCTACATAATCATGGGGATTATCTTCCTATGATGAATATTTGAGTTGCAGCAGAGTTTTGGTCACCAATTACCCCGCTGTGTTGAGGGAGACCTGAGAGAAGGTCCACAATGATCAATGTAACTACAGATGTGAGAAAAAATTCTCTCAATACACTGGAAAACAGAGGGATGCAGAGCAGCACAGCTGCTTCTAAGGTAGCCTACAGCTGCTTTAAAAATTATGTTCTATTTAAAAGAAACCACTTTTCATGTTTGTAGTGGTTATAGTTTTAATGTTCTGACAATTTTCACACCAGTGGGCTAAATTTCACAATCACACCTAGGACCCCACAAGCCTGTCCTGACGGCTAAGGTATATTTTCAAAATCCATAGGTATAGACTGTTAAAAGCACTAACCAGTAAGGATGGACTGATCAACGCGAAGGGTGGTGGATCGGATAGAAGTAAGCCTGATGTCAGCAGGAACTTTATCACCAACTAGGGAATAGGAAAGAGAGAGTTTTAAGTATGGAAAATAGTGGTGATTCATAACCAGTACTGCAACAAAAAGAGCCTGAACCAAAAATCTGACCTACAGGACACTTGAAACTACTAAATATATATGATTTGAATATATAGCCATGGATCACAAATATTATAGTGTATGTAGGCTCTGTGCCAGTGGCAGTAATGCCACATGATTTGTGGAGAACTATATCACAATGACCTAGACACGCTACCTCAAACCATAAATGTAATACAGTGAGTAGTTCTTTCCTACACATTATGTAGCCATATAATATTTTACATCTTGTTGCTTCTGTTAATCAAACTTCCCTTGCAGGGTTTGTAGTGTGCAAACCAGGTAATACAATTTATATCCAATATTGAGCATAATTTTACAGTAGTACTTTTCTACCATTAACCTTTTCCTACAGGACCCAAGATAGACTGACAGCATTGCTGTGTCACTTCTGCATATACCTCAACACTCAAAACGCTAATTTCAAATCCTTTTGGTGTAATACAGATACTGGATAATGGGTCATCAGGGGATTCTATACATTCAGAAAATATGCAAAGTGTGCACAGTATATTCCAAACTAAAGATTGAACGACATAAAGGAGTCTTACCAGACACCTCCACAATGTCACCAGGGACAATCTCTCTGGCCTTGATCCTCTGGACGCTCTTTCTGTCGGAGCGGTAGACCTTTCCGATCTCAGGTTCATACTCCTTCAGAGCCTCAATGGCACTCTCAGCATTACGCTCCTGTATGACAGACAATTCATTTGCTTGGTGTGCATATGCCAATGTGTTATGCATTCACTTAATTTACTTTGTGAAATCAATAATCTACATATATCTGCTTCTGTGATTAAGTAACTGTGTGCATTTGGTGCATTACCTGCCACACACCGACAATGGCATTGGCAATGAGAATAAGCAAAATGACAAAAGGCTCAACAAAGGCAGTCACAGTCTCTTCACCCTCCTCAAACCAGGCCAGTACCTAAAAAAACACAAATACGGACATTAGAGACCAGCACAAGAAACACATTGCTCTTGATTTGCATTTAGGGTTTATATTTCCAACTTTTAGAGCAGATAATGTTCAGACTGTACATCTTGGTGGTATCTACTGAATATCCTGATATTCATATAGGTATATATATATATGTATATATATAGTTAGAACTCTAATAAGAGTCTTATATCATCAATGGAATATATTGAAATAACTTTTAATTAAAATATTTTCAGAATGCACTTGACTAATGTAGTTTTTGTATGTTGTATTCAGTCTAGAATTGTGTCATACTCAATAAGTTTTTAGAAAAAGATAGACAGTAATCTGGAGTAAAATCTGGTGTTGAAATGTAGTTGGCTAAAATTCTTGGCAATTAATCCATTAATATGAAGGTTTCAGAGAAAATAAAAAAGACATTTCCCACCTTTGTATTAACTCTTGATTTATTGACCAGTGGAAGGCTTAGAGGCTGACTAGGCCAATCCTAAATATTATTTATGAATACGGGAAATACTATTCTTACATCATGATGCTTTTGTTCAGGTTGCTTAATTTCTCATCTTCTGCAAAGCATGCATACATTAAAAGCCATCAAAACATTATTTCACAATCTTGTTGCACAACAGGCCTGCAGTTATATCTCCTCTCCCTTTACTTTCTCTCATGCATCTCTCCTGACCTTTTCAAAGGATTGAGTTTCTGTCTTCAACTTGAGTTCTGCTTAAAATAAACCACTTCGCCCTCTCACACATCTTCTGAGCACCTCAATATTTTCCTTCTAAGGCCATTCGAACAGCTGGTTGAGGCGCAGTGTGGTGGGGGTTGGACATTAATACCCCCCATGTTCACCTTTAACCTCCTAATAACCGCTGAACCTTCCAAACATCCTGTCTTTCCTGCTTAGAAAACTATGGGATAAATAATACCACACATATGGCTTCCTGATAGCCTGGATGCCAGCCTGAACCCTGCCCACAAAATTTTTAGGTCAGGAAGTAGGTCTAGTCACATTCTGACTAGAATCTGAGTATGAAGATGTCAGGCTAGCTTCCTGACACAATAAATTAAGATCAAACAACTCTATAGGAAACTATTTGATGCTACATTGCAATATGTAATACTGCTGTCATATCTTAAGGCTGACGCTATACTGCTCACACTACTATGTAGACCTTTACAAATAACCTTTGCGCTAAATAAAAGGGCAAATTACCAAGTGTACCTTGTTGCATAACACCATAAATGGCCGTGGTGTATGTTACAACATTAAGGGCAGTAAGGCAACCTACACTATGTTACAACAGCTGTTTACATGACACACCACTCAAATTGAAAGGGTATGTTTAAAAGTGTGTGTCATGCTGTATCTATATGCTGACAGATCTGATTAAATCCCATGAACCAAATAGTTTGATATGTTTTGTATTTACATCACTATGACAACATACACATTAATGTCTTTGTTGTGTCTCTATTTTGATGAAATAACTATTTTGTTCTATATATATATATATATATATATATATATATATATATATATATATATATATATATATATATATATATATGATTCATATCCAATCTTTTTTTTTGTATGTGTGTAATGTTCTCTTTATGCTCAATATAAACATTTCTGAAAAAAATTTGGGACCAAAGAAACACTAATATATGGTAATTTTTTGTTGTTGTTGTTGGTGAGAAGTGGTGAGATTGTTGACTCTGTGGTTGCTGATTTATTTGCAATCTTTTTTGAATTATTCACTTTTAAGTAACTTACGAAAGAGATGCAGGCAGCAAGCAGCAAAATTCTGACCAACAGATCTTCAAACTGCTCAACGATCAACTCCCAGACGGATTTTCCTAAATGGAACAGAAATATAGTTCAGTCGTTACTTAGTAGATTTTGAGATTCTATTGATGACTAGTTAATATGGACTTAGTTCAAATGTTGTTACTTTATTAGCAATATGTTTGTACATACCCTCCTCAGCTGGCAGCTCTGAGAAAAAAAAGTAGACAGAGAAGAAAGAAAAAAATAAAATAATTGACCAGAAATCAAGACAACATTTACTCTGGCCAATCTTTCACTGTATCCCAGAAGAGCTATTATGGCATAACCATTTATAATTGATTTCATATGAAAATTATTTAAAAAAAGGAGCTTGAGGCCTTTCAATCATTTTGCAGACAAGTGAAAAGTATTAGTATGTTCACACCGGAACAGCTATTGGACATGAAATGGACATATTTCAACTTTAATATATGAACAGTTTGAAAGCAATGCTGACATTCGGTCCAAGCTTAAGTATTCATGTTTATTCAAATATATTTTAATACACATTATGAGAAATATTACAATGTTTAAATAACTTACATATAAATTCTCACTAAAGCTTAAATTAAAAAGTTTTAATTATATGCAAATAGCAACAATAATAATATTATTTACTACTACTACTACTACTACTACAAATAATACTAATAATTATAATAACAGCCTAAATTGAAATACACCTCTGAACAGTAATGTGTAACCTGCTTTCCAACAATTGGAATTTATTTTTGAAATTTAAAAAGTGCTTGTGCATGCTAGGTCCTCTCTGTACAAGTGGTTATGTTTTTAAATCATGACTTTTTAATGCCAGTAACATATCTGATCTCTCAGGGCAACTTCCCTCCCCCATCTGCCTGAAATACTGCTAATCTAATAAGACCTCTCAAATATCCAAGCAAGGCCGTTGTGCCATCACCTGTCTTTCTTCCCTTCTCCTCTTCTGCCAAAGTCTATTTTCAATCCCAGCTTCTCAGTTTCTGTGCCACAACCTGTTTGTGTTCCTTTAAATGCCACTGAAGAGTCTGAACATTTCAGAATATACTAAACCATCCATTATCAAGATTGTCTAAGATCTACTCAATTGTTTATACTATTCGTTTTTTTAACTATTAAAAAATTTAACCCAAAAGCTCTGTTGTACTAACTATATGTGTCTATCTGTATGCCTTCCTAAAAAGGAATGCTTCCACCATTTAGAGTATTTGGTTGTCTTTATATTAATCCCTGAATGCATCTTCAAGATATCTCATTAATCTCACCATTGTAGCCGAACTTAGTCAGGTTCTTCTTGAACTGATCAGGTGAAAGCCCGGTGGTCTCATTAACCGCAAAGTAGGCCAGACATTCAGCCGTGGACTTGGCGTAGGCGTCCTCCATCCTGTCAGGGGTGAAGGATCTTTACGAGTATAGCAAAAGCTTAGTTAAACAGGTCTATCCGTGCCTTTAGTCTTTATTGCTCTTGTTACTCTCTGTACTACAAAATCTGCCCCCCGTTACTTGGACCCCCTCCGTACAGGAGTGATGGACTGACAGAAAGAGCGATTAAATTCACACATGTGCACTGTTTTATACTGCTGCCAGCTGCCCTATTGGTCAAAGTTGCCCATCGCCACACCCCAAAATTCCAGTCAGTTGTGTATGGCTTTGCAGGACTGAGTTATAGACTAGGGGTTGAACGTCTTCGGCGTCTCAGACTTGAAGATGTGGGGGGTTATTTGGTGGGCAAGGAGCATGAGGGGATAGCATATGTAGGGGGTAGCACTGAAATGAAAAGTTGTTCTGTTTTTGGAACATGCATGGTCAGTGGAATAAGGAGAGTGGAGAAGGTGAGAGAGTTAGAGTGAGTGATGGGCCAAATGGCCTCTGATAGAAGGGGGGAGTTAGAGGAGTGCTGGAGGGTTAAATTGGTACAAGCATTAGAGGAGTGTGGTTACATGGGAGGCTTAAATAAGAGAGTGTCACAATGAATACACATTTGTTTGGCATGAAAAATAACACAATCATTTCCTATGATCCTTTTTAGATCTATCTCAGCATTAAGATCCAATTAGAAACTAAATCAAGTTGTGAATCGACAGGTTTTTTACCAAGTGTTCATGACTAAACACACTATCGTAATCATATGTATGTCATGTCCATCACTCTCATGGCAATTAACTATTTTTGTATCTGCATTGACCCCACAGACAATTAGGTTTAGGGGTGAACCTTTGTTATTACTTTTTGAATTACATCATACAAAATCACCATCTTTTCTCACAAGATTGGGTTGGTCATGGCATTATGGTTGGCTGCCCTTCATTTTACACACATAAAAATGACAGTCTTTGTTTGTTTTTTTCAAAGGAAGAAAATTTAATAATTTAGAGGTTGAAAGTTCTCAAAGGTCTTTATAATTTAGTAAGCATGGTTTCTTCTACAGAATTGCTTTCAGACCCAGTCAAGAGGCGCATCACTCTGGAGATGGTTAAGGAGCTGAAAAGACCTGGAAACAGGCAGAGATGTCAGACAGAGGGACCAGGGTGGAGTACGTGGAAGCGTCCATGGAGGAGTGGCCATTGGAAGCGCCCATGAACGAGTGGCCGGTGGTAGAATCTAGAACTGAGTAGATGGCCGACGAGAGCCTAGAGCACAGCAGGAGGCAGCCAGGACGAGGGTGACCCACGGCGGAACTGATGGGGGGAGGAGCCAAGGTTGAAACTTGAGCCCAACCGACTGAGGTGACGCAGGTAGATGGTGAGTTCCAGGCAAAGTCTGTTGGACCGAGAGACCCAGAGACATTGAGGGACAAAGAGACCGAGGTGGAGTCCCGGCGATGCGCGGCCTAGGTGGAGCCTGGGGGCCGGTGGACCAAGTTGACGCAGGTGTGAGCGAGTACCCCGGTGAAGCGTGAGGGATAGAGAAGCCCAATGGAGCCGTTGGGTTGAAGGGCTGGAGCACAGCAGACAGCCCGGAAGTCCGTGGCAATGGTGTAACGACAACTGACCCAGTTGGAGCCGGTGGGACAAGGGAGTCCGGTGAAGCCAAAGGGACAATGGTCCTGGGCGGAGCAGAGGACCCAGGGCGAAGCCGACGGTTCAAGGTGGAGCTGAGGGCTCGGAGGGAAAAGGCAGAGCCAGGGAATGGCCATGCCACGACGGAGCTGGTGACTCGAAGTCCCAAGGTGGATAAAGGTTGCAAGGCGGAGCTACTGGATGAACCAAAGAGCTGAAGGGAGCCAGCGGAGGCGGGGGTCGATGGAATGACTGGCTCCGGTGGAATAAAAAGGAGAGGAAGGTTGGGTGCAGGGAAAGACATGGAAAGGGACAGGGATGGTAGTGGCGAAGACAAAAGAGTTACCTCTTGGCATCACCACCCGGCTCTCCTCGTCAAGTCTGACCCAGAATCCCTCAATGAGCGCAATGTCGTGCAGGTGGCACAATGGGAGACGCTCAGAAACTCCTCCACGTACTCCTCCATGTCTCTGCCGTTCTGAAAATAAAAATTGTAGGTCCTTCCAAAAGTTGATTGCCCCTCATTGGGGCAACGTTAATAGAAGCAATGCTCACTGCTGTTCTTTTCATATTGAGTAGTCTGGTATTCTTTCACAGTTAGCTCAGATGAAGAAAAAGGTTCAAACAGGTTTCTACAAACAAAAATTCATTTTTGTTAAAAAAGTTAAACAAACTCAGGTAATTCAAAGGCAAATATGCAACGTAACAGAGTGTCTACACAAACAATACCAGACAACAACTGAATGAAAAGGAGGAACTTAAATACACAGGTCGATTGAAATCAAATGATGAACAGGTGGTGACTGTTACAAATGAGGAGTTGGAAACTGGAACAAAGGAAAACAGGTGACTGATAAAAACATATAGAAAGTTCATGAAAATGAAACAAAAACAAGCAGTTTGTGACAATATGGGCCAAGTACCCGGAACATTTTGGTTTTCTTTGTAGAAGAAATTACTTTTTTAATTTCAAACCTCAAATGCTCTTGAGGTTAGACACTTTATGAACTTGATTGTCAGGGTTCTGCCCTGGCAGCCTTGTCTGTGTTGTCTTTGTTTCATGTCTCTATGTTTGTGTTGTGTGTCAGCACATGGCTTTTTTTTTGTTTGTGTTTGCCATGTTCTCTTCTTGTATTGAACCAAAAACCTGTATACAGACTCTTTTTGAATACAATTTGCATTTAGAAGGATGTACTTTTACTTCATCCTCTACAGTAAAATACCTGGTTATATTAGCAACTTGTCTTTTGAAAATCATATTTCATATGTTACAAAAACAGCCTTCTTCCACCTCAAAAACATTGCTAAGCTACGGAACATGCTATCTGTTACTGATGCAGAAAAGCTAGTTCATGCATTCATGACCTCTAGACTAGATTACTGTAATGCATTACTAGGTGGTTGTCCTGCATCCTTAATAAACAAGCTAAAATTAGTCCAAAATGCAGCTGCTAGAGTTCTTACCAGGTCAAGAAAATATGATCATATAACACCAATTTTATCATCTCTCACCTCTTAAGTTCCGTATCGATTACAAAGTATTGCTACTGATAAGGCCCTAAATGGTTTAGCTCCTGTGTATTTAACCGATCTCCTGTCATCCTACAATCCATTATGCTCTTTAAGGTCACAAAACTCTGGACTTTTGGTTGAACCTAGAATATCAAACTCCACTAAAGGAGGGAGAGCGTTTTTGCATGTGGCTCCTAAACTCTGGAATAGACTTCCTGATCATGTTCAGGGCTCAGACTCACTCTCCCAGTTTTAGTCTAGATTAAAGACACATCTCTTTAGCCAAACATTCACATAATGTTTCTCAACATTGTACTCCAGTTATATCAGATCAAATGCACATGATTATCTTTGCCTAAAGGAGTCATATTATATCCTTTTAGCAAGTCTTGATTATTTTTTCAGGGGGTGGGTGTACTAGAATATGCTTTCATGAGTGATTCTTTTTTCACATATTTTCACATATATTCAGATCTGGCCCGAACCGCGTCTTTAGTTCCTGTTTCGATGAAGCCCCTCCTTCTGAAATGTGTTGAGACTGGTTAGCTGTCCCCGTGTGTTGTGATTGGCACCGCATGTTCGGGAAATGTCCCGCTCCTTACCAAAACCATGAGTTTCATCTGCTCAGGTGTAAATATTAAGGATGCCATCAATTTCAAACCAATTCAAGCCTGATTCAGACTTAACAATGTTAACAAACAAGAGGATCGTCCACAACGGATTTGCAGGGACTTTTCAAGCACGGATTTCACAGGATGTTTCAAACATCTTGCAACTCAGTCTGTCTTGCCTGTCTTGCACCAACCCAGTCCCTCACTGTGTGCTTATCACCTTCTTCTGGGAATTCAGTGTGACTTGGACACTGCGTCGGGTGACGCTATAATTTGTTCCTTTTGTGAAGTGAAGTTCCTTTATTTGGACTTCCTATTTTCTTTTGTGTTCCTGTTATTTTTTTTCCTGGGCTCATTTTGAGAGCAAAATAAATATTCTGTTAGCTGCAACTGAAACTCAGTTTTTTTTCCTTGACAGTTAGTTAGTAGCATAGTATTGCATCAGTTAGGATAGCTTCAAGTTAGCACTGCTCCTCCTGCATGGACTCCACCACCGCAGCGGTGTCTTGATGTGAGTGAGCATATCTTTAATCACAATTTATGTTCCTTCCTATTAGGCTAAAGTTAACCCTCTGGGGTCGACAAACACACCGGTGTGTTTTGTTGGATTTTTCTCACATAGCAGCAAAATAGACTTAATACTCTTTCATAAGTATGACCATAAATGACAAAGTAAAATGTGTACTTTTTTATGTGTCCTCTTACAATCGAAACAAAAAATTTTGCTTTTGTAAAATAAAGAAAATAAACAGGGTCTGCTTCCTGCCTCTTGAACTTTTTCTGGAGCACGTCTCTAAACTTAACAAAACTCAGCGAATACTAGTCACAGGCATAAGCAATATATCTTTATAAACATTTAAGTCTCTGCTATTAAACACGCTAATCAAACACGGATCTCAGGTGCACGCCCCCTCAAACCCCATCCTACCGCCCCCCACCCTTTGTGTGTCACAATGCATGAAGTGCAAACACAATGCATGAAGTGGAAAAAATAAAGTGGAGGTACTCCTACTTCGGGGGTTTAATTGAAATTGAAAATTCAATTTTCAGATGAAAATAACATTTTCTAAAGTGTCTTTACATTGTGTTCTGCGGAGACGCAGGAGACTTGTAGCTGGGCGGGACTAGCAGAGACAGAGGAGACTTTGGGGAATTATATCTTCCAACCCATTGATGGGTTGGAAGATATAATTCAATAATGTTGAAACCTGTCACAGCTTTCACAGGCACAACAATCAGAAGGCTGACACACTTTGTGTTTGTTGTCTTGCCATGTGTTCGGAACATTCCTTCTGGATCTTGACACTTCTGTTAAAGCCAGTTTTCTGTTGCCGGTGTCGGGATCCTGCAGAATCATGCTAAATGGTGTGCATCTCTGCTGTGTTTTCATTTTCAGATTTTGAAAATGAATAGATGCTAGATCTGCCATAGATGACTCTTCATTTCTGCTTCTATTCAATCTTTTTGTGCGCTCTGTCTCATGCCAGTTTGTTTTCGCTCTCTACAAATGTCAAGAAGGTTCAGTCATGTTTGTCTTTTCTGGCTTCAGTTTGCCCAGCCATCTGTTCGAGTCCTTGTCCTGGGAAAAATAAACTGTTCATTTAACGCTCCTTTATATATTTTTAATAGATATATAAGAAATGTTTATAGAATATCTTGGGAACTACAGTATACTACTGTATATAAATTAAACCAGGAAACTTTAGGTTTCACTTGGGCCTTAGGTCTCTATGATGCTGTATGTTTCACTTCAGCAACTCTGCGGTATGAAGAAATCAGTGGGCAAGCCTGCACCAGTCACTAAGTGGTACAATGATAATAAGCGGCTCTTTTTGATTTATATGTTGTGTATGCTCTCTTTATATATGTTTTTTAATATGTTACCTTAATGTATGTTATTTGACCAGTTGGCAGCATGTCACGGTTAAAGAGAAGCCAGAAAGATTAGGAATTAATTGTGGCAGACAGAAGGAGGATGGGCTTTAACACTTAAATGCATGAATGTTTCGCCAATCATTATTACACATTCTGGTCTTTAGAGACCTGGATCTATATCTAACATGGATGGATATCTACCATCTCTACCTCGCGATAGTATAAAACTCTCCTGATATTAGAGTAACAATTGCAGAAGAATAAAATAAAACATATTTTGTTACCTTTTGGAGCTTGGAAAGGGTTTAGGTTGAGCAGATGTTTTATACCATCATCACTGGTCCGAGTTAGAGCTCCCTTTTCCTGTACATTCAGCATCTGGCTCATATTCGTGATCTCAAACATATTCTCAAAACAATCATTTTTAACATCTTCAAAATCAATATTTTGATCACTGACAGCTTCTTCACCAGATCCACCATCAAGTGACAGTGACACTAATATTTGAGTACCTTCAGTGCTTGCTCTGCAGTAAATTGCTGAGCCATCTCAGGTTTTGCTGATGATTTGTTTTTTAGTTTAGTTTTCTGCCTGCAGTAACTATGAGTGAAACGCCACTTCATCATTTTGTATCAGACATTGCCACCTTGTGGAATAAAGATGAATTGCACTTATTCAGTCATCAAAGATTAAATTATTGTTGTGCAGAAAAAATATACTTACATTGTTACACACCTCGGGTCGTTAACTACCCTATACAATTTTTACAGAAAATGAATGGGAAAACAGGCATTCTTTTATCATTTTATTATTTTTTCTTGTTATATTGTTTATGATTAATTGATTGAGAAATACTAAGAAGGTTGATATCTAACTTTAAAAAAATAATGAGGAGGAGGGTAGTGAAAGATATCCTGGGCCACTAAAGACCCAGGGTATGCGTTTAAGGGTTAATTAAAGAAAAATGGCAGGAAAGCACCCAAATGTACATTCATTTGTCAAACAGGTTGGAAGAAATTGAATAAGAATGAGAGTTTCGACTGAGATGGTTAGATGTACAGCTGGCATCTCGGCTTTGTTGACTGGACCAATAAGGTCTGATCTTTGGCATCTGGAACTTCTTGATTTAAGAGATTTTTTTGCCAAGAGAGAAGACTTTTGCAACAACAGCATCTGAGTGCTTGCTCTCCTAGACCTCATGTGTGCTTTCTCTATATGTACACACTTTTTGAGAAAAAAATATTTTATGCACACAAGATACAGGCATATTAGTAATAATGGGCCAGATCTAACAAAAGGTTTGGATCATATCTGTTATACATATTTTTTTCACCATGGTCTAGAGTTTTGTGCAAAGGTTTGGTGAAGCTCTGAGTAGGAGTTTGAAAAAAAGGAAATTATGTAGATAAACAAAAATTAGATACACTTCTGGTTGCCATGTCTTTTTATGTAGCTCAGTCATATTTAAGGATAAGTTATGAAGTCCAACAAAGAACAACACCAACTTTCAATGTCCCAAATCATACGGTTACAACATTACTAAGGAGTTTCTGTTGTAGAAAACCCCCCTATTGGTGAAATTATGACATGATGTGCATCCTTAGAAAGTCCTGTAATCTATGGGTGCTTCTCAATAAATTGATGCTTCCTTGTTTCCTCACTCCTCTGTCCACCAGTGGAGTGAGCTCTCAACCCGAGCGGAGCAAGGCATGCCTTGGGTCTGATACGCCAAGGCAATGGCATCCACTATCCAGTGGGCCATCCTCTGCTTCGGAGACAGCCTTTCCCTTCGAATAGGTTCCATGTCAATGAATAGAGGTGCCTCGTAGAGCCTGTCCACAGGAGAACGAATAAGAACTTACAGGCCTTGAAAGGGAGACACAGATTACCACTCCAGGAAGTAGTGGTTGCCGGACACAGTTGCATAGCGACAGACCGCTAAACCGGAGGAATACCCACGTAGCCCTTGGCTGCTATACCGTCGAGGGTAGTGAGGGGGGAGGAGGTACTAGCTCAGTTCCTGGCAGAAAAAGGTGCCGTCCACGACCTGGTTACCTACTGCACCTCCGGGAAGAAAGGCACTGGAACGGGGCGCTGAGAACCAGCACAGCCCATCCCGAGAGACCAGTCATCCAGCCTTGAGGGTTTGGGATATGGTGAAGGGTTCTACTCAACCATGACTCTCTCGGCGGCCCGTGAAAGCATAGCCGCCAATTCCGAGTCAGGCTCTGACAACGCTACTTTCCCAGAAGGAGGCAACGCAGCTGAGTCTACATCCCCAGATGACTGAAGCTCACCCTCCGATGCAGCGATAGACATCTGGTCGGCAGCTGGAGCCCCGAATGAAATGATTGGCCACTCATGGGAGGGGACAGCGCGCTCCACCGAAAGCTCGGTGGCTTGCGGAGTTTGAAAGGAGTAAGGGGCCCACATGGATTGGTTACCAGGTGGGGAAGCCCTCACTGTGAACCTTCAGATCACCCAAGCTATTTGTCAAAGTAGCCAGAAGACAAAGTCTTGGCCAGAAAGTCTTGGCCAGAAGAGGCACTAGATCAAGGTATAGGTAAGGGGAATCCACCTCGTTGGTCCTCGTTGGACTCACCTTCCTATTTATACCCACGCTGTGGGGTGGAGCGCAAGATGCAAATCTCGCACGACAATGTGCATTTGCTTGTCTTTAGATCCATGGTACAGCGTTTACTAAATCATATTACGTTCCTGTATTTTTTAAATAAACAGAATCACAGTTTTATCATTGTGTGGATCATCGATAATGAGGCAAACAACTTTGGCTTGAAAAGTACTCTACTACTACTACTACTACTACTACTACTACTACTACTACTTGCACTATACACTATGTATACCATATAACATATGTATCCAGAACACAGTACTGTGTCCTGCAATGCACTCAATTTAACCTTTCATTTTCAGTGACAAATGACACTGGATTCAGTTCCTAAACACAATTGCTACTACCACTATTCTAACTTTTATTGGAGTTTCCCTGATTCACAGCCTTCATAACACCACTTATTATATAATTCTCCTGTGCACATGCCAGATACAAGTCACAATGGTGTCTACAAAATGTAAATTGACAAGAGTTAGGACTAAAGGATGATACATATGAGATATAGCATAGCTCTGTGTCCTGATAGTGTAGCTCAGCTGTTCTAAGTCAGCAGAAAAAGGGAACACCAGCTTAGGCAAATCTAAATGTGTCTGTGTCAAGTTGTAGAAGGTGTCTGTAAGGCAAGGAAAAGGGAACAAGACAAGATCATGGTGTCCTTACGCAATATTATGAATTAATTGAATTATGTACAAACCTGTCAAGAACATGTCCAGTTCATGCTTCACCCCCAAATCAAACAAATAAGGTAAAAATAAATTATTGAAGAAATTATTTGTATGAATGAAGCCTATTTTAGGAGCCTTTTTGCATTGTGACATCTGATAAATGACAATGGGAGAAATGAAAAAGTAATAAAAATTACCACTGAAAATAATTACAATTATTAATGTTGCTTATGTGTTCTATTTGAAAAAAAAAGTGAACCATTAGGAATAAGATGTACTTTGTTAATGAACTGTAAGTGTGAAAGAGTAAAGTAAGATTGATGGATTGGTTACAGCTAATCCCCAGAGCTGTTAATGCTGGGCGGGGAAGAGGATAGTCTGTCTTGAAAGATATTGAGTTAAATGTCATTGGGTTCCTCGCAGGAAAACTACACACCCGCCCACTTTGCTATGATCATCGAGGGCGTGTTGCTTGGACAACATAGAAAGCAAAGACATATTAAATACTCCAAAGGGATTTTCACACTGCTCTTAACCCTGGGTTAAGGTCTTTTAAACTTTGTTTTAATCCTGGGTAATGCAATGTTTGACACTTAAAATTTTGAAAAGAAATTGAAAGGATTACAAGCCCAATGGCAGACTACACGAGGAAAATATGTCTGTTGTTATCTTGTGAGCTATTATTTTGCTTGATATTAAACAACGCTCCATAATAATCACCTAAATGATTACTAATGCGCGCCATACCTGAGCATGGCCTAACTGACTCAAGACAAGTATTTATAGGCACATTAAAAATATACACATTTTAAACTTATTAATATTGTTTAGGTTTTTTATTATTATTTTTAAGGAAAGTGGCACAGAGTAAAAAAAAAAAAAGGGAAACCATTAGCAAACCCTAAGGGGGGCTGTGCTGGGGCTATGACAATTTCTGACTGTGCGATAGCCCCTGCAAGCCTTTTCTAGTGGCACCACTATTTTAAGGCAAATTCACGCTGCACCGACAGACCGTAACAGACACTTCTTCGGGTTATGTTGGATCAGTGTGTTACCTGTCGCTTTTGGTCAGCTCTTGTTTTCATCGACTGAACATGTTGAATCTGTATTTGTCGGGTGGTGGAATGCCTGAGAAGTGGCATACTGTAATCTTAATTGTCAGCTTTGGTTGGACATCTGTCAAGTGAATTGGCCTATAGAGGGAGCATTATTTTCTTGCTTTCTGTATATAAGCCATTCACAATTTTTGTTTTTCATACTGCTAAAGGCCAATTCACAGACAGTGAACCAAGGGCAACAGACACTTTGTCAAGTTTGGTCGGGTCAGCCCTGTAAGTGTCTGTTTGCATTTGTCAGCACTTGTTTTCATGTTTATTCGACGTGTGCCGGATCGTGGAATGTCTGAGAAGTTGTGTACTGTAATCTGGTGATCGTGCATGTTGGTCAACGGCTGTCGGCGCAGTGTTGATTTCCACTGTGAACCAGAACAAGTTGGCAAAACTTAAAAAATTTGTTTTGAGTAGCTAAGATTGATTTCCATTACTCGAGAGTAGATGTTAAAACTTCATGCTGATTTGTACTCGGCTTTCGCCAAGATAAGCACCAACTAAGACGTAGCTTTACACAACGGCTGCAACCACAGTGCGGTCCCCCCATAACAACCCTCTGGATTGAGAGGAGTAGGGAACATCTCTAGGGTCTTCAAGTGGGCACCTTCCGTCCTCAGTGTTTCGTCGACTAGCCCACGACACCTCAAGAGGGCTCGACAGTGACTCTGGTGTCCCAGAGTCACCCCCCTCCGTCCCCCACTCAACTCAGTCCAGCTTACTGACCTCTACTTCCCTGAGAGACCTAACCACAATCTAACAATCTCTCCGCAACCCAACCATACGCGCCAACCCGTTTGACTAAGGCTGTCGAGCCCCACTGGTGCGTTAATATGCAGTTTCAGTGGCAACAGTTCCGTATGCCATACCACCTACCGCAAAACACAATATCTGCCCAACCACCCGTCATTCACGCAATATACATAGGAACGTAATGACTGTAAATACTATACAACCTATACAAATAAACCAACAGACTCTTCAAGTTTTCAAGAATCCTACGAAACCGTAGCATGGCGGCCTGTACACAGCCAGCTAGAATCTTTCCGTCTCAACCACAGCCAGTTGCTGCTCCTTTCTGCTGCTTCAGATAAGTTCTTTACTGTGCGACGCAACTCTTGGCCACTGAATCCGACTTCTCTGAGTAACCGGGTTGTAGAGTGTGCCACAAAACTTCGACAACCCACTTCCACTGGATAAACCTGGACTCTCCATCCTCGCTGTTCTGCTTCAGTGCCCAGATGAGCATACCGCAGTTTCTTCCTCTCATTTGCCTCATCTACCGCATCCTCCCATGGCACTGTTAACTCTATCAGTTGAACAATGCGTGCTGATCCAGACCAAAAAACAATATCTGGTCGTAGGTTAGTGGTGGCAATCTCAGGTGGAAACATAAGCCGTTGATCAAGATCAGCCAGCATCTTCCAGTCCCTAGCAGCTTACAGTTGTCCTGAGCGAGAATTGGTGTTAGCACCTTTTCTTGGTGGTTGCTCGCCTGGGCAGAGGAATATTGTCTTCTGCGTGTAATGTTTTGCTAGAACAGGCGGCAACTTATTGGTCATAATACGCTTGCCTTCCAGTGCTAAAGCCAAACATCGCAATACTTGGTCATGGCGCCAAGTAAACCGACCTTGGCTAAGAGCCACCTTACATCCTGTCAAAATGTGCCTTAATGTGGCAGGTGATGAACACAAAGGACAAGAGGGATCCTCTCCAACCAGAGGTTTAGGTTCTGCGGTGATGGGAGAACATCATATGTTGACCTAATAAGGAAACTGATCCTACTCTCTTCCATTGACCAAAGGTCTTGCTAGCCCATTTTGTGTTGTTCCATACTCTCCCATCTCATCCACTCTCCCTGCTTGGCCTGGGAAATGGCCTTTATACATCTCATCCTCTCCTCCTGCTTTCGCACCTCGTTGACTACCAGCTTCCTCCTTTGAGCTGGGCCTGCCTTGTGCCATTTTGGAGGAGCTAAACTGAGCCCAAAACCCCCCCTTCCATACTGTACCTGTCCCACGATATCCCCAATTTAAAGTCAGCCTTTGCCTCTACTACAGATTTCTTTGCTGACCACTTTCTACCAGTTTTTACCACAGGGGCTGCCTCCCTTACACATTTGTCGCGTGACTCTGCTAAAGTCATTTCCAGTCTGACCTTGGCACACTTAAACTCCTCGGTTAAAGCAGAGACTGGCAACTGCAATACTCCTTTACTATAAAGTCCCACTCTGCTGAGGCAGCGTGGAACTCCCAACCATTTCCTGATGCATGAACTTATTAACGCTTCCAGCTTATCCACTGTTGTCAAAGAAACCTCGTACACATTCAGTGGCCACAGCAACCTTGGCAGTAGACCAAACTGAAAGCACCAGAGTTTTAGTTTGCCTGGTAGAGCACAGCTGTTTATGCTCTTCAACCCTTCCACTGCTTGTTGTCTAACTTCTCCCACTCGAACTGTGTCCTTTAGATCCCCATCGTACCATCTCCCTAGACTCTTCACTGGCTTCTGAGAAACTGTTGGTATTATCTCACCATTAATGAAGAATGTTTTATCTACTACCTTGCCTTTAATTATTGAGATGCTCCTTGATTTAGAGGGCTTAAATAGCATTTGTGCCCATTCAATATTATCTGTTAACTTCACCAATAACTGATTAGTGCAGGCTACCGTTGTAGTCATGGTTGTCATGTCATCCATGTATGCTCTGATTGGTGGTAGTCGCATCCCAGAAGCCAAGTGCTCTCCTCCTACTACCCATTTTGATGCCCTAATGATTACTTCCATTGCCATGGTAAAAGCCAGTGGAGAAATGGTGCATCCTGCCATTATTCCAACCTCTAAGCATTGCCATGTAGTGATGAATTCTGGAGTTGAGAAACTAAATTGCAAATCTCCAAAATAGGCTTTCACTAACTTTGTTATCGACATCGGTACCCTGAAAAAATCAAATGATGCCCAAAGAAGCTCATGTGGCACTGAACCATATGCATTAGCCAAATCCAGGAATGTCACGTGGAGCTCCTTCCTCTCCTTTTTAGCTGATTGAATTCGTTGCCAGATAACACTGATGTTTTCTAAGCATCCTGAGAATCCTGGAATGCCTGCTTTTTGAACTGAAGTGTCAATGAAGCCATTCTTTAATAGGTAGGATGACAATCTCTGAGCAATAATGCTGAAGAAAATCTTGCCTTCGACGTTTAATAGTGAAATAGGATGAAACTGATTGATGCTTGTAGCATCTTTTTCTTTGAGTATAAAGACTCCACCTGCTCGGCGCCATGCTCTAGGTACAACCTGCTTTCCCCAAGCCACTTTTATCAATTTCCACAGAATTCGTAAAACTCTTGAAGCACTCTTGTACACTCTGTACGGAACTCCATTAGGCCCTGGAGATGATGAAGCCCTTGCCTTTCTCACAACCTGCTCTATCTCTTTCCACTTAGGTGCACAGACCTCCATTTGGTATTCTGGTGGATTGACAGGTGGGATGTCTGACGGAATTGACATAGGCTCATGCCTCTTTGCATCTGTATGCGTTTCCTCCAAATATCTCTCTAGCTCAACCCTAGATGCTTTTAAAGTGCCATTCTTCTCACTGGTGAATAACTTCTTTACGAATTTGAATGGATCTTTATAGAAATTAGCCCTCGCACGCTCCTTCTTTTTGTAGCATTTCCGTAGGCGCTCAGCTCTGCGTAATGTTGCAAGCTTATCTTTTATGGCCATTTGTAAGAGATTGAGTCCCTCCTTCTGACTTTGTTCCGCTCTTTTTCATTGCTTCCTCAGCTGTCTCCTTTCTCTAACTAACCCTTCAATTTTCTGCTGCCGTCTAAACATTCCAGGAGTAGTTTGTACTTTTTCCTTCCTTTTTTCCACACCAAACCTCTCACTTCCATATGCATAAATGATGTCCCCAAATGTATCCAGCTTCTTTTCAACTGTACCAGTTAATCTTTCCAATGCAAAGCATAGATCTGTGTTTACCGTGTCCCATGCAGTTTTCTCACAAGCTGTTGGCCATCTAACTCCAGGCCTATGCCCGTTGAGGTTCTTTTCTCTCTTATGCTGGTTAGTCTGACCGGGTTCACAAGAATCAATGTGTTCATCACTAACTGTGCAAACCCTCCTCTCCTCTATGACAGGGGTGCTGATATCCTGCGAACTGTGATTTGCTTCCTGTCGCTGGATTTCATTCGACTGACTTGACTGACTGCCACAGACACAAGCTTGGAGTTCAATGGCTTTGCTAACTGCAGAACCTGAACTAGTCTTTTGTGAAGTACTCTCCATACTCATATCTGTTTCCATTCCAAAGTCGTTAACCATGTTGTCGACCATTGAGTCATCTTCCGCCCCTGCTCTCGCAGACTCTAGGGCTATTTTCCTCTTTAATTTTTCAGAAGCCTTGGGCGGGTGTCTCCAGCATCCTGTAAACACAGAGCTGGATACTGCCGACAAGGGTAGCCTTACCAGCCCCATTGGGGTCTCTTTCCTCCTGTCAGCTGTCTCGCCAGGCTGTCACAAGGTCTTTCCCTTGTTGCCAGCAGCACTATTCACCGCAGTCACTGGACGTATCCAGATCTTCAGTAAGTAATTAAGTACCTAATTCAAAGTTTAAGCAAGCTTTTAAAGGTACAATATGCAAGAGTTGTTTGCAGAGGGCGCTACATTCCAATCAACAACAACGGCGTAGCTTGATGACGATGTGAAGGAGCGTGGAATGATGGTAACTGTCGTTTTAAACTCCACCGTGGATGTAAATCACTCAGACGGGAATCGAAAAATCATATTCATGGATGAGGTTATTTTTTTTTTTAATTAAATGCTTTTTGTGGCGAGGGTGGCGTGGTTCAGCGCGGTCTGTAATGGGAGAGAGAAGAGACGAGCGGGAAGTAGGTCAAGTGCAAATGACAAACACCTGTCTTATTGCAGTGATCGGCGTGGAGAGACCGCTTATAAGCCGCGCGCTGGAACGAGAGAGAGAGACTGGAGAGAAAATTTGACGCAGAGAAAGAAAACCGGTGGATCCGAGCTCTCATTTTTTAACTGTTTTGGCGTCTCAAAAATGCTGCGTCTCATGGCTATGAAACATGAAACCGGTTCCAAATGGCATCCTAAGCCCTGGCGGTCCTCCTCCGTGACCACACTTTAGTGGCGATAGCACTTTGACTGTCAGGTAGAAGTCTTGTAGAAGCTGTGGAGCTCGCCACAGTGTGGGCTTGGCAGAAGTGTGCATTACAATTGATTTTGACATTGGTGGGGAAATTAAAAGCAGGAAAGCAAGAATATGCATTGGGTTACTATCGTAAAGAAGGCAACCTTCGTATGGATCTGAATGACGGATAGACTGTGGTTGTGTGGTTGTTAATTTTGTAGATATTTCAGCATATTTGTTATTGATTGAAAAATCCTCTTGGATCATTCTTATACTGTTAAAGTGAAAGTCCATAGCAGGGGTCCAATCCTGCTCCTACAATGTTCTGTGGAGTTTAGCTCTAACCTGCCCCAACACTTGCCTGGAAGTTTCTAGTAATCCTGAAGGTCTTGATTAGCTGGTTCAGGTGTGTATGAGGAGTGGAACTAATCTGAGGCTGAAAAATGCTGCGTCGATTTGCAGGCAGTATACGGAGGTAGGAAGGCAACAAGGCACATCTGAATCCAATGATCATGTCACTTCCTGTCTGCTGAGGTACTATCATCTCATTGATGCATCCTTCCCTGCCTATGATATCCCACTATCCTGTACTTTTGATTCCATGACAGTTGAACAAAAAAAATAAGCGTGGTAGCAACATGAATGTTGCGGTTGGTGGTCAGTTTGTGTGTAAATGTCTGTAACTTTTACCACTTTTAATGTTATATTTAATGATAAATTAATATTGCAGTAATTTAATATTTGCATCCCTTTGAGAAAAGCTCTCTCTATTTTGTTGAAGATAACAAAATTGTTATGCTGCCTCATTAGTCTGTCCAAAATCAGTTTTGGGAGGTTCCTGCAGAATCACTACCTAGCATTGGCATGAATTCACTAAAAGTCAAGGTATGGCAAGTTCAGATGATGCCATTAAATCTAACAATAACACATGTGCCAATATAAATTCAGTTAAGTGTAAATTGACAAAACTGAAATTAAAATAATCACATAGCTCTGAAAATAACCTGGCAGCTGCTGATATATGAAACAATTAATAACAAAAAAGTCAGTTCTTACCTTAAGAGTCTACAAAAAAACTCTTATTTTTTTATTTTAACTCTTTTTTTAAAATTAAGGTGAAATAGATCTCATTAATTGGGCAATGAAAATAGATAAATGGCAGTATATATATATATATATATATATATATATATATATATATATATATATATATATATATATATATATATATATATACACATACATACATTGCAAGGACTGACTCAATGATTCAGAGAAAAAGAGCCATGGGCAAAAACCTGGGTAGAGAGGTTGGACAGGACCAAGTATTATAATAGCACCACCTAGTGTAAGACACATTATTGTCCTGCAGAGGTCGCAGTGATTTTGCCAAGACGACATCTTTTGTTCATCCTGGAACAATATTCCTGTCCGAAAACATAGTCCTAACCTTATCCCTAGCTCTAAACCTAATCCTACCTATATCTTGTCACTAAAATCAGAGGGAAATGATAGATGAATACTAACTCTTGTCGTAAGCCTGACATTAACTATAAACCTATCCCTTAATTCCGATTGGTTGATTGAAATGTTGTTCCAGGATCAACAAATATGTTGATCCAGGAACATGTTGTACTTGGTGAAATTATATTGTGTGGGGGTGGGGGGATGTGCATAGACAGTAAAAGAAAGGGGATGTGTGACCAATCTACCATGTTTAGGATCTTTGCGATGTACATTCTCTGATGCCCAAACAGCTTTAAGGCTTAATAATAATAAAGAAAATCCTAACAAAATAGAATAGGATTACAGCACCATAGACCTATGTCATGACCCACAAAATGTATGGGGGTAAAGGAGGTAACATTAACCCTAGAGTGTGAATGTATGTGTGCTAGACCAGTGTTTGACTGGCAATCCATTCATGGTGTTTCAGCTGCATTCTGCCTGAGATTCTGGGATAGACAGTATCCCCATAGGGCAAGTGGTTTGGAAAATCAATGGATTGACATTCCATTCATCTGTGCAATGTAATAGGCAATATAGTGTTTTTAGTGGTGACTGAAGGAGGGTTATTGTAAGTTGTTAAAGGTACCCTAAAAATAAAAGTATATGTACCCGTCTACCACAAATGTCAGTCATTTGAGGTTATTATATAGCAGGATTCATAAATTGATGTTGAATAGAATGAGTAACAGCTTTAATTAAAGTTGCATTGAAACGGAATTTGCAGTAGTCTTTTATTCCTTATTGTGACGTATATACGAGTGAAACAGCTTCTCAAACATTAAAAAAGATATAGCATGGGAATTGATTTTGTCCATTGGGAATTGATTAGATCTTTGGGTCATTATTGTCATTCGCTATTGCTGTGATCTCATGTGAGTGACAGGTTGTCCTGCCCTCGTGCCAGTGAACATGTCATCAGATGGCATTGCAAGAGGGAGGGGGAAGTTATTTTGATTACAAGAGAATTTTTTTTATTATGTGCACTGCACAGATAAATCGCTTATTATAAATACTAAATATTCCATTAAAAAAATAAATCAATTTTGATTTCATGGTGACAGAATGAAACTACTATTCAAATGTTAAAATGGCAACAACGAACATGTTACTAATGGTACTAATTGTTCTGCTCAAAATTAATAAAAACAAAACTTCCACTCATGTTCTTTCCCTAACTGCAATATTCTATTGGTGCACAACTTTCGTCAAGAATAAACTTGAGCTTTAATTCATCAAACGAAGAGTGCTGCAGGGATGATGTATTTTTGTCAGCTAAAACCCACATTTTAGCACTTCCGTCACATGACCTCACTGGTTTGGTCTTGTGGTATTTTGCACTTTGTATTCTAACTCACAGTTCTATACTGACACACCAAATTTAAATATATATTGCATAGTATGCAATTAGTGCTAGTTTTCTATGCTATCATCATGATGTCGTATAAAAAAGTACATTCTGATTGGCTATCCAAATCTCTGTAAATCCAGTGTTGTAAAACATTGATGGACACAGAATAAAAACTCAATTATGCACCAGATTCTCACTTTATTGGCTAAATTCATGACTACAAAAAAAAAAAAAAAGTCATTTTAAGAAGAAAAAGTGAGATTTGCAGTTAACGAATTGAACACAGCCACAATCACTCAGTGAACAGTGCATTTCTGCATTTTAAACTGAAACAGCGATGGCACCCACTTTGCAGACATTCACACATGGTATTATTTGCACATCGTGCATGATTTTAACCTAAAGAATAAAAAATAAAGACCTACACCCCCCCCCCCCCCCCCCCCCCCCCCAAAAAAAAAGCCAAACAGAGCATTTCCACAGGCCAGGCTAAATACTACCTGAGTGTGCAGTTTAAAGAAGCAAAGAATGCGCCAAAATAGGTATGTGTCAAAATGTGCAGGGTGCCATCAATAACTACTGTAAACAGACACGCACTTGGACGAAGCTTCACATTAAAGAGACTGGCAGTGATTTGCACAATCACCTCCACTTAGATTGCTTTAGAGGGGAATGGAAAAGTCTGTCCCCAGCGGGGATCAAAAGCTGGACCCTGAGGCTTGGTCTGACGAGAAGGGTGTTGTAGGTCCAATAAATGTCCTTAAAAGGATTATCACGTTTTGGCTGAAGACGTGAAGATGTATTGGAAGGAAAAATCAACCAGAACAGCTAAAAACGCAGTAAAAGGTGCGCAGTTACTAGAGAAAGAGAAGAAAAACTCACACACAAACTCGCACAACAAAACCAATTTCCACAAATACACACTGTTGTTTCACATAGAAACCAACACGCTTTTCACAAGGGCATTTCAGTCAAGCACACATATATGACCGCTCAGATTGCACAGCAGTCTCGTCTTGATGGAGACAGCTAAACAAACCCTGCACTGATTTGGTGTTTGGAGTTGAAGAGGAGAAGGAAAAGGAGAGGTAGAATGATGGACAGGATGTATAGGCGTGTTGCAGTAGTTGATGTTATTTCTTGGCTTTGCCGCCCTTGGCTGCGTTTCGTGGAGGAGTTACAGGTCTACCAGATCCAAATCCTCCCGCACCACCATACGACAGCATCTTCTTCTCCGCTGGTTTCAGAATCTGACAGAGCAGAGAGAAAGCAGGTAAAATGAGTAGTGAGGCTCATGATATATAAAATATTTTGTTGCCCATGTAAACGAACAGACATTGCAAATCGCACTACAAACCCAGTCTCATCATTTGGTGTGGCGTGCAATAGTTACATTTCATCGATTTTCTGCAGGAAACTTTTTTTCCCCCAAAACCATGAACCTGTTACTAGTAAAATAAAATGTAAGAGCACATACAAACCTGAAATGAGCACATCAGGGTCTCGTCGACACTCATCATAGCTCCTGCATTGTCAAACTCTCCGCAGTAGTTAGGAGCGGAGAAAAGTGTGACTAACTGCCTCTTTGCAAAGAACTCATAGCCATCCTCTACCACCTGTTCAGAGAGCAGAAGATGTAAGCTTCACAAATGCTATTCAAAAGCTTGACATACAAGAATGCATCCTACTCAATCAACAAAGGACAAAATTAAAACTATTTAAAAAATTCTATTTTGTCGAATCGATGACAGTCTATGACAAAGATTTTCAACATTTTCCTCATCATTAAGCTGCGATCCGTATAGAATGAATATCAAACCTGCAGAAATCCTTCCCAGCTAAACATACTGCTGTTCTCCAATATTGCAGAATCTTGTCTGTATAACATACCATTTCACTGTCTGTTTTAAATCTGCATCTAAAGTTCCCTGCTCTATGCAGCCTCACGTGTGAAAAACACCACGAAGTGTCAGTTTTTATTTCGCCTCTAGAGGCTGCTTTCGTACGGTGCAATGACAGCGCACTATTCTCAGCCGCTCCAGCAACGGACGCAAACTATCGGCAAAAATCCATACCAATAGCTGATTAATCTGGAAAATCAATTAATCAGTTGACCTCTACAAACAACAAAAGAACTCTTTTAGACCACTTGTGGCACACAAACAAAACATAAAAGTGACAAAAGTATCTTTTATCATGTTTTCAATAAATAAGGCAATAAAAAGGAAATAATAAACCAAAAAAAGAAAGAAAAAGAAAAAAGTAATTCAGGTTTTCTAGGTTTTTGTGTTGTGTTTGTGGGGTGGCTATATATATATATGTGTGTGTGTGTGTGTGTGTATTTAGAAAGCTTGAATTGTCTACTTTTAAGCAAAACAATTCAAAACGAATAGAAACAGACTACTCTCTTATGTAGGCTAATCAGTATAAAATGTGCATTTCTCTCTATAGGCGCATTTGTGTAATTATATTTATTCAACGAGTAGAATACTTTCCAACCCGTTACATATAGTATTATAAATTCAGACGTTCATGATATAAAAAAATAAACACATTAGAATAACTTTTAAAATGGAGTGAACACGGAGCAGTTTTTCCGTGAGCAGGAATGGAAAAACCGGAGTGGCCTCGGAGCGGATTGAATACAGAACCTTAGATTGCAGAGAGGAATGTGTTTTCGCTCCACTCCAGGCTTTGATCACATCCCCCTCAGCAGGGTGAATATACCTAACCCTTATTTAAGACCTATTCAAACTGAAATTAAGACATTCATTACACTATTTGAGAAATGTAAGCATATTTACTGCCTTAAAATGATGAAAAGTGACTTTAAGACAATAGGACAGGCTGGAACCCTGCAATTAATGGAAATCCATCGTAGCGACGGAGAACTTTAATCCCTGTGAATATCCACAAGGTGTAAAGCTTAAAGTCACAATGGGTAAATTCCATAGAAAAGCATTACATTCCATAGAAACACTCTTTCTTCCGAGTCTAGCCTCCCTCAACTCTTCATTCCTATTTCTTTAGGAAAACCCCACTTTCTGGATAAATAATGAAGATCATTTTCATGATAAATTGGTTCAGAAACATCATGATTATTCATTCTCTGAATGAGGTGTACAATAAGAAACTTCTGCGTCACAGTATCCGTTACAATGATGACAACATTCAATTAACTAAATGACTTACCTGGTGGGCCCGGCAAATGAGGTCCATGTCATGTTTGTGGAGGAACTTGGCCACAACATCAGAACCAAAGGTGAAAGAGACACCACGGTCATTCTCTCCCCAGCCCATGACATCTTTATCGGGGTCAGCCCAGAGCAGATCACACAGCAAACCCTGGTCAGGAACGTCTGTGGGCCTCATCACACGGCGAATCTGTTCCATAGATTGCAGGTCTGGAGAAAGACCTAGGTGAAGAACGGTTCAACTGCAGTTTAGAAGAAATATTTTGAATTCACACAGATTAGTATAAAGAACCTAAAGTCCACAATTCCCAAACTATTTCACAAACCTGTCCATGTAATAAATACACATTTTACAGGAAAATAAGCTATTATGTGCTTTACAACACAGAGCTGTACGCTGAAGACCTGAACAAATAACTAGGGTCAACCAGCGAGTCCAACAACCAACTAATCAATACTAACTACCAGTACTTAGTCTTAAACGTGGTTGACCAATCTTTTTTCTTTAGAAAAGTTTTAATATTTGTGTGTATAAAAAACAATGTGATAAATGTTGAAATTAAAGGACCATTCACACCGAACGCAACATAACTCTATGAGAAAGGTCTATTTACATGTGACAACCTTTTTCTGTAACTTTTACAAACAGACACACCACTGCTTTAACTACAGATCCCCGCAGTTAAGAATAGCTTTAGAGAATTAAGATTAGGTGTGTCCAATCCTGCTTTTGGTGGGCCACTCTAGCTTCTACAGACCTTCCTGAAAATGTCTAGTGAACCTCAAAATTCTCACTTACTTTTTAGCTTTACATTTACATACATTTAGTTCAATACCAAACTTCTGATAGGCAGGCAGAAACCAAACATTTAAACATCTACAAATTTAAATAAATAGAAAGCCAAAAATGGCACAGAACATTCTTTATAGTTTCTTGAGTGTGTGGTTCCAGGGTTTGTCCCTAAAGGGGGTTGTAGTGGCCCTAAAGGAGAAAACTTTTCAGGTCAGAACAGAGAATCATTCCTCCTCTTGTGTACCAGTTACTTGTGGTGTTCAATATTGTGAAATACAATTTTTCATGTCCGTTATGCTGATGACTCTCAACTTTACCTCCTTGCCAAGACCTGCTCTCTAGGAAATCTGCAACATTTTAAATTCTAAGTATATACAAACATTATTGTAGGGATGTCCCGATCCGATACACAGTATCGGTATCGGCTCCGATACTGCTATTTTTGCCGGATCGGGTATCGGTCAGACGAGGCCGATCCAAATCCGATATTGTGCGTTTTACTATTCTGTGTTATTGTTAAGCCCCACAAAAGCATAAAGCACCATAAAGCTTTCGTGGACTATATTATAAGTGTTCTGAAGCCATACTATAGTATAATGTAAGATAGAAATGAATATATTTAAGTCATTAAATTCAAGTTCAGGTAAACTCCTTCCTCCGCTGCGGCTGCCAGTCATTCTCCATTCAGCATTCAAACAGCGTTCAAACAGTTCGGTTACGACAGTCAACGATGAAACTCTCTCCAAGATGATTCAATGTTAATATTATTATACTTGATCTGTAGATAAAGCTCTATGGTTTCGCATAAAATGACTATCTTGCTGGACTTTATTGCTGTACCTTAAACATGTTCGTTTATACCGTGTGTTAGGCTTGCCGCGATAGACGGTGTTGACGGTGTTACCGGTTTTAAGCGCCGTCACCGGTGACATCACTTTCCCACCGTGACACCGCGATGTCTTGACTTTTTTAAAGTATTCGTTTTTGCTAAAATATTTATTTGAATTAATTAAAAATAATAATTATCAATTATTTAGTTCAGAATAGAGCATACATTAATTAAAAACTGAACTGCGCAGTGCGTGCCAAGAGCCAGTCATGATCAGCAAGCATCAGGAGTCAAATTCCATTTAGCACGTGTGGAGATTTTATATTCGTCTCTTAGACCCCATTTACACCTGGTATTAAAATGAGATCTGTATCCAGATAAGTTATCCGGATAATTAGTGTTCTGATCTTACCGATTCCATTTACACCTGGCCACATAAATGTGTTTTTGCAAAACGGATATAAATCCGACTTCAACTCCCGCGCTATGATTTAATGGATTGCACGCCACCGAAAGCAACAGAGGTAAGCTGCATTTTATTGATCATCAGCTCATTTCAAAATCAAAGACAGCAATAAGAAAAAGTGGCAACAGCCCTGGTAAGATAATTTCGTTTTTTTACTTGAAGATGATTGTGTGTTAAGCGTCTGTGTCTGTGACTTTCACTCTTATTTGCGATGTTTGCACGTTGGCTTGATGAATAGACGCTCAGCTGCTCATCTGCGGTAATGCGTGTTGCAGTAGCGTCGTCATATCTGACATGAAATAGCCTATAGCCTATATAACACTCTCACACGTTTATTTTTTTTAGCATTTTTGGGAGGAGTAAAATATACATATGTGGTTTCAACAACCAGATTGCGTTTACACCTAGTAAAGATCCGAACACAATGCAGCCAGACTACCTCCAGATGTGGTCAGGCAGATCCGATCACAACGTATTTACACCTTGCATTAACATGCGGTTTTTATTATCTGGATAACTTATCTGGATACAGATCGCATTTTAATACCAGGTGTAAATGGGGTCTTATTTATTTGGTTTTATCTTATTTAAACTTTGTGTAATTTATTTAGGCCTATTTTATTTTCTTATTCGTTAACAAACGTTTTATGGTTCTTATTTGTTCGGGCCCAGTTTGCCGATTTTCACTTTTTTCAGCCTTATGCATGGGGTTATTTTTATTCGTTCGTTATGCTAATAAAAGTTCTGTCTATAAATAAAAGTTTTATTATCAGCGAGTTGTTTTTTTTTTGTCCATTCAAGCAATTGACGCTGAATTGCCAATTGACGCTTATTTCGAAAGTGAAAGTATAACGCGCACGCATTTAAAAGCTATTTAACTTCCCCGCCCGCCCCCCACGGTGACACCGCGATCACCGGTGTTGTCACACGTCGATTAACCGGTGGGAAAATTTCCTCACCGCCGCAACCCTACCGTGTGTCTGTTAGATCACAACACTGGAGAGCACTATAAATGTTCTTTACACGCACAGTAACTGAAATTTAAAACTGTTAAAAGAAAAGGCTCAATAAACTATTGCATAGATAGATACTGTATAATACACTACGCATCAATATGTCTTTCCTTTGTGCTTTGAACTTTTCAATGCTGACTCGACGCGCTATGATTGTGTTGCTTCAAGCGCATCATTCTGCGCTCGGGATGCGCATAAGTGCTTTGTGCCGCACTGTATTGCAGCCTTTCATAATCACATCATAATACTTTTGCGCAATGGAAGATTATTAATAGCCTTTTTTGTTCTGTCCTATCTATCATATGTTGCAGCCTCATTAAACCGCTGTTCTATACATATAAAATATGTCTTCATTTTATAGTAGACTATATATAAAATAATTGATCTTTTTTATTTTTGTCATCTTGTTTTTCATAAATGTATTTTACAACAATACAAAGAGCAATGTGTAACGTTTTACCAGATTTAGTGCTACACTTATTGTCTCTTATTTGTTCCCCACTAAATAATGTATTTTTTTACTAAATTTTCAGATTTTATACAATTATTGTGCACTTGTGATTTTTCTAGACTAAATTTTACTGCTGAGTTATCCACTAATCTAGTTTATAATAGAAATAGAAGTAGGTTGTGTTTAACACACAAAAGAGTGATTATCAGTTCAACCCACAGAGTTGTAGAAATTCTACTTGATTAAAAAAAAAAACTGCGCTGGTATCAGATCGGTATCGGTAGATACTCAGAATTTTTGGTATCGGATCGGTTCAGAAAAAATGGTATCGGGACATCCTTACATTATTGTTATTCAAAAGCATTAAGAGAATGTTACATTTCATCATTTTCAAAATAACACAAATTACTTCTTCCAGACATGAAGTAGATGGTAATCTTTGTCTGCAAAGATTCTCCAAACCTTGTGTAGACATTCCAGAAAAACTTACTATTAGATTAAAACAATTAGCTTCAATTATGGCAGTGCAGAGCCTATCTTAAAATAAGAGCAACACTAAAAATGTTCTTGAAATGACTCCCTGAAGACACAAAAAAGTGAGTTAAGAGGAAAAACACTTGGAAAAAAAAGTGCTAAAAATTGCATACCTCCGTGACAACAAAAAATCTTTTCATCCACAATAGCAGCTACAGGTAAGCAGTTGAAACAGTCTGTGAATGTCTTCCAAAGCTTGATGTTATACCGCCTTTTACCTGCCAAAAAACATGTGCATGTACAGACATTTTAAAGTTAAATGCATCAATCTTGTGTACTTTGAGAACAAAATTAAGAGCTCCAACCCCTTTTCAGCAACCAAACTGAACATGGTAAAATAAAAAATAAAAACAAAGTAGTACCTGAAATTTAAAGTGGACTTAAACATATTTTTTAGTTGTTTAGCTGTTATTCCACAGTACATTCACGTTGTTTTTTTAAAGAAGCCAGAAAGGTATAATACTAATTTATTATTATTATTATAATATGAATATTATTAATTCTATTAGTTAATATTATGATAGTTGATATTTCTTTGACATCTGGTCTACAAACGCATTTCCATTACAAATGTAGTGCAACGCTGTAATCATCTGTCCACATAAATATTATAGATTATGCACCACAGAAAATGAAGTGAACATAGCAGGGCATCTTGCTTTCCCAAATGCCCAAATTCCCAAAAGTTGCCAAATATCTTTTCTTGATTACACATCTTGATTTCTGGAGACGAAAAAATAAATAAAACTGCCACCGATAAATTTGCAACAGGCAGTGATTTCTCCCATTTTAAAAATAATATTATCAAGTATTATTTTATTTTAAGTTAAACTGGAAGAAATAAAATGGTAGCAGCCTATGTAACTGCACCGGTGTCTGAATAGTTTTAACTTTTCATAAACCAACCGAATTACAGTGCATATTGGCAGTGCTGTCTCAGACAAGGGGTGAAGCCTGGGTAGACCATATAATCGAATATTGAGAAGATCATTTCTTTTTACATATTGCCCAGCCCTAGGTGTGCTAGAATCGTCTCCTCCCACACATGTAAGCCATATAACTTGCTGTGTAGTGTACTTCATAAGAAAAAAATGCTTATGCAATATTTATATTTTAAATATTTTTATCATGCTTTTAAAGCTGTACTTTTTTTAACTCCTTGTTTTACACATTGGGTTTCTTCCTTGGTGGAAACCTGACCCTACATATAATTGTGACCCATGCTGGCAAATTGACCCTTCAGAGGGAGTTAGATTGACAGGCGATCTGACCAATCATAATCCGCCATCCACCATTTTTGTCCGACAAAGCAGTCAGGAGAGTTAGCAGATTAACGTTGGAGGATTTGAACTTGAAAAACATTATGTACTGACCAAATTTGAAAGGTGAGACTGTTTCATATCAAAAGTAAGCTGGTCTGTCCTGTCTGTCAGCGTCCTCTCTGCTCCTTGATGTATTTTTCACTGCGTGAGAACATGGTGTGTCGTAAGAGCGGCGTGGCTTGTCGGACATAGCAACAGTAACTAAAGGGGGCGGGTCTTTGCGAACGGTCAATTGAGTCAGAGTGAGCAAAGTTAGTCATTTTCCATAAAAAAACTTTAAAATTATGTATGATTTGTTGGAATCAGACAAAAATAAATGAGCTACACCTGCAAGCAAAAATGGCTCCAAGACAAAATTACCTAGCAACCATACCTTAAAATAACACCAAATTTGGCACACACCAAGTCAAAACCTAAATCTACAGGGAAAATATATGTTGAACTTTATTGAAAATATTTATATAAAGAATATTTAACATTGTTACCCAACTGATTTTTTTCTGCTTAGCGGTCAGTAAGAGGAATGCATAACTGGTTAAGGGCAACACGTCACACGTGTAGCAAAATTATGCAACAAAATATCAACAACAACAATAAATAATGTTAATTCATGTTAATAAGTTTATATATAGACTAAATTCTGTGAAAGTATTTTCATGATTTTTCTTGCATGGATGTGTGGCCAGATAGTGATCAATACAGCTACAGAAGCAAAGTTAATTTTAATACAGTCATGAGTTTCATATTGTGCCCATGCCTAACCATTGTTCAAGATTTGCTACATTAATGTCCACAACCATCTTCTTTAGGGGGTGGCACATTATCACTGAAGTAGTCATTAATATGTTGAGCAAAATGTTCCATGTCAATTGCTTTGAGCCTTTGACAAGATTCACCGAGCACAGTGCATTTTAAGACAGAGAACTCTTGCATCCATATCCATTACAAAGCTGGCATATATCGGCGAAACATTGAATTACTTTTCATGTTTTCAGAGGATGGACGCTTCCATGATAGCACAATATGCCCGTTGCGCGGGGTATTTTGATTAATCATCGAAAGGCATTATTATGACTGGTTGGCAACGAGCTGGTTTTGTTTACATCAGATCATCAAATCACATTTCATTGGTTCAGACTCATGCCAGTGAGAATTCGCTATGGATATTCACAAAGTTGGAATACTGCACTTTACAACGGTACCAAATTTGTGCTGAGGGAAAACACTCATGGTTGAGAAGCCAACAGAGAATTGCAGTTTTCATGGATTATTAAAACAAAGGAAAGATTTAGGAAGGTACACATCTAAAGATAATTTTAGACGTTTAATGGCTATTTGGAGCACTAGACGAGGGCTTAATGAACTAATTTTTTGGTGTGAAAACCTGAAATTTGACCAAAATTGACATATTTCACTTGTTTTGCCAGTAGCTCATAACTAGCCTGTGAACATTACGACTCATTTTGCCAGCATGGTTCACCATTACTCCAACCGTGACATAAGCTTTTGGTCATAACATCCACCCATATAAAAAGCATACTCACATTCATCATAAAATCCATATATCCTGTTGATGGAGGCACATTCATGGTTTCCTCTGAGAAGAAAGAAGTTCTCTGGATATTTCACCTTGTAGGCAAGCAGCAGGCAGATGGTCTCCAAAGACTGCTTGCCTCTGTCTACATAGTCTCCCAGAAACAGGTAGTTGCTCTCTGGAGGATATCCTCCATACTCGAAAAGCCTGAGCAGGTCATAGTACTGACCATGAACATCACCTCCAGGAAGAGAAAGAGTTACATTTTGTTCTAAGCTGGCTTCATCTGAACTATATAAAATCAAAACAGAGGGTAAGGTTTAGCAGAAACTTACCACAAATCTTGAGTGGTGCCTCCAGCTCCAGCAGTATCGGCTGGCTTAGGAAGATTTCCCGAGATTTTAGACACAATCCACGAATCTCGTTCTCACTTAACTGAACATTTTTACCAGGTCTTGAGCCCTTCACTAAAAATTAATGACACACAAAGGTTAACCTTACTATTGTATTGTAATTGCTAAAAAATATACATAAAAGCTTTGTGAATACATATACATATTTGTGCATGTATCTGTTTGTGTGTGTAAAGAAAGTCTCTTTCAAGGAAAGTATTTACAACGTCTACAGGCATCTAGGAAGACCATGTACTATCTACTCAAAATCTCAAACTACTTGCCACACTTACATTGGAATATCATTTAACACAAACTTGGTTCCGGTAAGATGCTAAGTACTGCAATGTGAAATGTGTTTTGACTGCTGGAACTGACAGCGGTGACAAAAAAAAACAGCAATATGACAGCGTTTGATTCTTCTCTAGTTCCTAGTAATATTGGTATTCTTTCTTCTGAATTTACTTTCAAATTCTTAGAAAAGTAATTGGATAAAAGTTTATAGTTGGTATATCAACACAGACGTCTACAGTAGCAATCAAAATTGAGTAAATCACCTTTTGAAACTAACTTGATGCTTCAAATAAAGATAGATCAGTTACATTGGTTCACCAGTACGTGGCGACAAGTGACTTAAAAAAACGTATCTGTCATTGAAACATACATTCAAGAGATTCATTTAAAAAGGTTGAGGCTGCATCCGAAATCGCATACTTCCCTACAATATAGGTGAAAAACAGTATGTGAAAAAAAGAGCTTGAAGCATTTCCGAATTCACAGTACTCATAAAAGAGTACGCAAAAAAACCCCCGCGGATTAAAACATGTCTATTAAAACATGGCTAATGTAATACGTCCGGATTACTTTCATACACATTCATACTATAAAGAACATATACTTCTATAGTCTAGTCACGAAGGGCTTATTCCTCTTTGACTTATTCAAAATAAGTACCTGAAGGGAGTATACGATTTTAGACGCAGCCTGATTCATCCAGAAATAAAACATATCAAGTCTTAATGAGTGAGTCAAAGCATTCGTTTAAACAGATTTAAAAAAATATGAATAAAAAATAAATCAATTTAATTAAATATTTTTTAAATACACTGCAATTAACAGTTTGCCAGAACCTCTAGCAAATTCCATGTTTTTTGTTTAGTTGTCTATTCAGAATAATGGGAAGATCGTGGTTCTCAATCCAGAATTGTGCAGCTCTAGACTGATATTTAGGTACAGCTGCTTCCTTTTTTTTCCAATTTCTGAATTCTTTGTCCCATACAAGAAAATATTTTTATTATATTGATATTTATATATTTAAATTTATTTTTTGATGTACTGATTAACAGTTTACACAATTGAAAGATCTTTATTTCCCCCGATTTTAACTAATAAGCATGTGTGTGTCAGTGGTGGGCAGAAGAAAACACAATGGTTACAATGGTACCGTACTATGAATATACCATCATCAAGACTGTTGTTGTTGATGTCTCACTGTCAAAGGCATTTCTTCCATCTCTACTTGTTATTCTGGTAGCAGTCTTAATGATGGGGGTATTATTCTGACAGGAAGTCAAAATGTGGCAGAACACTGCACTGGTGACGTCTTTGTGGCTTCCTCCGTTTCTGAACCTGAACGCGACGATTGACGCACTGCGCATGCGCTGAAGTTTTGTTCGGATTATATGTAATAAACATGAAAATTATGCACATACGTATTTTAATTGGATTGATAGTGTTACGTATTTATACATAATAATACATAGCTATATATACATTCGATTGGAGATGATATTGAACAAATAAAAGCATACGCTTTCAGCCGCTTAACCGTTATTAAACATTATAAAACAATACAGTTTGTAATAATAATAATAAAAAAAGAATAAACGTATTACCCTCCAAAAGGCGCTGGATGATCGAATCGATGTTTAATTTGTCCGATTCAGCCATTTTGTCGCTCGCTGGAGATTAGCCGGCTAACAGAGCCAGGAACAAGACGACCTAGGAATCCACCCGATGCAAATACACGGTAATAACTTGTAAAAATGTATTTATAATAGATCCCACTACTGATAGTATTCCTGAGTTTTTGGTATTGCCGCGAATGGTACCTTCAGTAGTTCGTTGTATGAGGAAACTAGCACCACGACCGCTGAGTAGGAAACACTGAATGGGGCGGGATTAACACTAAAGCGGGTGTCTGATTGGTTATTCTCGGCTCATGAGGAGCGCTTCAAATATCACATCCGAAGAGCCAATAGGATATTCTGTTTGTCAATCTTTCCCTATATTTAATTGTTAATAAGAAAATTAAAACCACAATCACCAATGTATAAATCTCAGATTCACAATATAAAGAAAACGCTACTAACCGTCGATGAGATAGCGATGTAAAGACTTTTCTTAGGTTGGACCTTTTTAGAGTCTGTTGGTTGGACAGTTTATTTATTAACACCGATTGGTAATTATTCATAATATGTACTGCTAAATACATTCGAAACATAAAACAGCGTTTCAACCTACGGAAGTATTTTATTGTATAAAACAATAATAATAACAACAGTGCTTAAAGTACTTTAACCTACGGAATTATTGAATCTATTAGCCAATGATGACGTGATCAGAAAGCGACAGTTCGAATCGTCTGATTCATTCCAAAGAAGCAGAATGTGCCAATGCTGATGTGGAAACGTCGCAAAAATGGACGATTAAATGGATTAGGACACTCGCAATCAAATATGTATTTTGTTTTTGAATAGCTAACCTATTTGACCATGAAGTTGGTTCATAAAGACATCGAGAAGGATAATGCCGGGTGAGTGTTAAACAGCACTTTTGGAAATCATGTGCGCTTTCCGAGTTGAGTGCTACGGCAGTACCGTGATGCAGTGATGGGATCATATGACAATACCTGGGTACTCACTTGCTATTAAAGAAAAAACATGATAGTACAGTGGTACTTTTTAGATTGTCGACCTGACTCGGAATGCGCAGTCTGTTCAATATAACGTTACTCCAAATGCTGCCAATGCTAATTGTTAACCCGGTGCTTTGTTGACAAACTTGGCATGTTTCACTTAAACACAATATTGCCTTTGCTGTAGCGCCCAATATTAACCGTATGGGGCGAGTCCTTTGCGGATGTATATAGAGAGTAATAAGCCTCAGGGTTGAGCTGCAATGTTGTATTAGAGAATAATAATATTTAGACTCTACAAATAAAATAGGGTTTTCACTTTCTAGCACTTTCCGCTTGAACGTCAAATAATTGTGATAATGTAAGCAAACATAATATAGACCTGGTTTCACGGACAGGACTTAGATTAAGCCAGTATTAGGCCTTAGTTCAATTAGGACATTTAAGTAGCATGCTTTAGAAAAAACAACAACTGGTGTGCATCTTGAGATGCCATTGACATATTTTATGACATTAAATTATGCAAGAGCGCACTGTCCGACCACCTTACTTAAGTATTTTAATGTATTTCTGATTCTGAGTGAATCAGAATATCGATTGCTAAAATTACTAACCGGGCCGTGGTTTTTGGGTTGAATCATTTGAAAACAGTTTTATTGAATTGAGGTCAGACTCACCATGAAATAGCCGTAGTAGTTCTTATAATTGCATTACATTTCAAACAAACAAACAAATCAACGTGAAATATATTGTTACTTATCATCATTTAAGGGTATGAAACCATTCATGTCAGATTTAATTCTTTGTATGTCAGAGCCTGGTGGGCAGGGTGTATGTATATGCTTGTGTGTGTATGTGTGTGTGTATATATAAATATATAAATAAAATATTGTGACAACACAAACATGGAGATTTGTTACCAACAATTGATATTGAATTTACTTCTTTTAGTCAGGTGACACTAATACCTGATGAAGCAGAGGATATGTGGCACACCTACAACCTGCTGCAGGTTGGTGACAGCCTCAGAGCCTCAACCATCAGGTCTGCCTCTTTTTCTTCCCCAACAACCACACTAGCCTGCCTCTTTTTTCCAGTCTTGGTTTATCACACTTAACATTAGAGATTTTTCCTATCTGTTCAATGATGAAAACAATCTGATGTCACAAACAGGAAAGTGCAGACGGAGTCCTCCACAGGGAGTGTGGGAAGTTCACGTGTGCGTACCACCCTGACTTTATGTGTGGAGACGATAGACTTTGATTCCCAGGCCTGTCAGCTCAGAGTCAAAGGAACAAACATCCAAGAGAACCAGTATGTGAAGGTCAGTGTGCATTTATAATGGTTTAGTACTTCCTAAGATATTTAACTTCAACTTTTTTTTCCTCCATTTTTCAAAAGTTTGTTGCCTGATAACTATAACTACCGTGCTAAGCTAACTTTGCACCTAAAATATAATTTATACTTCATACATTTGAATATTAATGGAAATAACATTTATAATTAGCATTGATCCTTGGGATAAATTCCATATATTATTTTAGTCTAAATGTGAAAGCTGGAATGAAAGTCATATTTCTTGTCTTGTTTCTAAATATAGATGGGTGCCTATCATACCATTGAGCTGGAGCTCAACAGGAAGTTCACTCTCGCCAAAAAAGTCTGGGACAGTGTGGTGCTGGACAGAATTGGTAATGTGTTGGTATTTTTTAGTGTATTTTTAGAGTAAAATTAGCTTTTTTAGCTAATAACAATTTTACATACTATGTAATGTTTGAACTTTACAGCTATTTTGTAAAAAAACAACAAAAAATTACATTTTATAATATTTTAGCATCATGTAGACTCCCAACTTTGGAAACTTTGGAAACCAACTTTGGAAATTTTCTTTCTTTTGTGAAGAAGAAAGTTTTACGGTGAAAATGGATGGTGATTAGGGCTGCACGATATTGTAGAAAAATGCGGTATGCGATAACTCATTAAATAATGCGATATTCTATAAGGGATGCAATAATGCTTAAAGTGTGTGAAATAAACTTAATTATCTTAAAAATTATATAACCTACATACGTGTTTCACATTCTTTTTTTGACAAGAAAACATTCCTATAACTTCTGAAAGTGAACAGCAGTGCGTTACTGCAGCATAAGAAGTGTTATTTTAACATAAGTGTAAACCACGGGGTTTAGGGTTTCAGGTTATCCTACATGAGGTTTATTTAACAACAGAAACTGAATAATCAAATGTAAAAATAAAACACTGCTTAGTTTTTTACTTTATGAATTACAAAATACAAAGAGCTAACCAAACAAGAGCAGTGAGGGATTTTCTCTTTGTCTTTTGTTCATGACCCCAGTTATTGCAAGCAGTTGCGATATGCATATTGCGATATATACATTTGCGATATTTCGATAAATTGTGCAGCCCTAATAGTGATCATGTCTATCAAGCTAAAAAAATTATTATTATTATTTTATTTGCCCTGCCTATTTGCATTCACTTAGGACATATACAATCAGTATATCTGATTGCAATTAATTAGATAAAAAATCAGAAGAGACTTTTTACTGCTGTTATGGTAAATGAGGACTTTAAAGGGGTCGTGACATGGATTTTTAAAATTATTTTAATATGTTCCTTGAGGTTCACTGATAATGTTAAAGTTGTTTGCGCAACAAATATATATGTGGCGAAACAATTATTTTCATCCTTCATTCTTGCCCTCTGTCTGAAATAATCAATTTTTAAGCAGCAGCTTCTTTAAGGCTTGTCAGTAAACGGCCACTGTTATGATTGGCTAACGTCAGAGCATATAAAACAGTATTAAAGGGATAGTTCACCCAAAAATGAAAATTCTGTTAGTAATCACTCACCCTCATGTTGTTCCAACCCCATAAGACCTTCGTTCATCTTCGGAACACGAATTAAGATATTTTTGATTAAATCTGAGAGCTGGATCACTCCTCCATAGGCTTCTAAGGGATTGAAACTGGCCAGCCCCGAAAATTTATTAAAGACCTCTTTAAAATAGTCCAAGTGACTACAGTGGTTCAATCTTAAGTTTATCAAGCGACGAGAATACTTTTTGTGTGCAAAAAAAAAAAAAAAAAACGACTCTATTTCAACTATTCAGTTCCTTTTCTGTGGGCCTCTAGTCAGTTAACATAGTGTGATAGCGTAGATAGCTACGATAGCTGTGATAGCTACGTCACACGTAGGCTCACTATTGACCGACGCTTGTCATGTGTGTATAGGCCTGTCGCGATAATCAATTAATCAATTAATCGCACGATAAAAAAAATGAGCTCAATAATTTTTCCGGGCGCGATAATTTCCATTTACATGCTTGTTTGTTTTTCTCATCTCTCTCTCTCGCTACAAAAGAGACTGGATGACAATATCAATGCTGACCACCACACATTGATTTTCGAATGTTTTTTTAAATTATTATTATTATTTTTTTTTTACTGAGATTATTTACAGTCATATTTGATTGTAGAGTGCCGTAGCGCAAGCACTACCATCTCGCTTGTCCCTCTCTCTCTCTCTCGCGCACTCTCTCACCCTCATATGAAGCGCCGTCTAGGGCTTAAATCAAACTTCATTCACCCACACATATATGGAAAACTTGCATACACATATATTAAGTAGTCAAACATACATGTATACTGCTGAATGCTCAAACAAATACATAAGAAATGCACAATGACACACCTAAAGTCGCTCACACACATACACAAACTCTACACACACGAGATGCGCGCACACACAAACTCTCCACGCACATAGCCTACTCATATGAGACACGCGTGGCACACAAACTCTCCATGCACATATGAGACGCGCGCACACACACAAACTCGCGCACACACTCATATTAGACGCGCGCGGGCACACACAAAATCTCTACGCACATACTCATATGAGACGCGAGCGCACACACACACACACACACAAACTCGCGCACAAACTCAATGAGACGGAGCACACACACACACACAAACTCTCCGCGCACATACTCATATGAGACGCGAGCACACACACAAACTAGCGCACATACTCATATGAGAGGCATGTTCACACACACAGTACATGATATGATTCTCAGTGTGAACGGAAGTCACACATTGGTAAGTGCATTTTTTGTTAACAGAGACAGAGTCCATTGCTTTTATTGCTTTTGGTTGTTTTGTTCATTTAAATAGTCTTTAGAAATAAAATTTTATTGATCTTTGAAAAGGTGTACCTGCATTATTATGCCATTATCATTATTGTAGATGAAAATGGTCTCAGAATGACAATATTATCGTTTATTATCAATATTCTCGTTTATCGCAATAATTTCTTGGACAATTTATCGTCCAGCAAAATTTGTTATCGTGACAGGCCTATGTGTGTGATGCGTGTGACGTACAACACAGAAACACTACGCTATTACACTAGTGAACTGACTCGAGGCCCACAGAGAAGGAAATTAATAGTTGAAAATAGTCTGGGTTTTTTAGCACAAAAAGTATTCTCGTCGTTTGATAAACTTAAGATTGAGCCACTGTAGTCACTAAGACTATTTTAACGATGTCTTTAATAACTTTTCAGGGAACAAGTTTGAATCCCTTAAGAACCCTATGGAGGAGTGATCCAGCTCTCAGATTTTATCAAAAATATCTTAATTCGTGTTTTGAAGATGAACGAAGGTCTTACGGGGTTGGAACAACATGAGGGTGAGTAAATACTGACAGAATTTTCATTTTTGGGTGAACTATCCCTTTAACACCCACTCGCTATTCCACGTGAGTAATCATAAGTTTATCCATATGAAACTGTCATTTACAGACAAAGCATTATTAAATCGTTTACAGATCCAATACATCTGACTTCTTCATTTGTCAACAAAAGTTTCTTTACTCTTCCATTTGTCCTCATCGGCAGACTCAAAGTGGAGTAAAGTGAACAAGCATCTACTGTAACAAGTGTAGAACTGCGTCACTGATTGTAATGGGTTCTATTTGCTTTTGACTTGCCGCTCTCATCCGGTGTAGGCAAATGTAAAGCAACTGAACGCCAGTGGCTGAGGCCTATGGTGAAATTATGTAAAACTATTCGTCCATGTCTTGCTCTGGAGGCATTCATATGCAAATGCATTTGCCTGTGTGACGTCACAAGTCCCCCAATATCCAAACAAGCTGTTTTTGGAGCTTGAATAAATAAATGCTTTGTTTTCTAATGAGGAGGATGTTTTGAGATATGAAACTTGTAGGATGTTTTAATGGTACAAATACCTTTTATATGTCAAAAGATGAAGGGAAATCATGACACCTTTAATTCTTTCCACATCAATCCAAAGAGAAGTGTGGGTAAGACCTAAAAGGCAGGAGTGAAAATAATATTTTTATGTGAGCATTTAGAAACATTAAGAACCACGATCCCTGTTTAAACATGTTGCCTTGGCCTTATTATATGAGTAACAGTGCCACATTTTGTAGTTGTAATTTGACCAAGTATCTTGGCTTGACAACTGCAGTCACCGTTCACTTTCAATGGATGGCATAGGACAGCTATGAGTATATTATAAAGTTGATGAATCTGATCTAGCTCATCACCAGTTTGTTTGAATCCTGATCTATAGAGCAGGCATGTGATCCCGCTCAAAAAGCAGATGTGGCTGCAGTCGTGATGCAGGAAGGTCTGGCCAATTTGGTTCTCGTAACTCCAGCCATGACCTTACTCAGGGCGAAAGTTGAGGTCACCATTCCCCGCAAGAGGAAAGGCAGTTGTGCTCAACATGACAAGGTGAACCGATAAAACTTTGCAACAATAAATCTGACAATGTTTTTTGTTTTTAGCATTATATTTAACAAATAAAAATGACTGTTACCACTCGATATTTATATTTATGTTTATGAAGCTGTTGGTAGAATCACCCAAATCCATATTTCCCTAAATCTTATAGTATATCAATGTAAATTATACTTCTTACTTTACCAAGGGATATACGCTTGATAATACTGCCTACGGGGCTCTAAACAGTTTCAAGGAACAAAAACGAAAAACAGGACCTAAGAAAATTTGAACGAGAACACAAAGGAAAACGTCATGAACAGCATGCTTATTTTGGTCAAAAAAGATTTTTTCTTTTTGTTAAAAAAGGAAAAAGCTAAGAGAGAAAATATGGCCCATTCTTTTTGGTTTAAGAGCTGGAAATAATTCAGCTCTATTTATGGGTATTGCCAAAAGAAATTGCCAAAGTCAGGAGTGATGCTGATTGTGGAACAGGCATCTCGCCACAGGCTTGAATATTTGATTCGCACGTCTTCAATTTATACTTTCTTTGTGTTATATCACTCCATTAAACTAGTCTGCCATTAAAAACTAGTACATTTTGGGATTTTTTATTTTTAAACCGGCTGCTGAGGGATTGGTGAATTTGACGTTCTCTCTTATGACTGCTGTAATCAATTTCTCTCACTTTTTTTCTCTTTAGGAGAATCATGGAAATGCAATCATGGATTTAAAAAAAAGAAATTTTACATTTGTAATTGGAGCAAATGGGAATAGAAAAATTGTATTTGCTATAGTTTTCCGTTCTCAAGTAGGCTATAACCAATTATGCGGCTTCCTCTTCTAGGAACCCAGAAATGTGATTTTTTTTTTAATCCATTTTATTTTTATCCATTGAATCCATACATTTTAAATTCAACTATTAGAATCTAAGAATGAGAACTAGATGTTGTCACTGCTGGTATTAATTCTGGTTGCATTGTACTCTGTTGTGTACTGCACATTTAAATGTAGTCGGTTCAATGCATTTATAAATTACTGCATGTATATTTAAAAAATATGAGACCCGTTATATACAGTGACACTGATGTGTTCTATTTCAGGCATTAGATCGATTTTATGAGGCTGTCATGCAGGGCATTCTGAGACACTTCAATTTTGATGGTATTTAAAAAAATCTTTTTTTTTTTAAATCAATGTACATTAGATAAATAAATAAATAAATAAATATTGCTTTTTTTTTAAAAATTCTTTATGTATGTGTTTCTTAGTGGTGAAGTGTATTCTGGTGGCCAGTCCAGGCTTTGTGAAAGATCAGTTCATCTCATACCTCTTTAAAGAGGCAGTAAGACAAGACTGCAAAATTCTTCTGGAGAACAGATCCAAATTCATGATGGTGCACTCCTCATCCGGACACAAGTATTCTCTCAAAGGTCAGAGTTCCTCAATCTTCTGTTCACCTTTTAAAGTAGGGATGTGCAAAACCTTACATTTTCATAATTGCTTGGTAGGCTTGTCATGCTTTATAGCAGCAGTTATAAATGGTACAAGGGTAGTGGCCATGAGAAGATATTATGTTCTTAAATCAATATCTTAATGTATATAATAGCATTCAATAATGTAAAGTCGCTTGCAGCTAAACTCTGCAGGACAGTGCAGACTAGGAGCAGGATTGGAAAGCCCTGACCTAAAGAAACACATTGACAGCCAGATCATCTTTATAGATCATTAGTATTACATGTGCAGTATCACAAATGCACTGACAGAAAACATTAGCTTTTATTTGACAGAAATAACGGTGTGATGGGGCAGCACAAAAGCGTATTTTTACCATAATAGGATGGTTGTGTATACACACTGCACACACATATTTATGTTAAAATTTTGCATAATAGGTCCCCTTTAAAGGCTTTTATTGGGAAAACCATTCAATATATGCAAAGAGTCAATATTTACAATGTTGACCCATATTCTTTATAACCTCAGCAATTTGCTCTGTGGCATGCTGGATATCAGCTTCCGGGCCAAATCCTTACTGATGGTGATCCATTCTTGCTTTATTATTGCTTGGGGTTGATCACAATTTGTGAACTTGCCTTTTTAGGACCGGAAACAGGTTCGCTATGGGATTAAGTCCGGGGAGTTGCCTTGCCACGTATCCAAAACTTCAATGTCATGATCTCTGAGCCACTTCATTTAATATTACTCACATGACTGGTGCTCCATCATGCTGGAAAATGTATAGATCATCACCAAATTACTCCAGGATCATTAGAAGTTGCTCTTGGAGGGCGTTTTGATACCATTCTTTATGCATTGCAGTATTTTTCGGGTAGAATTGTGAGAGAGCCCTCTCCCTCGGATGAAAAGCAACCCCACACATGGATGGTCTCAGGATGCTTCACTGTTGGGACGACACAGGACTCATGGTAGCATTCACCTTTTCTTCCCCGGACAGTTGATTTTCCAGATGTCCTAAACCGTCAGAAGAAGGCTTCATCAGAGAAAATAACTTTACACTAGTCTTCTGCTGCCCAATCATTGTAGTTCCTGCTGAATTTCTATTTGTCCTTGATGTTTGTCTTTGAGAGAAGTGGTTTCTTTGCTACCTGTCTTGACCAGGCCGTTGTCCCAAAGTCTTTACACTGTTCCGTAGCTGAATCCTCAGGAGGAGAAGGTCCTAGTGCTTGCTGGACACTAGGGGATCTTTCCTCTCTGCAGTTGAACCTCTCTCTCCTTGAAATTCTTGATGATTAATGGTTCTTTAAGGTATAATATTCTTTACAGCAATTTCCTTGCATGTGAGGCAATTTTGATGCAAAGTGATGATGGTTGCACATCTTCCTTTGGAGGCAACTATTGCTAACTACGGCTGTCACTTTACATTAGAAAATCGATTGCACAATCGATCGGACCGACCAACGCAAGTTTCGAAAACGAAAATAGGGAATCGATTTTTAACCAAATATGTACACTATTCATTTTAAATTAATTTAACAAATAGAAAAGATAGATGTAACAAAACTGACAAAGAAGCAGAAAAAGAAAATTACGAAAGTGCAGTAGGCATTGCGAAAGCTAAAAAGAAAATTCCCACCAATTTTACGCACCTATAGTTTCAATCGGTTACAATTGGCTGCTGCTGGTGTTCTGCCAAAAAAAATGGAGTACAACAGCGATCAACCTCTGCGACAAGAGAGACGAGTGATAACCCCTAATAACTTGACTGTTATGTTCAATTAAACTCATAACTGCAGCCCAGTTGTAGACGGCGACAGATGTTTCTAGTCCACTGTCTGATTTGGAGAATGTAGCGGCCCTGCGTGTTTATTCTACACGAACTTCACGTTCAATGTAAGCTAGTCCTTCAGTGAATTTTAAGTTTTATTTTCAACCTCTTTTCAAGGGCTACAATCACCTACGTAGCCCAAATTTGTTTGACATTTCTAATCAGCCATGTTGAAGCCTGCAGTAATGTTTTTCATTGATGTTATGCAGTCCACTCTGCTTTTTGTTTTTCAAGAATGTTGCCCTCCTGTTTGTCATTGTGCACGAAACTTCACGCCAATAAATCATCAGAAATCTGTGGATTGGCCTATATATTTAGCGTTGAAAATAAAAAACGTCTTTAGACATGAAAAATCGATTTTACAATTGATTCAACGAACACTTATGGTTAAAAAAATCAAACAGGATTTTTCACAAAAGTGACAGCATTTTTCCCTCATTGAATAGCTGTTATGCTCTTATAATCCAATCATAATGATGGAGTGGTTACAGGTTTCACCTGACTAGTGCTTGTTCACACTTTCCTATGTGCTGATGATATGATTAGTGAAATTGTTAACTGGTTATTTTGCGCCAGGGTGATTTTTATTACCTTTCATGTCGGGTAATATAGCAGTTTGTATATGCAAAGTTTCAAAGATCATATAAATGATAAATGGAGTTATTGTCTGCCAAAAGAACAAACCGATTCCAAAATGCCTGAAACAAGTCATTAGTAACTCCTGTCTTAGAAATTTGCATAATGCCAGCATATGGTCCTCATTGGCTGCAGCAAACAGCTTCTACTTCAAGCATTCAAGCACTGTAGTTGTAGCTGCAGCCTGGCACAGTGATCTTTCGTTTCTGACACTCATTGCAAGCGGTAGACCAGGCCATCTGACCAATCAGAGCAGAGTAAGCTCTCAGAAAGGAGGGTTTTAGAGTGACTGAATCCTTGATCAAACCGTTTCAGACACTGTGAGAAAAGAGGTGATGCTGCAATGTATATTGAAGATTTTATTTAGTCAACTTTTAGAAATAAATTTCAGTTTGTAAAGTGACATTTTAAACTTGAGATTTTACTTCTACAGAAGTGCTGTGTGATCCAGCAGTCACGGCTCGATTGTCTGACACCAAGGTGACTAAGTTTGTATTTGTACATCTACATATATAAAGCTTGTAGCATTCTGCAAGCACAGTGTAGTGTCTATTGCTATGAGAGTTTTTTTTTCTGTTTTAGGCTGCTGGAGAGGTAAAGGCTTTGGAAGACTTTTACAAGATGCTTCAACAGGAGCCTGATCGAGCTTTCTATGGGTGATCAAACTCACTACCATTTAAATGAGTCATTCCTGTCAATATTACACACAACCTGAATGAGAAAACACATTTGCATTTCAGGTTAATCAATGACATGTAAAATCATTGATACATGATTATTTATAACAATCTTTTCATCCATTAATAAAGCTTTTTTTTTTTGACAGATTGGCTCATGTGGAAAGAGCGAGTGAAGCTTTAGCCATCGACATCCTGTTGATCAGTGACAAATTATTCAGGTACTTTTGAAAGTAATAATTTCATTATTTAACTTTTATGACTTTATATAGAAAAAAAAGAAAAAAATATGTATGTATATATATATTATATATATATATATATATACACATGTATGCATTTTTTTTTATTTTTTTTTATTCTTCATGATAGACATCAAGACATAGCTACCCGCAGCCGGTATGTTCGGCTTGTAGACGGTGTAAAGGAAAATGGAGGAACTGTCAGGTATTCATATGAATTTTCAAATTAATTTCAGTAATGTCATGCATTTATAGTTCTATATGCATAATGGGAAAAACTTTGATCTTTGCTCACCAGTATTGTTGACTCTCCCCCCCTACCCCCTTTCCTTTAAGAATGTTCTCAAGCCTGCATGTATCTGGAGAACGTAAGCTACTTTTTCATAGTCTGTTTCAGAGAGAATTATTTTGGATCGTCATTTGCCTGAAATGGTGTGATTTGTCTCTGTAGAGTTGAGTCAGCTGAGTGGAGTGGCGGCCATCCTAAGGTTCCCCATCGCTGACGTGTCTGAAGCTGAGGACAGCAGCTCTGATGAAGAATAACATCTTGACTATGGTCTTGTGGAGTATGGTCTAAGACTATGGTCTTGTGCAAAAGGATTTAGTGTGAAAGGTTGGGAATGCTTCACATTTAGGACTAAATGGAATAATAATTCATAATGGCCTTAATAAAGGATTTAAAAGCAGTTGATGTTTTACAAAAACCTTGATAATTTTGATTATTTGTGACCAATGCAATTACAAAATAATCTTACTGAACCTCATTTTTTCTATGAATACTACTCAGAATAACACCATTTGTGCCATTTTTTTTATTTAATTTCCAACAGTTGATGGAGTGCATTCAGAAAGTGGTTTGTGTAATAGACCAATTCTTTGTCAGCATCATAGTTTGTCACACTGAAGTAGTGGCAAACATACTCAAGTAGTCACACTAAATAGAGCATAAACAGTGTTGTTTAATCCATTTACAATATTACACACGTTAGTCTCAATAGCAATGCAAATGCAACTTACCTAGCCATGCAGTTGCCGTTTCCAGTTAATATGTAGCTTAGATGTATTGTAACTTACTTCTTCGTTGATGATAACTCATGTCTTACCATCACTGTCTTATACCTCTGTTCGCAATACACGTCTCACACTGACAGCGTTTGCTGTGTAACAGGCCAACAGCTCTGCTAGTAAAACCCAAAGAATACTTAGTTTTTTATGAATACACTGTTTCAGGGTCACTAATTCTGAATAACTCCTCTAGCACAGTTAAATCATTGGTAGAATGGATAATATATTTAAATACCGGCATTTCAATCAACAATTTGTCTAATATGTCAATGTCAAACCTTTAACCTGCAGGAAAAAAATCAAACCATGTCAACCCTGGTATGCGCACACTGCGCGTGATGTAAATCTTTCATGATTAGCATTAGTAGTAAGTATGCGAGTAATTTTTTTTATTTTTTTTGCACTAATTAGTCGGTCCTAGTGTTAATTTTGACATAAGTGTTAAAATATGACTGTTTGTTTACGACTTTTGTTTCCGTGAAAATTGTTGACCAATCAAGACGAGACTAAAATATAGTTGAAAAAAATTAGTCTTATAAAACCTCTCCCTATATTCTTAACTGAAAATAAAGAGAATTTTTTAAAAAAAAACATTCATAAAAAAAGTTTAAATCCCCCAAATCAGAGCTTTTCTTTTATATGGATACATTTCCTGTGTTTTACTTAATCATTGCAACCTGGAAACCATCCACACACGCTTTCTCTACACTGTGGAAAAAATGCAGATGATCTGAAAACACAGACAAACGTAAGTTGGAGTTTAACGATCTCCATTGTGAAATTCTGCTCAAATAAAAGTGTAATACAGCCAGTCTGTGTTCCTTCATGAGCGGTTGTGCTATTTGCTGTGGCTAAATCTGTGATCAAACATTCCTCAGTGATGAACTGTAATAAATCCAAACATGGGTCACCAGTGTGGTTGCAGAATAAATGCACTTATGCGTCCTCTCTCTGACAATACAAAGTCTGTTGTTTTAATAGAAAATCATTAACATAATTTGGAATTAATATTAAGAATTTCACTTTTAGCTTTTGAGTTTTACCAGTTGTCAATGTAGAGCTTGTTAATTTATATGCTAACAAATCATATTCAAAAAATAAAAATCAACAAACTAGATGAGTAAATGACAAATGAAACATGCGTGTGTGCTGACATTCTCTTGATTTTTAGGTGAAAACTATAATTCTGATACAATGTAAAAAAATAAATAAAAACTCAAATGACAATAATTATGATCAGTAATCAAGATTACAATTTTTAGCAAATTAGTTTAACTATTACTAAAATATGACAAGTTTTCATTAACTATAAAACAAGAATAAAATTTCCAGACTTCCAGTCAACCATAACTTGACTTAAAAAAACAGAACAGGACAGGTTGATAAAATATGAAAACTGAAAAGGACATTTGGCACAAAACTAAATTAAAAAAATATATTACAAAGTTACCACTAGATGGTTCACATGTAGGCAACACTGACCTATAGTCCGTTGTTTAACAGTCCAAATAGAAACGGATGTGACGAAACAACAAACTTCTGGAGATCATAATAATAGATACCCATGTTGATGAGTGCTAGCTTGTGTTAGTTTAAAAGAGTGCAAAGATGAAATTAGATAAAATTTTGTTCTGTGCATGTGTCGACTGCCTGTTTGCACACGCTATTAAATGGAGGACACTGCGAGTACAGTAGTTGTCTTCATTATTTTGTGCGTCTTCATAAAGCACTACTATATTTCAATTATATGTGTTGATATAAGTTCATAGCGCATTATGCTAAGGTATTGCTGGGCTGAATGGGTAGACGAGCATGACATTCTGTTCTCTAAATATAGCCAAGGACTCATGGTTTTGTATTTTTGCCCATTTTCTAGTCTTTATATTAACAAAGTAGTAATAGCACACCTTAACAAGCCTCTGAATTTTAAGTTATTTGTCATCATCATCAATGGCTAAAATGGAAAATTTTGCAGTGTTGAAAATATGAGAGTCCATACTTTCATCTATAAACTTTCCCCACGCATGCCTAGATTACATCAGTGAGTTACAAGAGAGACTTTCAAGTCCAGCTTGTTTAATTCAAGTAATATTTGATATTGATATACATTTCATATTTCACATATGTAGCACCTTGTAAATAGAAATCATCAGGTTTGCCAACAGTAAGCCATAAAATCCAGGATACAATCATCTGGATTGAATTTCAGAACCTTAGAAGGATAAAGTGCATTCAAAGATTATCATTGCACAATGTATTGGGGTTCCCTTTCGAGAGGTCTCTCCTATTGCGTAAGTAGCTTACACTATGGGAAAACTCCTTTTCTCGAGAATATTGAAGTCTTTATGTAAAACGCATTGCAGCTGCACAGCTGACAGCAATGAACGAAGGAAGCTCGGTCATTGGCTGTGCCGCGGCAACTTGCTCGAACCAATGACGGGGCGACTCTGAATGCACGACCAATGAGCCCGCTTCGCGCCCGCGCGCGTCAGTGCCCGCCAAGATGGGCATGGCCAAGAGCTATTTATTGGGCGCCCCGTCATGAGAGTTCTTTAGATTTAATCTCCTTCAGCGAACACCTTCTTCGCTGGATCCTCCGGATTATTGAAGCCTTCGCTGCCGTCGAAAAGCATACCAGTGGGATTGCTACGAGGACGTCGGCACCTTCAGCCGCCTTCGAACGCCATCCTACTGAGTCATCCGGCGTGCCACACACGCAAGTATCTTTACATCTGTTCGCCCCGCGACACTTGTAAAAGAGCAATTTTCTGAGGCGTTGTTTCAAATGCCTTTCTGCGCATCGTGCAGAGACCTTCTCCTGGACGGGGATCGTCACATCATCTGCGCTCGCTGCCTGGGCCGGGACCACGCAGAAGCTGCTTTGACCAAGGGCGGATGCCCGGAATGTGATGACCTGGGTCTCTCCGCACTGCGGGCTCACCTCGCCGCTTTCGCCGTGAGCGAGCCCATCGCCGCCACCCCTCTGTTTGAGCCGCGCACTAAGAAAAAGCGCCGCTGACAGAGGCTTCCTGAACCGGAGCTCAGTGACGTCACGCCGAGCCAGTCTCCGCGTGCTTCACCGCCGCTCTTGCCTTCCCCACCGCCGGTTCAGTTCACCCAGCCGGACCCACACCCCTCTAGCAGAGCGGTGGGCCTTGTGACTTTCAGCGCGTCCGAGGACGATGGGGGAATGGATGACAGCTTGTCCATCGACGCTGCATCGGACGACTGGCCGGGCTCCACTCTCGACCCCGCCCCGTCGACGCTAGCTAGCACGAGCGGGGGCTCCACCATGGATACGGAGATTATCCGCGTCCTCTCGAAGGCCGTAGAGGACCTTGGGCTCGATTGGTCTTCTCCCGAAGAACCAACCCGAAGCCGACTGGATGAGTGGTTTCTGCAGGGGCGCCAGCAGGCCCCTCGGCAAAGGCCTTCTCCCTTCTTCCCGGAAGTTCATGACGAACTCACCAAGTCATGGAAAGCCCCCCACTCTGCGCGTCTGAAGCCTTCTTTTTCTTCGTCGCTCTCCTCTGTGGACGGCGCGAAGGAAAGAGGCTACGAGGGAACGCCGCCCCTCGAGGAGGCCGTGGCCAATCATCTCTGCCCGCCCTCCACCACCGGATGGAAAGCCAAAGCTTCCCACCCCTCAAAGCCCTGCCGCACTACTTCTGCTCTCGCCAGCTGCGCCTACGCCGCCGCCGGCCAAGCTGCATCAGCGCTTCACTCAATGGCGGTACTTCAAGTGTTCCAAGCCAAGCTTCTCCGCTCTATGGACGAGTCTGGCCCCGAACCCGAAGCCTTTAAGGACCTACGCAGCGCAACTGATATAGCTCTGCGAGCCACGAAGGCCACCGCCCAGTCTATTGGCTGCGCCATGGCTAATTTGACTGTTCTCGAGCGCCATCTGTGGCTGACTCTGACGGAGATGAAGGACGCGGATAAGACGCCGTTTCTCGACGCGCCTATCTCCACCAGCGGGCTTTTCCAAAGGTTTCGCCGAACGCTTCACTGAGGCCCAGAACGATTCACAAGCTATGCGCCATTTCCTGCCCAAGCGCTCCAGCTCATCGCAGAGCAGACAGAGACCGCCACAGCCGCAGCGGGCTAGAACAGCTCCCACCGCCTCTCAGCCCGCGCCTCAGGCTGATGCTCGATGCCGCTCGCGTTCCCACAACCGCAAGCCGCCTCCTGAGCGACGGGGTCCTCGGCCCAAGATTGTGCTGAACCCTGAGCCTCGAAAGCCGTCCTAGCCACAGGAATGAGAAGAGAGAGTGCGTGTCTCGCAAAAGCCGGACCACTCTCTCTGCAAAAGCTCAAACATTACCCAGTCCCCTTACAGGCGGCTCATACAGCAGTCAATGGGCCAGTCACAGAGCTCGCTCACCTGCAAACAAACGCCGTTTTTACGGCGACGCACAGAAAACACAAAAAGAGTCTTTTTCTGCCTGTGTCACTAAGGGTTCACATGTCCACAAAGTGTGCATTCCCAGATACTGTCAAAACAGTGCCAAATTCATTCCCAGCTCAGGCTGCGCGCCCCATGAATGTAGATCACGTGCCTACGGTTGTGTACGCACCACTACACACAAGCACTGTTCACACAGTTATGAATTCATCCCCAGTAAAAGCGGGAAACATTATAAAAGTGACGCGTGTGCCTACCACTGTTTATGCACCCCCACTTATAAACACTGTCCTTACAGTGTCAAACACAACCCCAGCTCAGGCTGCGAGTTTTACAGACATAGCGCGCGCTGTTGTAAGCACACACGCGCGCATTCACCCAGCTGCTCAGCGCGTGCCCGCGCCTCTGAGAGCTACGAGCTCAGGCGATTCGCTGGCCGGGTCCCTACGTCACAGCGGCCCGCCCCTAGCCTGTATTCAGCCCATATCTGTACACGCAGCGGCATGGGAAAACATTCCAGATTTGCCGAAATGGGTATTGAATATAGTAAAGCACGGATACTCGCTCCAGTTCGCTCGCAGACCACCACGTTTTACGACTGTGGTCGAGACGAAAGTGAGTAAGGAGTGTTCACATGTTCTACGCACCGAGGTGCGCAAACTAATAGAAAAGGGCGCTGTGGAAACTGTTTCCCCCCTCTATGAGCGAGGCAGGTTTTTACAGCCGCTATTTTCTCGTCCCGAAAAAGGATGGCGGTCTCCGCCCCATCCTAGATCTCAGACACCTGAACAAAGCACTAATGATTCGCTCGTTCAGAATGTTAACAACCAAGCATATCCTCACGCAAGTACGCCCAGGAGATTGGTTTCTCTCAGTGGTTCTGAAAGATGCTTACTTTCACATTCCAATAGCGCCTCATCACAGGCCGTTTCTGAGATTCGCTTTCGAGGGACAGTCTTACCAGTACACAGTACTTCCGTTCAGCCTGTCCCTGGCTCCCCGTTCATTCACGAAATGTATGGACGCAGCACTTTCCCCCTTGAGACGAAGGGGAGTGCGAATACTGAATTATCTCGACGATTGGCTGGTCCTAGCACAATCAGAGAGTCAGTTAATAACACACAGATCTTGGATTATCAGCCATTTAGAATGCCTGGGTCTAAGAATCAATTTTGCAAAAAGCATACTATCTCCCAGCCAGAGGATTTCTTTCCTGGGAATAGTTCTAGACTCGATGCAAATGACAGCGCGTCTCTCATCAGAGCGCGCGCTCACTATCCGGCGCCTTGCAACATCATTCAGGGCGGGCGCGCGCGCCCCCGTCAAGCGGTTTCAGAGGATGCTCGGTCTCATGGCCTCAGCATCGGCCATACTCCAGCTAGGATTGTTGCATTTGCGCCCTCTCCAACGCTGGCTCAAGAGCCGCGTCCCTACTCACGCGTGGCGTTCGGGCCACTTTTTAATCAGAGCGAACCACGGCTGTATAAAAGCCCTGACGCACTGGAAAGCCGCCGACTGGTACCAGTCAGGCGTGAGTCTGGGTGTGAACACAAGGAGAAAGATGATAACGACAGATGCCTCCAAAATAGGTTGGGGGGCCCTTTACGAGGGCAGGCCTGTCTCCGGCTTTTGGTCAAACCCGGAGAAGCGCCTACACATTAACTGTCTGGAGATGAAAGCGGTCGCTTTGGCTCTCAGAGCCCTGCTTCCACATCTAAAAAACGAACACGTCCTGGTCCGAACGGACAACATGACGGTAGTGTCGTACATAAATCGCCAGGGTGGACTCAGGTCGAGCTCCATGCATTCAATGGCCAGGAGACTCATTTTTGGTCCCAGCACAACTTGCGCTCGCTGAGAGCAGCGCATGTGCCAGGCGCCCTGAACCAGGGGGCAGACATGCTATCCAGAGACAAGATTCTCCCAGGAGAATGGGCTTTCAACCCGCTGACGATTCAGTGGTTATGGAAAACCTTTGGCAAAGCGGAGATCGACCTCTTCGCCTCCAAGGAGAACGCGCACTGCTCTCTTTTCTTCACGAAGAGCACGGACGCGCTCGCCCAGAGCTGGCCGAGCCGCCCCTTATATGCCTTTCCCCCGATCGCGATGCTGCCACAGGTCATCAGTCGGGTCAGAGAGGAGAAAAACGCAGTGCTTCTGATAGCCCCACTCTGGAAGAACCAAACATGGTTTCCAGATCTGATGCAAATGCAATCTGCACCACGGCCGATTCCACTGAGGCCAGACCTCCTCAGTCAGGCCAGCGGGATGATATTTCATCCCCGCCCCGATCTGTGGGCCCTTCATGCATGGCCCTTCAACGGGTTCCCAGGAACCTCACGAGCGGAGCGCTAAAAACCATCGCTGAGGCGCGGGCGCCCTCCACGAGACGCTTATATGCCCAGAAATGGAAAGTGTTCAGTGACTGGTGTAATGCCAAGGGCCTGAACCCTGAGACATGCGAGATTACGAACGTACTCGCTTTTCTACAAGGGCTTCTGGAGGCGGGCCGCACCCCCTCCACGCTCAAAGTATATGTGGCGGCCATCACAGCGTCACACAACCCTGTAATGGAACGTCCATTGGGAAGAAACGACCTAATTATTCGTTTCCTAAGGGGCGCTAGGAGGATGAACCCTTCTCGCCCCCCCTCAGTGCCGATCTGGGACCTAGCTACTGTCCTAGACGCTCTTAAAGGGCCCCCGTTCAAACCACTCCGAACCGTGCACCTTAAACAGCTCTCGCTCAAGACTGCGCTCTTGCTGGCACTCGCCTCGGTCAAGAGAGTGGGCGACCTGCACGCGCTTTCGACAAGCGCTGCCTGCCTAGAATTCGGACCTAACGACTGCAGGGTCGTCCTTAGACCGAAACATGGGTATATTCCTAAAGTGCTCACCACTCCCTTCAGAGCACAGGTTATCTCCCTAACTGCGCTATCGTCTCCAGCAGACGAACACGATGCTAATCTACTCTGCCCCGTTAGGGCTCTCAGAGTGTATTTGGAGCGTTCTGCCCTATTCAGACAGACAGAACAACTGTTTATACCCGGCAGGCTGGGCCTCACCGTCCACATTTATCAGGTTCTACAACCTACAGGTCCCGACATTGCATTCCAATGTACTATCAGCATGATGCTAGTTGAACTACGAGTTCGTATCTAGATTATGTATGTGCTTGTGTCACACTGAGCGCCTTCTAGCCGCTCTGTATTTTTCCCACATATAAAGCTCGCCTCTGCCGGCTAGTTGGATGATAACTTTGCTTTTCAGCTCAGGCACCTGCCTCTGGCTATCATAAGGCGAAGTTCAGCACGCACGGCGTTTTGCATGGTGTTCCCATAGCGCAAGCTACTTACGCAATAGGAGAGACCTCTCGAAAGGGAACGACTCGGTTACTAACGTAACCTCGGTTCCCTGAGAGGAGGGAACGAGTATTGCGTAAGCTGCCGTGCTTGTGCTTGGTTAGTTCGCTTCAGTCGTTTTAAAGAACTCTCATGACGGGGCGCACAATAAATAGCTCTTGGCCACGCCCATCTTGGCGGGCTCTGACGCGCGCGGGTGCGAAGCGCGCTCATTGGTCGCGCATTCAGAGTCGCCCCGTCATTGGTTCGAGCAAGTTGCCAATGACCGAGCTTCCTTCGTTCATTGCTGTCAGCTGTGCAGCTGCAATGCGTTTTACATAAAGACTTCAATATTCTCGAGAAAAGGAGTTTTCCCATAGCGTAAGCTACTTACGCAATACTCGTTCCCTCCTCTCAGGGAACCAAGGTTACGTTAGTAACCGAGTCGTTTTCCTTCACAACATCTTATTTAACTTTTTAGCAATACATTTTAACCATTGTATTCCTTGGTTCTTGACTCAAAAATAGGTCTTAGGTCTGTTCTGAAATGACTGCAGACAGTGTTGAAAAACAGCAAAACTAGCCATAATTGTGCACGCATAATATACAGGCCTATCAACTTTTAAAGGAAAAGGGACTCTTTCCATATATTGTCGTTGACATCAAAGGTTGTACCCAATCAACATCTGTGGTGTAAATTAATCTGTCATTTTTAAATAGGAATATATGAATAAGGGGCTGTCATGGCCTAATGGTAACAGAGTTGGACTGGTGACCCAAAGGTTGCTGGTTCGATTCCAGTACCGGCAGGAATATGACTCAGGTGTCCTTGAGTAAGGCACCTAACCCCCAATCGCTCCCGGGGCGCCACTCAAGGCTGCCCGCTTCTCCGGGTGTGTGTATCCACATTTGCAGTCTGTGTGTGTTCACTACTCACTACTCTGCTCCTAATGTGTGTGCACTTACTTGGATGGGTTAAATGCAGAGGTCAAATTCCAAGTAAGGGTTACCATACTTGGCCATCACGTGTCACTTTCTTTCTAAAGCTTTTCTAATAATTAATGTTGAACCTTGAAATGTATCTCGTTTTTCTTTAAACACAATTTCACAGAATATACCTGTCTGAGAGACAAATATTGTTTTTCCAAGGGTTGCGTGCCTGTCACTCAAAAAGTATTAAAGATATCTTAATATGATTTTAGATTGTCATTCTTAACCTCAACTTTCCTATATGGTTCAAGCCCATAAAGATTTGGGGATCTCATTGCGGCTCCATGTACAATTTGTTGTATTTTACCCATTTTCAATGGTCAAAAACTAAATCCGGTTCACTTTGCACACTGCTGATATTACTGCATTTAAAGGGGAATGTCTGAGGAGTAAATAGTGTTGAAATTAGAAATGTATCTCGTTTCCCTCTATCAAAACAAATGCATACAACATACCACCTGCCCAGCCCCGTACGACAGGTTTTGGCGGTTATCCTAACTTTTAGAAGTTATTTACAATGATTTTTAAGAACATTCTTTTCGGGAATATGAATAGTACTTACATTTTATCCTAAGAACAATCTCAGGAAAAAAAGATTTTCTTAAGTTATAAAATAAGAGGAAATTGGCAGTTAAGATGAATTTTATTCTCAATTTTTTTTTATGAATCTGGCCTCAGAATCTAAAAGGATATTAAGATATCTTTAATAATTATTGAATAAGAGGCATGCAAACGGGGCAAAAAACACAAAAAGTGCTTTTCCCATTTTTGAACTTTCACTGTTACCATATTTGACTAATAGACCTACCTATCTCTGTGTAAAAATAAAATAATGATGCTGCCATCTTTCTAAAGTCATTTTTACCCCGCTGTAATTTGGCTCAAAATCTCAGGCAAAAATTGTCAATTTGACCCCACTCTACTAAAAAAAGTGGCTTGTAAATATGCATCCAACACATTTAATAATTTGGCTTTCTTCTTCATCTATTTCTTTCACCAGACAAAAAAAAAAGATCAAAATCAAACTGTTTAGCGGGGGATCTCTGGTTGAGTTGAACATGGAATGACCCATATATATATATATCAAAGAAAGTAGCATTTGATTACCAATTAATATCACCACACCAAAAACTCACAACAATTTCCCTGGATTTCTTTAAATATCATGATGACATATCAGTCTGCAAGTTTATTCACCAGGACAGTGATGCACCTTTAACCACGTTAAATCCTCCAGCGTACCCCAGTGCAAGTACAGAATGGACAGGATGACCATGATGTGCATTATTTGGTGACTATTTAACCAGTAGTCAAACCGACCAGGACTGAAACGCTCAGGCAGGCGGGAAATATTGACGAGTCCCCCTAGCAATGCCAAAGCATCCATGGTGAGGTACAGACGAAGGGATGCGGGGCTTCCTCTGCCTGCGCCAGTCAGACGCAACAGAAAGAGAACGAAGCGGAAGAATGCCTGCCAGGCGAAGGATTGCAGTCGGTGCACATTATTCCGTGCAGTGACAGCGCAGTAAACACCATAGCCAGAGAGGAGGAGATATGCCAGCATCGCCACACGACGGGAAGATGGGTAACATAACAAAGTTATGTAAATGATTGGCAGAGCACCTGCAAAAAGAAAAGTACAACGAATGCATTGAAAAATACATTCTAAAAATTAAAGGTTCTAAAAGTTTTTTTTTTCTTTTGGTTCTCCAAAGAACCTTTTAAGTGAACAGTTAAACTAGCTTCCTAATTTAAAGAACATTTTAATCTAAATAACCTTTTTACACTATAGAACATTTTGTGCAGTGGAAGGTTCCATGGATGCTAGAAATTTCATCAATTCACTCTTAAAGGTGCAAAACGCAAGTCTCTTAGTTTTTGAAGAACTACGCCCCCTCTGGCGACAAGCGAAACTGCAACCAGAGTTGTGCACGCTCATGGACCACACGCACACGCACGCATGCACGAGCACGAGCTGTTCATAACTAAAGGAGCATCTGCCGCACAGAACTTTGGAGTACAGCCAAAATGTCTTCAGTGGCAATACATTTATAAATCTGCAAGTCATTTCAAATATATGGAAGGAAAGACATTTGAGTAAATTACTCTTATGTGTGAGGGGAAAAACGGGGGTAGTAGAAACTTTGTTTATGTTTTTACTGTATCCACCTATGATTGTATTGTTATGAAAACACGTTCATGAACAATATAATTGATTACTTCGCAAAAGCTCAAAATAATAATCATACCATACACGGTTGGTCAACAGCGTTCACTCAAATGTCTCAAGGTAATAAACAATCAAATGTCACCATGACGTTTTCATAAAAGCCAAACAGGCTAATCCGCCGAAGACTTGCGGGGTTCAGCCTGTTATTGATCTGCTAAGTAGAATATTCCAACAATACATCCTTTTTCTGTTATAATTTACTCAAAATTTCTGTCTAATTATCGGTCATTTTTTCAGCATGTTATATCACACTCAAGAATCATGAACTGTTTTGCTAATCACTAAACTACATGTAGCGCTGATTTATTTAGTAGATATTTTGACAGGGACAATACACACTGACAAACATTAATGTGAAATGTGTCAATACTTTATTTAGTAAATAGTTAGTCTGCTAAACAGTATGAGTAAAGTAAAAATATTTACCCCTTTACCATTGTATTTCCCTTCCTGCAATGTTCAGAATAAAACATGTATTTTATCACAATGCCAAAATATTTTACGTTTTCCTCGTTTTGATAGAATACAAGCTCCCACATACCTCATATATACTACATACAAAATGTACCACATTCACGGGAACAATTTACTATTTTTACCGAAAAATACAATATAGCCAATGCAAGGGCGTTCTTCCTTGTTGGTCAATGACATGAACACCTTAGCATGTTAGCAATGGACACAAGGCTAACGTTACCGGTAGGCCATACACAAAAACATAGTTAGCATCTTTTATTGGATATGTTTTATGTTGTACTATTCTTCCGAACACAATTCCTAGTTTATGAAACTGTTCACTAACAATGGTAGTAAAACAAATTCCGATTGTACATGTATCTAGCTTACGCTAAAGCATTACAGATTTTACGCATCGTCATTTGTTGTCATACATAGATTGGCCGTATCAAACATTAGAGACTGGTCTATATCTTACCGTTTTATCAAGAAAAAAGCCAACTGAGGATCCCGTTTGAGACCAAGAGCAGACCGGAGATCTCTCCATTTGTTGAATGCCTTCACGAGGTTGACTTTCGTCTTACTCCGACGCCTGTCTGACTCCAATCTGGCACTAGACAAAACATTTCTTTTCTTTACTTTACGTGGAGTTTGCGTTGGGGTTTGGAACGGACTACAAGCCGGTCTCTTTGAATCCATCTTCTACCTTTGACGCACGAGTTGTCTTCGCTGATGCAGAGAATGGCGGCGCCGGCGAATACACAAACCTTACTTGTTTTGCATGGTGTAAGCATGCATAGCATGGTGAACGCGCATGACGTCACGCCCAGTCTCAAATTCGAACCCGAATCCCTCTTATTTATTTTACTGTACAGGATTATAGAGGCAATTGCAGTGATCAGAGAAGGGCTCATTCAGCCCATCAGGCAATTGTTTATGCATGTATGGGTTAGAAAGCGTGTATTTTTAACATGAATTGTTGCGCAATGCACCTTTAAAACTCATTCTTTCCTCACTTTCTTTCTGCAATCTGTGTGAATGTGTGTGTTTGTGTTAGATATTAGTTTTGTTTGTTAGAATATTTCAGTAAAGTCTCGTTTTTATTTAAAGAGAAGTGTCTTGTGTTATGTGCCTGCAAATTTAATCTGCTGATCTTGTTACCTTGCTAATAATAGTATTTTCACTATATTTCGGATAGTAATATCAGCTGCAGAGTTGATATTTACGGCCCGTTCAATTGAGCGCGGGACGATTAATTTGTTAGGCCGTAAAATAAGTGACTCTTTCGAAATTCCCTATAAAATTAATAATAATTCCCTTTGAGCTGTTTCCCTTACAATGCAGTGTATAACAGTCACCTCTGTATAGTCCCTTTTGCCAGCTAAGGTCACTGAATGAGTGATGCCTTGTTTGACAACGAGGCATAACGTCACTCTCCAAAACTTTCACCCTTTCCTCTAGATTGAGCTGCCATCCTCCACCTGAACGACTGTGACCATCACATTTAAGAAGCAGCTGAGACACACCTTTTCCACAAGCACTTTACCACCCCCATACCCATAAACCAATGCAATTTCCTTGTATTTCTCTCCTCTTGCTCCCTAACCTATTGCTTTTGTTCCTCTTGTAGGTCGCTGACTTGCTAAATTCATACATTTAATTGTACATTTGGTAGGCACTCACCGAGAGTGTTGACAAGACAGACGCCAATCATGTCGAAGCACAGCAGTGTGTCATAAATATGTGCTCCGCCCTCGTGGTTCATGAAGAGATGGTAGAAGACTGAACAAACGGTGGGAGACAGACAAGCCAGATAATGCACCACACCAATCCACCACTCATCCACTTCAGCCCATGGAATATTCACAGGCAAAATTAGCAAAAAACAGATGAAGGGGATAGCTTATGGACAAAAACAAAACAAAACAAAAACATGTTACCATATGGCAGAACCTTATTTCACCAAGTACATTTTCCTGGAACAACATTCCAATCAACCAATTAGACGTGAGGGACAATTTTACAGTTTTGCTTTTAATGCTGTTTATGCTTACTACCAGTGTTATGTGGTAGTAAGGTGGTAGTGTTAGGTTAGGTTACCAGTGCTACATCAGTTATTCACCTCTTATTTCCCTCTGATTTTAGGGATAACTTATGGGTAGGGTTAGGTTTAGGGGAGATATGAGATATGGTTAGGATTCAACTGGATTCAAAATATGTTGACCCAGGAATGCGTCTTACTCAGCAAAATCAGGACATGCTACAATAGAGTTCGTACAGCAAACCAAATGTGTTCACTAACATTCTTATCAATAATGTTTTTAACCCAGCATGCTCTGTAAATCTGAAAATATGCAATTTGATGCAGTTGCTGATATTTACATGGCCCAAAAGATGAAATTCTGATAGCTTGTAATGTAAATAAGATCTTTATAGATCAGCAAACTACTTACATTATTGGGCAACAACTGATATTTATATGCATTTTGTGTCTTATGATGATATTTGTATTTTTTGTTCTGGGGGCAAACCAGACAATATATAGATGTAATGCAATACAATGATGATTGAGAGATGTATCATATTGTATCATATTTAATACATTTTAACATGAATTAAAAAAAAAAAGTATGGATAATCAAGTAAAGCTTCAGTCCAGTGTATGTTCATCTTGTAATATTACTAATGATGTGAAAGTTATTTTAGATTTCACAGCAAAAAGACATGTAGAATTTTACTAAAATGCTTTTTACTTCCTAAAGAAAACATGACCTATCAGTCAGAAGGAAATAAGGTATTTTAGAGGCCTTAGAAATGTTTAGAGGTCCCACTTTATATTAAGTGGCTTTAAGTACTACTTATTGTGTTCAGGTTGTATTGTAAAACACTTTTGCTGCTATTGAGGTGTGATACGGGTAAGGTTACGGTCAGGTGTGGTGGTATGGGTTGGTTTAAGGGTAGGTTAAGGTGTAAGGGAAGGGTCAACTGTGTAATTACAAATGTAATTACATAAATTAATTACAGCTGTAATTACTTGCAGGTATTTTCAAAATATAAGTACAATGTAAAAACATGTATGTACACAATAAGTCCATTGTATCAAATTATTAATTTCAATGTAAGCACATAGTACTTAAAGCCATTTAATATAAAGTGGCACCAATTTTTATGTGAAATATGATACAGTAGGGTAGGCTTTATAGGGTTAACATGTCTTTTTAACATGAAGACATACAATACTTTAAATGCGTTACTACTTAAATTCTATAAAGTCCAATACAATTCCAAAGAAAATCTATTAAATTACAAAAACTGTTTTTAGTTCCTTCCAAAATATAGGCCCAGAGAATTTTTACTGCACTTTTACTGCTCACAGCAATTATACATTATCACTTCCAATGCTGCAATTCTCTAACGCGGATTAGATGTAATCCCACGTAATGCTATTTGAGAGCCTTTCTGAAGAGTGTTACTGAGTGAACCGTAGAGAAAGTAGCCCTAAATTAAATGTTCACAAGGTTTCCCTCCTCTGTGAGAGCCACGGGATTCCCCTATCTAGTTTAAGTAACTCTCCCATCAGTGGAATAATGCAGGAATTATAAATTGAATTTAACATCCACAAAATTACTTTACAGTTTACAGGTTTACATGTTAAACAATTTCTAGACATTACAGTACAAATTACGCAAGTTTTTTTTTTTTTTTTCATACCATGTGTATAGATGTTCCCAAGTTCATTATGCAGATAGAACAAACTTCGCAGACAGTCTCTGTAAGTGGATATAGGCCGGTATCCTTTCAGGACATATTTGTTGAACTGAAGATGTGGTGGTGAATTCTTAAAATCCAGAAGTTTTGGCCCAGTAAAAAAATCCATAGCAGAAAAAGATAAATATGCCCGGATGTCCTTGACCACTTTCATCTTCCTTTGGGAGGAAAGCCTGTAATCTCTTCAAAATTCTTAAATCAAGCTATAAATGCATAGTCAGCTAGTTTTAGGTGACTAGCTGATTTTAGCTAACTAGTGATGTTAAAAGTCACTTTCTGACACCAGATACCCATTGTCTGGGAAGTACTGCCAGGTACAACTGCAGCAACTTGTTGCTTGCAGAGAAGCTGTGGGCCAATTTACTGCTACTTAGCGTCATAGCCAATCAGCATGAAGCAGTCAGGCTCAACAGAGGCGAGCTCATGGAAGATTACAGGTCCTTAAGTACAAACACTCGTCTGCTGGTAGACTTCGACACATCTGTTTTTTATCTCTTATTACTGACATTTATTTCAGAAACTTGAATATGATAATCCCAAGAATTTTCATTATGCTACCCTATATAAAGTCCAGGTAAAACTGGATTTAAATGAAAGATTTTAAATGAGGGTTGGATTTAGAGTTAGAGTTCTAAATCTTAGATTTAAAGTTAGATTTAGAGTACATAGCCTTGCCACATGAAATTAAACAAATAAATAACTGTGGCTTCTAGAAAAAGAAATGCATAAAACAAAATACAAGAAACGTTTTTTGTGGATTATGGAATTTAAAACGAAAAAAGATACATCAGATATAATTATATTTAATCTAAAATGTCTTTATTTTTACAAGCAGCTGTTTATTTTTATGGCAAGGTAACAAATATTAAAAATACATTAAAATACAAGGAGAACAAAATACTCAAATAAAATGACAGAAAATGTACAACATTCACAGAAACATTGTGTAAAAAAAAAGAGCAATCAAGTGAAGATACACATTCTTGCAGCATCAACTTCCACTTCAAAATTATCCTAAGAAAAAAAGGAGGTATAGGTTAGAAAAAAAGCCACATTATTATTATTCATATATAAAATAATAATATATTATTATTTTAGGTTTTATTAATGTTAAATGTGTATAAACATAAGGCCTACCTTGGTATTTATTTCCAAAGAATCCACTCAATTTGTATTTGCCTTCCTTTCCTGTTAAAAATAACCAACTTTTAAATGCACAAAGTTAAAAAATATGGCTAAATGGAGAGTAAGCAATTACTGAGAAACCTGTTGATTTTTGAAATCACCAAAACAAACATGCCCGCTCCGCCCCACCAAATTCACAAACACACTACAGCACAGGCACCTCCCCCCTCATAAGTGGACACGCCCCTTACTGCTGATTGGCTACAAGTGAGTTTTGGTGCTCGGTCTGATCCACTTTTAACCGTGTTTCTCAGAAATCGCTTAATGCACCATTAAATTGGTGGAAAAGGTTACGTAGCTTATTGCGTTGACAACAATATGATAAAAAATGTTATTAATAAATTTATAGTTACACAATAATAATAATAATAATAATAATAATAATATGAATAAGAAACTATTCTGAAATGATTAATATAGTTCATTAATCTAGCTGTTGTCAGTTGCAATGCAACTCTGCACAATAAAATAAAATATGTTGATAACAAAGAGTGCATTTATTAGCATCTTACCTGTCTGGGAGTCGCCATTGGGCTGGATGTGGAACTTGAGGTGCTGCTGGATGTGGATCTGTTGTGGTGGTGCGGGCTGCAGCATTAGAGTGGGCAGCTCAGGCTGAGGGATTATGGGTGAGATAGGAACAGCGTACACATCAGGCACAGAGACTGGGACCGTTGAGGAGCCGTCCAGTGAAAGAGTGGCGTCTACTGAGGTGACAGCAGGGATGTGAGGAGCGGGGCCCACAGTGGGAACACCAGGAAATGAGACAACTGCAGGACAGTCAAGAAAGACATGATGGAAAGGTTGGATTTAAGTTCTCTCGATATATTTGAAATGGAAGAATATATGGGACGATAGTTCAACAGCAGCAGGGTTAGACATTTTTGGGTTTGAGACAAAAATGCCACCAAAATGAACAAAAATGTCTTGCAAATTCAAGATTAACTGGCAAAAATGCCCCTCTACAATTCAAGTCAATCAATTACGACTGTTGCGATTCAAGTGAAATCATTTTACAGCATTGTGCATTATAACCAATCACATTTTTGTTGATTTTATAAATGCAATAGCCAATCAGAGGCGTTTAGATTATTCACGGCTGACAACAGCAGAGTCTTGTTCAGTGTGCGCTGAATTCTGATGCTCTCCAATTCTCATCATACACAACAAAGTGCAGATATAATGTAATACATTCATTTTGCAGTGTAAACAGCTTAGTGATTATAATACTTTTTGCGATTAGAGACGCTTCAGAGATGGAGACGTTTTTTTTTCTGTAGATAGTTATTAAAACTGGGAATAAACTGTTATTGTTCATGCTACTATTGTATTTGTATTGTACTACTATTGTTCAAGTATTGATTTTCTAATGTGTAATAAGCAATAAACTAATTCACAACCACCAGCTGGAGTGCCCATGATCTTCACCAGAGGACACTCTTTCCATCTGCTTTATCTCATCATGAACTAAATTTCCCATAGTCCATTGCCTGGACTCATTGTGGTTTGATTACTTCCACCTGTGTTTCATTATCTGGTCAGCTCTGTCTATTTAAACCATGTGTATTCACTCTTACTTTGCAAAGTCTTGTATGCGTTACACCAGAGTTCGCAACACCAATTCAGAAATGGTTCTTAGCTTGTTTCGTCTGTGTAGCCATGATATATGATGTGCCATATCCTCAAACACAAATGTTTGTGTATTATATCAATCAAAATTAATAGTTATTATTACAATATCAAGACCAATTGTCAACAATAATGATTTTTCATAATATTGCAGCCTTGCCCTATAATGAGTTTTTTTATTTTATAATTTATGTAGGCTTTTTATTTATGCAATTATTGTGTAAATACATGTATGCCACCTTTGAGCAGCATTAAACAGTGTACATACAAATAAATGCTGTCAGATGCAGCCTTAGTTCCACCTTTGCAGTGTAAAGATATTGCCCTTTATGGAAAAGTTCATTTCTGACCCTGGTTGGCACCATTATTAAATCCTGCAATTATATATATATTTACATATATATATAAAATATATCTGTAAATACAGGATTTACAACATTCAGAGAAGCAGAGTTTTGAACATTACTTTTACCTTCTGGTTGTACTCTTCCAATTGTATAATCCCCAGTTCCTTGAACAAAGAGGGTGAGAGATGTTTATATGCAGATTTACACACTTCATTCTGGTAGATATACATAGTGTAAAAAAAATGCTTGTACCATATTTCTCGATGGATTGTGCATTTGCATCTCCAGCTCCTGGAGCATCAGGATGGGGTGGAACCTCTCCATCTCCTGAATCAAGCACAAACACACCGAATCAATGTGTGAATATGGAATAAGATAGACGGCAGCAAAGTAGTCAGTGGAGGCACAGTGAGCTGTTATACTCCTAATAAATATTACGGTGACAGCTCTATACAGGCCAAACATGAGGGAAAACTATACGAGAAAAACTTTGCTCTAATTCTCCTCATCCTCGTCTGCGTCCTTCAGGGGCCTCCATGTTTTCTTCCATATGACAGCGAGCTGTCTTAGTGTTCTTTTGTGCATGTGGTTCAGTTCAGTAACACGACCAGTTCCATACCTCGGCACCACTTTTCCATTATTTTTCTATGTAAACATGTGCTAGAAGGACGTGTTTGACTGTTGCACTCGCGTTTTGCATCTCACGCATGATACAGTGTTCTAAAAACGCAGTGCTCAAGTTAAAATAAGTTCAAGTTTTAAGACATCTCGTGACCTTGCGGTTTTTACCCATTCCATTGCTCGCTTCTCGCATTTTTAAAAGCAAAAGAGTGTTGTGTGAACCAGCCATAAGGCTTGCAGTGTGAACGTTTTTTTGTTGTTGTTGTTGCTCATATGTGACTCGGATCTGTTTTTGTCACGACAGTGTAAACAGCACAAACTACATGGAATCTGATCTTTTCGATTCTGATTTGGGCCACTTCCATATGTGGTCCTAAGTCCGATACAGGTCTGATGTTTTGCAATGTGACCTCAGTCTGAACAGTCATATCGGAATTCATGAGATTTTTACGTCAACATTCGTCACAATTCTGCGCACATGGGAGTCACTTCAAAAGTTTTACATAGCTACCTGAAGTTATCAAGAAAGTTGCGAGAGGTAGTCAGTGAAGGACAGTGATGTGTCGGAGTATTACACGACAGCTCTATATACAAGCAAAACATCATAAATGTTTAAAAATGCTGCTCTTTTTTCCGCAACCTTGTCTGTCTTTTTTTTTTTTTTGTGCTGGGCAACAATTAATTGCATCCAAAGTTAAAGTTTGTGCTTACATGTATATGTTTGTGTACTGTGTATAATTATTTTGTATATATACACTATGCATGTATATATTTAAGAAATATATTTTAAATTATATATAAATCTAAATATTTTATATAATATATAAATCTAAATATTTTATATATAAATAACACATTTTTCTTAAATATATTTCTTAAATATGTACATGCATGTGTGTGTATTTATATACAAAATAATTATATACAGTACACACATATATTATGTAAACAACTTTTATTTTGGATGCGATTAATTGCAATTAATCGTTGCCCAGTACTATTTTTTTTATATTGCCTGTGCATTAATTCGCGTGCAAAACCCGTAATCGCTTACTTTAATGTCCTGCATGTTCACTTCCTGCTGCGTTAAGTCTTTTTATCATTCTTTTGCATATACAGATTAGTTCAGGACCATGATCTGTTCACACTGGAATCTGATTTTACACATTTAAAACAACAATACCAAAAAACTCGGATCTGAGCAATACATTGGAAATGAGTATTAAGACTTGCAGTGTGTGAACGTAGCAACTGATTTCATTGGTGATTGCTTTTAGTGACATGGTCAACCCTCAAGTTTTAAATGGCCGCAGGCTATCTAAAACTAATAGATATAATTGACGTCAAGTGGTTCTTTGACTTTAATACACACAAAATGTGATTATTTCGCTTATACCATGATCATTTGCATGGCTAATTTAAAGCAGTTATTTGTGTTTACAGCTCAAAATTTGACTGAACAGAGACAAATTACAGTAGTTATATTTAGTAAATAAAAGTAACAGTACTTCTATTTGTTATTTTATCTATGGGTTGGAATTCTAAAGTAAATTAAAGTGCAGGAAGATTACATTTATTTGAATTTGAGAAAGAGACAGTGTGGGAATTACTGCGTCTGTGCAGCGTCTCTATAGTGAAGTTTAATTGCTTCCAAAACAGCAAAGTTATCACCTTGTTGCTAAAAAAAGTAATGTAGCTTTCAGTAGCAAAGCTATTTTATTTATAAAATTCACAGGACTGCAGTTCAAAATAAGGTTCTGTGCTTTTGTTTTTTTTGTTTTTGTGTGTGCGCAATCTTACCTATATATAAAATTTCTTTTGATCACTTCAAAAGAAGCTGTATTTTTGTGTGAGCACATCAAAATAATATGAGAGTAAGAAAAGTTATCTTTGTGGGTAAATGTTTCCCTCGCCGTGGTGGCTTGGAATTCCAATGGGAATCGTAAATAAGTGTTTAGCAGTAGGTCAGATGTCCAGATATCAGATATGCATCTCCTTTAAAAAACCACAATTGCATGTGGCTCAGTACAGATAAGAATTTTTTCTTAAAAAGTACAAAAAGTAAAAAATACCAGTGAACAGAGCCTAACTTAAATGAACATAGATATCTGAACATCTCAAAATACAACTAACCATATTGGTCAATGGATTTCTGTCCGTCAATCTCAGGACCTTGATGCAAAGCCTCCAAGCTTCTGTTTTCTAAAAAAGAAAAAGAAAAAAAGGATTAAATGATAGCATTAAAACTTCTGAGTTTGAATTCAAATGATAACAATCTCTTCATTTAACTTATGGAATTACATCAAAGTATTTCAATAGTTCTTTTTTGATTAATAAATGGTGTACTAAATAAATAGGAGTTGAACGTACCATCAACAGACTGGCCATCAGTCACTGGGCCAAGGAGTTCATATGACACTGCTGGATTACCTGTAAGCCATACAGTGATTTTATCAAGGGTAAGTACAAAACAATTACTACTTTCTCGTTAGCCTAACTGTATGCCGTTTGACAATTCACATACAAAGCAATGATGAAGAGGATCTTTAAACTAGAGTATCAATAAGTAAGTTAAAAAAAATTGCACCATAGTTAGCATCGCCACCGAAACTGAGTGTTTCTGAGTTATACAGGGATTCTGGAGAACCTACAGAGAGTAGAGAGGATGGACATACCTATCAGTACAGTCATATTATGACATTAGGGGTGTTGTCATTTAATTATCTATAAAAAAAATAACTCACCTTCACCATATTTTCCAGACACAGTATCAGGCCTGAGATCAAATGGCTGACCACCATATTGAAGACCCTTTTGTCCTGAGAGAGAATTACAGTAAAACATACTCACTGTCATAATTTGTAGAAATAAGACAATATGAGTTGGAAAAGAAATTACAGTCACTAAATTTGCCAAAGTATTTGTCACTATACCATATCCACGTGGCTGCCCATTGTAGGGTAACCCTCCAAAATCTGAAAATAAAGAAACTTATATTTTACAATATCTTCAAAAAAGATGTGCTGTATGATCAGATAAAATTATGTATTAACTTACCATATTTACCAGGGGACTTGGCAACAGATTCAGGCAGTAAAGGCTGAGAGTTGTATGGTAAAGTGCCATGTCCTATTTTGGGGCCAGAGAACAGAATTATTATATATATATATATATGTATTTAACAGCATTCTATATAATGTTTTAAGATGCAAGGGTTCCCAATTGTCGTGTCAGCTGATCAAATATTGACTTAGAGTAGAGATCTTAAATAACATTTTTAAACTTTAATTTTGTAAAATTTAAATATTTCACCACTAAATGTGTTTTATCGCAAGTAAGTAAATGTTCATTTCTACCTCAATCTGTAGTGCAATGCTACAAACTGCCAGTCAACTGATAAATGCATACAAAAAATTATGAAAAAGTGTAAAGGAATATCAAAGCATCTAATCTTCACCGTATTTTCCTAACGCTTTAGGATTGTAGGGTTTGGCTCCATAGTGCTGACCATCATTGCCTATGAGAAAGATGCACATTAATCCATGTGTCCAGTCAGGATTACAGTTAGGGTCAATACTAACTCAAATAAAGATAGCATACCATATTGTCCAGAGGGGTTTGTTTGATATCCAATGGGGGAACCACTAAATGGAAGTCCGCCAATTCCTGTAAAAATACGACCTTGCTTATGAAAACTGAGTAAATGTAAGTGTGCAGAATTAGAGTCGTTTTAAAACGAGCTGATAGGATTTCTCAGACTAACCATATTTCGCTTGAGATTTTCCCTTAAATCCTGTTGGTTGCTCACCTTGTGGTCCAGCTATCAAGGTAACAGAAAAGAGTAAATATTAATGATATATAATCAAACTGTTTCTTCTAAATGTCTAGCACAGAAAACAAGAGGGCAAAAAACTAACTTACTACACACAAATTCAATTAAACAGGTCTTGTGAAATGTAGCATACTACTGTGTGAAACGTTTATCGTAGCATATGGCATACTGTTTCACTTTTTTATTAAATAGTAGGCAGAATAAAGTGTTTACTATATTAGTAAGCAGAACTACCGTCTGAGTCACAAGGGTAAAGAAAGTATTGTAATTATTCACAGAGTCACGGAAAGGACTAAAGCATATATTATTATTATTTAATAAATGCATATGTGAATTGTGTCCATGTTAAAAAATTATATTTGAAATATCCATGAAGTAATATTCCAACCTGGATTTTTCTGTTTGTTTCCATAGCCTCCATAACCTGTAAAGACGGCAAAATGAAAGACACATTTTTCATAATTTTAGACAAGCAAAAAGTTTTAAACAGATATAGACATTGCAAAGATGAAGCGAAATAATAAGTCATTATAATTACAATAAAATGTGTTATGTAATGATTTACCTGCTTTGTAGCCATTGTTCATACCATGAGCTGGATAACCACCCATTCCTGCTTCGAAGCCTAGTGAAATATTTTTATTCAAAGTGGTTAAAATGCTGTTATGGTTATATGGATAGTTAATGTTTATATGGAATTTAATGCACCTGGTTGTGATGCAACTGCTCCTTTTCCATTTGGATACCCTGAAAACCACATTTTTAGTTTTAGATTGAATGCTTACCTTTTGCTTGGTCTTCACAACTGTTTAGAAGTCAAAGCAAACTGACATGGACCAAAATGGACACCAAAATCTCTTATTTTTATTGAATGGTGTCTTTAAAACATTACGATTTTTGGTAAGCATTGCCAATCGTTTTATAATTTATATGACAATAAACAAGTGGGGGGAAATGAGAGTTCACCAGCACTTGGAAGTTTGACCCATTGTCCATTAGGTTGTCCTCCAGGTCCACAATCTAAAAAAAAAAAAAAATCTACAATGAAATAGTTTGTTATTAATACAAATGTAGTTTTGGGTTAGAAGAGCCCAGCTAATTTAATGTGATTTTATTTTATATCAATGGATTATTATTTAGGATTTACCAGGCTTTGAAGGTATAGCTCCCTGCACCTGTCCATTTGGTTGTCCTAGACCAGTGAGTTCTGTAGAAAACAAAGAAGTTATCAATAAACTAAATTTAAATAAACTATAAACAATCAACTAAATTAGTTGTAATACATGCATAATGTATTACAGAGCGAATTGTTAGGAGAATGATTCCAAAAGAAATTCAAAACCCAATTTAAAACTATTTTAGGAAATATCTTTATGGTTGTGAATTAGTTAAATGTTGCAGAAGGGGTATAGCTTCAAGCTGTTATATGATTTCAGGATATGATTTAAGATTTTAATTTGAAACCATAAAAGTTTACCAGGATTTATCATTGGATTCTTCCTTTGAGGCACAGGCTTGTTTGACTGAATCTTGAAATGTTGCATCTCTGGAGTTGATTGAGCTGATTCTGGCACTAGAGGCACCTGTGAAGAAATACTGTCTTGTGGTAACACTGGACTTATCTTTTGTTCCTGTGAAAGGACTTGTTCCTGCTCTAGTGCGACTGTCTGTGATGTTTGAGGAATGGGAGCTGATTCTGCAGAAATTGATTGAGGGACTACTGTTGCAACTGGTTTTGGTTTATAAGCTTTACTAGGTTTATATGAACCGGGACCTTGCATAAATGGCTTTGGAGCAGGCCAAGGTGCCATTGAGTTGGGGGATTTGCCATGTGGATGAAGATTTTGTCCCTTTGTTTGTTGCAGAACTGATGGAAGGTCTTTAGTTTGTTCTGGAAGTAATCCTGTATTTGGCTCACGTCCAGATAGTGGTAAAAAGCCCTTGGTGTTAGATGTTACCGGGAGATGACTTTGTCCTTCAGGGCTTAAAATCTTCCCTTTAGGTCCATTTCCACTGGAAGCACCCTGTTTTCCAGTTGTTACAGGCATATAACCTAGAAGCCAAAGCAATTTGACTACAAATTTACATTTACAAGTCAATATGACAAACTTGCATGCCGAGACATAACATACATTTCTAAATGACAGAACTTCTATTCATGTCATGTGGAGGAAGTAAATAAAATCCACTTTAAATAATCATGATTTTACCTGAATTAGCTGCTTTATAAGGTCCTTTTGTCATATAGCCAGGAACACCATAACCTATAGATCACAAGATATGTAATATGTTATAACTGAAGGTTTTACATTAGACGATGTAGTTTGTTTGTTTCAAACTGGACCTAAAATTCTGTACACTTGAAATATGTAGAATATGGTTTTAAAAAGGTAGAATATTAAAAAACAACAGATACAACACGTGTCAACATACATATAGTGCATTACCCCTAATAAAAACTTAAATAATATTAATTATTAATCTAAATGGGACTACACTTGGCTTATAAATAAAGAATTCACTTAATGCAGGGATATCTCATTCTTTACAGTGGCTTTGAACACTGCTTATCCAACCTGAATTTAGAGCCAAAAGATATGTTTTATAATAGTAATGATGTCATTCTATTTACCATTAGGTTTGTCTCCTTGTCCATTTGAGGGTCCAGCTTTAGCACCATATCCTTTGAAGCAGATCCAACAAACATAAGATTTAAAATAATACAGAAAAATCAGACAAAAGAAAAATAAATGCACACTATATGCATTACACAACTTTTTAAAAAAATGTTTTACCTGGTTTAGGTCCTTTGGTTCCACCATTGGGATATCCCATATTTTGAAGAGAAGAGCCTAATTAGAGAAAAGTACTTTAAACTAGTGTAATATCCTCAGTTCTTTTAAGAAATCAGCATTATCCACACTGTAATAATTGCACTAGAGCTGGTGACATCCAGTGTATTACCTGTATTAGGTTGGTTAGCTGGTCCCTTGGTTCCACCACTGGGATACCCCATATTTTGAAGTGAAGAACCTAGTTAGAGAAAAGTACTTTAAACCAGTGTAATATCCACATTCAGATTTCAGTATTATGCACATCATAATAATTACACTGTAGAGATGGTGACATCCAGTGTATTACCTGTATTAGGTTGGTTAGCTGCACCTCCATTAGGATACCCTCCATATCCTGAAGAGAACCAATCCCAAATTAGTTTAGAGGTTCTCCAGTTACCTCAAGTTTACAATTAAGACCTTTATGGCTTTACTCATAATACACAACCCTTCCACCGGTAACAATCATTAATCTAAATGGGGCTACACTAGAGTTGGTTTTTAAATAAAGAATTCAACTAATGTGCAATCAAATGTGTGTAGATATCATATTTTAGCTCCAAAAGCAGCCTATCCAACCAGATTTTAGAGCCAAAAACCATGTTTTATAATAGTAATAATCACATGCTCTTTACCATTAGGCTTGGCTCCATGTCCATTTGAGGGTCCAGCTTTAGCACCATATCCTTTGAAGCAGACCCAACACACATAAGATTCAAATGATACGGAAAAATCAGACAAAAATAAATAAATAAATAAATAAAACAACATGCACATTACACACACAAAATTAGTTTACCTGGTTTAGGTCCCTTGGTTCCACCATTGGGATATCCCATATTTTGAAGAGAAGAGCCTAATTAGAGAAAAGTACTTTAAACAAGAGTAATATCCTCAGTTCTTTTCAGAATTCAGTATTTTCCACACTGTAATATTTGCACTAGAGCTAGTGACATCCAGTGTATTACCTGTATTAGGTTGGTTAGCTGCACCTCCATTAGGATATCCTCCATATCCTGAAGAAAACCAATCTCAAATCAGTTCGGAGGTTCTTCAATTACCTCAGTTTACAATAGAGGCCGTTAGTGCTTTATCCCCTAATAAACAATTCCTCCACCAATAATATCCATTATTAATTATAATTATTAATGGGGCTGCACTACAGCTGGTTTATTAATAAAGAATTCAATGTGTAATCAAAGGTGTGTGAATATCATATTATACAGTGGCTTCTAAAACAGCTTATGCAACTTCTAAAACAGCTTATCCAACTATTTTAAAGCCAAAACTATAGCATGTAATAATCACATGGTATTTACCATTATGCTTGGCTCCTTGTCCATTTGAGAGTCCAGCTTTAGCACCATATCCTTTGAAGCAAACCACATACACAAACGATTTTGAATAATACTGAAGAATTATGCAAAGGAACAAGAAATACACACTATATGCATAACACACACAATAAGCGTTTACCTAGTTTAGGTCCCTTGGTTCCACCACTGGGATACCCCATATTTTGAAGTGAAGAACCTAGTTAGAGAAAAGTACTTTAAACCAGTGTAATATCCACATTCAGATTTCAGTATTATGCACATCATAATAATTACACTGTAGAGATGGTGACATCCAGTGTATTACCTGTATTAGGTTGGTTAGCTGCACCTCCATTAGGATATCCTCCATATCCTGAAGAAAACCAATCCTAAATCAGTTTAGAGGTTCTCCAGTTACCTCAGTTTAATAATACAGACCTTTAGTGCTTTACTCAAACAACTACACCAAGAATAATATAGATTATTCATCTAAATGGGGCTACACTACAGTTGGTTCATTAATATTTTTTTCAATCAATGAAGATTAATCAATGTGAAATAAAGATTTCAATCAATGTGCAATAACATAAAAGGTGTGCAGATATATAGTATATATTACAGTGCCTTTAAACATGGCTTATCCAACCTATTTTAGAGCCAAAAAAATGTGTTATAATAGTAATAATGTCATGCTATTTACCATTAGGCTTGACTCCTTGTCCATTTGAGGGTCCAGCTTTAGCACCATATCCTTTGAAGCAAACCCAACACACATAAGATTCAAATGATATGGAAAAGTCAGACAGAGGAAAAATAAATTCACACACAATACGCATTTACCTGGTTTAGGTCCCTTGGTTCCTCCATTAGGATACCCCACATATTGTAGAGAAGAGCCTAAATAGAAAAAATACTTTAAACCAGTGTAAAATCCAGTTTCTCAGTTACCTCACTTTACAATTCAGACCTTTAGTGCTTTACCTCTAAATAAACAACTTCTCCACCAATAAAACAGATTATTAATCTAAATGCCGCTAAACTACAGTTGGTGTATAATAAAGACATTCTATTAATGTGTAGTCAAACAATAACATATCACGATCAACCAAAAGTTTTGTAATACAATTTATTCTAAATTTACCAAAAAATATAGGAACTGAAACCACACATACACAAAAAACACTTAGCCTACTCTGTATGGCCTTATGATCGTGTTAAGTTATATATCATCCTAACACGACTAAATATATTGAACTTGAAGTATGTTGCATTAATTGTATTATATAGTCCATTTATAAAATTATATAGTACAATTATTAAATAATACAATTTAACTTAATCTTAAATGCATTCCATTTTTACAGTTTAACAGTAAGAAAAGGGGCGTTATAGCTTCAGCTGCGAGGTTTCTCTGAATAACGCAGATACACGCATGTGTACAGCTGGCTCAAGATAGGTCTGTAATCTGGGTCTGTATAAAAGGTGTTTATTGTGAGAACTCGGGAGAATGGCACACTAGGCATTGCTCGAGATTGGGCGAGAGCTCTTCAGCAAACAGCGGGAAGTTTGACTTGAGCGATGAAATGCTGTAAGGAAAGCATGTGCGGAAATCCCTTATGGAGATGGTTTGGGCTTGTTTTATGCAAATGACTAACCTTGTGAATGCAGCTGCTCGTTTAGAATAGCTACTCCAAATTTACTAAAATCAGAACGATATTAAGAACAAATTCATACTTGTATTGACGGGTTGTGAATTAGGCTAAGATTTTTCATGAAAAGTCCTGCGCGTACTAATACGAAATAATCTACGCAATTATTAGTGAATGAGACCCATTGTCATGCTATTTACCATTAGGCTTGGCTCCTTGACCATTTGAGGGTCCAGCTTTAGCTCCATATCCTTTGAAGTAGACCCAAACACATACGAATCAAATGACATGGACAAATCAGACAAAGGGGAAAAAATACACAACATACGCATTACACACACAAAAATAGTTTACCTGGTTTAGGTCCCTTGGTTCCACTATTTGGATATCCCATATTTTGAAGAGAAGAGCCTAATTAGAGAAAGGTACTTTAAACCAGTGTAATAGCCCCAATTGACTTTTCAGAATTCAGTATTTTCCACACTGTAATAATTGCACTAGAGCTGGTGACATTTTCTGTCTCCTTTGCTACCTCATCATGAACTCCATTTCCCAGTACCCATTGCCTGGCTCATTATGCGTGATTATGTTCAGCTGTGTGTGATTACCTTGTTTAGCTCTGCCTTTATAAGCCCTGTGTTTCCACGCATTAATTGCAAGTCTTGTTTGGGTTACAACTGAATTTCTGAGCATTCTTTTCAGGTTATTGGTTTTGATATTTTGTTCTTTGGATTACCTTGTTTGCCTGTGTTTCTTGGACCTTGTTTTATGTTTTTGGATTGTTTGCACGTTTTTGACCCTGGGCCGGTTTATGAATTATGACTGGATTACCCTAAATAAAAGCTGTGTTTAGATTTTCAACCTGTGTGTGTCAGAGAATATTGTAACAGCTGGTGCCATCCAGGGTATTACCTGTATTAGGTTGGTTAGCTGCACCTCCATTAGGATATCCTCCATTTCCTGAACAAAACCAATCTCAAATCAGTTTAGAGATTCTCCAGTTACCTCAGTTTAAAATACAGACCTTTAGTGCTTTATCCCCTAATAAACAAATCCTCCATCAATAATATACATTATTAATCTAAATGGGGCTACACTAGTTGGTTTATTAAAAAAGAATTAAATTCATGTGCAATCAAACATATCATATTTTACAGTGGCTTTGAATGGGGCTTATCCAACTGGAATTTAGAGCCCCAAAACGTTTCTATAATTGTAATAATCACATATTATTTACCATTAGGCTTGGCTCCTTGTCCATTTGAGGGTCCAGCTATAGCACCATATCCTTTAAAGCAAACCCAACACACATATGATTAAATTGATATGGACAAATCAGACAAAGGAGAAAAAAAAACACACACACAACATATGCATTACACACACACATAGTTTACCTGGTTTAGGTCCTTTGGTTCCACCATTGGGATATCCCATATTTTGAAGAGAAGAACCTAATTAAAGAAAAGTACTTTAAACAAGTGTAATATCCTTAGTTATTTTCAGAATTCAGTAGTTTCCACTGTAATAATTGCACTAGAGCTAGTGACATCCAGTGTATTACCTGTATTAGGTTGGTTAGCTGAACCTCCATTAGGATATCCTCCATATCCTGAAGAAAACCAATCTCAAATTAGTTTGGAGGTTCTCCAGTTACCTCAAGTTTACAATACAGGCCGTTAGTGCTTTACCCCCCAATAAACAACTTCTTCACCAATAATACAGAGTATTCATCTAAATGGGGCTAAACTAGAGTTGGTGTATTATAAAGAAATTTAACTAATGTGCAGTCATACTAAATGTGTGTGGATATCATATTTTACAGTAGCTTTGAACGCAGCTCATCCAAATGAAATTTAGAGCCAAAACTGTTTTCTAATAATAATAATAATAATAATAATAATAATAATAATAATAATAATAATAATGTCATGCTATTTACCATTAAGTTTGGCTACTTGTCCATTTGAGGGTCCAGCTTTAGCACCATATCCTTTGAAGCAGACCAAACACACATAAGATTCAAATGATACAGAAAAATCAGACAAAAGAAGAAGAAAAAAAAACACAACATACGCAGTACACACACAAATAGTTTACCTGGTTTAGGTCCCTTGGTTCCACCATTGGGATATCCCATATTTTGAAGAGAAGAGCCTAATTAGAGAAACGTACTTTAAACCAGTGTAATATCCTCCGTTCTTTTTCAGAATTCGGTATTTTCCACACTGTAATAATTGCACTAGAGGTGGTGACATTTTCTGTCTCCTTTGCTACCTCATCATGAACTCCATTTCCCAGTACACATTGCCTGGCTCATTATGCGTGATTATGTTCAGCTGTGTGTGATTACCTTGTTTAGCTCGGCCTTTATAAGCCCTGTGTTTCCAATCATTCGTTGTGAAGTCTTGTTTGGTTACAAATGCAATTCTGAGCGTTCTTTCCTGGTTCTTGGTTCTATGGTCTTGATCTTTTGCCTGTTCTTTGGATTACCTTGTTTGCCTGTGTTTCTTGGTCCTTGTTTTATGTTTGGATTGTTTGCACGTTTTTGACCCTGTGCCTGTTTATGAATTATGAATGTGGATAACCAATAAAGGCTGTGTTTGGATCTTCAACCTGAGTGTGTCAGAACAGATTGTAACAGCTGTTGACATACAGTGTATTACCTGTATTAGGTTGGTTAGCTGCACCTCCATGAGGATATCCTCCATTTCCTGAACAAAACCAATCCTAAATCAGTTTAGAGGTTCTCCAGTTACCTCAAGTTTACAATACAGACATTTAGTGCTTTATCCCCTAATAAACAATTCCTCCACTCATACGTTTTTAATCTAAATGGGGCTACACTGCAGTTGGTTTATTAATAAAGAATTAAATTAATGTGCAATCAAAGGTGTTTGTATATCATATTTTACAGTGGCTTTGAATGTGACTTAACCAACTGGAATTTAGAGCTAAAAACTATGTTTTATAATAGTAATAATAATCACACGTTATTTACCATTAGGCTTGGCTCCTTGTCCATTTGAGGGTCCAGCTTTAGCACCATATCCTTTGAAGCAGATCCAACACAAATAAGATTCAAATGATATGGAGAAATCAGACAAAGAAAAAAATATGAACATTATACGCATTACACATAACTTAGTTTACCTGGCTTAGGTCCCTTGGTTCCACCATTGGGATACCCAATATTTTGAAGAAAAGAGCCTAATTAGAAGAAGAAAAATATTTTAAACCATTGTAGGATTCTCAGTTCTTTTTAGAATTCAATACTTTTCACACTGGATGTCACCAGCTCTAGTGCAATAATTACTGTGTATTACCTGTATTAGGTTGGTTAGCTGCACCTCCATTAGGATATCCTCCATATCCTGAAGAAAAACAATCTCAAATTAGTTTAGAGGTTCTCCAGTTACCTTAGTTTACAATACAGACCTTTAGTGCTTTACACCTAATAAACAAATTCTTCACCAATAATACAGATTACTAATCTAAATGTGGCAAAACTACAGTTGGTGTATTATAAAGTGCAGTCATACTAAATGTGTGCGGATATCATATATTACAGTGGCTTGAAACACAGCTCATCCAACTGGAATTTAGAGGCAAACACTGTTTTGTAATGGTAATAATGTCATGCTATTTACCATTAGGTTTGGGTACTTGTCCATTTGAGGGTCCAGCTTTAGCACCATATCCTTTGAAGCAAACCCAACATGCATAAGATTCAAATGATATGGAAAACTCAGATAAAAGAAAAAAAATGAACACAAAATATGCATTACACATACACAAAAAATATTTTACCTGGTTTAGGTCCTTTGGTTCCACCATTAGGATATCCCATATTTTGAAGAGAAGAGCCTAATTAGAAAAAAAAAAAAAAACTTGTTTGTGTTAACACTAGGTAATGTATTATCCTCAGTTCTTTTCAGAATTCAGTATCTTTCACACCGTAATAATTGTACAAGAGCTGGTGACATCCAGTGTATTACCTGTATTAGGTTGGTTAGCTGCACCTCCATTAGGATATCCTCCATATCCTGAAGAAAACCAATCCTAAATCAGTTTGGAGGTTCTTCAGTTCCCTCAGTTTGCAATTTAGACATTTAGTGCTTTATTCCCTAATAAACAACTTCTCTACCAATAATACCGATTATTAATCTAAATGGTTCTAAACTACAGTTAGTATATTATAAAGAAATTAAATGTTTGTGCAGTCAAACTAATGGTGTGCCGATATAATATATTTTACCGTGGCTTTGAACACGGGTTATCCAACTGGAATTTGGAGACAAAAACTGTTTTATAATAGTAATTGTTTTATAATAGTAATAATCACACACTCTTTACCATTAGGTTTGGCTCCTTGTCCATTTGAGGGTCCAGCTAGAACATCATATCCTTTGAAGCAGATCCAACACACATTCAAATGATATGGAAAAATGACAAAAGGGAAAAAAATACACAAAATACGCGTTACACACACACACAAAATTAGTTTACCTGGTTTAGGTCCTTTGGTTCCACCATTGGGATACCCAATATTTTGAAGAGAAGAGCCTAATTAAATAAAAGTACTTTAAACTAGTGTAATATCCTCAGTTCTTTTCAGAATTCAGTATTTTCCACACTGTAATAATTGCACTAGAGCTGGTGACATCCAGTGTATTACCTGTATTAGGTTGGTTAGCTGCACCTCCATATCCTGAAGAAAACCAATCCCAAATTAGTTTGGAGGTTCTCCAGTTACCTCAGTTTACAATACAGGCCTTTAGTGCTTTATCCCCTAATAGACAACTCCTCCACCGGTAATATAGATTATTAATCTAGGTAACACTTTACAATATGTCTTGTTTGTTAACATTAGTAAATAAATTAACAAACATTAACTAAAATAGAGCAATATATTTTTACAGCATTTATTAACCTTTGTTAAATGTTAGTTATTAAAAATGGTCATGTTGTTTCTTTTGATCTTACAATTGTATTAGTGAATGCTGAAATTAACTAAGTATTATTTATTTTGTTCATGTTAACTAATGTGACACCTTATTGTAAAGTGTTACCTCAATCTAAATGTGCACAAAGTTTACCTGGTTTAGGTCCCTTGGTTCCACCATTGGGATACCCTGTGCATTGAAGAGAAGAGCCTAATTAGTGAAAAATACTTTTAGACTTGTTTAATATCATGAGTTCTTATCAGAATTTAGTACTCTCCACACTGTAATAATAACACTATAGAATCAAATTTATTTAAACATCCAATATAAATCACCTGTATTAGGTTGGTTAGCTGCACCCCCATTATGATATCTTCCATATCCTGAAGAAAACCAATCTCAAATCAGTTTAGAGGTTCTACGGTTACCTCAGTTACAGACACATTATATACACTCACCTAAAGGATTATTAGGAACACCTGTTCAATTTCTCATTAATGCAATTATCTAATCAACCAATCACATGGCAGTAGCTTCAATGCATTTAGGGGTGTGGTCCTGGTCAAGACAATCTCCTGAACTCCAAACTGAATGTCAGAATGGGAAAGAAAGGTGATTTAAGCAATTTTGAGCGTGGCATGGTTGTTGGTGCCAGACGGGCCGGTTTGAGTATTTCACAATCTGCTCATTAACTGGGATTTTCACGCACAACCATTACTAGGGTTTAAAAAGAATGGTGTGAAAAGGGAAAAACATCCATTATGCGGCAGTCCTGTGGGCGAAAATGCCTTGTTGATGCTAGCGGTCAGAGGAGAATGGGCCGACTGATTCAAGCTGATAGAAGAGCAACTTTGACTGAAATAACCACTCGTTACAACCGAGGTATGCAGAAAACCATTTGTGAAGCCACAACACGCACAACCTTGAGGCGGATGGGCTACAACAGCAGAAGACCCCACCGGGTACCACTCATCTCCACTACAAATAGGAAAAAGAGGCTACAATTTGCAAGAGCTCACCAAAATTGGACAGTTGAAGACTGGAAAAATGTTCTGATGAGTCTCGATTTCTGTTGAGACATTCAGATGGTAGAGTCAGAATTTGGCGTAAACAGAATGAGAACATGGGTCATCATGCCTTGTTACCACTTTGCAGGCTGGTGGTGGTGGTGTAATGGTGTGGGGGATGTTTTCTTGGCACACTTTAGGCCCCTTAGTGCCAATTGGGCATTGTTTAAATGCCACGGCCTACCTGAGCATTGTTTCTGACCATGTCCATCCCTTTATGGCCACCATGTGCCCATCCTCTGATGGCTACTTCCAGCAGGATAATGCACCATGTTACAAAGCTCAAATCATTTCAAATTGGTTTCTTGAACATGACAATGAGTTCACTGTACTAAAATGACCCCCACAGTCACCAGATCTCAACCCAATGGAGCATCTTTGGGATGTGGTGGAACGGGACGTTCGTGCCCTGTATGTGCATCCCACAAATCTCCATCAACTGCAAGATGCTATCCTATCAATATGGGCCAACATATCTAAAGAATGCTTTCAGCACCTTGTTGAATCAATGCCACGTAGAATTAAGGCAGTTCTGAAGGCGAAGGGGGTTAAACACAGTATTAGTATGGTGTTCCTAATAATCCTTTAGGTGAGTGTAATTGATTACAGAAAAGGAAGTTGACTAAATAAAAATCTATGTACCTTGTTTGGTTTGTGTCTTGGTCGCCCTACCATTGGTGTATCCTGCAGAAAGTGAGGTGAAAATGTATTATATACTCAAACCAGGGCTCTGTTCTTCATACCTCACTTGATTTATCAGAGATTATATTTCATAAACCAGACCTTAATATACCATATCTCTAATCATGATAATCATCTCAATGCATTATTACCACTACTATTATTCATTAATAATATTGTTTTCAATGATTTTTCAAATTTTTATATGTCTCTTGAAAGGAGCAGAGGCTAGGACAGAGTGCCAGTATCGACTGCATAAAAAAACTCAAATCTGGATTACACCACCGTGTTTTTCTTTACTGACTTTGATAACATTTTCATTTCGACCCTGGTAATAGTATAATATAAATTTAATCCAAACTGACAAGATGTCTTTAAAAAATACTACATGCAAAAAGAATTTTCCTCCAGTATTTGAGTTCTGTCCCTTAGCAGCAGCAGATCCAGTGCCATAACCTAGAAAACAGTTATCAAAATATTCATAATGCAAACAGAGAGTAAATACTAATGTGGTTAAAGGATTGTTGCTAAAGTGTCTCCAGACTGTTTTACATTTCTAAATTTCTTTAGCAATATCAAATGATAGTTTACTGCCAATTTGTCAGATTTTGTATTGAAAATAAGCAGTGCTAAATCTTTAGATTTCATTTAAAACTGACTGGTGGTGTTTGAAAGAGAAAACTGGTTCTTCTGATACTGCCTAATAAAGGCTATGTAAAAATAATTAGCAATTTACATGCACCCCAGCACCCCATACTATCTTACAACCATACCTGTCATAAATACATTTTACTTCCACTTAGGAAGGAAAAACAAACAAACAAAAAAAACATTTTAACATTAACATTGTAGAACTATTTGGTTGGTGTACAAATGTACTTCATTTGACAAGATATTGGTGGTGTAGTTTATTTGGTTCTTGATATTTACCCCAAAACTGACCACAGTATCCTAAATTCTTCAGAAATATACCATTTGTGTTCCACAGAAGAAAGCAAGTAAAACATAAGACCTGCAGGGTGATCTAAAAAGAAATGGTATCTGCAAGGATTTCCAGTCAGGATTTAGACCGCACCATAGCACTGAGACAGCTCTCATTAGAGTCACAAATGATTTGCTCTTATCATCCGATCGTGGTTGTATCTCTCTATTAGTGTTACTTGATCTTAGTGCTGCATTTGACACCATTGACCACAACATTCTCTTAAATAGACTAGAAAACTATGTTGGCATTAGTGGAATTGCATTAGCATGGTTTAAATCATATTTATCTGACCGCTATCAGTTTGTAGCAGTAAATGAAGAGATGTCTTATCGATCACAAGTTCAGTATGGCGTACCACAAGGCTCAGTACTAGGACTGCTGCCGTTCACTCTGTACATGCTACCTTTAGGAGATATCATTAGGAAACATGGAATTAGCTTTCACTGTTATGCTGATGATACTCAGCTCTATATTTCTTCCAAACCTAGCGAAACTCCCCAATTCACAAAATTATCGGAATGCATAGTTCATATCACAAATTGGATGACTAGTAATTTCCTACTACTAAATTCTGAAAAAACAGAGATTCTAATTATTGGACAAAAAACTTCCACAAGTAATAACCTAGAATACCGTCTAACACTTGATGGCTCCTCTGTTAAGTCTTCGTCGTCAGTTAGGAACCTGGGTGTGCTCTTTAATACCAATCTTTCATTTGAAAGTCACACGTCTAGTGTCTGTAAAACCGCATTTTTCCATCTTAAAAATATATCTAAATTACGTCATATGCTCTCATTGACAAATGCGGAACAACTAGTTCATGCGTTCATGACATCAAGGCTAGATTATTGTAATGCTCTACTGGGTGGTTGCCCAGCACGCTTAATAAACAAACTACAGCTAGTTCAAAACGCAGCTTCTAGAGTTCTTACCGGAACCAGGAAGTATGACCATATTAGCCCGGTTCTGTCAACACTGCATTGGCTCCCTATTAAACATCGTATAAATTTTAAAATATTGCTGATTACTTACAAAGCACTAAATGGTTTAGCTCCCCAGTACTTGAGCGAGCTCTTAACGCATTATAGTCCTTCACGTCTATTGCGATCTCAAAACTCTGGCCAGTTGATAATACCTAGAATATATAAATCGACTGCTGGCGGTAGATCCTTTTCCTATTTAGCACCAAAACTTTGGAACAATCTTCCTAACATTGTCCGGGAAGCAGACACAGTCTGTCAGTTCAAAGCTAGACTAAAAACACATCTCTTTGACCTAGCATTCACATAACACTCTATAGCCTTCTATAATTCGATATTAGGCTGCTTAGATTAGGTCAGCCGGAACTGGGAACACTACCCTCATATCCTGATGTACTCGTTACATCATAAGAAGAATGGCATCTACGCTAATTTTAGTGTCTTTGTTTATCCCGAGGTTTTCCCGCAGCCTGCTGGATCCAGGCCGTTTCCAGATCTGACGAAGGACTTTCGCCTGGACCTGATGACAATGCAGTGCTGAAGTGCCAACTAGCCTCTCCCTATGGAGGATCCCTATACCACTCTACAGATAAAGCTTTGTGGAATTTTTCGGTTCGCGTACCTACCCAAAGTGATAAGATAAAATAAAAATTCTGCATCAAAATTTATAGACAAGTAGTTTGTTTAGGCATGGTTTGTAAGGAATTACAAACCTGCGCACATATATTCAAACGCACATAACTATAGAATCAATTCTTAATGCGCATTAGAACGCCATCAGCGTCTATCACAGGTTCACGTTTAAAGTCTGTTTAGAGAGAACGGTGTCGTCTTAGCGGCCCCTAATTTAATAACAAATGATCATTTAGACGGAAGTGAATCAATCAAAACTAACTTTAGCTGGAAAAAACATTTTTCAAGAGCCACTATAAAACCAAACCAATCTCTGTTACCTTAAATTATATGTTTATCTCTGTAAAGCTGCTTTGAAACAATCTACATTGTTAAAAGCGCTATATAAATGAGGATGACTTGACTTGACTAATCTTTAAGAGAATATTAAGATAAGACTTACCTAGACCAGCTCCTTTTTGGGGATGAGTGCCCATTAAATTACTGTAGCCTTCAGACAATATTAAACAGACTTTTTAATGAAAGTAAACGCACTATGACAACAGTTTTTTATGCTGAAACAAAACACAATGGTGCACATTCTTAATGGGTACATTTGCACAATCTGTATGCACAAACCTAACACACTGACACATTGAGATTAAACTCACCCCCATAAGATGGTGCTCTGTAGCCGTTCCCGTTCCCAATCCCTGTAACAATAAATGACAGGAATGTATTGCAATTAGAGAGTTTCTCTCTCACACACACACACTCGTTGACACAATGCAATATCTAGCTCCTAACCCTACAAATTACAATGAAGCACCTAACACGAACCCTTACTCTAAATCTACCCTTAACATAAGTATAACCTTATCCCTAAAACCAAGTCTTGACCCTCAAACAGGCCTTACATATAACTCACTTTAATTGCAATTCGTTACCCCATAACGCTGTCTTTAAAGGGGTCCCAGAAAGTGAAGACCAGCCAAAATGTCCTTACTTTACGGTCTTTGTCCTCACTACGATGGTTTAAAACTCAAACTCACAAAATAGTTCCTCTGATTTTTAATAGGTCCTCACAATAATAGTTATACACACACGGTTTAAAACTCAAACCCACAAAATAGTTATTCTGATTTTAAACAGGTCCTCACAAAAATAGTTAGTATTTAGTAACACACACACACACACACACACACACACACACACACACACACACACACACACACACACACACACACACACACACACACACACACACACACACACACACACACACACACACACACACACACACACACACACACACACACACACAACCTGATTATGTACTTAAAGTACAAGCAAAAAAAAAAAGCTCATACCATATGGTGAATGACCTCCATATCCAGGCTTATTTTGTGCACTTCCAGAAGCACCTGAAAGACAACAGACAGGTGTATGATGATTTATTCAATTTTCGGAACTGATTCACTTCATTATATTATATATATTACATATCACATACTACATTTCATGGTTTGGGCTTACCTGTACCTTTGTTTACAGGATAACCTGATAATAAAAAGAAAAAAATGTAAACAAAAATCCATCCATCCATACATCCATCCCAGAGAATCCAAATTAATCAACGAAATAAATTGTTCAAATGTACACAAGTATATCAATAGACAGAAAGATCCTTGTTAAAGAAGTTTCCTTGATTTATGTAAATAAAATGTAAATAAAATTCATTTTATAAAGCAGTAAACAAAACTTCTGTACATGCACACAAATAGATATGCTAAATATGAAATATTTCAGAAAGCTAAAAATAAAACATTAACTGAGTTATTGCATCACATTTTATATGTTATGGTATATTTATTCACAAAAGTTCAAAAACCAAGTATATTAGAATAAATTCTGTTCTTGCTTACCATTTCCTTTCATATTTACGAAGTTGCTATTTGGACCCACACCATAACCTGAAAATACAGATTTATTGGGTTATCGCATTTTTCTAAGCTGAATATTTGCAATACCAGAAAATCATGTTAAAAATTGCATGATAATTTCACAGACTTGGATAGTTCAGAATGACTAACGGAAATAGCCATGCACTGAAACTGTTGTTTAGTGTACATCAACATAGAAAGATTGATATTACCTCCTGGTGGCATTTGTACTGCACCGCCATTTGGATTTTGAGGTTGGTACCCTTAAACAATAAAAAAAAAAAATTTAATTTTTTTTTTTACAGGAGGTTATCCTCTGACATGACAATGTACTGTACAATATTTAATTGAACTTAAAGAATCACAAAAATCAATAAAAAAATTTAATACAAAAATGAAATGTCAAACAAATATGAAATTTATGGAAGCTCTATTGTTGGTTCAGAATGTATACAGACACGTCACATATTCTGTTCAATACAGCATTGCTATATAAAACTATAATATATCGATAAATTGCTTTATACTATACTTCTGTCATTTGAAGTTAATGATGGATCTACTATGAAACTGTTTCCATTAACTATTTTCACAGGTAACGTGAACTAATATAATTGCTGCATCTTACAGTACTGTTGTCTAAATATCTTACACACATAGGGGAACAGGCAGTTTCTGGAGACAGCAGGGGCAAGAGAATAAGTTGAGCAAGTCTGTGCAAGTAATAAAATGATATTCTCACAGGGAGATGTTAGATTCAGGCATTGCAGGGGGAACTCGCTCTGTGATGTTAAGAAGCCCTTGGCAAGAAAATGATGTTTCACAAAATACTAAGAAATTTCAGGAACTGAAATGCACAACAGATCTTGGATGTTTAATTCTGAGGGCAAATTTGATTATTAAAAAAAAAAGTTTATTGAAAAATTTTGTATGATCAGTAAATAAATAAATAAATAAACAAATAAATTATTTGCATTTAAAAAAACCACAAAAAAAAATCACCAAAAGTTAATTTAACCTTGTTAAAGTTATGTATGAATTTATAGGATTCTGTAAGTAATCCTCATATTATATATTGCCGACTGTACTATCAAGTTTATTTTTCTGAATAAACTTTATAAATAAAGGTAAAATCTTCACTCCAATTGATTTTTCCCCACCATTTGGCATTTCCCCCCTCATCTGCTGAAATTACTTTTTATACAACACACATTGTTTCTGTTACTGTCCCAACCACGAGTATGAGGGACATGATTGGGTGTTTGTTGCTAAGCATCCAGCCATAACATTCGAACACAGCATTGTTTCACTCTGTACAAGTTTTGCACCGCAATGTGGGATTAACACCTTAAAAGCTGTGCAGGGTTTAAAGGGATAGTTTAACCAAAACTGGAAATTCTTTCATTTACTCACCCTCAAGTTGTTCCAAACCTGTACGAGTTTCTTTCTTCTACTGAAGACAAACAAAGATATTTTAAAGAATGCTGATCTTCAAAGTTGATGGACCACATTGACTTCCTTATGAAAAAAAAAATATATATACTATGGAAGTAAATAGGGCCCATCAACTGTTTAGTTTACTCATATTCTTCAAAATATCTTTTTTTAATTCAGCAGAAAAAAGAAATTCATACAGGTTTGGAAACACTTGAGGATGAGTAAAAACTATCCCTTTTATAACTCCAGGTAAAAAGCAGTGCTAAACCCGCTTCAGAATTACAAGTGTGAAAAGTTCCACTGTGGCTACTTTTGAATCTACACCACTTTTTAAAATCTGAAATTGAAAAAAAAAAAAAATATTACGAAAGGTACTGACAGAGCGATTGAGGTGTTTATGGTTGCTGTTCAGTCAGAGCGGATAATCAGATTATTAACAGAATATTCGATTGCAAAATAGCCATTGAGACAATCATATTACCAGCAGGATCAACCAGGTAACCATATAGAGGCTAATGATATGTTGCAGGTTATTTTACTGAATTATTAACTCTCATGAATTTCTTAACCAAATTTTAACAACATAAGGATCGTTGTTATCAATCAAACCCTCAAGAGCAGTACAAATGTTTTCCAGGACCTGATATGGATCAAATCCAGTGATCAATTACTTACTTTTATTTAATAGGTGGGGGGGGGGGGGGGGGGGACTTTTGTTATTACTTTGCAGTAATTCAGTATTCTCAGTATCCTATTCAGTATAAAAATCATGTGACGGAAATCATGTACAGTAATTTAAATAATTGTTTCTTCTTATTTTCTCTCTCATCAGTTATTCACATTAGGGTTTCATGTAACATCTTACGCATCCTCTATATTTTAGTATTAACCTCAGCTTGTGGACAACTATTGTGATGAACTTTGATTCATCATGTGCCTTTTTTCTCCACTTGCCAGTATATTATAAAGGTTAAAAATATATATTTTATTAATTTGGTATATTAACATTATTTCAGTTAATCAAATAATTTTTTAAAAGTGAATTTAGTCAATTTATAAAAAACTTTAAACTTTGCTACCGTATTTTTTTACAGTAAAGTTCTGGCAACCACAGCTGCTTTTTTGTCTCTTTTTTGTGGTTGTGACACGCTCGTAAAGATGTTTCACTTCTCAAAATCTCTATGAAATGCTTCAGAAACACTGTAACCGTTTATGATGCTAGTTACCACCAGCACTTACAAAATAGCGAAACAAAATGTTCATTTTTTTTTTTACTTCTACCACCACAAATCATCGTCCATACATGCCTTAAGCTACAACATTCAGTGTACAATGCCTTTCTCTGGTCATTTCTGGATAAATGGGAAATATTTTTCTGGTAACATCTCAGAAGTCTTTATACTAATTAGTTCTACACCAAGAACATAAGACCAGACACCGTATTTGTTCCTCAATACCTTAAGGGAAAACTCCTGTAACTCTGTAACAGACACTCAAAGCAAAACAACAATCAAATCCACGCATATTTTAAGTACTTATGAGCATTGTTTTCTCATCAGCATCCTTACCTGTGCCACCCTGAAGTGTTACTTTTGTCATCCAGAGCAATAACATCATCCTTAGAAGTGTCCATTTCAACATTGTGGATATATCTACAGGGGGAAAAAAATAAGGAAAACAGAAAGAGACCTAACCCAAAAGCATACAGGGAACAGCTCATAGACAGAAGAGCTTTTAAACCGCTTTGTCCACAGTGGCACCTCCTCTATAGGGGTCATCCAAAAAAGAGACTTCTGGGGCCTCATAAAACTTTATGTTCCTCACCACATGTGCTAAATAACTACAGGGTTGATACTAAATGACATATTCTATTTCTTCTCGCATTATATGCATCACATTATCTACCAATAAATCAATGCATGTCCAATTAATTATCTTTTGTATAAGTTAGTGTGTATTTAGTGGAATCATGCAAGTTCAGCAGTTTATTATCACAAAGTTGCACTTAACTGTCCTTATTTGACTTACCTCTTATTTGATTTTTCTCTAACACATTGTTTTATTATTTTCTGATTTCAATTGTTAATTTTGGTAACATTTTATTTTAGTATCCTTTTATGTTACATGTCTATTACATTCAACTAACCCTAAACCAGATTATATAGTAAGTACATGTTGTTAATACTACTCAGTACTTAAATGTATAGTTACACTGTAACAAGGACAACTTAAAATAAAGTGTAACCTTAATTGTAAATTGAAATGTGTTTTTATAAAACCAATGTGGTCAGCAGATAATGTTTCTATGTGAATGTTAAACAGAGCAAAATTACATCCACCCAAATAGCAGTTCACTGTATGCTCTTCAAATAAACCATTATATCTGCACTAGCTAGTGAAAAGGCTTATGTCTGGCACCGAGTTTGAAGAGACTCCGTTTATAGGTTTGACTTGCAGACGTAGAATAAAACCAGCCGACAGTCAGACACTATGTCAACTATGAGTCTTGTCACTCAAACACTAATACATTTGAAACACAATGAACAAATACACAGGGTTCCAAGTCAATAACATTACACAATACCAGCAATAGTTGCTCTATTTCGATGAGGGGAAACTGAATGGCTATAGTCTTTCCAACAATAATAATAATAAAATAATAAAATAAAATAAAGAAAATGCACGAGATATAGTTCGTTTTGGTGACCATTTACAATAAGATCTAATTTGTTAATGCATTAGCTCTAACATGAACTAACAATGAGCATATATATTTTATTTAAAGCATTTATTAATCTTTGTAAAGATGAGTAAAATATAATTGTTCGTAGTTGGTTCATTTTAGTTCTTAGGCAAATGGTGGTCACACCAGACACTGACTGATTTTCGGTGTAGTTAGTTAACAAATGAAACCTTATTGTGAAGTGTAATATGAACTGTAATACATATGGTAGCCTATCATGTTTTTAGTTTTTACACAATCATCTATTACCTTGTAATTTTAACCTCTCACTAAGGCTAATAAATCATTGTATATTTCAGTATTTATATATTTGCTGTGAAATGACTCAAAAAGCTGGTTACATTTTGATATGAACTGAAAATTAATATGAACCATTTTCGAGGCCAGAAGTGGTGGATCTTTGTGAAATAGGGTGGACCTCTATCCAGTGACATTTATGATTATATAATATTTTTTAAATGAATTAATAAATCACAATTGGGGTGACAACCTCATACGTGAAAAGACATACTATATATAAATAACAGATCAATCTTTTTGGAATCTGTTTTTTTACAAGACACATCAATACAAACCAATTCACCGGATCTATGGGGTCTGTTTAAGATGAACAGATTCACAAGAAAGAATTAGACCAGTTCGCTTGAATGAATCAGATCTTCCAATGCAGAGAGAGTGAGAATAATTCAAACTTTCCAATGAGAGAAACAAGACAATTTTATTCTAGAGATTCTCTAGAATGAATCAGCTTTGGGTGGACAAGTGCCACCCTGGACCTTAGCCTAACAACCTAAAGTAATTACCCAGATTGTGTCATGTGGTTTCACTGAGATTACTCAAATGAGTTTATTTTCCACACTGCGTACACAGCATTGCATGCTCCTTTTCTGAAAACGCCCTTAGATAACTCCCTTTCAATATGGAAAGACGGCTCATGAGAAAGTAAAACAATGTGGGTACAGCAAAAGAAGAAAAAAAAACTCAAGTGTCTCACTTTAGGCTGACATTCCACACACAGGACCAAAATCCTCATATCAAGAGGTGAAGGAGAGTTGAAAGCTTGACCTTTAACCCGCGAACCTACTCTTTTCCGATACACTTTTACACATACACTATGTCGAATTACATCACCCTGACTCACCCTAAAACACACAAAGGAGTTCTCTGTGTTAGTTAGAATGAAGATGTGACTGATCTGAAAACTCAGTGCAGTAAAAACAAGCAAACACAGGCTGAAAGTAAAATACTTTTGTATGATTCACTTCTAAAATTGTTTTAATTAGCTGGACAAAAAGCTAAACCAGTATATAAAAATATAAATTTGGAAATGTGTAATTCTAAAAAAAATAATAATTAAAACAAAATTCTGAAAGAAAGTGAGAATGATAGTTAGCGGGTTTTTTAAATCATTTTTTATTTGAAGGTGCAATTCAGTAATTCATTAGATTCTGTAATTTGGTGCAAATAGAAAGTTTTACATTGTAAGAAATAAAGTGTGCTTTTGTGAAGCGTGTACATTTCACATGAGAAAGAGTGTAAAACACTTTTTTTTAGAAACATTTCAACATGGTGTGGGTCACTCCTAAGCTGTGGTTTCTCACTAATCAGAAAGCATTATGCTCTTTGGCTCATATCTGTAGATAAGCAATGCGGTTTATGTAGAGTAGCACTGTTTGGTGAAGCAGAGAGCATTTTGTTTATGTTCGCTGATCAATGTTTATAAGTGAATAAAAGTGTTAATTCAATCCATTCATCATATAAAGTGATTGTCTCTTCAGAAAATCTGGACTAAACCACTCCCATTTATATGGATTAGTTTTACAATCTCTATGAACTTTTTAAAGCGTCAGTGTCAGCTGTGTAGCTGTCGATGGAGGAACAGAAATCTCTCAGATTTCATCAAAGATCTTCATTTGTGTTCTGAAGGTTAATGAAAGTCTTACGGTCACGGGTTTGGAACAACATTGTGCATAATGACAGAATTAAAGTTTTGGGGTGAACTACAACCCTTTAAATAAAAGGGACCTTTTATTTCATTAATTTTAAGTTACTATAAAAATGCACTCAAGGCCATGTTATATTGTGAATAGCACAAATCAAAGGATACAGTCCAAAAATGATCATCTGTTAGTTGATTCAGTCACAAATCAACATTGAGTCAATGACTTTTACACATTTTTATTTATTTATTTTTTTAATTTGCATGTGCTCTGCAACAGTGAAAAAGAATACATATGACATTAGGTCGAACAATTACAAAAATAAAACAAAATTAATCCATACCGCAAGCATTTCTTTTACATAAGTGTACATAATTCTGAAATTAACATTAAGGCATCCAGATTAACTCCCAAAACCTTTCTTTGAAAGACGTAGTTGGTTTCATAACAAAATATGTTTTTATAATCACAAATTAAACCCAACACCTTTAGTGCAACTGTACAATCTCACATCAACCCCAACAGCTTGCTCTGAAGACCACAACGTTAACATGATCAGCTTTATCTGAGACACGACATGCTTTATACGGTCATGATTTATGACTGAATATCAGCCACTTTTACATAAATAATACTTATAAATTTTGTAAAAAAAAAAAAAAAAAGTGCTAATTTGCTAATCAGTGCAAAGCTGACCTTGATGGGACTAATGGAATACGCTTAAAGTAGACCGTTTAAATAGGAGAAAAGGAATTGAGGTTGACAGGAATACAGATAAATCACTGATGAATGTGGTCTGTCACAAAATCCAGTTCATTTCATGTTTGGCGTCATCCTACTGTATGTTTCAGGACATTGTAGAGGGAGGTCATAGGGTCAGTGCTCAGTTATGATGCTACAGCCAGATATCCTGTAGCTGATCTGCAGTCAGGAAAAAAAAGAAAAGAAAAAACACTTAATCTTACAATAAAAAGTTCAAGGGCCAGATTTACTGAACGGGACAGATTAGCGTTAGACTGCAATCTCTTAAAAGCGCAGATGGGAGTGAAAAAGTTCTGCGGGTGATCAGTGCAAAGTGTAGGGTCGCAAACAAGCAAAGCCTATAATAATCAGGTCTGGGTAATCTAACACAGGCGCAGCAAATTTAATTTAACGTGGCTTGACAAACAATGTTCAAATGTCTTCCTCTGGAATTTCAAATAAATGAACATAAGTGCAGAAAATTATTTTCGTTTCATCACGCTCTCTCCGTTCTCTGCTGTATCTCCTCATAGCACCAACTATCACAGCCTTGTCAAGTGCAAAATGGGTGCAAAACTCAGTTCCTGAAGGGCCACAGCCTTGAAGAATGAGTTTTGTACCCTTGGGTTAAGACATGCTTTTTGGGCGTTAAATAAATGGCGCAAGTACCGTAAGTTGAGTATCACAAACCTTAGTAAATCAGGATTTACATTATCCTATACATTATACAAATCAGGACATTTAACACTTGTAATGCATACATTTAAAAAAAAGAAAAAAACACCTTTCGTATACGGCATCGGCTATTGGCACTAAGTGCGATTGTAAAATATGTAAAAATAGCAGTATTTCTTACGCCACTGTGGCTGATAAATTACAGGTGATTTTTTTTTTGTCGAGCCTAACCAGACATTGGTGGGCGGAGTTAGTGTAAATAGTTTCTACCAACAGGGTGGGCTATTTGCACTTGGTGTATATAGACACTCCGTTAATATACAACCTTTGCATTCCCGGGTCCATTCGGAAAAATATTAAGTTCTGAATGTTGCATGTTTCAACCATGCTATTCCTAAATTTCAAATCTTATAAGATCTACATGGCAGTGTGATGCAAGAAAGATATATTGATTAACATTTGAGAAATTTTATTTGAATATCATAATGAAACTTATATTTGGTTTAAACATTTCAGAGTAATATCCATGTGTTCTTATATTCCATTTTACTTGCATAAACCTTTACTTTCAGATGAAAAAAGATAAACGGCCTGAATATCCTGTTCATGCTGCAATGGTTCATCCATAGATGATAGCAGAGTGAAATGTGGATCTTTAAAATTTAGACAATTTGATCTTTAAAATTTAGACAATTTGATCTTTGAACTTTTGTTCAACAAACAAATCATCATAATTTCATGTGTAAAGCCACCAAGCACTTCAGGGGCAAAAAGGACCCAAAAGGTGCAACAGACCCATATGTAATAGGAGGGTTAATACTCTCCTCCCATAAATCTGAAAGGGAAGCTCCTACAAATGCATAATGCAATATGATCAGCCATAAAATAACGGTCCATGCCTTTTCATTGCTAATTTTTCACAGCATACCTTTAAAAAAAAAAAAAAAGAAGAAAAGTTAGGATTTGTGGCAAGCTAGAAGTAAATCTATCTCCAATAATTTTCATGTGCAGATAAAACTACAAGCAAGCTGTGGGTAGGTTGGCGTTCTGAAAAGGTTTAAACATTGTGACGGTGATCTCAGTTCATCCAGAGCATAAAAGGGCCGATGAAAAAAAGATTCAAAGTCTCATCAGGAGAAACTATAAAACGGAGGTATGCCAATCTAATGACTGTGCAAATGTGCAATTTCATATTTAAAGGAATATAATCACCCAATAATCATCATATACGCACCCTCATGTCACTGCAAACCTGTATACACTTTTTCAGTGAAACACAAGATGTTTTTTTTTATGAATGTTGTTTGTTTTGGAACCTGTTGCATTTTTTTCCCATAGTTCAGTTCGTTTAGGCACATGCGAACATGCTCGGATGTGCACCAAAATTAACGGCCTGCATGAGGCGGTCTCTGCAGGAATAAAAAAACTCTGGGTTCTCACCACAAGTGAACAGTTCCAATCAAGACAAACAAATCTGTATGAATTCATAATAGGAAAGTTATGTAAAAAGCAGTGTCTAATTGTTTGGTGAACATAACCAAAGTCCCTTTAAGACAAGTCATTTCACTCGGAGGTAGGGGTGGGAGATATTGAAAAATAAATGAGGTAATCATTTTTGTCTATCTCGATATCGATATTCAGGCGATATTTTTGCAATCCTTCAAAGAAATGTGTGCAAACTGGCAAAGAAGGTCCAGTTGGTCTTTTGACATGCTGCATTTGACCTATTATTGTATAGAATTACTAGTACATAAAGATATGAGACATTATTGATTTAAAGACTCCTAAACTTTTTAAAATGTTCTTTTATATTTTTAATAGGGGTGTAACGGTTCACAAAATTCACGGTTCGGTTCAATAAGATACAGTGGTGACTGGTATCACGTTCGGTACGTTTTCGATACAGCAAAAATAAAGAAATGCCATAGAAATTTCCTATTTATTGAAAGAAAACTCAAACTTATTTAAAAATAAGTTTTCCTACATCTTGAAACTTTTAGTTTTATAAATGGGGGTAATCTTTGATCGATGAACAAATAATGTTTTGGTCATCACATTAAAAATAACATTTAAATAACATTTGAGTTTTGAAGTGCTGGAAAAAGATGTGACGTACTTGAAAGCATATAATATTTCTGCCAAATATGGTTACAAGTTAGTGTTACTACCATAGACTGTAAAAAAAAATATTAAATCCATTGTGAATTATCTGTGGACTTAAAACCTATAACTAGTTCATTCATGGAACGATGTTTCTCCTGGTTTCCACGTCAGCGCTGTTTGATCCGTTAATAACGGAGAAACTGTAACGCTTCTCACTAGATCTCGCAGCGATGTTATTACTTAAAGTGGCGAATTGAAATGCTTTGGTTGCTGGATCTCTTATGTAGTAACGGTGTCGCTTAATCAAGATCGGCTCGCGCTGCGCTGACATTCGTCCGAACTGATAAACGGTCCGTGAAGCACAAAACAATGAGTTTCGTTCGGCTTTCATTACATTTGCCATTTGATGTTGCGCAACGTTGTGCTGTTCGCTCCAGCGCGGATTTTGGTCGGCAGGAAAAATGATCCAACCACCGGAATGGTTCGGTTTGTAATGCGTACCGAACCGATCTCTTGGGAAAATGTATTCCATCTTTTGGACTCATTATACAGGTCATTCTCAAAAAATTAGCATATTGTGATAAAGTTCATTATTTTCCATAATGTAATGATAAAAATTAAACTTTCATACATTTTAGATTCATTGCACACCAACTGAAATATTTCAGGTCTTTTGTTTTAATACTGACGATTTTGGCATACAGCTCATGAAAACCCAAAATTCCTATCTCAAAAAATTAGCATATTTCATCAGACCAATAAAAGAAGTGTTTTTAATACAAAAAAAGTCAACCTTCAAATAATTATGTTCAGTTATGCACTCAATACTTGGTCGGGAATCCTTTTGCAGAAATGAGTGCTTCAATGCGGCGTGGCATGGAGGCAATCAGCCTGTGGCACTGCTGAGGTGTTATGGAGGCCCAGGATGCTTCGATAGCGGCCTTAAGCTCATCCAGAGTGTTGGGTCTTGCATCTCTCAACTTTCTCTTCACAATATCTCACAGATTCTCAATGGGTTCAGGTCAGGAGAGTTGGCAGGCCAATTGAGCACAGTAATACCATGGTCAGTAAACCATTTACCAGTGGTTTTGGCACTGTGAGCAGGTGCCAGGTCGTGCTGAAAAATGAAATCTTTATCTCCATAAAGCTTTTCAGCAGATGGAAGCATGAAGTGCTCCAAAATCTCCTGATAGCTAGCTGCATTGACCCTGCCCTTGATAAAACACAGTGGACCAACACCAGCAGCTGACATGGCACCCCAGACCATCACTGACTCTGGGTACTTGACACTGGACTTCAGGAATTTTGCCATTTCCTTCTCCCCAGTCTTCCTGCAGACTCTGGCACCTTGATTTCCGAATGACATGCAAAATTTGCTTTCATCCGAAAAAGTACTTTGGACAACTGAGCAACAGTCCAGTGCTGCTTCTCTGTAGCCCAGGTCAGGCGCTTCTGCCGCTGTTTCTGGTTCAAAAGTGGCTTGACCTGGGGAATGCGGCACCTGTAGCCCATTTCCTGCACACGCCTGTGCACGGTGGCTCTGGATGTTTCTACTCCAGACTCAGTCCACTGCTTCCGCAGGTCCCCCAAGGTCTGGAATCGGTCCTTCTCCACAATCTTCGTCAGGGTCCGGTCACCTCTTCTCGTTCTGCAGCGTTTTTTGCCACACTTTTTCCTTCCCACAGACTTCCCACTGAGGTGCCTTGATACAGCACTCTGGGAACAGCCTATTTGTTCAGAAATTTCTTTCTGTCTTAGCCTCTTGCTTGAGGGTGTCAATGATGGCCTTCTGGACAGCAGTCAGGTCGGCAGTCTTACCCATGATTGCAGTTTTGAGTAATGAAACAGGCTGGGAGTTTTTAAAAGCCTCGGGAATCTTTTGCAGGTGTTTAGAGTTAATTAGTTGATTCAGATGATTGGGTTAATAGCTCGTTTAGAGACCCTTTTCATGATATCCTAATTTTTTGAGAGAGGAATTTTGGGTTTTCATGAGCTGTATGCCAAAATCATCAGTATTAAAAAAATAAAAGACCTGAAATATTTCAGTTGGTGTGCAATGAATCTAAAATATATGAAAGATTAATTTTTATCATTACATTATGGAAAATAATGAACTTTATCACAATATGCTAATTTTTTTAGAAGGACCTGTACAACGCAATTTTCTAATGATGCAATCACGAAGCTTGCCACAGACCTTTAAGAAAAACTTTTTAACTTCAGACTTCATTTTTCCGCAAACAACGCATATTTTGCATTTTCTAGCAGCTATTTTATGAATCGTACATCGGCTTTACTTTACGATTTTGGATTGTTGCTTCAACCTAAGAAACGTCATAACACACAGGTGAGGTAAGAACTTCGCTGTTGTATATTGCAAATTAGTAGCAGCTTACTCTCGTGCAATTGAGGAATGATCTTGATTTTGTACAAAAAATAAAATAAAATGCAGTCAAACAAACCCCTACAGTATTAAAATCGATACATATAATTGTTTAGAAGGTTATAGTGTGCGTTATTTGTTTCCTCTTTAACTTCCTTCAGCTCTTTTCATGTTTGGGGGGTCGGATTGTACAAATGATGAAATATTCGATATCCCAATTTTGCATATCGTCCAGACAACAATTTGGATATTATCGTCTAAACGATATATCGCCCACCTCTACTCGGAGGCCATTTGAAACGCCTGCATTTCATTGCAGGTCCTATCTCTTTGAATGGGGAAACATCAAATTCTCCAAAACTGTTCATCAAGCTTACGATTAAATTTCCAATTTGAAATCACCAATGAAATCTGACAAAAACAGTCTCATACATTTTGTTTCTAAATGCTCACGTCATGACAGAAAACTTAATTTTTCAGGCTGGATGAAGCTAATCATAGATATATACACTAGATGTCGCCTTGGCTACGGCAGTTCATTGGAACGAATGCGTCAATAGAGCCGCCATCATGGAACAGGGGAGCCCCTCTTTAATGCATCAGCGTCAATGTAGGAAAAGGTCTAACTGAAATAAAGTCACCATAAATCGTCATGAATGCGATTTTCTAGTTTTTTTTGTTCGTTCCAATGGTCAGACATGCATTTCATTGAGTCCAGAGAAATTTAAAAAAATTGACAATTTCGCATTCTTGTGAAATGTAATCCCTTGCTGTCTGGTTTTTAGATTTCGTTCACGTGAACATCCATACGCAGCACAAAAGTCCGGCATCATTCATGAATTCGAAGTACAGGCAGAAATAGCAGCGTTACTAGCTACTTCGTATGGCAAGACCCCTGTTCCAAGATGGCAGCGGTTTTGACGCATGCTTAGAACCACAAGGTGACGTTTAGTGTGTATATCTATGGAAGCTAATGCGCAGTGGAAGCGTGCGTCTGACTTTTCTATAGGAACCGGACCTTCTAACGGCAGCTGCAGTGACGTGATGACTACCAATAGGCGATTGGCTCTTTAGAAGGTGGGAGTTGTTCCGCAATATTGAGTGTTGCATTTTCACGAAACAAACTGGTGAACCAATGAGAGGACAGTTTTACTTGCATGTGACTTGCATAAATTGCGGTATGCATGTCACTTGCATAAATTGCGGTATGCATGCGTTACAAAGTTGAATTTTCTCTTGGTTCAGTTTGCTTTTACAATGCTACATTTCAATTTATGTCCACGTTTCACAACAAAGCATTTTATCTACAGATATGAAATGCTCTAAGAGATATGCAAAGTGTGAAGTATTGAGTGTGGTATTTCGACTCACTCCATGTTGTTCTTCAGTTGGTGTATGGTCCGCTTGTCCAGATATCGACAGAAAAGCGTTAGCAGGTTGGAGGGCAGAAGTAATGGCTCAACAAGTGTTGTCTGGGATAGCTGCCGGGCCACAAGGAATACGGTATCCGTCCTTGATGGTTGTTAGAAAAATTGAGTTTCAATTTTCAATTTTTCATTTACTGAATACTAATAATAAAAACAACAACAAAAAATTACTCAACTTCCCAGAGGAACAGACCAAATTTGTTGACAAATTGGTTGAAACTAGTAGCCTATGGTTTTCAGTGAATATTTGAAAATTTGATTCGCATTCAGCTGAAAGTGCAGCATAACTGATCATAACATAATCTGAACAAAACCTACACAAAATCATGAACATGATTCAATATCTAGGGAAATGTATAGATTTCCAATGACTCGTGCCTTAAATTTGGATCTGTTCCTCACGCAAAGCTGTATGATTTCTATATATGATATTTGACAGCCTCTCATTACAGTCCACAATTCATTGTATTGAACAAACAGTGTGAACATCTTCCATAGAGAGAGATGGAGATAAATGCAATTGTTTTAAGTAATTTAAGGGCAAGCACAAATGGTACCAGGTCTCAAAGTCTCCGATGCTGGGTTCCATGGGAAGGTCAGAAGATAAAAGCCTTTCTCCCTGCGAGAGCAGAGCATACAGCAGCGACAGACCAAACTGCAAAGCATTAAGTTCATTTAAAATGTTTTTTTAATACATAGACTACGTTTTTAACCTGCATTCATTAAACCTGAAAATATTACCTGAGAAAATGTAAAGCAGTTACCCATGTTTTACCATAACTAAAGATACCAAATATAACTACACTGAAAATGACAAATTTAAAAAATAAATAAACAGTACAAAATTATATAATTGCCTAAAAGCTGACCTTGTTTTGGCAGGCCAGTGTTAACCGTGTGTCTTTTGAGTCGGGCAGTGATGTGGTGAACTCTTTCAGAATTCGGATTAGCTGACTGAATGCAAGTCCATCAACCACAGTACGGAGCGATGGATACAAAACAGGCAGGGCCTGCGAAGAGGTTAGAGCTTGAATAAGTGATCAACATCAAGAGCTATACAGAAAACAAATTAATACACGTTCCAGACCTCATCTGGATCTCTGCTCATCAATACTGGGAGGTGTTTGGTTACCACACTCAGGATATGTAGGGACGCATCATGTGACAGGAATGGGAGGAGTCTGGCCAACATCCTCTTTCCTTTTGATACAAGTAGACACGAAATAAATTCCTCTCCCGAGTCCCTGTAGGGAGGACAAAAACATATAAAAATTATATACTATAGAAGTATGAGATCAGAAACCTATACTGTACATTCACAACAGAAAATTAAAGAGTTTCTTACAGTAGATTAGTGACCCGCAGCTCAGTGTAAAGCTGCTTCACCTTCCTCTTAATGTTCTGCATCAACTGCCTCTCCTCATCTTTGTCAGTCACTGTTGCCTTTGTTTTCTCTGCCTCTTCCACTTCTAACAAAACTATGTACAACTGTGAGAAAGCAAAACGGTCAAGTGAATGGGTGACTTTAGTTGGATTCTGAATTTTGAGCCCCATATGACAGTATTTAAAGTCGCAATGAAACCAAAGTAGCAACAGATTTTGTCTTCCGAATTGTGAATAACATCCGAGATTAATGGATTAATAAAAAGACAAAAAGGTTAGGAAGTTGTTTCAAAGCAGTTGTAGACTGAATAATGAAATGTGGTCGTTCCAAGTTATTCTAAGGATGTGCAGCCCTTCAGCAGCGCAATCAACAGACAAGGGTGTGAAGTAACGAATTACAAATACTCACATTACTGTAATTAAGTAGTTTTTCAGAAATTGTACTTTTTTGAGTAGTTTAAAAATTGTGTAATTTACTTTTACTTGAGTACATTTTAAGTGATGTATCGGTACTTTTCTCCGCTATTTTCCTTCTGTTTGTGGTCGTTACTCGTTACATATGCTTGTTTTAGCCTAATTTCATTTTATTTTTATCCATCAACGTGATTGGATTGAGTAATCGGTCTCGTGACTGTTATAAAATCAAATTAAGCATAGAAAACTTTAACCGCCTATTCCTGCTGTTACTCGTGACTGCTGTGGAAGTGCATTCTTCACGCATCAAATCAATCCAGATATCAGCGTCTTCCTCTTATATGCTAAAGGTACATTTCACATTTCTGCTTAATATGATATTTATATAGGCTGGCCTGTCTAAATGGCCTAACATTGGGTCTGAGGCTGGGGGTATTGCGTGACGAGTTCATAATGCGGTGAATTCCCGCTCCCATTTACTTCACAATCACATTATAGAGAGATGCGCGTCACGATCTGTGCACATTTTTCCTTACAAATTATATTATCAGCAGCATTACAATGCGAGTAAATGTAGCCGTGTAAAATGTAAGGAATGATGCCACCCTTCTAGAACAATGTGCATTTACGTTTAAATTCTAACATATTTAATAGCATGGAATTAAAGTGTGTAATTAGTGTTAGCTCACTATCTTAGCCTTTTTCAGTGCATTAGGTGAGGTAATCTGATAATATTAGTGATTCTAATTTATCAAAACACTAACATTGGTACCGTTTTGGAGAGAAATTGGGTATTTTTTAATCTCTCTATTTAACCCATCTCAATGTGTGTGATGCTGAAGTATCATATGAGTTTCTAAAGGTTTTTGAATTCTTTGCACAGTTATGAATATTGACATTTTATGTGCAACAATAGCATGCTGAGGCCCAGTTTCTTCTCGCCTAATTTTAAATGCTTTCCCCCCCCCCCAAATAATATGATTTAAATGTTGATGAGTGTACTGATTTGATGCATTTTAAAAAGATGGATGATATATATTCAATCCTTCTGACAAAGAAGAAAATATAATGTGAATTACAGTATGTGCAATTTTTTTAAATTTATAAATTGTAGTGCACAGTGTTTATTATAAGGGGTAGAATCCGCAGCTCAGTACTCACTACTCAGTACTCATGAGTACTTTTAAATAAGCTACTTTTTTACTCTTACTCAAGTGGTTTTTTGGACAAGTACTTTTTACTCTACTCACACTACATTTTTTGGAATGTAATGGTACTTTTACTTGAGTATGTTTTTTCAGTACTCTTTCCACCACTGTCAACAGATACGGTAAACAACAAAAACCAATGATTCTTAATTCTGATTGGTCAAATTATGCCATTTAGTGGTAAAATATTTATCCATGCCAACATACCAGTGGACACTTGTAGGTCTCTCGAAAAATAGGATCCAGAATTTAGAATAACTCCAAGGTACCAATTTTAATGGTTCTACACAGTTCAATCTATACATTGAGTTAGGAATTAATCTTGATCCAAGGCCGGACTCAAGGGGGACCCGGACTAGAGACAACAGGCTGTTTAACTAGTATAGACACAGTGCATCATTGCAGCCCTAGTGCTAGAGGCTTTTCTTGTTGGTTGCAGGCAGGCAGAAAGGTCTATAGGTTACAGTAATAAAGAACAGAGTGTGAATAGCAGAGATAAATAGACTGTGACTGACAGGTGGTTGGTGTGACAGACAGATAGACACTGTAATAATATGGAGAACATGTGAGGGACGCCAAATCACTGTACTAACAAGACATGTTGTGTCACCATCCTAATGTAAGAGTGCAAAAATATCCCAATCCAAAATTAATACTTCAGAACTGGATTCAATATTACAAAGTGGTTACCTTCTCAATGGTGCTCAAAACATCCAACCTTTGCTGTCTAGTGTCTTTGTGCTCCTGCTCAAATAAGAAGGTACAGTTTTTTTTGTTTTTTCCCAAGTAGCCCCTCTTCCTCTCACCAAATTACTACAAATTCTTTTTACATCTTCAGTTCAAGACAGCAAATCTCACCTCATCATGTGTGTGCGCATGAACGGCATCAATTGCTCTTCTTGGAGAGAAACAGGTGGACACTGCAACCTGCCCGAGCGAACCTTCAAAGTGGACCACTGTAGTAATGCAGGAATAACTGCAAATCATTTATACTGTAAAATTATAAAATAGGCATTACATCAGTTTATTGTGCCAGACCTGGCATGTACGAGAGAGTTTTGGTAACATAAGGGGTTGTGAGTTTAGGTGGTTCCTTCTTTAACCGGTCACCCATGATCTCCTCTTCAGTAAGTTTGGCTTCCATCCTCTGATAGTACTCCTGCAGAGATTAAAAATAACTAGACTTGACACCCAAACTCATACATTAAGTAAGTAAAGCCAACAGGACAGGGGGGGGGGGGGGGGGGGGGGTTCACGATTCTACCTTCTAATTATTCTAATCGATTCACAAACATCAAAAATAGATATTCTAAACGTGTTAACATGTTTACGGAGCAAAGAACAGTGCAGCGCAGTTCCATATCAATATTTTTATGAATAAAATAAAAAAATTCCCACAGACCAGCACTTTTTAAAAAAATGTTTACACGAGAAGGGCGTTCAATGTGGATGCGCAAGCGGTTGCTGTGGTAACAAACAATACCTGCTTTTAAAAACAAATCAACATATCCTGTATATGAGGCTAAATCACTAAATATTGAGAATGCAATAGCACGCATTATATTTTTCAGCTCCAAATGATCGGCAACTGATCGGAACCAGCTGATAATCTCCTACTCTTCTGAACTCTTTCCTCTCTTCGTTAAAGAGTCACCAAGATTTTGCAAAGCAAGACATCAACATATTTTGTTGATCCTGGAAAATTCCGGTTCGAAAATTTAGTCCTAAGCCCATCCCTAACATCAGAGGGAAATAATGGGTGAAGAACACTGAAGTAGAAGCACCTAACCCTGGTTGTCAGCCTAAACTTGAATATCTGTAAACTTCAAATCTGATTGGAAAGTTGTTCCAGGATCATGTTGTACTCCAACGTTCTCCATCATTAAAGCTCCAGTGAAGGTTTGCCAGATATCACAAAAACAAGCCTCTTAAACGCAATATAATATATAATAAAATGGTATCAGGAAAAATTATAAACAATATAACTAGTATTACCAATATCCTAAAAAAATTAAAAGGCAGGAAATGTAATTTATTATGAATAAAATAGTTCAATAAAATATTTAAACAAATTAAGTTAAACTTTGTTTAACTACACCTATGAGTGTTTTAATATCAATCAATTGGGGGCATGGGTTTTATATAATATAAGTAGATGCATTCATACACAATAAATACAATTCAAAAACAAGTTAAGAATCAAATCTATGCCAAATCAAATTGATACAAAAATCAAGAATCGATATTTGATCCAAACGTGACCCCAATAATTGATTTCAATCAAATCATGAGATTCCAAAAGATTCCCACACCTAGTAGTTAAACCCAACAACTTCCTTGACCATTTTCTGGAGGGCGGAGAAGTTTAGGACTGATACAGACCTGGTAATAGTAGTCATCCAGATGTGGATTCTCACTCTGTAGCTGGATCATCTGCAGCCTGATTATCCATTCCTTCTCTTTATCGGTCATGATTTGACAATATGGGTCCCAGCTCACTGGCTTTCTGAGAATTATATTTCAATTCAGGAAAAGGAAAGACATTTATTTCCAAGTAAACATTTATTTCCAAAAGACAAATGTTCATTACACTTACCTGTTAGATCTCTGCTGTCGCTGACTCAAAAGCCGCTTGTGCTGGGGGTGGAACTGAACAACAGGACCTGGTGCACTAAAAGTTGATAAAAATTATTTGTGGAAAGACCAAACATTAACTAGTAAGTCCAAATTGCAGCACCCTAGTTGAAAAATTCACCCAAAAATGAAATTCTCAATTTTTACAGCCAATAGCTGATTTTCTTTATCATCTTAATTGGCCGATACGAATTCAAGTTATCAGGATGTAAAAGATTTTAATAGACAAAATGTCGTCACTTTCTATCACAAAAATGAAGCCAAAATATCCCAGAAACGGTCATTGCCAATAATGTTATCTGGAGCCAGCGTCTGTGCATTAGTGAGCCTGAGGTGGAGCAGTGGCATCAAGATCCCACATATATTCAAGCACAGTCATGACACCCCATTTTTAAGGGCTCAAACTACTAACTAAAACTCACTGTAAAAAAAACAAAACAAACTAACACTTGGACATGCATCAGGATGGTAAGAACTACCTAAAATGGCAGAAACAAGCGTCAAAAAAAAAAGAAAAAAAAAGTAGGCTCTTTTTTTTAGGCTCATGTCCCATTACATGGAGAGAGCGGGTTTATGACCTATACTGCAGCCAGCCACCAAGGAGCAATCAAAATGTTTTGGCTTTGGTCTATGCAGCACACTTGGGACACAAAGGGATTGAGGAAATAGCTATTATAGAAATAAATAAAATAAATATGTATTAAGCTTTAAGAAAAATTAAGGGGTGGGCATAGGTATATTAAACCATGATATTAGATTTGCTGTTTTCATGTGCACTTTTTGCCTTCATTTTGACAAAACCGTTCCAAGAGAAACATGAAGTGATATGAGAGGGATCAGGTAAGCACTACAAGCCAAGATACAAACCTGGGACACCTGAAGTGCTGTTGATTCAGGTGTCGTGCGCTTCCAACAAATGTACACTGACAGTTTTGCATTTTTGTGAAATATATATATTATATATATATATATAAAATTGACACATTTGGTCGTCCATAAAGAGACCACCAACTGACTTTTCAGTGAAGTGCAATATGGAGACGGTATGGTTAGTGAATGTAAAAATTGAAAAAATACCTACCGTGCACACGCATGAAATCTACATACGACCGTTTTCAAAAATAAATCATGATTCATCAATAACTTTTGTTTTAAATTTTCTAAATTTACAAAAAACTCATTTTTTAGGAACAAACCACACGCAAAAAAAAAAAAAAAAAAAAAACTCATATAATATACATTTACAAATATTCTCAGATGACACGTTCGAAGATTGTCTCTAAACCCCTCCTTTCCGAGAGCCTACTCTGCTCTGATTGGTCAGACAGGCCAGTCTGTTGTAGTTGGTCTACCGCTTACAGCATGTCGAAAACAAAATAACCATTACCATAACTGAACTTCAGCTCTGGAGCCTTACTCTGTCCGGAGCGATTATACACACTGTAAAGATAGTAACGATGGCATTGATTTAACCATATAAATTTGAGTGCGAGTCCAGTGATGAAACATTGGAGGTTTGGGTTAAATAACTAGTTCTTCCATCGGACAACTAGAGCAGGACGTTTTAACATTATAACTAATGTTGAGCAGGATGTTTCTCAGTGATATCCTGCTCAGACTTGTTAATGCTGATGGTGAGGAATTACAGTTGGAACATCTCAAAGTATGAAAAACTATGTCCATCAACAAACCGATGTGCATTTCTAATTTATTGCGGTGCACATGTGGGAACCGTATCATTAACTGTATCAATAACAGTGCACGAGTTAGCTGAGCACTTTTAATGATGTAACCGTTTGTAAAACAAATCTTGCTCCATCCTTTATCATACCTCAAAGTAGTAAGAACAACAGTCAATCTGCATTAATGGACACAATTTTGGGTAATAGTGGCCCATAGCTGCTTAGCAGAAGTATTTCAGTAAGACAGTGATAGCACGAGTTAGCCGGAGACCTACACAATTAAACAAAACTACGCATTTTGAACACTGTAGAAAATGTGTACATCAATAATTAATCATACTTACAAGTTGTGATTTTGAGAAGGAATGTGGTGCAAATAAAGTGGGTACTGTCCCATCGTTAATGGATAAGGATTTTGTAAATCCCATTTAGAGTTAAGCAATCGCAAAAGCTTACACAACTGTTGTATCGCTCTGATAATTTTAACCACTGACTGTTCACATCCTCATCCTTTCAAAGGTTTACAAAGTTTACAAATTTGCTTTTGCTGAGCAGAAAACAGTGTCTTCAACATGTACACAACACAAACCAGCTACAGTGTTTGAGAGCGGGTCAAAGTAGACGTTGTTCACGGGCAGCCAATGAAGACCATAGGCGGCCATTAAGAAAAATGTGTTACATTGTATGACTGAAGTACAGAAGTACGACGAATTACTGACGACTTGTTTCGGCAGTTCAGAATCAATTTTTTAAATTTTTTTTAGAGACAATAACTTTATTGTGCACTTAAATCTTTAAAACTTAACAGGCCTTTTACATTCACAAACAGCTATATTACACTGCATGAAAGGTAATATCTGAAAAAGCATAATAGGGGCACTTAATATAAATTGACACTTACTGTAGAGTAAAGAAGTGTAAGAAAAGGGTACGTACGTGCATAAAGATGCAGATTTGTCTCATGTACAGCTGTGCATACATAATGTACCGTAATTCCTCAAATAAAAACCGGTGGTCAATTAAACGCCGGGCCTCTGATAGTGGACAACACGGACAAATAAAGGCCAGTATTAAATTAAGGCTGGGGGAAAAAAAATTTGTGGATAGGTAATCTCCTAAGTGCCTTTCATATACAGTAATGTGCATTCAAGTTCATCGTAATGTACAGGTGCCAATAGATGGCAGTAGCTACATTGGATGCAACGGGTCTCATTTAGTGCTAGTGACGGACTTTAACAACTTTATTGAAAACGAACTTGAGGAGCATGGCACCCAGACGAAATTTTTATTTAAAATATAAACAAAGAGTTTTAAAGTATATGGAGGAAAACTCAGGTGAAAAAAGCAGCAAGACATTTCGACACTGACCCCAGGAGAATCTGATACTAGAAGAAACAGAAGGATGAGCTGAGAAGATTAGCAGACAAGAGCAGAGCACGGCTAGCTGGAGCTAAGAGGAAAAAAGTTAGCCTGGAGCTAGAAACAAAAGCAGCCAGAGTGGATCTACTCCATGCGGGACAAACACAGTATCAAGAAACATTATACAAAATAAAGCATCGGAGATCTACAATTCTACAAAAGAGTGATGGAGGAGATTTGTTTGTGGCTAGCAGGGGTTGGCTACAAAGATTTCTACAGCGCAATGTTTTGTTGTTTTTATGTTTTGACACTGGATGCCATGATGTGACATGCTTACTACAAACACATGTATAATTTAGCATATGTGTAGCTCTGAGGAAACATTGATTTTTTTTGTCATGTTCATGCTGGTTATAGCTACCGTCTGTAACGTTAATCAGATACTGGTGTGCGTTTTACATAGCTACTGTATGCTCTTATTGTAATCTACCAGAAATACCATAGTAACTGTATTTGAAATAAACACCCAGTACATTTAATGAGTTCAAACTGACACAATGGTAGTGTTTGATTACTGTAATTCTGACCCAAATTGCTTTGTTGCCCTTCTGGCTTTTGTTGTATATGGTGACATTTTTGCAAACGTTTTTAAATGATCTCAGTCCACAGGAACTTTTAAATTTAAAACTGTTTATTTAAAATTATTTATCAAACAGATGGAATTAGAAAAAGGCCTTCCTCTAACAAAAGCCTGCTTCATTTAAAAGCCTGTTACCTTCTGCAGTTCAGGTAAAGAAAGGCCCTGGTTTTTATTTGAGGAATTATGGAACACACATTTTGTGAATTAGGCGCAAAAAAAATAACACACCACACAATTGTGAGAAGTTCTCCTGAGCAAATAAATATAAAAAAATCCACACAATTATTAGTGAATCAGACCCATTGTTCTCAGTTGCACTAACACAGTCAATCTTTCCATGACGTGATCAATTATGAGACATCACACCTGGTGTGACCTTTTCACAAGTCAAGTTTGAATAAACGAAAGTACATTCAGTTTGCCTCGCAATGTGATTGTATGACTCGGTCTATAACATATTGAAGTTGTATAAGTCCCAGCCCCTAATGATTAACTATTTGACATATGCTTCATTAAAAGGGTTGGAAGAACATGAGGGTGCATATTTTTAATCTTTGATAAAGTATTCCATTACACAGCAGATGACCAACCTGAAGTCCTGCATGATGTTGGAAGATGGGCTGTAGAATGGAGCAGGCCTGGGGGACTCTGTCCCGAACTGCAGGTGCATGAGTTTGGGCGTGTGGGGCATTGGGGTAGAGAGATGAGGACGGGAAGGTGACAGAAAACCTCCAGGCTAGAAAAAAATTTTAACTACGGAAATGAGCTTCTGGAAAAAGGCGGTTTTATTCAGGAACAGAACCGTAGTAATTGAATAAGAGGATCACCTGGTTATATTGTTGCTGGGGTGAAAAGAGTCTTTGGGGTCGATAGGGAGAGCAAGACAACATAGGACTATTTTGTGCCTAAACGAGAAAAATAAAATAAAAACCCATTAGATCCATTTCTGTACCTCTTACCCTTTATTAAAAACTCATTCACACAACAGACTGCTTGGTAAACACCACTAATTATCTAGTAGGCAAAGCATTAAGAGCAAATTTAAGGGTTTTGAACAAATGGTTAACTCTATTAAACAAGTAACTAGTTTGAGTTTCCAAAAATGGAATTTTTGTATTACAATCCTATAGTCCAAATTTAAAGTTTACTGTGAATCTTTTTTCTACCCACTATGAAAGTACAGTGCCAATAGAAAAACATCATTCCTCTTCCCAGATTTTCTAGCTTTATGTACATATTTTGCCTTACAACAAACTAATGAAAGAAAAAGCAACAGTTCTGAAAATTAAAAAAAAACTAAAAAACTAAAAGAAATCTAGAACAGGGTTGGAAAAGTCCTCAGTCCCCTGATTTAATACTTTGTAGAGCCACCTTTGCTTTATGGAATCATTCATATTTTTGGATATGTCTGTACAAGCTTTGCACCGCCAGATTGGGGAACATTTGCCCATTCTTCCTGGCAGAATTGCTCAAGTTCATCAAATTCCGTGGTGAGCGGAAATGGACTGCTCTCTTCAAGTCCATCCACAGATTGCCTTTTCTTTCATTAGTATGAGAAGACAACATTGTAAATAAAGCTAGAAAAGATTTTTTTTGGAATGGGTTTTGATTTCAGTCTGTACAACAAATAGCACAACTATTTCCAAGGGGGTATGATGATGTTCTATAGGCACTTTAAATGTTACATGTGATGTACACACCTCTGTGACACTAAAAGGTTTGTGAACACAACTTGTAACTTTGTTGCACAACTTACACAAATTGTAAAAATGGACATCTAATCTGACTGCTAAATCAATCAAATAGGGGAAGTGAGCATGCACAATGAAAAATCCAATATGAGTTGATATTTCAAAAAAAGTTTTAGATAGCAGAACAAAGCATAAATGAATGGGCATTTAAAAAAACAAAAACAAACCCTTTTATCGTTGAAACATTACCAGTAGCACCAAACCCAAAAACACCTGAAAATAAGCTTTCAGGACAAGATATTGTTTGTAGTTTAAATAGCTAAAACTAGTCTCACTTCATTAAATCTTCTCAGAGGAGTCAACTATAAAGTTAAGAGTCCTAATGCGGTTCAACAGATCACAGTTCATTCAAATTTGCTTCAATGATAAATGACTCTGGCAAGAGGGGCATAAAGGAGTATCTTCTAGCAATATTCTAATAACCACCCAGAACATTCTAGTGTAGTGGCAGCTCATTTTGCTCAGGGAAACACCACTCAAATATACCTTTACAGAATGTAAAACACCACCTCACTTAGTTCCCCATTTATATTAGAAACCCTACTACCTGATAATGACATCTCTGGTTGAAAGATCCAACGAAAGGCTGTCCTCTCCTGCCCCGGCTAGTGGAAAAAGGCCGCATAGGAGAAAGATAGTTTGGAGAGACAGGTGGGACCCTGCCACGTGCTGATCGGTCAATTACTCCCACGATCGCCTGGTCCTAATTGGTGAGAAGATCAAAAATGATCAACAGATGGTTGTGTTGTATAATTCCAAAAGGCACATCTGAAATTTGCTTGATCACCTGATATATAGACGGTGGAGGTGGCCTGTTGGATTTTAAAGATGCTATCATCCACTGTGGTGAAAAAAAATAAAAATAATTACACCTCAGGTCAAAAAAAAAAAAATGTTGCCAAATATTGAAGACTACACACTGTATTTGAATTGAGGTCCTCCCAGTAGGAGCTGAGGCTGCAATCCACAATGGCACTATCAAGACTCTAAAAATAAATCAAATTCAGAAAAAAAGAGTGGTTATAACTCAGTTTAAGTTCACAGCTTCAAACCAGCATTTCTGAATAAAATAATATATATAGAACAAGCAGGTAAACCTTCAAGCTTGGTCGACCTTCCACAGTCTTCACTACAGCTGGGTCATCAAACAGCTGCCCTCGACCTACTCTCCCTCGCTGACACCGGCCTGTTGGAGTGTGGGGCCAAGTGCGAGGTCCCGGTCTGGGAGGTGAACGGGAATTGTAAGAGGAAGGCGGTCTGGGAGGTGGTGAAGGCGGTCTGGGAAGGGGTGGAGGTGAAGACCGTGATCTTGGGGAGCTATCGCTACACAGCAGCAGGAGATCCGTAGGGTCTACATCTGGATTTTCACCACTCACATCCTCATCTGGTAGTTTTTGCATAGTGATGTTTTAGAGAGTTTGAAGAAAGGAAAAACAACTTAAACCAACATGCTGCAGGGATAATGCTTAAAGTGATTACAATGCATAGCATTACAATATTTCCCTCCACCACAGAAAAGAAAAACAGCATGGGGACCTTTTCTGCTTTATACAGTTTTAAATGGATCCATCCCTTCATCAGTCAGTTACCAATTTGTGCATGTTATGATTTTATAATATAATACCTAAGCCAAATGTTTCCACATTGTAGAGGTCAATCTCCTCATCCTCTTCAGCCATTTCCAGCAACAGTCCACATTCATCATCCTCTTTGTCACTCCACTGATCTCCATTCTCTGGCCAAATGGCATCAGGAACAGATTCCCCGGTTTTCTCATGAGACAGAAACAAAATGATGTATAATAAAAAAATGCTAACTATCACCATTTTAGCAATGTATAGCATTCAAAAGGAAATAAGGTAACACTTTACAAAATAAAGGTGAAACTTTACTATAAGATTTCATTCGTTAACATGCAAAAAACCTCAAACACATTTATTAATCTCAGTTCATGTTCATTTCAAAATTGACTACATTAATAAAATAAAATTTTTGTATCCGTGTAATATTTAATTGACCTGGGCTAACATGAACTAACAATGAACAGTTGTGTTTTATAACTAATGTTAACAAAGATGAACAAATAGGCCTAATGTAACAAATATATTGCTCATTAGTTATTGTCTGTAAATGCATTAAATAACATTATCTAATGAGACCTTATTGTAAAGCGTTACAGAGAATATTAGCTTTGTATGAATGAGTACATTTATAATAGGTTATATGCATCCATTGGCTTTCATCCAAAATGTTGAACTTATTCACAATGTTATTGCTTCATCTACTTACGGGATGTTCAGAATCACCCATTTAATTATTGTCAGTATTTCAGTATTTTGTGAAATATTTCATCACGCATCCACATTCGATAAACGTCTACAACTGCCCGTGATGTAGCACGTGCTTATCAGTGTTTGTAAATGAACACACCTGCGCACCTGGAGGTGGTGCTCACGCAACGCCGACACGTCACTCCCGCCAATAATCAAATACTGCAGCCAAACCGTCCCTCACAGTATTTGATTTGATTTACTTAACTTCATTTATTCACGGCTTCGTATGTTGTTAGGGTGACACATAAAAAAAAAAAGTTTTATGCAGATGTCAAAATGGCTGAGTTAACAAATTAAATGAAAGAAGACGGGCGCTTTACTGTTCACAAAAAACAAACATGAATTTCAGAGCTAAGCCGTTAAACAGTGGCAATAGGGAGGGGGAGATAGATTATGTAACAAATTGCGTTTCTTGTTACAATCTATTTTAAAAAGCAACGTAGCCTAACAGGTGGTGCATTCAAGGCCGTAGCGGATTGCTTTTACAAAACTGTTACCATACAATACAAATATTGAATCCAAAAATGTGTAGCCTATTACAGTTTTTAAAATTTGCTTACCCACAGTGTTACCTTAGTCCTTGACGTTTGCCGCTGGCTCTGATGCCTCTGGTTAAACATGAGATATAATTCGTCCTGTGTATATCTAACCAAAGTGAAGTTTTTTTTGTTTGTTTAAATTGAGTGTTCAAGACCCAAGGACTTTTGTTGCACTTGGACCACGAATACACACACACACACACACACACACAAAAATGAATGGATTCGAGGAGTTTTGTGGTTGAAATGTAAAAAAGTAACAAATCCTTCCCTCTAGGGGTCAATTTGACCCCCTAGGAATTAATGGAATGCGAGGAATGCTTTAGGCTACACATAGAAAACCTAAAAATGCTCAAAATTCTAACTAAAAATGCTAAAACTTTACCAAAAAATTATTTCATGATGTCTACGTGTATCTGAATCATGATCTATGAATCATGATGTGAATGCATACTGAATAAAAACTGACTTTAGGACCCAGCGTACCAGCTCATTTGCTCCATACAGAGCTATAAGGCCATTTAGTGGCAAGAGTCATGAAATATCATGTTATATTATTTTTTTTCCACAAGAGGTCGGCAAAGACACCAAATGTAAGATATTTTGAGCAGAATTAAAAGGGGTATGCATGAAATTGTAAGTTATTTTGAATTCAATTTGAAAAAATTTGAGGTTTGTGCTTAAATTACTATTTATGTATTATTTATTGATCAAATCTAGTAATTTAAAGGCAAATAACATAAAATATAACATAAAATATCCAAAAATTGCATTAAAATAGAAAAAAAATTATATATATATATATATATATATATATATATATATTAAAAAAAGAAGCTTTCTGGAGAAAAAAAAAGTATAATTTTAGGGTTTCGGGTAATTTTTACCCATGAGGGAAATATGTTACAAAGTGCGAGGGAAGGATTAAGGTTAACTAATGAACATTATTGTACAGTGTTACCTAAATATTCCTTTTTGTCAAATCCATCAGACGTCAACTCCGTCAGGTTATGTCTGATGGAGTTGACCTGTAAGATGGTGGAGTTAACAAGTGCTCACAAAACTCTTTATAGTGATTTTTTTTGTGTGCAAATGGGGAATTATTCTAATGTTGTTTCATGATTTTATTTGCATATATATTTGATCTGATTTACATGCCTTACATAGCATCTTTACATCTACTTTCACCATGAAATCAAAATTGATGATTCTTATTTTCTTATGGAATACAGTTCTTATAATTAATAAATAATTTGTATAGGCCTACCTTTTTTCTTTTTACAATCTTTTTTCACATGACATCACAGCAATAGCAAACCCTGATGTCATGGAATACAGTTCTTATTATAAATAATTAGTTTGGTTAGTTAAAGTTTTAACTAAAATAAAATATAGTTTTATATTAAAAGTATATTAGCATCATGCTTTTATCTATTTTCACAATACAACTTTTAACACACTTTAAAATAATTGTACTTATTTTAGAAAAATATATTTTAGAAAAATATACAGTACTTGAAGTGAAAATTCGGTTAATTTTTTTAAAGTGTATTTTGCACTTTAATATATTTTAGATATATTTTTAACTGTGTGCTGAAAATAATCATTGCTCCAATACATTGAAAATACTTTCAAAATAAATTAGTATATTTTACAAAGTATAGCTAAGCAATATTTGTTTATTAATGTGCACGTGTGCAATTTGTAGTATTTGGAATAAGCCAAAGGTATTACTGAGCATATACTTTTTACTCAAATATAATACACTTATGGTATATTGGTATTTTTCAAAGACACTCTTAATGTATTTGTCATGTAGGCTACTTGTAACACAAATACAGTACACTTTAATATCACTAATCAAGCATGCAATTAGTCCCTGTACAGGCATACTTAAAGTATACTAAGTATACTTGAAGTTGTTCCAATTTAGCACACATAAGTACACTAGTCAAGTCAAGTCAAGTCATCCTCATTTATATAGCGCTTTTAACAATGTAGATTGTTTAAAAGCAGCTTTACATAGATAAACATATAATTTAAGGTAACAGAGATTGGTTTGTTTTTATAGTGGCTCTTGAAAAATGTTTTTTCCAGCTAAAGTTAGTTTTGATTGATTCACTTCCGTCTAAATGATCATTTGTTATTAAATTAGGGGCCGCTAAGACGACACCATTCTCTCTAAACAGACTTTAAACGTGAACCTGTGATAGACGCTGATGGCGTTCTAATGCGCATTAAGAATTGATTCTATAGTTATGTCTGTTTGAATATATGTGCGCAGGTTTGTAATTCCTTACAAACCATGCCTAAACAAACTACTTGTCTATAAATTTTGATGCAGAATTTTTATTTTATCTTATCACTTTGGCTAGGTACGCGAACCGACTAAACACTAAATACACTTAAAGTTATGCTTTACTACAACTTAATTAATTATCTAAAATATACTTAGTACAAAATTAGTTGTTCCAAAATAGCAGACTTCAAGTTAACTATCATTAACACATTTGAAGAATATTAAATTAGTCTGGCTGCAAATATAGCCTTGCCTACTTAGCATATTCTTTCACCAGGGTTGGACCGTGTTCTGCTTGCATTTAAACCACTTTGACCACCAGAGTGCGTATTTTTCAGCACTGGTGTCGCCAGTGTGCGGTGTTCCCAGTGCCTAGAATTATGGAATAATTTTCCTAAGCATTTTGTTCAGATGATTCGGAGTTTCGAAAAGCTCTGCTTCACTTGCTGACCGTTCCAAGATGGGGGCGCATATGCGGCATGACCGACAGGCCCAAATCAGAAACAACGACCACGCCGCTAAGCAACGCCCATTTCCGGGTATACCCGCAGTATGAGGAATGCCGACGTCAGTGTCAGCTGTTTTTACACAACATGCTCTCATGCCGGCAGGACATACTTTCACAATAATATAATGTGATGAGAAGAAGCAGTCCACTAGTCGACAATTGCATATCGACTATCGACTAACCATCGGATCGGGTGGAAGCTTTAACAGTGGCAGTAAGCAGGCTTGACTCTTATGGTGGATTTCCACGCCCAGCTCTCCTTCAATCGGATGAAATCGTACTGGCAGCCGTGCAGATAAGGTGTATGTTCTCTTCTCACTGCGGTCATGTTTCTGTTTTATTTGTTATATACGTTGATAGACTATATTTGCTCGTAGTGGTTTGATCGTGTGAGCTGATGTGTTTTTGACTTTGTTCACATTCCCGGGTCATTCTACACTTTCAGTGTGCAGATATTTTCTCTCACATTGATATGGAAAAACTGATATAAACTCTGTTGTGAATTAATTTTTTTTCAATACTTACTTACATTTTTTTTACATTTTGAAAGTCTATTATAAACAGAATGTAAATGCGTATTGTTCTTATAATGCAGGCAGTTACACATTTTTGAAATTTATAAACTTAGCAATTTATCGTTAAATATTGTCTTTGACAATGAAATGAGTGGAATTTATAAAACATTGTGTTACAATTTGCATGTAAATATTTTGTATGAGTTGGCTACTTTTTGAATTAATCATTTATTTTCACCAGTGTTATTCTCTTATGTAATTTGTGATTGGTTGTTAATCAAATTGTCTTTGAAAGTATCCATAATTTAATGAAGAAAACCATGTAAAACACTGACATAAGAACACGACAGCCAATGATAAATAATATATTTATGTTTCAAAAATGCAATTATTTAATTTGACCTAAAAAAAGATTAATCTAGAAGAGAATTTTGATTGAGAAAAATAAAATCAGATGGAAATGTGACGCAGTTGTAGAATGCCCCCCTTGACTATCAGAGTAAGATAACATAAGTTACACACCATATCACATGTCTGGCAATTCAGCTGTTGATCTTGTGAGTTTATTAATTAGGCTGTCACTTTTGTATCCATCCTCTTTTGGTTAGGTGCTGTTCTTATAAAACTTACTAATTTGAGATTGCTTATTTGACATTTTAATGTGCTGATTTTCCCTGATCAAGTGTGTATATGAAATGTATCACATCTTTTGAAATATTTTCCATGATAGCTATGACAATTGATTGGTCCAAAGAACAAAACAACAACACCAACAACAACAATTAATGTTAGTGCAACCTTCTTGTCTGTGTGATAAGAACAATTCAAGCAGATGATGTTAACACTTTTGTGGCTTTTTAAAGGTTTGAAGGTCAGACACAGGTAATAATGGCCTTTATGTAATGTGACACTCCCTTGCTACAAAATGACTGATACTGATGTGGCCAAAACTGTCAAGGCCAATAATGATCTCTTATAATCTTTAATGATTCATGATGAACTCTTGCCTAATGCAGGCTGTTTATAGATGTCTTTTAGTCTAGCCCCTGCTTACTCTCACTTGCTTTTAATGATAAGAAGGGGATTAACCACTTTTTTTTTGTCTAATATGATTATCAATTAGTTAAGCTCTACTGATGCTAGTTAGTAGGCTCTTGTAGGTTTTGTTATTTGTTTGGCTTGGTTCAGAACATGCTGGGTGAAAAGATCCACATGCTCAATATAATTACTGTGTACAGCGTAATTACACACACACACACACACACACACACACACACACACACACACACACACACACACACACACACACACACACACACACACACACACACACACACACACTCTCACTCTTTCCTCTGCTGTTCTTGGCTAACTCCGATATCTGATCTGATCTCCATAGATAATTCATGCTTTGGCCTCTCTGGCAGGGTTTGTGATGGTTGGGTGTGGTTTGTGCAGTAGTCTGGACAAGCCAGAGGATGTCTGTGCATGGTAAAGAAATGTCCCAGTTGTGCTATCAGTGCGTAGATAAATTTGGTCAAAATGTTTTATGCTCTGCTGCTTTGGCAACCTATTAGTTTGGTTCCAAAACCAAGTGAGCTGCATACCTAGCATTTTAAGTGATCATTTTAAGACAGGTATTTAGCATCTTTGACAGTAGGGGAAGGCATTAAGATCAATATCATCATGATAACAATAGGTTTTTTTTCTTCTGGAAATCATTTTGAGACTCCCAAATTTTTGATATTAGTGAATAATCACAATTCATAAATAAACCTCAAGAAACATTAAAAGAAGCTTCATGCTTCTTTCTTATATCATATGTTTGTGTACAAATCACATCATACTAATTCATTCGAAATAGCCACTTTTAGGCCTAATGCATGGATCCAATATTGGCACATTTGTTTTACCTCGCTCAGTTTTACTTTGCTAGCATTAAGTGAGTAATCATTACCCATCCAATTACCATTTTTGTATATTAAGTCTGTAAACAAACTAAACGTTACAATACAAACTTCCTACACTTATAATTGGTTGTTTATTTAGAGTTGGGAATGTTTCCTGCTTATTGAAAGTAAGAGCAAGTTATGTTAATTTTCCTATAAAGTAGCGAAACATCAGCTCAGCTGATGGACAAAGACATGTTCATTTTGAATACAGATTTCTATGGCCTTTTACAGTTATTTATTGTGGTTATGTAATTATGTTGTATTTGGATGTTTATTAGATGGTTTGCATTAATTCACAGTACTTCCTGGTTGCAGTAAGGATAGCAACATAAAAGTTACCTTTAAAAGTGTATAACCTTTATTTCAACAATATATCAAATACTTAATTCCTGTGTGTTTTAACATGCTAGTAAAAAGTCAGCATCTGAAGACGCTGACCTATGAAAAGGCATCAGAAATTAAAAAAGAAATGCTTTACAATTTATTACAAATATATGTAAAATAACAATAACAAAACAAATCAAAACATGGTTTTCTTGCATTTCCGGGTTATTGGCTTGCATGTAAACGGGTAAGATGGGTAATTTCAATAAGCTGATTTTTTGTAGTTATTAGTGTAATGGTGTGCATGTATAGGTTATCATTGAAGGGAAAATTCATTCAAAAGTGTCAAGACATTTTCCACGAGAATGTCAAGCCATCAATCCATGACCTCAAACATAACAGAGTTTGGGTGATGCAACAAAGCAATAACACAAAGCAAATAAGTAAATCAATTAAAGAATGGTTGAAAAAGATTCATGTTTTGGAATGGCTAAGTTAAAGTCCTGACCATAACATAACTGAGATGAGATGGCATGACCTGATATTTGATTTAATGAGGGCAATTGTCCAAAATTCACCCTCATTGTTGTGATAGTCTTATAAGCAGCCACAGAAAATGTTGGTTGGTTGTTGCTGCAAAAGGAAGATCTACAAGTTACTATATTTACTTACTATTTTCTCTCAGGCACATTTTTTGATGTGGGTTTGTGTGCATTATTTGCACATTGGCCTAGTTATTGTGACTTGTTTGTTTGGTTCAGACAAACTATGCAAACTTTACTTGATCCTGCTTTGTTGCCCCATTGTCTGCAGGTGATTTTTTCAGATCAGGTGCTCTGAAATAGAGCAAGTCAATCCACAAAGGTAGCAACAAAATAAGGGAAAAAAGCACCTGCAGGTGGCTTTTAAATGTTCTTTACATATTGTATGTACTTTGTTTTCCCAGCATTTCATGGGCCATTAAATATGTACAACAAAGGCAATAACCATGTAAGATTCCGAGCCTTTTAGCTCTTTTTCCAGCCCAAGAGGTGCAGGCAGGGGCAAAAAAAAAAAAGATATAGCTGGAAGCAAAGAAAATGACGAGATTATATTGAACATTTTTATTTGCATCTTTCTCAGTGTCTGTTTAGATGGAAGACATAGACTGTAGATTTTAAATCCACCAATCTGTTGAAAACGAAATGGCACACTAGCATAGATGTAAAACACCAACACATTTTATACACAATGATAACAGCACAGAGGAGGATCAATGGAATCACTTTCAGAATTTATTTTTTATTTTTTCATTGTACGATTTTGGGCTGTCCCAGACATAAGATGACCAATCGTGGTTGATTTCTGTGGCTCCTAAACGGTGGTCCTATGTTGTACAGTGAGAGAGGTTCAAAGACAGCTGTTTGCATAGTCTTGTTACCAAACTGTGATAATTTTATGACGGTGTCAGAAATTTAGCATGCTCATCTCACAGTGTTTGCTGCTACGACCTACGTGTTCTGACTAGCCATTAAAATTGCAACATGAAATTGCATATTGATCAATGCGACATGGTGCTAAAACTTAAAACTACTTACCACAAGCTCCACTTACAAAATTGGGATGCCAAGTTGGCCTCTTTTCCCTAGCCATGACCGCATCCATATTCTCCTATTTTGCTTCCTCCTCTATTTTCAGTGCACATAAAAACCACAATTGCTAAAGTGCAATTCATCTTGCTCTATTTGTTTGTCACTAGCGCATACTGATGACGTATTCTTCTGACTGCATTGTAGCACAAGTAGGCTAACTGTCTCCAAATATTCTGTTTCTCCCCCCAATATTCAGATTGGTAGTCGACTGATATGGGTTCAGTGTTTGAATATTATGACATTTGATCCCCCATTCTGAAATTTTGGTGTCATTCTTGCCAACAGCTACTGAGGTTCACTATGGACTAAACCATTTGATAAGGCCAGAGAGGTGTGTGATGAGATTGAGAATGAAGCCGCAAAGTTTATTTTCATTTGGGAAGTCAACATAGATAGTGCTTGTTTAAATGTTTCTGTGGTGCTTTGCAAGTTGAAAGAAAAAAATGGAGTGATTAATTTTTTCTTTGTCTAATTAAGATTGAAAACTAGCCAATGTACAATTTTCAGTTATGCTCTTTTTGCAGTGCCTTAATAATATAGTTCACCTAAAAATTAACGTTTGTTTATGCATACTCATGCCATTCAGAACACTTTTCCCCCTCATCACTCTTCCATAAAAGTGATTGTCAAAGTCCAAAACTGAGTGTTTTTTTGTTTTTTTGTTGTTGACTAAAGTTGTTTAAGGATGTGTACATTATAATCTTATTTAGCAATATTGTTCTGTTGATTATAAAAAAAAGGTTTGGGAGATAATGTGATGAAAGGAACATCATCTGAGATGATGTGGATTTTAGATGTGTATGATATGATGATCTTGTGACTATGAGATACTTCCTTTTTCATTGAGGCTGGAGGGTGCATCATCTCTGATACAAATCAGATCTGTTGACCGCTACATATAATTTTCAGACGATTTTTGGAAACAAAGCTGTAAGAGCTGTGTGATATGTAACACCTCAGTTGAAGGTGACTTGCGGGGTGCCACCTCTAATGATCTGTCAGTGTTTTCACCTTTAGCAGGACTATAGGCTTACACCACCACGTCTACACTGGACGTGACGCATCTTTTGATTAAAATGTTCTTTATTTAGTCAGTATGACATTGTCACATTCACACATATCATCATAATATGTCCAATGCAGGCTCATTGACAAAACATGCCTGCAGCAACATTTCAGCAACAAACAAAACAAACAAAATTATATTATAATTACATTGCTTATTGTACGTTTCAAACACTTTCAAAGTGAAATGTCCAGTGAGTGGTACTAAAAGTGTCATCAGTTTTACCTGAAACAGATGAGCATGAATCTGGCAATGTTATATTTCGTTGGTTGCTGTAAGTATTGTGGCAGTCAGGAAAGGAAATATCCAGTGAGTGTCACTAAAAGGTTAATGCTCTATCACATTTGAAAATAATGTACCACCTACACTAAGCCCTGCCCTAAACCTAACCTATAGTGTAAAAAAAGCAAATGTAAGATAAAAGTGCATTTGTTGAAGCAACCATGTCATGGCATGTAGCACTTTTATTGTGACTTGTGCCTCACATATGCATACTCAAGTGCAATGCTGGATTGCAAGTGCAATGCTGTACCAGGTGAGCGACCAAGCAATTTCACTATGTTAAAAAAGTCATACATCTAGAGCTAATTATGTGATGCAAACATCAAAATATATTTTTGCAAATCATGCACTATGGTGAAAGTGTTTTGATGTCACACTCACAACATAGCATTGGGCTCGGAACTGCGTGGAATTAAGTAGTTATTTATCAATAATCTGCCCCTCTAATCATAATTTGTGTGAAAGGGAATAAAAATTGTTGGTGTTTTACTGCCACTGGTGTTCATTTCAGCTGGAAATTGTTAGCCTAGAAATCTAGACGCACCCTAGCGGCAGCAAATGTAATTTGCAGACAGGGTTGTCTAGCAACTCTCCGCTGGCTTGCGAGCTGGAAAAACCAAACTCTAGTCAGGCCAATCACATCACGTATAGAGTCGGTGGGCGGGCTTAACATACTGACGACAGAGTTGCGATGGTTCCTCGTGAATTCTCTGCTACTTGAAAACAGAGAAGATGACTGCTGCTGCTGGCCAACAGCGGTCTTTCGAATCGGCTTTGGCCGCGACTCTAGACGCTTTTTTTTTAGAAAAGAACAAAGAACGGCACTGAAGTCAGTCGCTCTGACTACGTCACCACCTTCGTTGCTCTGGTTGGTTGTAGTGCTATCCTATTGCGTGCCGAGGGAATTTGAAAGACAACCGTTTATCCTGCCCCTCAGATTGAGCACTGCCAATGGTGTGTTCCCAGACCCAACATCTTGATGTGGGTCTGGCTTGTCAGGCTAGTGAATTGTAAGTATAGGGTTAGTTGTAAGTTATGTTTTGCCAAGGCATATTATATTATTTTATTTTGTTCAAATGAAATATTCCTTTTTTGTTGAAATATTCCTCATCATCGCGATCATTATCTGTATGCCTTAGGCTAAACTTTTAACCTTTCACACCTGTAATGGAAGACAAACTCTTTTCTGTGACAGGACTGTAACCGTCTAAAAGGTTGTGGTTAGAGTTTCAAAGAAGCATGAGCATGAAAAGTAAAAGCACATGCATGCATCAAACAAGTCAAGACAAGGAAGAACTTGTTATTAAGGGCGTGATGTAAAGTTGAGATCAACTAATTACAGTTGTCGAGCAACATCACAAATTGCCATTTAATACAGAATATCCATATTTTAAATGTCACAGGAATGTAAATTAATAATCTAATCTTTTGTTTTGCATCCATACATTTTCAAATAAAAAGTAAATGAAAGTAAATAAATAAACAAGTTTAATTTAAGTATTTAATTGAAAAAAGTGACATCTGATTAATTTTATTATCAAATATAGGAATTGTAGGATTATACAATGTAAACATTGTTTTGAAGGCTTACCAATTATGATTATATTGCTACTGTTACAGGTTATATACTGCATGTTATACATGCTGTATGTATAGCATAATGTATGCTGTACAGTGCATAACATACACACTATATTAACTCAGCAAAAAAAAGTTTTGCGTTAGTTTCCATGGCAATGACATTGGGTTGATAGGACTGTGACAATAACAACATGGAGGTGTTTGCAATGTTGTTTTAGAATATGACACTGTGTAGTAGCTGCAGCACTGGACTACTAATAAGCTATGATTGACATGCATGAACCAAGTCATATTGCATGACTACAAGTGTGATATTGCTCATATATGTATTTACTGTTCACTCACTAGCCACTTTATTAGGTACACCTTCTGAGAACTAGGTTTGACCCCCTTTTGCCTTTAGAACTTTAATTCTTCATGGCACAGATTCAACAAGGTGCTGGAAACATTTCTCAGCAATTCTGGTCCATATTATTACTGACATGACAACATCACATAGTTGCTATAGATTTGTTAGCTACACATCCATGATGCAAATCTAAATTGGCTACTAAATTGGGACTAAGGGACACAAAGATTGTCAGCAAAATGTCCCTGTGATGATGTTCGGCTGGATTGCCTTCGAGTGTCTCTAGAGGGCGCTCAACCCCTGCACTGCCTTCCTTTGGACTGTTCACGCACACACCCTGAACTGATTACGCACACACCTGTTTCCATTGATCACTCTCACACCTGCATCTAGTTCCACACGCAGCTCCACACACATTTATACTCCACTCTCACTATCACCCAGTTGCGAAGTCTTGTATTACTGTTGTGAGCATTAAGGCGGGCATACACTGTGCGATGTCTGTGCGATTTCAGCAAGGTATCTACTCACACTGAACGAGTAGATCGCATGCGATATAAAGCCAAAGCTCAGGATTTAAGTGCTCACACTATACGGTCCGAACGTCGAGCTGCGACTTGACTGCACACACTATACGTGTGAAATATGTGTGATAAACCCCCGTGCTGGGTTGGTAGACGATATCATGTATCCAGAGATATTGTCAAAACAAGCATCAGTTATCAATATCAAGATGATTTAGCACTTCCAATTTATGTATTAAATTATTATTAGTATTATTGTATTAGGGAAGGCTAATTTTATTATTAAATTGATCTGCTATTATAATTAATTTGCCACGCAATAATTTCACAGCACATCGCCGCAATGCGCTTTGAGGATAATAAATAAAAGCTTACTCCTCGAGGAATAATAATAATATAATTATATGCCTATAATTCATTATAATCGACCTAAATGTTTTAGACAATTTTCAATGAGGATCATCTTTGAAAATTGTCTAAAACATTTAGATCGATTAGGCTACAATGAATTATAGGCATATAATTATAGTCTATAATATGTCCGAACCCTGCAATAATTAGTCATCAAAGAAAAATTAAAAACAGGTTTATTTCAAAAACATTGTTTAACAAATTAATAAAAGAGGCACGGTGCTACATCGCAGCTTGGAAGACGTGGGTATTAACTGGACAAACTGGAGGTAAGCAGCAGTAATGTGTAGCTAATTTGAACTACAGAATTTAAAGAGTTCCCTCTTTTCGTTTTTTTTTTCTGCAGATTGAAATGGTTAAAATCTGTTTTCGCGCAGGCGCAGTGAGGGATAAAACACTGAGTTTAGGGCAATCGGTTCGTAGCTCTGCTTCAACTGTGCGATATAGTCACGAGGAGCGACCAAAATTTCTGACATGCCAGAAATTCATCCGACCATCCGATTGCCGATCGGGAGAGGTTAATCGCCTCTCGTTTCCCCTTGTATACTGCACGAACACTGCACGACAAACGACGCACGACAAAGCTGAAAATCGGCCCGACCCGAAAAAGAGTCGCACGAGTCAGAATTCGGCTCAAAATCGGACGAAATTCGCACAGTGTATGCCTGCCTTTACCGAGCGTTTTCCCTGTCTAGTCTGTTCCAGTCTGTGTATCTGACCCATCGCCTGTTTCCTGGATTTCGTCTCGTCAGCTGCCTGCCTCTGACTTCCCGCCTGGTTACCAGACTCTGTGTTTTGCCTTGTCTCCTATACTGTGTCTGCTGTCTGTGACCATTGCCTGTCTGACTACCCTGTAAATAAACTCACGCTGCATTTGGATCCCTCTGAGTCTGGTGTTTCATGACAGGCCCTCACACTATTACACCACCATTATCCTGAACTGTTGATACAAGGCAGGATGGATCTATGCTTTCATGTTTATGCCAAATTCTGACACTATCTGAATATCGCAGCAAAAATGAGACTCATAAACCAGGTAACATTTTTCCAATTTTCTATTGTCCAATTTTGGTTAGCCTGTGTGAATTGTTGCTTTAGAACCATGTTCTTAGCTGACAGGAGTGGCATCGGTCTGGTCTTCTGCTGCTGTAGCCGTGTTGTCTGTTTAGAGATGCTCTTCTGCATATTCGCTTGGTTATATGAGTTACTGTTGCCTTTTTATCAGCTCGATCCAGTCAGGCCTCCTCTGACCTCTGGCATCAACAAGGCATTTTATCCCACACAACTGCCGCTCACTGGATATTTTCTCTTTTTCAAACCATTCTCTGTAAACCTTAGAGATTTTGTTGTGGGTGGAAATCCCAGTAGATCAGCAGTTTCTGAGTCACTTATCACCTTAAGCAAAGCCACATTAAGAGTAGATTATTTATATTGTGATTGTATTGGTAGTCATTATAATGTCTTCATGGGATGCTGTTTTTACGTGTATAGGTCTTTAATTCTCGTGAGTTTCAGAGGGTGACCTCGCATAGCGCAACTACACGTCATCCTGTAGAGGAAGATGGTGGTCTATGGGGAGCGAACAGACCGTCAAGGGGCGATTGTTTGCACGTTCATATCAAACCCCGGGATTTTTGAGTGGACTAAGTTTCTGGGACCGAAATATTTTAGTGGATTTTTTATCTGTCTCATTGTGGAGCTTGGCATTTTTTGGATTGGATGGCTCACCTTTGAGGATATAAAACAGACACGGTCTTCACGAAGCTGCGCACGGACTTTATCTGCCTTATCGGTGAGACTGATTCAAACTTTGCATCCGCATGCTGGACTGAAAAACTATTTGCCCACACATCCACATTCATATGAAAACACACACACACACACACGCTGGGTTGATTTTGTCTTTGTAAGCTTTATAAATCTGTTATATTCACTTTGGTGCTTCAACAAATTGTGTGTGTAACTATTTTGCCTCCTTTATTTACTTCCTTAAAAAATATTGGGGTTGAATAATTAAAATTTCAATGTAGGCTATACATACATACACACACACATATATATACACACATATAAATATATATATTTGTGCTGTCAATCGATTAAAATTTAAATTTAAATTTAAGTGAACTTTTGTGAATCTTCACATGAACTCATTATAATAAATGTCACATATACTTATGCCCGGCCTATTTTTTTCCTATTGGCCCTGTCAGACCAGTTCAGATTTTTACTTGCCCTGTCATAATACACAACAAGTTATTGTTTTCATTGTTTTTGACCATGTAACCTTGTAAACAGTGCTTTAAATGGATGGATTTCGATGACATCACTCTGCACTTCAGCTTCTCATCAGATTTTCTGTCCAATCAAATGCTCTCTAGAATCTGAAGTGCCCCCTTCCCTACATTACAAATAGGCGCTGAAGCTGTGGCTAAAATAGGTCAGTTGTTCACACATTTAATATATGGTTAAAGGCACAAAGTGCATTGAATAGGGGAGAGGAAACGATTCAGACAGTGTAAATACTCTTTCCATGGGGCGAATGCTGTAACGTTAACACAGTCTGCTCCAGTCCAGAGACACAATAGCACAGAGTGGATGTATGCGAGTTGGCGCAGACCAGAAAACCTATCTGCCCCATTTGAATTGTGCAAAGAAAGCTATATTTTAAACATAGAGGGGATATTTATCAATATGGAGGGGATTAGGATGTGAAACTGCAGCTTTACCGAGCTCAATGGCTCTGGCCGAGCTGTGATATAAACGAAACACAATTGGCTATTTTAAAAAGGGGGAGGAGCTGTTCAATATGTCTTCCTGTTTCGGTGTAAATTTCATCAACCCATTGAATAATGCTGGTCCTTTCAAGGCAATTTAGAGGACCTTTAATGACAGACAGGAGCAAGTTTAGGCTATTAGGCTGCTGTCACTTTAAGACATGCCGCAGATGACACGGATCTGACATAGATCCCATTTTCTCACAACTCTTTACGTTCATTTAAGACTTCATTTAACTCATTTAAGACTGTGCTTGGGAGGATACTCGACAAAACGAGCATTTTTTTCCGTAATTTTGTGTGTTTTTGTCCGTTCAAGCACTGTCTGAAGCGGCTTTCTGTGCGCACGAGTGTTAGTGACAGAAGATTCACAAACGCGCCAGTACTGCACTGAGTTTTCTTTTGTGTTTTATTGTGCTTTAAAGGCCTAAAAGCATTTGCATAAATAAGAGCGTGGTCATATGATGTAACGCTAGCCAAAGGATGATGGGGAAAAACAGATGCTGTGCTATATTTTTAATGCGTTAGCCTAAACTAAAAAAATGAATCGCGTGCGTTAATGCGTTAATTTTGACAGCCGTATTTTATATATATATATAAAAATATAAATCTATATCAGTGAGTATGTCTATGTATCATAATTTCAAGCAAACTGTATATGTCTGTCATTCTGTCTTATTATAGTCAATCTTTGACACAGTATTTGATGTCTCATGCATGTGTCCATGTGTCATTTTATAAACATGGGTGTTCCTGGGATTTTGACTGCAAACACATTCACTCACTTGGTTCAACAGACAGTACAAACGCAAATAGTGAGGGAAAGCAAACGTGAGTCTTAGCGGTTGATAAATAGCTCTAGTAGTTGTATCTCATTTTGCAATGTGGAAGTAAGCTGTTTTTTTTGTAATGTGCGAGTTTCGATTCACTGGTAAATAACTCAGCATAACAAAGTGCCGTAAATGGTAAAACTATTTGCACTACAATCCGTTGTGCTTATTAATTATAATAAAATTAAAATAATATGATAACATTTTAAAGTTTGCAATATAAAGCAGGATAATGGTATGTTTTACCATTGTAAAATGTATGGTATGCTTTTTTCAGGTGAAATAACTATGGTTGTGAAAAGTGAATGACAGACACATTCAAGATACAACTGGCTTTGCCCGCTCTTTCGTGAAAAATAAGGTGGATAGTCTTATATCTTTAATCATTCAATCCACTGGGTTGCACAGCATCACTTTTTTTTAATGACTCAACAGGATAAAAGAGAACTTCCTGGAATATTTGCATGACTGTATTCCTTGTCTCACGTGCTCTTGTATATATAGACTTAAAATAAAGGAGAGACCTGAAACATATCTCCAGACCAGAATAACGTAGATATTTAGGGGTTGGCTCTCAAAATCGATGTCATCTAATGTCATTATATTTGGGCACACAATGGCTCAGTGTACACCTCTAAACAAGAAGGTCATTGACTCAAAAGGCCAGCACTCCCTAAAGTGGATAAGGAAGATGGATGAATGGATGGATGATTTTGATACAAAGATTTTGACACAAAGCAAAAGATGAGATTATTCATAACAACCGAATAACAGTGGACAGTGCAAAAACAGCCTCATTTTATGTAGCTTAACACTAAAACAGTTAAACTATATATATATTTTTTTATCATAATAAAACAAAATACATCAGATTATTATATTAATGCTGCATATAAAGTTGCTTGCTCACCCTAAAATAACTTGTGCTAGTATAGTGCTTAATACACTTCTATAGGGGCTTTCACACTTGGTAGTTATAGGAACTAATCACCAGGATGGTTGCCCAAGAACTAAATGTTCCCCTATGGCCATTTTCATGGTTGCATTTGCACCGGCAGAACTCTGAAGTGTCGCAAGACGGCCAACAGCGACGTCATTTAAGAATGGTATTCAACAACGTCAATAACTGGAGAATGGAGGACGCTGTGATCTAAGCTGAGGTTTTGTTGTGTGTCATATGGGACTTTTGATAACAGAGATGGAATGTAGACGTATAAGTAATGCGATGGAAAGAGCAAAAAGGAGGATTAAGACAATTTTAATGTTTCGCTTGGTTCCTTTAAAGTCGCTTTGGATTTCATCCGTGGCGTAAAGGTTGGACTTCGCCGTTGCAACAGATTCATTGTGCAGTCAGCTTCATTGATAATAACAGAGATGTGTGAGATTGCGATTAACTGATGTCAGCTTTTTAGGAGCAACAGCAACCTGTGCTTAAAAAAAAGAAGAAGTAAAAATCGAGAATCGAATCGAACCGTGACCTTAGAATCGAAAATGTAATCGAATCGAGGATTTGGAGAATCGTGACACCCCTAGAGGAAACGGAACAAACCATCGTGTCTGCATTCACACGTCCCACAAAACCTCGCCCACTGTCATTATTCCCCTTCCTCTCTCCAGAATTGCTAAACCTCGCCCACTGTCATTATTCCCCTTCCTCTCTCCAGAATTGCTGCATGTAGCTGTGTGTTTTTGCGATACAGTCGAGTGCGAAGTACAAAGTAAATATACTGAAATGTTTGCCTTCGCACCCGAACCATTAATTTTCTGTGGAGAATGCACATTTTTCCTAGCCTGGCTCCGCCCTCCTACGCACTTCCGCTCAATTTCATTTTCCTTCAGTACTACGTCTGGGATTGCGCTGTAGACTTTGGTTTTCTCCAATCAATTTTTTACCGGGCCAATCAGCGAACAGAGGGAGTGGCTGAGAACGATGACGTTGATGTCGACTCGTGCGTTATTTTGAGTTGTAGTTCAAAATAAGAAAGATGCGAGCGAAGCCATTCGGTCCGTTGTGGCAACGCTGCCGAATATCAAGAAGTTAAAGCCGGAGCAAGAACAATCTTTGCTTAGTTTTGTGTTTATGGCCATCCTCCCACTGGGTTCGGGAAAAGACATATGTCACGACCAAACGTTATCGATTGGTTATGGCAGATTGAGTGACTCTGGGCAGATCCAATAGTTTTAGACTTCAATAGAATACCCGCCTACAAGGAAGTTAACGCTTGTCAATGGAGCGGTGCCAGACTCTCTGTACAAATGAAATGTACGAGAGTCTGGTAGAACCAGGCTACATTTTTCCCAGCACAGCTTGTAACGTTCTTGGACACATACGTTTATCTGTACCGTTTCCATTACAGCATCTATCCACATATATTTAGCGAGATTTGTAAAATATACCTCGACTGAAAACTGTTTTTTAAAAGAAAACCCACCACTTCAGGTCGACTTTGCATCGGATCCATCCTTTTTTTAAAAAATTTTTATCGAGATCCGATCTGTTATCAAGATACGGAAACCACTTGATGCGGACAGGTGTAAACACACCGTGTCCTGATTGGCCTATCATCCGATCTGCTTGATCGGATCACGGTGATCGCATGTTAATGCCAAGTTTAAACGCAGCTTGGGACTATCCCGTGCCGCTCACACTGATTGGCAGTGTGAAGAATCAGATCTGGCTTAACTGTTGTGTTTTAGCAAATTATCAAGGACCTTTTTGATTAATTCACTGAATTAATGTTTTGTGCGTAAATGTATAATGTGTGAATAATTTAGTGTTCCCACATATTCTTAAACATCAAATTAAATATAACTGTTATATTCTTAATATTTTTCTTTTGAAATTTGACTTTGATTTCACTAAAACATTAGATGATCAATTAAAACAATTTTGGTATGTGTAACATCAACTGATTAATAACTTATTCAACATCAAAGATTTACATTAAAAAATAACATTACAGTTCATCAACAGTAAGACTGAAGGCAAAACTGATTGGTAAAGACAAGATGAGGTCACTGGACTTCTTGGGTGGACAGTGATAGGACATGGGGGATCCACGAGGGACAGATCCAAATGTAGATGGCGTCAGCTCCATCTCAGCAACCCCATCCAATACAACAGTCATGAGAGGCTGGGGCTGCACCTGGCTTAATTTGCTTCCAGATGCCATCATATATGGATCTGGCAGTGGTCCTAGACAAAAGTGCAAAGAGATACACAAGATTGTTGGTCACACAAAAGAAAAGTTAGACATGAGTGCTTAACTACATTTTATTCATTGTATCTGCGGTAACCATAATGATGTTAGTCATAACATAAAAAAAATAAAAATTTAACTCACTCTCACAAAGCAACAATCAAACAGTTAAGAAATTAATCACCTGTATATTCCTTGTACAGTGTGGACCTCAGACCATTCTTGCCCACTGTTTTGGGGTTCCCACTGTTTTTTAGGCTTCCACCAGCTCATTAACAGGTTCAGGATGGATTCCCTTAAAAGTAAAAGACAAAAAGCAGTAACAGTCTTTAGTCACTACTGGGGGTGTTTTTATAATAATTTAAAGTTGTTTTAGATTTGCATCGGTTTTTAAATCATAAGGACATGTTTAATCCAAACCCACCTGTGTTCTTGGTCTGTGCCATCTTTGCCTTCCACTTGTGCAGGCCAGGGGTATGGGGTGGAACAGCTTGCAGACCCAGCTGTGAATAATGTGTGGTCTGGTACAGGATTCAATTCAATTCAATTCAATTCAAATTTATTTGTATAGTGCTTTTCACAATACACATAGTCTCAAAGCAGCTTTACAGAAAGTGCATTTCGGAAATGTACATAGAAAAATACAGTTAGTTAATCATGTATTAATTTATGGCATAACGTATCGCCGGCTTTGAGTCGTCTCTTCACAGGCGTCGAGTCGTCTCTTCACAGGCGTTGGGGCATCTAAAGTCTCCGTGAGAGGCTGGATACAAACTGGAGCTGACGAACGCTATTTACCTCGGGACTAGCGTCCCGAGATAACAGCAGAAAGGCAGATGGGAAATAATTAGCATAGCTGATGTTCATAATGTTAATGCATTCGAACTGATTCAGCAGTAGTATTAAAGGTTAAGCATTAAGTGAATATGGCAGGATGGCAACTATGTGATTGCAGAATCCTTTACCAGCAGCACAACTGCAGGACAAAGTTTTCAGGTTGGCACTTTCTGCCTCCAGTGATATCTAGACACAATAACAAATTAAATAGGTTACACTGAAGGCTGTTACATCAATGTTCATAATAACATGAAACTATAACTTTCAGTAGGGTGACCATATTTGAGTTGCTAAAAAAAACGAGTGAAGTGAGTTAAGAGTTTGTGAGATATTTCATCGAAAGTAATGGGTGTGCAGAGCTGTGTATAGAATGCAAATATGATTACATTTCATGTAAGTTCAATGTTATTTTATTATATCTGTGTGACGAGTACTCCGCGAGCAATTTAGTTCAACCTGGACTTGAGCAGTTCAGTCTATGTCCCCTGCTAAGGTAGAAAAAAATCCCGGACGATTTCGAAATTCCCGCCGGACCCATTATTTAGGTATCAGAAAGAGGACATGTCCGGGAAAAAGAGGACGTCTGAAGCATCTACCTCTCACTACAACCTGTCCCTGGAGTATATTTGATACTATAACCGCATGCAACAAGAAAACATTACGTGTTATCTCACATAGAAATACACAACTTTACTTCGTAACGTTAAGTCACAACACAATGTCAGTAACATTTCACATTTACCTATTACAGCTTCACCAAATTACTGGCTATGTTATCTCATACCATCTCACTTAAACATACACATAACATATTCTCTGCGATTTGTTAGACCTTATACTACAAATTCACTACACCTAAGATTTACCATTACTTACTTTACAGTTAACGTTAACAGAGTTCTATCCGGCGATATGGCTAAAGCTAAAGCTAGCTATAGCAATTTCTTCTTTACTTACTTTGGTAATTGTGGATAAACTCTTCCTGGAAGAATTTATTTCCCTTGTCCAGTTTGTTCCCTTTAGTGGACGAATGTATCTCCACACTCTTCACCACATCGGCGCTGGTGAACTTCGGAAGACAAGTCAGGCTAGTCAAAAACACTCTAGCTGCCATTTCTTCATCAACAAAGCTTACACCGGAACTGGGATTACGCTTCATTGACATATTTCTGTTTTTTGCGTAAATGGTCTATTATGCCTCCTTGTCTTGGCCTGTGTTGTAAAATGTAAAGCAATGTGAAGCTGCTGCCCACGGACTGCTGTCTATATCTACAGCAGAATCTCTAACAGTTGATACATTTCTACTTTTGCATGGCATACCATCATACCACCTAGTCCTATAATGGATGATTGTAAATTTCATGTAACATAGTATTTCAAAAATACTAAAGATACTAAGGTCCTAAAGATCTATGTAATACCATAATACATTATGTTACTGATTACTTGATGAGAACCTTGGATGATGCGAAGAATGACCTGAAAAGGCTGTGTAAGCAAGACAACCCAGAAATGTTGATGAACTGAAACTGCTTTGTTGGAAGGAACGGTCTAATTCACCCTCAATGTTGTGCAAAACTTTTTATCGCTACCATATTCTTTAGAGGCTTAAATGGATACACGATAACATGGTCCCAATACAGAACTATCTCAGCTGGTCACAGGGCATGTTGCTCTGTCTTGCTTTTGAATAGACACTTTGTATCCACCAACTTTTGGCAAATGGCGATATCTTCACTTGGTCATGCTTTATCCCTCCAGTGAATTCATTAATACGGACAGGGCTTTTGAACATTTTTCACATATTGAATGAATAGAATAAATAATGCTTTGTGCCCCTGCATCAGATTAATCTTTATCATAGTACACACATGGCTTTCACCTCTCTGATCTTAATCAGAGTATTGTCTGAAAGTGTGGGCCTCTCATATGATACCTCCTTGTTTTGAAAATGTCAATAGACTCTTTTTTTAAAGTCCTTGTATATCATTGGCCTTGAATTTCAAAGCCCCAAGGACTGCATTAAATATATATATATATATATATATATATATATATATATATATATATATATATATAATATAATATCATTATTGTTTGACATACTCATGATGACCCCTTCAAGCAAAGGGAAGTCTGAGGACAAGGACTAGGATGTTAGGCTTAGCTAGAACTAGGCTAAATGTTCAACCATAAGCGCTGATCCTGTGGGTGCTTGAGCCCCCCAAATATTCTTCATTCAATTTAACCAATCAAAACACAATTGAGATTCCCAACCTCTCTGATTGGTGGATCTCACATCAGGTCCCGACAGGTTGTAATATTCTACCATTACGTTTAGCAATACAACATAACAATCTGACACAAAAGCTTGCGCTTTATTGTTTTTTGCATAATGATAAATTGCATTTAAATAATGAACTCTAAAATAATCAGGTATGTCAGTAAGAGAGCAACTCGCAACATCACTCATGGAAAGAATCTGTTTTCCTTTGGTTGGAAATTGTATTTACAGTCTGTGTGTTTTTCTTGGCGAGACACTTTATACAATACAGATTGTTTCACAGCAGTTTTACAGTGATCAAAAGGAAAATAATGATTTAATAATGCAACCATAGTTCAAATTGGCTGTAAAGCAGCTCTAAAAAGAAAAAAGTAAAAAAATGTGTCATTGTTCAGCTGAAGTCAGTTCAGTGTTGATTCAGATCATCAATTATTAAATTAATTCCATTTGGCAATAAAGCAGCTCTGTAGAAAACAGTGATGTGATGTCACCATCCAGCTCAATTAAATTCTCAAATGTGATAATGGTTTGAGTGTATGCTAGGTTAAAGAGATGTGTTTTTAATCTAAATTTAAACTGACAGAGTGTGTCTTCCTCCCGAATAACGCTAGGAAGAGTTTGGGCACTAAATAGGAAAAGGATCTTGGATTTTGGTATTCTAGGTAATATCAACCAGTCCGAATTTTGAAACCGCAATAGACGTGAAGGACTATAATGCGCTCCCTCAAGTACTGAGGAATTAAACCTTTTAGTGCTTTGTAAGTAATAAGCAATATTTTAAAAGGTGTGCAATGTTTAATAGGGAGCCAATGTAGTGTTGACAGAACTGGACTAATATGGTCATACTTCCTGGTTCTAGTAAGAACTCTAGTTGCAGCATTTTGTACCAGCTGGATTTTGTTTATTAAAGGGTTAGTTCACCCAAAAATGAAAATTAAGTCATTAATTACTCACCCCCATGCTGTACCAACCCTGTAAGACCTTCGTTCATCTTCGGAACACAAATGAAGATATTTTTGATTAAATCTGAGAGGTGGATCACTGCTACATAGGCTGCCAGAGGGAATGAAACTTGACGGCCCAGAAAGTCATTAAAGAACATGTTTAAATATTCCATGTGCCTACAGTGGCTCAACTATAAGTTTATCAAGCGACGAGACTACTTTTTTCCCGAAAAAACCCCCATAAATAACGACTTTATTCGACTATTCCTTTTCTTCCTTGTGGGCCTGAGACGAGAGTTCAAGAGATTTCCACGACGCATGCGCGAGAACTGAGAAGAGGACGTTCTTCTTCTAATACTTCTTGTTCAGTTCTCGCGCATGCGTCGTGGAAATCTCTTGAACTCTCGTCTCAGGCCCACAAGGAAGAAAAGGAGTAGTCGAATAAAGTCGTTATTTATGTTTTTTTTTTTCGGAAAAAAAGTATTCTCGTCGCTTGATAAACTTATAGTTGAGCCACTGTAGGCACATGGAATATTTAAACATGTTCTTTAATGACTTTCTGGGCCGTCAAGTTTCATTCCCTCTGGCAGCCTATGTAGCAGTGATCCACCTCTCAGATTTAATCAAAAATATCTTCATTTGTGTTTCGAAGATGAACGAAGGTCTTACGGGGTTGGTACAGCATGGGGGTGAGTAATTAATGACTTAATTTTCATTTTTGGGTGAACTAACCCTTTAAGCCCTGCAGGGCAACCAGCCAGTAGAGCATTACAATAATCTAGCCTTGAGGTCATGAACGCATGAATGCACTTGCGGAGAGAGCCCACCACACGGCCATCAGATTGGCTGTGGGTTGTGGTTGATTTTTGTCTCTTCTTGTAGATATGTTGAGTCTGGACCAAAACATTTCTTGTATCTGGAATCACATCACATCTCATCTGATTAGAACATGGTGATTCCTTATTCTGCGGCTCCCTCTAGTGGGCAACATTAATATAATAGCTTTCATTTTCCAGTTAAAATGGCTGACAGTTTAGAATTTGCTGTATCATAAATTCATGAAACTAAGTGTGTTCACTCAAAATGACTTCTGCATATGTGCAAAGTTTTGAGAAGTGCATAGTGCTACTAGTGCTTAGTTTCAACAAATTAGAATGGTGGATAAAGTTTTTAGATAATCATTAGACAAATTATTTTGTTCGGGCTTAAAGCAAGGATTCAGAAGAAATAATAAATTGAATTCTTTCACACACAGTTAAAGAATTATTAGCTAAAGCTTAAAGTTGCTTATAGCGCCACCTAGGGTTGGCTCAATAACACAAATTTGGCTTCGGTACCATACCAGAATCTTAATACTTCGGTATCTATACTAAATCGATACCATAGGTGACTTAGCAGCCTCAAAAGCTAACTGAATTAAAAACTATTTTATTAAGAACACTGCATGAAACTGCAATGTGTTGCTTGTTTTCAAGCATGCATATATAAACTACATAAACAGCATTTCTCAGTGCTCCATACTAAGTAAAACTAAAGTAATACAATTCATTTTTATTTTTTATTATTGACCTATTATTGAATTACTATAATTGAATTATACATAAAGTGAAATCTTCCTATAAAAAGTAACAGAACATGTGGTAAATCAATTATTTGCATTTATGCTCCTAGACTCCTTGATCTGTTTTGACATACATTATAAGGGTTTGTTTTACCTCGTCCATTGCTATGGTGATCATCACTGACAATCATTGCAGTTTCGGATTCATTCCACTTTAAATAAGCTTTTTATGATATCAATTTTTGATACCATTGAAATTTCATAGTTCTTATCACCATTTTCAATATCAAATACCCTGTTTAAAAAACAAATAGCCTACTAGCCAAAAAAGTTCTCAACCTTTTTGAAGACAAGTAAACTGTGATAAAGAAAGAGTAAAGAAAAAAAAAAACTTACAATAGAACAAATACACAAAGGAAATAGACTTACCTGAAAATCTTCAAGCACTAGAAATACTACATAAAATGTATTAAGTAATCAAATGTATGAAAAAAACAATGCATAGTCTTTACTATGTAAGTTAAATATACATTTACTCTTATTGAAGTTACAGAAGTGATTAAGTCAAGAACGGAGATTTTCTCTTTTTTTGTAAATTTAGATGCTGTCACTTTAAGACCGACTACACGAATCCAATATACTCCTGCGTTTTCTCTCTCAACTGTTAATGTTCACTTAAGACATAAATGACTGTTTACTTGCAAATACATGGTCAGTTTGACACATAGGTATGTGTATTTAACTGTTCAAATTAGATAGCAAAAAGCACTCAGTTCAGTCACAGTGCTCGCGCTCTATGAGCAGCGGCTTTTTAAACCGCAATGCAGACGATAAGCTTTCGTGACGAAGCAGCACAGCAACGTCACATGAGCTTAACCGCGATAGAGACGATAGTCCAAAATCCCATTGACACATTTCTACCGGTTAATCGTGTCTGCCGGTATATCGCCCACCCTAGTCTAATTACACTAAAATGTTGCAGAGATATAGCCGTACATATTGACGTGCTCTTTGACAAATTTGTTCGCACATTATTTTAGATTTAGATTCTTCCTTTTGAAATGCTGTGTAATGTGTGACCCCTGTCACAGATTCAACGTGTAATCTGCCCACAACAGCAACTAAAATGTACCCCAGAAACTCTGGTAGTGTGAGAAGTACAGTGACCCGATGACTTGTGTAATGTGTTCTTGCATTACACTCCAACTTGAAAGCTTTGGAGGAACCCCCCCCCCCCCCCCCCTATTCATTATACATAATCAGCAGCAGTGATGTAGTCCTAACAAAAATGCAACATGCTCAGCACCAAGGAAAGGAGTTGAAACTGCTGAAACTTAACTTACCATTGCGTGCATTATCATCATGCCAAATTATAGTTTTTTTTACACATTTTTGTCTTTAAATCACAGAACGTGCATGTAAAATAATGTGAAATGGCCATCTCGTCAGTGTGACATTAAAACACTGGCTGTTGTGTACAACTTGCAAACAATTAGCTTTTCTCATATTTCATCATGTCTCTTTTTCCCTTTTTGCAGTTTTGTCCACATCCATGGTGGTGAACCTAGCTGATGGAAAGGAACGCTGTCAAACAGCTCAACATGGTCTCCAGGCTTCCCAAGTTTGCTTCCCATCCCTCAGTCACCACCGTGACCCCCCTTCCCAAAGGATCTGCCCTCCCGGTTTCCTCCATGGAGTCTAAAGTTGGACCTATAGGCAGGCACAATAGTTTGACACGTGTGCCATCCCTAAATTGGAGAAAGGGTGAAGAGGACAGTGGAAATAAAGTTCAACACTCTGGCTACTTGGATGAGGAGAGTAGTATAACTATAGATTCTCAGTCCCCAGTGATGGTGACTAAAAAGCCTTCCCCTGCAGCTGCTGTTAAATGTAAGAGTGCAGTCCCAACTTCACAAAGTAGCTATCCCAGGAGTATACCCCAGCCTAGCAAAACCTTTCCCTGCATGGCTACTCCCAAACGCCTCTCCACAGGGAATCCCCTCTATAATGGTATAGCTACTCTGCATGGTGGTAATGGTGGTGGTGGTAATGGCCGTTATGGCACCTCAAAGCCTTGTCTTGGTCATGTATCCCAACAAAGAACCCTAAAGGGCAAACTGTCCCTGTCCAATGACAGCATCAAGTCTTCCCCTAAAGAGGGCGTAGTGCACTCTCAGAGTTTCAGCCACTTCAAGAGGGCAGCCTGCCCCACCAGCCCACCCATGACCCGTTCCTTCTCCTTTAACAAAGCTACTGAGTTTGCTAAAGAACTCCCCAGACCTTTATTACAATCTCCAATGGCTAGATCACCCCTCATTGAGCCAAATCCAGTATTATCTGAAGGAAAAGTAGGTAAATATGGGATTGCAAGGCCCTCTGTAACTACTAGTGATCATATTTTGCCAACAACCACAAAAAAATCACTTTTACCCAGCTGTTCAGGTAAGAAACCATCTGTGCTCAGTTATAGACTTACTCGACCATCACTCACCAAACATCTCCGTCCCGTTGTCCCCGAAACTGTCCAAAAAGAAGCAGAATTGAGTAAAAATATCCAAGATCCTACACAGATAGCAGAAACCAGTTCAGAACAAACCACCAACAATGAAAGTATTGAAACAACCCCAAATGAGACCTCATTTGAAGTAAAGGAAGTTGAAGGCATTCTGGGCCCTTTCTTGGAGGTTTTGGATGTTATGTCGCTATCATCGTCCTCCTCTGTGGAGAATAATGATACTAGTGAAGAGTACATGGATGACTTTGATAATCTCGGAAATGGAGGTGAGACCCTGCTGCTGCCTGTCCTCAAAGAAGGGTTAGACCACTTTGGACTATGTACAGATGACAACACTCTAATCACCAAATGCAATGAGGAATCCTCGCTGACCAGCCTGCAGACCTTCTTGTCCGAATCGGTTGACTGGGCAGGGATGGGACTCGCAGGTTTGATTGAGAATTTCTTTATTTCCATTACACCTCAGAACTACTAATCACAATTTCTACATTTTGACTGTTCAAACCCTAGGTACCTTTAGAGCGTAATACGTGACCCCTGCATTGGTGCCCTAGTTTGTAAGAATGTTCCTAAATGCATTTCTTGAAAAATTATAATAATAACTTTTTTTTCTCTAAAGAATGAAATGACAGGCTTAATTTGGTGTTATCTGATTTAGAGGTGGGCGATATATCGTTTAGACGATAATATCCAAATTGTTGTCTGGACGATATGCAAAATTGGGATATCGAATATTTCATAATTTGTACAATCCGACCCCCCAAACATGAAAAGAGCTGAAGGAAGTTAAAGAGAAAACAAATAACGCACACTATAACCTTCTAAACAATTATATGTAGCGATTTTAATACTGTAGGGTCGGGCTGGGCGATAAAACGATAACGATAATCATCGCGATATAATTTTTCTCGATAAAACGATATCAAGAGTTCGATAATGTTTAAGCGCCAAAAGCGGAACGAAACTCATTTGAACCGCGCGCCACACGGAGCATTTATCCGCTCGGCTCTGTCCAAACGGCAGCGCAAGCTCACTAGAGCAGACGCGTTCATTCTGATCGTTTCGCTCACAAGATCCAGTGAGAAGCGCTTGAATTCAGCGAAGAACACAGATGTCTCAGTGATTTAAATCAGTTTAAAGGCAGATGAAACAGCGCTGACAAACAGGAGAACACTGTGCGCAACGATACAGTCAGAATCTGAATTTGAAGCTGAATCCATTTACCATGGATTTACTGTAATGTTAGCCTAGTAATATTGACTGCACCATGAAATGTGGGATATACATATTGAATTGTATTACATTATTAATGTAGACAATTTATAAAAGGACTAATGGAATATAACTACAGTATTTAATAATGTATTTACGCTACTTTTTTCATAAATACCATAAAAACCATTAAGTTACATTTTGCCATGATAGTGAGGTGCTATAGGCTATGCCTGGTTTTATCTGTGGTTATGATCTAAATGCATGATACTGGATGACCAATGGTTAATTTTAATAAAACTCAAACAGTCAGAATATTTTTTTTAATTAACATACATTTAAAATAGTAGTTTAGCTTGAGTTACGATGCAGATGTTCTGTCAACTCAGTGTCAAATATGCGTTTTGAGACAAAACATGTAATATTAATAGAGATTGCTAATGTGACGTCATCGTGACGTATTGCCAGTGGTGAACGCAAAGCATTTTGGGAATCCGCGGCACAAACAGAAGGCGCCAGACTTGATTGCTTGGAGGGAAGAACGCAGTGTTCAAGATGCCGTCTACCTGCTGTGTTATAAATTGCAATAGTCCTTCTTGCAAAGTTTTGAAAACGAACGTTAAGTGTTGTTTTAAGGACATGTTTGTGTATGCTCGTAGACAGCCACTCTGAAGCGGTCATAGGCGATTCTAAAAGATTCAAAAAGTCGAGACAGGACCTGTCGTCAAAATTCTACCCAACACTCTAACTTAGTTCATCCAAAACAAACTAGAAATTAGACTCAAAGTGCTAAATACCTGAATTATCCTTTAAGAACGGATCAATATATTTGTTTTCCTTAATTTTAATGAACCCTAACTTTATTCTCATCTGAATGGTAAATAATTGATTTTAGTATAAAATTATACTACCATTAAAAACACATTGGATTTTTTTTAATCAATGTAGAATAAGTAACTGCTCTGAAGAAAATGAATGAAAACCAATGCGATATGATTAATGTCCAAAAGATGTAATCCACAGACTGTTTTGAAATGGGGTTGGATAAATATGTTGCTTTTAAAACTGTGTGTGTTTGGTTGGGTGACAGTTGTAGCTTACAGTTTGACAAGAGTTTAGAGTGTGACAAAAGCACAATGTTGTGTTTTATTGCGAGTGTAAGTTACACAAATATAAGTAAACACTTTGCAGTTTGAATGATAACCTCTATGAACAAAATGACGGAGTATGTTTTTTTATGTTTCGAACTTCCACTGTTCGATCGCGCCCGCGCCTCTCTCTCTCTCTCTCTCTCTCTCTCTCTCTCTCACACACACACACACACACAGTTTGATCACGTCTCTCTTGACATGAATTCTGACTGCATGCAGATAGATGAGAGAGAGCGAGGAGTGTGGTGCTTTTGAACGGACGACAGTTTTCTGGTATGACAATGTTTTCTTTAGCCCGCTGCATTTAGTAGGATTAGCCTATTCTGTTTTTCACGCTATTTTTATTTTTTTTCATGCCAGAACACTAGCCTGCTATGCCAGCCCATGTAAACGGGCCAAACATACCCATAATTCTTTGCGTTCTGATGACGTCGCCGCCCAGTTGGTCACATGTCTTAGCGATCTCTATATTGCAGCCTACACTGCAAACTGTGCTGAAGATAGGCTACGTGCCATCAAAGTCACTTTACACTAAACAATATCCCCCATTAGCACATGCAGAAACTAAGAAATATATTTTTCTATTCAGATATTTATTTTAAGGAAAAATGACAAATGTTTGAATGTTCTACCTCAGATTTGTGTTCACCTGTTTGGCAAGTGTTTGTCATATGTTCTGACAATAGAGTAGGCTAGTTTAAAAGCACAATTAACACTCTGGTTTCTACAACTTTCACTTAGGAGCAAAAATCTGCCTTTAAATTTGAAAGAAATAAAGATTTGTCACTTATCGTGATAATTATCGATATCGACTAATATAAAAAAATTATCGTGATAATTTTTTTTTTCCATATCGCCCAGCCCTACTGTAGGGGTTTGTTTGACTGTATATATATTTTTTGTACAAAATCACGATCGTTCCTCAATTGCACGAGAGTAAGCTGCTACTAATTTGCAATACAACTACGAAGTTCTTACCTGTGTGTTATGACGTTTCTTAGGTTGAAGCAACAATCCAAAAACGTAAAGAGTAAAGCCGATGTACGATTAATAAAATAGCTGCTTTGCATCATTATAAAATTGCGTTGTATAATGATGAGTCCAAAAGATGGAATACATTTTCCCAAGAGATCGACCGGAATAGCCTCCGAACAGGGCTTCTTTTAACTTCTAGAAAAACTTTTTTTTAGTACAAACTAAAACATTTTTATTAATACGGGGAACTGCTCATAATGCCTCAGTGCCTTGACGTCTTACGTCATTAGGCTACAGCGTGCCGTGCGTATGTTACTCATCAATCACTTAATCTAGCTTCGAGCGCAACAACACAAAAATGAGCGAAGAAAGCGAAAATACACAGTCATCGGCATGTTTGCTTTATTGCACATTTTACCTGCAGAGCAGTGTCTGTGTTATTTATTTTGTTCCTTTTGTCTTTTTTTATCCTCATCTTTTATATTAACATAATGTGCAAAAATGTTATAGTGGTGTTCTAATGTTTACATTTTGCAAAACACAACTTTTTTTTAAAGAGGTAGTCACATTGTTGTTAGTCTATTACTTATAGAGTAGGCCTACTGTTTGCAAAGCACAAAGTTAATTTATTTCGTACATATATTGTACTGAAAAAGCACTGTACAAAAAATGTACTGTATTACAATAAATATTTAGTACAGTAACTTGGTTCATGTTTACATCAATAATGTCTCGTATCTTTGCAGCATGTCAAAAGACCAACTGGACCTTCTTTGCCAGTTTGCACACATTTCTTTGAAGAATTGCAAAAATATCATATGAATATCGATATCTTGAAAAAGATATTGAGATATTCATTTTTGTCAATATTTCCCACCCCTAATCTGATTGGTTTGGCAGTTTCTTGCTGAAGACTCGCTAAATAACTAAATGAAAAACACCTCGGCCGTCTTTTTCCACTACCTGGAGATATCTGTAATAGCCTCTTAACTTATTGATAACTATTTATTTGAGCTTAAACTTTAATATTTGAGTTATGAATGGCTTGAATGGAGTTCGGCACTTTACGGTCCATTTTTATTTTATTTGATGTGTTATTTGTTTTAATATAGGCCTAAATATAGGCCTACCTATTTTTAATAGAGCCTGTAAATTTGTTCCCCTATTTGACTCTGTAGCAATGTTCAGGGAAGAAGGAGGTGGGAACCGGCGAACCATCAAAGAAACTTTATTTAAAATAAAACAAACAAACCAAAAAACCGCCAGCAGCCCCTCGCGGACGACTGCTGGCTACCGAGAATAAATATAACTGCCAGCAGCCCCTCGCGGAGGACTGCTGGCTAAAATAAAATAGGCTACAAATACAAAAAACAAAACACAACGTAAAACACAGGCCTGTTCCTCTCTCGATCACCAACGTCGTCGCTCCTCCTTTATGCATCCGCTCCTCCGTGAGAGATGCGAGACCGGTGTGCTTCACAGGTGTTGCTCATTAGCAATCGCACCACCGGCCTCGCGCCGTTCTCTCACGTCCCTAGGCCCTAAGTGAACCCTCGCTCATTTTTTTTAGAGTTGTTACTGAATTTAAAATTCATCAAATAGTCATATTAGGCATAATCATGCCGATCATTGTTTTACATTGTCGATCATTGGTGTCACATTGGTACTTGTGCATATCCTTAATTAAATCGAGTATGTCCATCACTTTGCAAAAGCCAAACAAAAACATACTGCGTGATGTAGCCTTTTCGGTTTATGTTAGGCTACTTAGCATTTAGAGTGCACACTATCACTGCGTGATTTACTATTAAAATGCTGTAAAAATGCCTCTGTATGATTATTTGTCTTTTAGGCTATGTTTATATCATATGATATAGCTTACTCAAATGCTGCAAATGTGATATTGATTTTATACAACTGTTTAAAAAACAATTAAGTGACTTACATTTTAGACCCAACATTGCCTGTTTTGCTCTATTTTGCAGATGAAACTAGTTCCAAACAAAGCAATGGCAGAACTGTTTTGCATCTTTGAGCAACACACAGTGGTGTTTTGTTACTGAAATTAAATCGGTCCATTTGAACTCAATTGAGTTAATGACTCAATGAAACGCTCATCAACAGTGATTGCTGCCACCTACTGCCGGTTTTAGTTTCATATTTAAATCTTTTAATTTTAAAATCATTCCATATATCATCAATGTTTTACTTTTTAAATCATCAAAACATTTATGCATTTGTAACTGCTGGTTAAATGCTTTTCTGAGCTGCATTAAACAGTCTGTGTTGCAAATATGGATTTTGTTGATGCTGATTTAATTTGATTGGTAATAGCCCTATAGTGTCTTATTATTCCAATTGCATTTATTGATTAAAAGTAATAATTTGACATAATAAATTATGCATAGTCTACATTTAATTAGGTACGAAAATTTGCCATTATATACCTGTAGATAAAAATGCAGATTAAAGATAAAAATCTTTTTAAACTTACCGAACTATGCGAACTAACCACCGCACAACAAATGAAGAATAACAAAAATTTTTGGAGTCAGCTGTCCACGGCAGTCCTAAACCTGACAAAGTACAATAACAATAAGAATAATTTGATTCTCCAGAATGTTTTGTGAATCTAGCCCCTGATCACCCTGTAAGGGTGTTAACATTACAAGTTAACATTACATTATCCCTTAGCCACAAAAAGTATGTCATGTTAAAATCTCAAAGGAAAAATTTCAAATAGGGAAAGTATGCACTAGAGATGCACTGATTACAATTTTCTAGGCCGATTCCGATATCCGATTTTTCATGAGTTTGGCCTGCCGATACTGATTTTAGCCGATTCCGATTTCATTTTTTCTTACCACTTTACAGCTAACACAAATATGTATTTTCTATATTTTCTTTAATAGAACATTTTACATAGAACATGGAACATTTTTTGAACAAATTAAATAAAATAGAACTATATAAATTATTACTCCTGGTATGGGAAATTCACACATATCTAAGTGCAGTGTTATGGTATGGAAGAACCATTTTCAATTCCTATATTCAACTGAAAAAAATGCGATGTATTTACTTATTTAGGAAACTAAACTTCTGTATGAAAACAGGTAATGGCAATAAAATAATATATAAATAGCAAATAAAAGTAAAATAAATATAGCCTTGCAGTATAAAGATATTTCTCAAGGTTTTATTTCGCAAACAGTTCTTCTCTCATCTGCCACATGTCCAGCCAGTCTAAACAAGTGCTAAGCTCGGGCATAACGATTAGGAAATAATACAAATCATTTATTTTCTGACATAGCCTACTCCAGTTCTTGTTAAAACACACCAGACATGCAAATTTTGTGCATTTTGGGTGAAATCATATTTATTTTATTTATTGCCTCCATGTGACTTTCCCCATTCATTCTCAATTACCCCGCACCAAACCCATCACACGCTTTACGGGCTCTGTTAAAACTCAATGGGCTGTTGCGGAGCCAGAGGGGTGTCCAGGGGTCTCCAAACTGTATTTGGCTACATCCGTTTTACCTCCTCTTGAAAGAAGCATTTATTTTGACCCACGGCAGCGCGGCACATTGTTAATGTATTAGTGTTGAATATTAAGAGAATATTAACGTTATTTGCAAAACACAGACGATAAACAATAAACAATTCTTAAACGTTTGTATTTTGCAACTAACAAGCGCAGAGCTGTTCAAAATCCTGCCGAATTTTGACTGGTTTCTACAATTTTGGTAGCTTATTTATTAGAGAAATACAATGTCACATGGGCCTAAACAATAAAAAAACAAAACAAATAAGTATTACACATGATATTCTTTCATGGTCTATGGACCCCCTTGACACGATTACCAGTGAGAGTGCCCATCATTACCACCAGAGGGCACTCCACCCCGGACTATTGTCATTCCCTAATGAAACTACATTTCCCATAACTCTCTGCCTGGACTCATCATTCCTGATTGCATCCACCTGTGTCTCATTACCTTGTTTAACTCACCCTATAATAGCTTGGTTTTCACATTCATTCCCTGCAAAGTCTTGTATGTAGGGCTGGATGATTAATCGAAAAATAATCGAAACCGAAATTCAGAGCCTAGAACCGAAGTAATTTTACCATGTCGGTTATTTCGTTTTTTTAATCCTATTAATATTTCCGCCCACTGTGTGTTAATGTACTTTCCCCTTAAAACATATACGAGTGCTCGAAGTGGGGCGGTACTCACCGGTACGCAGTACCAGCACATCTACATTTTACTCTTAAGTGTACCTGCACTTTTTCTTGCGTACCGCTACTTCTCGCATGTAGCCGGTACTCGACCACTGTGCCAGTGTCACGCCCGTTGATATACATGAATATCAGTCACATGACCTCTTACGTCATCCGCTCTTTTTCCAGTTGACTGCCGCCATCTTGAGTACCTGCCGAGTACTGTCTACAATATTGACGGCATTAGCTAGGAAACAGATTTTCTCTGTGTTTCACTTTATACATAACCAACTTTGTTTATGTAAACCCTGTGTGTATTTGAAAGTATTTGCGCAATAAGACTAGAAAGATAACTTCGTTCAGTAACCTGTCGCTGTTGTTAGACAGGCTTAGTGCGCATGCGCTTCGGGTGTACGCGCTCAGAAAAGCCCTCGTTAGAACCGCGCATCAACACGTGAATGACTTGTTAGCACATGCAAATAATGAACTTATGTGAACTGCATTGTCCCGTTCCTTTGCGTTAACATTTGATGTGAATATACGTCGCGTTGTAGCCTATGCTGAGACGGAGGCGCCAGAACTGCAACTGATAGAATGCACGATACTACGACATTTCTTCAAAAGCAGATGCCGGATATATTTTAATCCACGATCATAAATCGTGATATCGCACACCCCTAAGCTAGCGTAAGCTCATTATCATTTACATCCACTCACCACATTATCATTTACATCCACTCACCACAGACAACATGAACACTGCACAGAGAGTTTGCACACACAAACCACTCTTATAAAATAAAAGCAATCAGCTGCGTGCATGGTTGGGCATGATATGATTGAAGGATTTTGACTGAATGCGTGCAAAGTCCGCTCCCTTAATAATTCATAAAAAGCTGACATCAGTTAATCGCGATCTCACATCTCTATTAATATCAATTAAGCTGACTGCACAATGAATCTTGCATAATATATACACTTTGTTTGTTACAATTAGAGGATTTGTCAGCATACAGAGCTCTGAACAAAAAGTCAGTTTTGAGCATAGAGGTTTTGAGCAGTGAGGGGAGTCTATCTTAAATGCTTCTGATTGGCCTTTGCGTTGAAGAAATCAACACGTATGTCTGTGATTGGCTACATCGCTCAAGGCTGCAAACGTGTTTTAAAAGGAAACTCTGGCCTGTAAATCGTTTCTATTTTGTTTTAGTTCTTGTTGCTTTTCTGCAAAAATGTATTAGTTTTTATATGTTTTATTCATAGACAGGGACGTGCACAGGAATTATGAGGGGCAGTTGCTCTGACCTTAAAAAAAGGGCTTCCCCTACATTCAGTTGTGCTTCTTGCTCGTATTCAGTTCTGATGGTAGGCTACGGGCAACTACGCATGATTTGTAGTATGATTGCGTAAAGGGAACAGCAATTCCGGTAGGGAACAGAATCGACTGCTAAACCCAGGGCCGATCCTGAACTCCCCCTGGGGCCCTAAGCAAAAGGGGCCCTCTACCTGACCTGTGACGCCGTGAGCTATGCAAACCATTTGCCATTGCCACACAATCACACCTGACACTTCAGTGCTCCCAATACAACCCTCCCTCCTTGAAACAAAACAGAATAATTACAACAATATAGAACAGAATGAGGTTCAAACAAACAATATTTATTGAATAGAGTATTTTCTATAGAATGTTAACATAACAAGTGAATATTAACGTAAACATAAATAAGAAGAAAATAATAAATTATAACCCTGAGCTTTGGCTTTTGGGATTAACTTTGGTTCTCTCTACAGCCTGGGTATTTTCGGCATCAGTATGATTTTTTTTATTTATTATTATGCATGTTGAAGCAATTCTTGATTTATGGTTATTATTTACCGAGGGATGTGCATCCATATTGACCAGTATGTCCAGCTAATCAACATTTTAAATTCAATATAGCCTATAAATCAATAGTCAATCAATGTCAAATTGTCAATACATTGCTTTCTATCTTGCATAATTAGTGCAGTTGTTTAGAGTTTTTAACTACACTGAGACTAGATAATCAGTTTCTTGTTTTATAAATGTGACTTTGATTGGGAGTGCCATCATTCACGTGCATGTATTGTACAGTATGTCTGGTCTCCACATATGTCTGCTTGAAAAATGCGAGTTTCATTTCGTGCACGCGCATATGAACGCACGATAACACACGCGACGCGGTTATGTTTTCCGAGCTGCAGTAAACAAACACCGTTGCACTTTGTGGTTTATCAAAAACAAACGTAATAATTTTTTTTATTTTACTCTCACTTTTGTCAGGCACAAAGTGATGCAAGAGATGCACTGCCTGCCCAGCTAGGTTAGCAAGACCGAAAAACATCAAACTTTGCTGACATCAAACTTAGAGAGGAGAGAATACAAGTTTACCTGATTGTTGTTCCCGCAATTCACTCTCATGGGTTTTTTCTTCTTCCTCTTTTCGTGACCAGAAGGATAGTTTCGCTTCATTTTGTCATGGATGTTGTACACATTAATTGACACGCTATGACACGAGATGGAGGCGGGGCCTTAAGTAATTTGTGGGGTCTTACGCACCGGTCGCGTGCAGCGCTGCAGCCACGTAAACAGTTTGCCCTTACCTTACTGACTTTCACGTTCGGTGCACGAATGGAAGTGAATTAGGCTTTGCGATTTAAAAAAAAAAATAAATAAAAAATGTATCTAGGCCTATGTGAAATTCTGCAGCCATTGTACGATTTTTTTTTTTTTTTCTCGGAAGGGCAACTTGAGTCGAGAAGGGCATATGGGCAGTTGCCCGGGCAACCTGAGCAACCCCCCCTGTGCACGTCCCTGTTCATAGATATTTCTAGTTTGCAGGAGTCCCGCGAATCGTTTTATTCTCCCTGCAACGCGCACACACACAGAGAGTGCATTGCCGCTCGCACTCGGCCATCAAATCTTGTCCCGCGCGCCGCACTCTTTTGCATTGGGAGTGCACGTCTCTAGATCAAGGGCCCGGCCCGAGGAGAGTTACGGGAAATATCGGCCCGCAAGTTCGGGCTCGGCCAGAGAATAAGCTCTAGTTCCTTAGCGACTGACGTATCGATCTTGCAGGTGCTCAAGATGGCGGAAGACAAGTTTTAGAATTGAGTGACGTCAGTGAGGAGACGTTGGTGACATCATCTGATATTCATGAGGGGGGCCAAGATGGCGTCGTGGTTGGTGGAAGTGTAAAGTTGAGCTCTGGCGGTTGCGGTAGAAATGTGATCGATCAATCATTTTTATTCTCCATTTATATTTTGTGGTCTTCTATTTGAACTTTTTTTGTGTGTTGGCATTCGTTAAATGGGCAGAAGGAGACGAATTCTTCCGAAAGCTATGGATGTCGAGGTTGGCGCCGAAGTTGAGCTAATCTCTGATGCAGCTTGCCTGAGTAATAGGTTCGCTGTGCTCTCTGATCCTCCTGTGTCGGGTGATACTAAACAGGATTTAAATTTTTGTTTGGCAGCACCCTTTCCAGCGTCTCCTGCAAAAAGTCCTCCTTCTAAAAAATTGAAAAAGAAGTCGGAAACAAGCGGGGATTTCGTTGACATTTTGAATGCTATTCAAGCTTTGTCTGCGAAACAAGACGCTACCATTCAAGCATTGTCTGCAAAACAAGATGCTACTTTCCAAAAGCTAATCTCCATTGAGAACTCGACTGATGCTACGTCGAAAGCCGTTGACAACTTGTCTGTGGTAGTGCAGAAGCTTGCCTCTGATGTTAATGAGCACTCGGAGAAGTTGTGTAAAGTGGCCAGAGATATTACAGAGCTTCAATCTTCAGACAATGATGCCCAATCACGGATTGAGCAGCTTGAGCGATATAGTCGGCGTTGGTGTTTAAAGTTGCACGGGGTTCCTGAAACCAAGAGTGAGGATATACGGTCGGTTGTTAAGAGCATTATCGAACACGTGGCACCTGACATCGCTGGTAAGCTTAACGACGCTCTTGACGTGATGCACCGAGTCGGGGAGACGGGATCAGGATGACGCTCATCGAAACATCATCATACGATTTTCTACACGGTCATTCCGAGACCTCGTCTGGAAAGCGGCGAAGGATAACCCATACCTGAGGGAGTCTCGTCTGCGCATTTCGGAAGCTCTGATTCCTGCAGATGCTGCTGCGAGAGCAAAGTTATGGCCGCTTGTTAAAAAAGCAAGAGAGGAGGGTAAGAAGGCATCCTTTTCGGGGCCCTTTGCGTTCATTGATGGTCGGAAAATTGTGGCCTAACATTCTTCTGAGAAAAGGAGGGGAGAAAAAGGAAGGAAAAATGGAGAGGGAGAAGAGAAAAGAAAAGGGAAATTTAATTTGATTATTATTATTACTTTTTTTTTTTTCTTTGTGTGTGTAATCAGATCTTCTGAGTCGAACTACTTTTATTATTATTATTCATAAAAACAATTTTTTTATGTGTCTCTTTCGCAATAATGCACCTTGAATGTTCTTTTGGTGCCATATAGAAGACATTTCTGATCGATCACCACCTACCCTGTTCAAGGGAAAGAAGTCAACTTCTTTAGCCAAAGTAAGTTAGGTTCTTGTGTTTACCAGTTGTTTAGCTGGTTTTGTTGCACTGCATTTGTTTTAATCTGTGTTCATGCATTCTTTTGAGTTTTCTTCTTTTAATTTAGTCTCTCTTAATGTTAGAGGTTTAAGAGATCATTCGAAAAGGAAAGCGTTATTTCTGTATTGTAAACGCTCTAATGCCGATTTTATTTTTGTTCAAGAAAGTCATTCTTGTGAATCAGACAACAATTTTTGGAAAACTCAGTGGGGTAATTCAATCTTTATGAGTCACGGATCCAATCGTTCTGCTGGTACTCTAATTTTGATGCATAAATTTAGGGGAGACATTTTAGAAACTTTTTCATCCGATGAGGGTAGATGGATCATTTTGGTATGCAAGATCGAAAATGTGGTATTTATTTTATGTAATGTCTATGGGCACAATTCCCGAAATGCTAATGCATCCATGTTTAAAGAATTGGGAGCTAAGCTTACAAGTATACAAAATCGTTTTATTAATGCTTATTTTATTATAGCCGGAGATTTTAATGAAACCCCTGACGACACGCAAGATAGATTTCCTATAAGAACTAGGCCTACTTCTAATTCACCTGATAATATTATTTTATGGTTGTGTGAAAATCTTTCAGTGGCGGATGCTTGGCGTTTCTTTAACGATGGCTGTAGAGGCTTTACTTGGTCCAACAAAGCTGGATCGCTTAAAGCTAGAATTGATCTTTTTCTAATTTCTCACGCTATTTTGAAAGATGTACATTCTGTTAATCATCAATTTGCCCCGTTTACTGACCACATGTTAATTTCTTTGAATCTTGCTCAAGGCAGTAAGTTAAACAGAACAAGGGGTTTCTGGAAATTTAACTGTTGTCTTTTGGAAGATGACAAATTTAATGAAAGTGTAATTCAGCTAGCTAACGCTATGTTTAGTAATAATGAAAGCGACCCTGGCTCTAGCTGGGAGTTTTTTAAATTTAGGGTTAGAGCCATTGCTGTTAATAGAAGTAAGCAAATTAAAAGAGAAAAAAACATTAAAGAATTAGAACTGATTCAAAGATTAAGTGTGTTAATGCAGAAGGAAAAGCCCAGTGAAGAGGATGAGGTAGAATTGAGCACATGTCAGTTGCAAATTGAAGATATGTACACAGAGATTGTTAAAGGTGCTTTTATACGCTCTAGAGCAAAATGGATCGAGAAGGGTGAAAAAAACACTAATTACTTTTTTGCTCTTGAAAAAAGAAATCGTAAAAAGACATCCCTCTCTGCCTTAAACATTGATAGTGTTGTATGTACAGATCCAGGATTGATTTCAACCTTTGTATATTCCTTTTATAAAAAAATGTATACTTCTCAGTTTTCTTACCTGAAATCGGACGACTTCCTTTTGAGTATTCATAAGATTTCGGGTATTAAGGAAGATTTTAAGCAACTTTGTGATTCTGATATTTCTATTGTTGAAATGGAGGATGCACTGAAATCTATGAAGAGGGGGAAATCTCCAGGTACTGATGGCTTGTCTGTTGAATTTTATTTACATTTCTGGGACATTTTAAAGCATCCTCTACATAGTTTGTTTAAAGACTGTATTAAAAAAGGAGAGATGACTCCCTCAATGAAGCAGGGTCTTATTTCCTTGATCCCCAAAACGGATAAGGACCCACTTTTAATTGAAAACTGGAGACCTATATCACTGTTAAATGTTGATTATAAATTACTTGCTTTAATTTTGGCAGTTCGCTTAAAATCTGGCCTTAATAGTATAATTGGCGAAACACAAAATGGATTTATGAAAAATAGGCATATTAGCTCCAACATAAGATTAGTTCTTGATCTTATTGATTATTCAGAGAATATTGATTCCGAAGCTATTATAATGTTTTTGGATTTTTATAAAGCATTTGACTCTTTAGAGCACCAATTTTTGCTTAAATCTCTTAGCCTTTTTGGTTTTGGAAGTAACTTTACCAACATGGTGAGCATGCTTTATAATGACATTAACTCTTCAGTGCTGGTTGGCTTTCAAACTACTAAACGTTTTAATTGCGATAGAGGAGTGCGCCAAGGTTGCCCCATTTCTCCATTTCTTTTTCTGTTAGCTGTTGAACTGTTATCAATTGTAATTTTACAAAATCCCAGTTTAGAAGGTATTTCTTTATTTGGTAAAGAATTTAAAATATCTCAATTGGCTGATGATACAACCATATTTCTTAAAGATCAAAGTCAAATTCCCTTGTGTATCAATATTATTCATTCTTTTTCTGCTGCCTCAGGCTTATATTTAAATGTTTCAAAGTGTGAATTATTCTGTCTTTACGACACTCAACAACCATTGATGCATGATATTCCGGTAAAAGACTGTGTCAAGTACCTGGGGATTTTCCTAACTAAAGATAGATTGCTCCGCCAACAACTTAATTTCTCACATAAAATACAGAAAACTAGAACCATATTTAATTGTTGGCTGCAACGAGATCTGTCAATCTATGGGAGAGTACTTATTTCTAAAGCAGAGGGTTTGTCTCGTTGTGTTTACCCTTCTTTATCTTTATTTGTTAGTGACAAAATCTGTGATGATATTGACAAAATCTTATTGAATTTTATTTGGAAGAACAGACTTCACAAAGTTAGGAAATCTGTTTTGTCTAATAGACGTTCTGAGGGTGGACTGGAAGTTTTAAACTTTAAAGAATTAGTCAGCTCTTTTAGAATTAGTTGGTTGAAAAAATGTCTTTGCAGTAATGGCTCGATTTGGTACTACAGGTCCTTCTCAAAAAATTAGCATATTGTGATAAAGTTCATTATTTTCCATAATGCAATGATAAAAATTAAACTTTCATATATTTTAGATTCATTGCACACCAACTGAAATATTTCAGGTGTTTTATTGTTTTAATACTGATGATTTTGGCATACAGCTCATGAAAACCCAAAATTCCTGTCTCAAAGAATTAGCATATTTCATCCGACCAATAAAAGAAGTGTTTTTAATAAATAAATAAAAAAGTCAAACTTCAAATAATTATGTTCAGTTATGCACACAATAGTCAATACTTGGTCGGGAATCCTTTTGCAGAAATGACTGCTTCAATGCGGCGTGGCATGGAGGCAATCAGCCTGTGGCACTGCTGAGGTGTTATGGAGGCCCAGGATGCTTCGATAGCGGCCTTAAGCTCATCCAGAGTGTTGGGTCTTGCGTCTCTCAACTTTCTCTTCACAATATCCCACAGATTCTCAATGGGGTTCAGGTCAGGAGAGTTGGCAGGCCAATTGAGCACAGTAATACCATGGTCAGTAAATCATTTACCAGTGGTTTTGGCACTGTGAGCAGGTGCCAGGTCGTGCTGAAAAATGAAATCTTCATCTCCATAAAGCTTTTCAGCAGATGGAAGCATGAAGTGCTCCAAAATCTCCTGATAGCTAGCTGCATGGACCCTGCCCTTGATAAAACACAGTGGACCAACACCAGCGGCTGACATGGCACCCCAGACCATCACTGACTGTGGGTACTTGACACTGGACTTCAGGCATTTTGGCATTTCCTTCTCCCCAGTCTTCCTCCAGACTCTGGCACCTTGATTTCCGAATGACATGCAAAACTGAGCAACAGTCCAGTGCTGCTTCTCTGTAGCCCAGGTCAGGCGCTTCTGCCGCTGTTTCTGGATCAAAAGTGGCTTGACCTGGGGAATGCGGCACCTGTAGCCCATTTCCTGCACACGCCTGTGCACAATGGCTCAGGATGTTTCTACTCCAGACTCAGTCCACCGCTTCCGCAGGTCCCCCAAGGTCTGGAATCGGTCCTTCTCCACAATCTTCCTCAGGGTCCGGTCACCTCTTCTCGTTGTGCAGCGTTTTTTGCCACACTTTTTCCTTCCCACAGACGTCCCACTGAGGTGCCTTGATACAGCACTCTGGGAACAGCCTATTTGTTCAGAAATGTCTTTCTGTGTCTTACCCTCTTGCTTGAGGGTGTCAATGATGGCCTTCTGGACAGCAGTCAGGTCGGCAGTCTTACCCATGATTGCGGTTTTGAGTAATGAAACAGGCTGGGAGTTTTTAAAAGCCTCAGGAATCTTTTCCAGGTGTTTATAATTAATTAGTTGATTCAGATGATTAGGTTAATAGCTTGTTTAGAGACCCTTTTCATGATATGCTAATTTTTTGAGACAGGAATTTTGGGTTTTCATGAGCTGTATGCCAAAATCATCAGTATTAAAACAATAAAAGACCTGAAATATTTCAGTTGGTGTGCAATGAATCTAAAATATATGAAAGCTTAATCTTTATCATTACATTATGGAAAATAATTAACTTTATCACAATATGCTAATTTTTTGAGAAGGACCTGTATATCCCCAATGCCATATTTCGTAGATCAGGTGGTCTAGAATTTCTGTTGAAATGTAATTTCGGCCCTTCTAAATTACCCGTTTCTCTCTCCAAATTTCACCAACAGGCTTTACTTGCTTGGAAATTGTGTTATGTGCACAACTTTTCTCCCCATAAGGAAATTCTGTGGAATAATTTGAACATTTTAATCCGAAACAAATCATTTTTTATTGATAAGTGGTATGATAGAGGTATTGTTTTTGTTTTGGATTTATTTAAAAATGATGGCAGTATACTGGAATATGAAGAATTTATGACTTTGTATAATTTTCCTCTCCCTGCTAGAACTTTCAACTCTGTCATCAAAGCTTTGTCTCCGAGTTATGTGCATTTATTTAAAACACACCTTTTCTTTAATGAGAGAAAAACAATTATGCCCAAGCTTTTATTGGATGGAGTTAGTTTTATTGATAAAAAATGTAATGGTAAACTTATAAAACTATTGTTACATTACAAAGTTTACACATCCCCTCGATGTAAATTTTTCTGGAATAATTTGTTTGACAGTATTCAATGGAAAAGGGCGTGGTTACTCCCAGAGAAATATTGTATGTCTAATAAAATTAGAGAGGTTCACTTTAAGATTCTTCATAATGTTTACCCAACCAACTCACAAATTGCCTCTTTTGTTGATATCTCTGACCTGTGTGTATTTTGTAAGGTTGAGAAAGAAACTTTGCTTCATTTATTCTACCACTGCAATGTGATTAAACCTCTTTGGGAGCGCTTGGGTTGTTATCTTTCTTATTTTATCAAATGTGATTTAAACTTTTCATTGAAAGATATATTTTTTTATTTTTCTGGGAGTGACTATGCCATTGATAATGTTGTTAATTTCTTTGTGTTGCATTGTAAATTTTTTATTCACAAAAACAAATTTCTCAAGACTTTGCCTAGATTTGATGTATTTGTTGCTGAGATTTCCATTATAGTTAAATCTCTTAAACTCATTGATAACAGCAAGAACAATACGTTTCTTAAGAACTATGTACGTTTTTTTCTTACTTGTTGATGAACCTCTTTTTTTGTTTGTTTTATTTGTTTCTTTCTTAATAAATTTTTTTTTTGTTTTTTTTTTTGTTGTTAATGTAATGCAGTGCTTTGTATCGTCTTTGTAAAAGGAATTTAAATATTAAAAAAAAAAAAAAAAAAAAAAAAAATCTGATATTCATGTATACTTCGTTACTTCGTATTTTTTCCGCACCCATGTTAACAGGTTCGAGCTTTCACACTGCACGCGCATGCGGTCCGTCAATGCGCTCCTGGTGCTGTGCGTATACAGCAGTGCAGAGATCGTTCCGAGTGTATTTTTGCTGTGCTGCACGTGGTGAATTAAAGTGACAGCTCATGGTTCGTGGTCAACACACAAATTGACATGAAAATATAATAATCTCACCATAAATGCATTTAATTAAATAAAATGTAATAATCTAAATGTATTTTTGGACTTGCAGACTTGGAGGAGTTCCGTTTTCGCACGCACGTGCACACACGCACGACTTGTTTTAATAGGCTACATTTATGTTGTTAATAAATAACAAGTTTTGTTTTTCACTGTAGAAATGTCAAAAGGTCATGATTTGCCAATGCAAGAGAGTACCGGCACCTTTCTTTTCCCACTTCAAGCACTGCATATTACCGCGTGTGTATTCACGTAACTCCGCCCCGTCCAGTCTGCGACATTGAAGCTACATGAGCCCCTTTCACTCAGCGCGTTGATCCCGGGAAATTGCCAGAACAAACACCTTCTGTGAACGCAAACACGACCCGGGATTGATGCCAGGTTGGGGACATAGTATCATTGCCGTGTTCAGTCCCGGAATGCACGCTGTGTGAACAAAAGCCGTAATCAATGCCGTGTCGTAAATATGGCGCTAAGCCGGGATCGTTCGCCAGCGTGAAACGGTTCTTAATGCGCTAGTTTATGATCAGAGATCAGAGAAAAAAAATGCACAAGCGTGGTTTCTCGAGAGAAATCGCAGCTCATAAGCAAACTATAGACGCCGCTGGGACATGTCACGTGTCTTTGCGGGTTGTGTGTGTCTGTGTGAACGCACTCTGTTGATTCCGGAAAATCACTGGCAGTGTGAATGAACCAAAGTCAAAGGAACCCGGGTCAAATCCCGGGCCACTTTATCTGTGTATTTTCCGGAATCTCTGTGTGAAAGGGAACTCAAACACTGAGTCAACTCAGCAACAGGAGCCGCTTGTACCAAAGAAACACGCGAAAACAGAGAGAGACTGACAAACGCCCAGCAACACGAGCCTCCACTCCACAAAGCAGGTTTCCATAACACAAGCATTTACAAATGCTACACAATGTGAAAAGGATTAGTTTTTTTAGTTTTATACAAGTTATATTTTACTTTTAAGATGGCAATATTTACAATAAATTATTTTGTTTACAAAAAGAACTATTTTCTACATTTTTAGGAAACTTTGTTTTTACATTAAAACTTAATTACTTTTTATAAGACGTTTTTATTTCAAGCATTGTATGCTTTGTTTGATTCAATTGTTTGAAATATTTAATAAGTAAGCATTAAAAGCTATCTGTGGGTTTCCTTATTTTAGAATCACAAAGATAGGATTATGCATTCTTTCATTAAAAAAAAATAACCATGAATATTTACAGTATAAGCCTTGCCAGTGACACGTGAGAAATAATTTATTTTAAATAATCGTTCAATAATCGTAATCGAGGTAACTTGTTCGATTAATCGCGATTATGATTTTAGCCAAGATCGTCCAGCCCTACTTGTATGTGTAACACTGCATTTCTGAGCATTTCCACTGTTTTCCATGTTCCTGGTTTTTCTTATCTGCCTGTGTCCTGGTTTTCCCATTCCTGTCTCACCCTCTGGATTTGTTTGTCATTGTTTGTACTGATTACCCTGTGCTTTTGACCACTGCCTGTTATACGGTTTATGATCTTGGATTTTCCGATTAAACACTGCATTTGGATTCTCAACCTTCGTGTCTCAGAGCAGTTTGTTACACCCCTAAAGGTGCCTTGGCCACCCCATGTGTTAAAGTCTAGTTCCGCCATTCTTAATGGGCTCAGAGAAGGCAAGAGAGATGCGGACTTTAACTTTATCTGCTGTTGTCGCTGTTGGACAGTGCCACTTTAAAAAAACGAGGGATTTAGACACTTTTTTTTATGTCACACTTTTCATTTTTATAATATGGATTATTTTCTCATTAAACTTTTTTATGAGGCACTGCCTCCCTTGCCTCCGAGGAAATGCCCCTGACTTGTATGTACATAAACTTTTTTTTTTATCTGTACTTCTCAGAATTGTATGCAATATTGTATATGTATAGTGTATATGCAAAGCTGTATACACGGTTTGATGCTGCCTTATATTTTGGTTAAAACAATGTACCTTAGAAGGCAGCATAATGATGTTGTAACAGCCTTTTGGAACCGTATTTCACCTTGAATGTGCCTATGATGCTTAAAATCCTGTCAAATTAGCTTTTGAAAAAGGTTTTGAAATTTAAACGATTTGAGCAGATCCATACCATCACTAAGATTACTTTAAAATATATTTCTCTGTCACTTTCTTACCCATTTTATTGTCTGTCTTTCAGCTGGTAAAGATGACTTTGTACATGGGACATCTCCTACAGGCGATTTCCCTCATGGCTCGTCTCTGGACCTGTCGCCCTCAGACAGCTCTGGAGGGACTTATATGTGGGATGAAGAGGGGATGGAGGCACTGGCAGACTCTGGACACCCCTGTGGAAGCTTTGGCTCTGATCTCAACAGCATGGTGAGTCCAAAGCTTTATGAAATGAGTGACCTAAGCAACTTACGAGAGAGAAGTAACATCATTTTTATAAACATTTTCATAATTAGTGGATTATTGAGTTTCATTATTTTATCTATTTTTTGTTTTTGTTTTGTAGTGGTTCTTTAACTTGCTTGTACAACTAGCCTTTGTGGTCTTTGGCCCTGTGGTGGAGAATCGCTCCTCTTGGCAACTCTCTACAATCTTCTTTCCAAGCTCCTAAAATACACTGCCAAACTTGTCTGAATCAGTGTGCTTTAGGCCGCGTGTCCACCAAAGCGTTTTTAGCCAGCTGAAAAAGCTAGATGATCTGCTGAAAACGCCTAGCTGTGGGCGCTTGAGAGCGTTTTGGCAGCCCTGCGTTTTTTCAGTTGAGACGCTTCGTTGCTATGATACAGAATATCCGCAGCACAGTTTACTTGTAACTGATTTCGCAGATAAATTTCATACTAGAATTTATTTTTCATCCATTTTGTTCGGTTAGCTCTGCTGGTTGACGTCGTTGTACATAAAGTATGTTGTGAAAGTTGGTCGGTGTGGTTTTTGTCCCGCCCCTCCTACACTGGTTGATTGGACTGCTGTGTAAAAAAGTAACCGTGATGAACGGTGTGTTTTACCCAAAGTTGAACATTTTTCAACTCTGGGCGACCAGTAAAAAACGCCGAACGCTCAGCGCTTGAGCGTTAAATACACACTCAGCGCCTCGTTACGCTCATGGCGTTTAAAAAACGCGGCACTCTCATTGAAAACAATTGGAATTATACGCCAGATGCGTGAAGAAACGATTTGGTGGACACACGGCCATATGGTAGACTTTTAAAATCACAGTTGATGAACAGAGTTGATTTTTTGTGTCTTTAAAGGGGACATAATGCGCACAGTTTCTGCCAATCTCATGTCAATCTTTAGTACCTATAGAGTAGTATTGCATCTTTCATATCTCAGAAGAGTCTTTCGTTTTATCAAATTTATAAAAGACAGATAGAGCTGTACCGCTTCTTTCCGAAAACATTCAAACTCCTGGAGGCATGCCATGAAGTTCTGCCGATGAATTCCGTAACCCGAACAAAGCACGTTGATGGGCATTGCTCTTGCTCTCGCTCTGGTTGATGTGGTTGTGCGCTCTTCCGGGGAGAAGTGCCTATTCATACCTTACACGTGACGTCACAAGTACTGGCTGGCGGGCAAGAACGTGTTCTATAGCAACGAAACCCAGTAAACTAATCTAGGATCTTGCCAGGACGTCGCCAGTTTTAATATACAAAAGTTGGTGTTTTGAGGTGTAACGACATGCCAGATAGTTGTTGTGCGATTGGATGCACTATTATTCAGCATAATCGTGTTAAGAACGTGCATTCCCTGAAAGTGAAAGTAAAAACGGACTGAGCTTTCAGCGTCTGTCGCTGCATTAACGCCGCGTTCTCTGAGACGACGGTGGATATAATGGTATTGCGACAACTATCTTAATTTACTGGCTTAATATTTCTCTTGGGGACCTACATTAACTTTTTAAAGAAGTTTTTGAAGCTGCTTTTGATTTTCACAGATGGCAGAGTTGTGCTGTTCGTGAACTAAAGACTGTTTTTAGGCCTATATCATTTTAATGATATTATTCATATTTAGTAATTGTATTGTTTTTAGTGTCATTCGTGTCATTAAACGTTTTGTTAATGTGCTATGGAAACAAAATAGCCTCACTATATAATTGATTGTAGTATTGGCCATTTTGTGAGCGTTTGTTTCCCGCCAGATATCCATGGCAGTCACGTGACTCCAAAGTATGAATATAAGGAATTCCGCCCTTTATGATGTCATGCAGAGCCATACTTGAAAAAAAAACTTTCCGAAACTTATATGAACCCTGAAAGAGTGTATTTGACACAGAAATTTAACCTTTCATTGAAGTAAAATAATTGAAAGTGGGGGTAAATCAAATTATGAAATAAATGCTTTTCTCCAAAAGACACTGGCCATAATTATTGGCTCCCTGTTATTAAATACTTTTTGCCAAGACAACAGCTCTGAGTTTTTTTCTATAATGCCTGATGAGCTTGGAGAACAACTGACAAGAGATCAGAGACCATTCCTCCATACAGAATCTCTCCAGATCCTTCAGATTCACAAGTTCATGTTGGTGCTGCTTCTCTTCAGTTCTCCCCACTCATTTTCTATAGGGTTCAGTTTAGGGGACTGGGACGGTCATGGCAGAAGCTTAATTTTGTGCTCAGTTACCCATTTTGTATTGATTTTGATGTTTGTTTTGGACCGTTGTCCTGATGGAAGATCCAACCATGGCCCATTATAAGATTTCTAGCAGACCCAGTCAGGTTTTGATTTTTTATCTGTTGGTATTTGCTAGAATCCATAATACCATGTATCTGAACAAGATGTCCAGGACCTCCAGCAAAAAAAATAGGCCCACAACATATAAGATCCAGCAGTATATTTAACTGTAGGCCTAGGGTACTTTTTATCCCTGTTTGCACCAAACACATCTGGTGGGTTCGCTGCCAAAAAGCCCTTTTTTTGTTTCATCTGACTATAGAATCCAGTCCCTTTTGAAGTTCCAGTCATGTCTGACAACTGAATATGCTGGAGTTTGTTTTTGGTGGAATGAGGAGGATTTTTCTTGAAACCCTCCCAAACAACATGTGGTGATGTAGGGTTGTTTGATATATATTTGTAGGCTTTCTGACCCCCAAGACTTAAGTAATCTCTGCAATTCTCCATCTGTGATCCTTGGAGAGTCTTTGGCCACTCAAACTCTCCTCCTCACCGTGCATTAAGACAATATAGACACGTCCTATTCCTGGCAGATTCGTAACATCTTTAGTTAATTGTTACTTTTTAATTATTGCCCTGATGGTCAAAATGGGGATTTTCAATATTTTAGCCATTTTCTTTCAGCCACTTTCTATTTTGTAATGCTCAACAATCCTTTGATGCACATCAGAACTATATTCTTTGGTTTTACTCATTTGATGGATGATTACTTTACCAGCGCCCCTATTTTTGAGAATTTTCTGAAAATGACATACCCAAATACAAATATCTTTAGCTGCTCAACCATACGGTCCACATTCATAACTCTGATATTTTTTTAAACTAGACACTTGAAACTTTGTTACCGAGTCATAATAACTCAAAGTAGCATAGGAACAGAGTAAAACAAGGTAAAATTTACATGAAAGTGACTCCCGATTTCTTTGAATGAACTTCATTAAGGGAAAAATTGATCAGACTTTTATGTTAAAGGCCTGAAAACACCATAATAAGATAAAACCGAATATCTGACCATGTTTTGATTCAAATTTGAAGATGATTCTCCCAAAAATGGAGTTTCTGTAAGCTTTTATTCAGGGAAAGTCTAGGCGTCCTTTCCAAAAGGCCATTTGGAGTCTCCAAAGTAAACACTACATACTACATACATGTATATCAATTCAGAACTGTTCTGTCCATCAAACCACATGAGAAAAAACGATTTCAGCACAACATTGTAACAAAATACTCTTTATTTTGAACAATTCTAATAAGGGAAATGAAGGGAATTTGGCCTTTGTATTTCCTCATATTTAAACTCCTGCGAAACAAGAAGTCAAAGCTAGACAATTTCATGTTCCTAGTCACTCTGGTGTGCTAAAAAAAGGTAAATATTAATGGGAATATACTTCAGAGATATTTTACTCGTAAACTATTCTAGGGGTTCAAGGGGTGCCAATAATTGTGGCCAACGTGCTTTGTAGAAAAACATTTATTTCATAATGTGATTTCCCCCCCACTTTCAATTATTTTACTTCAATGAAAGGTTAGATTTTTGCAAATTATTTGAATGAAAGATCAAAAGGTTAAACTATGCAGATTTATTTTTTTACTGGCATTTTTGATCATATTTAACAGGGGTGCCATTAATTCTGACCACCTCTGTACATAAGTCAGTATGCATGGAAAAGCATAGACATCCCCTTTAAAGTGATGTTTTCTTGTGCTCAAAGCCCAGAGACTGACAGGATAAGGCTGTCAGCTTGAGTTATTGAAGGTGTGTCTCTGATTACACATCATAATTCAGAGAACTCCAAATTGGCTCCTGCTGATAGTCATTTGTCTTTCTTCTGGAAGCAGATGATCAGATTGTCAGCTTAATGGCAGTTAGTAAATGCTGAGGTGAAATCAAAGTCAAATGAGAGGATGACTTGGCATTTATGCTCAAAACGCTAGCCTTTTTTCTCCTTTGCATCTATAATATATTGTTAAATGCCTCTCCCTATTATATTTATCTTTCTGTTTAAGCCAGATTACAAATCTTTCAATTAGTATCAGTGCGTCTCTGTTTAGTTATTATTTAGCAAAATATTTATTTTTGTAAATATGGCACATATTAGATAAACAACAGCTGCATTTTCCTATCATTGCTTTTAATGATTCAGTGTATTTTCCAACTTGGCATGCCAATTTTGCAAATGGAACTTGAGGTAAGTAGTTAAGCGCCATGTTGCGTTGATCAATACGCCATTTCCTGTTGCACTTCTCAATGAAGACACATTAAATCCCACTCGGAGATGCAAAAACACGCCTACAAATCTTAGACTGTGAGAAACTATATTCTCTGGTCTGATGAACCTCAATTCCGTTTCTGAAGGAAATCAGCTGAATTAGTGCTATGCAGCCTCTTTAGTAGCCTACCCTCAAGGGCCACATGGGGGCAGCAGAAACTCACAAACATTCAAAGCGTCAACCATTTCAATAGGCTTATCATCTTACAGAACATCCTACATGTAGTTCATTTCACATGTTGTTTCAAACCCATATGGCATTCTTTTTTTCTATGAAACACAAAATGAGCTGTTTTGCAGATGATCTTTTAGCTACATGAAGTGAAAATGAATGGGAACTTGAGCTCTCAAGCTTCAAAAGTGAAAAAAACAAAACAATAATGTATCATAAAAGTATAATATAAAATATGACTCATGCACTAATTTTAAGTCTTATGTATTCATACAATATCTTTTTGTTTAAATGTACAATAGGTGATCTCTCTACTTCTTCTAATTTATTGATAACAATAATTCTTCCAGCTAGCAATATAGTTTTTCAGTAATGTTTAGCAGAATGGTTGAAGCTACACATAGACCCAGTGGCGCAGAAATAGTGATGTAATCAGATTGTGTTCATATAGTATTTTACAATGGCTTCGAACACTGCTCCGCCAATCATAATCGTGCTTGTATCTCTGGGTTTTATAAATAACCTGATATATTGTAAACACAACTTTGTTTCCAGACATTCCAGATCGAGTATTTTCATCCTTTCCAGTCTAGTAGTCTTTTCATAGGTGCTCTGTTGCTTTTTCAGCTTGGGGCTTTGCTTCCTTTAAATACTATCCTTCAACTTATTCGACACTTGCTCAAAAATGATTATTTAATCACAAACTGATCATTTTAATCACACACACAAAAACATTGTGGTTTCCAGCTGAAATGAACACTAGTGGCAGTGAAACACCTTTTCACACAATTGATGATTACAGGCACAGATTATCAATAAGCAAATATTTGTTTTTACGCAGTTCCTTGCACAGTACTGTTATAACCTCTAAATACTTTTAACATAATGTTTAATTTGTAAATTTATACATTTTGTCATGACTTGTTCTGACATAGAAAAACTTTGCTCAGGAGAAACAAGAGTCACGATAAAAGAGAATTAAAGGAGTCATAATGTAGTATTAACTTTGATACCCACACTCTATTATAGTCATTTCATGCCCTTCTAAAAAAGAAAAATTGGAAACAAATAAACACAGAGCTCGTTTGACCCTTATTTCTGAATGCATTATTGTCTCGCGAGATCTGATGCGAGGTTTTGGCTGTCGTGGATGGTCATTTTAATAATGCAAATGAGGGGCGCGTTGATTGGTGGCAGGAAGGAGGGGGCTTGACACCGCAGGTAACTTCAGCATATCATTCCAAAAAGAGATCATGGAGCAAGTTGTTAATGAACCCAACCTGGCCGCGACCTACGGGATTCAACCGTATATGTTTGAGCCAGACTCTGAACCAGAGCTGGAAACGGAAGAGGAACAACAGTCAATTGAAGGACGTCTACATCAACATGTCTCTGAATGGTAAAGACAATTTTTTTGACTGAGACATACATTAACATCAGTAACGAGCTAAAACGTTTTTTTGCTATTTTCTCCCACATAAGTTTAGCTTTAATTTAATGTAGATTACATTAACGGAGATGTAGTCTACTTTATTTTCAGCTTACAGTGGTTATAGAGATTAACGTTTGCTATAATGTGTTGTTTTTGCCTTTTTTGACGTTGTGGTTTTTTAGATATTTAATAATTTTCTAATAATGTTTTGTGGTATATTGTTTTCAGAATTACATTTAGCAAACGGTTTTAGGCACTGAGCATGGACTCCTGTACCGTAACTAACGTTACTGTAGTGTAAAACAAAGTGGAAAGATGTGGCTAGCATTCGTAGAGTCCATTCCCCGTGTTTACATCACATACATTAACCGCATTAGTAGTTAGCTGCTGTTTGTTACACAAAATATAGTAATGAAAACACAGTCTTACCGTTTCAAATTCAGGCAAGTCTCTGATTGTTGGAATGGCACCTTTTTCCAAACGTAGCTTCGATGCCAACTTCGCCTGATATTGCCCCAAATTTCTAAAAGATTCTTTTGTGAAATGTTTAGCGCAGACACCTAACGTTGAGCAAGTTGAGATGGTTGTTGGAACGGCGTCATTAAAAATAAATTTCATCCACTTGTCCCTTGTAGTTTGGTCAGTTTTGGGTAAAGAAAAAACATTAGAATGTGGATTATGACAGTCAACCACAGAGCAACTCACGTGTGCACTACGTTTCTGCATCTTTCTTGACTGAATATGATGGGGAGAGGGGCAGGGCGGGCCTCCTCTGCGGTGTCCATATATGGTATATCCGGCCCCGTCTTGACGTCAAGTCGGGGGAGAAATTGAAATCTCGTATTTGAGTGCGCGTGCACGTTGGCTAGTTTAAGAACCCTGGGGTAAACAAACGCTTCACTTTTGAATATCGGCATCCCGGCCAATTTATAATCGTTAGTCAATCATAACATACATTGATTCTCATGGAAAAGTGAAAATTGCACATTATGACTCCTTTAAGGTTTGTAGTAGCAAGCTAAAATGGCATGGTTGCTTCAGCAAAAGTGTTTCATATCTGAATTGCCACAATATGTGCAACCACATATAATAAAACTTGCTGTAGAACAAGTATCGAGACTTGCTACTGCCAATACATTCACAGACGTGCTGCTGTGAGAATGTGATAACCCCCATAGCAGATCTATACAGGTGGAGCTGGGGAAGGTGGAGGGTTACTGAGAGCGCAATGCAGACTGCTAACAGCAAACACAACTATTATTTGATTGTTGAGCCGCAGCTCATTGGCCACTGATGCAACAAAAACCTATCAGCTGCGTTACGTAAATGACAATGTGATTGCTACTAAATTGAGTTAAGTACCTGTCAGCCTGCGCCATCTAGAGTTTTTTGCCAGAACTTGGTATGGATTTGCATTAGCTCCAAAGAGACTCCAAGGACTTAATCGCAGTGAAGTTGTGATGTTGCACTTTTTTTGGCCAGTTAGCATCACTCTGGTTGTCTCGAAAAAAAACCAATACGATTTTTTCCATTGGCTTTTGGATTATTTCAGAAAATAAGCTGTAACCAACAAAACTTAATGATTCTTACACGTTTTGTTCATCATGATAATCTTCACGAATGAACACAACTTTCATGCATTTTCAAGCTTGCATACTTTCAGCAGCAGTAAAAAGCTAAAATTAGGCTATTAACGAAACTACGGTTGAATGAATTTTACGTCACCACCATTAAGCTAACGAAATCTCTTTCACTCTTTATTTAAAAACTTTTCCCTGAAAGTTTGAGTTAGAATAGTTTGCTAGAGTGTGATTATAAACACAAGACAGTGAAAACGGATTAGTGAGTAGATACTTCTGACTATTTTTCCTGTTTGGCTTGATGAGATTTACTATCCCTGAAAACCTCTGTAGTCCCATTTAGGCACTTGATAGCAACGGCCTTTTCAAAATAAGTACAAACTTTTAAAATAAATAACAAGGGGGTATTACTGATGTATTCTATTTCACAGAATAAAACGTGAAAATATCTTGAACTTGTTTTAACTACAGACCTTATTTCAGAAAAAAACATTCTAAAAACCCATTGACTTCAAGAAAATATTTGACTCCCTGGTACTGTTACTATTTCAGCAAAATGAGTTTGTAAATGTGAAACACACACACACACACACACACACACACACACACACACACACACACACACACACACACACACACACACACACACACACACACACACACACACACACACACACACACACACACACACACACACACACAGTGACTTGTTTAGAACTTGTCAACCAAAGAGCAGAAGTGACTCAGGAATCAACCAAGTGAGAAAACTCTGAGCGATGGTTTTCTGCTCCCGCTCCTCACAGAACGTCTGTAACGCTCAGATATCAGTGCTCCTTTTCTGATTGGCCGAGTCAGAAAGGATGATTTCCTCCCCACTGCTTATGTTTATTTCCTCAGACAGTTCAGCTGACCTAGTGTGCTGTGTGTCTACACCTGCTGTATTGACTTGTATTGGGTTATGCCGAACGTAGGATATGAAAGTCATGAAACTGTGTTTCAAAGTGTCTGAGACACCGTGGAGCAAAACAGGCTAAAATTATAGGAGGCCATATGGTAGTGTAATCATAAAAGTTTGACAAAATAAATTTATATAGGATGTATTTTAAATTTAGAGTCTTTCACTTCTGGGAAAATTAACCAGCAGCATTACGATCAAACTGATTTTCATATGACATGCCTGACAATGATTTGTTTTTTATCAAAACATTGTCGTTTTAATTAAGAAACAATAAAAAAGGGGGATTAGGCAAAATGACTGACTGGTCAGATGAGACAGTGCTCCACTAGGGGGCAGCTTGTTTCCCAAATGATGTATTGCTACAAGATTGTTGTTTGGAAGAGAGATGCTGTGACGTTATTATACATACATTTTTTATCTCTCTTTCACTCTTTTATACTCTGTTCTGATCTCCCTCGCTTTCACCCTAGTTATATGGGCTTTCATTGTCACTTTCTCAACATTGCCTAGTCATTTGGGCTGTTTAGAAGCTTGATGCATCTCCCTAGTTCACCAGGACCATCTGTTGTTGTTGCCTGCCAAGCGTGACTTGAGGGCCCTCACTATGGCACTGAATCCATTAAGATAACACATGTTTTTTCTTTTTCCTGAAGGCAAAACCTAAACTATAACCATCCCCTGAAGAATCTGCAAGATCGCTAAAGTATTGGATATTTAATTTTAAACACCACAAAGGTTGTAACTAAGGGTGTATTCACACCAGGAAAGTCCGATAGTTCACTTGCTTTGGTCCGGACCAAATACAATTTTTTTTTTTTTTTTTTTTTTGGTACGGTTCGCTTTCACACTGCTCTTTATGCAAGTGAACCAAAATTTGTAAACAAAACCACACGTGTGCTAAGTTCGTCCATTTATTGGACAAGGATTCTCAAGTAGGGTAATCAGGAAGTGCAAAAAAGGCTCAACATGGAGATATTTCGTACTGCAATATTTGTTCTTTTACTAATTTTGTTTTATTCTGTACAAACGCAATATGAAGAAACTAATGAGTATCATATGATACAATGTCATCTTTATGATGTTGTAATTCGGATTTTGAGAAGACGACGATGTGCTGCAAGACGGTTCCGGCAGAGAGAACATGCTCTCATGTGCGCCTACCATGGCATGCTGACAGTGGCACTGCGCACGACTCATTTTATCAAATGTAGTAGGCTACAACAGATCACTTTCCCATAACGCAACTCCGACTACGGAAGCCTGTTAACTCAGAGGTGCAGTGCTTTCTTGCAATTCATGTTCACACCGTAAACGAACCGTACCAGAGTTCGTTTGGAACCGTACCGAGACCACCTCTTCAGCTGGGTCTCGGTTCGGTTGTTTGGTCCGCACCCGAGTTCGATTGCTGTATTCACACCTGCCCAAAAGGTCCGCACCAAGGGGGTAAACGAACTAGAGTTCGATTCAATCGAACCAAACAAGGCAGGTGTGAATACACCCTAAGTAACTTTTTCCCACTGTAAAAAAAGTTTTAGGGCACAATGGGGCTGAATGTGCTTTTCACTACTTTCTAAGTGTATGATTGCACAAAAAAAGATACAAATACTTTAGCTAATGTAATAGCCTATCTTTTGCTTAATAACCAAGTTGTCTCTCTAATACACCTTCAAAACAATCATTTCAGCAAAGGTTGTACCATATGCTGTTTATTTTGGTAAATAAAAAACTATTTAAATAAATAGTATCCCATAATTAAATATGTCTTTTCAGTAACAATAAATTATATTTTATATTAAATTATATTTTAAAATATGGTTTTATATAGAGGTCGATTGACCGGTTTTGCCGATTAATTGGCACCGATAGCGATTGCTGGAACAAAATATTTTGCTATTTTGATTAGAGAATCAAGTGTACTAGAATTTAAGCAAATAAAGTGTGAGAGTATACAGTACATACAATATACACATTTGTCTAATTTCAATGCTATGGCCTTTGTGTGATAAAGATGGCCACCTTTAAGCATGACTGTTCAGATTTATGTGAAATGGTAACACTTTACAATAAGATTCCACTTGCAACATTAACTAAGGTTAATAAAAATATTGTTCATTGTTCATTTCAACATTTACTAATAGATTTTTACATTTTAAGTTGTATCTCTTAACATTAGTTAATGCACTAGGAACTAACATAAATAATGATCAAGGTATAATCAATATAATAATATTTTTTATATTTAATTCTTGTAATAAAGTTCAGCACTATTTTTGTGTTATGTTTGTTTTCATTCAGTATCCATTTAAAAAAAAATATTGGTTGATTAATCGATTATCGGCCAACGTGGGCCATTATACTTATCTGTAAAATCCACTATCGGTCGACCTCCAGTTTCATTATAAATGTGGTTATTATCTCCAAGGTAGACACCCAACTTAATCAATGATATTAACCATTTAAATCTAACCCCAACAATAGGATCGCTATTTACCCCAAATACCATAATTTTACATATTCTTAATTTATTGAAAAACTTTCGATTTAATTACCTTGAAACTGAAACTCAAACTAGACCTTTGTCTTAAAATATATTGGGTATTTTTAACGATTCACATTTGAATTGACATTGTGTTGCTGCCCACAATCACATCAAGGATCAGACACATTGTCAGGTCTAGAACAATTCTGCAGAGTTTAGAAGGAAATAAAATCAAATGTGACATTTACCTTGGTTCACCTTTAGCCCTGTTGTACCCTACCCCTAAAAAAGGAAAAGAGAAACCTACCTGATGCATTAAAATAATTACAGTTACAGTCGGCAGAAATGTGTACACAAGTCTGTTTACAAACATAGTCATCCTTTAATTAATCTACTTTATCCATGACTTGCAGTATTTCTTAGTACTGGACTTTGTTCCATAGTGAGATGTTTTTGGCTTGTTCATTAGCTATAAATGAGGTCTGCTTTTAAGTTGCTTTGTTTGAGTTTCTTTGACTCATTAAAGGATTAGTTTACCCAAAAATGAAAATTCTGTCATAATTACTCACCTTCATGTTGTTCCAAATCCACAAATGAAGATATTTTTTATGAAATCTGAGAGCTTTCTGCCCCTCCATAGACTGCAACATTATTACCACTTTCAAGGTCCAGAAAGGTAAAGACATCATTAAAATAGTACATGTGACTACAGTTTTTCAAGTTATGAATCAATGAGAATACTTTTTGAAGACTCAGTATTATTTTTCTTTATTAATGTTCATCATAATTTGTATAATGTATTTTGTGAAGTCAGAGTATGTACATGTATATGTGTGCTGAGGAGAGATATGGGATGAGCTATATTTGGCATAGAAGTATGTGTGCACTGCAACATATGTTTTCCACTGATGCATATGTACCACAAATGTATACATTGAAGGACAGTTTTCTTTATATGGAAAGTGGATTGCACCATGTGTAAGAATGAGGTAGGCTATACGTTCCATTTTAAACATAACATATGTTTTTCTACCTTACCAGGAAGTTGTACTGTAAGTCTCTCAGTGGTGTATATAAGGTCAATCCTTATAGTGTAGCACTCGAGAGAGAGAAACATATACAGCTGGCATGAGAGGGGGTGAGAGGAAAGAGAGGGGAACATAGAGATCTAGAATGAAGACCACCTCTCCTGTAACCTTCCTCTTCTATGGCTATTTCTCTCATATGTCTGACACATAAAAATACTAAATAAGAGATCTCTTGGCAACATAACTGTTGCTTCCATGATTCAACAATAATGGGGAAAAACGGAACAAAAATAACAACTTTATTCAACCATTTCTTCTCTTCCATGTCAGTCTGTGAAGCTGTTCACATTGTAAACACAGTGCAGTGCTTCCGGGTTCTACGTCAGAACGCCAGCTCAGAATTGTCCGGTTGCTGCATCAGCACCACACGCATGTGTCATGGTGCTCACGTGAGCAGCGACTGACAGAGAAGAGAAGAAATTGTTGAATAAGTTAATTTTGTTTTTTTGTGCACAAAAAATATTCTCTTCACTTCATAACATTAAGGTTGAACCACTGTAGTCACATGGACTATTTTAACAATGTCTTTACTATCTTTCTGGGCTTTGAAAGTGGTGATAACGTTGCGGTCTACGTGGAGTCAGAAAGCTCTCAGATTTCATCAAAAATATCTTCATTTGTGTTCCAAAGATGAACAAAGGTCTTAGGGACCTTACATGAGGGTGAGCAATTAATGAAATAATTTTGATTAAATCATTCCCAGCCTCTAGGCATTAGAGACCTGACGGAGCTGAGCAAATGGCACTGTGCACAGTACAGTAGTTTCACAAGATCCGATAAGCAGCCATTTAACTTAGACTAAATAGGTCTCCTTATAAATTCAGCCAATAGAGTTGAAATGCCATACTTAATGAAGAAAACGCAGAGAGAATGGTTTTATTTTTTTGTTAATGGAATATTTAACCCAAAGTAGAAATTCTGCCATAAAAAATATGATTTAACTGTAAATAGTTTTCACTTTAGATTAGGTCACAGACAATGGTAAATTACTAGGGATGCTCCGATCAGGATTTTTGCAGCCTATACCGATAGCCGATTTCTTGTCATGGTGATCGGCCGATACCGATCCCGATACCGATGCTTAATATACTTAATATAAGACAGAGATAAATGCAAACAAAATGGAGCCTTCTGATGCAGCACACAAGGTTAAATTAAACATTGTCCAATAGTAAACTTTGGAGGACAACATAAACATTTAATCACCTAAAATAGAGAAGTCTTATGTAACTTAAACCTTGTCCAATACAAGTCTGAGCAGGACAAAAAATGAATGAATAAATAATTTAAACTCCTAAAAGAACAAATTGGAGTAGTTTGATGCTACTCATTAGAAGGGGTGGGCATTTCAAGCAAAAATAATATTCGAAGATCGCTGGGTATTATTCCCCCATATGCACGCACACATGCATATATAGGCCACACATGACAAAAGCGGAGTGATCTGACGTTTAAAGGTGCAAAACGCAAGTCTCTGAGTTTTTGAAGAACTACGCCCCCTCTGGCGACAAGCGAAACTGCAACCAGAGTTGTGCACGCTCATGGACCACACGCACACGCACGCATGCACGAGCACGAGCTGTTCATAACTAAAGGAGCATCTGCCGCACAGATCTTTGGTGTACAGCCAAAATGTCTTCAGAGGTAATAAAGTTATAAATCTGCAAGTCATTTCAAATAAATGGAAGGAAAGACATTTGAGTAAATTACTCTTATGTGTGAGGGGAAAACGGGGGTAGTAGAAAACTTTGTTTATGTGTTTACTGTATCCACCTATGATTGTATTGTTATGAAAACACGTTCATGAACAATATAATTGATTACTTCGCAAAAGCTCAAAATAATAATCATACCATACACGGTTGGTCAACAACGTTCACTCAGATGTCTCAAGGTAATAAACGTCATGGTGACATTTGATTGTTTTCATAAAAGCCAAACAGGTTGCGAGGTTCAGCCTGTTATTGATCTGCTAAGTAGAATATTCCAATAACAATACATCCTTTTTCTGTTATAATTTACTCAATTTATTACAGGTAATAATGATTATTACATCAGAGTAATATCTAAAATAGGATTAAATCAGGTCCAGACCCAGTAAAGTTAGCTTCTGAAGAAAGGTATTGTTTTACATATAGTATAATATATTGTTGCCCCCACATACTCATATACGAGGTCCTTCTCAAAAAATTAGCATATTGTGATAAAGTTCATTATTTTCTTTAATGTAATGATTAAAATTAAACTTTCATATATTTTAGATTCATTGCACACCAACTGAAATATTTCAGGTCTTTTATTGTTTTAATACTGATGTTTTTGGCATACAGCTCATGAAAACCCAAAATTCCTATCTCAAAAAATTAGCATATTTCATCCGACCAATAAAAGAAGTGTTTTTAATACAAAAAAAAGTCAACCTTCAAATAATTATGTTCAGTTATGCACTCAATACTTGGTCGGGAATCCTTTTGCAGAAATGACTGCGTCAATGCGGCTTGGCATGGAGGCAATCAGCCTGTGGCACTGCTGAGGTGTTATGGAGGCCCAGGATGCTTCGATAGCGGCCTTAAGCTCATCCAGAGTGTTGGGTCTTGCGTCTCTCAACTTTCTCTTCACAATATCCCACAGATTCTCTATGGGGTTCAGGTCAGGAGAGTTGGCAGGCCAATTGAGCACAGTAATACCATGGTCAGAAAACCATTTACCAGTGGTTTTGGCACTGTGAGCAGGTGCTGAAAAATGAAATCATCTCCATAAAGCTTTTCAGCAGATGGAAGCATGAAGTGCTCCAAAATCTCCAAAATAGCTAGCTGCATTGACCCTGCCCTTGATGAAACACAGTGGACCAACACCAGCAGCTGACATGGCACCCCAGACCATCACTGACTGTGGTTACTTGACACTGGACTTCAGGCATTTTGGCATTTCCTTCTCCCCAGTCTTCCTCCAGACTCTGGCACCTTGATTTCCGAATGACATGCAAAATTTGCTTTCATCCGAAAAAAGTACTTTGGACCACTGAGCAACAGTCCAGTGCTGCTTCTCTGTAGCCCAGGTCAGGCGCTTTTGCCGCTGTTTCTGGTTCAAAAGTGGCTTGACCTGGGGAATGTAGCACCTGTAGCCCATTTCCTGCACACGCCTGTGCACGGTGGCTCTGGATGTTTCTACTCCAGACTCAGTCCACTGCTTCCGCAGGTCCCCCAAGGTCTGGAATCGGTCCTTCTCCACAATCTTCCTCAGGGTCCGGTCACCTCTTCTCGTTGTGCAGCATTTTTTGCCATACTTTTTCCTTCCCACAGACTTCCCACTGAGGTGCCTTGATACAGCACTCTGGGAACAGCCTATTTGTTCAGAGATTTCTTTCTGTGTCTTACCCTCTTGCTTGAGGGTGTCAATGATGGCCTTCTGGACAGCAGTCAGGTCGGCAGTCTTACCCATGATTGCGGTTTTGAGTACTGAAACAGGCTGGTAGTTTTTAAAAGCCTCAGGAATCTTTTGCAGGTGTTTAGAGTTAATTAGTTGATTCAGATGATTAGGTTAATAGCTCGTTTAGAGAACCTTTTCATGATATGCTAATTTTTTGAGATAGGAACTTTGGGTTTTCATGAGCTGTATGCCAAAATCATCAGTATTAAAACAATAAAAGACCTGAAATATATCAGTTGGTTTGCAATGAATCTAAAATATATGAAAGTTTAATTTTTATCATTAAATTATGGAAAATAATGAACTTTATCACAATATGCTAATTTTTTGAGAAGGACCTGTATACTACATACAAAATGTACCCCATTCACGGGAACAATTTACTATTTTTACCGAAAAATAAAATATAGCCAATGCAACGGCGTTCTTCATAGTTGGTCAATAACATGAACACCTTAGCATGTTAGTAATGGACACAAGGCTAACGTTACTGCTAGGCCATACACAAAAACATAGTTAGCATCTTTTATTGGATATGTTTTATGTTTCATGATGTACTATTCTTCCGAACACAATTCCTAGTTTATGAAACGGTTCACTAACAATGGTAGTAAAACCAATTCTGATTGTACATGTATCTAGCTTACACTAAAGCATTACACATTTTACGCATCGTCATTTGTTGTCATAACGTACATAGATTGGCCGTATCAAACATTAGAGACTGGGCTATATCTTACCGTTTTATCAAGAAAAAAGCCAACTGAGGATCCCGTTTGAGACCAAGAGCAGACCGGAGATCTCTCCATTTGTTGAATGCCTTCCCGAGGTTGACTCTCGTCTTACTCCGACGCCTGTCTGACTCCAATTTGGACCTTTTGGTGGCACTAGACAAAATTTTTCTTTTCTTTACTTTACGTGGAGTTTGCGTTGGGGTTTGGAATGGACTAAAAGCCGGTCTCTTTGAATCCATCTTCTACCTTTGACGCACGAGTTGTCTTCGCTGATGCAGAGAATGGCGGCGCCGGCGAATACACAAACCTGCGAGACATAGCCTGGTGTGCGTGAACGCGCATGACATCACGCCCAGTCTCAAATTCGAACCCGAATCCCTCTTATATATTTTACAGTACAGGATTATAGAGGCAATCTCAGTGCGCAGAGAAGGGCTCATTCAGCCCATCAGGCAGTTCTTTAAGCATGTATGGGTTTACATTTACATTTAATCATTTAGCAGACGCTTTTATCCAAAGCGACTTACAAATGAGAAACAATAGAAGCAGTTAAACTAACAGTAGGACAACAATACAATACGCAAGTGCTATAACCCCTCTCAGTTTAACTTTAGTTATTTTTTTATAGAATAGAAGAGAAGAGAAGAGAAAGTGTTAGTACTACTGAATCAAGTGCTGTCGAAAAAGATACGTCTTCAGCAGTTTCTTGAAAGTGGCTACTGACTCAGAAGCTCTGGTTGAGTTAAGCAGATCATTCCACCAACAGGGAACAGTCATGGTAAAGGTCCGAGAAAGAGATTTTGTGCCTCTTTGAGATGGTACCACAAGACGACATTCGCTAGCAGAGCGCAAGTTTCTGGATGGCACGTAAGTCTGAAGTAATGAGTTTAGGTAAGAGGGAGCAGTGCCAGTGGTTGTTCTGTAGGCAAACGTCAGTGCCTTGAATTTTATGCGAGCGGCAACTGGCAACCAGTGCAATTTACTGAGGAGAGGAGTGACGTGTGCTCTCTTTGACTCATTAAAGACTACTCTGGCTGCAGCATTCTGGATCAATTGTAGAGGTTTGACAGAGCAAGCTGGAAGACCAGCCAGGAGAGCATTACAATAGTCCAGTCTGGATAAAACAAGTGCTTGGACAAGGAGTTGTGTAGCATGCTCTGTAAGGAAGGGCCTGATCCTCCTAATGTTGTGCAAGGCAAATCTGCAGGACCGGGCAGTTCTAGCAATGTGGTCTGTGAATTTCAACTGATCATCAATAACAACCCCAAGGTTCCTAGCTGACCTTGATGGCGTTATGGATGACGAGCCTAGATGAATGGAGAAGTTGTGATGAAGTGTTGGGTTGGCCGGGACCACAAGTAGGGTTAGAAAAACGGGTATTTTTAACATGAATTGTTGCGCAATGCACCTTTAAATATAACTTAAAAACGTAAATATTTCATATTTGTTTTATATAATATAATGTTCTTGGGTTGAACGGGACCACAAGTAGGGTTAGAAAAACGGGTATTTTTAACATGAATTGTTGCGCAATGCACCTTTAAATATAACTTAAAAACGTAAATATTTCATATTTGTTTTATATAATATAATGTTCTTTTTTAAATTTCATCTATGGTGATATGAAAAAGGGACCACATGAGATAAGGTAAGATAGGATCATAAGATGCCCAATATATCAGGAGACATTTGGAATGGGTTAGACATGATTTTGACCACTTAATTAAGTTTTGTTTTGTAGAAACCCATTCTTTAAAGTTAATTTCGTTTTGTTAAAATTGTATCTTAATTTCAATCAATGTTTCATCAACCAATTGGCTGGATTTAATAAATAAGAAGCGAAATATAGCAGACAATATAATAGGACACGGAGGCCCCCGCGCGTGACCTGGAGCGCGCCTCATAAATGAACCGAAAACTCAGCGTATAAGCTACTTTGCCTCACAGACCTGAGAACGTATAGAAAGCTTGAAATGCTTTTTAAAAAAAAACAAAAACATTCAAATCGATAAGAAATGGGGTACTCTCTGCTTAAGTAGGCTAATCCGTATGAAGTGTGCATTTCTCTCTATAGGCGCGTTCACTACATGCGAAGATGGCGTCAACATTGCCAACTGTATCTTTGCAGCCAGAAAACACTAGTGTATTAATAAAGAATTAAAATATATCATGCTGCATAAACATTACTTTTGCTGGTTCTTTGTGGCAAGCTTTATGCATGCGCTTGATATGCGGAATATAGGCAAAATTACGATAACACTCATTCTGGTTTAGTATTTTCTCCCATATATATTTCAGTAATTAAATTAATATAAATATGCGATTAGACTAATGGCTTAAATGAATTACTACTAGTCAACTAGAAAAAAACTGTAGTCGTGGACGGGCAGCACAATTTATTTCTCATATTTCCTAACCAGCGCGTCAGTGTGGGTTCATTTTAATAGCTAATTTTTTTCAGTGTTTCTCGACACATCATAGTAATTCCACACAGGCGATGACATGACTGCCAAATCATTTAAGTCCCCACGCATCATGTACCTTCTCACGTTTTGACGTCATCAAATTGAGATCGGTTTGTGAGATCGGCCAAGTTTAGTGAGTAGGCTACCGATCGAGTCATAAAATGTGAATATCGGCCGATACCGATCTCTGGCCGATCGATCGGAGCATCCCTATAAATTACATTCATTCGTTGTCGACAAAAATCGATAATAGAAATAGTCGACAATGAATTTCATTGTCGAAGTTGTCGCCAGACATGTTTTTTCCGACCGAAGCATCTCTCTTCATTTACAATCTCTGCCAAGAGTCGCACATGCGCATTAGCTTCTCTGCTGAGCGATAACATACAGAAATGGCGGCGTCCAACGCAGCAGCTGCGCGTACCAAAACATCTAAAGTTTTGGGAGCACCATGGTCGATGGTGCTGGGTTTCAACTGGTGCCTAATTGGTTTTAGACAGGGCATTTTAATTTACTTTTGGTATGAATCGGCCTATCAGCAGCAAAGTTCAATAAAATATGCATTTTTCATTGAAGTACCCCCTTCTTTCTTGTGTTTACTATCATTTTCCACAGAATTAAAGCAATCTCATGCTAAATTTTAGAAAAATGTAATAATTATTCAATTAGTCGACTAATCGTTTCAATAGTCAGTGACTAGTCGACTATTAAAATAGTCGTTAGATGCAGCCCTTCTTTAAACCAACCTTTATTAAAAATGATTGCATTATAATTAAGAGTTCATTAAAATGTTTACAAATACATTGAGCCTATCCCCAAAGCTAAACGTAACCACTTACAAATAAATAAAATTATGCTGTAAATATGAATTTTAATATATATACTCATAAGATCACGTTGTTAAAATACATCAGTAAGGATTAGGGGAAAGAATATACAGTTTGTAAAGTATAAAGCTCATTATTCCTATACAACATGGAAACCCTTTGTGTGAGTGTGTGCTTAATGTGTAAACATTTGAAGGAACAGTGAATATGAATGCAATTAATGTCTAATAAAAGTTGATTTAAAGCATTTAAATGTTATTTTCCATCACCTAAAGTGAGAACTATTTATGGCTAGTAAGTTGTTAACAAAGCATTATCTAACTCTCTACATATGAACTAATTAAACAATAATAATTAGTTAGTTACAGTAACAATGAATGAATAATTCACTATTTCTATATTGTCTATTAATGTATTAACTACATTTATAAACTATTAATTAACTATAAACTAATAATTTGCAAATGCTTTGTAAGTATTTTATTACACTATACTTATTATAAAGTGTTACCAAAGATTGTAGTAAATAACTACATACATTTGATCTTTGTAACAAATTGTATGGATTTAGGAGATTTTAGATGTTCTTGATCTAACCCTTATCTAGCCCTGCACCATGATTGTCCTGACCTCTCTCTCAACATGACAATTCAGCTTGACAAGTCATAGCCCTCACTTTGGTGGCCATTGTATGGATGTCTTTATTTCTTCCAATTTAATGATCTAGTTTTCTGTAGATGTAATTGTTTTTCTACTTTTTCTCCTCCTTACCCTTTTCCTTTGCCATCTCTTCTCCTTCCCATTAGTAAATGCTTTTGGTACAGTAAACCGAGAACAGAGAATCTCACCCTGAGAAATAAATATGAGAATTTATCATGTTTTTGGGCCAGATTTGTCACGAAGACTGCTGCGTGAGGAAACTTCAGGAGACGAAAAGCAGTTTAACAGTCTTTAATGGAAACAAGGCAGAGACGCAAAGGCCGATCAACAGAAATAGTCTCAAAATATTATTGAAGGAACAGAGGAGCGCACGCAGCAGGTTTCGTGCACTGGTGAAGGGTGAGCAGAGTAGAGCTGGAGAAGCGCAGATCCCTCACACCTCTTCAGGACTCAACACAGGTAACCACTGATCTCGTAAAGTTGCAGGTGGATAACAGACAACTGGACTAGACGGGAAAAAACAGATAACAACAGTTCAACAGCGGTAACGAACGTGACGGTCAACAATAATCCGACAAACTAGAGTGAAACACAAGAGACTAGAAATAGAGAGTAGCTAATGATAGAGGATAGAGAACGATACTCTGTTACTAACGTAACCTCGGTTCTCTCTAGAGAGGGAACGAGTATTGCGTAAGTTTAGCTTACGCTACGGGAAAGATTCATCTTCTCGAGATACTGAAACCAAAAAATTATCCTTAATTTTGTATTCCTTGTCAACGCAGTGCAGCAGCTAGCAGACCTAGAGCAGGCCATCTCGCGTGCTCATTGGCTGCCCTGCGGGCAAGTGCTGCAGGCTACCAGTGAGCCCGGCGTGACGTCACGCCCAATGAAGGGCGCCCGCGCCTTCATAGCGTCACAGCCCGCCAGAATGGGCGTGGCTTAGGGTATAACACTAGGGGCTGTAGGCTGACTTCCCTGGTTTTCGTCGACTGAAGCGGAGTGGCTCGTGGCGCGAGCACGGCCGGTTACGCAATACTCGTTCCCTCTCTAGAGAGAACCGAGGTTACGTTAGTAACCGAGTATCGTTCTCTTACGAGAGGTTCTCTCGTATTGCGTAAGTTTAGCTTACGCTACGGGAACACTTTGTCAACGCCGTGCGCGCCAAGCATCCACATGAGACCCCGAGCTTTCAGGGGAACCCCATAAGTGGAAAAAATAAGGTGGCCAGCCACGCGGCCATCACTTGTACATAAGCACACATAGGGAATACAGAGCAGCGCGCCGGTCTGTATAGGCACATGGCACATACCCTACTTAGTGCAGCTCAACCAGGAGAGCTGAGTCATGTGAGAGTGATCTGAGCAGGAGATCTGGGCAGAATACACCTCTCCTTCAGACTGACAACACTTTAGCCTGGAAGGCAGGAACTTCTAGGTTATAAAACCTGACAAAGGTAGACAGGGAGCTCCAGCCCGGTGCTACACATGTGTCATGGATAGAAATTCCACTGGACCATGCCCACGAAGAGGCCACGCCTCTCGTGGAATAAGCCCTGATGCCCAGAGGGCATTGCAGACCTTTTGACGCGTAAGCGGCCGCTATAGCGTCTACTATCCATCTGGAAAGGCTCTGTTTCGAGGAGGCGAGACCCTTGGTGCGCCCACCAAACTAAACAAAAAGCTGTTCCAAACGCCTGAAGGAGGCAGAGCACGTAATGTAAAACCTCAGCGCTCTGACAGGGCAGAGGAGATTCACATCACCTTCGCTGTCAGATGCTGGGAGAGCTGACAACGAAATAACTTGCGCTCTGAATGGAATGCCCATCACTTTAGAGACATAGCCATGTCTAGGTCTGAGGATGACTTTAGAGTCATTCGGTCCGAACTCAAGACACGACGCGCTGACAGACAGCACATGCAGGTCCCCTACACTTTAGCGTCGATTCTGCGAACGCTGCCACGGCCGCCACGTATACATTGAGCGTGGATGGGGACCTTCCCTTATCCAACAGCTCTTTTAGGAAGGTGAGCAGATGCGCCACCCCGCATATCCGCGGGTCCAGACCTCTGTCGGTGCACCATCCAGAGAACACCGACCATTTAGACGCGTAGAGCCTTCTCGGGGAAGGGGCTCTAGACTGCGTGATCGTGTTCATCACTCCTTCTGGCAGGGCAACGAGTACCCGTTGATCAACCATGCATGCAGAGACCAGCGCTCTGGATGGGGATAGCAGATCGTGCCGCGAGCCTGAGAGAGGAGATCTGCCCTCACCGGATTCGGCCACGGAGCTGTATGTGACAGCCGTGCTAGTTCCGGGAACCAAATCTGATTCTCCCAACGCGGGGCTATGAGGAGCACCAAGTGGCGCATTTCCCTGATTCTCTTGATCACCTGTGGCAACAGAGAGACCGGAGGGAAAGCATATAGCGGGAGGCTGGGCCAAACCTGGGCCAGCGCGTCCTCGTCCTTCGAAAAGACCGTCGGGCATTGAGCGTTGTCTTTTGACGCAAATAGGTCGACTTCCGCTCTGCCGAATAGGCGCCACAGTTTCTGGACCGTTTGGGGGTGCAGGGACCATTCCCCTGGGGGAACATTGTCCCTGGACAGTTTGTCTGGGCCGTCGTTCAAATGGCCAGGCACATGCGCCGCCCTCAGCGAGCGCAGGTGCATCTGAGTCCAAATAAGGAGGCGTTCCGTCAGATTGCAGAGATTTCTGGATCTGACACCGCCCTGACGGTTTACATAGGATACCACAGACATGTTGTCCGAGCGGACAAGAACATGCTGGTCCTGTATGAACGGGAGGAAGCACTTCAGCGCGTTCTCGACCGCTATCATTTCCAGACAGTTTATGTGAAAACCCTTCTCCTGGTCTGACCACTGGCAAAAGGCCGGTCTGCCCTCGAACAGCGCGCCCCAACCCGAGTTGGACGCGTCTATAGAGATGACTTTACGATAAGAGATGGTTCCCATCATTACTCCCTGCTGGTACCAGTCGGCCACTAACCAGGGCTGCAGAGCTGCTATGCAGGCCTGAGTCACTCTGATTTTCTGGCCGCCAGACACCCAGGCTCGGCGGGACATGCGAGCATTCAACCAGCGTTGCAGCGGGCGCATACGCAGTAGGCCCAGCTGGAGCACCGCTGCAGCTGATGCCATAAAGCCCAACATCCTTTGAAATGTTTTCAAAGGGAGAAAGCTGCCCTTCTGGAAAGATGCGGCTAGGTGGCGAACATGGCGCGCACGCTGTGTCGATAAACGAGCCGTCATGGTCACCGAGTCCAGTGCTATTCCTAAAAAGGAAATTGACTGGCTGGGCAGTAATGAGCTCTTGGTCCAGTTGACCGTGAGACCCAAGCTTTCCAGATGACTGAGAAGCACTGTTCTGTGAGATAGCAGTTCTGTCTCTGACTGTGCCAATATCAGCCAATCGTCCAGATATTTCACTATTCGCAGCCCCTGACTTCTCAGGGGGCGAGCGCCTCGTCCATGCACTTTGTAAATGTACGGGGTGCCAGGGACAGGCCGAACGGCAGGACGGTGTAATGATATACCTGACCGTTGAAGGCGAATCTCAAAAATTGCCTGTGACGGGGTACTATCTGAATTTGAAAATAGGCATCCTTCAGATCTAGAGAAATAAACCAGTCCCTCGGGCGAACGTGCGCGAGGATTTTCCTGGTCGTAAGCATTTTGAACGGTCTTTTCGCAAGCAATTAGTTCAAATGTCTCAGATCTAGGATAGGTCTGAAGGCTCCGTCCTTCTTGGGTATGAGAAAATATCGACTGTAAAAGCCTGACTTGCTCAGAGAAGGCGGTACCTTTTCTATAGCTCCTTTGCACAGCAGCTTTGCTATTTCTGCGTGAAGTAGGTGTGCTACTTCCGCATTCACTATCGTCGCGGTCCGGGCTTGAAAGCGCGGGGGACGGCGAATGAATTGAAGTGTATAGCCCTGCTTTATTGTGCTCAACACCCATTCTGAAATCCCTGGGATAGTTTCCCACGCAGCTATGTGAGCCGCTAGGGGGCGAATGGCCTCCGGGTTCAGACCGCCGCCCTTTGCGGGCTTGTGAAACTGAACCGGAGCCGAAAGCGCGGTGCGCGCGCTCTCGGTTCTGGGCAATGGCTGCTCGCTGAAAAACCGAAACCGGCTGATTTATGTGAGATGTCCCAATCATAAGGGATGGGGAACATTCTTTTGTCATTTTTTGACGCGCGAGCAGCGCTCCGGGCGGAAAAGCTTCCTGTAAGCGTGAGCACGTGTGCGCGGGCACGAGACTTACAAGTGTATTTGATGCCCCGATCATAATGGATGGGGAGAGTTTTATTAATGCCCTGCTTTTTGTGATAACACTTAAACACGCGGGCGAAGCCCGGGGGGAGGTTAGTGTTAGCAAGCGTGAACGCACTCTGGCGGGCACGAGACTTGCATTCATAACCTGCTTTCTTTTGTGAAACTGACCCGGAGCCGAAAGCGCGGCGCGCGCGCTCTCGGTTCTGGGCAATGGCTGCTCGCTGAAAGCCGAGACCGGCTGATTTATGTGAGATGTCCCAATCATAAGGGATGGGGAACATTCTTTTTTCACTCTTTGACGCGCAAGCAGCGCTCCGGGCGGTTAAGCTTCCTGTAAGCGTGAGCGCGTGCACTAGACTTACAAGTGTATTTGACGCCCTGATCATAATGGATGGGGAGCGTTTTATTAATGCCTTGCGTTTTGTGATAACACTTAAACGCGTGGGCGGAGGTTTGTGTTAGCAAGCGTGAACGCACTCTGGCGGGCACGAGACTTACATTCATAACCTGCTTTCTTGATCGTGTAACAGAGCGGGCAGATAGTGGGCACAGACTTGTGGACACATTTCTTACATTCAACACTCGAGTGGCTTTTCTGCGCTTTATGAGAGTGTGCTCTGCGAGGTTCGGAGTGCTTATGTGCAGGGGTGAACACTGGGGCATGGGCACTTTCATTACACTTACAACACCGACGGCATGAGCCGGACCAGACATTAAATACTCTTTTGAGATTTTTCTGGGTCGCCGTGAAAACGGCGTTTGTGTGCAGGCGAGAGGGTCAACAAACCGGCTCGTTGGCTGCTAGTTGAACCACTGCAGTAGCCTGTTTGAAGGGGACTGACAGGGAATAAACTTAAACACGCACGTCTTTTCGGAGGCGATGTGTCTGTTAGTAAGCGTGAGCGCTCGTGAGCGGGCACGTAACTTACATTCTTAATCTGACATTATACTCACTTGAGATTTCTCTTGGTCGCCGCGAGAACGGCGGATGTGTGCAGGCGAGCGGGTTACATTACCGGCTCGTTGGCTGCCAAATACACAGCTGTCATGCCGCTGTCAAGTCATGCCTCTTGTAATTGTTTTAAATAATCTGGCAATTCATTCCAAGCAACTGCACTTGAGTACAAAAACTAATTCTTCCCAACTACACTTTTAAACCGGTACAAGTATATATTATTTATCCTTGCCCTTGTAGAAATACCATGAACATCTCTCACAAACACATAGTAGTCATACAAGTATTTAGGAACAGTTCTCTGTATTATTTTGTACACCATCATCATCTTAATAAAAATTACCCTTTTATCCACTTTTAAAAACCCCAATTCCCTAAAATGATTATTATTCAGTTGCGTACAAAGATGTAACCCCAGAACGATTATACACAACCTGTTCTGAGCAGTCTGTAATTTATTTTTAACTCGTTTCATAGAGCCACTATACCAGAAAGTTACTGCATAGTCAAGATGTAGTTGCACTAATGCACCAGCTAACATTATCAAGGTTTGTTTATCTAAATAAGCAGTCTGTCTTGTTAAAATTTTTATTCTATTACTTATTGACGATAGAGCTACAACTGCCATGCTATCCCCTGTCATTTTGTTATCTAGAATACATCCCAAATATTTCACTTCTTGCTTAAAAGTAAAATTCTCATCTCCCACACTTATTTCTGAATCGGGACATTTCTTCATTTTCGCCGCAGATCCAAATAAAATAGCCTCAGTTTTTCCTAAGTGCAAAAATAACTTATTATGAAAACACCAATTAGATACTTCTACAATTTCTCTTCTTAACTTGTTTTCTATTGTTTCTTTATTTTCATCAGTAACTATTATTATGGCATCATCCGCATATAATGATAAGTGGCTAGAACATGCCATCTTTAAATCATTTATATACATTAAAAAAAGTAAGGGCCCTAATACACTACCTTGTGGTACTCCACAAAAAATCAGCAAAGAGTCTGAACGCACTCCATTTATATCAACCATTTGACACCTATTCGTAAGATAGGATTTAATCCATTTACATGTATTAGAATCAAAACCCATAGCATTTATTTTTGACAACAGAATATTGCGGTCAACTGTGTTAAAGGCTTTTCGTAAATCCAGCAATACCATCCCACTTAATTTACCTTTATCTATTCCTTTCTTTATATAATCCGTCAAATACAGAATAGTTGTCTCTGTGGAATACAACCTTCTAAAGCCGGACTGAAATTCATATAAAATATTAAAATTGGAAATATATTCTTCAATTTGGTCAAATAAGATTTTTTCAAACATTTTAGATAACGAAGACAGGATTGGCACAGGCCTATAATTATTACACTCAAGCCTACTCCCTTTTTTAAAAGGGGAAAAACTTTAGCTAGTTTAAATTCAACCGGTACCTTAGCTTGGCAGATAGAGAGATTTAAAATATGAGTAACCATAGGAGTTATAAAATTAGCTGCGTCTTTAATAAACCTAGCCAGAATATTATCCAACCCTGTTACTTTTATTACACTTCAATTCACTTAGTTTCTTATAAACTGTCATCTCTTTTACTTTCTTAAATAAAAAACCTCCTAAGACAACACCATGATTAGCATAGTATTCTTTAACCAATTTATCGTCATTTAAATCTGATTGTGCTGGAAGCTCTTTTACTAAATTGTCACCCACCGTAGTAAAAAAAAACTCATTGAAACAATTTGCTACCTTTTTCTGATCTGTCATCAATTGTGTCACGGTTTTGGTTTTGTGTGTCTTGTTCTTGTCTGTCATGTGATTCCCGGTTCGTCATGTGATCCTGCCATGTGTCTTGTCATTTGTTAATTGTCTGATCATTGTTCACAGGTGGTCCTTGTCTTGTAATTAGTCAGTGTATTTAAGCCCTCATGTTTGCCTTGTGTCTTTGTCTTGGATTGAATGTTATATGTGAATGTTTTGTAGTCTTGTATGTTCCGGGCCTTGTTCTTGTTTCAGGCCTTGCCCTGCCTTTGTTTTGTGTTGATTTATTATTGGTATTAAGGTTTGCGTTTGGGTCCTCACCAGCTCACCTCCAGTGGATCATTCATAACAGAATCCAAGACCAAACATGGACCCAGCAACTCGCCTGTTCCGTCTCAGCCAAGGTGACCGCCCTATTGAGAAGTATGTGGAGGAATTTTGTGAGCTCTGCCATGGGGTGGACTTTGATGAGAGTGTCTTAAAGGACATGTTCTGTTATGGGCTTACGGACATTCTTGATTACCTAATGCCTGATAACACCCCTCAATGGACCTTAATCCAATATATTGACCTTGCCCTTCGGATAAGCGGCTCGATATTTACTGGAGCATTTGTGGATGTTCTCACGACCGTCATGCCCGCTGATCCCTCACCGCTGGTCCCGTCCAGCACAGAGCCTTCACCGCTGGTCCCATCCAGCACAGCGCCTTCACCGCTGGTCCCGTCCAGCACAGCGCCTTCACCGCTGGTCCCGTCCAGTACAGCGCCTTCACCGCTGGTCCCGTCCAGCACAGCGCCTTCACCGCTGGTCCCGTCCAGCACAGAGCCTTCACCGCTGGTTCTGTCTAGCACAGAGCACGTTGATCCTGCGCCAGAGCTCGTTGATCCTGTGCCAGAGACCGTCCAGCCAGAAAGCCTTCACCGCTGGTTCTGTCCAGCACAGAGCCCGTTGATCCTGCGCCAGAGCCCGTTGATCCTGTGCCAGAGACGGTCCAGAGACGGTCAGAGCTTCACGTCAGCCACGTCCAGCCAGAGCTTCACGTCAGCCACGTCCAGCCAGAGCTTCACGTCAGCCACGTCCAGCCAGAGCTTCACGTCAGCCACGTCCAGCCAGAGCTTCAAGTCAGCCACGTCCAGCCAGAGCTTCACGTCAGCCACGTCCAGCCAGAGCTTCACGTCAGCCACGTCCAGCCAGAGCTTCACGTCAGCCACGTCCAGCCAGAGCTTCACGTCAGCCACGTCCAGCCAGAGCTTCACGTCAGCCACGTCCAGCCAGAGCTTCACGTCAGCCACGTCCAGCCAGAGCTTCACGTCAGCCACGTCTAGCCAGAGCTTCACGTCAGCCACGTCCAGCCAGAGCTTCACGTCAGCCACGTCCAGCCAGAGCTTCACGTCAGCCACGTCCAGCCAGAGCGTCACGTCAGCCACGTCCAGACACTGTCCACGTCACTTCTGCCGATCCAGAGACTGTCCACGTCACTTCTGCCGATCCAGAGACTGTCCACGTCACTTCTGCCCAGTCAGAGACCGTCCACGTCACTTCTGCCGATCCAGAGACTGTCCACGTCACTTCTGCCGATCCAGAGACTGTCCACGTCACTTCTGCCGATCCAGAGACTGTCCACGTCACTTCTGCCGATCCAGAGACTGTCCACGTCACTTATGCCCAGTCAGAGACTGTCCACGTCACTTCTGCCGATCCATAGACTGTCCACGTCACTTCTGCCCAGTCAGAGACTGTTCACGTCACTTCTGCCGATCCAGAGATGGTTCACGTCACGTCTGCCCAGTCAGAGCCTGTTCACGTTAATTCTGCCAATCCAGAGACTGATCACGTCACTTCTGCCGATCCAGAGACGCGTCACGTCCGTTCTACAGAGCCAGTGTCTACGGGACAAGATGGCCAAGTCAGAGACTGTTCACGTCACTTCTGCCAATCCAGAGACGCTTCACATCACTTCTACAGAGCCAGTGTCTACGGACAAGATGGCCGCCTCTGAGCCAGTGTCTACAGACAAGATGGCCGTCGTCACAGAGTCTGTTCCTGTTCCTGAGCCGGTGTCTGCTGTTCCTGAGCAGGGGTCGTCTCCGCCCTGGCCACCCGAAGGGTCTTCACCGCCCTGGCCGCCCGAGGGGTCTTCACCGCCCTGGCCGCCCGATGGGTCGTCTGCTTCGCCCTGGCCGCCCGATGGGTCGTCTGCTTCGCCCTGGCCACCCGATGGGTCGTCTGCTTCGCCCTGGCCGCCCCATGGGTCGTCTGCTTCGCCCTGGCCGCCCGATGGGTCGTCTGCTTCGCCCTGGCCGCCCGATGGGTCGTCTGCTTCGCCCTGGCCGCCCGATGGGTCGTCTGCTTCGCCCTGGCCGCCCGATGGGTCGTCTGCTCCGCCCTGGTCGGCTGCACATCCTGCTCCATCCTGGCCTTCCGTCCTGCCGCAGTCTCCAGGTCCTCTTCCGCTCCATGGGCCTGGCCCTCCATCCCACCCCCGGGTCCGCCTCTGCTCCACCTCCCGCCTGGACTGTTCATGAGGAGCGTCTGGAATCCGCTCCTTAAGTGGGGGGCTATGTCACGGTTTGGGTTTTGTGTGTCTTGTTCTTGTCTGTCATGTGATTCCCGGTTCGTCATGTGATCCTGCCATGCGTCTTGTCATTTGTTAATTGTCTGATCATTGTTCACAGGTGGTCCTTGTCTTGTAATTAGTCAGTGTATTTAAGCCCTCATGTTTGCCTTGTGTCTTTGTCTTGGATTGAATGTTATATGTGAATGTTTTGTAGTCTTGTATGTTCCGGCCCTTGTTCTTGTTTCAGGCCTTGCCCTGCCTTTGTTTTGTGTTGATTTATTATTGGTATTAAAGTTTGCGTTTGGGTCCGAAATTGAAATTGACCATTCATTTTAAGACTAATTCTTGGATCTTTACTTTTAACCTTTTGCCGATAGCCTAAACCACTCAAGATTCGCCATAGTTTTTTAGAGTCCTGCTTAGCTTCACTAATGTCATTCATCAGAAAAAAAATGTTGGCCTCTCAATCTTGCAAATCTCTTTTTAAACCTGTCCCATACTATATCCACATCATCAAACTGCATCACTTCATTCCAATTAGCCTTGCTAAGTTCTTCAACAAAAATTTCTGGACTATATCTTTTAAGCAATCTAATTTTTAATGTATTATGATGACTTATTTGATGACTCTCTTTAATTTCCTACATACATATACCATATTATGATCACTTAAACCAACCTCCACTTAAACCAACCTCCAAAACACCACTTTTAAAGATCACTAGAAATGTCTGAAACTAAAATAACATCAATTATTGTAGGCTACTGCTCTTTGGAGTAATTCTAGTTGGGTCAACGTCAATTTGTTTCAATGCATATGATTTACAAAATGAACTGAACTGCTTAAACATTGATGAGTCTTTCTTCAACATATCTGTATTTAAATCACCCAAAATAAGCAATTCTTGACCTAAAACATAATTTGACATATTTAAAACCTAAAAATCACTGTGATCCGGAGGACGATAATTCATAATTTGACATAATTAAAACATAAAAATCACTTTGATCGGGAGGACGATATACCACAAATACCTGCGGTCAAGCCAGCCGCGGTTTGAAAATACACGGTCAAGCCAGCCGCCAAAAAAAAGGTGTGTTCGCCTATTACTATGAATACGGTAATTTCAGTAACAGACGCAAGAGGGAACGTGCTCTCTCCACTATTGCTCTCTCTCTCTCTCTCTCTCTCCCTTTTTCTTTCTTTCTATTTCTTTCTTTTTTTCTTTCTTTCTTTCTTTCTTTCTTTCTATAGGCTATCTTTTTCTCTATTTCTTTCTCTTTCTTCATTTTTTCTTTCTACCTTTTCTCTATTTCTTCTTTCTCTCCTTCTTCCTTTTTTCTTTCTTTCTATCTTTTTCTCTCTTTCTTTCTTTCTTTCTTTCTCTCTTTCTTCCTTTTTTCTTTCTTTCTATCTTTTTCTCTCTTTCTTTCTCTCTTTCTTCCTTTTTCTTTCTTTCTTTCTTTTTCTCTCTTTCTTTCTTTCTTTCTTTCTCTCTTTCTTCCTTTTTTCTTTCTTTCTATCTTTTCTCTCTCTCTTTCTTTCTCCCTTTCTTCCTTTTTTCTTTCTTTCTATCTTTATCTCTCTCTCTTTCTCTTTCTTTCTTTCTATATCTTTTTCTCTATTTCTTTCTCTTTCTTCATTTTTTCTTTCTTTCTATCTTTTTCTCTCTCTCTTTCTTCCTTTTTTCTTTCTTTCTATCTTTTTCTCTCTTGCTTTCTTTCTTTCTTTCTTTCTTTCTTTCTCTCTTTCTCTCTTTCTTTCTTTCTATCTTTTTCTCTCTTTCTTTCTTTCTCTCTCTCTTTCTTCCTTTTTTCTTTCTATCTTTTTCTTTCTTTCTTCCTATCTTTCTTTCTTTCTCTTTCTTCATTTTCTCTCTTTCTTTCTTTCTTTCTTTCTTTCTTTCTTTCTTTCTTTCTTTCGTGTTAGTTGCGCATATTTGTGAGAGACAATGTAACAAGATGCTTTCTTTTTTCTCTCTTTTTATAGTTCACATCTCAAGAAATAGTTTTATGTAAATGTTTACAGCACAAGAAGACAAAATAAAGTATTCACTCTTTCTAAATACATTTACTGCATATGATTTACTGTTCTCTTGTATTCAATGTGCCATACAGTATACAAACAATAGTGATTAGTGTGAACCTTTACAATTTACAAGACAATTTTACAACTCTAGATTACATCCACAGATGGAACTACTAAAAAACTACTTCAGTATTGAACACATTACTTTATTGGATTATAAAAACAAGATGGGAAGTTTTTTTTTTATTTTTAAATGAGAAATGGATGAACATTTTCATATATACAGAGGCATGGGCGCAACTACCCAGTGTTAGATGGGTATGCAGCAACAATTTTGCAAAAAATAATAAAGGTTTATTTTAAAGTGTATCAGACAGCCACTGTAGGCCTACCATAATTATACGGTATATATGTACACACACACATACACACACACACATATATATATATATATATATATATATATATATATATATCACGACCAGACAAATCCTCGCGCAAATTCGCCCGAGGGACTGGTTTATCTAAAAACCAGTCCCTCGGGTAAATTTGCGCGAGGATTTGTCTGGTCGTGAGCATTTTGAATGGCCGTCTCATGAGAGCTTTGTTCAAATATCTCAGATCTAAGATGGGTCTTAGAGATCCGTCCTTCTTGGGTACGAGAAAATAACGGCTGTAAAAACCTGACTCGCTCAGAGAAGGAGGCACTGGTTCTATGGCCCCATTGCACAGCAGTTTGGCTATTTCTGCGCGGAGTAGATGCGCTACATCCGCTTTCACTTTCGTAACGGTCTGTGCTCGAAAGCGAGGGGGACGGCGAGCGAACGGAAGCGAATAGCCCTGTCTTATTGTGTTCAGCACCCATTCTGACACACCAGGAATAGCCTTCCATGCTTCTACATGTATAGCTCGGGAAACTGAACCGGAGGTGTGTGCGGGGCACGCACGCCCTCTGATCTCGGGAACGGCGGCTCGCTGACAGCTGTAACTGTCTGTATCACTTGAGATGGCCCGATTACTGGGAATGGGGAACATTTTGTGACGATATTTGGTACGAGCGGAGCCTGGGGCGAAGTGTTTATCAGTAAGCGTGAGCGCTCGTGAGCTGGCACGTGACTTACATTCATAACTTGGCCGCTGTGAGGCTGTTGCCGTGTAACAGAGCGGACAGCGAGTAGATGTGAACACAGGTTTGTGGGCACATTCTCTTCATCTAGTACTCGAGCGGCATTTGCCAGCTTTATGAGAGTGGGCTCTGTGAGAGACACGTGGGGCATCGTGTTTATGTATAGGGGTGAGCACTGACTTGTGGGCACTTTTTCTACACTTGAAACACCCTCGGCGTGAGCTGGATAACCAGAATTTATAAACTTTTTGAGATTTCTCTGGGTCGCTATAAAAACAGCGTTTGTGTGCAGGCGAGCGGGCTGTGTTGCCGACTCGTTGGCTGCTAAATGTGTGTCTGCAGTAGCCTTCTCTGAGGGGACTGACAGGACGAGATATTTTGTTGGTGGTCCGGCCACAGCGAGACCCAGCCGTCTTTTCCTCTCTGGTGTTGCTAGGAGGACTTTCCCTGCTCGGGCTTCAGCGCAATCTTGGGCCGGGGTCCCCGGGGCGGAGGTGGCCTGCGTCCAGATGAGCGTGATCTAGGGCGGCTGCCCTGTCGACGCTGCGGAGGCTGAGCTGGGCGCTGGCTAGCGTGTCATGCAGGCGGCTCAACGTGGGCGGCTTGCAGAGGAGCTAGAGCATCGCGGCAGGAAGAGGTTCATGGCCGGCGTGGTCTTCTATACTACGGAGAAACGGTTGACGATCTCGTTCACCGCTGGGCCGAAGAGACCAGTGGGGGAGAGTGGCGCGCCGAGAAACGCGGAGCGCTCCGACTCCCTCATATTCGCAAGCGTCTGCCAGAGATACCTCTCTGTGACGGTGAGCGAGGCCATGCATCTGCCCATTGCCTGAGGCGCGGATTTCGTAGCACGAAGGGAGAGATCCATCGCGCTCCTCAAATCCGTGATGGCGGCGGGGTCCTTGCTTTTCTCGTTCCATTCACGGAGGAGATCAGCTTGGAGGAGCTGCAGCACAGCCATCGAGTGCAAGGCGGAAGCAGCTTGTCCGGCGGCAGCGACAAGGGCTGAGGTGGTCCTGCAGGCTTTGGATGGGAGGGCAGACTTTGAGCTGTAGATCTGGAAACGGGCGGGGGGCGGCGGCTGTGTAGGAAGCAGCCGTAGCCTATTGGGCGTGGGCTCCTTAGGCGTTGACCAATCCAGGCCGAGTTGGTTGACGGCCTTAGAAAGGAGGCGCATGAGCTCGCCGTCCACGCCAGCCCGAGTCCTGCTGGATTCCTGGATCGAGGAGGAGGCGGAGTGATGTGAACTCCACCACTCCTCGCTATCCAATGCCAGGATAGAGCAGCTGTCACCTGGGTTCGCTCCTTCTGCTTCGCCCCCTGAGGCGGCGGCAGTGAGGGCCGAAGCCGGCAGCTGCGTGTCCGGGAGGGGGCGGAGAAGGAGAAAGTGAGGCTGGCGGGATACGATCCGGCGAGGGCTTCACTGTGGCCACAGGCTCCAGCATCCTCCGCGCACGGCGCTGCTTCTTGCGCGGTCCAGAGGTGTCCAGAGTGACAGCGTCCGGGGTGAAGGCTTCGAGACGAGCCCGCAGGGTTGACAACGGAAGCGCTTCACCGTGCACGTGTACAGGGCTGCGTGGTCTGGGCCCAGGCAGAGAGCGCAAATCACTTGGCGGTCTCCTGCGCTGAGCGGGGCTCTGCACGAGCCGCAGGAAAGGCGAGGCATTTTGATACAAACGCTCGCGCTCATTTAGTGAGAGAGTGAGTGTCGCAGTGGCGAACACTCACAGAATGCAAGCACAAAAAGGATACTCAACGCCAGATGGCGTAGCAGGCAGGGAAGGCTGAAGGTGGCGAAGACGGCCGGCTTCCTCAGGCGATTTCCTCTGCATGCTGGTCGCTAATTCCGACAGCGGATGGCTTTCTCTCAAGATCCAGCGATGCGGAGAGCTTCGCTGAAGATGATGAAATCGGTGACGCAGCCTCTGAGCCTGGCCTTTATATGCTAAGCCACCCCCATTTTGGCGGGCTGTGACGCGTAGAGGGCGCGAGGTTACGCGCGAGAATCAGTGGTAGGCTGCAGCAGTTGCCGCACGGCAGCCAATGAGCACGCAAGATTTCCTGCTCTAGGTCTGCTGGCTGCTGCACTGCGTTGACAATAAATGCAAAATTAAGGATAATTTTTGGCTTCAATATCTCGAGAAAAGGTGACTTTACCCGTAGCGTAAGCTAGCTTACACAATACGAGAGAACCTCTCGTAAGCGAACTTCTTTGCAGCACTTCCCCAAAAAATAAAAGGATGAAAGTTTACATTTTCATTTGATTACCACTGTTTTTGATAATATATTTGTATTTAATCATAAAAAGAAAAAAAAATCTGAATAAAATACATTGCATAGGACTCTATTTATTATTCGTAAAAAATTTAATAAATTATTAATGCTAAACATAAGTTGTTAATATAATTCATTATCATTTATTGAATTTAGTTGATTAGAAAAGTTTCATTGAAATTAAGTCATTCTAATGTCATTCAATCATTCTAAAAATAAATTTTTCATTAATTTAATTGTCATTTTATCTGATGATAATAATAACAACCATAATTTAATAATACCGTTTATTTATTTATTTAATAATTGATTAATACTGTAAACCATGGTATTTTCTGAGATGGTTATCATACTGTGAAAATCTACAACCTGAGAGAGTTATAGGTCTACAACCCCCCACCCCTCCCCCGCGGTTAAAAAATAAACTCAGTAACTTTTACTCTGAGTACATTTTAAATGAGCTACTTTTTACTTTTACTTGAGTAGATTTTTAGACCTGTAATTCGAATTGTGCTTAAGTAAAATTTCATTGAAGTAATAGTACTTTCTTTGAGTAGAATATTTTAGTAATCTTTCCACCTCTGCATATATAAATAAATATATGACGTTTATCATAAAAGCAAAGCAAAAGCAAAAGCTTTGAAAGTCAAGCTTCCTTATGCAATGAGAAAGGTAATTGTATGTTTGAATAGCGCTGGTCACATCTGGGCCATGTTTGAAAGGCTGTGCCTCCATTGTGTGAAGTCTGTGAGGCTGTATGAGAAAAAGCCTCTTGTTGTCTTAATGTAAAACGCACCATGAAATAGCAAATTACTGTCTGATGGGAAAGAAAGGCCAGAAATGGAGCACACAGTAAAGTTCATTCTGGAGCACTTCCTGTGTCTTGAGTAGAGGGAAACAATCCTGCTCTGAGAGCTAAAGAAATGAGAGAGACTGCAGATAATGATATTTCCCAAGTACAATTCAGACATGTTTGTTATTTAGTTTCTACTTGCAAGGTCATATTTTCACATCTTTTCTGATGTCTGTTTTCACAGATGAGTTAGGCAAGTGCTTACTAGGCCAGCTTGAAACTATATGTGCCTCTCCCACTTTATTTACATTTTAATGGCTATGTCACAAAACCTTGGCCCAGTCAATAGTAATATGTACCATGCTGATATGTCCAAAACACATGCAAGTACGGTTGTAATGGTACCAAACTGACAGCAGTCAGGACCTATACCGGTAACATTTCATGGTTCTCTGTACCAGTTGTAGTACCATAGCAAAAACTCTTGGAACTATTTTATTTTATTTTATTATTTAAAAATAAAAATATTAATTAAATTAAATAAGTTTATTACTCGTGATGACAATAATTATATAAGTAAATAATACACTTAAACAACATTTAGCCTTCAAATGGATACAATGAAGGACAAACAAACAAACACATACGCTACATAGAACAAGTGGCAGGTACAACTGTGTGTATGTTAATTTACTATATCATATGTTATAAATAAAGAAAAAAATCAACATTTAGAATTTTTACCTCTGTATGTTTCTTCTGCGAGTTTCTTTATGCGTGCTGTTACTCTCATTTGTTTCAATGTCTCCACGAAAATCTCTCTCAAAGAGACAGGCAGCACAAGCTTCAACAGCACGACCATAGGTACGGTCACGCCATGTCGTAATTAATTTCAACTTGCAAAAAGCGTTTACAACTTCGTACAGCTTATAAAAGCTTGTTTAATTTTTGCTAATTACAGCTTGTAATAATGTCTTATTATGTTATTATTAACATAGTTAATATGTTCCTAGTTGTAGCACGTGACTGCTGTACCACCTGACTGCTGCAGATTAATTTAGGCGTTGATAGTGGTGCAATAGACACGCATAATTCCCAGTCCGAGGATGTGAACAGCTCAGAATATTACGTCACGTGTTGTCATCTTGAGACTACGGTAATTACGACATGGCGTGGATGCAGCACTTGTTACCAGAAATCTATCCATTATTTATCGCTGTTTACACTTAATGTAACAAAATCCTTCTTGCATTTTGATACTTCCATAGTTATTTTCTGTCAGTCTGAAGTTTTAAACAGGCTACTTGTCCGGTCGGGAAAGTAAAAATCCCTTTCACTTGCCTCGTCAAAAAATCCCCTTGTCCCGGAATATAGGACAAGTGGTAATGTCGAGCCCTATAATTTAGGGAGGATAATCAAGCTATTTAGTTCTTATCTAACATAAGGTTAGAGTTTTGGTTAGACACACCCATGACCTATGCTTGCTGATTTCTCACTCATCAATGATGACTTTGCCATGTGTTTTTATAATTTCTGATGAAGTGCAGATTGAGTCATTAAGATTTTTGAGTGGTGGAAGAGATAAAATGTTGTCTTCACCTTATAACCATGAAAGTCCATAATAGTTTAATTTAAAAAATAATAAATTGCTGAGTTGAAACCTGTTGATCCATTTTATCCCTGCATTTATCCTTTATTATGAAAGTCATAGTTTGAGCATCACTGTTTTTGTGATTTTATGTGGTATGTTAAGGACTCAGAGTAGAAAATATCCAATATTGAAAGTGGTAACTTATTTTTCACCCCTGAAAACTAAGAGCAACAAGTAGAGCTGTGTGCTTTCATCCTCTCAATTGGCAGCGTGTCAGAAACTAAACTGATTTAGTGTGTCTTGTGTGATTCACATATAAAGAGCGGTGCTGCCTTCATCTACAAATGCACAGTGGACATGCAAATGGTTTGTCAGAGCTGCATGTTTTTGTTGACTGGTGCAGTTTAATTTTCACACTTTATGCCTATTTACTGTAAATGCTGTGTGACTATGAAGAATGATTACCTCAAAATGATCTGTATGGAGGTAAGGAAATACATACAGTACGTGTCTCTTGCTATTGCCCAGATGCCAGTGATCACCCTAACAATACTTAGCAAAATATCCTGGGCCTTCAGACAATAATAGGGCTGAATTTCACTGACCAAGACTATAAAACAGAGAAGAATCAAAGTCAGACAGTTCATTGACTTTAGTATTTGGTGGCGTTTGTTGCTTTGTTAACATTTTTTAGTGAACTAAAAAACATTTTCATTCAAGAAACCTCTAATTTTATCTTGCACAGCTTTGCAAATCGGCAGTTCCCTTCTGAGTATTCCTCTATTGTCATACCATGATAGCTGGTCATGGGGAAGAGTCCTTTAATGGAGGTCCTCAGCTGGCACTAAATCTTTTCTGAGAGAGATGAGTTGTGGAGAGGGGAGGCGGCTTCCATCATGAGAACTGTTCCTCGCTTGAACACGCATCAGTTGTCTTCCTCCTTCACTAAAGTCTACTCTGACAATTGCTTTCTCATCCTTAAAGTACCCATGCTTAGCTTAAATTTGTTTGTACTTTTAATTTTGGCTAAAGTGCTTCTTGTATGCTCCGCTTCCTCAAACCGATTTTTTATTTATATATTTTTTTAAGTAGAGTTTAGGGATGAAGGTAGCACTTTCTGCCACGTATGCATTAGTGCTTGTGAATTGAATAGCCAATCAATGCTACTGACCATTTTAACCATTCTAATGGATTTATAAACCGTATACTTTTTCAGTTGCCAATTCCAAATTCATTTTGTATATCAGAAAATTATTGTAAAGTACCGTCTCTAAAATACAGAATTATTGTTTTCAGTCCCAATTCTTGCATCAAAAAAAGATTATTTGTTATTTACATTTGTAGTTCATGTTGTTTTGCCATACGGGTGTATTAAGGGGTAGGGGTAAGGTTTAGTTTTCTTCTTTATTATTATTCTTGAGTGAAAGTCTATAGCAGCCCACTGAACCCTTTGGTCAAAACGCATTAAATTTGGAACATCGAGGAGAATCAAATTTTGAGTCCTAGCAAATTTAAAGTCTCTTAAACCCTCTAACTCAACCAGTGGGTCAAAGATGCACTGATACCTCTGGAACCGTAAAGCTTGGAAACAAAATTCAGTTTTCCTCTGATTTCCTAAAATTAAATGTTTTGTTTTCATGATATGTCTCCTTCAGATTTTATCCAATCTTTACCGAGGTTGAGTTTTAAAAAAGTTATTACTTTATCACACACACCCAATAGTTTTTGAGAAATAGTTTTACAAATTTGACTAGCACGCAAAAGTGGACGTTAGGCTATATTTCCGCAATGCTTTGGCGTATTGAGACAAAACTTGAGACAATATTTATGATTTTGCTTATAACTTCTCAACAGTTTGATCAATCATGAAACTCGTCTCTTTAGATTTAATACAGCATGCAGAGTCTATATCCAAAACTATATCAAGTTTGCCCATGTTGGCCATTTTTGGCGTCGACCATTTTTAAGTTTGGAGCAAAGTTCTGTATTTTACGAATAATGCATTGGCATATTGATACGAAACTTGGTATGCGTCTTCGGCTACCTGGCGATTTTTGGGTTGCTGCACTATTTTCAAGAATGTCTTTAGCTTTTTTGAATTCCTCTTTCTATTCCTTGGGTCCTAATGAATCCAATGGTACTTGTTTTTCAACAGCCAAAAAGAATCACCTTAATGCTACAACTTTATGCGATTGGTGGGCTTGGCTCAGCCACGTAATTGCTGCTTGCATCTATATTTATAGATGTTTTTTCACAAGCATGTATTTTTTAAATACAAGTAAATACACATATCTAGACAATAAGTGCATTGTATTAAGTTATTAATCTAAATATTAGTGCATAGTAGTTAAAGACACTACATATTTGGTTAAAAAATAAGTTATTCTATAATCTTTCCACTATACAACAGTTTTTATTATTTTTTAGATATGGGAATCTTTTTTTTTATTTTTATTGAAAAGTGAATATAATAGATTGCAAAGATTGGAGTGTGTAACTATTGAACTAAAAAATGAAAAGCAAAAGAATATTATTATAAGCTGTGTCTATAGGTCACCTGGATCAAGTGTAGACTTATTCAATGAATGGATGGTGAAATTGTTTTCTGAAGATATAAATAAGCCCTTATTTGTATGTGGGGACTTCAATATTGACCTTCTGAACCCAAACAACCACAAACCTACCTGTGAATTTGTTGATAGGATGTATAGTATGTCCTTATTTCCATCCATCACAAAGCCTAGTAGGATTACCTCTCACAGTGCAACTTTAATTGATAACATCTTTACTAACAACCTTTTAAACAAAACAGTTAATGGTCTATTGATCTGTGATATCACTGACCACTTACCAGTCTTTACTATATATGACTGTAATGTTTCTAAACATATTAAAACTTGCAATGTGAACTATAGACGAGTACGAACTGAGGAAGCTATTAATTTATTTAATGATGAATTAAGGTTACAACATTGGAATACTATTTATGGAGAGATGCAGACTGATGTGGCTTAGAATAATTTTATAGAAATATTTACTTCCCTGTACAACAAGCACTGTCCCATCAGAATATTTAGTAAACCGAAAAAAAATCTAAAATGCCCTTGGATTTCAAAAGGCCTGCAGAATGCATGTAAGAAAAAAAATAACCTTTATAAATTGTTTATTAAATCGAAAACCAAAGAAGCTGAGGACAGATACAAGCTGTACAAAAATAAATTGACAGCTATAATGAGAATGGCGAAAAAACATTATTATGAAAAACTATTAATTGCTAATAAATCTAACATAAAAAGAACCTGGGCAGTATTAAATAGTGTTATTAAGCAAGGATCAAATATAACGGATTATCCAGAATATTTTGTTGACTCTAATGGAGAAAACATTGATATGAATAAATTAGTAAATGTTTTCAATAATTTCTTTGTAAATGTTGGTGCTGATTTAGCAGCTATAATTCCCAACCAAGAATTGAAGTTGAACATTGAAAGAATTGACTGTACTATTTTCCTCTCTCCTGTCAGTGAGTGTGAAATAATGAATAAATATTGTTCAAAAATCCAAAAACAAGTTATCTAAAGACTGTCACTCCATCGATACGGTACTAATAAAAAAGACAATTAATAGTATCATAAAGCCTCTAACACATATCTGTAACCTGTCGCTTAAAAACGGCTGTGTGCCAAGAAAAATGAAAATTGCTAAGGTTATACCATTGTTCAAAAATGGAAATAGGAATCACTTTACTAATTACAGACCCATTTCTCTCCTTCCCCAGTTTTCAAAAATCCTTGAAAAGGTTTTTGACAAACGGTTAGAAATTTTTACATATAAGCATATATAAGCATAAGCTAATTAATGAAGGACAATATGGGTTCAGACCCAACAGATCTACTTCGATGGCCATAATTGACGCCACAGAAGAAATATCGAAGGCTCTAATAAACAAAAAACATGCAATAGGAATTTTTATAGATTTCAAAAAAGCTTTTGATACCATTAATCATGATATATTACTTAAGAAATTAGAACGATATGGAATACGGGGAGTTGCTGGGAAATGGGTGAAAAGTTATCTGAGCGACAGACTACAGTTTGTTCAAATGGGTGAGTTTTCTTCTGGATGTCTTGACATTGCTTGTGGTGTCCCGCAGGGGTCAGTATTGGGCCCCAAATTATTTAATTTATATATTGATGATATTTTCAATGTTTCTCAATTGGTTAAATGTGTATTGTACGCTGATGATACTAATATTTTCTATAGTAACGATAGTTTGGAGCGACTGATTAGCGTTATAAACAAAGAACTAAGTAAATTTAAAAAATGGATGGAAAGTAATAAATTATCATTAAACCTAGATAAATCCAAAGTGATGTTTTTTGGAAAGTATCAAGCTGATTCGCAGAAAATGGTTGAGATAGATGGAGTACACATTGAAAATGTTCAGGAAATTAAATTTTTGGGTGTAACGATAGACAACAAGCTAAGTTGGAACGCCCACATCAGACAAAAAACAACTAAAGTCTGCAAAAGCCTTGCCATAATAAGTAGAGTTAAGCATATCCTTGATTATAATGCACTCCATACCCTGTATTGTGCTTTAATACAGCCATATCTAACCTACTGTGTAGAGGTATGGGGCAATAATTACAAAAATGTAATACAGTCACTTTTTTTGCTACAGAAAAGAGCAATACGAATTATACACAAGGCCGCCTATTTCGAACACACAAATCCTTTCTCAAATCAAAGCTATTAAAAATGAAGGATCTTGTAAAATTATATAATGCACAGTTCATGTTCAAAGCGTATCACTATTTATTACCTGTGAACATTCAAAATATGTTTTCTCATAAGGAGCAGTCGTACAGTTTGAGAGGATTTGGAAACTTTGTGGTTCCAATGGCGGGTTCCACCAGGAGGAGTTTCTCTATGTCTGTTTGTCATTCACAATTTTAAACGTCTTTACATACGAAAGGTCTGGTTCCATTACAATGACAATGAGGTCTGACTGTTTCATGTTGTGTGGATTGTTGGATTAGTTGTTATTTATTTACCCTTGTGGTATTCCGTCTACCATTGTTGGTAGTTGTTCGTCATTATGTACTCTTGTGGTATTCCATCTACCATTGTTGGTATTTGATAATCATTGTTATGTACCTTTGTGGTCTTTCGTCCACTATTGTGGTATTTGATAATTATTGTTACCTGTGGATAATCATTGTTACCTGTGGAAATATCTGTATATTATTATGTATGGTATGATTGTATGGTTTTGACCTGTGCAACCACTGTTTCTAAATGAGGTATTATTATTACTATTATTATTATTCTTTTTTTTTTATATATTATTTTCTCTTTGAGATTATTGCTGAAGGAAGCAGCCTTTATTTGTTTGTATAAATTCTTTTATAGATTGGGGTGGGGTTTAATAAGTTTTACTTCTTCCCACTCCATTTTCAAGCATACGTGTATAATTTGTTATTATTGTGTATCTTTTCTGTTGTCACACTATTTTGCTTGAAATAAATAAATAAGTATAAGTAAGTATAAGTATAAGATCCTGACTGCGGTGTTATATGACTCCGTTATATGACTCTCTTTTCACATTTTACATTTATAAGGACATTCTCAAAAACCTGGAGAATGTGGAGTCATGTGACCTGGAGGACGATGATCTCATGTTGGATTTGGACTTGTCTGAAGATACATCATTACACAGCGGTGAGTGATATAGTTTAGCTAGCATTCTCTTGAAAATGTTGCTTTGCCATGAGCGTATTTGACTTGAAAGATAAAAGTAGTAGAAAGTAGATCTAGTATAGTAGTACAGTTTCCGGTAATGTTTGCCACAACAGATTATATAATAGATTTAAGAACACAACTGTGCATGAAGCTTGCATAGCTGGAAAAATTTGCATTCACATACATGGAGTTTGTTTTTAACAGTGTTGGGGTTACAATATTCTCAAGTTACACGCATCACATAGTTAAATTACTATTTCAAAGAGACAAATAAAACAAGCCGTTTCTTTTTAAGTTTTCACCCAAATACACAAATTAGATTTCCAATTACAGTTGCTAACTTCTAGTAAATATTGTAATGAATGAATACAAATGTATTCAGGTGTACATCCTCTATTATTCATCCTCTGGCTGTTCAGTTGTACTACAGTTAATATTGTACCATATACATAAAGCACAATCAATAGTGTACAGAACAATCCCCATAAGCCCCTCTACAAGTAGCCTTTGCTATTTTTTATAATTTTTAAGGATGCATTAAATATAACACTGGGGCTTCATATACAGTCTAACGGTCTATACAAATCTAGAATTCATATAATGGACCCTTTTCCTGGGCATATGAGTCATATTTTTTTGTGTTCTAGAAACATTTCTTATTATCAATGTTGAAACATTTGTGCTTCCTTTTTTTTGGAAAGCATGATACACTACCATTCAAAAGTAATTGGCATTAAATTGATCAAAAGTGACAGTAAAGTTTTTTATATTGTTACAAAATATTTCTAGTTAAAATAAATGCTGTTCTTTTGAACTTTCTATTCATCAAAGAATTCTTTTTAAAAAAATCACGGTTTCCAAAAAAATATTAAGCAGCAGAAACATTTTAAACATTGATAATAAGAACCATTATTGATAATTGGTGGATGGTAGACGATGATAAAACAGGGATAAATCCCATAGACATATATTGAAAGATGGACACTAGCCATATCTAGAGACCTGCATATAATAGAGAGGGGAATTTAATTTGGGCCTGGAAGCAACCACCTTGCAACCTTCTAGCAAGCATAAATGTTCTGAAAGCCACCCACAAACACATTGTGTTGGAAAATTCTGCACTCACAAAACTAGTTCTTGATACTCTTATATCTGTTGTAGATACTGATGGGATGTCACCTTATGAGTGCTCAGAAAAAGAAGGCTGGCCCATTCAGGGGAGACGTCAGCAATGCTGGGGCATGTGTGAAAACAGGTGACCATTCCATTTATGCATTTTGACATTTTGTGAAATTGTTATACATTTTATGCCAGCGCTTGGCACAATTATTCAAACTCTGAATAAATTGCATAAAGAAAGCAAGCAAAGAACATTTAAGTGGTCCATGACAAGTCTAATGTGATTTATTCACTTTTGCAAAAACTACCATTATAATCAATGAAGCTGTCTACACTGCAAAATGAATCTGCACTTTGTTGTTTATGATAATGAGAGAATTTGTGAATGCATATTCAGAATTCAGTCAGTGAGTAAATTGAACATTGCATTCATAATCTCAACAGAAACATATGTGATAGGTTATAATTCTCAATGATGCATACCGCACGTGAAAAGAAATATGATGCACCATAAGCAAATCTACTGTAAATGTAATGCCGCAATCGATACTTTTAAATTCATTTTACGTTTCACAGTAATTATGATAGCCATAATAGATCTCTCTTAATTGATCTTCCTTATCTTGAATTTTGGAGTTTTGCGGCATTTTTGCTCAAACCCCCCATTAATTTCAGACCCAGTTCTACCTACGTTTTTGTAAAACTCCAAAAACACACCTATATATAACATTTGCTGCAGTTTCCAGTTGAAATGACCATTAGTGACAGTAAAACAACAACTTATATACCTTTTAACACAAATGATGATTACACGGGCAGATTATCAATTAATAAAAACGTATTGTCAGGTAGTTCATCGCACAATACTATGTTATGTCCTCAAAACACTTTTACCATAGTGCATGATTTGTAAACGATAACATTTTAACATTTGCATCACATAATCAGCTCCATTTGTGTATTTTCTGATTAGGATCTCATCTGGCAGCACCTCTCACCTATAGCATTGCACTGTCCTCTGCTTTGCATTGTCCCGTGAAACTCAAAGACTTGTAGAAGCAAGCTAAAATGGCAAAGTTGCTTCAGCACATGCATTTTTTCTTACATTTGCCTTTGCTAACAGTTAATCGTTGTTAATGGTTAAGTTTAGGGTAGGATTTACAGTAGGAGGTACGTTATTTTTAAATGTGGTTGAGCATTAACCTTTCAGTGTCACTTACCAGAAATTTCATTTTTGAACTGCTGCGATACTTACAACAACCAACCAAAGCGTTGTCGGATTCACGTTCATCTGTTTCAATTAAATTAAGCGCATTTTTATAGTATATTTAATATGTAAACCAGTAGAGATTTTAGACTATTATCTCTATCCTGGTTATGTTCACGTGGCATTGCTGTGCTGAGTGGTCACGAAAGCGCATCGTTTGCATACGTTTTTTTAAACATAGCAAATTAAAAACAAGTAATTTTAAACTGTTGAAGCTCAAAAAGCAGCGAAAGAGATATAATTTCGCTTCATTTTGCAAATTTGTAAAGTATCCTTTTGGTTTTCTTGATTTTTTTGTGTTTGTTTTAAGTTTTTTTTATATTTGTTGTACAGCACTTTAGTTTCAACAAACTTTTGTTTTTAAATGTGCTTTATAAATAAATAAACTAAACTAAACTGATGTGTGCTCTGTCTGAGAGATGGCTTCTAAGCGCTGACTGAGAGATGCTTTCTGAGTTCATTTTGCCGCCTAAATTGGCTTGAACCATTTAATACACATACTTTTGTGTCAAAATGCCTGTCTTTGCAAGTATACTCGTAAACACAGTAATTTGCTTAGTTCTTTAGTTCTTTAGTTCTTAAAGTGACAGCAGCCTAGTATACCTGTGTCACGATCCTGGTGGTGTGAATTGTGTTGTGGAGTTTTATGTCTTGTCCCTGAGCTTGTTTGTTCTGTCATGGTTACGGAGACCATCTATGATCCTTTTGTCTTTCCGCCTGCTCCATCACGGGGATTTTCAGTCCAGTCTACTCTGCTGTTTTGGTCTTCTTCTCCACCTTGGGAATCTTCAGTCCAGTCTACTCTGCTGTTTTGGTCTTCTGCTCCACCTTGGGAATCTTCAGTCCGGTATACTCTGCTGTTGTGGTCATTTGCTCCACCTTGGTGATTTTCAGTCCCATCTTCTCTGCTGTTGTGATCTTCTGCTTCACCTTAGGGATCTCCAGTCCCTTCTACTCTGCTGTGGTGTTCATCTGCTCCACCGTGGGGATCTTCAGGCCAGTGGACTGGAAGCAGGACTGGAGACTGGGGCAGATCGGTGACTCAGGACAGAGCCGGTGCAGCTGACAGGACTGAAGACCATCTCAGCAGAGCTGGTGACCACCAGGGCAGAGCAGATGACCACAACAGTAAAGCAGATGAGACTGAAGATCCCCACTGTGGAGCAGAAGACCACCACAGCAGAGTAGAAGGGACTGAAAATCCCCACTGTGGAGCAGAAGACCACCACAGCAGAGTAGAAGGGACTGAAGATCCCCAAGGTGGAGAAGGGGGAAAGACAGATAGATCATAGATGGTCTCCGGGACCATGTTCGAAGAGACAGAGTAATTATTTTCTTTGTTTTTATTTTTTTCTGTTTACTTGTCTTTCAGTAAGCTTGAGTTTTTTTTAAGTTTTTTTTTATTACTTAGGCTAGTATTTTTATATTTTTTAAATTGAATTTGGTGACAAGAATTTTGAAATTTCAATGGGTCAAAAATGTTTTGATAGCATACAAATCTTATTTAAAGCTACAATATGATTTTTTTTCGCCGCTTGGGGTCGCTAACCTCTTACAATAACAAAGGCGTAGGTTGATGACGCAGTGATAAGCGGAATGATGGGACTTGCTGTCATGCTGATGGATCTAATAATGTTTATGGATGAGTGAAAACATTCATGTTTTTTAATTGTGGTATGAAGCAGGTCACGATTTCTAATATGAGACACATATCAGTACAACACACGAGTCCTGCAGATATAGAGGAATAAGGACATTTAATTCTACCGAACTTCCCGCAAGCACTGAATTACTACTCACACAGGTCAGTTTATTTGACGAATTACACTTGTGAGTTAACGCAGCGCTGTTTCATTTGGTCTAACGTTACACTATCATACTAAACAGCATTTGGGTGTGTTGAAAGTTATAATGTTATTCTATGCGTTAGTTTTTGTTTGCTATATGAGACTAGCAGTAAGCTAGATCAACATTGGAATAACATACTGATCATATTCTAACATTTCATCATGTTGAGCTATATAACATTGATTTGTTTTATGTACATTTGCTCACCTGTCTAATAAAAGTACAAGAGCGGCATCTCTGTCAAGTCGTGAAGCTCTGTCAAGTCCAAGTTAGTTGCGGACATGGAGCTCTCAGCATCTCGAAAATGCCACGCTGATATTGATCCTTGTTTTAGTTCTCCTTTTGTCCCAAAGTCTGCTTGCCATGGTCCATAATGTTTGAACGAAACAACAACAGCGTGCTGCTAGACGTTACACACTACGCATTTGTCCACATCTGTCGCCATGGTTATTATGGTAGTACAAGCGGAAACCAGGGATAACACGGATATTATGTCATTGACAGGCGACAAGTGAACAGGGACGGGCACTTAAAATTGTGAATTTCTCTGAATTTACAAATTCTTGGAAACATTTAGAACTCTAAAAACACTTAGAACTTAGAACACATTTAGAACACTTAAAACACAATTGAAAGAACAACACTGTGCAAGGGTTTTAAAGCACTTAAAACACTTTAAGGGTTTTAAAGCACTTTAAGGGTTTTAAAGCACTTAAAACACTTTAAGGGTTTTAAAGCACTTAAAGCACTTAAAACACTTAGAACTTAGAACACATTTAGAACACTTAAAACACAATTGAAAGAACAACACTGTGCAAGGGTTTTTTGGATATTTTGATACAAAATTCGTACATATTGTACCTTTAAAGCAGAAATAACAATATATCATGATGTATCATTGTGAAATACTCATATCGTGATATAAGATTTTGGTCATTTGGGCCACCCCATTTGAAAGTGTTGCGAAACGTCCTAGAAGCAACATGATATAATTGTGTCGAAATGTTGGCACAAGTGCGTTTTTCAAAAGAGCCTGAGTTAGACAAAAACTAACTCATAAATTTATCCAGTAAATGTATCTAGGTCTTGCCATTTTTGAGTTCAATATGAGTCCAGATAGTTTGTGAACAGACTGTGAGCGGTCTGCAAGAATCATCTGAGACTGAAGGTAACCTACAAAAAATAAGTAAATGTTATGTAATGAATACCCACATTCTGAAAGCAGTCTTTGTTATAAAATCTTGTTATTTACAGTTCCAGTATTTAGCCTTTAGTCCCCACAAGTGCAACAGTGTCTGTTTTATATCCATTTAAAAAGCAAATTAGTCTCAGAAAGCCACATTCTCAGCACACCTCCTAAATATCCAGACTCAAGGGGATTTTGGATAAGATGGCTCTCATTGGACAGCTAACCTGTTTAAAGATTTTTATTTTTATTTTTTACCGTGGGCTGAGGCCTCTGGCTGACCTGGTAAATGCTTTCTGATTACTTTCTCTTTGTCTGACCTACAGAACTGCCATTTTCCAGTCATTGGACGGATTTAGGGGACAGGGGCTGGATAGGTCAAGGTCAGATCATTCGACACTGGATGAGCTGACATTGAAACTCATGGTTCAAGACTGCTCTTCTTTCACAGAACAGCTGCTTCAACTGAAGACACTGCTTCAGGTCAGATACAAATGCATGCTATGCCAATATAACCTTTAATGTCTTTTCTTAATGTCTTTTCTTAGTGGTGTCCAAATTCTATTATAGCTGAATTTTTGATAGCATGTTACTTAGCATGTCGTAAGGCTTCTTAGGACATTTCATTGACAGATTTCTTTGGCAGAACTCTTTTAATTAGTGGTGTTTGCTCATACCTTAATATTTGAAGAATCCCCTTGCCTTGCATATTGCATTTTGGTGCTTAAATTCTAAAACAGTCAACAATCTTCTGGAAAGCCTTCCCAGAAAAGTGGAAGCTGTTATAGCTGCAAAGCAGGGTCCAATTCCATATTAATGTCTATGTATTTAGAATGCATTGTCATTACAGTCCCGGTCAGGTGTCCCAATTCTTCTTTTCATATCATGTATGTCCGAGGGTTCAGAAGATAATTACAAAGTCTGTTGATTATGATACTTTGGTTGGGCTCTTTTGACCACCACTCAGAATTCCCTAGAAACCTCTTAGCTAAATATTAGTGACATTATAAATCTAGTTGTATACTGCACTATGATGTTTCTGCAGTTACTAAGGTTCATTTTGAGTCAGTGTTTGTATCAGTAAGAGACAAACTGGACCTTATTGAATTGGCTTGGGGTAGTGTGTAGGGCTGCAACGATTCGTCGACGTTGTCGACAAAAATCGATAATAGAAATAGTCGACAATGAATTTCATTGTCGAAGTTGTCGCCAGACATGTTTTTTCCGACCGAGGCATCTCTCTTCATTACAATCTCTGCCGAGAGTCGTACATGCGCATTAGCTTCTCTGCTGAGCGATAACATACAGAAATGGCGGCGTCCAACGCAGCAGCTGCGCGTACCAAAACATCTAAAGTTTGGGAGCATTTTAGCCTGGATACGGCGAATAAAAAGATTACCTGCATGTTTTGCAAAGCAGTCCTTGCGTATCACGGCAACACCTCGATGATGCACGAACATTTAAAGAGAAAGCACGTCGGACAGTTGGATGAAACGGAGTTTGACTCGCCTCGGTAAGATTTAAATAACATGGAAGCCAGTACGTTTTGTTTTGGATGTACATTGTACATTTTATAAGAGTATTTTCGGTAAAAACAAAAAAAAGGATTTAACGTTATGCCCGACTGTGCCTGACAAAAGTATTTTAAATTAAATGCATGCAGTCTGAAGAAGAGAGCCACCATGGACCCCTTTCTGCAAAAGAAGCAGACGTGCACCCCACAACAGGCAAATGCCCTCACTGAGTCAGTATTGCAGATGCTGATCTATGATATGAGGCCACTCTCCATGGTCGATGGTGCTGGGTTTCAACTGGTGCCTAATTGGTTTTAGACAGGGCATTTTTATTTACTTATAGTATGAATCGGCCTATCAGCAGCAAAGTTCAATAAAATATGCATTTTTCATTGAAGTACCCCCTTCTTTCTAGTGTTTACTATCATTTTCCACAGAATTAAAGCAATCTCATGCTAAATTTTAGAAAAATGTAATAATTATTCAATTAGTCGACTAATCGTTTCAATAGTCGGTGACTAGTCGACTATTAAAATAGTCGTTAGTTGCAGCCCTAGTAGTGTGACATATACCAAGGCAGTTGATGTTGTGGCACAATTCATCCGGGCCACAGATCTTTGCCATCATATGGCTGCAGGGCTGGATGAAGACTCTTTGGTGCCCTGGGCACTGACATCTTAAATGCTTAACTTATTCACCTATTCAAATTTTCTAGGAACCAAAAATTTGTTAAATTAACTGGTTTTATTGGGAACACTTAAAATAAGGTCTCATTTGTTAGAATTAATTGATGCATTAACTAACATAAAAACTAACAATCAGCAATATATATATATATTACAGATTTTTTTAACCTTTGTTAAAATGCTCATGTTAGTTCACAGTGCATTAACTAATGTTGTTGATGTTGAGATTAACATGAACTAAGATTAATAAATGCTGTATAATTAGAAGTTCATTCTTAGTTCATGTTAATAATAATAATAATACATAAGTCTTATATAGCGCTTTCCAAGGAACTCAAAGACGCTTTACAAATGAAACAAACAAACAAACAATGATGAGAGTGTTATTATAGATTGTAGGCGAGCTGAAACAGGAGGGTTTTGAGCAGTTTTTTGTAGGTGGTCAGTGAATCCGAGTTTCTAATGTGGATAGGGAGTGAGTTCCGAAGGGTGGGGGCAGCGATGGTGAATGCTCGGTCCCCCAAAGTTCGGTGCGTTGATATTTTATTTGACTTTTTATTATCCTAAAAAATCATTAATTAACATTAATAAACTTCCCCGATTATTTAATATTACATCAATAAAAGTAATTAAGTGTTAAATCAAGTAGAATCAATCCTTACAGATTGAAACTTTCCTTTTTTACAGTGTTTTCTACCCTACAGTTACATGGTAGTGGATAAGGAAGGAGTAGTTGAGATGATCACACAGATGTTTAATGATGACACAAACTAAGTCTTAGGAGAATGCAGGCATAGAAATCCAGGATAACAAGCAGATAGTCAAAGAAGAAGAATAAACAAACCCAAGGGCTGAATCCAACGTAACAGCTTTGCAACACAGGGCTACAAATACGTGTTGCATCCCAGTTTGCCTACTTAAACTATGCCTTAAAAGTATGTACTGTTTTTGTGAAGAAAATACTTTTGAGTGTGTAGCAGAAACGTAGCCAAGCTTTGGTACAGACTATTGGTCATAATTGCATCTTTAACGGACAGCTCTATCGCTTAGTTACATGCATCCTGTCACTGATTAAACTATCTTGTCAACCATCTTATCACAGTTAATATGTGTTTTATAAGTACTAATACATAGCCAATATCCTAGCAATATGCATGCTAATAAGCAACTAGTTAATCGTGAGAATTGGACCTTAAACTTTTATATACTGTACACAGAACTTTTGTACACAGTGGAATGCAGAACTTTTTATGAGCTTGCGTTCCACTGCGTTACTGGTCTTCTACATTTGAGCGAAAAAAAGTCTAGTGCGAACACTAAACACTGAGCAATTTTATTGATAAAACAAATTACTCATTTGGAGCAATTTTTTCCACCACATTACAAGGTTGATTTTGTTTGTTGTTTGTTTCAGATGGAGACAGATGATTCAGTTGAAGTGACTTTAGAGGCTTATACTCCACAATCCACTGACCAATATTTACTTGATCAGAAGGTAAGATCTTATCTTGTCTTCCTTAAACCCATGACATTTTGCTTTTTCAAGTGTAATCTTTTAGATGTTTTCCAGTTTTTCCCAATAATAAAACAAATCCATGTGTTTAACGTTTAGAGTCATATGTACATTTGTATCTTTTATTTTTTGAGATTTTGTTTTCAACAAACTTTGATTTGTTTTTTAAAGTGCAAATATTCCACGTCCCTCAAGTTAATTTCAAGTCATGAAAACTACATGCATAATAATTATAATAAATAGATGTCCCATTCACGTTTTTTGTGCCTCCGATTCAAGTCATTGGATATTGAGTATCCGCCAATACCGAGTCCCGATCCAAAACCTGCATTTTCCTAGTGCTTGATGCACACTTCAAGTACATCAAAGTTATTCAAATCAATCCAATACTGGGATGTGCCACAAGACGCTGAAGAACAGACAACAGATGATCCTTCACAGGAATTTACTAAAGAGAATAGAGGAAACCACACTTGAATGACTTAACTCCAGTAAAACAGTCTATCTATATTGCAGGATGGACCGGTACTGACGATGATGAAGATGAAGAACCGTGAGCGGGGGTCAGGTAAGTCTTGCACTGGTGTGAGTGTAGTTAAGGTGAGTGTGGGCTTTTATGCAGGTCCTGGTTAATCCTCCACAGGTGTAGGGAATCAGTATTCAGGTGAATTGGAACGGAGAGTTGGACTAGTAGGGTCTGACGCTGATGGGAAGGCTGGACTTGTTACAGAACCTCTCCCACCATGGGCGGCACCGACGAGGACGACCTCTTCCTCTGGGTGCAGGATGATCTGGATGGTTGACGTGAAACTTCTGGAGTAGGGTGGGGTCTAGAATATCGTCACCTGGCACTCAAGATCTTTTTTTCAGGGCTGTAACCTTCCCAGTCGATGGGGTATTCGAGTCAACTGCCTTGTCGCCGGGAGTCCAGGATGGAGCAGACTGCGTAGATGCGATCCCCGTCCAGCTCGACCGGAGGAGGGGGCATATTAATCAAAGGATTGATCTGCCTTTGAAATGTGAATGGCCCAGTGTATCTGGGACTCAGTTTGTGGCTGGGCAGCCGGAGGCGCATGTGCCTGGTGGAGAGCCAGGCGAGGGTCGGTCTGGCTCTTGTGCCTCCTCACTGCCCTCGTGCTGAGTCCCAGACCCTCTCGCTCTCCTGGAACCAGTGGTTGACAGCTGGCACTTCTGACCGCTCTACTGACCAGGGGAACAAGGGTGGCTGGAAGCCGAGTACGCACTGAAATGGTGTTAGGCCTGTGGTGGGCTGACGAAAAGAGTTTTAGCGTACACTGCCCAGGGAAGATAACGGTTCTAGCTGTAGTGGTGGCCATGGCAGTACGATCTCAGGATGCATCCTTTCTACTGGATCTTCCTCTCCGTTTGCCCATTCGATTGAGGATGGTTGCCAGTTGTTAAACTCACTGACATATCAAGAAGATGGAAGAAAACCTTCCGAACTCTTGAGATCTGCGGTCTGAAACAATGTCTTCGGGTAAACCATTGTCACAGGACATATGATTAAATAGGGCTTCAGCAGTCTCCAAAGCAGATGGCAGTCCTTTTAATGGAATAAGTTGACAGGCTTCAGAGAAACAGTCCATGACTACAAGGATACAGGTGAATGAGTCAAAGATGGGTAGGTCAGTGATGAAATCCACTCCTAGGTGTGACCAGGGTCGGCGAGTAATGGGTAAGCGGATGCATTTATCTTCAGGAAGATGGCGTGTTACCTTGGAGATCGCTCAGGTGGGACATCCTTGGACGAAGCGTTTGACTTCCTGAGACATGCCTGGCCACCAATTTCAGTTGCGGATGAGCGAGAGGCTTGACTGGCTGCCTGGATGTCCGGATCCTAAGGAAGAGAGTAGCAAGTCCATGAGGGACAGTCGCAGAGCCGATGGAACATAGGTTCGTCCCTCAGAACCTCCCGGCAGAGCAGGTTTGGTGCAGGTAGCTTCTGTGATTTGGTCATCTAGAGCCAATTGGATGGGACTGACAATGGCAGCTGGAGGGATAATGGGCTCTGGAAGACAGTTGGGTTGGTCAGGTGCATGTATACGGGACCGAGTCACGGTGAAGTGAAACACGGTGAAGAATAGAGCCCATCTGGCCTAACAAGGATTCAAGCATTTGGTTTCTCTGAGGTTTTCCAAGTTATGATGGTCTGTGATCACTTCAAATGGATGGTTGGCTCCCTCCAGACAGTGATACCACTCCTGCAACGCAAGTTTGGTAGCTAGACGTTGCCGATTTCCGATGTCTCCGCCAGGGACAACTTCTTGGAGAAAAAGGAGCTTGGGTGAAACCCTCTGCCACCGCTGTGACAGCACTGCTCTGGTGAACGCCTGCTTAAGCTGGTGGAATGCTTCAGAGACTTGGACATTTTACATAGCATTGAGGTGAGAGGAGATGATAGGGTGCTAAAGTTTGCGATGAAGCAGTGATATAAATTAGCAAAGCAAAGAAATCGTTGGAGTTCCTTTATGGTGGGGGGAATGGGCGAGTTATGGACTGCATCCACCTTCCTCTGGTCCATCTGGATACCTTTGGCATCGATGGCACAGCTCAGGAACGAATAGAGGAAATTGAAATTTGTATAGCTTGAGCTAAAGGTTATTCTCTCTTAGCTTTTGGAGTACCTGTGCAATGTGGAGGCGATCTTCTCCCTCGTTCCGGGAGTAGATAAGGATGTAGTTGATGTAAGCAATCACAAAACAATGTAGGTACTCCCAGAACACCTCATTCATGAAGGCCTGGAATACAGAGAGTTGGCTAGCCTATACGTCATGACCTAATATTCATAGTGCTCCAACTTGGTAAAGATGATAGCATTTCGAGCGCCACTGGAAACAGAGGAAGGGGATATTGTACAATACCGTCTGCTTGTTGAGGGTTCAATAATCAATGCATGGCCGCAAGCCATCGTTCTTGGCCATGAAGAAAAAGCTGGAAGCAGCAGGGGATGTAGAAAGGCAGATCTAACCCTGGTGAAGAGCCTCTTCTACATACTTCTCCATGGCATTTTGTTCTCGAATGGATGGGTACACTCTTCCCTTAGGCAGGGTGGTACATGGCAGCAATTAAATAGCACAGTCCTATGGCCTGTGATGTGGTAGATGGGTTGCCAATTGCTTATTAAAAACATCCTGGAACACCCTGTACTCCTCTGTGGTTTCCATGTGGTTTCTCAGTGAACATTAATCTTCTGGCAAGGGATTTGCGGATGCTGAAATGGTTGATGAAGTTTCTGGAGATGAAGTTTCCCGCGGAGCCCGAATCGATGAGGGCCTTGGCTGAAATGAAGTGCTGGTGCTGAGACTGCACCCGCAGCGGGTGGAGAATGCTGGGCAGGAATTTCCAGATCACATGCATTTAAGCACTGGGCCACACGGGATATACCGTTGGATGTGATTTTCCAATCATGATGATGAAGAGGAAGAACCGCAATCGGGAGTCAGGTAAGTCTTGCACTGGTGTGAGAGACGAGACCAGACAGTGTAGTGAAGGTGAGTGCGGGCTTTTATGCAGGTCCTGGTCAGTATTCAGGCGAATTGGAATGAAGAGATGGAGTATTAGGCTCTGACGCTGATGGGAAGGCTGGATTCCAGACAGGATGTGCAAAGAGTATCTCAGGGGCAGGGGCTCAACTGTAAATGAAAAGGGCATCAAACACTAGGAATTCCATTATAACAATTACTCCATTAAATATACACTCACCTAAAGGATTATTAGGAACACCATACTAATACTGTGTTTGACCCCCTTTCACCTTCAGAACTGCCTTAATTCTACGTGGCATTGATTCAACAAGGTGCTGAAAGCATTCTTTAGAAATGTTGGCCCATATTGATTGGATAGCATCTTGCAGTTGATGGAGATTCGTGGGATGCACATCCGGGGCACAAAGCTCCGGTTCAACCACATCCCAAAGATGCTCTATTGGGTTGAGATCTGGTGACTGTGCGGGTCATTTTAGTACAGTGAACTCATTGTCATGTTCAAGAAACCAATTTGAAATGGTTCGAGCTTTGTGACATGGTGCATTATCCTGCTGGAAGTAGCCATCAGAGAATGGGTACATGATGGCCATAAATTGATGTACATGATCAGAAACAATGCTCAGGTAGGCCATGGCATTTAAACGATGCCCAATTGGCACTAAGAGGCCTAAAGTGTGCCAAGAAAACATCCCCCACACCATTACACCACCACCACCAGCATGCACAGTGGTAACAAGGCATGATGGATCCATGTTCTCATTCTGTTTATGCCAAATTCTGACTCTACCATCTGAATGTCTCAACAGAAATCGAGACTCATCAGATCAGACAACATTTTTCCAGTCTTCAACTGTCCAATTTTGGTGAGCTCTTGCAAATTGTAGCCTCTTTTTCCTATTTGTAGTGGAGATGAGTGGTGCCCGGTGGGGTCTTCTGCATTTGTAGCCCATCCGCCTCAAGGTTGTGTGTGTTGTGGCTTCACAAATGCTTTGCTGCATACCTCGGTTGTAACGAGTGGTTATTTCAGTCAAAGTTGCTCTTCTATGAGCTTGAATCAGTCGGCCCATTCTCTTCTGACCTCTAGAATCAACAAGTCATTTTTGCCCACAGGACTGCCGCATACTGGATGTTTTTCCCTTTTCCGCCATTCTTTGTAAACCCTAGAAATGGTTGTGCGTGAAAATCCCAGTAACTGAGAAGATTGTGAAATACTCAGACCGGCCCGTTTGGCACCAACAACCATGCCACACTCAAAATTGCTTAAATCACCTTTCTTTCCCATTCTGGCATTCAGTTTGGAGTTCAGGAGATTGTCTTGACCAGGACCACACCCCTAAATGCATTAAAGCAACTGTCATGTGATTGGTTGATTAGATAATTGCATTAATGAGAAATTGAACAGGTGTTCCTAATAATCCTTTAGGTGAGTGTATTTATAGGCATATTTATTGGCATATATATAATTAGGGCTGTCAGTAGATTAATCAAGATTAATCACACCCTTTCAAAATTAAGCATAAACCACTTATCTTGTCATAATTTTGTCATAATTTGCTATATCCAGCAAAGTGAACCTTCCGATTGATATGGGATCAATTTCCAATCAAAAGTATTAGCGTCAACATTGGTGCACTAGTTCTAGATTGACAGCTCCTCCTCTAGCCAATCAATCAGTTGACGTCACTCCAATGCAACCCATGCTGCTGATGGTCAGACTCGTACAGGTGAAAAACATGGTGATTTTTCGTGCGGTTTAAATAACTTTGAATTCATGTTTCAGTTTTGTGCAATATAATTTTAATTATTTTCATGCTTACTAATTTTTTTAAAAGCATTTTTTTAAATTTTATTCACACTTATTATTTTTTGATCGGTGACCGCGTTGTTTACGTCTCTTCTGACCACTGTATATTGATATCAAACATACTGAAGACGTTTCGTAAAGACTTTATGAGGATTAGGGCATGACCCAGATTGACATAATTCCAAGTGAGCCAACAACTCTTAAATGTCCTAGGCATGTGCACAGTCCATTGCACCACAACTCTGAAAATTTCAGTTTAATGCACCAACAGCATAGCCAACTCACCACAAAACAAAAACAAATGTGTGTATTGTGTAATATTTTTGCTATTAATAAATAAGCATGTAATGCTTATAACTTCTACATTTACATATTCCCATCTAACCTCTGATCAAAATCAAAGCCTGTTCTGATTTGGCAAAAATAAATAAAAAAAGGTTCACCTTGTCTACTGTTATTTTCTAGGTGACACTACTTCTGAAAGAGGTTCAAGAACTGAGAAATGAGCTCAGAAGCAAAGACAGGATGATTGCTGAACTTTCCCAGCAGCTGGTGCGTATTATAGCCTAAATATTTACGAGTAACTAACTTTAAACATTGTAAAAAAAAAAAAGTGGTATATGATTTTAGCGTGTTATTTATACTAAATCATTGGCATGTGCTATGGTAAGTAAATAATCAATAAGATTTTGAATGGTTTAACACAATCACAACCTTTATTTATTTATTTATTTATTTATTTGATAATGCTTTTTATTGCAAACCTTTAATTACAAGGTTTCATTTGTTAACTAACCTTGAGTAGTTCATTTGTTACAGTATTTATTTATTATTTATTTAACTTTGCTAATGTTAGTTAATAAAAATACAGCTGTTCATTGTTTGTTCATGTTACTTCACAGTGCATTAACTAACGTTAACAAATACAACTTTTGATTTTAATAATGTATTTTTTGTCATCACTTACTCATCCTCAAGTTGTTCCAAACCTGTATTAGTTTCTTTCTTCTGTTGAACACAGAAGATATTTTAAAGAATGTTGGTAATCAAACAATGGATGGTAGCCATTGATTTCCTTTATACCATGGTCTTGGTGAATACTCGATTCTGATTGGCTGCAGGGTGTCCGTTAAAAAGTGATAGAGGACACCTAGTAAAGTAGTTCTGGTGAAACTGCCTGTTTACCATTCGAAATTAATAAATAAATTTGCTGCCTACAACAGCTGTGAGTAACCATAGCAACATGCAGTCAAAGTATCCGTTAACAATTTGCTCTATCAAAACAAACGTCTAACGTTAGTTAGATGCGAGAGCAGTCTGCGGGCTTACTGGGCTCCGTCAGTCCGTGAGAGACGAAGCTGGAGCAACGTACTGTCTGCATCAAGTGCCCATCATGGGCAGTACCCAGCTTTTGTGGATCCTCCTTCAAAGGCCCCTATGTCTGACTGGCCGACTTTTTCAAATTGCACTATAAATGGAAACGTTGAAATTAATTGTAAATAAAAAAGCTAGCATGTAGGCAAATGACCCTCTCTTTGATCTGATTAATTTATTGCCCTCTATAAGCGCAAATCGCTGGAGCGCAGAACTAATTTTTTTTGTTTTGTATGATTGTTGTTTGATTAATTGTTTTATGTGTAATAAAAAAATAACTATGCCTACCTTTGTGTTTCATGATTTAAAAAATGCACTTTTGAACCTGAAGGGTTCTACAAGCTGAGTGGACTATAAATATCTTCGGTTGCTAAATAAACCGTCAGGCAAGTTATTATTTGTAAAAACTAGATTTAGCCTAATTAAAATATAAACTAATGTTTTAAAAATGTTTTATTTGGCAAGTGACCATGGTATAAGCGGGTTAATGCCCTCCGAGGTGTCCATTGTCAAGTTTTAATGGACTTCGGCGGAGGCAACCGTCCTCCGCTGCGCGTCGGCCGGTTCACGCCTCGCCATCGTCCATTAAAACCTGACAATGGACACCTCGTCGGGCATTAACCCTTACTCGTAGGCTACCGTCAACTGTCTGGTTACCAATGCCACTTTTCCACTTCCGGGCCGAACGGTAAGGAACGGTTCCAGTTGAATTTTCACTTGATCCCCTTACGGCACGGCCCGATTACAAACCCTTCTTAGCCCGGAATTCTCTGCACAGTTGTCGACCCGTGCTGTTAGAATTTGTGTAGTGACGTCGCAACTCAGGATTGGTCACTTGTCTGTTGCCTAACTACCAGTTTCTCTGTAGCTGGCTAAGCACGCTATTTGAGGGACATAAACACAAATTAATAATAAAATTAGAAGAAATATCTGATCAATCATCTGTATTCTCTTGCATTACCAAGGCAGCGACTGATGCATTTGTATTACATTCCTCAGCCCCACAGTGGAAAATGAAACCATATCCATGCCAGATTGGCCAGCTGGCATAGAATTTAATTGGTTAAGCAAAGAGAATGGTTTGGCCCGATGGTGGAAAAGCAGCTCAACAAAATTTAAAATACCTTATTTTGTGTTCAACAGAAGAAAGATAATCATACAGGTTTGAAACAACATGAGGCTGAGTAAATGGGAAATCAGCCATTGTAAAAAATAAATAAACTTCCAACTGAAAACAGACTGCAAGCCAGTTGCTAGGCTGCATAAGGACCAGGGTGGCACTGGCCCCCTCAGATTGATGTCTAGTCCACCCGTTCATTCTAAATAATTAGTAATTACTTTAGAAGGATGTATAACACCTGAGTCATTACTGTCCAAAACCTTACAGAAAACTCAAAAGCTTATAATGACTTCAGTCATTTTCACTTTAGAATACTGTTCCAAATAATTAGTATTCCTTCTGAAGGAGCTGGTAATACTAGAGTCATTATTAGTAGGCTACAATGATCTTCACATTAGAATTAATTATACATTTTGCATTATTCGCATTAATTATGAGCCTGTTGTAAGGACCAGCATTCTAATTAGGAACTAATCGTAAATATTGGTTATGTATGAATTAAGATCAGGGTGGAGAACGTCAGTCCTAAAGAGGCACAATCCTGCAGAGTTTTGCTCCAAACCTAATCAAACACACCTGAACAAACTAATCAAGGTTTTAAGGGTTATTAGAAAGCTAGAGGCAGGTGAGTTTTTATCAGGTTTGGAGCAAAACTCTGCAGGACTGTGGCTGTAAAAGACAGACGTTCGCCACCCCTGATTTAGATCTTTGATTGTTCTGGATATCCCGTACTTTCAATCATTCGCTCATTAGGGACCCGATGTCACATAGAGACTCAACGTCAGCCGGGTCGTGTTCTCACGGGTACAAACTCGCAGTTCTGATATCAGTCAGAGGATGCAGGGTTTTACTAATACATTTGAGTCGACTGCTTCATGCTTGTTCATACAATAAATGTACATACTAATTTTTTCATCAGAGTTTCTTGTTAGTTAATAGTAGTTACTAGAATGTTAATATTGTGTTACCCGTGTTCCTGTGTAGCCATTCATTAATGATGGAACAGTATTCTAAAGTGTCACCAATTTTATTTTTTTAATTTTTTTAATATATATCACAAATGTACATGAACATCCAGAAATTTGCCCAATGAGAGCACATTAGCTGTATATAACAACAATTTAACTCACACTGGTGCTAAACTGTGATGGATGGATGGATAAATAGATGATGTTCTGATCTGCTTGTCCTGCATGGAGGCATTGTGATTGTATATCAGTGTAATCTAAACACGATCTAGTTTTTAAAAGAAAGGTTTGCTTTGCACCAGCACCATTTATTCCAGATTAAGTTTAAATATTGCACAAGGGAAATATATCTGAATACAGGGCATGTGTGAGTCAGTCTTGAAACGAGTAGTGCTGAACTGATTATTTATGGCAAACTCAAACTGTTGCATGAAGAGACTGCCTTTATTTATTTAGTTTCTTATTAAAGCAACATGAGTTGATATATTGTTAGAGGAAATAATATTCTCAGGCGTAGTGAATAGTGTTGCTAAATTAGATTTTGTATATGAACTCAAAACGAGTGAGAGTGAATTTCACGAAAACGTCATAATCCACCCAAAATCAAAATATGAAAATAAGAAATTATATTTTGCAATAAGAAAATTAAGCTACTAAGAATTGAGTTGTGTGTATTGTACAGGTAAAGCTGACTGGACTCACGGGTTTGAAGGGCTGGTATCTGCCCTTCAAACCCGTATCTGCAGTCCGGCACCTGCAGTCTGAAGATCTGCAGTCCGTCACGTTATATTCCGCTATCGCGTGTGTTATAGAAGATATAGACAGCGCATTCATTTTAGAAGAGGAACAGAGAACCGCGATGAAAGCATTTGTCGATGGGAAAGATGTTTTTGCCGTCCTTCCTACGGGATTCGGAAAAAGTTTAATCTATCAACTTTAATCCGTCTCTCAACATACGTCACTTACTCCGTTGCTCTGATTGGTTCTAGGTCTATCCAATTGAGTGCAGAGGCCTTTTATTTCCTGGTTCGGTTGACACACACCCCATAATCACAGCCTAATGGAGCCAAGTATAGGTCTCTGCAGGAGGTCTCTAGGAGTTACCAGATCAGTGGGCAAGACCATAAACAGAGGGGCGTTTTCAACCACGTTACCTGATTTGCCCACGTCACAGTGTGGGTAGGCTTTAGGGGTGGAGTCGGGTGAAGGGCATAATTTACATTGCATGATTTATATACACCAACCAGTTTGAAAACCTCCCACAAATTTAGAAACACCCACTTTTGTACCGCAGAGACCCCATTCTTAATGGAGCAGTATCAGACTCACATTCTGAGTAGAATTTGAGTATGACGACGTCAGGCTAATGAAATACATGTTTTTGAAAATCTTTGTAAAATTCACACTTATTTTGTGTTTATGAATGTTCATGATGTTCAGACATAAAGGACCTTTGATATTGAAATGTGTGTTGTATTCTATTGTGAATGTTCCCGGAATCACAACAGATGTGATTAGACCAGTGTGACATTTGTTTGCTGTTAATTATACTTTGTTTTACATAGCAATACATCAGCATTTTATTTTTATTTTTCATAGTCTTCTCCAGTAGAGGATATGCAGTGCCACTGCCTTCAGGGGTCAGAGGCTTACAAGGAGTCAGCGGAGCACCAGGACAAGGATACTCAAACTCTGTGGAGGCCACACAATGTGAGTATATATGCAGAGATAGAAAACAAGGTCAGGTCAGCTTTATCACTGCATTGTTGGTTATATTATGTACATGATTAGGAATAGTACTGACTGACAGAGGCAATTTCAATCACCTCTGTGGAAATAAGGATGCTCATGTATCTGATAGGAGAGAAGTTAGGGGCTGGGGTTTTGACTGGTCGGTGTAATCGCCATGCGTGTTTTTGAATCTTCCAACATAGGCTCTTTGGAAAAAACGTATCTCTATCTACATTTTTTCAAAACTCCAAAAACGTACCTATACATACAATTCACTGCAGTTTCCATTTGAAATTTACACTAGTGGCAGTAAAACACCAACACATTGTATTACAAATTGTATTACGTTCAAAACGCACTTCAGTCAGTTAGGTTTAAGGTAGGGTTTAGTATTGGTGGGACATTATTTTTAAAGGGGTCATGAACTGAGAAATCAAATTTTCCTTGAGCTTTTGACATTTAAAAGGTCATTATACTATAATAATATCCTGTAAGTTTCAGAACTGAAAACGTCCTTGTTATTCCAAAAACAGCTTATATTGTAACCAAGCCCAGCGAATGAATTGTTGTGGAATGTGCCTATAATAGGACAAAGGATCTTAATACTAGAAATGTGGTTATTTATTTTCAACAATGTGAATGTCTCAGTTGAACATTATTTATTTGGATTCTGTACATTTCTCAGTGTATTATTTGGTAAATCATTCGCAATTTCGGCGCAGGCTTTGCAAACATACTTTTATGATATGGACTCGACAGTAATGCCACAACATGTAAGTAACTGTGTCATTCTAATGCCTGATCTGTGACCAGTGATTTCTGATATGTAATGATTTATGTACAGTCAGATATTTTGATCAAATCAGTGACTTAACAGGTAACTTCACATTGTTTCTCTTTGTAGGATGAAAAATAATCTGTTATTTAAACTATGATGAAATTATACATAGAACGCCCCTTTTTTACAATCACTGGTGCTGTCAATCAAACAGTGCAAGTTTATCAGTGACTGAGTTCTGGACTCTCACCAAAACTCCTGTTATAACAAAGTCCCTTTTATCAATAGTCTGATTATAATCAATGAATCTCTTATTTACATTGTGTTTTCACTGTTAGTTATGATGAAAGCATTCATTAGTGTGCAGGAATCGAATTGCAAAGACGAGATCATAGTTCATGCGCTCAACATGTCTGTAATCATGAATGATGACAGCTTTAATTTTTGGGTGAAAAAGGGCTGGGTGATTTCTACTTCATTAATGGCAGCTGCAAAATCTGCAAAATGAATGCTTATTTTCAAACACTGCTGATGATTTTATATTAAAAAATTTTAGGACTGATTTTTTTTATTTACATTTAGCTACTGACAAGTGACCAATCATGAGTTGGCATGTTCAGCAGCACTGTTCTTCTCTTCTCATTATAGTTAGTTGACCATGCTGAGAAATACATGCATGGAACAGTTTGTAATCGCACTGAACCCACAGAAATGCCACTGGATGATGTAAAAGTCCTTATTGTCTTGACAGTTCTTAAGAAATTGTGTCTGTAGTCCTGGTAACAGAATTGTGTGAATAATGTGACATTTCTTGCAGGCTCTGGAAGAAATCATTATAGTTCAGTGGATCTCAGTCGGTGGTTCTGTGCTCAATGGGTAATGGACAACAGGGAAAAACAATGCAGTTAATATTCAGAAAAGACCCCTCGAGGGGTCAGATCAAACAGAGGAAACTGTTGACGGCCGGCAGAACTAAACAGCCCAAAGTGGGGCAGTGATGACTGTGTGATCCTAATTGAATTTGCCTGTGTTTAGTCGGCACTTTTCATGAATGGCGTACAAAATAGGGCCTAAAACTTTTTTTCCTCAATAGTTAGTAAAGGGTTCAAAACTGGTGGTATCAGTTTTTGCAACCTTTTTAAGTAAATTAATAGATTTTTTGTTATTTTCTAACAATAAATATAAAATAGACATCAACGTTAAATGGATATATATATATATATATATATAATATAAAAATTATAAGTAATCATTACTATAAATATGACTATGTGAGTCATTGCAATATCAAATTCAATCCCACACTTAAATACAGGTGTCAGTCCGTATTTAAGTCTGGGGACATAACAGTCAATGTTCCCTTATGCCAAACCCCAGTAAGGCCCCAATGGACAATGTGATGCATATTGCACAAAATGACAAAATGCTACTCTGAGCACTTAAAAAAAAACAATCAACCTGAATTCACCCTTTATGTGGCTTGCACTTTTGAAATATTTTTTTTTCCCTTTTGAACTGTAAGTGTTTGTATTGATATGTACAGTATTTGTGTATGGTGCAGGGATCAGCCTTTCTCTCTCTGTTCCTCTGTACAGGGCATGTTGCTTGCCCCTATCCTCTCTTCTTGGCAACACTCACAGCGGGGGAGTGTGCGGCCATGTGCGCCACGTCACCACAGACAGAGTGAGTCCCTTAACCATCCGACCAACTGAACTAGTCTCTGCACTAGCCCCAGTGCTCGCTGCATGTCCGCCTGCCTCCCCACCTTTCGTGCCCCCATGCACACAAATCCACCATCCTATCACATTCCAGTGCGGAATCAGTCCATCATTTAATTTACCTTTTATCCTCTCCCTGTCTGCTTGGTTTAGAATCTCCAGAGCCATTTAGTTTTTCTGCCTAGTTTTCAAAGCCAGACAGTAATACTCACACTGAATGACTTTCGTCTGTACTTTTATCCCTCAACCAAATTTCCTAGAAGATCTGAGCTGTTTTCAATAGAGCACTCGCTGATGAGATATCAGGTTTTGTCATTTCTTTGCCTAAAAAATATAGTCGTGACTGAGATCCTTACTGTAAGGGATCAATTACTTTTACAAAATGAAAACTGTCATTTACTCGCCCTTATGTCATTCCAAACTTTTTTTTCTTTTCAGATAGCTTTTTTGAGGAACATACCTCTACTGCAGCTTTCGAATCTTGTTTAAGCTAACATTCATGAGACATAAGGTGTTTGATCATGAGACATGAAACACAATGATGTAACTTGATGGCAACTCATTTTTGACATGTCAAGTTTGAACTGTGATTTCAGAGCTACAGCAGAAGTAAATAACCCTTTAATTTCTGTTTCTCAAAACCTATTGCTTAGCTTCAGAGAAATAGATTACTTTTAGGATACTTTAGGATGCCTTTTTGTCTTTTTTGAGGCTTGACAGCCCATTTAATTTAATTCATTCTAAATAAATAAGCAGCTTGGTTTGGAACCCTTTATTTTTTTAAACAACATGAGGATGAGTAAAGGATCAGCTGTATAGTAAATCACCATACAGTAGCTGCCATCACGTCTGATAAACAAGATTTCATTTGACAGAAAGATCCTTCCTCACAATGCTTTATGGTGAAAGAGCTTGTGAGCTGTGGTTAAACCATGATGAATGCTAATATGTCAGATGGCAGCTGTGGGAGACAGGTATTGAGAAAGAGAGTCATTAGTCTTTGATCTGACATTGTGGGATCCCTTTGAGTAGACGACAACCTGACTCTCAGACACATATATTCTCTCTCTTTCTCTTTGACTCTTTGAGCAGTCCAGACAGAACCTTAATTCTGCCCATTTTCAGATGCGCTAATGAGCATGGAACTGAATGCACTTCCCCATTTTTTCTTTTGCTTTCATTTGTCACGTGAAGCGCAAAATATAGATTACTGTCATGGCTGAATTGGCTGTTAAATTTTTGCCATTTGGTTGTTATAATGCTAGTAAAAAAAGTTTGCCTTCATGTTGTGTGTGTTGTGTGCTGATGATGCTTCCTGTTCTACCCCCGTCATCTGTGTGTATATCTTTCATTGACTGATTTTTCCTTATTGTTTCTCTCCATCTGCCTCTCCAAAATTCGGGCAAAAGGAGTGGAGCATCTAGTTCATTACTTCAGAGACACTGCGTGGTATAGTACAGCCTGTCTTTTCTCTAAAACATACTCTCAACCCCTTCCTCTCTGTTTGCATGGTCTCTTATTCTGTACTGTGAGGACAGCCCATCTGCATTATATTGTTCATTCTGTTTTCATGAAGCCGACTTTCTTCAAACCTCTTTTTGTCTTTCATTCTCTTCTGTCAAGCCCCCACTGTGTCTTTCATTCTCTCTTATCTGTTTGACCTACCCATATAATTTTGTGAGATCTAAGTTTACATTGTTACTTCCAGAGTTGGAGACATGACTGGTATCAGACTCCTTAGCCTTGTCTCATTGTTTATACGTGGGTATTATGTAACGTTTACGATACAAAAATGCTTTTTTACAGAACATACATACACTATAGTGAATTGACAGCATCTAAAAACTAAATATTACTACATATTTACAGCTAAAGAAACTATAAAATATTTACAAATATATTATATCATAAATGTATTTGTATAGATAAGTTGTACAAATGTTATAGTTATATTTTAAATGTATTAACCCTATCCCCAAACCTAAACATAACCACTTTTCTTCAGCATTATTGCTCAGAGATAGTCAACCTTTCTATTAAAGAATGGCTTCATTGACACTTAAGTTCAAAAAGCGGGCATTACAGGGTTCTCAGGATGCTTAGAACACATCAATGTTATCTGGCAACGAATTCAATCAGCTAAAAAGGAGAGGAAGGAGCTCCATGTGACATTCCTGGATTTGGCTAATGCATATTGTTCAGGTCCACATGAGCTTTTTTGGCCAGCATTTGATTTTTTCAGGGTACCGATGTCGATATCAAATTTAGTGAAAGCCAATTTTGGAGATTTGCAATTTAATTTCTCAACTCCAGAATTCAGCACTACATGGCAATGCTTAGAGGTTGGAATAATAGCAGGATGCACCATTTCTCCACTGGCTTTTACCATGGCAATGGAAGTAATCATTAGGGCATCAAAATGGGTAGTAGGAGAGCGCTTGGCTTCTGGGATGCGACTACCACCAATCAGAGCATACATGGATGACATGACAACCATGACTACAACGGTAGCCTGCACTAATCGGTTATTGGGTAAGTTAACCGATAGCATTGAATGGGCACGAATGCAATTTAAGCCGTCTAAATCAAGGAGCATCTCGATAATTAAAGGCAAGGTAGCAGATAAAACATAATGGTGAGGCAATACCAACAGTTTCTGAGAAGCCAGTGAAGAGTCTTGGGAGATGGTACGATGGGGATCTATAGGACACAGTTCGAGTGGGAGAAGTTAGACGACAAGCAGTGGAAGGGTTGAAGAGCATAAACAGCTGCGCTCTGCCAGGCAAACTAAAACTCTGGTGCTTTCAGTTTGGTCTACTGCCGAGGTTGCTGTGGCCACTGACTGTGTACAAGGTTTCTTTGACAACATTGGATAAGCTGGAAGCGTTAATAAGTTCATACATCAGGAAATGGTTGTGAGTTCCACGCTGCCGAGACGTCGGATTCAGTGGCCAAGAGTTGTGTCGCACAGTAAAGAACTTATCTGAAGCAGCAGAGAGAAGCAGCAACTGGCTGTGGTTGAGACGGAAAGATTCTGGGTGGCTGTGTACAGGCCGCCACGCTACGGTTTCGAAGAATTCTTGAAAAAAACTTGAAAAGTCTGTTGGTTTATTTGTATAGTTTGCACAGTAATTACAGTTATTACCTTCCTGTGTATTTTGCGTGAATGAGGATTGGTGTTTGGACAGATATTGTGTTTTGCGGTAGTATGCCATACGGAACCGTTGCCACTGAACCTGCTTTAACATCGACAGTGGGGCTCGACAGCCTTAGTCAAACGGGTTGGCGCGTATGGTCGGTTGCGGAGAGATTGTGAGAGATTGTGGTTAGGTCATGTGAACTACGAGGAAGGAGCAACCTCAGCAGAAGGAAAGATGTAAAGGTCAGTAAGCTGGGCTGAGTTGAGTGGGGGACAAAGGGGGGTGATTTACATCATTCTCTGGGAACCCATGAACCAGTGTGTTTATGGTTTTCACCTGATCTCGGATCAATTTTATACATTTGTAGACATTTAATGAAACATTTGTATAACTAAAAAAGGAAGTTGTGTACTTATTAGTCTATTATTGGCCTTATTAACCAAGCTCTCCATAAAACAAACAAGCCCTACAATTTAACAAAATAACACATTATAAAGACACTTCGGGCCTATTTTAACAATCTAAGTTCATGGCGCAAGTGCAGTTAGGGGGTGTCCAAATCCACTTTTTCTAGTTTAACAACAGGAAAAATGGTCGGCGCGCAAGGCGCATGGTCTAAAAGGGTTGTCTCGATTCTCTTAATGAGTAATGGGTGTGTTTTGGGCTTTACGTGCCATAAACCAATTTTTTTTATTTAATCGTCGCTATTTACTGCAATGCTTTTTTTCCCCTTAGTTGATCATAACAAAGTGGATGTTACTTACTTGTCCAGATGACATTTTCCAGTGAAAACTCTTATGTTGGTCATACTTCCAAAAAGTAGAATCTGTGATTCTGAATTACAGTATCCACACTGTCACGGTGACTGACAGCCACACGTTCTCCCCAAAAGATTGGATTCATCCGAGGCACAACCCACGTAAAGTTGATAATTCCACGAATAACTGCAATTGCAGATTTTGACCAGAGATTGCGACAAAGAGGAAAAACTACGAACTGCAGCTTTAAAGTTTCAAAAAGCTTTGTTTCACCTATCACTTACATTTTATGCAAAACACATATGCATACTCCTGAGATTATGTGGACTCCCATAGGCACATAGATGTGTTTTGGTCGATTGGATGACAAGTGTACGATGCTAACTACATGTGTAAATGGGGTAGTCGAAAACACATTTGACCAGATAGCTTTCGTAGCGAAGATGCTCATGTGGTCGAATGTGTTCGAACAGCCACAAAAGACTGCCGTCTACTGACCTAACGTGTAAACATTATTGGAAGTGCGCTAGCCAGAAGGGATTTAAACTTTGTTGGCTGGAGACCCAAGTTTAGTTTGAAGACAAAAAAACTTGAAAATCTTGAGAACAATGTTCTCCTACCATTCCTGATTTCTAACATGCACTGACTTAAAAAAAAAAAAGAAGAAGGTATGAACACTTATGTACACTGATCTTAGTGGTTTATGCAACCAGCCCCAGGTTTAAACAGGGCCTTAGATTGAGGACCAAACCAATAACAGATCCCTAAAGACCCAAACCTTTAGCAGATCATCTTATTTGAGTAGGTTTAAAAGCAATGGCCTGACTTTGAGTACTGCCATCTAGTGGACTGTGCAGATGATGAAATTGACATCATGCACACTGTAGTAGCCAATGAACTTCGACGCCTTGAGGCCAAGATCCAGACACAAACCATTGTCCATTTTAAATGGGGAAAGTGCCAAAAAATTTATTCCATCATTCATTTCAAACATTGTACCTCTGACTGTAAGCTCAGACCAAGACAACAAGTAATTAGAGAAAGACCCAGTCCAAGGCTGTATTTATGTGGTTCTGATATGTCTCAAGACCAAGACTGCAACTTTGGTTTCTACACAATTAGTGCTCTTTTGTTTGACATTTTGCAAATTAAAAGGTATACTGGTGCTATTTTTTTTAATGTCAAATGTAAAAAAATACAATGCCGAGAATTTGAATCAGTCAACAAGACACGCAACATGGCAGCTGAGTGCTAGAAAGGGCAGATAAAACAAAGATGTTGATTTTGATGTCTTTGCCCTCAGCTCACTGAAAAGCAGTGCTGTAAAAGCCTAATATGGAATTATTTGGCTTTCAGAAAGAAAAAAAAATGCTAACCTGCAAATCTGTCAGTCTGCAAACAATGCCACAAGAAATGCCGCTTCAGGAAGGAATACATCAAACCATGCAAACCAAATGTCCTGTGCTCATTCCAAATTATACAACGATACAAGTCACAGACAAGTGTGCATGATAACATTCAAAATATTGTTGAAAGTTATATATTATTGCAGCAGTTTGATTCAGTAGTTCTTCACTTGCCATTTGAGTGCTGATATGTCCTGAATGATGCCATTGGTACACAAATCAAATTGAATATTGTGTTTGGAATGGAAGTTGAAGTTTTAATTGTGCTGAAATGCTTAAAAAATGCAACAGACTTTGTAACTGCATGATTCACTGATTTTCAGCTCATCAGTCATCTAAGGTGGTTCATGTGTTGCCTACTATAATATCGATTTAGTACTGAGGTAGCAAAGCTTGTTATTGTAAGCATTTTTTTTTTAAATCAGAGCAACCCTTTGTGTAATAAAAGCAACCGCAAGAATGAAAGACTGGCTTTACCAAAAATTCTCGAATGAAAAAAGCCTTCATTAATATGAAGTTTCATATTTTATTTTCACGTCGCCATTTGCTGAAGTGATTAGAGAAAATCCCACTTTTATTGGGCACACTTTTTGTCTAATGAAAACTTAATTTCTCATATCAAAGCCATTCTGTCTTCATGCATTTCTTACTTTGTTCTTCTTTTTCAGGCAGTGGTGATATTATGGTTATTATAATAATATATTTGATTATTCAACATCTTCCTTCACATTTCTCATCTTTTTTTTGTATAAGCAGGGAAGTAGGGCCGTGAGGAGTAATTATGTCCTTTTATATTCTGCAGTACGTTCATCACACACCTCTTTCAAACCAAACTGAAGACTCCCTTGGTATTCCTACATTAATGTCTGTATATTTTAATTATTTGGAATGCTCCGCACTGGTGTAGCTAGAGGTGGTAGGTTATCATTATTAAAATGCATGTTTGGAGTCAATTTAGCTGTGAGTACATGAAAATTAAACAAAACATCAGCACCTCTGGCATCATCCATATTTTATAATGATGTATTTCATGGGGAAAAGTTTTCCAACTAAGAGAAAGTCATTTGCAGAGAACTGATGGCTTTTTTATATTTGGGGAATCTTTTGGCAGTTCTCTTCATTCCACACACCAATTTGATTACACTTTAGTGTTCACCTTGTTTAAATAGTTTTCCTCGGGTCTCTCTTTACTTCTTTTCTCCACCTGTCTGTCTACTTTTCCCTCCCTCCATAGATTCTTTCTGCTCCAGAACCCTGTCACCTTTTCTCAGATGTCTTGTTTTAATTCTTAGTGAGCTCTCATAAATTATGTATGAAACAACTGAGAATCCTCACACAGCTCCGCTAAGACTTTCTCTGAGGTTTTGACAGGGTTGCAGGTGCTCTCGGGTTAGCCCGATTGAGACTTCACCTCTCTAGACAAACTCCTCACTGCGTTCTCGTCCATTCTGAACCACATACTGTGGAAACAAGTTGAAAGGATTATATTTTTGAGAAGAACTCTGGGACCTGGAATTGGCACAAAACAGGGAGATGGGCTCAGTCAATAAAACAAGCACACTACTCTGCATTGTATGGAAGATGGTGTCCATTAGAGGGTGCTGTAGACCAGGAAATACCTCCCGAGGATATGAGAAAGCACTATTGGGGCTGCATGTGGCATACACATGTTTGTGAACCTCAGGAGGTAATGGAGATTTGCTGTGGACCAATAATGAAAATTTTGTCATTTACCCACACTAATGTTGTTCGTGTACAATAGCTTTGTGTAAACGAATCATTCTTTCGAGTCAGATCTTTTCAGTGGATGAAAAGCACGTGTAATAGCAAGGTAAAAGCACGTAAATGGCTCAAATCGAAATTTAAGAATTTAAATTTTGGGGTGAATAAACTCTTTAAACGCAATAGAAATACCTTCTTGCTGACAGCTATTATTCTAATTACAGATAAATGCAATAAAAAAACTAATAAAAATAGAAAATACAAATAAACTGTAAACAAATTAATCCTTAATGTAAATGTAAATCTTAACAGAAACAGAAACCGTTATAGAGTCCTGCAGGGGTTGTCAGGGTTGTTGCAGGATGCCGAAGACGAGGACACGGGAACTGAAGTATAGTTGATTTATTTACAAACTAAACTTACAGGAACATACAGAAACAAAGGAAACTCCAGGATTTCAAAAACACACAACCTTACATCGACGACGACCAACCCACACTGAGGGAAAACACAGGGCTTAAAAGAACTGGGACTAATGGGATAATTAACTGAACACAGGTGAAGAAACTGAACACAAACGAGGAGCGGGAAAAACTAACAGGACTGAACCAAAATCACAAAAGACGGGGGAGAACAAGATCACAAAACTGAACTAATAACACATAGAAAACGTGACAGGGGTGAGTTTTTATTTTATTTTATTTTTTTAACCAAATCCCGGAAATTTGTTAGCATTTTAGCACTTCTGGTTCCATCGTCCTTAATTGAATAAGTTTTTTGAATGTTATTTTGGTTGAATGTCTAAAATAAGATCTGTAGTTAACACAAGTTCAAGTTTTTTTTTAATTCTATGACATATAATACATCAGTAATACCCTCTTGTACCCATACATGTCTTGAAAAAGGCGGTTTCTAACAACTGATTAAATGGGACTACATAGGTTGTCTGGAATATATCACATCAGACAGGAAAACTCATCAACTCACTAGTTCGCTTTCACAGCCTAGTTTTAGTTTATAATAACTCTTGCAAAGTCGAAATTTCAGGGGAAATGTTTTTTTTAAATATAGACTGAAAGAGTCAGAATCTTAATGGTGATGACATTAACTTTAATGGTAAAGAATAAACAATAACTTTATTCTAGAGCTGTTTTAAAGCCAAAACAATCTCTGTACTTTAATTTTTTATCACTGTAAAGCTGCTTTAAAACAGTCTATATTGTTAAAAGCACTATATAAATGAAGGTGACTTGACTTGACATTGAAGTCATGTGACTGTGGTGTAGTTAGTTTATATCCTTTGTACCTTTGCCGATTGTATTTAGGCTTCAAAATTCATAAAAGTTGTGTTCCTTTGTGAAGAGTATCGTGATGAACAGAATGTGTAACTTTTGTTAGTCACAGAGCTTATTTTTTGCAGTAATAATAATTGCACTCTATAAGCTCACACAGTAAAAATTGGAGTAATCATAGACCACCAGAATCAACAAATAAACATTTAAAAAATATTGAACTAACACTGTTCCAAAAGCATAACCATAACTCTTAACCATTACATGTGCTAGCTTGAAGCTAGTTTGATCTGACCTTGTGTGAATAAAAGAATATACAATCTTTTAACTCACCCCATGACTTCGATCTTTTAAAGTATGTAATCGTGGTAACTTTTGCATGGTATTTGTAAAAGGCTAACATTATGATATTACGCTCCGTTTGCATGGAATAAAAGCCAGCCACGGAAAATAATTCACCAGTGCCAATCACCCAGCACAACAGACATCAAAGACTGAGCTAACAATAGCACTGTACTCCAGGACACCTTAATGTCCTGTATAGCACACAAGCCTTGCATTACATGGAATAATTCACTTTGAGAAGGATGTGTTGGCTTATCCCATCAATATTATGTGTATATTTCTTGTAATCCTGTATTAGAAATATTAAATAGTTGGCAGAAATCTTTCCATGTACCTTCCTTAGAAAAACTACTTTGCCCTACTTTGGATGTTTTGCTTTGTGACAATGCTAGCTTCTCTAATCTAGACGCTTTTTGGTGTGAGTCGTAAGTTGTTAACTTGAATTGCATTCTTGTTTGTCAGTCTGAGAGATACGCTCGAGTGCATGTACTGCTTTGACAGTGACCTCACCACCTCACGTGTAAGTCTACATCATTACTAATAAGTGTGGAGAGGCTAATCTTCACTTTGCCAAGAACTGTAAGGATCAAAGCCCTCTCAGACAGCTTGTTGTGATGATGCTTCAATCTGTCTCACTCAAGTCTGAGTTAACACCCAAAGCAGATTCGTCTGAAGCCGTGTGGCTGCAGCTGAGGATAGTGTCTCATAAAGCATGAACGATATAAAAGTTTTAAACAGTAAACAACACTGAGAGTTGCTTTTTAGTACTATTGGTTATCTGGAAATATCAATATTCAATATAATATAAATACCAATATAATAAATGGAAATATATATAATTTGTTAATTGAAGAGACATTAGGAGAGAAAAGCCAAGGTGTTTAAACAGTAAGCATTATCCTTACATATATAGTCATGGAACAATAAGAATTAAAGGGATAGCATTATTAGTATTATAATATTTTGTCATCATTTACTCACCCTCATGTCATTCCAAGTCTGTATGACTTTTTTTTTCTGCAGGGAAAATATATTGTTGCATCATAACAGCAGTTTTTGTTGCCATTGAGAAAAAACAGCAAGACATTTCACAAATTATTTTATTTTATTTATAGTTAAATCTATATTGTATTTATTATTTTGTGTAGGAGTGTTACAGTGTCTCAGGCTCATACCTTTGCATATAATGTAGTTTTGTTCTAAGTAAGAGTAAGTAGTTCTCAAAAAGTATTAACAAAAATGTTGTCAGATGTCCTGAGTGAATATAACAAAAAGTCTGATGAAATATAACAAAAAGGTTGTCAAACAGTTTGATGTGAGTTTAACATTTTATATTTTTAATTAGCTATCATTTATGCAATGGTGTTGAAAAATCTAGGACTTGGCTTTCATTTTGAATTAGTGGTGTCTCATTAATAAAGGCAAAACTTATTTCAGTCAGAACAACTATATTGCCATGTCTATCCTTACTCTGGTTGAAAATTCCTCAAATATTGGTTATGATTTTGGTCATATTGCCCACCTAGTAGTTTAATCAAGGATCTGCTACTTCATAATGCTTAAAGCCCCCAGTGAGCAAGCCAGAGGTGACTGTGGAAAGGAACCAAAAGCTTACTTTTGGTAGTAGCAAGGCCATTTTAAAATTACCTTGTTTTCCCTCTCTCCCTTTCCAGTATATATTTTATGTGAAAATAAAAAAGTCTGTCAGCAGTGATGAAACATAGCTTTAGAGACATTACTTTTTATTTTTAATTAACTGGAAAGCTTCCAGCTGATTAATCATTATTTTGACAGATTTTCTAAATTTATCAGGTAAAATAGGCCTACCTCTAGTTTCTTGTGTACCCAGATGCTCATGTTATATAATCTGTAGTCTATTTTATTTTTTATTTTTTTACTTTTTAAAACTCATCCTAAAGGGACAGAACAAGTCCCGCAATCAAATAATCTGCCTACTATGATCATTATGGGATTAGAGCAAACAAATGTTCAATAATTGCTTATTTTTCTCTCTCTCTTTAATAGCTTCAGATACTACAGACTCCCAGATTCTTACCCAACAAGCTCTACAACCATGAAGGACTGTCAAGTCCAACCCCTACAGAGGCCCCTTGTGACAGTTTGGATGCCGAGCTTAGTCACCACCCACTGATGCCCACGTCCTGCTCTCCAGACCTACAAAGTCCCATCGCTGTTGAGACTACCCCAAATTGTACTCTACCAACTGTAACTATATCTGCTGATAGCACTGCTACCTCCTCTTCCAGAACTTTTCAGAGCTCAGATCGTGCTGAGCTCGGCCTCGCGAGCAGCCGGCTTAAAATCAATGAGCCAGCAAGCCCACCAGCTTCTGCTAGCTTTTGCTGTAAGCTAGAGAAAGGTATAAAAAAACTTCCTTTAAGAAGAAGCAGTTTTTCAACCCTACAGCCACCCACCTATACTAAGAAAGCTTCAACATTCATCAAGCCCCAGGAAGTACAGCAGTTTAGTGTGCTCAACGGGGCCCTAGGTAGGATAGGAGCCACAGGTCTATCCAGAACAAGACATCAACTTTTACCAGCTTCTGGACTACCCTGCATTAACCAAGCCCGACAGACTACCAGTGACACCACCACTGTATCACCAATATGTAACAAAAAAATCAAGGGTGCAGACAGTCTCTATTTATCAGAAAGATAGAGAGCAGTTTGCCCAGTGCTCGTGCTCCCCTTCAGCCCAAACATTCCCGCCTTCCTAAGCCAAAGGCGCTTTCTTCTCTCCCAAACCCTCAACAAGGTCAAACAATAACCTCCCCCGCTCTGCCTTCTCATATGCTTCCAGAGTTCTAGATTAGCAAAGCAAAGCTTGGTATCTCACCAGAGTGTACAAAAGCTACTTCGTAATGCCCTGCTTGTAAGAAACCAGTCAAGTATGTTGACTGATATTAAGGTGTTCTTTAAGACAAAGCTATGATGCTTTGCTTGATCTGCGGGGCTCCAAACAAATAACGCACTCTGTGTTACTCTGTAAATTAGAGATTCCATGAAAAAAAAAGTGATTCTCCACTGTAGCTCCATGGTAAACACCACAAATGGTTTGTATTAAAATGATCTCAGTGTATAAATTTAATATATCTTGAACATAGGAGGTAATTTAGCAAGAGACCTGATCACGTCTATCTGCTTTTTACCCACAAAAATCTATTCATTTCTTTCTGGGCTGGCTAGTACTAGAATAAAAGTAAAAGAAAACTATTAACAAGTCTACCGTCTTGTACTTTTTACATCCCTGCAGTACAAATATGCAAGCCTACAGATTTGCTTGCTTTGGGCTGATCTTACCAGTTATTCTTACTATGTACAAAACTTGAAACAGATAACCACTATTTTTTTCCTGAATAATGCACTAAGTTGTAAGAGACACTATGTCTACCTTGTACCTATGCACCTTGCATAAGATATTAATCCTCTGATAGATAAGTAAGGCACCATGATGACGACCGAAACCAAGCAGAGGATCGCTATTGGTCCTGCATCGTTTTTTGTATTGCTCTTATTGCTTCTGTTCAGAGAGACTTCATTTTCATGTCTTAACTACCACCAAATGTGGTATGTGTGCCGCGTGGGCCACGATGCAGGGTGCCTATTGAGATTTTCAGAGGAGTCGTCTCCTCGAATTGCTTCTCTACCCATCTCTCTCCTTTGTTCTTGTGCTAGCGTGAAGATTGTGTCCTGCAGGAGTTGGCCTCCCACCACCATACCTAATGAGTGCAAGTTCTGGATCTTAACAACAGAATGTGTTGTAAGTCCTTGAACATAATGTGAAATGCAAAAAATAAAATAAAAATCTGGCTGTGAGAAACATTGGCCTATACAGTGAGGGAGTTAGAAGTGGTTGACATGGTTACTTTAAAATTGCAGTTATTTCACCAAGTACGGTATGTTTGAAAATTATTAGCAATCTTGTTGGTCCTGGATTACATTACTCAGATTTAAGGTATGTTAAACCAGAGCCTAAAATAGACATTAAATGGCATTGTCGGGGTGAACTACTCTTGATTGTGAATTGCAGGGATGCTGTGTGCACATACATGCAGTCTAACCATTTTAGCAAAATTAAATAGTTTGAACACAGTTATTCAACAACAAATCATAGAACAAGGAAATTACTAGCTGGCCCCCTAAACCTCACTCCCACACGGGTCACGGCACCAATGCCACCGGTTCTGTCTGACTAGTTCCGAGTTACTCTTGAACCAGCAACAGCCTGCATGGGAGGTGTGTATCATCAGTTGCTAGTGCACTTCTTTAGGAAAGGGAAGTGAGGTTTACTGCACAGCCTTTACTACCTGGCCTCTTGTTACACCCAGGTCATACCTGATTATAATGTTAATTTAATTATATGCAATGCCACACTCATAAGTTTCTTTTTAGCTTTCTTATTTATTATCAAAATTAGGAAAAGTTACAGATTTCATTTATTTTTGAATAATTTTTAGTAGGGCTGCCCCAACTAAAGATTCTTCTAGTCGACTAGTAATCGTTAATTTAAGCCATTAGTCGACTTACCGCACATTTATATTAATTGAATTACTTAAATATATACTTGGAGAATACTAAACCATAATGAGCAACATAATATATATATAGGCGTATTATAGCCTATATTTTCAATTTGAATTGGTTCATAGAAAAGTAGACATTTCAAGCTGTCTATAGATTTATCATGTCTGACTGTGAGGCAAGTTTCGGTTCATTTTTGTAATTACGACAAGGACCCGCCGTTAACAATCTGTCCCTCAGCAACTGCATGACTTCGCCACAAGTTTTTTTTTTTCTTTTTTTTTTCTGTGACTAACCAACTACAATTTTGGTCAACTATGCCTCTTCTAGTCGACTAACATTTAGTCAACTGTTAGGGGGCAGCCCTCATTTTTAGCTGGTTTGTTAAACAACTGACCAGTTCCTCTGTTCTTACAGTCTCTACTCCTAGTTTGCAAACTGAAAAGATCCCACATTCTCTGCTCTTGTAGTTCAGTCTCGTGAAAAATAAAGTGCCCAAGCTTTGCAGCAGCAGCCCCCTACTTTCATTCCATATCTATTCACATCAAGATTCAGTCTGTCTGGTTACCTTACCAAACACTGCAGTACATGGCTAGCACACCCACTGACTTATCTGGTGTGAATCCATCAGGCCCTTCAATCAGCACTATCTTGCCTGACAGCTTGCTACATATACCACTGCAAGTCAAACAGTTTATTCCCTGCATGTCAGTTCATTTTATTTCATTTATCTCAGCTATCCTTTGCCACTTCTAAATGCATGCAGGTATCTTCTAATGAGGCTGTCGATATGGCATCCACCTTGCATAAGTCACTGTAGATGTTAAAAAGGGTTTAATGATACAGATCTTTAATACGGTGGAGATGAACCTGATGCAAAGGCTAGATTAGTCCCAAACCCTCACTCTAATCCTTAAATCCTCCTCAATGTGCACTCGCCTCATAAAATGCTTCCATCACTACCTCTACTCTCCACTCTTGGTCTCAGCTATTACTGTAGATATATTTGAGTGAGATGCCAATATCTCTTCTGAAGAACCCTAGATGAGATGGTGTTCTTTTTCTGAAGTGTTTTGGAGTGAATGTGAGAGTCTCTGTCAATGGAGGATAGTGAAACCCTTTCTGAAGGCTTAAGGGAACTCTAACATCTTAACTTTTCCATATACTGCTGAAAAAAAGCAGCCAGTGAGAGATATGGAGGCCCTTTCCTACATAAACATGAAGCAAGTAGCTGCAAAGATTCTGATTATGAATATCATTAATGGTTAATAGATGAGTATTATCAAAGCTTACCAGAGTGTGTAGTACAAGAATAGTATATCACTTTAACTGTTAGCATGTTCCACTAACATTTGCCAGTCACACATGTTCACACTATTTTTGTCTTTATTTGGAACACTATCATTGTAAGCCTGTTTATTGTTTTATCATTTCAAACCTGACTTATTTTTGTTAAATGTTTGGTTTGGCTACTTGTTTTGGTATTTTGTTATTTAATGTCATGACACTCATACATTTTTAAATGTGTTTTAAAACATTTTTAATTCCACAAATACATTGGAACCAAAGAAATTTAATTTAAGACATTTTATTTACATTGCTGCAATGATTTGGAGAGTAAAAAAGGAACAAAGATACACAAACAATCAGAGTTTGAGTTTGAATCAGAGTTTTTGTCTCACTCTCATGCCCCTCTTGTTTATTGTCTGCACTCTTAATATTCTGTTTAATTTTTCACATAATTATACATAAAATCTGTGTTGGTCGCCAAGTGAAATACTTGTCGTGTTCAGAGAATAATTTGATCCAGGTAAGGCAAAGCGGGCAGGAGTGTGACTGAAAAATTCAACCTCTACCTGCAGGCTTTTTTAGGTGGGAGCATGACAAAATAGTGCATATTTATTTTGCCGGAGTGGGTAGAATCTCACAGGAATAGGCTCGAGCAGGTCTGAAAAATTGTTAAGTGGTACACTACTGTCTTTACAACGATATAAAGGTTATGAACTAAAAACTTTAAAACATTATTGTGCGTCTGTGGCCTCATCTGTTTAAATACATGTATTACTTGAAACATTGTCTTTGTAGCTATAAAATAATTGGGCTCATGTCTTTAGAGTTGGTAACTATCTATAATGAACACTAGTTTATTAGGGAGTTTAGGGTTTCAACTTCTAATTTCTTTTGTCTCATTTGTAGCATGCAAATGATGAGGAAACAATACCGTTGTGTCATTATGTCTCCCTGTAGTATCAGATATACAGTATAGTATCATATGCAGCATAACCATAATGCCATCAAGATGAATTTGCTCTTTTAGTATTGTTTTTATTGGCCTTTGTTGTATGGGATCTGTTTACTTGATTTTTGCTACATACACTTTAACTGTATGAAACATTGCACTGCCCTATAATGTAAAACTTTGTTCAAACTTAATTTATTTGTGCAATTACAAGTGTGTGTGTGTGCGTGTGTGTTACAGATAAAGTCAATCAGATATGCACTTTAATTGTAAAGACGAGATGAGAGATGTTTTCATGTGCTTTAGATCTTTCCATGAGTGTCCAAGAACTCTTAATAAAGACCACCAAAAGCTACTGCAAGTATGTGTTTGTGTGTACTTCACAGAAGTATGAAAAAAACAGAGTACATATCTTACTGGGAGTTATTTTCCAATGTCTGAAGCTCTGAATATTTGTATCCAACAAACTATGAATGTAAGGCCTGCTGAGGGGGACAGAATAGGTACTCTGAGTGACAGTGCCCGTAAAATTAAAAAGGTTAAAATTACTAGAGAGGACTGGCAAGAAAGTACAGTGATGAGCTTGGGATGTTGACATCCATTTTACCCCACTGATCTATATAACTGACTGGATTTCCCATTGCGTTCTAAACTTCCAACAGGCGGTGAAGCCACCGGAAGTGTTTGGCTATCTTACAACTTCCTGCTGATAGAAGACATCATTGACTTACAGCCAAAACATTGACCTAAAATCATCATTTTCAGCTTATCAGTCACAGCACACGATTCATCCTGTGTTCTGGAACGGGGGTAGACACTCTCCAGACACCGGATGATAGCATCCCTTCAGTTAAGTCCAGAGGTGTCTAGAGCCCCTTTCACACAGCGCGTTGATCTCGGGAAATTGCCGGGAAATTGCCAGAACGCCTTCTGTGTGAATGCAAACATGACCCGGGATTGATAGTGGGATCGATGCCGGGTTGGGGACCTAGTAACATTGCCGGGATCAGTCCCGGAACTCCCGCTGTGTGAACAAAAGCCGTAATCAATGCTCTGTCGTAATGATGACGCTGAAGTGACGTGAAAGCAGTCTAGTGAAACGGTACGTAATGCGCTAGTTTATGATCAAATCAGAGAAAGAAATGCACAAGCGTGGTTTCTCCAGAGAGAAATCGCAGCTCATAAGCAAACTATAGACGCTGCTGAGACATTACGTCACATCGATGTCACGTGTCTTTACGGGATTTTTATGGGTTGTGTGTGAACGCACTCTATGATTCCGGAAAATCACTGGCAGTGTGAATGAACCAAAGTCAAACGAACCCGGGTCAAATCCCAGGTCTCTTTATCTGTGTATTTTCCGGAATCTCTGTGTGAAAAGGGCTTAGGATGTCTACAGGGTGATAAGCCCCAATCCAGGACAATGACTTCAGGGTCTTGTCGTCAGAGGGGCTAGTGATGGAAAGAAGACAGAAGTCCTGGGTAAAACTCAGAAAATCCATGCTCTCACGAGCGAATTTGGCTGCATAATCCATTATTTTGGGTCAGTCAGGAGGAAGACGAAGGTAAACAGGATCCAATATGAAGTGATTTAAGTAAAACAATAAACATAGGAACAGAAATAAGGTTTAACAGTGTGTGAAACAGGGGTAGAGACACACACACACAAAACATGCAAACATTGACCGAGAACTGAAAGGTGAAACAGAGCAACTTCAATATACAGTGATTATGAGATGATAACAAACAGGTGTGATGATCTGATGAGTGGCCATGACAACTGATGACTGGCGGGAAAGTGTGACAGGAAACACTTTATAAATGAGTAGAACAACATTGGGTGTTTCTCAAACGCAAGGCTTCATCCTACGAAGGTTCCATATCTCGGCTGCCACGTCATCAAATGTTGCTGAAGGCCATCTCAATTTGAAGGATTCTTAGAAGGCCGCCTTCTTTTCGCATCCTTATTTCGTTTTGAAGGATGCATCGGATGTATTCTTTGCGGCCTTAAATCACCCACAATCCTTTGCACACATTCCAATTTATAAAAATTTACAGATGGAAAATGAGTCGGTGAGCTTGAGTTAATTATGAAATGCAAGACAAAAATAATGTTTTTGGACATGAAAGTGTTGATGTTATCTTTTGTTTTGCTGTTAATGAATCACTAACTTTAAACTGCCAATAATGTAAACCACTGGGAGACCACAGACGACTGGCATTCACGGTAGACACATGTGATCATATTATTTAATTGAAAGCCAGTTAATATAAATATTTGTAATGCAAAGTATTTTTCCAAAATTAATTTTTAATAGTATTTTCATGCCTTGACCGCGGAGGCGAGAACTTGTGTGACATAGCCATGCACACTTACTAGACAGACACATTCTAGCGTTTAATGCTGAGGAGGACTCTAGTCTATAAACCTCAAGAAGACTGGACTAGGAAGGACGCAGACTCACTAAAATACAGCCTTCTGTTTGAGAAGCACCCGATAACTTCTGCTTACTACTATTAACTAAATTGGAACCAAGATTAACTAATCAGTAAATAAAAGCAAATTTAGAACTAAAATAGTTCCTTATTAGGTAATCAAAAATTACTGAATAAGATTAATTTAGCCTCATCAAGAACTACCTATGACAAATAATGAAGAATTGCCCATTAATAACTTATTACAATATTAACATGTCTGAGATGTGAGAAATTGTCTTTTTTACTCTAAACGTGGTCATAAAATGCATTACTAAGTGTTACCTAGTCATTCTTCAAGAACTAGTGATCTGGACATTGTTCACTTTAAAATAATCAGTAGTTTTCAAAGATTGTTTTGGGATTGTTCAATCAGCCTTCTCCAGGTTGGTAGCAATAATACAGAGATGATGAAAAACGATTTTCAAAATGTAGGCCATATGGAGAGAAAGAGGTCCAGGATGTTTTATGTGGTTATGTGACTGACTCCCTTTTGAAAATTCAGAAACACACTAAAGCCAGGCTAACCACCTGTTGCGGTCTACTGTGAACATCTACATCAAAAGGCAAGCCTTTTTCATGCAATTCGACATGGCATGCCTTTCGTACCATTTGTAATATTATAAAAGGGAAATTCAAATGGTAGGAAATTGATATCTGAATTTCAATGTGATTTCTCCAACAGCTGTCAGGACTTATCAGCCAAATTGCGTGTAGGAAGTTGCTTCTTGAAAGTGGGACACTGTCAGATTATGCAGACTTGTGAGAGGGTGGAATAGGGACTTGATTCAGAAGAGAAAAAAAATCAGAGAAAAGAATTAGCAGAACTGTGTGAAATCCAGTATTGTACTATGTTTATGTAACCCATGTTAAATGTGGTGGTTAAGATAAATAAATAATATAGCTGTACATTCTAATTGTTATAGTTTTCATTAAAAAGTTGAAACAATCTATTAATATCAGCCATATCAGCTGATAATAATCAGCCAGCAGTCATATCACCCTGTAGCCCATGACTGGTTGCCCACTGAAGCTAAGCAGGGCTGAGCCTGGTTAGTACCTGGATGGGAGACTCCTGGGAAAACCAGGTTGCTGCTGGAAGAGCTGTTGAGGCCAGCAGGGGGCGCTCACCCTGTGGTCTGTGTGGGTCCTCCTAACGCCCCAGTACAGTGACGGGGACACTGTACTGTCAAAGAGCACCGTCCTTCGGATGAGACATTAAACCGAGGTCCTGGCTAATGGCGGTTTTTTTGGCTATTTAAATCTGCCAAACGCTGGTAGTGACGATTCTGTTTGTCTGACCAATCAGTGATCTGCAGTGTTTTTGCGTCACATTTTAGTATCGGTACGGTACGCTTGGAACCTCAACAGAGGTGGTACCATTTAAAGCGAGCCGAAGCGAGCCGTACCGTACCATACCATGCAGTGGAAAAGCGCCATAAGTTGGTCGTAGCGAGCCAAGCCGAGCCGTACCGTACCATGCAGTGGAAAAGCGCCAAAGCGTGCCGTACCGAACCGGACCGTACCGTACCATACAGTGAAAAAGCACCATAACTATCCATAAATAAAAATAATTAGTATGATAATTGAGCACAAAGCATGTGACGTACATGTACACAAGTTGTGTAAGACGTAAGCGGATGACTCACAGAAGTGCGAAAGACGTGCTGAACACGAGATGAGAGTGATACAGTTGGGATTAGAAAGAATAATGATTGCTGATTTAATAGCGGATGTTAGCTAATTATGAAGCTCCTCTGAATCTGAAGTGAGTGCTTAACAAACTGAAACTCAGGATTTGGTACGGTTTATTGCTTGAGTTGGAAATCTCTCTCATGGATTTGAGATGACGAGCCACCAAAAAACTGAATGCGGATATCTGAACCTGGGAAGAGACACTTTTGTTGTATCACGAGGACCTTTTCATTGCACTATAGACATCAACCTTCTTCAATTTGGAGGACATTATTTTTGAACTGATTTTACACTCACCCACTGGACTTCTTAAAGGACTTTCTGGACAATATTCAAAAGGCAATTCGGAAAAAGAGTTCTAACAAGGGTATTGTTTATTGAATGTTATTGAATGTGAGTCAGATGTTATTTTTGGATTTCATTTTTACCATTTCAGTGTGATCAAATCTGGTTTGTAACTGTTCAATTACAATATGTATTTATTTGAGTATTTTCCTTAGCTGATTGTGTGATTTATTTACTGCCAGTATTAATTCTGTTCTCCACTAACCTAGAAACTGGTCCATTACTCCAACGTACGTTGAGAGCACTTGTTACATAAATCAAGCCAGCCAGGAGAACAGGGGTAATAAATATCTTCTGAACAGGTTCCTTAAAATAAAAAAAGAATTCCAATTATACAACCCTGAGATCACGTTAGTCCTAAGAAACATGGATATCGTTGAAACTGAGAATGTTAAAGTCGCATGAAAACCTAGTTGAATTTTTAAATAAGCATGGACATGTTAGTAGACATCTGAGAGTAGATGACCCAAGGTCGTCTTTTCATAGAGACGTTATCGTAAAATATGAAAGCTTACCCTTGTAACTCTTGAGCCTTTGCTGTCGTACACTTTGTAACACCTCCCTTAATTTAAGATGATACATCTGAGGGGTTCAACAGAATTCGACTGGTACAGATAATAAAACCACTTAATCAAACAAATACTCCTCCATTTTGTTTTATTCCCAAGTGCACAACAAATAATCAACAAACAACCAAGCAGTCTTTGTCTTTGAGCAAAGAGGAGAGTCAATAATAAATGAAACTTATCATGATTGATCAGAGTTAGATGAATAAGAGGATGATGGAGATGAGATGACTAAGATCCAAACGATGATTTGAGAGCGATGCAATGTAATGAGTGTGAAATGGAGATAACACACCCTGTAGATCCGTAGCATCAAACCCACGTTGCTTATGGAAGTACTAGTGGTAAATGGTGCTCAAATAAGGAGAACACATGCAGCATGGACCAACAAAGGTATCAAACAACCTCCACCAAATATCCAAAATGTCCAAAATGTCGTTTCTATAAAAGAAAGCAAATAGTTCACATTAGCCTTTGTAATTTCCAATACATCATATATTAAACATTTATTAAACAGTATATACTCACGTTTGAGCGTAAACTTAAACAGTTCTCAAACAGGACTTATGAGGAAGTAGGTAGTCATGAGTTAAAACCGCAGGGTTTCCCTCTACCAAAACTAACTGACTTCTCTGTGATCGGGCTTATATCCAGTAAACAATTATATCTAGCGCCCTCAAGCGCCTACTAGTGGTAACACATGTTGGCCCCTATGCATCATTTTCCAGAAAACAATGGAAAACAATATACAAAACCAAGTAATGTTTTATACTGTTACAACTTTCAGAAGCCCCCATGACATCTCTTATGTCATATCACTCTTGTCAAGTCAAGTAATATCACCTACTTGCCAGCCGTAACCAAGCAAGCTACCGCCAGTTACTTTGCTGAGCTACATAAATAAGCAATGATTAGTGGAAAGACTTTTTTAGGAACTTCTGAGAGAACAGTTATCTCAAGTCACTACAACAAGTGCTGAAATCACAACAGACAGGAACGAACCAAAGCTTTCCTTGGGGACTGGCACTCCCACGCATGATCCTCTTACCTCATTCAAGAATGGGAAAAGCGCAGAAGGGTATCAAAGTCCAGATACTGTACGTTCAGTGATCTTTGAAAAGAGAATGTCAGCTTTTGATGTGGCTGATGTAAATCCACCTGAAATCCAGTGTGTGATAGTAGAACACCTAATAAAGAATCAGGGAATTCCCCGCATGGATGCACCTTTCAGACTTAGAGTGTTCTCTGGGAAAATTCCTCGTCCGAGCACTGAAGTCGATTATGATGCTTGGAGAGGGAGTGTTGAACTGATTCTCCGAGATCCTTCACTTTCTGAATTGCACCGATCCAGGAAAATATTAGACAGTTTGTTAACTCCAGCATCGCTAAATTGTGAGGTATCTGTGTGCAACAGCTCTACCTGATGCATACCTCTACATTCTGGATTCTGCTTTCGATGCAGTGGAGGACGGAGATGATCTCTTTGCAAGATTCTTGAACAAATTGCAAAATTCAGGCGAAAAGCCCTCCTTGTACCTACAGAGCTTACAAGCAGCTCTCTTAAAAGCAATAAAAAGAGAAGCCGTTTCTAATGCTGAAGCTGATAAACAGCTCTCGAAACAGTTCTGCCAAGGCTGTTAATAACAAACCTCCAGCTCGAGGCTAAGCGAGACAGTCCACCATCATTATCTGAACTGCTTTTGCAGTTGCGCAGTGAAGAAAATCGACACTATTCCAAAGAGAGCCGTATGCGTCAGCATCTGAATGTTTATTTTTATAAAGTTAGCTCCAATGTTGTATCCACAAGCTCTTTTGACTTGGCGCGAGGTGGAGAGTGAAATTGCAGAACTAAGACGGCAAGTCAAAAAACTTCAAAGTCAGCTAAGTAAGCAGAAAGCTAAACAGACGGAGAAAACTGTGATACTGTAGAGTGAAAATGTGCTCAACTTGAAGAAACAGTTTGCAGAACTTCGGAGTCAGTTCACAAAGTTAGGATACCAGATAAAAAGGAGACCGGGAGACCAAACACGCTTACCCCAAGTCCACTCAACCAACTGCTTCAATTGTTGTTCCAAAGTCCCAAGATAGACCTAAGCTGGGTTATTGTTTCCGCAGTGGCGAAGATGGACATATCGTGTCTGGTTGCGAGGGCGATCCAAACCCCTTCTTTAGTGAATGAAAAACGGAAGCATCAGAAGGAACGACAGAGTCTCTGGGACCACCAGCAGTGCTCAGGGGTCTCAGAGTCTTTAACCCTCTGAGGTCTAAGGGATTTTTGGGGTCCTTGAGGTGTTCTGACATGCTCTGACATTTGTGCTTTTTTCAGTTATTTATAAACATGTTAATGGCAAAGGTGTAAATTCACTCTATATAGCACAAACGGGGCTACCGTAATATTTGAGCAACATGTATGTACATGTTTGTATTTTTTTGAGAATAATGTTTATGCGTGGTTATTGAAAAAACTAAAACTTAAAGTGTCTGAAATAAGGCCACAAAACACATACTAAATATGTATCAACAATACATTGATTTAAATTTTATAAGACACCATTTGTTTGGAAAGGCAATATGCGTAGAGGCGTGTTCACACCTGAGAAGACAAAGGCCGGATAATGTGCCGCATAATGAGCTGCATATTAATTAGCCCTTTCACACAGGTGTGTCCCAGGATCCCAAAGAATGCAAGGACAAAAGAAATTATCAATATATACATATTTTACAATTAGAAATTGTAACTAATTACAAATAGGTTACAATTACAACAATTACAATTTTAACAATATTTCAAGTGTATTTCTTTGTAAAAAGTATACATTTTATCATACGTATTAAAAAAGGTAAGGATTCATTAGTTTGAATATTGGAACAAACACTATAATAACATCTTAGTTGATAATTCAATATACCTACTTTATTTTTGACAAAACATCATACTATAGTATATTTAACTATGAGCAGAAATTGGTGCACAAAAGCGTACCTATTTAATGTGAGAGTAGTCTTTTTTTACAGTCAAAACTTTATAATCCATCCAAAACTAATCACAAAATCTTTTCTAAACATTCATATTTAGTCTGTAACATATTGTGTATGATATATTAGCATATACATGTGAATTTGCAGTTTGTTGCTTATACATACATTTTATTTAAACATATTGCAGTCTATTATTACTCATCTTAGTAGGCTATAGCAATATAGTTTGGATGTGTTCATGTAAACATAACGTTTACTAATGTAGGTACGAGAGTGAATGAACGGCACAGACACGCGCTGTATAACTGTAGTAAACAAAGCGCGTGTGCCTGTGCTGTTCATTCATCATTTAGCCTACACACAGACACGCAATTCATATTTAAACAGTCTTTTTATGGTTTACATTCAGACACTATTCAATATCGCGATTAGAACAAAGCACTTAAGAATAAATGACTTACTACATCAGCTGGATCCGTTGCTCCTCGAAATGAAACTACCAGCACTTCTGGTACATTTTCCAGGGTTATTAGATAGTATTATTCCTCACAGTGAAAGGATACGCTGTGTACACAGCTGTAGTAAGATACTTACTAAACACGATGTGTTTTATAATCCAGCTGGTGGGCGTTGGCATGTTTGAATGGCTTGCCTTAGATCATTAGATCATTTTTGGGACTACGGATGGAAATTAGCATTGTGCTAAATCCGGCGTATTTATGTTCAACTTTTATTGCACGTTCATGAATATGCATTGTCCCATATAAATAAATAAAAAAAAAAAAAATAAAAAAAATTGGCGTTTGAATAGCGCGCGCTCTCCGTGGGCGTGGCACATTAACGCGTAATGAGGTATAATGAGCTGGAAAGAAAAAGACTGACATCTCTCTCTTTTCATACAGATTACATAAACTGAGAATATTTGTTTTTTTATATAAATTAATTCATTTAAAAGAAGAGAGTTCAAGCTTCATTATGGAAAAACACTCGTGCCTGTATGACAAGTGTAAGGAACTCAGCTTTTTGGAAATATTAATAATCAATAATATCTTGTTATTATTAATTATAAATATTTGGGTCAGTTAATCGGATTAACTTGATGTGGCTGAATTAATATTACAATCAATTAATCAGTTCTTCCAACGAACTCTTTTGATTATTAATTTATTCTAAGAAAAGGGTATCTTCCATGGCCACCGAAGAATAATTATTTCTTCGCCTGTACAGTACTTTGAGCCAGTAGCAAAAACCGTGATCGTAAAGTGACTTGTATTGCAAACAAAACAGAACCAAATACTTATTATGTACAAGTTTTATTAACTAAATATAGATATTTATATGAATATAAATAAACTAAACAACATACACACATGAATACATAAATAGGTTAGTGATAGGATGAAATTGGAAACCGGAAGAGGGTCTATGAGAAGAACCATCAGAATTTCATTTTCACATTTCATTGAATTGAATACTTGCATTTGTAATGGGAACAATTCTTGAAGTTGTTGAAAATTTAAGTCGTTGATGGTTCCGGCAGTGTCAAGTGGAAGTTGGTTGAGCGTTCTCTTTCTCCAGGAACGCATGGCTGGTTTGGTGAAGGCCTGGGACTCTGTTGAGGCCACGCCGAGCACCCAGGAGAAGTGAGGAAGTCGGAAGGATGGGTGATTGGAGTCGTTGTTGGTTGGAGTCTTTGTTCCAAAACTCTTGAGATTGTCCTTGGTTCTTTGTGAGAGAGTCATCTCTCTCCTGCCTGAGCCCATATCTGGTTGGAATCGAGGCCTGCTGGGCCCTGGGGCCCCCGTGGAGGGGGAAGGGGGTTCCCCAGTAACACCAGAACAGTGTTCCGGCTGGATGAAAGAACTAAGAGAGGGAGGTCACATGTGGACTGTCTCTAATAAGGCCTGGAGAAGATCCTCCCCTAAGGGTTGAACTCGACCAATCAGAAAGGGGACATGTCTGAGAGGGAAAGTGGCTCTTAGTTGATTTACGGATCTTTGTCCCATAATATGATTATACCTTCATTAATGCTAAAATAGCTATAACACATCCACACTGCATTCTAGAAGAAGGTGATGTACATCAAAGTGTGAGTCATTAAATGAGGATTATTTAGGTAGGAGGCATTATACAGGTGAGGTTACATTGATCGTTAGTTGGTTGTATACCAGGATACATACCATAATATATACCTAATAGTACACGAGACAGTAAACCATTTACACTGTTTCTTTCACAGTTTTATGCATGTTCATTTATAGATCAGTTAGTCTATGATTAACGCAGCAAAGTCTGTTTTAAAGAGGGTTTCTGTTTCATAGTCTCTCTCTTGAGTATGTGGCCACATTCCTCGGAGGTCGTAAAATTTCCTTATCATGCCCTGTAACATGACACTGTTTCTTTCACTTGTGTTTGTTCATTTGGGCTGTGTGAGGAGTTTCATAAACCTTTGTATATAATGAATAAATAGTATGTGTCTGATTGGTCCATACCCTACAGATCCCCCCTCTCGATCGTTGTTGTCCCCCCTCAAGGACAACCACGAGCGAAGTTGGAAGTGCAGAGAGATCGGACACACACTTGTCATAGAAGGCTGGAAGGCCATGGTGGCCTCTGGTTGCTCGTGTCTTCTGGAGCGGTGGTCGTTCCACGGCTGGTGATGTGGACAGTAGCCAAGTCCAGGTCTCTGCAGCAGGTGTTGAGGCAGCAGGTGTTGGGACATTCTGAAGTTCATTAGTTTTGGGGCAGGTGTTTCCTTGTGGTTGCAGGAAGTGGTTAGGCCTCTATGTAGCATAGAGAGGTTTTCAAGCTGACATGGTGCTGGTGGCCGGAGGTCAGAAGGTGGTTGTTAGCCTCTCAGTCACGAGAGGTCTGAAGGATTGAAGTGTTGTTCTGTCCTTATGGTGGTGCCGACGCAAGCTTGCCTAAGCTGGGGTGGGCAAGGAGTCGGAAGCTTGTACCTTACAGGACTCCTCGGGTGAGTCCTGTGCAGGGAGCTATTTTGTGTGTGTCAGCGGCTCCAGTAACTCTGAGGCAGGTGCGTCCAGCTGTCCTTGCGGAGCCTCAGATTGACACCTGTGTGAAGGGTATGGAAGAGGATGCTGTCGTTGAAAGCCGTGGTCTTCCTGTGGTGTTTGCAGGTTGAGGGTGCTGTCCTCCATGGCTTCTCCAAGGGGCTTGGCTGGTACCTGGGTTGTTGCCATGGTGACAGTTCTGTGCTGGTCCTGGGCATGCTCAGTCCAGCTGCATTGAATCTGGTTCGAACCTCAGTGTCTAGCTGGTCTGTAAGGCTTTGGGCACAGGTCCGCTCCTTGTGGGACGCTGTGATCTATTATGTGAGGTTGTTTACCTTCTGTTTTATACCCATAAGGTGGGGTAAGGAGATGAGAATCTTGATCACCCCGGTGTGGCTGTAACTCTGGCTTGGGTCATGGGTCGGATGTCAGCAGCCATGGGTGGAACAGTGTTCCTCGCGATGGCTTGTCAGTCTTTTCGTTCTCCTAACCGGTTAAGGTCAGGTTAAGCAGAGGATCTGCAACATTTTGGCACACCTGTGGTGAGAGACTAATGCATGACCCTAGAAAGTTCAGAGCCACGGTTTAATGGGTTCGCTAGATATGTAGCATAAAGCTAGGTATTTCATGTGTAGCTAGCTAGTGAAGTGTGTATTGTATCCTTATCATCTTAGCTGTGAATGTTAGGAGGCTAAGACTTGTGTGGTTCCGAGAGTATTTCCTGGAAAGGGCATAGCCGAGATGAAATAAATGACTTAAGATGGTTCTTATGACTAAAATATTTCTCTGGACTTAACTGGTGGTTCACTACGGCTTGACGAAGTGAAGAATAGGAGGAAAAAGGACAGCTTTCCTATTCAAATTATGCTTATTATCAATCCTCAGGACTATAGTTATGCCCTAGTAATCGTTGAAGTTACTTGTGTTGCAGGGTCATAAAAATTAGTGCACTTGTTGAAAATAAACAAAATCACAAATAAAGGTGTCTCTGGTTCCTTTCTGGGCCCTATGGGAAATGGAACCACATTTGAACAAGAGAAGAAATGGAAATAACTCATATACATGACAGTATAGACAAGTGAATAGCTGACTGCTATTATTATCGAAGTAAAATAAAAATAAAAAGGACTTAAGTAAGTGATCAAAACAGCCGGAATGATCTGAAATTGAGAGTAATCAATAGCACTAGTGACTAACCTTTAGATTTGCCTGGACCAACACTCCATAGTGGGTCACAGCTGTTGCGTGTTTAAGACCACACCGTGTGTGTCCCTCCAAAGGTTTAGTCAACATGCTGATGAAAATTCTCATAACTAAGAATTCTTCTCTAGCTACACAGCTTACATGTAATTAAACTTGGGTTTAATTGACAGGGCATCTGCAAATTTAGCCTACAGCGCTCAGCAAGGACTATGCCTAAACTAGTGAAGGTGAAATTCAGCTGAGAAGAATTGAAAGTAAGGAAAGAGAAAAATTAGAAACCCTAAATGGGGTTAAAGAAAGTATTTTAGAATACTTTGCGCTGTATACATAAAAGCTGTAATTAAGGCTTCAAGTAAATGATGCTAACCGCTAACTGTAGAAGTTATTATGTAGCTTAGCCTAAGCTGGATTGATGCTAGGTTAGCTTAGCTTAGCCTAAGCTGGATGGACGCTAGGTTAAGTTAGCTTAGCCACCTAGGCTGGTTTGTTTACAAAATGACGTCACGATTTAGCACTTCCTTTGACAAGCCGTTGTCATGGGAACCAGTGCATGTCAGAACAATTCAACAGTACCTGAAGAATGTCTACACATTTTACTGAGTTATGAATGTTTAAACGGTTTAAAAGGGGGCGCCTATACTTTAAGTCTTTCAAGAACTTGATGTTACATTCAGTAAAATGCTAATGTGTTTTGGCATTTGCTAATTTTACTCATGGAACTCTTCTCTTTACTTTACACAACTTATTCTATTTGTTTACAGAGTAAGGAAATAGATTTGCTGTAAGTCAAAGCTTGTCTAAGCCTATATAGTTACGTCCCTCTCATGCATAAATGCTGACTTTTCAGCGAGTGAACAGTTTTGATCACTAGGTAGCTCTCTGCTTGTGGATGCAGCTAAAAATTTAGGTGAATTACATCAATCTAACAATAATTTGTAAGGCCTTTACATTGTAGAAAGGGGAGCATCACCCAGGTCTACGTATATATAACACTGTCCTGAGCTTTCTTTGTCAGAAACAGGTTTAGCAATACTGCAATTTGGATTTCTTTAACCAAAGCAGGATAGATATCGGTACAGTTTACAAGCTGCTGAGATGAGATTCCTTTGTCAAACAGACTTACGCTTTAATGCTGAACTTACTGATACCGGTTGGAAATCTAAGACTCTTTCACTTACAGTAGAGATGTCAATTCCCGCTATCGTTTTATCTGCATTTAGACAAGCCAGCAACCAGTGATCAAAATACGTATCGCATGTTGTGTTCCAGTTGGACCGCAATGGTCAAATGCACGCCTGTAGGTTAACAGTAGTTTAAAACTCAGGTGGTTTTCCTACACTATGGCGTCAAGGTATGCCCTATTTGGAGCTAGTGTTTCCTGTAACCCTTCATTGTCATGGAAACTAATGTGTAGCAGTGCCAATTCAACCAGCATGTAGCAAATGTTTGTTTCAAAAGAGTCGTGCATAGTCTGTTGGCAGGTGAGGCTTACACGTCCATTCAAGATTTTCTTTATATCAGTAAAATTCTACTTTTACTAATGCAGAGTCTTGCTGTTCTTTGAGCACACATTTTCATCTACTTTAAAAGTTTTATGTCCTATGTTGACCAGGGACTTTTTAGCAGAGTCTTGCATTGTTTTCATGCTGTGTGCCTTCTGGCTTTGCAGTTCAGAATCAATGGGGTCTTAGGAACCTTTTCTGGGGAGGCCTTCTGTGTTAGAGGCCCTCTGCATCAGGTCACGCATCGTTGAGTGGGCATTGCGTGGGGGCAGGTGAAAATATGGTGACTAACTTGTTTTGGAGGAAAAGTTTCTTGAAGCTGGTGTCCTCCTCCGTCACAGGTTCGTTGTAAGTTCCACAGAAAACTCGTTCGGAGTCGGTGGTGGTAGCACAGGCCCTTCTAGGTCTGTCCTGCTTGGTGTTTGGGCAGGGCCCAGCTGGGCTGGATTGGTCTAGATCAGATGGAGTCTGTCTCGGTGTGCCACACCGGCTGCAGGTGCAGACTGCAGGTGAAAATCAATGTCTCGTGGATTGGCAGGGATGTCTCTGACCTTTCACTTGAGATTGTTGAGTGTCACTTCATGTGCCATTTCAGGGATTGTCTGAGTTACCTTTTCCTCCTGCAGCTGCAGGGGCTCTCAGGACACTGTCTGGTGAAGTGTTAAGCCGAGGGCTTTGGCTCCTCCCCCCCTTTGTGCAGGGCTGGGGAAGCTTACGCTGCTAATGTGAAGGTCAGCAGGGTCCATCTTTCTTGTGTGGTCCATTTGCAGTGGGTTGGACTGTTGCAGCTCTCTTTGGACCACATGGAGTGCGTCAATAATGTTACAGCATCGCTAAGTCAGTGTTCGGACTTCCGCTGCACATTGATGGCTTTAGCTCTCTTTGAGTTCAACCATTTCTTTAAGTTCTTTGAGTGAAACAGTTCTTTACCCGTCGGTTTGCAGGTGCTCAGAGCTGTCGTCCCCCTGAAAACTGATGATCTCTTTCAGTTGCTCTGCTCTGTCAGGGTCCTTGCATCTGTCCTGTGCCTTCTCCCGTTGAGCAGGGTTCGTTCTCTGTGGAGTCCTGTGGCTGGCAGCGTTAGTTCATTTACCCCCTGTTTGAGGCCTGCGGGAGCATGGCCAAGGAGAAGATAATGCTGGTCAGCACTTGGTGGTTCAGGCTGGGTGTCAGACGTCTGCTTTCATTGTTTCCTAACTGTTCCTTCCTCTGCCGTGGCAGGTCGTTGCCTGCTTCAGGCTGAAGGATGTCCATGACACTGCTCTGCCGGGTCTTCAGGTGGTCCTGGTGGCAGGGCTGGGTGTCTGAGGCCTACTGGAACACTAGTGGGTACACGAGAGAGAAATGGCAAAGGCAAATGCAAGTTTCTACAGAGGTGGTGAGCTATCTGTGTGGGAGAATGGCTATGTGGAGCAGCTAAAATTTAGTGTTGGTGAGCACACACAACAAAAAAAAAAAATATTTTTTTTGAGTATCTTAGTTGACGTGCTTTAAGCAGCATCGACTGATGACTGGCCTCTTACATGTCATAACCTATTACGAAAAAATGCTGATGGTTCTTCTCACATGATGTGCTACGAGAGTAACAGATAGAGCAAAACCAAAATAAAACAATGGGATGAAACCAGAAAAGAAGAGGAAGAAAGGAGTGTTTTACCTATTTAGGTTTAGCTAGGAGACATAGGTAAACAGGAGTCACTTATGGGTTATGCTGCTGTTAGACTAAGCTACCAGGGACACATCAGACATCTCAAAGTCCAAAAGAAGAAGAAGAAACAATGGGAAGTGTTTCCAGTTCTGTCTGGGGCCTACTGTGCGTTTGTGTTTAGCCGTACTTCATGTACTTAGCTTGGTGCTAAGGAGTGAGGATGGGTAAAACACAGACAGGAAGTAGGATATTAATGACCTGTGTAACTCGCTATGGAAACAACAGTCGCTAGATATTGTAATCCTATAGAGAGAGAGAAGATGAGGATAGTGACTAGTGATCTAAAATAAGGTAAAGGTAAAGTTAGAACGTCCTTATAGCTCTAAGAAAACTAAAAGGAAAGGGAAGCGTATCAAGTAATTTAATTAAATTTCAAATTTAGTTAAGCCCTTCTTTTTTTTCTTTAGCTGAATATAAGAATTCGGGCTGAAACAAACGTAAATAACTAAATTGAAATAAAATAAAAAAAAATAAAAAAATGTATGTAAACATTGTGTGTTCTCATAGCTCTGGTAACTAGAGGGGAACTTGACTAAGCAAATTGATTTAATTAAATTCCCAATTTAATTAAATTCAATTTAACTGAATAGGACTATTCAGGCTCAACAGGTGTAAATACACAAAATAAAATAGGGGTAGATTTAAGTAAAAAATAAAAGAAACACAAATAAAAACCCAAAGTATCTGGGTTTCAATCTGAAAGTGAAACCAAGAGGAAGGGGTCGAGAGAGAGAAAGAGAGAGAGAAGAGGGTGGTTTAACCCTCTTATGAGACGTGCTTCGTGAAGCTCTGACACCAGGGTGAATGATTCGTCTCAAATCATTCGGAGTGTATCACTGCTAAGGTCACGTGATTTTATTAAACTGGGCTTCGTTACGCGTCATAGCTATTTCGAAATTGTTTTAAATTTCAACGGTTCGTGAACCATTGTGTATCTGGTCTCTATGTGATCTCGTATCACTTTATAGATTCGTACACATTTAATGACGCATTTGATAAAGGGTCTGATTGACTTGTGTGACTCAAGTCAAGCTTTCATAAAACGAGCCCTACGGTTTACTAAGATATTATGCCTTGAAAGACACCTCATATTAAACGATATTAGGTAGCTCGCGGATTGCCATTACCTGATTACACCTTTTGATAAAACCTTTGCGATTGGTTTGTAAAAGGTGTTCCGTTGATTTGAGTTTCCGCTACACTTCCACTGTTTTGACCAGCAGGGGTCGCCAGCGAGGGCGCTTCAAACAAAGAATCATTTGTGACTCAGTTGACTCCTTTGATTCAAAGCCTCGAAGAGCTTTGACTCTCATTACTCGTGTTCAAATCACTCAGTTCAAATCACGCAAAATCTATAGTCTTTGGTTTAAGGTTACACTTTACGCTCTAACGTGTCTAAGTTTTTAGGCGGTGCTAAAACTATCACTCGAGGTAGAGGGTTTTACTTGTAAGTCATGCGTGTAAGTTAGGATTGAGGGAGCTATTGGCTACAACCGTCGCTTGTTTACACGAGGGTCTGTGAGATTGGTGCTGTTGTCAGAAAAACTAGATAGGAACGCCTGCTCGCGTTCCGGACGCAATGCAAACCAACAACACAGATCGTTCGGAGCAGCGATCGAGCTGTGCTGACAGTTTGCACTGAGTCTCTCGCTTAGACAGGCCTACTGGAGCATGTGAGTGACTCTTTTTAACAAATCAAAACAGCACCATTCTTTCACAGACAATGGCAAATTACTAGTTAGCTAAGCTAGAATTTATACCACTAATTCGACGCGATTGTTTCATATGAGTGCTTCAGCGGTTTAATATGAATACAATGACGTAACGCATAATAAGGCCTTAATCGGTGATTGAGGAACATCGCTCAGATCACATTCAAAAATGCTGAAAATGGAGATTTCTTCGTCCATATCAGGTTAATTAGTTCTGGTACCATTTATGCGCGCGGCTAATCTGAGATTTCTTCGTCAGAGAAGGCTTATGCTCGATTTATATCTGAAATTAGGCTTTCTTCGCTAATATCAGGAGTTTCTTATCGTACGATTTAAATATGCATTATAGCATTTGTGAACTTTCTGCCATTCGTAGGAAGGCATATTCAAGCTATAGTTTTGCTGATTTACTCAGAAACTTGTACGTGCATGTATGAGATGTTAATAAAACTTATGGGACAACATATGATTGATTACTGTCTGCTTGCATACAATGTTTAATACGATGCCTTAAAATTCTCCACCATATATGTAAGGAACTCAGCTTTTTGGAAATATTAATAATCAATAATATCTTGTTATTATTAATTATAAATATTTGGGTCAGTTAATCGGATTAACTTGATGTGGCTGAATTAATATTACAATCAATTAATCAGTTCTTCCAACGAACTCTTTTGATTATTAATTTATTCTAAGAAAAGGGTATCTTCCATGGCCACCGAAGAATAATTATTTCTTCGCCTGTACAGTACTTTGAGCCAGTAGCAAAAACCGTGATCGTAAAGTGACTTGTATTGCAAACAAAACAGAACCAAATACATATTATGTACAAGTTTTATTAACTAAATATAGATATTTATATGAATATAAATAAACTAAACAACATACACACATGAATACATAAATAGGTTAGTGATAGGATGAAATTGGAAACCGGAAGAGGGTCTATGAGAAGAACCATCAGAATTTCATTTTCACATTTCATTGAATTGAATACTTGCATTTGTAATGGGAACAATTCTTGAAGTTGTTGAAAATTTAAGTCGTTGATGGTTCCGGCAGTGTCAAGTGGAAGTTGGTTGAGCGTTCTCTTTCTCCAGGAACGCATGACTGGTTTGGTGAAGGCCTGGGACTCTGTTGAGGCCACGCCGAGCACCCAGGAGAAGTGAGGAAGTCGGAAGGATGGGTGATTGGAGTCGTTGTTGGTTGGAGTCTTTGTTCCAAAACTCTTGAGATTGTCCTTGGTTCTTTGTGAGAGAGTCATCTCTCTCCTGCCTGAGCCCATATCTGGTTGGAATCGAGGCCTGCTGGGCCCTGGGGCCCCCGTGGAGGGGGAAGGGGGTTCCCCAGTAACACCAGAACAGTGTTCCGGCTGGATGAAAGAACTAAGAGAGGGAGGTCACATGTGGACTGTCTCTAATAAGGCTTGGAGAAGATCCTCCCCTAAGGGTTGAACTCGACCAATCAGAAAGGGGACATGTCTGAGAGGGAAAGTGGCTCTTAGTTGATTTACGGATCTTTGTCCCATAATATGATTATACCTTCATTAATGCTAAAATAGCTATAACACATCCACACTGCATTCTAGAAGAAGGTGATGTACATCAAAGTGTGAGTCATTAAATGAGGATTATTTAGGTAGGAGGCATTATACAGGTGAGGTTACATTGATCGTTAGTTGGTTGTATACCAGGATACATACCATAATATATACCTAATAGTACACGAGACAGTAAACCATTTACACTGTTTCTTTCACAGTTTTATGCATGTTCATTTATAGATCAGTTAGTCTATGATTAACGCAGCAAAGTCTGTTTTAAAGAGGGTTTCTGTTTCATAGTCTCTCTCTTGAGTATGTGGCCACATTCCTCGGAGGTCGTAAAATCTCCTTATCATGCCCTGTAACATGACACTGTTTCTTTCACTTGTGTTTGTTCATTTGGGCTGTGTGAGGAGTTTCATAAACCTTTGTATATAATGAATAAATAGTATGTGTCTGATTGGTCCATACCCTACACAAGTAACCCCTAAGTTACAGTTAATTTTCAGACGCGTTTCAGAATGGACTTAACTGACAGAGTAAAACCAAAACGCGCATCATGTTTATTTTTCTTTATTTGGTGAAAAGCACAACACTTTGTTTTTATTGTGAGTATCCAAAAAAATAGACACTTATCAGGATCTAATGATGTACAACACTTAATATGTAAGATCAAAATTAACAGAGTATTTTGAGTTTCTTTTGCACTGATAAGAAAAAAAGCAAGACTGACACCAGGGGGTTAAACTGGAATTAGCCCCTGTAGCGAGACACACAAGGGCTACCATTTGCAGAACTAGTCTCAAAGGGTCCACATGAAGAAGGGGTAGCTCAGAGTTATTCCGTAGTAGAGGTCAATTGGTCAGCCTCCCAAATGGGCTGATATGGGCCAGATGTACTGCTCAGGTGTACATAGAAGGGAAACTATGTTCCTGCCTCTTGGACACAGGGTTACAAGTGACGACAATGTCCCAATCTTATCTTGAGCAAAATCTGCAAGGATTAAGAATAACTTATATGGATAACCTGCTGGAAATAGAAGCAGCAAATGGTCAAGCAGTGGCTTACCTGGGTTATGTTGAGGTGAAAATTACATTCCCCAGAGACTTCCTTTGGTCTGACGTTGAAGTTTCAACTCTTGCTTTGGTGATCCCAGAAACTGGCGGCACTGCTCAGCCAAAGGTGTTACGTAATAGGCACAAACAATTTGGATCTTGAATATGATAAGTACCTTGAAACCAACCATTTAGTTTGTCAAGCTGTTCCATTTGGCTACAGAGCCGTGATTCAGACCATCGGACACAGACGCCAGCAGAAAGTAAACAGTAACATAGGAATAGTTAGGTTCCCTGATGTTACTCCTACTGTTGTTTCCTCGGGTAAAAATGTCATTTTTGAAGGAGTGTTGAGTGTAAGAGGACAATTAGCAGAAAAATGGGAAACTGTTTCAGCGCTCCGTGGTTCGAAATGGTTCTCAGTGCTCGATCTCAAATCTGGGTATTACCAGATCGAAGTAGAAGAGAAAGACAGACCCAAGACCGCCTTCGCATGCCCATTGGGCTTTTGGGAGTTTAATAGTATGCCTCAGGGCATCACAGCACATTCCAAAGGCTGATGGAGAAGTCAACCTTTCAGAAGTGTTTTTGGATGATTTGTTTGCCTTCTCAGATACTTTAGAATAGCATGAGAGACGCCTTACTGTTTTGGGACGCTTGAAAGACTATGGTTTAAAGCTTTCATTGGAGACATGCACGTTTTTCCAGACGTCAGTGAAATATCTCGGTCACACTGTCTCAAAAATGGTGTGGAGACGGATCTTCAAAAGATAGAAGCCATTAAGACCTGGCCAAGTCCAAGGAACCTGAAAGAGTTGCGTTCCTTTGTGGGTTTCTCCAGTTATTACCAGTGATTTATTAAGGACTATGTGAAAATAGTGAAACCATTGAATGAATTAACTGTAGGATATCCTCCGCTTCAGAAGAGAAAGGAGAAAACCTACCTTGATCCCAAAATACCTTTTGGAGAGCGATGGACAACTAACTGCCAGCAAGCATTCGAAATACTCATTGCAAAACTCACCGAAGCAGCAGTATTAAGATTTGCAGACCCTGGGTTGCCATATGTGCTGCATACCGATGCGAGCACTACCGGACTAGGTGCAGCACACTATCAAGAGCAAGAGGGCCTGCTACAAGTAATTGCATATGCCAGTTGGGGATTGTCAAAGAGCGAGGCCCGGTATCCTGCCCACAAGCTGCAATTCCTAGCCCTGAAATGGGCAGTTACCGAAAAGTTTTGCTATCTGTATGGGAGTAGTTTCAAGGTGATCACAGACAGCAACCCCCTCACTTATGTTTTAACCTCAGCCAAGTTGGATGTAACCAGCTATCGGTGGTTATCTGCTTTGTCCACTTTCTCCTTTACCCTCCAGTATTGTCCTGGGAAGAGCAATCTGAACGCAGATGCACTCTCAAGATGGCCTCATGGTGATCTGGTGAATGATTTAACATCTCAGAAAGAGCAAGATCGAATATGTCAGTTTACCTTGTTTCACTCACCTGAAACGGCCAATTCCACCATGGTTTCCACTGACTACAAGCAAACTGTAAAAAGCATTCATTATGTCAAGCTGGTGGCAACAGTTGTATCACTCTTGTTGAGTCACTCTCTATGTGCCCGGAAGCGATTCCAGAAGGATCTTCAGTTGTTCCCTGTATGTCAGAACAGTAGTTAAAAGAAAACAGAGAAATGACCCAGCCATGCGAGAAGTAATTCTTCAATTAGAATCAGGAGACACTGTCTTACCTGCACTGAGACGTGAGCTTCCAGAACTTCCTGTTAACGGAATGGAGAAAACTCCAGGTAAGGGATGCCATTCTCTATTGCAATAGAACTGTTGGAGACTGCACAACTTAACAACTTGTCCTTCCACCTGACTTAAGAGCCATGACCATGGAGAGTCTGCATGACGACATGAGTCACATGGGAATAGAACGGACTCTTGATCTCATCCTGTCCCGCTTCTATTGGCCTAGGATGGCTACTGATGTTGAAAACAAAGTCAAGACCTGCAGTCGCTGTCAAGTCAAGTCATGTTCATTTATATAGTGCTTTTAAAAATATAGATTGTTTCAAAGCAGCTTTACAGTGATAATAGGAAATTAAAGTAACAGAGATTGTTTTGGCTTTACAGCAGCTCTAGAAAAAAGTTATTGTCTAGCTAAAGTTAGTTTTGATTAATTCACTTCCATTGCAATGATCATTAGTTATTAACTTAATAGATCCAGATACGGCCTGGATCCGGCGGACTGCGGTAAACGTCGGGTTAAACAGAGGGACTAATATTAGCGTAGACGCCATCCTTATTATGATGTAACAAGTACATCAGGATTCATGGGAAGTGTTCCCGGTTCCGGCTGACCTAATCTATGCAGCCTAACATTGAATTATAGAAGTCTATAATGTGTTATGTGTATGCTATGTCAAAGAGATGTGTTTCTAGTCTATATTTGAGCTGACAGACTGTGTCTGCTTCCCGGACAGTGTTAGGAAGATTGTTCCAAAGTTTTGGTGCTAAATAGAAAAAAGATCTACCGCCAGCAGTCGATTTTGATATTGAAAAAACAGAGATTCTAATTATTGGACAAAAAACTTCCTCACGTAATAACCTAGAATATGGCTGCTCTGTCAAGTCCTCGTCGTTGGTTAGGAACCTGGGTGTGCTCTTTGATACTAATCTTTCATTTGAAAGTCACGTGTCTAGTATCTGTAAAACCGCATCTTTTCATCTGAAAAATATATCTAAATTACCTCATTGTCAAGTGTCAGTGTTTGTTTGTATTTTCATTAGTCAAATGTCTTCCTTTGTTCTGATTTCCCACCACTTCCCATGAATCCTGATGTACTTGTTACATCATAAGAAGGATGGTGTCTGAGCTAATATTAGTCTCTCTGTTTATCCTGAGATTTACCGCAGTCCGCCTGATCCAGGCCGTATCCAGATCTGAGGAAGGACCTGCGCCTGGACACGAAGACAACACAGTCCTGAAGTATCAACTAGTCTCTTCCCTATGAAGGCCTCCTTCCTTTTACCTCTATACAGATAAAATGTTGTTGGGATAATTCCGGTTTGTGTGGCTACACACACGCGACAACAATGTATCTATTATATATTTTTAAGGCCAGACAAGTAGTTTGTTGAGGGTTGATTTGTGAAGAAGGACTACACACCTGCGCACATATATGTGACCCGTCACAGAAACCAGGGACACAAGTCGGCAGCACAACTTTCGAGCAAAATGAGAAAGAAGAGTTTTTTTTCAAAATTGGTGATTTTCAATTTTTTGGAGAATCTGTTAATTGAAATCACGAAGAAGCCTCTCCATGTTTGAGATAGCAGTATTGGTATATTTAAAAGCTTACATTTTGAGGTTGAAATCGGCTTGTTTTCGGAGATTCTAGCATGCAGTAGGGGCGTGGCGTGTCATTGTCTGTGTGTATTTCCATACTGAATAACCCGGCGCTTTTGCCCCCGCCCTCCAAGTCAACCACATGGCTACTTATTATGCTGTGCTCTGGCCAGCTCTCTCTGATATCAAAATTCAATGAAGATGGATGCCGCAAAGATTGTCGCAGACGAGATGAACCGTCTGGCAGTTACACCGAAAATGTTTTCGCCGCACTTCGTGGGCTCGGGAAACTGAACCGGAGGTATGGGCGCAGCGCGCTCGCCCTCAGTGCTTCAATACGGCGGCTCGGCTCGCTGACAGCGGTGGCTGGCTGTTTCATATGTGACGGAGAATCGAAATAGAGGATGCAGTTAAGACCTTTGCTGCTGCGATGAAGGCCTGCCGTGCGTGTTTCTGAAATGTAAGTTAAGCTTCATTTGCTCTTTAGTCGTTATTTAAGATGCTGAACCTGCTGATGATATAATGTGCTTGCGGACATTTCATTTGTGTGTGTATACGCACATAAGAAAGTGGTGTAAAGAGATTTGCAACAGTAATTTGAGGAGGTGAAATGTGATTATTTGGAAAATTGCAGAAATGACTGCTTAAAGAAAAATGCCAGCAGGCATTTGCCTCCTACATAAACTTTAATATTGTTGACATTTTGGGCACACGAGCGTTGCGTACTATTTGCGCTATATGTAGGCCTATGGCTTATTGGTCTTTGTTTGTTGTTGTTGGTTTTGCGTTATATGTATATGGCATATTGGTCTTTGTGTGTTGTTGCTGGTTTTGCGTTATACTGTATGTATATGGCATATTGGCCTTTGTGTGTTGTTGCTGGTTTTGCGTTATATGCAGGCTATATGGCATATTGGTCTTTGTGTGTTGTTGCTGGTTTTGCGTTATATGTATATGGCATATTGGTCTTTATGTGTTGTTGCTGGTTTCGCGTTATATGCAGGCTATATGGCATTATTGGTCTTTGTGTGTTGTTGCTGGTACGTTGCAAATAGAGGGGCAGCACAATTGTTTTTCGCCTAGTGCGGCAGAAGTGCACTCATTCGAAGTGTAAAAAAAGCTGTAAAGCACATGGAGGAGCTTTACAGGGGGTATGGCTTATCTAAATGAGATGTAAATGAGCCCTATTGTCACCCCCAGCAGCAGAGACAGGTGAGAACTGCACAATCTTTAGCTCGTTTTCTCCTCTTTGAGCTTTTTTAAGTGCCTACTTTAAAATGGCCACAACTTCTCCAAATATTATCAGATTTCCACATGTTACACATCGTTGGAAAGCTTGGATATTACACTCTCAGAATCTATGAATAACTCAAAATGCCCCAGAACCGACTTGTGTCCCTAGTTTCCGTGACTGGTCACATATTCAAACGCGCATACCATACCTATCGACTAAACACGTGATGCGCAATGTGCGCGCTGTATGCGTTTCGCAGGTTTGCGCTTTTGAGGTTTGCACAGAGAAAACGGATTATCGCTTTCACCTTCAAACCTATTTCAGGGAGTGCGTTCTCGAGACACCAGGCACTGTTTTGTGCGGAGGGGCGGCCAGAGCACGTTAGGGGTTTTTCTGTTAGAACGGTATCGTGTTAGCGGCCCCTAAGTTAATAACTAATGAACTTTGCAACGGAATTAAATCAATCAAGACTATCTTTAGCTGGACAATAACTTTGTCCTAGAGCTGTGGTAAAGTCTAAACAATCTGTTAAGGTAATTTCCATTATCACTGTAAAGCTGCTTTCAAACAATCCATACTGTTAAAAGCGCTTTATAAATGTGTTAATAAAGGTGACTTGACTTGACAAGAGAATCAGATGCAAAGCACTCTACAGTCAGACATCCCAGAATCTGTTATTACAAAAGCAGGACGTTTAGTAAAGAAACGTTAACACTTACAAGACTATTTCACATGAAGAAAAAAAGAAGCAAGAAACGTAAAACTGCTGTGATCAATTGGTTACCCGTAAGCCAATCACATAACGTTTGATTATGCGCCAGCTCAGCCGCATCGAACTTCCACTAAAGTCAAGTCAAATTACCTTTATTTATATAGCACTTTTTACAATACAAATTGTTTCAAAGCAGCTTTACAGAAATAACAGGAAAATAAACACATATGATGCGAAAACGAAACCATCGAGCGAAATACCGAAGTGCACATGGCTGTGAACGACTTTTGCAGATTATGTGAAGTAAATGTAACGTTACGCATGCACGGTACAATCAGGGCCTCTAAATTATTTGACAGTACAGAGAAACAAGAAAATATTTGCAGCCAACTGTCAAAGTTAGGATTAGTTCTGTTAAACACAGCTCTTTGTTCATCTCGAGTCTGTCGGAAATGCAGGCAACTTAATTGCAAGATTACAGCATGACATGGCAATACTGGCAGATACCTGGAATGACAACTGGAAAAGAAAGGAGACACTGACCTGTCAAAAGGCTCCCCTGTTTCTCGCTGACGATCGGTAATAGTTGATAAATTAAACTTTTCCCAAAGGGAGTAGGGCCAAAACATCACCTCCATTCAAAATGTTTAACAAACACTCTTTTTGTTCGGGCTTCAGTTTGCAAATGCCGGGAGTATTCTCCACAACAGAGCGAATAGCATCCCGTGTCTCCATATCTGCGGTTGTTTTCGATTTCCCTAACCTAAAATACAATCTTAAACTCGGCGCTTAGGGTCTACGTCACGGCTCTCAGCCCGCCATCTGTTCATTGATTGGCCGGCATTTTCAGGCCGGAGGAAAACTGAGAGACATGTCGATGTCTCAGACTAAGTACAGAAGTGAAATGAAATTGTGCGGAAGTACGAAGTCCGACGTAGTCAGGCTAAAAGTATTTATGCATTTCAATGAATTGCAAACTCAATAAACTTTTTTTAGTTATATTAAATTATTGATTTAATTGCAGCAGTTTTTTCTTTAATTAGAATACACTCTAAAACAAACACTTCAGAAGGTACAAGAAACAAAACACAGGTAGCAGAACAACACCTTACTACTGACAAGGACAGACCAAAGCTGACTGAAACACAAGTTGTATAAATACCAAAGACAAACAAAGGAGATAATTAAACATAAAACAGGTGCTAGTAACTGAATCAGTAACCTATAACACTGTAGTAAAACATATATATATATTGTTACGTCCAAGGACGTATTCATTGTGCTCGTTAACCAGTGAGTGTTGTCCGTGCACTGATTGCTGAGTGTCCTGAGGAGTCTAATAAAGCGCAGAGAAAGCGCTGAGGAAGGAGAGAGACATCGCGGTGTTTTGGGTTGTTCCGCTCTCCAATTCCAGACAAGTGTGGGTGGTCACAATGTGTGTCCTAGCGTGACTCTTGAAATTATTTTTCTTTTCATTTATGATTAGTTAAGAGTTTGTGGGTAATGTAAGGTGGAGGATACCCAGAACTTTTCTCCCGTTTAATGGTTAGTTAGGGAGTGAGTGAAGATATCTGTTGTTTTGTTTTGTTTTCTGTTTTGTATAGGTAAGTTAATGTTATTCCCCTTTTAGTTAGAGGCTATTTTGTTTTCTTTTGAATTGGGCCCTCCTCCCGAGGTAATACTTTTTGTTTTGGATTTATTTGTAATGTGTTCCTTTACTTGATGTTATTAATTTCTTTTCTAGCTCCTGCTAGGTTACAGAAATAAAAGGCAGACATGCCCTCTCAAAGTGAACTTTGTTTGATTATTTGGTGAATCTGGGACTGGAAAGCTGGAGATCCTCAAAGTCTCTCCACTTTTTGTTCGTCGTTCCCTATTTTTCCCCTAAACAAAGGGGAGATGTAACAATATACAAGATCGGAAACAAGCAACCCCCCCCCCCCCCCCAAAAAAAAAAACAGAACATAACCCTTGCAATGCTTTATACAATACAGATAGATAATCTTCTGGATGGACCTCAGTTCAATCCTGGATGGACCTCAAAGACCCTTTCTCCCTAATCTTACAATTCAATCAAAATAGTAATAATAAGTATTAGTTATTGACTTTTTATTTAACTGTATACCCATAGGAGAACTGGCCCCTGGTGTAGCCTGGTTTGTCCCAAGGTTCCCCTCATTTTACCCATTATCCAATATCAAATGGAGTTTTTAATCATCAAGAAAAATTAACTGCTCAACTCTCTCTTGAAAGTTGAAACAAACTGACTTTCTCTATGTTTAGGTGATTGGTGGTTAGCTGTGGATGTCATACAGTCATGTGCACAGGCTTCAGAGTTCAGCATAAACTCTGGATCAAACCTCTAAACCAGGTTGGATTTGTTTGGTTGTCAACTTAAACATACTCTGAAAATTCTTCCGCTTTTTCAGTTTGTTTAGCCAGCTTCTTGCAGCATACCTCAGGAGTACATACATATTGTGTGTATATCGAATGGTGGGATTCTCAAGTAAGAGCTCCCCCATATAGTGGGCCAGTAGTGCACAATGAAATTTAAACAACACAACAGAAACAAGCCACAACACAACGGAAATGCTCCCACTCCCTTTCTCTGCCACTATAGAGGGTGCGTTAAAGCTAAGGACTTTATACCAGAGGTAATTGTGTGAAGAAATCGTCTAGGTTACGTATTTAACCCGTTCTGTCGTGACGACGAATGGGGTTTCGCTTAAAAAGCCTATCAACTTCAAGTATTAAAAAACGAGCCAAAGGCAAAGAAATGCCATGGGTCTGCGGAATTCGCAACTCCGCCCCACCTCGTGGGTATAAAAGGAGGACGCCGGCAACATGCAGATATGTTTCTTCGCTGAGTAGCCAAGACTGAGCTCAGGCGATCCCCGCGGTACAGCGGAAGTGGCAGGAAGACATAACGTCTCCATTCCATTGCGGGGAAGCTCACCTGAGGAAATATTGCACGTATCCAGTCCGTTGAGTGGAATGGCGAGCAAGCGAAGACACCTGAGCGGGTCCTAGTAATGGCTGGTTGAAGCGAGTACATGAGAGGACACTGGCTTCACTCGGAAATTGTAGAATCTGGCGAAGGTGTTGGGTGTCACCCAGCCTGCAGCTCTGCAGATGTCTGTTACGAGGCGCCATGCACTAGAGCCCAAATTGATGCCACACTCCGAGTGGAGTGGGCTGTCACACCAAGGGGGCATGGTCGACCTTGCTGCTGGTATGCCAAAGCAATGGCGTCCACTATCCAGTGAGACAACCTTTGGTTGTATAGAGCCTTTCCCTTCAGCTTCCTACCATAACAGACAAAGAGCTGGTCTGAGGTCCTGAAACACTGCGTTCTGTCTACATAGGTGCGGAGAGCATGTACTGGACAGAGCAGTGCCAAGGCTGGGTCTGCCTCCTCAAGGGGCAGTGCTTGCAGGTTCACCACCTGGTCCCAAAAGGGAGAAGTGGGAACCTTGGGCATATATCCAGGCCGGGGTCTCAGGAACACGTGAGAGTAGGCCCGCCCCGAATTCCAGGCACGCTTCGTCAACGGACAATGCGTGCAGGTCCCCTACCCTCTTGATTGAGGCCAATGCAACCAGGGGCGCTGTCTTCATTGACAGGAACTTAAGCTCCACTGATTGCAGAGGCTCAAAGGGAGCACTCTGGAAGGCAGTTAAAACCACTGAGAGCTCCCAAGAGGGAACGAGAGGAGGATTTAGTCTCCTCGCTCCTCTCAGGAACCTGACGATCAGGTCGTGCTTTCCCACGGACTTACCTTACATCTCCATGATCCATGATCGGGCATCTCCGGGGGTCTTCTCTCTGAGAAGAGCACCAGTTGACGAAGAGATTCCACTTCAATGGATAGACATGTCTCGTGGTTGATGCTTTAGTGGAAGGGATGGTAGACACCACCGCTGGTGGTAGGGTACTCAAACCTGCGTCCAAAGATCGGGACGAGGGTGCCATAGGGTGCCCCGTCCCTGAGAAAGGAGGTCCTTCCTCATAGGAGTAGGCCAGGGAGGTGCTGCCGCGAGGAGTACAAGTTCGGAGAACCAGGTCCGGGTGGGCCAGTGAGGCGTGACCAATAGACCTGGCGCAGACCTGCTCCTCATCCTCCCTGATCTTGCACAGGGTCTGTGCAAGAAGGCTCACTGGGGAAACACATATTTGCGAAGACCCTGCAGCCAGCTGTGCGCCAGTGTGTCCGTGCCGAGCGTGCCCTCGGTCAGATAGTAATACAGGGTGCAATGGGTCGAGTCGTGGGAGTCAAACAGATCTACCTGTGCATCCCCGAACTGGTCCCAAATCAGCTTAACCGACTGGGGATGGAGTAGCCATTCTCCAGGGAGGGGCTGAAGCCGTAAGAGCTCGTTGGCTGCACAGTTCAAGGCTCCGGGGATATAAATGGCTCGAAGTGACCTCAGATGCTTCTGACTCCATAGGAGGAGGTGGCAGGCGAGTTGCGACATACGGCGGGAGAGTAGACCACCTTGACGGTTAATGTACGCTACTGTGGCGATATTGTCTGATCGGACTAGTACGTGTTGACCCCTGAGCAGCACAAGAAAGCGGTGCAGAGCAAGGCGTACTGCCGGCAACTCGAGGCAATTGAAATGCCTAAGGCGCTGGGGTCCTGTCCAGGAGCCTGTGGCAGCATGTCCATTGCACATGGCGCCCCAGCCCATGGTGGAGGTATCTGTCGAGACAACAACATGCCTGGAAACTCGTTCCAAGGGCACTCCGGCCGGTAGAAAGCTGAGGTTCGACCACGGGGTGAAGGTCTCACGGCAGGTCGGAGTAACTGGTACTCGGAGCGTGCCGTGTTGCCATGCCCTTCTCGGGACTCGGTCGGGAAGCCAGAGCTGAAGCGGTCTCATATGAAGCAAACCGAGCGCCGTTGCCGCGGCTGCAGATGTCATATGCCCCAGGAGCCTCTGAAATAACTTCAGTGGAACCGCACTCTTGCCCTCGAATTGTCTCAGGCAAGTCAGCAGTGACTGCGCGCGCTCGCTCGTAAGCTGCGAGGACATGGCGATCGCGTCGATTTCCATACCGAGAAAAGAGATCCTCTGCACGGGGCAGAGTTTGCTCTTCTCCCAGTTGACCCGAAGGCCCAGACGAGCTAGGTGCCAGAGCACTAGGTCAGTGGGTGCTTCTCATTTCTTATTTGTGCATCCTCGTTTCCTCACGTCTCAGCTCCACCCCCTGTAGGATGCGAGGGAAGGCTGCGAGGAAAGAAAATGAGGATGGAGGAATCAAATGACAGCTTTTTTTATACATTGGAATACTTGATCACTCGAGCGTCACTTAACAGCGTCAATAAAGTTTTCAAAGGATCTGCCCTTCTGTTGTTGAAGTTTGGTTATTCATAATAAATAATAATAATAAAGCAAGATACCCTGTTGAAATATGTGAGATGTGTGGATTATGTAAACTGCAAAGGTAAAGTATAAATTAAAACGATTGTGATCAATGTGAAGCGGGAGGAGAATTGATACCTCGCGGTGCAATTAGAGAATTGAGATGTCCTTCAAGATGGCTGAACTCGATCGGTTTCCGGGTCATAGGATGGTGGACGGAGGAGAGAGGAGACGAGGAGGGATATTGAGAAGCACCCCCTGTGTTCGCAAACCTGGTCTCGAGAGTGAGCTAGTATCAGCCAGTCGTTGAGATAGTTCAGGATGTGAACCCCGTGTTCCCGAAGGGGAACAAGGGCTGCCTCGACGACCTTCGTGAAGGCGCGAGGAGACAGGGCTAGCCCGAATGGGAGAACCGCGTACTGGTATGCCTGCCCCTCGAAAGCAAACCACAGGAACTGTCTGTGTCGAGGGAGAATGGAGACATGGAAGTAGGCGTCCTTCAGGTCGATCGCTGCAAATCAATCCTGCGGCCGCACACACTCGAAGATGCGTTTGACCGTGAGCATCTTGAACAGCAGCCTGTGAAGGGAGCGGTTTAAGACGCGCAGGTCCAGGATTGGCCATAACCCACCGGATTTCTTCGGGACAATGAAGTAGGGGCTGTAGTACCCGGACCTCATTTTGGGTGGAGGGACAGTATCGAACGCACCCTTCGCCAGTAGGGTAGCAACCTCTCCTCTCATGATAGGGGCATTGCCACTGACCGTCGGCGGCCGCACCCAAAAACCAATCGTCCAGCTGCAAGCGCTCGGGACAGGGTGAAGGGGTCCACTCTAAACCGATGCTCGCGGCTGCCCAGGAAAGCATATCCGTCATCTCAGGATCCGACTCTGCCACTGCCGTATGCACACCTGAAGGTGGCAGCACTGATGAGTCTTCACTTCCTGGTGTGTCAGGCCCGCCCTGTGATGCTGCGATAGACATCGCATCTTCCTCTGGAGCGGCAAAGGAAACCCACGGGGCATCCGAAGATGGTCCCGTGGAAATCCCCTGAACACTCATGGGTTGCGTCACTGAAGAGGGGGGTGTGGGGCGCGGAGAGATAGTCGGTGCCTTGTTCCACACCGTCACCCTCAGGTCACCTTGGCCACCAGCCGAAGTACTAGCTCTCGTGGAGGAAGTAGATCGGGTTGTGGATGAGGGGACTCTCACTCTTGCGAGATCACTGAATCTCGACCGTGGTGAAGCGATGGTCATGTTCCCACAGAGAGAACACGAGTCATCCACAAGCGCTGCTCTAGCATGATCAATGCCCAAACACACAGAACAGCGATTGTGCCCATCAGAGTCAGAAATGAGCCTACCACAACCATAAGTGCACGGGCGAGGCATCTTTAAAAAGACGTGCCGCATGCAAAGCTCTTTTGTGAGAGGAAAACTCTGTGGATGTTTAAGCGCCCAGGGAGAAACACACTCACTGGCAAACCACTGCACAGATCAGCAGGAAGTGTGCACTCGCTGGAAACCACTGTCACACCAACACCGGAGAGTCGCTCGTCTCATAGCTGACAGTTGATCAGAGATGGCTTGTTGAGAAGTAATCTTGGCTCCGAAGCGAAAACATATCTGTATGTTGCCGGCGTCCTCCTTTTATACCCACGAGGTAGGGCGGAGTTGCGCCATGCAAATTCCGCAGACCCATGGCATTTCTTTGCTATTGGCTTGTTTTGTAATACTCAAAGTTGATAGGCTTTCTAAGGGATCTCCATTCGTCGTCACGACGGAACTCGTAGTGACAACGAAAGGGAACCAAATTCTGGACATTTTACTGTGGTACCCTTTTTTAACCATTAGCCAAGTAATTTATATAGCTATGCAAATTTAAAATGTAATTTACAGTAAAAGCTTTTCAAAATTAGTAATATTGTTAGACCAACCTCTAGTGCAAAGCCCAATTTTTTACATAAATTAATAATTGTATTCTTTAAAGATGCATTACATTGATCAAATGTGACAGAAAAGACATTTATAATGTCACAAAATTTCTATTTCAAATAAATCTTATTAAGATAAATCTTAATCTATACATTTAAATCTATAAAGAAACAGTATTGTGTAATGAATTCAACAGTAATATGTGCATTGTAATTATTGCATTTATCCATCATGTGCATTTAATGTGTCCATCAAAAAAAACATTGATATGGTAAAAACTATTAAAAATTTGGATCCTGCATGTTAACTTTAAGACATGTGGTTAAGAAACGGCACAGTGAAATGGGCTTATTGGGCAACAGACGGCTCTATTGGCTCATATGGGAAATTCAAGAGTTCATAAAATAAATGGCCAGCAGCCATATCACCCTGTAGCCCAAGACTGGTTGCCCACTGAAGCTTAGCAGGGCTGAGCCTGATTAGTACCTGGATGGGAGACCTCCTGGGAAAAACCAGGTTGCTGCTGGAAGAGGTGTTAGAAGAGGCCAGCAGGGGGTGTTCACCCTGTGGTCTGTGTGGGTCCTAACGCCCCAGTATAGTGACGGGGACACTATACCGTCAAAAAGCACCGTCCTTCGGATGAGACGTTAAACTGAGGTCCTGACTCTCTGTGGTCACAAAAAATCCCAGGATGTCCTTCGATAAAGAGTAGGGGTGTAACCCCTGCATCCTGGCCAAATTTGCCCCTTGGCCTCTGTCCATCATGGCCTCCTAATCATCCCCATTCATTCTGATTGGCTTCATCACTCTGTCTCCTCTCCACCAGTTAGCTGAGGGTTTTGTTTGTCCATTACCACTAGTATAAAGCTTGCATGTCAGCTTTAATACACCTTTATAGAAACAGCATGGTGGGCTGATTGTACAATAGAATGATAATGTAGGCTATTGCCCCATAGAAACTTCAAGGGTTCATAAAAATATATTGGGTATCAAAATTTGAATTTCGTTAGATCGTTAGACCCTGCATTAAATCCCTCAGCTCATTCAACCCTAACAGGGTTTAATTTTTTTTCTTTCGTAAATTGACACTTGTCAATTAGTAGCAAATGAATATATACTGTATAGGCGCTGTTTGTGTGAGAGCATAGGATAATTTCCATTGTGTTATATAGCTTGTTTACATTTCGTTGTGTTGTGCACTACTGTGCCCGTAAATTTGCACACGTTTACATATTCTTTCCAAATCTGTTAAACGATAAGTTCAAAACCTAACATAATACAAAAATGATTAAGAGAACAATTTGCTACATTTTTGCCATTTTGAAATATATTCTGCATCTAAAAAATGAAAAACTATCAAAACAATTAGATTTAACTGAACACACAATCGTTCTATTCCATTACATCTATGCAAAAGGGGAAATGTAGGAATAATTTTGTACTGTAATGTAAACAATGACCATGTAACATATACTGCAGTGAATTTTAAAGAGTAGAGAGTGACAACCTTTGCTGGTACTATGGAAGAATGGCTTGATCTGATAAATGTATGAAGGGTTTTGGTAGATTTAGTGCATTTTAAATGTGAATTAACTACTGTGTCAAGTTAAAATTTGGTTAGGAGAACTGTGTAAACAGTTAAAAAAATGACCTGAGTATTGAGAAATGTGTCCAATCGATTGTAAAAAAAAAAAAAAAAAAAAAAAAAACATAAAAGGTTCATTATTTATGTATTATTACTCTGTCTCCAATAAATCAATATCATAATACATATAGACCTGTCAGTCATTTCATTTAATCAGCAGAAAACCCGGAGCAAAAGAAAGTTTAATAACACAAAATAAGTTTAATGTATTCCCCCCATATTTGTGTTATGTTAGTAAAAATAATAATTATTTAAAACTTTCTCTTTGGTCTTACATGATTTTTGCAATCAATTTTTGAAAAGTGTTGTATTGTACTCAGTACAATGTGCTCACTCACTTAGCTGGCATTAAATAAATTAATGTCAGTTTCATACATGCAATTTAAACATGTTGCTTTTATCATTTATTTAATTTTTATTGCAAGAATTCTAAAACAGAGAAACTGAATTGGGAAAAGGGTTTATTTTGATTATTACTTATTAGTACAGCTGATGCGTCAGTGATGTTTTATTCTCCCTGTGCTTGTCACGCACACTGAGGCAAATTCATCACTCCATCATTACAGGTTTGTCTTAGGTCATTGACATGTAAATATTTTCCCAACAATATTAAAATTATTTTTAGAAGCATGCAGTAAATGCAGATCCTAATCCAGAAGTGTTTCTCTATAATCTTACCTATAATGACATTATGTTGTGAATAAATCTGTCCCATAGAGCATTACAAATGAGTGAGATTGAAGAAGATTCACAACACTTTCAAACATTACAATAGTACAATCATTGCAAAATGTATCTGTAACTGCAATTGCAAAATGTGTCCATCAGAGTTGAGCAATCAACTGAACAGAGAGAGAGAGAGAGAGAGAGAGAGAGAGAGAGAGAGAGAGAGAGAGAGAGATTTTAACAAGACTTTTATTACAAAAAAATCTCCTATTCACCATTCACTCTTACACAACAGTATAAAATAGTACAAAACTCACAAAGTATGCATTAAAAATCAATTCACCCTCAACAACAGAGCACAGAGCCTCATTACAGCACCATATACATTCAAATAAGAGAAAATCATCAATAGACTTATAATAAAGAAAATCAACCACTCTTGATTCACCAGGTTAGAAAACAAGGCTACTACTTTTTTCTCACATATCTGCACCCCAAAAGAAGCGTCTCCAGAGAAAAGGTCTCATTACAACTCCTAAAAACATCATCTACAACTACAACAATTCATAAAAGCATAAAAAATGGTTTCTCTATTAGAGCAAAACGTCTCAGGTTACGTATGTAACCCTGGTTCCCTGAGAGGGAACGAGACGCTGCGTTGAGACGCGGTGGGAACGCTCTGCGTGATTGCGTCGTGAAGCACGTGTATAATCAGTCCAATGGAAGAGCTAGACGTCATAGGTGGGTGACGTCATAGACCAGGAAGCTATAAAGCACACCTGAAAACAGACCGCAACAGCTTCTGAAAAAGCCTGAAGCAAGCCGATCAGGGCATGCAGGAAGTATGGCAGGAAAACGCAGCGTCTCGTTCCCTCTCAGGGAACCAGGGTTACATACGTAACCTGAGGCGTTCCCTTTCAAGGGAACTCGAGCTGCGTTGAGACGCGGTGGGAACCCCATACCCACTACGCCATAAAGACAAATGCCTGTTCTGTGTGAAGTCCTTGCGCACACTAAGAAGCAAGCAACCTAGCCCCAGGAGTGGAGAGGTGTAAGTCATAAAATCTGACAATGTATGTGGTGAGGACCAGCCTGCCGCATTACAAATGTCCTGAAGGGGAACACCCGAAATTAAAGCGTAGAGGCAGCCATACTCCTGTACAATGGGCCTGAACAGCCATAGGTGAAGGCTGTCCGGCCGATTCATAAGCAAGTGAGATAGCCTCAACTACCCATGTACCATGGAGAAGATGAAATTAAGGATCTCTCCTCAGAGATAACCCAGTAAAGAAACATTCATACAGAAATCAAGTACTGTACCCACGGGGCAGAAACAAGATTCAGAAGGCGTTCTCTGCACCAGGCAGAAAACAGCATATTTAGTCTTCTTGTGGAGGAAGCTATAGACTGGAGTATGGTCTCCACGACCTCGGTCGAGAGACCTGAATCTATGAGCTGGGCCCCATCAGAGTCTGAGCCCACAGTATCCACAAGCGGCAGCCTAGCGGCAACCACACCTATTATTCACATCCAGTCCAAGCGGAGCTGGATGCGTGAGGGAGAACCGCAAGGGCAATACATTGTACAAGTGATGCGAAAGGTCGACTTGTAGTTTGACCGAAGTTCTCCCTAAGAAGCTCCACCACCTCGGGGTGAAGTCTCCATTCCCTGGGCCACAGCCCCTGCCTCAACAGGATATCTGCTCTGATATACGAGACCATCAGTGTGTTGTCCGGACCCTTCGCCGAGCAACCACTCATGATTGCCCCCGACTTGTGAGGGAAGCATCCGTCGATAGCATTATGCGTCGACAAGAAGCCCCCAACACTGGGCCTGGGCGAGGAACCAAGATTCTTCCACATGACCGATGCACGAAGGCATAGCCGCGTGACCTTGATCATGTGAAAACGGATTTCCCCTCGGAGAAAACCCCTTGGTCCTGAGCCACCACAGCAGGGGTCTCATGTACAGAAGGCCAAAAGTAACTACGTTGGAAGCAACTGCCATGAGCCCCAGCCAAAGACCTTTCACCGAGCGGCGACTCATGACCGCCCCCCATCCTGTGAGGTAAGCATCCGTCGATAGCGTGACGCGTCGACAATAAGCCCCCAGTACTGGGCACTGGGCGAGGAACCAAGGTTTCTTCCACATGACCGAGGCACGAAGGCATAGCCGCGTGACCTTGATCATGTGAAAACGGATTTCCCCTCGGAGAAAACCCCTTGGTCCCGAGCCACCACTGCAGGGGTCTCATGTACAGAAGGCCAAAAGTAACTACTTTGGACGCAACTACCATGAGCCCCAACAGTCTCAGAGACTGTTTTGCAGTGAGTGACTGACCTAGTTTTACATTCTTTACGGCTGTGAGAATCGCAGAAATACGTGCAGGAGACAGACGTGCTTGCATTGTTGTCGAATCCCATAATACACCTAGAAAAGTGGTCCTCTGAGCTGGGAGGAGTACACTCTTTTTGGTGTTGAGCCGCAACCCCAACCCCCTTATGTGGGACAGAACGACATCTCGATGTTGAACTGCCAAAAGCTCGGACTGAGCTAAAATCAACCAATCGTCGATTTAATTTAATACGCGAAGTCCCTGGAATCTCAGAGGAGCCAGAGCTATATCCACACATATTGTAAAAGGTGCGGGGTGATAACCTAGGCCGAAAGGAAGAACCTGATACTGGTATGCTTCGCCCCTGAAAGCAAACCTCACAAATCTCCTGTGATGAGGATGGATAGATAAGTAAGCGTCCTTTAAGTCTATTGTGACAAACCAGTCCTCGGACTGAGTCTGTGACACAATCATATTTAGCGTAAGCATTTTTTGCTTACTTTGAACTTAAGATTCTGAAACCTGCTGTTTAATTGACGCAGGTCTAGAGTAGGACGCAACCCCTCATCCTCTTTTGGAACAATGAAGTAATGGCAGTAAAACCCTGACTGTCTGTCGGGAGGAGGTCAGACAGCTTCTACCCCTTCTACAGCTCCTTTTGCAGAAGTGTCAGTACTTCCTGCTCCACAACCAAAGCCTGCTCGGGGTCCACCACAGTGGGGAGGACCCCTAGAAATCTGGGCGGACAAGAACCAAATTCTGAACCCTTTTCTATAGTGTGCAGGACCCACCGAGAAATATGTGGCAGTAGTTTCCACGCTGCCAGAAATTCTACTAGGGGAACCAGTCTCTCAAGACTGGCCTCTGGATTTGGTTGAACAGTCACTACGGTGCACTGAAGCGGTGAAGCGGCAGGGAACAACCGAACTGACCGTTCTACGACCCTCCTCGGAGGATCGTATGGGGACGCTGACACCTCGGTGCCCTGAACGGCGAACCGGCAGGGAACAACCGAACTGGCAGCGCTGCGACTCTCCTCAGAGAGTCGCACCCCAGAGGGCGCCGAGGAGAAACGATTTCTCAAAACCGTCCCTGCATATCTCTAACTGGCTAGACTGCTACCGCCACCCAAGTTCCCTTCGATTGTGGAGGACCCAAATGGCGATGCTCGTTTTGCACTCTCTGCTGCGAGGAGCTTAGTAGACTGAGACTGCTCTGCCCAGCAGTCTCAGGAACATTAGATTGGTGAGGAAGAAACCTCTGGAACACCGCTGAATGGTTTATTTCTTAGTTTTTTTGAAAGTGGAGCGTCCAGAAGAACAGACATAATTTTATCTTATTTTTCTTTATATTTATATATATATATATAAATATATCACTCCGTGGCCACCAGCAGGAAAACAACCGAACTGGCCGTGCTGCGACCCTCCTCAGAGAGTCGCCCCCCAGAGGACGCAGAGGAGAAATTATTTCTCGAAACCGTCCCTCCCCAGTATAGTTTATCTGTTTTTGCACGACACAATTCTCGAATAGCGTCAGTGCTGACAACCTCACATTCATCCATGTCTTTATAATTCATCCACCAGCGCTGCCTAATAAAATTTTTCTTTATTTATTTAAGATGGCTGGTGGGTAAAGTCGGGGTTAAAAATGATGACGCCGACTCGGGAGAGAGAAAGCTAGCAAGCGTCTCTTTAACCCGAGGAACTGCCATACCATAATACTTAATACCCATAGCATTACTATAGTTAGACGTTTGGGCATTAAACACATAAAATAGAAACCGGCTTATTCCACGATCTCTACACCAAAGTGTGGTGTGGAGATAGGGAAAAACGGCAGTCCCCGACGAGGAGGCTGAGATACAGAGTGTTTCTGTTTTTAGATATATTTCATCTAATAAACTCACTTTTTCACTCTCATAATGTTCAGCTGGCCAGAAAATATTTAACTAGCAACAGCACTAGATAAACCTCCTTTTAAAGCTCCTCTTTATTCAACAGAGTTATGAGCTGACTTATTTATTAATTTATTGAAAACTTAAACATCTGTCTTTTTCTTGATATCTTTATTTATTTTGTTCTCTTTTTTTTTTAACAAAACACTAACATTACCAATTCCTCGCCAGCACTGGATCTGACAGGTGAAAGCTGAGATAGGGCGGGGCCCGTCCCAACCCCCGCTGTCAGATCCGTTTGCGAACCCCAAAATGCGAGTCGCCGCCGTGCATCGGCAACAGCGGGACCCACGTGGGGAGCGCGAACCGAACCGTCCTCCTCGAAGAACGCCCGGTGGCAGCGGAGCCTCCTCACGGACAGCTTCTCGCAATGCTCACAGTCAGCCTACTCGAGAACTTACTGTGGCATGCTCCACTCCCAAATAGTACCAGAAAGCTGATGTGTGTGTCCCAACCCGTGATATAACGTGGGCAGGGAACAGCACAAAGCTGCTTGCTCTCTTTTGCCATAATATATATATATTGCAACTTGACAGACAACAATAAATATGACAAGGACAGAATACACAGATCGCTTGCTGAAGGCACAGAAGCTGTCGTGGTCTGTTTTCAGGTGTGCTTTATAGCTTCCTGTTCTATGACTTCACCCGTCTATGACGTCTAGCTCTTCCATTGGACTGATTATACACGTGCTTCACGACGCAATCACGCAGAGCGTTCCCACCGCGTCTCAACGCAGCTCGAGTTCCCTTGAAAGGGAACGGCCATGTAGAAGCAACCTCAGTGTTTAAAACTGAAACAAAAGCGTTAACCGCGACAGCACCATGAAGAATTTTCCATTGCAAATCACCTGTTCTCTTGGTCAACAATGGTTTATAAAAAGATTGCCACTCAGGTTTTTTGTTTTCATCCAGTATAAAAACATCACACCAGGGAGTATCAACTCTTGCATTTAAAACTTTTTTGCTAAACACCAAAACACAAGACCTGTACAAAGATTTGCCAGCACTTAAAAAAAAGTCTTTACACAGAGATACAGAGAAATTAGTGATATTGAATAAGAACACATTCAAACTTTCAAACATTGCAATAGTACAATCATTGCAAAATGTATCTGTAACTGCAATTGCAAAATGTGTCCATCAGAATTGAGCAATCAATTGAATAGAGAGAGAGAGAGAGATAAAGAGAGAGAGATAAAGAGAGAGAGAGAGAGAGAGAGAGAGAGAGAGAGAGAGAGAGAGAGAGAGAGAGAGAGAGAGAGAGAGAGAGAGAGAGAGAGAGAGAGATCACTTTTGTTGCCAGCTATTTTGACAATAATGGCTGTATGAGTTATTTTCAGAGGACAGTAAATATATATACTGCTATACAAGCAGCTCATTGACTACTCTAAAATATATCCAAGTTTAATTTCAACAGTATTGTCCCTTGAGAAGATATTCTAAAATGTTTTCTGAATTGTGAGGGGTGTACTTTCTTTCGTGAGATACTGTATTAACTTAGTATTTAGAAATGAGTTACATTTAGATAATGTACATTTTACATGATCCGTATTATATGATTTTTATTCAAGTATGGGGTTGAAAACTTCTGGAAAGGAAAATAAGGGACAATCGCGGTTCTTTATAGGTAAATAAGGGTCACTCAAAATATTTGTTCTGTACCACACAGTGCATGTCATTTCAGTATCTGCAGTTAAGTGTGTATAAAATGTGTTTAAAAAGGTTCTCAGAAATAAACACATTTGGATCATTCCGTGTCAGAATCACACAAGCTTCAGAAACTTTCCTGGCTCAAATTAAAATAAATAAATAATAATATTATGTTAAAAAATAATTCTGAAGAAAAACAAACATAAATAAAGAAGAAAGCCAAAATATTATATATGATGAATGTATATTTACTGAGTAAATTACTCATTTTGTAGAGGGCAATTTTCACCTGAGATTTGGAGTCAGATTACAAGGGTTAAAAAATACTTTAGAAAAGCACCATTATTTAATTTTTTATATTATATATTTTGTAGGTCTATTAGTGAAATTTGTTGACTTTAGTAATCTTTGTTGCATTATATGCAAATGGTGAAAGTTTCAAAAAATTGGAAAAGCACTTGTGTTTTTTTTCCCAAAGTTTGCATGCCTGTAACTCATATTAAATATATCTTAATATCCTTTTAGATTCTAATTTTTAACTTTTCTTTTGTGTTCTTAATTTTCAATTAAGCAGGAAGCCCAGAGCAAAAAGAGTTTAATTACACATGTATTTCTTTCGCCCCATATTTGCGTGTGTAACGCTGGCGGTTTCAGAGGAAAGAGAGTGGGATCCAGATGCAGCAAGCATTTATTCAAACAAACATAACAAAAGTAAATCCAGGCAAAACTGATTAATTCAGACAAGGGCAAGGAAGGCAAACAAAACTGACAACAAGTGCACACATAACAAGAAAGACAACACCATACAAAGAACATGAGAAACACTTGGGGTACAGATAAACTCAAGGGGAGATTGGCAAACCAGACACACCTGGGAACAATCAGACGGTGAAAAAAACTACAAAGGACTACAAAACATGGCCCAGCACAGGAAATAACATAAGTCCACAAGACAGGAATCATGACAGCGTGATAGTAAAAATAAGAATTATTTGCAACTTTCTCTTTGGTCTTACAGGCTTTTAGCAATACTTTTTTAAAATTTGTATTTTATTTCTTATTTTACTCAGTACAATACACATGCTCACTCACTTAGCTAGCATTAAACAAGTTAACGTTGTTATCATACATGCAATTTAAATGTTGCTTTTATCATTTATTAAGTTTTAATTGCAATAATTCTTAAACAGATAAACAGATAAACAGATTTGGGGAAAGGGTTCATTTTGATTTGCTCCATTTGTTTTGGCTTATTAGTACAGCTGATACATCAGTGATCATTTATTCTCCTTGTGCTTTTAACACACACTGAGGCAAATTCATCACTCCATCATTACATGTTTGTCTTAGGTCATTGCCATTGCCATTGAAATGTTTTCCTGCCTGACATTCAAAGGAGATCTTATCATTATGTGGTGGGAATTTATTTTCCTGTTTACCCCATTTCAGCTTTATACCTCTTTTATCCATTTCCTCCACCGTCACTGAACAGGGCCCTGAAACAAACCCAAAATCTCACTGTCAGTGTTACTATATATATTCATTGAGTCATCAGAACCAGAGCTACAACTTCAACTACAAGATTACATCAAACTTGCAAATAAATAGTACAGTAAGAAAAGCTTAACATGTCTTTGAAAGACATAATGATGTAGCATGTTCATACTTACTTAAACACTTAATTTTCCCTCTCCATTGGCCTTGTTCACAAGTCAGGTATTTGGAGTAGGGGTGATGCTGATTCAGTGTGTATTTATAAAAGCAGCTGTATTCTACTTTCTCCCCTGAATTGTATTCATTTTTTGTCATATTTGTTGTATCTGCAAAGTTCACTTTTGGTGGAAGCCCACAATTTTCTGAAGGCAAAGCAAAGTTATTATTTTATTTTTTTGACTATTTTCAACAACAAGAAAATGTGACATTAAAAAATCTCATGGCTTTTTTATGGCCTTAAACCATAGAACATGTTATTAATGCAATGCACATTATTAATATAAGAATTTGTATTCTAAAATGTTTTTAAAAATTACTTTCTGTATTGAAGAGATCTTGGTTGGATCTTGATTCTTTTTTATAATATATTATAACTACTTTGTATGCTGTTGCTAGGTTATTCTGCGTAGGTTGTTGCTACTCAGGCACATTTAGGGAATGGGACGTGCCATTCTCCATTTGACAAGCTCTTTCAGAAGAAAAAGTTCTCGTATCTGTATCATACGTAACTAACATACCAGTGCATTGCAGTATGCCTGTCCATTCAGTCTGAGGATTACAGATGATTTGTACAGGCTGCTCTGGTTCAAACCCAGGATGACACTTATATTGTATTCTTGAATTGATGTTGTATTTTGGTCGATGTTCTCCCACAATCTTTGCATTTTTGATGTTTGGTGCTGCACACATTTTTACTGTAATAAAAAAAAAATCCATCATACTAATTTGAATTCATATTATATGCACAAATTGTAAGATTTAATGTCAGAACATACCAACACACAGTGGTTTTGGTGTCCATCCGTCTCGTGTGCATGTGGCCTCTGCTGCCATTTGATCATAACCAGACATGCAAGAATACATTTTTTTTGCTCCAAATTTCATATCTCCACTGAAGTAAGAGTACGGGCTTGACACATGCTGGTCATATGGAACTTCACATCTAATATCTGAAACAAGATTTGCATTATTTTTAGTTGCTTGCAGTAAATTCAGATCCTAATCCAGAAGTGTTTCTCTATAATCTTACCCTGACAAACAGGCTCATAATCCCACTTCCCATCATCTTGGCATTTAAATGATTTGGTGATTTCTTTTGTAAACAAAATCCAGTATTTTTCCGCACAGGTGATCTCCAGGCTTTCTCCAGCTCTGAAAATAGTTTTACCCTCTGGTGTGATCTTTTCGATTCCATATGTGGTTGACTTAAGATCACAAGTTATTTCTGTACAAGACATAATTATGTAGAAATAAGGGTAAAAAGAAATCAAATATGTGTAAAACTGGATTTGCATGCTTTGTCTTTTGCAGGAAACAAATGATTCTGAGAAATAAAAAAATTAAAAAATATATAGCTTCCCATTAATAGAGTACAATTTGTTTTCCCTAAATAAGTATTAGAGGCACATTTTCTATTTTGAGAACATTTAGATGTTATATTTACTAAACTATTGTCTGAAAATTAAACAAGTAGTAAGTAGTTATTCATAAGTAGTAAGTGGTTATTAGCTGATTTTGTAATTACCAAATAATAATGCTAGCCATGTCACACTCTTTGCATGCAAATGCTGTTGCCTCATGATTTTCCCCAATAAAAAAATAACAAACAAAAAATATTCCTTTCAATTAAAACTTCATCTAAATCATCATCAATTGTACCCTTATAGTAAATAATCTCATTCCATTTTCTCAAGTTTTACAAATTGGTGTGTTGACTGCATTCATCAAGTTTCACCTTTTATTGTTAAAAAAAAATCAAACTTAGATCATACAAATATTTTATTTAATGTATGGGCAAACATTTTTTAAAATTTTGAATGGGTTCATCTATTTTTAGAATGTTTCATTGTATATTTTCCAAGTTACCCTGCCAGGTTTTTCGCACAATGAAAGACATATGGATAGAAGGATTTTAGTATTATTTCCCAAATGATTCGTTTATTATGTAATAATAATGGTGCATTACCATCACATTCTGGCTTTAGAGTCCAGCCAAATTTAGAGCATCTGGGAATTCCTTCTCTTAGCTTGAACCCTTTAAAGCATCTATATTTTAATATGGCATCTTTCTGGTATTCTTGCATTTCCTCATCAACATTACCATTTAGTATATCAGGTGCTGTACATGTTATCTCTGTGTGAAAAGCAGAGGAAAGAGGAATAGGAAAATTGGTGCATTGTATAAAGCACAGAAATCTGTGATCATTGGGTGAAGATACAAACAAACAATAAATTAAACAATGGAATTAACCTTTGCATGTTGGAACTGAGTCACTCCATTCACCCCTCTCTGTGCAGTGAATGTCACTACTTCCATCTATCTTTTTGTCAGTAGATACACACTCAAAGTGAATAACATCACCATAACTTCCCTCGTCTGTGTTGCCCGATGCAGTCACACCTCCATCTGTGCGAATGGCTGAACATTTCACAGCTATAGGTAATAAATTAATAAAAAGGAAAATAAATAAATAAAGCAACAAACCAATCACTGAAATTATAATTCTGTTGAATAATGTAGCTTACGGGTCACTATCAGAAGTATATGATGGAGAAAAATCAAGAGACAAAAAAGAAAAATAGTGACTTTCAAGAAAGCGTACCCTCACAGACAGGGAGAGTATTATCCCATCCTTGAGCTCTGCAGGTACGCTGATTGATTCTGCTTGTCATTTCAAACCTGTGAACACAATGTTTTTACACGGTTTACAAGTACAAAGAGTGATAAAAGGATAGAATACATTTCATGCATTAGAATAAAAAGCACAATTACCCTTCCTTGCAAGTATACAGCACTGTTGCTCCAAAAACAAACTCCGACCCCACTATAAGTTTAAAATCACCATTTGCTGTGTCCCCAGGTTGACTACATTTTTTCTCTGCAGAAATCAACCAAGTTTTACTCTGCATGCATAATGACATTAATTTAATAACCAATAAAATGATGTGGTTATCATATTGTCCATTTTCTCACTTGCACATGGTCGCTCAGCGACTGTGTTCCATTTTCCTTTTTCACACTTTAATCTATACATGCCAGTATAACCTGTCATGCAGTTCACTTTCACTGTTTCACCATCATTGTATGAAGCTGAAGCAACTGGTTCTATGTTTTCGTATGTGATGTTCTTTTGAAGACATTCTGAGAAGCACAAACAAACATTACATAAAAACCGTCATGTACATTAAATGCTGAAGTTCATGCACAACCAGTCAACACTCTCTAAATCTACAGTTTGGGAAGTGCAAATAATATGACATTTATATTTAAGTCAATTAAAAAAAGACATTAAATCACTTGCCTTGACATTGGGCACAATTCAAGGAAAACAACCAAAAGATGAAGCCGAAGAGTTTTACTGGAACTCTCATTTTGGGTCCTTTTTTTGGTCCGTCTATGATACTCTTGCCTGCTAAGGGATCAACAAGCTAAAAAGTCAAACATATTTTTTTCTTATACCAGACCACTCTGTGCACAAGAAATATTTCCTGTAAAAAAACAACCAAAAAAACACCTTTCTTATCTGATGCAGATTTTTTTTTTGTCATTTAGCCACACCAAGACAAGTTACCTTAGAGAAGTCAAACTTAGTGAGTCATATTTATGCAACATATAAACAGGAAGCAAAGGGCAGGTTACAAAATAATTGCCATGTTCATCTCTGAACTCTGTAGCTTAATCCTGTTAATGTTTCTCACTGGCTCATGCTTGAATCAAATCATAAATGACATTATGTTGTGAATAAATTGGTCCCATAGAGCATTGCAAATTTGTGAGCTTGAAGAAGATTCACAACACTTTCAAACTTCCAAACATTGTAATAGTACAATCATTGCAAAATGTATCTGTAACTGCAATTGCAAAATGTGTCCATCAGAATTGAGCAATCAATTGAACAGAAAGAGAGAGAGATAGATAGATAGAGAGAGAGAGAGAAAGAAAGAGAGATAGAGAGAAAGAGAGAATTTGACTTTAACATCACTTTAATTACACTCTATACCACCAACTACATTGTACCTTTAACACATTACCTCATAAATACATACTCCTCTTAAAATCTTTAAAAATAAATAAAAATCAGCTTATTTTACAACAATACATTATATCCTCCATTTCCATTGGGTTGACACAAAATATTTCCAACACCCCATAAATAGAAAAAAGATTCAGTATCATTCACCAATTCATAATACTTATACTCCATAACCAGCCTACTTTTAACCAGAGCTCTGAACATATTCAAGGGATCACTATCACTATTAAACTGCATTTTTATCTTTCTTGTCAGCCACATTACCATTTTTGCCTTACCTTAAATAATACATTCATCAAAACAATTTTGTTTTTATTTGAGGCGCTATATTTTGGTCCAAAAATAAAAAATGATTTGTAAATGTAAAACCAAAATTATGGCTCAAAAACTTTAAACACCCCAAGAATTCATAATAGCCTTGAACATCCAATAAATATATGAGAAACTGTTTCTGGTAGACCACAAAACAGACACTCTTCTCCTTGCAAAGAATTTAGATGAACTTTATAACGGTTTGTTGCTAAAATACAATGAGAAATCCTCCATTGTAAATCTCCACTTCTTTTCTCAATAGGTTTCTTATACAATGTCCTCCAACACCCTTTTGGAGAGGCCCCTAATTCAATAAAATTAGTCCATTTGGTCTCTGGGAGATCTTTCAATGCTCTTAAATTTAAACTTTTTACACAAACAAGATAAAATTACTTCTTAGATATATTGTCAAAGAGATCAATTTCAGGTGTAGAAAAAGAAAGTAATCTTCCATCAACCTCCTGCCAATCTCCTACATTGACACCTAATGCTGGGGAATACAGTCTCAACCATTTCTGCTTGTAATGGTATTACAGTAAAAGACTCCTGCATCTCAGAGAATAATTTTTCAACCGTCTGAACCGAATGAATTCCAATCTTCATGGCCAGATTTTCTGCAGAAATCCATTTGTCCCTTGACCGAAGATGACAAACTTTACATACTCCTGCTTTAACCAAGCTTGCGCTGACAACTTTAGATTTTAACATCTCACTAGAAAAAATTGGATTAAAAATCATAGGTTCTTCAAGAACCCACTCATGGGTTACCTCAGACAGCTCTCTTTTAACAGTAAATATTTGCCACACAATTAAGACTGATGCATAAAAAGAAGAGAGTCCATTAAAATCTACTTCCTTAAAATTCATTAAAAATAGGTGTCTATCGAAGTTCATCAGTCCCACTCTTTTTAATAAAGCACAAGCTATTTTTGTCCAGTTCTGAGACTGATTATATAGGATTCTTTGTACAATCTGCAGTCTAAAGGCAGCTACCTTGGACTAAATGTCCATAAGTCCTTGGCCTCCTTCACTTAACTGCAGATACGGTAACGATTCTCTTAACCAGTGTTGTCCATTCCAGAAAAAATTGACCAACACTCTTTGAACTTCCTTTATGAGTTCATCTGGTGGATTTAACACAATTAATTTATGCCATAAAATAGAGGCAGCAAGATTATTTATGAGCAGCACTCTCCCTCTATATGATAATTGAGGTAAAATCCAATTCCATTTTGACAATCTATTACAAATTTTATCTTTAACACCTTCCCAGTTTTTCCTTTGATGTACTTCTGAACCTAAAAAAAAAAAATGCCTAAAAACTTAAAACCATCTTTTTCCCACTTTACATTTCCAGGGATAACAGGTTTTGCATTGGCATGACAGCATTTCTCTTTATAATTGCACTAAAATGCTTCCGTTTTTCTCCAGTTCAGTTTTGCAGATGACACTCGCTCATATAAAGAGATACGGTAAATAACATCAACATCTCTTTGATCTTTCACAATTACAGTAATATCGTCTGCATATGCTGTTAACTTAAACGCATTGCAGTTACCATCAACAATCAGCCCAGACAGTTCTTTTCTTAACATACATAGGAGTGGTTCCACTGCTAAAGCGTATAACTGACCAGACATTGGGCATCCTTGTCTTATACCTTTAAGCAACCTTATTGGTTTACTTAATACACCACCTATTTTTAGAATACAAGAGGCATTCATATATAAGAGTTTGATCCAGGAAATAAAACCCTCTCCAAACCCAAAGGCACTCATTGTTTCATACAGAAAACCATGGTACACTCTATCAAATGCTTTTTCCTGATCCAGGAACAGAAAGCCAACATTCACTTCATATATTTTAGAGTAATCTAATATGTCTCTGATCATAAACATATTATCATATATAGTTCTTTCTGGAATGCAGTAGGATTGATCTTGATGTATTACATCTCCTAATACAGTTTTCAGCCTATTTGCCAACACTTTAGCTATTAGCTTACAATCAGTTGTTAGTATTGACACAGGCCTCCAGTTTTTAAGATCACTCAAGTCACCCTTTTTGGTAATAATGTTAATACTGCCCGTTGGCAACTTGTGGGAAGGCGTTTTCCTTTAAAACACTCTTGGATCACCTCATAAAAGTATTTTCCGATGTAGTTCCACACAGCTTTAAAAAAAGTCCACTGACAGTCCATCAATTCCAGTTGCTCAACCAGGCTTCATCTGTTTAACGGCTTCAGTTAACTCCTAAAATGATACAGATCTGTCCATATTCTCACTCTGCGTTTCAGTGAGAGAAGGCAATCGCTGCAGTATCTGTGACACACATCCAGTGTCTGTTTCTTCTATTCCATACAAGTTTGAATATAAGTCCACCGCAATCTTTCTCATTTCTCTTGCATCAAAAGTCTTTAGTTCATCAGTTTTTGTCAAACTATACATTTAATTTTTTTGTTTTGACACTTTTTCCAAATTAAAAAAAATGCAGTGGGAGCATCTATCTCATGTACAGACATAAAGCGTGATCTTATCAGGGCTCCTTTTGCCCGCACTTGCAACATATCTTCTAGATCACGTTTCTTTTCACCCAACATGCCAGCTGAAGATGCATTAGATTCCTGAATCATACCAGATATTATGTGTAAAATCTCTTGTTCTATTTCAGAAATATTTTTGTTTTATGTTTCTTGTTGAAAAACATGTATACTGCTGACAAAATATTTTTATTTGCGTCTTTCCTATTTCCCACCATTGTATCAAATTGTCAAAATCATTTTTCCTAAAACCCTATTCATTCCAAAACATTACAAATTTCTCAATGAACTCTTTTTCTTTCAACAATGCAACATTAAATTTCCAATACGGACTTTTACATTTAGCTTGTGCTAAAACAACATTAACTGTAATAAAAATGTGATCTGATAGACAACATGGAAAAATATTACACCCCATTATTCTATGGTTTTCAGCACACTTGGCATAAAACCTGTCCAGTCTTGCTACTCTCATCATTCCCTGCGAAACTTTTGTCCATGTAAATTGCTTCATCTCTTTATTCCGGTCTCTCCATACACCTACCAAATAATTCTGAACTATAATACTTTTTAAAACAGCAACTGATACAGGATGTGGTTCCTCATTATTCCTATCTAAGAGAAAATTAAGAGAACACTTCCAATCCCCTCCAATGATTAGCATACCATCTAAAGTATAACTTTTTAAAAACTCTCCTAATTTCTTAAACATGATGATTCTATCTGACCCTTTATTTGGAGCATAAATATTTATAAAAAGGAATATTTGATTTTCAATTTTAGCTTTCACCATCAAAATACATCCTCTCTCTATTTCCATTTCTGATAAAATATCAACATTAAGATGAGTTGAAAATAAAATCGCTACACCTGCACTAAAATTGGTGCTATCGGCTTAAACAAAGCTTTCCTTTCCACCACAAATTTAACTCAGATTCATTATTTATATCACTATGAGTTTCCTGTAAAAATATTACTTCTGAATCTTTAAGCCTAAGAAACTCAGAAAGTAAAACTCTTTTTTCTCCATCCCTCAACCCATTTACATTTAATGATCCTAATCTAAGAATCTGCATTGCAGGGGAGAAGGAAAAACACAAAAGACAAAAAAATCAAATCAAAAATTAGGATAGATCCCACACCATTGTGATTTATTTTTTCCATTTTGACAATTTTACATTATCTTTTTGAGTTCTTCGAGCATTTGTTATAAACTTTTTCAACCAAAATCGTTTTCGTTTTGGAAATTACCTCATTGCCCACCATCCTTTGCGCTATTGCCACTGATTTTATAAACTTATTAACATCAAGGTAAAATTTCGCAACATCAACCCTTTTCCCTTTAGATAAATCAAGAAACTCGTTTAATTCTTCGACAGAATAAACCTCCAAAGACTGACAACAGTCAATCTCCGAAAACTCAGAACAGTTGTCACACTCCTCCAGTTCTTCATCACTGTTTTCACTCTCCATAAGCACATTATTCTGTAACCCGTTAACACTCGACACCTCATCACCATAAACACACTCCTTATCCTTACCAGCAACAACCTCATCCTCCAAAACAATCGGGCCTACATCATTTTCACCAGCTCCCATAGATGAAATAAACTCACTCACCTCTGACTTTGAACTTGGATCTAAAGCACTCTTCTTGGGTGGAGAACCGGTCTGAGGAATAACGCTGCATGGGTTCACCTGCCGAAACCGTAGCCTCCGAATCCTTATCATTTACCCCGGTTTTCAATTGTTTTTTTTCGGGAATTCTTACCTCCTTTACAATCATGGGCCGTTTTTCTTTGTCTTGACTTTCGTTTTTTTTTTACTCTGATTGCTCCTCGTTATTTCCTTCGTTCTTTTAATTTTCTGTTTGTTTCTTGTGCGGGCACGTGAATTTCTTATGTCCTAAATCACCGCATTCAAAACAACGCAAACTATCTGTCGTTGCAAAAATCATTTATGAACTATCTCCTTATCCAATATAGGATATCTCCTTATCCTTATCCGAGATATCCAATTCCTTGTGCATTTAAAAACATGAAAACTTGTCTTCGAAAAGACATCACATGTTTTAATGCTGTGTTTTTACACCCGAGCGGCAACATTTTAATGGATCCAGAAAACTTTCGAAAGCGACTCAGTTCTTTTATAATTTGCTCATTGGAAATGAATGGCAGAGCATTTGAAATGGTAACCCGAGTAGCGGGTGCGCGCAAAGGCATTACTTGCACCAGTGTATCGGCAACAACAATTCCTTTTTCAACAAGGCTGTTAACGAATCTTTCATCTTTCAGAAATACCACCACCGCCTTGTTTATTCTGGAGGCCGATGCTATATTTTCGTGCCCTACAATCTCGCCCATTGCTAATAGTACGTCTTCTACGGTAAATGCTTGATCTGAGAACACTTCTTCTTCTTCTTCTTCTTCTTCTGGCTTTCCGGCAGACTAGATGCCTTATGGCACATTGCTGCCTCCCACAGTTCAATCTCGGTTATCATTTTATGACACCATCATTCTCAGAGGGCTAATCCCGTTGCAGATATAAAATCCATGACTGCTTCCACTATCCTCGATTGGTTCTCATGAGGATTCAAAATATCTCTCAGTGTCACTGCCTGTATTCCATCTCCTGATACCACAGAATAAAGTTGTTCTCTTTGCCCTTTATACTGTTGACATACCATAAACACATGATTAACAGTCTGTTGTTGATTGCAGGTTCTACAGAGTCCATCCTCATGTTTGCCCATCTTCACAAGATCCCATGCAAGTCCACAGTGTCCCAGCCTTAGTCTTGTCATAATTACAGATTGTCTTCTAGATTTACCCAAATAACATTGCTCTGTCTTTACTTTGTTTTGTATTGCATAGTAATGACGGCCCTTTGTTTCCTTTTCCCACTGCCTCTGCCATACTACCATAGTATTTCCTTTAATGACAGATCTACATTCAGCAACCCCAATACAAACTGCTAAATCAATGTCTCTTTTTAAAGTCATTTTTGCTGCCTTATCTGCCACCTCATTCCCTTCTACCCCAACATGTGCAGGCACCCAGAGAAATCCCACTGACCCTCCAGCCTGTTCGATTCTATACAACAGAACCATCAGCTTCATAAACAGATCTGGTCAAGCTCCCAAATTACTTCCTCTCAGAGTTTTTAACACTGTTCGGCTTCAGTGTTAAAAACTCTGAGAGGCTGAGCATAATACTGCTCTCCTTGGTTGAACTTCCTCTACCCACTTTAGTGCCCATATAATAGCTAGAATTTCTGTTGTATACACCGATACCCCCTCAGACAGTCGCTTAAGCTTTACATATTCATATTGTGGGATATAAAAAGCAAAACCAGACTTCCCAGTTTGTGGATCTTGGGATCCATCTGTATAAATCTGAAGATAAGTTCCCCACTGATTTTCTAGTCTTTGCTTTACCATATCAGGATATTCTGTGCCTTCATGATGTTTGATGTTTTCCATTATACTGAGATCTATTTCTGGTGTGGACATCAACCACGGTGGTACAACTGACCAGTACACTTACGGGGCCACCCCTACCTCCTTCAGTCCCAACTCCTCCATTTTTTTACTGATGTTAAACATAAAACATTCCTTCCTCTTTTTTCCTGATCCCCACTCCCACGCATTAATTAGAACTGTTTTTGTAGGGTGTTCTCCTTTATGTGCCCATAATTTAACAATATACTGCATTGCCAATTTCTCCCGTCGAATTAATAATGGCATTTCCCCCATCTCTACCAGCAAAGCTGGGACTGGAGTTGTACGAAGGGCCCCACAACATAGTCTCAGCACCTTCGCTTGTATTACTTCCAGCCTTTTTAAATGTGTATCAGCGGCTGACCCATAACACACACAACCATAATCCAGTCTAGATCTTATCATTGCCGTGTAGATCATTAGTTGAGTATCTCTGCCTACACCCCATGTGCTACCCGAGAGGGAACGCATTACATTTATTACTTTTTCACACTTATTTACTACATTATCTATCTGCTTTTTTCCATGTTAGCTTCTCATCCAAATGTACACCCAGAAATTTGAACTCTTTAACCCTCTCAATTGCTTGTTCATACAAAAATAAACCACCACATTCAGTTTTCTTATTACCAAATATTATATACTTGGACTTCTCCACTGATATCCTAAACCCCCACTTTTCACCCCAGCTAGTTACTTTGTTCAGAGCTCCTTGCACTTGCTCAATTATTTGTTTGACATTCCTGCCCCTTTTCATCTGCAAAAAGAGATTTTCCAAAACTATTTCCAATTTCTTCAAATATATCATTTATCATAATGTTAAAAAGGACTGGGCTTATCACACTACCCTGTGGAGTTCCATTATCAATACCTGTACCAGCTGAAAAAGCATTTTCAACCCTAACTTGAATGCTCCTGTCCTTCAAAAAGTCTTGTATTCAGTTAATCATTCTCCCTCTGACTCCAGCCTCATTGAGTTTTATGACAAGCCCCTCCTTCCATAGCATGTCATAAGCCTTTTCAATATCAACAAACACCGCCATTAATAATTCTTTATTCACCATTGCTTTCTTTATATCACTATCAAGGGACGTAACAGCATCCATAGTACTTCTCCCTCTATGGAATCCACTTTGTACTGGTGTAAACCATCCCTCCTTCTCTAACTTATAAACCAATCTGTCTGTGACCGTCCTTTCCATTATTTTACAGAGGACTGATGTCAGTGCAATAGGCCTATATGATCCTGCCTTTGAAGCGTCTTTCCCTGGTTTCAATATTGGAACCACCAGTGCATGCTTCCATGTGCTAGGTAATCTTCCCTCTTGCCATATATAATTCATTAAGGCCAAGATTTCCTCCAAAACTATGTCACTAAGATTCTTAACCATCTCATAGCTAATACCATCCTTTCCCGGGGCTGTTTTCCTTCCTTTTCCAATTGCCCTGTCTAATTCTTCTAATGAGAAAAATAAATTATACACATCAGAATTATCTTTATTTATCTCAAGTTTGTACCAGTTTTGCTCACATATCTCATTTCTTTTCCTTTTACCTGCTTCACCAATGTTAGCTCTGCTGTGAACAGCTCTAAATTATTATTTTCACATAGCTTTGCTTTGTCCAAATCACTTGTAGCAAACAATCCTTCCTCCTCTAAAACTGGCATTCTCCTTTTCCTATTACTTCCTGCTGTAGCGACAATGAGAATGAACCAAACACAATTGAAGCTTTTAGGTGACTGTTCATACATAATCCCACAAAGAGTCTTCACATTCCAGAATCAAATCACCAGACCCAGAGCCATAGGCTCCATAGAATCTGCAACCGAAAGGACCTTTTATTGTTTAACTAAAGGAAGAACGTTGTCAATGTTTTATAATTTGGCAAAACAGATCTGTTCAGAAATGGTGAAACAAGAGGCCCTAACAAGAGGTCACCGGACCCCTGCGACTAACAGACTACGTCTTTCTTAAGGACCAAGGTCCCATGACAGAGATGTAAAACAGACTTCCCCCTTCTTGAAGACCATTGAATGACCTCATTGTTGAGACCTCTTAAAAACCACAGAGACAAGAGCCTTTTAATATAAAAATGCATACAATCATCACAAAACAATTCTTGACGAACTTATAATCAAACATCGTTCAACTACATAATTCTATATTGTGTCTATGACCCCTGTATGTGTCTATTATGCTTAATCACATATAAGTCATCTAATTGTTGTAACTATTACCTGTGTGAATGAAAGTGTATCGTGTTTCCTATCATTATGCTCATATATTATTAATTCAGAAGGTGGCTTGATTGAAATCTGTGTAAAAATGTTTATGTTCTTAAAATGGAAATTATGTCTAAACTGAATCCTCTGTTCGAGCTGATGAGTAAGCAGACCACAGATAACACATGATTCACGATGAGAGAAAGAGGGGGGATAGAAAAGAACCCCTTCTCAAATAACCATATAGTATCTTATTGTCCGAATTCCAAATTCCTCCAGGAGGCGGGGGACAAAACATTGGAGTTTAAAAACATAAACCCAAAGAAGACTTTAGTAGAATAATGCGCTAGAAGAATAGAACATAAGTCGGGCGGGCTCTCTCTCGAAGAAGGTCTCGGCAGAACAACAAGTCGGGTGGAGCAGACGATGGTTATAGTAACCATGTAGACGCGTAGAGACAAAGAACCCAAATTAAGATCAGCAGAACATGGGTTCAAACAGATTTATTCAAGCCATCTAACTCGTTTCATCTTCCTTTCTTTTCCTTTGTTTTATTTTCTCGTTAAAAGTCTCGGTTCTAAGTTAAGTTTTGCTGCAAAGTTTCGTTTTAACGTTTCAACTGCAAAACCAGCTTCCAACTTCAAAGACTTTCATTCATCCGCGCCAACATACCACGTGACTGGCTGTCCAAGATCTATCTAGGCACACGAGGAGACCAGCCAACGAACTAGCTCGGGAAACCTCCTTTTACGAGGAAAGGGAATCCCAAGAGAAAAAAAGGAACGCAAACAAGCAAGTAATGCCTCCAGACTCTTAAACTGAACTGGTGTATTTTTATACAGATTTAGTAACCTAAGAAACAAAAGGGTGAAATTAATTATTGATGGTTCGTTCAGGTTGTGTCTTATAAATGCATATAGAAATTGGGATCTCACCATCTGACTCCTAAAACCCATTCTTCCTCACTCTCTTTCTTTCTTCAACTTGTATGAATGCGTGTGCATGTGTGTGTGTTAGTTTTATTACCATTACTATTATTACTATTAGTTTTATGTATTAGTCTTATAATCAATAAAGTATTCTTTGTATTTGAAAAGAGAAGCATTACTTGTGTTGTGTGCTTACAGATTTATTGTCTTAAACTGCGATCTAAAGCTACCTATGCTTTTACCCTTGATTATTTCTTAATTTAGCTGTTAGCTGGGAATTAGTCTTTCTTGGCCAGGAAGATATTATATTTTTTGAATTAATAATTGTTTATGCTTTCCGTTCATTGGATGAACTGATAAAATGATCATACTATTGATTCTGCTACAGTAAATTCTGAAAATAATTAAACTATTAATTATTGATCATAATCCGTTATGAATAATAATTAGTTATATTTATACGGGCGTATAAACGCTACACTGCCATACGATGTACTGCCCGCCATATTTCTGTTACTGCAGTCTCTGCCCCTAGTTTTCCACAGTATCTTCTCCAGCACTCTTTTTTTGCAGTCTTAATCACTCTGCGTGATTTGGCTCGCAGTCTTTTATATTCTACTGCTTTATCTTCTGTTGGGTATTTTCTCAATGCTCTATACCCACAATTCCTGTCTCTTACTGCTTTATCACAGTCCTTGTTCCACCATGGCACACTAATGTTCCTCTTGTAGCACTTCTTTATTGGAATAGATTCATTTGCACTTTTCATAATCATTTCACATAAGCCACTGTTCCATTCCTCTATTGTCCCATCCTCGTTTACTTCCTCTATATTTTTGTTACACTTTTCAGAAAAAAATGCCCAATCCGTCTTGTTATAATTAAAGAATTTTTGGTTGCCCTGTTCTTAACTCAATATAGTTCCCTTTCGAGGGGACTCAACACTGCGTCGAGACGCCGGCACACACACACACTAGCTTTTCGCTCTTCAGCAAGCCTCTATGTTACGACTGTCTGTCTTATTTGGTGTTGTTTGTCTATCCCTCAATATATATATTATGGCCAGCCAGCAGTTCAGAATGTGTGTGCACCCCTGTCCTCGTTTTATTACGGATGGGGACACGCATGTTTTGTGTGTGAACTGTTTGGGAGCGCAGCACGCCCAGGCAGCTCTCTCGAGAGAGCTGCCTGCGTACACTGTGAAGCACTACCCATGAGGGTGCTGCGCTCCCGGCAGGCGTGCTTTGATGAGCTCGGTCAGGCTCGCGTTCCCCGCGGTTCTGGTCCCGCGTCTGTTGAGGTGGCGCGGCGACTCAGACCGTGGGGTTCGCAGCGGGATCTTGCAGATGAGAATGAGACTGCTGCGGCACTTTCTCATTCTTCATCTGAAGATCCCAAAGCACCTGTGAGTGGTGCAGAAGCCCGCGCTGCGGCTTCTTCTGCCCACGACCAGGTCCCGGTGCTTGAGCTCTCTGCTTCCGAGGAGGCAGAGGTGATCAGCATAGAGGATGACCGTCAGTCGAGCACGCCATTTCACGGCCAGGCTTATGAGGAGCTGGTGGAGGTTGTGACTCGTGCCGTGGCCAGACTTAACATCAGCTGGCCACAAGATGAGCAGGGAACGCAAGTCGTAAGCAAGTTAGACGAGCGTTTCCTGCGGCACAGGTCACAGCCTCAGCGCCGGGGTTTGCCGTTTTTCCCCGATCTCCACAAAGAGATCTCGAAGATCGTGGGATAAACCGCATTCGTCCCGTGTCTCCCATCCATCTGTTGTCGATTATAGCAATGTTGTGGGGGCACCGGATATGGGTTATGGGAAGATGGCTAAAGTCGAAGAAGCTCTGGCCGGTTATCTATCTCCTGAGTCGGCATCTTCCCTTAAAACCCCGGCGCTGCCTAGTAAGCCCTGCAGAGATACATCTGCTTTAATAGGCAGGGCTTACATGGCGGCAGGTCGGGCTGGTTCATGTCTGCACTCTATGGCTATCTTGCAGGCATACCAGGCCGACCTCCTGAAAGATTTGGACGAGGGGGAGGGGCCAACTCCAGAAGATATTGCGGAGTTGCGCAAAGCCACAGATTTGTCTCTCCGGGCCACTAAAGAGACGGCCCGCGCTATTGGCCGCTCTATGGCAGCTATGGTGGCCACGGAGAGGCATCTGTGGCTCAATTTATCAGGTTTAAAGGAAAAAGATAAATCTGTTTTGCTGGATGCGCCGCTTTCGCCTTCTGGGCTGTTCGGCGACGCCGTTTCATCGGTCATCGACAGGTTTCACGAGGCGAAGAAGCAGACTGCGGCGTTCCAGCAGTTCCTCCCCCGAAAATCGAAGTTCAAATCGAGTAGGGTGGGGCAAGAACATCAGCCCCAGCCATCAACGAGCTCCTCACACAGCGCTTCCTCTAGAGCCCCTCCTCCGGGAGCTTGGCAACGGAAGAAACGCTGCCAGCAGAAGCCCCCCAGCCAGAAGGGCGATTTAAGGGATGTCCTTCAGGCTAGGAGGGCTTAAGGAAAGAGGTCCTAGCCAGAGTGGTGGGACCTCCGAGGGCTGTCCCCTCCGTTGTAGAACAACCGAGGTTGTTCTCACAGTGGAGCCCTCAAGGTAACGATGTGAGTTACCTGCCGTCGGTGACGCTTCGGGCCGCATCATATTCCAGCGAACGCACTGTGAGTCGTTTTTCTCGAAAAATAAAAAACGAGCATCAGTTATGGTCACGAAAACCGTATCGACTACAGCCTGCCGGTCTTCCGCTTCAGGGGGTCGAGAAGGGTGCTCGAAAAACACCAGAGGCCAGTCTCGAGAGGCTTAGTAGATTTTGTAGAGGCATGGTATAATCTTCCCAACATATCTGCATGGGTCCTGCATATAATAAAGTCAGGGTACAGACTGCAGTTCGGGCACCGCCCGCCCAAATTTTCTGGGGTGGTGCAGACTACAGTGGTTCCAGAGCAGGCTCAGGTGATGGAACAAGAAGTGCAATCTCTGCTGCTAAAGGAGGCCATAGAACGTGTTCCTCATTCAGACAGGGAGTCCGGATTTTACAGCCGGTACTTTATAGTTCCAAAGAAGGATGGGGGGTTGAGGCCAATTCTAGATCTCAGGGTTTTGAACCTGTCTCTGAGGAAGCTCAGGTTCAAAATGCTCACTATTCCTATCATCGTGAGTCAAATCAGATCCGAGGACTGGTTTGTCACGATAGATCTAAAAGACGCCTATTTTCACGTATCCATCCTCCATCCCATGTCACAGGAGGTTCCTGAGGTTCACTTTCGGGGGCGAAGCTTACCAATATCGGGTTCTTCCGTTCGGCCTAGCACTCTCTCCCCGCACGTTCACCAAATGTATGGATGCAGCACTTGCTCCACTAAGACTTCAGAGCATCCGCATACTGAATTATAAAATTTCTTCAAGATCGTTTCTCTGCGGGTCTCTCCCCTTCCACGCTTAAGGTGTACGTGGCTGCCATTGCGGCTTTCCACGCGCCATTAAGTGATGGGCCTCTGGGGAGGCTTATGAGGTGCGCAATTTGCCTTCACCTCTGGCCATAAGGGCTCATTCTACTAGAGGCATGGCGTCCTCTAGGGCCCTCCTCTCGGGAGTTCCCCTCCAGGAGATCTGTGAGGCAGCCGGTTGGGCTACCACACACACTTTTATTAGGTTCTATAGTCTGCACCTCCCAAGTACGCCTGGCGCACGTGTGCTCTCGTCCTGCTGAGTGCTTGAATCAGTTTCACTCCTGGGCAGGCCTGTTTTCGGTGCGTGGCCTAGTGGGCATTCGTTCCCCAAAGAGTCGATTCTCGACGCAGTGTTGAGTTCCCTCGAAAGGGAACGTCTCGGGTTATGACTATAACCCTTGTTCCCTTAGAAGGGAACGAGTCACTGCGTCGTCCTGCCATGCCCCTCTGGGCCTGAGACGTCTTGCTTCATCGCTAGGCTAGTGTGTGTGTGTGTGCCGGCGTCGCTTTTATGCATCCGGTTATGCCGTCACATGTTACGTCATGACGCAACACCAATCAGGATTGGAATAGTTTCATTCATACTTAAGAGACGCACGCTAAGGGAGCGTCCCTAAAGAGTCGATTCTCGACGTAGTGTCTCGTTCCCTTCTCAGGGAACAAGGGTTATAGTCATAACCCGAGAGGTTTTCCCAAACCTCAATAGTATTGGGTAATGATCACTTCCTATTGTATATCTATCCAAAGAATCCCATTCTCCAACCCTTGCTAGTTCACTGGATGCTAATGCCAAGTCTATATATGAAACATTTCCTGTTCTAATATCAAATCTAGTTGGTCTGCCATCATTTAAACAAACTAATCTCCACCTGTCCATAAATTCCTCTATAGTGCTCCCATTATTATCTTTTATTCTGCTACCCCAAAGAGGGTTGTGAGAGTTAAAATCCCCCACCCAAATGACTTGTGTCCCTACTTGTTCCATAACCCTCTCCAACTCGCTTAGATTTGTTTGTAAACAAGGATTATACAAGTTTATTATGTTAATCCACCTATGCTGTCCCCAAACTCGTACTATAACACATTCTAGTTTAGACGTTATCTCTACTTTCTGATACTGTACATCTGATCTTATAAATGTTGCACACCCTCCCCCAGACTTTCCTTTTCTATCATATCTAATACTTTCATACCCAGGAATCACAAAATCTAAACATGGTTTAAGCCAAGTTACTTGAATACATATTACCTCTGGTAGATCTTTAAATTCATCAACAAATATCTTAAGTTCCTGCCCATTAGCCACCAAACTCCGTGCATTCCATTGTAAGATGTAGAACATCAGCAATTTAACTATCATCATTCATGTCCATGCTTCTTTCCCCATTACATTCCTCATTACTGTCAGTGCTCTTTTCTTCCCCCCTGCCTCTTTCATATACTTCCAGTTTCTGCCTCATATATTTGTGCAACTCTTCAGGACCCATATATGCCTCTTCCAGAAATCTCTCTGCAGCATCCACCACCTTAATAACATCAGATCTTCTGGATTGGTCTCTAGCTGCCCACAGAACATCTACCATGAATGCCAGGAACGACTGGGTTCCCACAATCTGCCTCACTTTCTCCCTATCAGACTGGGAATCAGAAGGTATTCCAACAGCCATTTGCCTAGAATGTGCCCCCATTCCCCTCACTTTCTTCAGGGCATCTGCATACAACATTTTGCCCTCAACTCTCAATTTCTCAACTCCCACAGCTCTAACATGATGCTCACACCCCCTAAATGAAGATACATGATTTCCGCCACAGTTACAGCACTTGACTATGTCAGCTTTACACTGAATAAAGTCATGGCTTCCCCCACACTTCCCACAACTTTTTTTTTCCTCCGCATGCTGCTGCTACATGACCATAGCGTTGACAGTTATAACAACGCATCGGGGGACGATTATAATGTCTCACTGGAAAGCTAATATATCCAAGGCTGACCCTTTCTGGCCCATCTTTCTTGCTTGAATGTTAATAGCACAGCAGTGCCAGTTTAATTGAATCTCCGAACAGCTTCAACCTCAGCTCCCTTTAAATTCTTCAAGATGGCACTCTCTGCTATCTAAGGGCTTACATGTATCACTCCTTTAGCATTTTTAGCTTGACCAGGTATAAAACATTCTATAGGTCTGTTAAGCAAATGACGAACTTTAAGGGCACTCGACCTCTGAGTATCATTTCTACAAAAAACAAGTACATTCCCATTCATCATCATTTTAACATTTAGAAATTTTCCCATTTTGTTTTTTGGCTCCTCCGAGAGTCTGAGAGGGTTTAAGGCCTTGTCACTTTTATCTTTGAATTTAACTATTATCCTAAATCCACCCTCCTCTTCAAATCTTGGCATTTTCCTCATATTTTGGGACTCGTCACTCTCACTTCCACTTCCATTGTCAGATCTATCTCTTTTTTCAATTTGTCTGGAATTTTTGTCATTACTCCTAGCACCCTCACTAGTTTTCTCTTTCGGCGGCATAGCCCATCCCTCGTCCGAGAACACTTTACACCCATTCTTGATAGATAACCCCGGCGTTCCCTCACTTGAGAGAGACGCATGGTCTTAATCAAAATAACTAATCACACCACTTTTTTTCTTCTTCTTTTACTTAAACTATATAATACACCAAATCTGTGATGGAAAAAAAAACTTAAAACAGAAAAATAATTTAAACTTCAAACCAAATTCAAACGTGCCGCTCTCACACCCCACGCCACACTTCCACTCCGAGCATGCAACCCACACCGAGAGAGAGAGAGAGAGAGAGAGAGAGAGTTGAAATATTTTATTAGCTCAATAAACGCAAAGCTTCCATGAAGAAAAACAGTTCTTAGCAAGCAGCTTTGAGCCTAGACAAATGAGGACAGATAATTTACAGTTATATCGTATCAGTTGAGGACATGAAATGCATAACATTTTAAAATCTTCCTCTTTATTATCTTATAGTGTACATAGCAATTGTGCTAGCAACAAGATGAACACTTCAACAACATTACCATAGAGCTACTATTAATACTAAAGTCCTCCAGTTTATTTTCTTGTACATACAGTCAATAACTAAGGCGCAAGATGGCACATTTTAAGAAAACGAGAGAGAGAGAGAGAGAGAGAGAGAGACTTTTGACTTTCAAAAAACATTTATTTTAAAAACATATTAAAAAAACACATATTTCCTTTCTTTCCTTCAATTTGTAAAAAAGAGAGAGAAAAAAAACACAACAACTAACAACAAACAAAACTTACAAATTACCAGTGAAAAAACAAACTACCAGATTCATGAACAGTAACAATTGCTTCTTTAACACCCCATATCATTTCAAATAAAATAACATTTCTTGTTTGCTGATAATACGTGTACTCAGTAAGTACTCGAGATTTTACCAACGATTTAAACAACATCACCAAGTCAACACTTTGGTTCTCATTCTTGCACTGATGAGATTTCAAAATGGCAAGTTTAGCTTGTCCAATCAAAAAATTGGCCAGCTTACATTCCCTTTGCCAAGAACGTCTATACCTATTTCCAAAAATAAACATTGTCATGTTGAATAAAAACCCAAGTTTAGACATCATTCCATCAAGCAACACGAACAAAGGCACTAAACGAAAACAATCACAAAATAAATGAAAAACATTATCAGTGTCAGTGCAAAAAGGACATGTTGATGAAACCAACGTATTAAATCTGGAGACAAAATTATTAGTGGCCACAATCCCATGAATGATCCTCCACTGAAGATCCCCACTTCTCTTTGGTATTGGAGGCTTATATAAAAGTCTCCAAGAAGGAGTAACTTCCTCAGGGGCAGAAAGATAAATCCTCCATTTACTATCAGCTCTTTCCTTTAATTGCTTACAATGAGCATCTTTTGCACACATCTGATACAAAATCTTTTTTCCAAGAGATTCAAAATCCAAAGCTTCATAACTCTTCAATAAGAGAACCTGACCACTTACATTCATTTCCAATTTTTTGGGTTTAACTTTTAAAACAGGAAACATCTGAGACACTGCATCATTATAAATAGACTCATTTAAAAAGGACAAGAATCCAGAAGGAAAAGAGGCTTTAAGACTATTTATAAAACCATCCATAGTCCTTACTGATCTGAGACCAACTTGATCAGCAAGAGTCTGTACAGTTTTCCATTGACCATTGTGCAAATCAAGCAAATCAATAATTCTTTTTATCCCTGCTTTAGAAAACATTACAATAAATGAATTCAATACATTTGATTGTATTTTAAACAATGGATTAAAAAACAAAGGCTCAAGAAAACCATAATGTTCATTGTCATCTCTTATAATCTCAAACAGTCCCCATACTTTCAGCACAGATGTATAAAAGTCAACAGAAGACAACCGAGTTTCCGGATCATAGGACTTTTCAATTAGAAACAACTGTCTGTCCAGCTTTACATTGGTCATGTTTTGAAGCAAAATGAGACTGAGTGGTATCCAAGACACTCTATCTGTCCAATAAAGTATCTTTTTCAAAGTTTGCAGTCTCATTGCCTTCATATTTGACTCCACATGGATGAGGCCTTGTCCCCCTTCTGCTACCGGCAGATAGAGACCTCCAGGTGGAAGCCAGTGATGACCGTTCCAGAAAAAGTCAATGAATGCCTTCTGTATTTTTATGAAGAAATCTTTAGGAGGGTTCAGAACTGTGAGTTTATGCCACAGCATTGAAGCTGCCAGATTGTTAACGATCAAAACTCTTCCTCTGTACGAAAGCTGTGGAAGAATCCATCTCCACCTCTGGACTCTCCCTATCACTTGGTCAGAAAGTCCTTCCCAATTTTTCTCCATATACTCATCAGTCCCAAAGTAAATCCCAAGGATTTTAAAACCATCTCGAGTCCACTGGCACTGTTGAGGTAATTGAGGAGGTCCAATTTCTCTCCATTCTCCAATCAACAATGTTGTACATTTCTACCAGTTTATACGTGCAGATGTCGCTTTTTTAAAGAGATTTAAGCAAATTGTTAATTTGTGTATATCATCAACATTGCGTACAACAACAGTGACATCATCAGCATATGCTGTAAGTTTTACAGGGATTAGATCTGGATAACCAGAAAAACTCACACCATGTAGACTATTCCTTAGAGAAACCAACAATGGTTCAATTGAAATGGCATATAGTAATCCAGAAAGTGGACACCCCTGTCGTATACTTGAGTTACAGGAAAGGGACTGGTCAAGGAACCATTAATTCTAAGCATACTGTAAATATTATTATACAGAAGCTTAATAAGAGACACAAAATTAGACCCAAAACCAAAAGCCTCTAAAGTTTTAAAAAGATATAAATGATCTACCCGATCAAAGGCTTTTTCTTGATCAAGAGAAAGAAAACCTATGTCCAAAGCATTTCTTTTTCCAATAGATATCAAATCTCTTATCAAAAACAGATTATCAAAAATTGTTCGTTTGGGAATACAATAGGTTTGATCCTCATGAATAACACTTGATATAAATTGCTTCAATCTGTTTGTTATAGCCTTAGACAATATCTTCAAATCAACAGTTAAAAGTGATACAGGGCGCCAGTTTTTCAAAAAACCCAAGTCTCCTTTCTTAGGGATTAGTGTCAAGACAGCTCTTCGGCAGCTCAGAGGAAGAATCCCCTGATCGAAACATTCTAATAAAACTTCATAAAAATCCTGTCCCATCAAATTCCAAAAACATTTATAAAACTCTGCTGTTAGGCCATCTATCCCCGGAGACTTTCCAGGATTCAGCTCTAAAACTGCTTCTGAAATCTCAGAAAAATCAAGAGAACTCTCTAAATCTCTTTTATCTTGTTCTCAGACCTGAGGAAGATCACACAGAAACTCGTTTACAACTGATTCTTCACATGCTTCTGCCTGATACAATTTTTTATAAAAAGACAAATCAACAGCATTGATTTCCTGTTGATCAGTTATTTCTTGTCCATTAGAAAGTTTTAACTGATGAAAATACTTCTTATCTCTGGACTTTTTTTCTAGTCCAAAAAAAAAAGTTGTAGGGGCATCCATTTCATTTAAATGAGTATATCTTGCTCTAATCAAAGCTCCTTTTCCTCTTTCTTCCAAGAGATTCTTTAAGAGAAATTTCTTTCTTTCAATACATGTAAAAGATGATTCATCATTATTGGCTTGTAAGTTAGACTGAAGTATATTTTGTTCCAGTAACCTCATTTTCTCTTTAAGGGCTCTAGTGCTGTGAGCAGTATACTGTTGACAAAAAAGAACCAATATTAAATGAAGTCATGGGGATTAGATAAATAAGTTCAAAGAGCAATAGCACAAACACCACAAAACTCATCATAATACTAGTGTTTCGTAGATCGAGTCTTCATTCTTTTTCTTATATTACACGTGAATTTCTTCAGTCGATAACGTTTTGGTTGATCAAGTTCCTCTAGAGTAGCTTTTCTCATGGCAATAGCACATGATTCATTGAAAAGCCTTAGATTTGAAAAATACATTTCAATTTTTGGTCTCCGTTGATTTTTTGTAGAATCAAGAAAATGATTCAACTGTTCAACCGTGTAGTAGGATACATTTGTTTTAGAAGTGGAACTTCCCTGGGAGGTTGCATCAATGCTGTCTCCGCAACTATCTGAGTATTCGCTATCAGAATCAGAAAGAGACCGTCCATCATTTTCCAAAGCATCTCTAGAATCATTATGCGACAAATTATCTAGTATTTGTGAATCCATCAAATTCGTCGCTCCCTCAAAATCCACTTGTTCTCCAAAGTGCTCAGAAACCCTAGCGCTGTCAGGAACAGCAGGATCTGCACCATCCTGTTTTTCTACACGATCACCAGCACCATTTTCACTCAGTAAATCAGTAACAATGGGGACCACATCAAAATTATCGACACAACCAGACGAACTAGGTTCACTAAGGCAGTCACTAACTTTTTCAGAGTGCTGATCAGTTTTATTTTCATTGTTTTCATCAGGAGTGTGATTTACCTGCTCATTAACAGTGACTGACTCATCCCCATGGGTAACTTGTTCAGCGTCCTTCTTTGTGGGACACGTTTGCCTGGTATGACTCTGTTTTCCACAGACAAAACATCTCATTGTGTCGGAAGTAATAAAGATAGTATAGTCCTTACCCAACACTGTAAGCTTCGCTGAAACATTCAACTCCTGATGTTCAGCACTCAAAATCATGAAAATTTGTCTCCTAAAAGACATGATGTGTTTTAAGTCTGGGTTTTTTATACCCAGAGGAATCATCTTCATTAAACCGACGATTTTGCCGTAACGCACAAGAATGCGTTCAAGCATATCGTTGGGAATAAACGGCGGGACATTTGAAAGAATAACCTTTTTTGTTAAGTTGGACAGCGGCAATACAGGAATGAAATTATCTCTCACTGATACACCACACTCAACTAAATGATCCACCATAGTTAACTCTTTCAGAAAGATAACAATAGCCTTATTCATCCTTGACGCAGACAAAATATTTTGTGCACCAATTTCATTTCCGATTGCAATCAAACAATCTTCCACCGACACCGAATCATCTGATATACATTTGCAACCATGTCGGGCAGTCAAGATTGAAAACCCGTAGGAGTTTGAATCCATAATCACCACACAACTAGACAATAAATAAACCTACTACAAACTACTAACAAACAAAATTATACAAAAGAATGAAAAGTTAGAAGGAAAATTTTAAAGCACTCACACACTCAAAAGCGCCGTCACTCATTCACTCGCACGCTTCCCACAACAATCACTCCGCACATGCGCACGAGAGAGAGAGAGAGAGAGAGAGAGAGAGAGAGAGAGAGAGAGAGAGAGAGAGAGAGAGAGAGAGAGAGAGAGAGAAAAAAAAAGAACAGCTGCAGAGGAAGAGTTTGTCACTGAAAGTATTCGACTGACTCTGCTTAAATTGTCTCTTAGAGGGTCCTCCTTATCTCACACTGGAAAAAAAATTGTTGGAAATGTAAAAGCTGGCCATAATTTACTTGGTGTTTACCAAAAGTCTAGCGAGTTTTTAAACTCAAAGGTCTTTATTTGGAAATGGTTGTCATGTGATAACAGATTCTTGGCACATACAATGAATATATTCAAAACAGGACCCGAAACTCTTAAAAATTGTATAAAATTTTGTTTGTGCTTAACGTTCAAAAAAATGCTGACTAAATATTATAAGAAGTTGTTTTATTTTCTGAGGTTTGTGATTTTTGCAACCCTGTTACCAGACTTTGAGATATGTCTGAATACTAAAAACCCTGATTTGAATATAATGTTTCATAGCAATAAGCATAACATAAAGTCAAAATGAAATCAACAAAATTCATAAGATAAAAAAAGCTTGGTTTGTGTAACCTGATAATGTCATGATTCCTGTCTTGTGTTCCCCTTGTCTTGTGTGGACTTTTGTTATTTCCTGTTCTGTGCGATGTTTTGTAGTCCTTTGTAGTTTTTCTTGTTTTTAGTCTCCCCAGGTGTTCCTGATTAGCCACGCCCCTCGTTATCTTGTTTGGCTTGTTTGCCTTTGTATTTAAGCCCTGAGTCTAGTTCAGTCTTTGTGAGTTCTTGTTTTTGTACAGTATGTTGGTTGTTCGATTCCCGTGTCCTGTTTCCCTAGCCTGAGTTTGTCAAGTTTTGAGTTTAGTTAATAAAGTGTGCTGCTTGTGGATCCTGCTTCCTCCTATGATTCAACCACATTGTTATAGATAAACCTATTTTTATTTTTTAGGGAATATTATGATTATTTATTTCTTAAAATAACTTCAGTAACAGTGTTGAAGGTTGAGCTTACTGAATGCAGTCAACACTATGATGTTTGTAAAAAATAAAAAAAATTGGAGAAAATTGATTGTGATTATTTGTCTTGTTTCTGTAATGCCGTAGAAAGGGACAAAATAATGTCACGAACTTACTTAAGACGTATGGCCTGCCCAAACTTTGACTACAAACTTGGTCCTCAAATCATTATGTATTTTGCAATACATGTAACTGTACAACATTACACTCTTTCTATAAGTTATAAATAGCTTGTAAGATAACGTTAATATAACGGTAACTAACATTACAGTATGTAAGTAATTATTCTAGCGATATGTAATGCTAGATAAGGTTTGCTTGTACATTATTTCAGCAACATGACAAGCCAGTGAATTAGCAGGTTTTAATTGTTGTTTAGCACAGTGCGTGACATTTTATCTACATGTTATGCTGCTAGAGTCAAAACAAAAGTTTGAAGCGAAATTTACACGCACGTCAGAGGCAAAAGTTTCAAAAGTTTCGAACCCCGTTGGCGGCCATCTCGGCCATCTGTTGTTGATGGGTCATTTATCGAGAGAGTCACCGCTCTGTATTTGCTCTGGAGAGCAGAACAGCGGCGTAGGGATCATCATCACCGAATTTGGGTCCACCAGACCCTTCGGAGGCGAACCCAGTTCGGCGAGTTTCACCATTTACTCCAGGAGCTGCGCCTGGATGAACTTCTGCCTGTCCTGCGCCCAGTTCAATGACCTGCTGCCCCGCATTGGAGCGAGGATCAACCTCGCCCTCACCCACCTAATCTGTAATTTATTTTTGTTTTGATGATAAATGGAGCCAGCCTAGGCTACTACAAAAGTGATTAAACTGTCCTGTATTTTTTTTCCCTCACACAACACTGTCCAGATATGAACTATGTTCTTGCACTAAAGTATGTTGGTTCTCTTTACATTAGGATAATAATAATGTTTCATATAATCTAGATTAGACATGAAATACAAAATGAATGTCTCATATATAAAAATCAAGTTTTTATGTGGTAAAATATTTACTGCACCACGTGACAGCAGCAAGCTGGCTCCTGGTTGGTTAATGCGGTGCGAATTTGACGCAGAAGTTCAGATTTTTATACTCGGGCGGCAGACGCGTATTCGCGTCAAACGCGTGAATGCACAAAAAGCACTAAATAAATCATTCACGCGTAACCTGCCAGATGCTCAATTCGCGCTATTCACGCCATTCGTGTGAACTTGACACGCGAATGAGGCGAATTCGCGTCTACCGCGCCGCGCTCTACGCCTCATTCGCGCCGAATGAGGATTTTTTTACGCGCGTAACGCGTCTTTGCATTGACTTAACATTGAAATCACTCACGCTAGATGCTCTATTCACGTCCGGTGTGAACGCACCATTACACCGTGTCCTAACTACACGCGACGCGACGCCGCGACACGCGATAAAAGTTATCTTTTCCATGTTAATCAGAGTTTTTGTCATAAGTGCAGACAAAAACTGCACAGTTGCATCCAATGAACGGAAAGCATAAACAATTATTAATTCTAGTAAATATAATATCTTCCTGGCCAAGAAAGACTAATTCCCAGCTAACAGCTAAATTTAGAAATAATTCAAGGGTAAAAGCATAGGTAGCTTTAGATCGCAGTTCAAGACAATAAATCTGTAAGCACATAACACAAGACAATTATATTTAAAATATAAACAAGACTTTATTGATTATCCTAGAACATAAAACTAATATCTAACACAAACACACGCACACAAACATTCATACGAGTTGCAGAAAGAAGAGAGTGAGGAAAGAATGAGTGTGGCGAACAGGACGGCCGAGGGACGTGAGAGAACGGCGCGAGGCCGGTGGTGCGATTGCTAATGAGCAGCACCTGTGAAGCACACCGGTCTCGCATCTCTCACGGAGGAGCGGAAGCATAAAGGGGGAGCGACGAAATTAATGATCGAGAGAGGAACAGGCCTGATTTTAGTTGTTCTGGTTTTTGTATTTGTGTTTTATTTTAGCCAGCAGTCGTCCGCGAGGGGCTGCTGGCCGTTATGTTTATTTTGAGTAAGCCAGCAGTCGTCCGCGAGGGGCTGCTGGCGGTATTTTAGTTTGTTTATTTTATTTTAAATAAAGTTTGTTAAATGTTCTCCGGTTCCCGCCTCCTTCTTCCCTGAACATTGTTACACTGGCCAGTACAAATACAAAAACCAGAACAACTAAAATCAGGTGCGTAGATGCGAGACCGGTGTGCTTCACAGGTGCTGCTCATTAGCAATCGCACCACCGGCCTCGCGCCGTTCTCTCACGTCCCTCGGCCGTCCTGTTCGCCACAATGAGTTTTAAGAGTGAGATGGTGAAATCCCAAGTTTCTATATGCACTTACAAGACATGACCTGAACGAACCATCAATCATGAATTTAACCCTTCTATCGTTTCTTAGGCGGGTTATGCAATTTTATCAATATACACCAGTTCAGCTAAGAGTCTGGAGGCTACTTGCTTGTCCTTGCGTTGCTTTTGGGGATTCTTTTTCCGTCATAAAGGGGGTTTCCTGGTCCGTTCGTTTGGCTGATCTTCTCGTGTGCTTGGATAGATCTTGGACAGCCAGTCACGTGTTGTGTTGGCGCTGATGAATGAAAGTCTATGAATGAATGAAAGGACAATAATATACTATATGGTTATTTGAGAAGGGGGTCTTTTCTATCCCCCCCCCCCCCCCCCTTTCTCTCATCGTGAATCATGTGTTATCTGTGGTCTGCTTACTCATCAGCTCGAACAGAGGATTCAGTTTAGTTTTCTAACAGATTAGTTTTCTATAATTTCCATTTTAAGAACATAAACATTTTTACACAGATTTCAATCAAGCCACCTTCTGAATTAATAATATATGAGCATAATGATAGGAAACACAATACACTTTCATTCACACAGGTAATAGTTACAACAATTAGATGACTTATATGTGATTAAGCATAATAGACACATACAGGGGTCATAGACACAATATAGAATTATGTAGTTGAACAATGTTTGATTATAAGTTCGTCAAGAATTGTTTTGTGATGATTGTCTGCATTTTTATATGAAAAGTCTCTTGTCTCTGTCGTTTTTAAGAGGTCTCAACAATGAGGTCATTCAAAGGTCTTCAAGAAGGGGGAAGTCTATTTTACATCTCTGTTATGGGACCTTGGTCCTTAAGAAAGTCGTGGTCTGTTAGTCGCAGGGGTCAGGTGACCTCTTGTTAGGGCCTCTTGCTCCACCATTTCTGAACAGATCTGTTTTGCCAAATTATAAAACATTGACAACGTTCTTCCTTTAGTTAAATGATAAAAGGTCCTTCCGGTTGCAGATTTTCTGGAGCCTATGGCTCTGGGTCTGGTGATTTGATTCTGGAATGTGAAGACTCTTTGTGGGATTATGTATGTCAGTCACCTAAAAGCTTCAATTGTGTTTGGTTTATTCTCATTGTCACTACATATCCCCCCTTCGTTCGATGATGGGTTGAGAAGAAGACATCAGTGAACGCTGGAGAAATGGGTAGAGGAAGCAAACACACACATCAACAACAAGACAACACCTCCATGACTGGTCACTTTACTGGTGCAGGGCATTAAATTATCTAGGCCTAAACAGGTTCACTCTCACAATATAGTCAATCACGTTAAATAAAGTTTAGTTCAATTTTAGGACCGTTATTCTAGTTTGTTTTGGTACGGTGATTGATCAACTTTGTGACTAAATTTGATTTGTTTGTTTTATTCTCTTCTAAATTGTTCTAGGTTTAGACCAATTTACCTTTCAATTTGTGATACGAATGATGCAGGGAGTTCTCTGGCTCACATTCGTTTTAAGGTGACTTACAAATATAGGAGTGGTGTGTTAATCCTATTATTGTGACCTTGACCCTTATGGGGTGGACAGGCATTTTACCTAATAAAAGAAGAAGGAAAGGAAGGAAGACGTAAAACAAAAAAAAAGCAGTTGAGTGTTCCTGATAGGACTTATAACTACGGTTGCGCAGCTAAGGTGTCAGGTATCATGATGTAATGAGAGGTGTTCTCAGGTGTACTTGTTGGATGGGTAGTTACCATGTTTCCTATGGTAAGTGTAGCTAAGTTGTCAAGCTAGTTTCTGAAGTTAGTTTCTACCTGTTGGGGAAGACATATTTGTTGAATGTTTTGCACGGTAGAGGTGGATAACTTCTGTATGTTAGTGAGTATGTTAGGGGTGTTGTGTAGTGCATGTATGCATGTATGTCTGTATGTATGTATGGTCAGATCTGTTTCAGTTTGTTTTGCTCCCCCCCTTTGCTTGATGGCTTAGCTCTGATGAGCTTGTTGCATCTTTGCCTTGGAAAAGGGATCTTCTGTGTTCTGCTGGGGGTCAGTCCAGTAAGGCAGGAAGTTCTCTGGCAGACATTGGGAGGTAGTTTGGCAAGGATGTGTGAAGATGTAGTGCGAAACTTGGTCTCCGATGTTGCATTCCTCCGATGATGCCTTCTGGTTGTGATAGACTTTCTGACTTTCTATGTTACTGTTGTTGCTGTAGCACACACATGGTTCTTGAGTTTGGCGCTCGTTTGGTAGTTTCTTTATGAGTGATGGGTAGCCAGGATGGTGTTTTCTGGTACTTCTGGGTGTTTGTCAGTGGTTGACTGTGAGAGACCACTTTGTTCTGTGTTGTTGTAGAACAAGTGGTCGTCATCTTCATTATGAAGGTGTATCAGATGAATCGGTGGTCTTCCGTTCCATCGCCATCCTGTTCGTGGCGAAAACATGGATGTTTAACTCATTTCCGATAAAAACTTTCAGTTGCCTCATTAGTTGCTCCATGTCTTCTGAGGGTAAACTGCCTGGTTCTTGGGCATACTCTGTGCTGTGTTTAACTGAGTGGTGCCAAGGTGGGTCTCGTTGTTGAGTACCCACATGGAGTGCTTCTGGATGCGTTGGTTGGTGGCTTTGGATGTCCAGTTAGGTTTCCAGTGGTTTCCTTCGTGTGGGTTACTTGTGAAGCGTGGCTGGTCCCATGACTTTTCTATGCGGTTGGTGTGGTATCTGTCAGCGGCATGGGAGTCACATTCTCTGTGCTTCTTACGAAGAACTATGTTGTCATGCCATTGGTTGTCTTCCAGTGCAAGACTTGTGTCTTGGCTGAAGGAGTTTGAAACTGTGGATGTTTTCAAACCTTTCTTTGAGGACATCTTTTGTTTGATTTAGGCCTTGTGTGTCAGGTCACGTAGCTGTTGGATTGTCATTGTGTCTGCGCTGGCCATGACACCAAGATGATAACTCAATCCCGGGTGCAGGTTTCTCAGGAAGAGGATTTTGAAGTTCACATCCTCTTCATGTTCAGGTTTGTTATGTGCACCAAAGTAAGCTTGTCGAAAGCAGTGGTAGTAGGCTTGGGGAGTCTCTTGTCGACCTTGTTTGGTTTCCAAGGTGATTAACACACCATTTTCCGACTCTGGGCCTGTGAATTCTTTAATCAGTGTCTCACATAGCAGCTGGTAGTTTGACTTGACATGAGCAGGTTGTCGGTCTAGGAAGCTTCGTACCTCTGGACTGGATGTGGATCTGAGGAGGTAGAACCTGTCTCTATCAGTCACATGTGGTCTCACCTCTAGGTGGAAGTTGATATCTCGGATGTAGGTCTGGATGTCGGGACCCATTGGGAGTTCGGGTTGAACTGAGTGATATTCTTAACCAGCTGGTTAAGATCTTTACAGGTCATCCCCTGTGCAGCTTTGGAGTCTGCCTGGATGAGCTCTTGTTGCTTGTTGGCAGTGAACAGTTCTGTGGTGAAGGCCTGTGACGTTTTGGGTTGTGGCCATTCACTTCTTTCACTGTATGTCAGTTCTTGGATGAAGGACACTGTTCTGCTCAGCAGGGGTGATGCTGAGGGAGGTCTCTCCCTTCTTGGCTCTGGTTTCTGTTGGAAAATGTGCTGGAGTTCATCTCTGACCGTGTAGAGCTTGTCGTTGGCGTCATCTCGCTGTTGGGTCAGATGGTCCATTTCAGCACTGCACCTTTCCAGGTGGTCTTTCAGCGCATTAATTTCAGAGTTCTTATCTTTAATGTCAGCTTTGGCTTTCTCTAGCTGATGTTCAGGAGACTGGAGTTGGTTTACCAGGTGCTTCTGAACAGTCTTTAATTCTTGTTTGTCACGTTCAGTGACTGCAAGGGCATCTTGGAGCTTGTCGAGTTGTTCCTTTGTTTCTTGCTCCACTTCATCAGGCACTTTGAGTTTGTCTTGAGCTTTTGCTTTGAGCTGGTCTGTGCAGTGTTGAGTGTGCATCAGCTCTCTCAGGAACTCAGTGGTCTGACACTTGAAGTCGTCCTGGACTTTCACTTCCAGCTTGTCTATGCGGCTCTGGGCACATGTCAGCTCCTCCTGAAGGTGGGTGATGTGCTTGTTGCTTAGTTTCAGCTGGGCTGTGAAGGCATTTCTTAAGGAACAGGTGATCTTGGTTAGTTCCACATGGTTGTGGTTCTGGCTTGAATCATGTGTCAGTAATCTTCTAAGAATTATGATTATTATTAAAAATAATAACAGTTCAATTGCCTTTGGTGAGAGGCAGTCTGTAATGCCTCTGAGCCAGGCGTCCGCGTCGTCCCTTTGGCAGTGGGGTCGTCGTCCACGACATGTTGGTACGCTGGGGTGAAGAGACTGACACAGACCTGTGTGGAATGTAAGCCTATATGTGGTTGAACAGCTAAGTGTCGTTTCAGTGACGGTACACCAATAGTGAAATGTTGTAATGTCTACATGTTGGTCTCAGTGTAGACAGGTAGGCTAGCGATGGGGAAACTTCGTCACTCAACTGAGTGAGGGGAAAGAGAGAGACAAAGGTTAAAACAAATCTCAATTGTAAGGTTTTTTTTTTTCAATGGGAGAAATATTTTTTTATAAATATTTTCTATCAATGAAAAGCTGGTTTCAACTCGTGATGTGAGGACTATGTCACTCAACTGAGTAAGGGAAAAAGAGAGAGAGAGGTTAAAAACCAATTTAAAAAAAACAAGAAAGAAAATTCTTAACTAGGAGAAATATTATTTTTCTCGTAGATGCTTCCTATCAAAGAGAATCTGTTTCCAGAAAGGTACACAATATTATTGTTTATGTTTACAACGAAAAGTAATACAACAATAATGCTGATACCTCTTTTCTGAGTTTGACAGGATTGACACCACACACCGTCAGTTGGACCGCTTACAGCAGGGATACTTTGAAGGCGACGGTGGCTCGACACTTGTCTCTGTTAATTGATCTTGGATAAGATGTCAAATTGTAAATTGCATTTTCAAATGCAGGGAGAGTATGGAGAACAAGAGAGGGTTTGATTAAAAATCAAATACCTAATGATTTCTTTGGAAAGATTATCTTTCTCTTTCTTTTGAATCAATTGATGGTTCTCCCAGGTATGTTCCCTACCAGTGCGAAGAACGGGATTGAATAAAGCAGGACGGCACAGGAAAGATGTGAGAAGAGAAGGAGGGAAGGAGATTGGATCCACAAATGGCTCCTGGAGCCCTTGTCAAACTACGAGTATAGTCTTGACAGTTGCCAAACAACTAAACATTCACAAATAAAACTTTGTAAGAGAGGGTTATCTCTGATTTATTTGAAGCTCGTAGTGAGATACCAATGTCTCCTATTGAGGCTCAGGTGTGTTACTCCCAAGCTAAAGTAAAAAAATGTAAGGAAAAGGTATTAAAGATGAAAGAAAGTAATAATGATAATGGATAAAATAAGAAAAAGGAAATTTAAATAAAGAGGTTAATGCATAAGTAAAATACAATGGCTAAGTTTATAACCACAACTGAAAGAAATGAGGACAGGAGGATACAACGCAATAACAATAAGGAGCAAGTATGAGTCTAACAATATTTTGTAATAGGGAAAATGTTGGTGGAATAAGTTCTTAACTTTCAAAGTTTAAGACTTATTCGCCTGAAGTGATTAGATCTAAAAGAGAAAATTTATAAATTATGAAATTAGATTTATTAAAAATAAATCGAGAAATCATTATAAATTACCTGTTTAGGAAAATAACATTTTCATTTTCATTTAATATTTCCTCTTTTGACTCAAATTCAAATTTGAGAATTAATAATCATAAACCAGTATTTTCTTTTTCAAGTAAAATGCAGGTAAAGGAATTAATAATTGCAAACGACTTCCCTTTCATGGAAAATATGGGTTAAGATATGAGAAAGGTAAATAAGAAAGAAGAAAAGACCAACAAGTGTAGAGTCAAGGTGTTTAAATGGTTAAATCCCTTTAACGTTGTTCACACAGACACTGTGTATACCACTGAGGTTAGTACTGCTGATAACCGTAAATAATGCTTAAGACTTTAGCATATAGGCCTCACTGTAACACCTGCTTAGGTTAGCTTAGCAAAGGGGTAGCTAGCTTAGCCATCAAAGGGTTTGTAGTAATATAGATGGGGAAATAGCGATCTCGGGCGGATCGTCTCTGTGCAATGTTATCTGAGCACACAAAACAACAGGGTTCTTCACTGTTGGTTAGTTTCAACGTCAAGCTTTACTTGAACACAATAAAAATAACTCTTATTCAACTACACTCGGACACACGCAGTGTTTGCACGATAATTCATTGAACAGACAACCATACAAGCAAACATAGACAAACAGCTGTTTATTACTGGGATTGCAATGGAACACGCATTGACAATCAGATAAATATAACTGCTTCTATGTTTATCATGGATCGCAGTGGAACACGCACTGTGAATCGGACAAAAATATATAACGTTAGATGAGGAACACGCTCATCGCTCTGTGAGGAGAATATTCGTTCTTATATGGTTATTTTAATTACTGCAGTATAATTTTGTTAAAGGGATACTCCACCAGTTTTTCTTATTAAACTATGTAATTCCCTTAACTAAGACGAGTTGATACATACCTCTCTCGTCTCAGTGCGTGCACTATATCGCTCTGTATTGCCGCAAAACTATGTTAGCACTTAGCTTAGCCCATGCATTAAATATGGGCCAAGCAGAGAAGCGACCAAACACTTCCACGTTTTCCCTATGTAAACACAGTTACTCGAGTAGTGTAACTTGACCTGGGCTGGTGACACAAAATAAACCGTTGCGCTTTTCTAAGCGTTTAAAATTGATGACTATATTGTATGGCGGAATACCATAACAAGTGCTTTTGAGCACTTCGACTTGGCGCAATAATATCTTCACTCGTGAAAAGTCCTCTTACCGGCTCCCGCTTCCTCTCCCCCTCCCTCTGACATTTCCGTCAATACAACCAACGTGACATGCGCCGGTAGTAGTAGTTCGAGCGGAGTTGACGAAGTAACAGGTTGTTGGAAGCTAGTTTGTGTACAATAATGGTTAAAGCGTGCATCGTAAAGGGTTGTGAAAATAAGGAGAATGTACATAGTGCTGTCATTTTTCACCGAATTCCAACACACCCCATACAGCGCAGAGCTTGGTTAGCTGCTTTGAACAAGAATCCCAAAACACCATTGATGACTCTGAAGAAGTGGCGTGTTTGTTCCGAACATTTCACAAACATGTGACATGAAAAGAAACCTGTGCCATTGAAAAAACACAGGAGGGGACTTTTTCTTGCTTAGCAAGTGAAGAAGGCAAATGTCAGTTATTATAGTTAATATTTTTGTTGTTATATTTTTAAATTAAGTATTGTACAATTTTGTGACTTCACTAATGTTTGAATAAATCTGTCAAAAAACATTTTGCCAAGAGAACACATGGCCTGTCTTATTTAATAGGGGTTTTAATTGAAAAAAAAATCCTGGATGTTGCATGAGTGATTATATCAGAAGACATTGGATTTATCAAATGAGATAAAAGTATCACTCCAGATGTTGTAGGTTAAAAGCTTTATTTTTACAAAAAAATATAGGAAACTGAACTGAATACAAATAAGGACATTGAAAATAATAAAGTGATAGAAACACATCTACATTATGGTTGTAATATAGAAAAATATACAAATAGTAACAGTCATATGCCTACATATCCATTGCCTCATGTAGTTCTTGAAATCCAACATAGACACCGGACTCTGAAGGATATCTTTGTCGTATAGTCCCGACCACACATGATGGCAGTGGTTTCCGATTGCCTCTGCCCAAAGTTTCACCCTGTAGGGCCCATTCCAGCATTATCCGGTAGCATACCAACCTATTTTGACTGAGAATGAGAGATAGACTAAGTTTATACATTTATAATTGAAACCATGATACATAGGCATATTTAAATGGTTATAGCACTTACTCTGATGATAGCTGGCCATCTGGTCCACTCGGCGTCGGTCGTTTCCTCCAATTTACTTTGTCACGATGAAAGAAAAATTTTACGACTGCCGGGTGAATCATCGCTGCAAACGCGTCGTTTGCCGCGACACATGCGATTTGTCCAGGGTCTTCTGGATCTACACTGACCCCCACCTTCGATGGCAATACCTTGTCCCATTCTAAACAGCACAGGCTCTCAATTTTGGTCGGCATCTGTTCGCAACAGTCACACTTGCACCACCAATTGCCGTTTGCCCGTGGTCTTTCGCCAGCTCCGGTCTGTTCTGGATCATATCTTTCTTGCCTCTCACGGTCCATAAGAGCTAATTCCTCCTCCGTGTACTCGGGTTCAAACAGATATGGCTCTGGGTCTTCTACAAAGAAGTCATAATCATCTACAAAGTCCGCAATTGCAAATGATCTGCAGTTTGCTAATAGCACAGGTAGTAAAAGTCACGTTGGTTGTATTGACGGAAATGTCAGAGGGAAAGGAAGCGGGAGCCGGTAAGAGGACTTTTCAAGAGTGAAGATATTATTGCGCCAAGTCGAAGTGCTCAAAAGCACTTGTTATGGTATTCCGCCATACAATATAGTCATCAATTTTAAACGCTTAGAAAAGCGCAACGGTTTATTTTGTGTCACCAGCCCAGGTCAAGTTACACTACTCGAGTAACTGTGTTTACATAGGGAAAACGTGGAAGTGTTTGGTCGCTTCTCTGCTTGGCCCATATTTAATGCATGGGCTAAGCTAAGTGCTAACATAGTTTTGCGGCAATACAGAGCGATATAGTGCACGCACTGAGACGAGAGAGGTATGTATCAACTCATCTTAGTTAAGGGAATAACATAGTTTAATAAGAAAAACTGGTGGAGTATCCCTTTAAGCTCTCTGACTGATACACACATATATAGCTTTGAAAGACTCTGGAACACGCAGACGTCAGTAAGCTATAATCAAGGTATTTCAGAAATTTAGAAATTCTTACCTTATTGTTGTGTGATATTTTATATCTTGGGTTATTTTACTGCAGTTGAAAATAAAAAAATATATGGAGGCATACAGACTAGAGTAACAGCTCTCTCTGGGGTGCATTCACTCAAGCAGCAGAATCCAATTCATTCAAACAGGGCACGCGCTGCGCGCTCTCCATACGTCACACACAGACTCTCGAGGTACGGATCTCTCATCCGCACAAAATGAAAAGATAAATTACTTCGTATATGCTTACAATTTAGGTTAAACTGCCCGCATTCTCCTCCAATAAAATGTAGCGTTTATACGCCCGTATAAATATAACTAATTATTATTCATAACGGATTATGATCAATAATTAATAGTTTAATTATTTTCAGAATTTACTGTAGCAGAATCAATAGTATGATAATTTTATCAGTTCATCCAATGAACGGAAAGCATAAACAATTATTAATTCTAGTAAATATAATATCTTCCTGGCCAAGAAAGACTAATTCCCAGCTAACAGCTAAATTTAGAAATAATTCAAGGGTAAAAGCATAGGTAGCTTTAGATCGCAGTTCAAGACAATAAATCTGTAAGCACATAACACAAGACAATTATCTTTAAAATATAAACAAGACTTTATTGACTATCCTAGAACATAAAACTAATATCTAACACAAACATACGCACACAAACATTCATACGAGTTGCAAAAAGAAGAGAGGGAGGAAAGAATGAGTTTTAAGAGTGAGATGGTGAAATCCCAAGTTTCTATATGCACTTATAAGACATGACCTGAACGAACCATCAATCATTAATTTAACCCTTCTATCGTTTCTTAGGCGGGTTATGCAATTTTATTAATATACACCAGTTCAGCTAAAAGTCTGGAGGCTACTTGCTTGTCCTTGCGTTGCTTTTGGGGATTCCTTTTCCGTCATAAAGGGGGTTTCCCGGTGCTGATCTTCTTGTGTGCCTGGATAGATCTTGGACAGCCAGTCACGTGGTGTGTTGGCGCGGATGAATGAAAGTCTTTGAAGTTGGAAGCTGGTTTTGCAGTTGAAACGTTAAAACGAAACTTTGCAGCAAAACTTAACTTAGAACCGAGACTTTTATCGAGAAAATAAAGGAAAACTTAGGAAAGAAAGAAAATTGAGATGAGACTAGATGATGATGGCTTGATTGAATCTGTTGAACCCGTTCTTCTGATCTTAATTTGGGTTCTTTGTCTCTACGCGTCTACATGGTTACTATAACCATCGTCTGCTCCACCCGACTTGTTGTTCTGCCGAGACCTTCTTCGAGAGAGAGCCCGCCCGACTTCTGTTCTATTCTTCTAGCGCATTATTCTACTAAAGTCCTGTTCGGGTCTAAGGTTTTAAACTCAAGTGTTTTGTCCCGCCTCCTGGAGGAATTTGGAATTCGGACAATAAGATACTATATGGTTATTTGAGAAGGGGGTCTTTTCTATCCCCCCCCCCCCCCCCCTTTCTCTCATCGTGAATCATGTGTTATCTGTGGTCTGCTTACTCATCAGCTCGAACAGAGGATTCAGTTTAGACATAATTTCCATTTTAAGAACATAAACATTTTTACACAGATTTCAATCAAGCCACCTTCTGAATTAATAATATATGAGCATAATGATAGGAAACACAATACACTTTCATTCACACAGGTAATAGTTACAACAATTAGATGACTTATATGTGATTAAGCATAATAGACACATACAGGGGTCATAGACACAATATACAATTATGTAGTTGACCGATGTTTGATTATAAGTTCGTCAAGAATTGTTTTGTGATGATTGTATGCATTTTCATATGAAAAGTCTCTGGTCTCTGTGGTTTTTAAGAGGTCTCAACAATGAGGTCATTCAAAGGTCTTCAAGAAGGGGGAAGTCTGTTTTACATCTCTGTCATGGGACCTTGGTCCTTAAGAAAGTCGTAGTCTGTTAGTCCCAGGGGTCAGGTGACCTCTTGTTAGGGCCTCTTGTTTTACCATTTCTGAACAGATCTGTTTTGCCAAATTATAAAACATTGACAACGTTCTTCCTTAGTTAAACAATAAAAGGTCCTTCCGGTTGCAGATTCTCAGGAGCCTATGGCTCTGGGTCTGGTGATTTGATTCTGGAATGTGAAGACTCTTTGTGGGATTATGTATGAACAGTCACCTAAAAGCTTCAATTGTGTTTGGTTCATTCTCATTGTCGCTACAAATATTTAATCATCAAACATGGACGACGAGGAACTGATTGTCGAAGTTCAAAGGCATTCAATTCTCTACGATAAATCCCACAAATTCCACAAAGACATCAGGAAAAAGGATTCCGTCTGGAGAAGTATAGCTGAAGCATTGAATACACATGGTAAGTTAAGTTTAGACTTTCATCTACAGCGAATGAATGAATGAATGTAGCATTTAGCTATAGTAGGCTTCTAATGACGCATCAACCTGTGTAAAACAAATTCCGCTTTATTTTCAATGTAAAGTAGAGTGAATAGGCATGACGATTTGTGTCCCTGTATCCAGGGGTGACATTCCAGACAATCTACTGAAATACAGGCAGGGTGGGGAGTCGGAATGACAATGACAGTAGTCCGAGCTGTGCACACTCGGTGCGCTGCTCGTAGCCGGCGCCGGCGGTGTGACACGGGGCAGAGGGGCTATTATGCATAGTCTATCATATGAATAATATATATGTGCCCCATATATGGAATCAGAGTGCCTAATGTCTGTAGTAAATGGAAAATCTCACCTGTGACACATACACTGTCCACAGTGCAGCTTCTCTAGTAAGCAACCCTATTCGTGGAGAAACAAACCAACAGCCCACATTTTTAACATCTCTCTATACTGACCTATATTTTATATATATATATATATGTAATGCAATTAATGATTTGAACTAAAATATGGTAGTTTACCATGGCGTGTAGGTCAATATATATTTTTATTATGTACTGTGTATTGCATAGCATATTATGTTGTCCCATGCTGATTCAAATCATAAGCTAGTGGCAAAAATATATCCAAAATGTGCATGGATTAAAGACAGTACAAAACAGTTCAGCTGAAATTAAACCATTTTATTCTGAACTAGAGAAATTAAAAAAAGATACCACAAGAGTGAATCATGGAAGTTTACAACAATCAGATTTGCATCAATTCAAAGTGTTTGATACAACACATTTTTAAAGCGTCTCCAAGAACTACATTTGGATGTTTTCAAATGTATTGATGAGAAACATGTGTCCTCAAGGACACAACTTCAGATGCCTCTCTGAGCCAGTGTTCTGCTTCACCTGGGTGTGTCAGCATGTTGTGCAGAATGTATGTCACCACAATCATGGTGTCTGTGGTCTCGGGGATCAAGTTAATGTCTCTGTGGAAAATTCGCCAGCGCGAGGATAGTATGCCGAATGCCTTTTCCACTGTCATTCGGGCTCTGCTGAGGTGGTAATTGAAATTTGCTTTTCTTCTCTCTAGATTCTTCCCTGGGTAGGCTCTCATTAAGTAGGGCTTGAGAGGGAATGGGGCATCTCCAACCCTCACGTAGGGAAGTCTTCCCAGGTCCTCAGCACCAGGCAAACACTTTTCCTCAGGAACACTCAGTGTCTTCTCCTTCATTGCTCTGCCTAGTGTTGAGTTGCTGTAGACCCCTCCATCACTGCTTTTTCCAAAATCACCAACCTGGATTGCGATGAATTTATAGTTGGCATCAACAAGGACAAGGAGAACTATTGAGAAAGAGCCTTTATAATTGTAAAAAAGGCTTCCAGATTTTGGCGGAGCAGTGATGTAGATGTGTTTCCCATCTAGTGCCCCAATGTAGTTGGGAAAATTCCACCGATCTTCAAAGGACAAAGCTATGTCCTCCCACATTCCCTTTGTGGGCTTTGGGAGATAGATTGGCAACATTTGTTCTTCAATGGCCCTACATGTCTCCTTGATACAGTCAGACACTGTCTGGACTCGAGACGGTAGCAGTACGCCAGACTGTGCATCGAGTCTCCTGTTGCCAAGTACCTGTGAATAAAAAACACATTGTTAGAGTTTGTGAATAATGCATCTGTGTTTGTTTTACAGATTATGAAACTCCGAAGTCCAAGTAGAAAAATCTACGAGACACATTTGTGAGAAACACAAGCAGACCATGCCCACCGAGTGGTTCAGGGGCAACTAAACAAAAGGAATGGAAATACTATCACTGTATGACTTTCCTTTTGCCATATATTCAGCTAAGAATGTAATATTCTTTTTTATCAAACTACAACATTCTGTCATATGTTAGTTCAAACATTGCATTTTTATAATTTAATTTAGGGTATTTTATTATTTGTTTTCCTCAGGACAAGGAGCAACTTAGATGACTACAGTCACACCAATGAATTTGCATGTGAAGAACAAGATGATGACGGAGAAAATAAAGACAGAGAACAGTCAACAGATCAAGGAGAAAGAGGAAGTGAGAGAGAGAGTACACCATGACAGGGACGAGCAAGAAAATGCAACATTGGGACCTAGGAGAGGAGGTCAGATAAAAAAGAGGAGGTCACCTGCACAAGTGGCCACCTCAGAGCTGTACAAATTTCTTCAGCAGCCAATGCCTCATGAAGATCCTGATGAACTTTTTTTATTGAGTTTGGCACCTGAGATGAGGAAAATAACGGTAAATAAAGGGCAATTAAAAGTAAAATTAATGTCACTCATTGTGAACTGGGAGGAGGAGCAGCATCAAATGCCCAGGACTATGTCTACTAATCAAATTGCACCTCAATATCATGTGGAACCTCACAACTACATGCTTAATCATACACACAGCCTGCCAAATCATCCTGATTTTTCAGGTGCACCATCACAGCATGGCTGGTGAAATTTACACAGTTAAGTTCTGACACAGACACACACACACACACATATATAATATATATACATGCACAGACACACACACACAGAGGTGCATGCACGTGTAGACGCATGCAGACCACTCACACAGACAGACACCCAAGCAGACACAAACACTTTGTTCTGAAGACTACATTACTACATGTGTGAGTAGTTTAATCTTATTTCAATATTTCATTGATGTTCAAAATGTCTTGAGGGTTTACAGGGATTAAAGTGAAAAAAATTCTTCTGACTGAAATTTTTTTTCAGGCCAAGTCTTATTCCTTTAACTTTATTTAGTATTATAAATAGTCGAGACCAATAGCGTTTTAAGGGGAGAGGTTTTAAACCGCTTTAATATTGCCAGTTTACGAATTTTAAAAGCTATTTTAATCTATGAAAAAAAATTACTTAGCATGACAAATAATCAACCATCTACATAACTTTTCAGTGCATGTTTTTATTTATCTTATAAGACCAAACAATGTTTTGTGAAACTCTTAATTAACAGAAAGAAGAAAAGAAAAAGTAACAGCACCACCATTAAAGTGCTATTCTTGTGCAAAAGTCTCTAGAGTGCTTTTCACTTTTTCTGCCTTTTGGCTGTGAAACCATATTCCTGAAGCTTGGCTACACCTGACACCCGTTTCAGTGTTTGACTAGCTACATGTGCAGGAGTTGCTCCAGGAGAGGTGGAGGCTGTAGCAGCAGTTTTGCCTTTAAGTCCAGGTGTGGAGGAGGTGGAGGCTGTAGCAGAAGCAGTTTTGCCTTTAACTCCAGGGATGGAGGAGGTGGAGGCTGTAGCAAAAGCAGTTTTGCCTTTAACTCCAGGGATGGAGGAGGTGGAGGCTGTAGCAGCAGTGCGTTTAAGTCCGGAGTTGGAGGCTGTAGCAGCAGTGCGTTTAAGTCCAGGGGTGGAGGAGGTGGAGGCTGTTGCAGAAGCAGTTTTGCCTTTAACTCCAGGGATGAAGGAGGTGGAGGCTGTAGCAGCAGTGTGTTTAAGTCCAGGGGTGGAGGAGGTGGAGGCTGTTGCAGCAGTGCGTTTAAGTCCGGAGGTGGAGGAGGTGGAGGCTGTAGCAGCAGTGTGTTTAAGTCCAGGGGTGGAGGAGGTAGAGGCTGTAGCAGCAGCAGTTTTGCTTTTAACTCCAGGGATGGAGGAGGTGGATGCTGTAGCAGCAGTGTGTTTAAGTCCAGGGGTGGAGGAGGTGGAGGCTGTAGCAGCAGTGTGTTTAAGTCCAGGGGTGGAGGAGGTGGAGGCTGTAGCAGCAGTGTGTTTAAGTCCAGGGGTGGAGGAGGTAGAGGCTGTAGCAGCAGCAGTTTTGCTTTTAACTCCAGGGATGGAGGAGGTGGAGGCTGTAGCAGCAGTGCGTTTAAGTCCAAGGGTGGAGGAGGTGGAGGCTGTAGCAGCAGTGTGTTTAAGTCCAGGGGTGAAGGAGGTGGAGGCTGTAGCAGCAGTGTGTTTAAGTCCAGGGGTGGAGGAGGTAGAGGCTGTAGCAGCAGCAGTTTTGCTTTTAACTCCAGGGATGGAGGAGGTGGAGGCTGTAGCAGCAGTGCGTTTAAGTCCGGAGGTGGAGGAGGTAGAGGCTGTAGCAGCAGCAGTTTTGCTTTTAACTCCAGGGATGGAGGAGGTGGAGGCTGTAGCAGCAGTGCGTTTAAGTCCGGGGGTGGAGGCTGTAGCAGCAGTGCGTTTAAGTCCAGGGGCTGAGGAGGTGGACCTGTAGCAGCAGCAGTTTTGCCTTTAACTCCAGGGATGGAGGAGGTGGAGGCTGTAGCACAAATAGACGAGGTGGAACCTTTCTTTACTTTTTTAACCCTAACTGCTGAGAGGACCTTCACAGCTTCCCTCAGTTTCCTTTCCTTTTGCTTGTCAAGGTTCTCCTTCTTTTTCTTCAATTGATTTTGGTATGTCCCGTAAGAAGACAGGCACGATCTCCTCAATGCAGGGGTAATTTGCATTTTGGATGCAGTTTTGCCAATTACCTTCATGTGGGACTTGATAATGGCTAAACCTTCATAAGTCTCAATGTTCAGCCTAACCCTGAAACCCTGAGCCCAACTTCCCTAAGATGGGGAATCTCATTTCTCCTCCTGGCATCTTCATTGCAAAGATCTTACTCCACCAGTCAACATCGATTCGTGCAATGTTCTCCTCAAAACATTTGGCCAGTGCTCCTAGATCTGTATCAATCTGGTAGGCGCGCACCTCTTCATCCAGTTGACCCAACTCCTCAGACTTCACAACATTTGGCAAGGCCTTGGCCAATGTGTTGAATGCACCTCGGACTGATTCGTGGAGAATCAATGATGGCGTCAGCACAGATAAAGAGGTGATGATGTTGTTGTTGAGGGGAAGGTTTTTCAGGAGGAATGTTGCTGCCTTTATGTAGCCTTCTCTGAGAGAGCTGTAGACCTTCTGCACCCAGGGCTTCTTTTCCACTCTAGCCTTGTTTAAGGCAAAGAAACTGAACCTCCCCACAGACAACCTTTTGTCAGTGTACTGCAGGTCTTTCTTGTGAACATTAAGCTTCAACAAGCCCTTTGCACTCAAGGGGATAGTTTCAGGCTTCATAAATTTGGAGAGAAGTTCCCTAACCAGTAGCAGCATTTCAGCATGTAGGACATGAATCATGGGCTTTTCATTCTGCAACTTCTTCAGGAACACCTGGAAAGTTGGAAGTACACCTGAAAATCACAATAGAACCTGATTAGAAATGTGTCTGAATATTTTATCCATTTATTCATTATCACATTCATAGCAATGTAACATACTCTTCCTGGAATATTACTGTACAACCCTTTATATATTTTTTAGCTTTATTGTTGTTTAGTTTCATCTGTATTATTTTACTTTGTTTTGAAATGTGCTGTTTAAATAAAGTTTAGTAGTAGTAGTAGTAGTATAATTAACCAAAGTGATCTGATTAACAGTGATCTAAAAACTGCATTTATGGTTAACTTAGATTCCATTCCAGGATTCCAGGAAAAATAAGCATATAATAAATATACCAATAAAGGGATTTCAATACATAAGAAATCTCTGTACTTTTCTTACCACTTAAAGTGAATAAAAAGTGAACATACCTCGGTATAAATCAATCATGGTTGTGAGCTTGTCAAACTCTGAAAAAAGCAGACAGATGCACGTCTTCCGATTTTTGTTGACATCACTTCCGATCTTCGCAGATTTTGCCATTTGCTGTTGCAGAAAAATTATCCTGGCCTTCTCATCAGATGTAACTGCATGCTTATCAAGAAGCTGGTTTAGGAGCCATCTGCATCACAAAAAAACATATACACAAGGATTAAGGAGAGAAAACAGACATTGCTATTTCTAATTGCCAATACTTCATTTGTCATGATGATATAATTTTTGTGTTTAGAGGTCAAGGCACTTTCCATCCCTCGTATGAAGGTTATTTAATAATTTGATTGCATCTGTAATGAAGCCGAGCTTCAATCTTTGTTCTAACATATTTAACCCTTTGAGTCACTCCTGTATATCTATAACTTGATATAACCTGATTGATCATTGACTTTGAGCCATCTCCACCACTCGGTTTAGATTTATGTTAAAAAAATTCCACTAAATGTCTGGATTTTTAAATATTATTTAAAATATGTTTTACTAATATATATATATATATATATATATATATATATATATATATATATATATATATATATATATACACACACACACAAGTGAATCTCGAAAAATGAGAATATCGTGCAAAAGTTATAATTTTATTGATTATGGCTTACAGCTTATGAAAACCACAAATTCAAAATCTCAGAAAATTAGAATATTACATGAAATCAATAAAAAAAAAAGCATTTTAAATACAGAAATGCCGGCCCTCTGAAAAGTATAATCATGCATATGTATATAGTTATGTATACTAAATATATTATTTTCACCTTTTAATTTGAATTGCTAAAATACACAAACTTTTGCCAGATATTCTATATATATCGTTTGTTTGATTATCGCCCCAAAGAAAGAAAAAAAATCCATTCCTTTTTTTCTTTAACGCTCAAGGGCTAATGAGATCTTGCAAACTGGGCCTACTAGTACAGAAATTAAATAATTAAAAAAGAGAATGCTATTGCCATGTACCTGTGTTTGTGTTGATCATGAGGAGACAGGACGCTGTAGAAGTGCACAATCAATGGATCCATAAGCTCCCGTATTCTGTTGCACACATCTAGCATTTGCAGGAACCTGCTGCTGATGGGACGGATTAGGCTCTTATTCGCCAAATGAAGTAAGGACTGAAACTCAGAAAAAAACTTCTTTCTGTTTGGGTAATTTTTCAATGTCATAGTATACATCAGAGCAAAATTGTTCCACAAATCCCTGGAAAGGATTTAAAAGGGCCTTGGCTGCATTTGAGACCATATGGACAGTGTCTCCGCTGATGTCCAGGAGTGATGGATTTTCTTTCCTGACTAGTGTCTCTACTCCAGACTTTTTCCCTCTCATTACATTGCAGTTATCCAACAGTATACCAACAACCTGATTCCAGTTCAGGCTATATGACTGGAGAATATCTGTCAATGTGTGTGTGATTGTTGAGGCATCTGCAATATTCATTTTCCTTGAGGCCAGATGCTGGGTTGCCACTTTACCCATATCCTCATCAAAGTATCGAACAAGAACATTCAGAATCCTGTCCATGTTTCCATCTGTTGACTCATCTACATTTAAAGAAAACATCTTCGTTTTCAGCTTAGTTGACAATTCGTTTTTCCAATGAACAGCAATGCCATGTGTGCACAAGTAGGAGGCGTGTGCATTAGACACAGACAATCTTGAAAGTGCACTCTTGTCTTTGACAACTGCTTGCATTAAATTAACTAGCGGTTGTGAGACTGTGAACGACAGGTCATGCTCCGCTATGAAAGAACATATGCGCACTTTTAGATCGCACACACGGTCGGCCATAGATGCATGAACCTCCGTTGTGGTACTTGTCGCACCAGGCAGGGAGCATGTGTACTGTAGAGCACGAACGGCAGCATTGTGACAAGCTTCTGATTGATGGCGAGCTAGCACTTTTTTGCCATTATTGCCATATTGAAGCCTCCTGTGACATATTGTGCAAAGACACGTACCTGGCTGTTTGATTTTTTTAGCCCACGAACTAAAAGGCTTGCCATTCTCCCCCATTTCGCTAAGCCAAGCCCATCTCCATTTATTTTTTAAATTTTTATCGATCTCCGATACATCGGAGCCTTCCTGCATTATAAGTGTGTCCATTGTAACGTTAACTGAAATATAGTTGTGTACCTCAGCGCTCAACTGTAGCCTGACATTCACTTCTCCAAAACTAAGCTTAATTGAGTGAACACGGACCAGTTTTTTCGTGAGCGGGAATTAAAAAACCCGGAGCGGACTATGAGCGAAGTGATTACAGCATGCTTAGAGTGGAGAGAGGAACGTGCATTTGCTCCACTCCAGGCTTTATCACACCCCCATCAGCAGGGTGAATACACCTCCGTCTTTCCTTAATTTAAGACCTATTCAAACTAAATTTGACACTATTTTATAAAGGAAAGGCTATTTACGACCTTAAAATTATGAAAAGTGAATTTAAGACATTAAGGACAGACGGGAACCCTGCAATTGACGGAAATCCGTCATAGACTCGCTGCAATAAACGGAAATCCGTCGTAGCGACGGAGAACTTTAATCCCTGGGGTTTACACCCAGTTTCTCCCATGTGCACAATATACTGTTTACAGCGTCATATGTGACTAATTTTGCAGCATACTGTTCATATATAATTTCCAAGTTTGTTACCAGCTATAAACTACTGTCTACTACTGTTTATTTTTTATTTTTATTGTTTGTTTTGTTTTTGTAAAGGCTATGTTGAAGCACATTTGTGTGGTCTTTTATAAGGTTGATGGAAAAATGTTGTGTTGAGCAATTTTAAACCAGTTGCTATGAAATAAACTACTTTACAGATTGTTTTTCCTGTATAGTTGTTTCTTCTATGCATAGTAGTCAATTGAATAGTCTTGTATAATGTAATCATCATTTTTGCCCCCAAATGGAATTGCAATATATTTACCTTAATAATATAATTTTCATATTTATATATCTATAATTGTGTTTGAAGCATTCACGTAATAACAGTAAAAACAATAACAATATTTGCATTTAACTATGGATAAAAAAAGTGCTTTTACACAATTTGGTAAAAAAAAATAAAACAATAGTACAGTGTATTTTACTTACCTTGTTACAGCAAGGCGTTGTTGTGGCTCAACTGGAACACGGTATGATGTGGCCTGCTTCCTCAGGTCCTTCCCAACATAGGACAGCACATTCTCCATATCAGTGGAGGACATACGGAAATAATTTAAAAAACGTGCCTTGTCCAGGAAAAGTTCCTGCACTAGGTTGTGATAGGCCCCTTGCTCTGCTCTTCTTTGATTTATTGGATGCACCCACATCCTCGTCTTCCTCCCCTGTAATAAAAGAAAGACAACTACTCTCTTCCTCCTCCAGAGCTCTCGTTTGAACCTCGGACCTAAATAGGGGAAATAATGAATGCGATATTTCGTATTCAATAATCTCATTTGTAATCTTTTTTGGTCATTAATAATCTCAGGTGTTCATAGTTTTTTGTATAGTATTAAAATTGTTTCATTTGAGTTTGAATATAATTTTCCTTCCATCCATAACAAAGCGAAGGGATGGATATGAATTTCCCTATGAACAAGATCGAATAAACTGATTGTCATATTAAGAAATTACACTGGTTATGAGTACACATTATTTATTTTTAGTTAAAAATAGGTCACTGTGCCACAATCGATAATGGATAATTTACCTCAGATTTTGAAAGCATATAATATAGCGTTCAAACTGAATTCTATGCAAACATACAACTGTACTCTATAACAAAATTAGTCAATGAGTATATTTTGTTAATGTTTTGATTTTTAATAATGTTATTTCTTCATTTGATTATGTCCTTACCCATTTCCAATACGAGTGCGGGCCAGCAGTGCGCTTTCACAGAGAGACTCCGCCCAGACGCTGTTCTGAATGGCTGTGATTTTTGATTGAAGTGTGGCTCACAGTCGCGTCGCGTCTAGTGTGGACAGACACACTTGCTGTTGCTGGAATTTTATCGCGTTGCGTGTAGTTAGGACACGGTGTTAGAGTTTAGATTCTCTGCCCAAGCCCGAGCCCGTGGTCGGGCCGATATTTCCCGTCACTATCCTCGGCCTTTGATCTAGAGACGTGCACTCCCAATTCCCAACGCAAAAGAGTGCGGCGCGGACTAGATTTGATGGCCGAGTGAGAGCGTGGGTGCGGGCTGTAATGCACTCACTCTGTGTCAGGCGCGGATTTATGGGCGGGCCTGGGTGGGCACGTGCCCACCCAGATTGACAGGTGGCCCACCCAATCAGATTAATAAAAACGAAATTTAAATTTTTAATTTTAATAATAATAATAATAATGAATTAAGTTTGGCCATATACGGCCCGCCGAACACTTTATATGATATATGACAAGCCTGAGCGCGTCCATCTCTGGCTCAGCGCCAGCCAACGCGCGAACGCACAGTTTGAATCTGGCAGTTATGTCATGTCACTGTACATATTTTTTCCAGACTTTGACACCCTTGCAAGGAGAGGGGACGAGGCTCATTGTTCACATGAACACCGTGTCTTGGAAAGACAAAGACGGGCCCATTCACATATCGCGTTTTTTGCGCGCTCAAGTTTGTTATTTCAGATGTTCGCGCTCATAATGGAAGCGACGCGGTCGTGAAAGACGTGGTCAGGCATCTGATTGACTCGTCAAACGCATGCGTTTCGACTGCCAAGGGACTCGCGATTTGTCATAAAAGCGCGCGTTCTTAACGTGCGCTTTGTGGTCACGGAAAAAGCGCGTCAGAAACGCGCGTTTTTTGCATCAAAACGTGCGTCCTCGACGTGTGATCTGCTATTTAAATGATATTGTTTCTGTCTGCAGGTGTTTTATGCCTCTGAAGTGTTTTTGTAACAAGAAAAACAACTCTCGGTTTCAAGTTCACTGTTTTTTATTTCAGCACCTCGGACAGTCCCTTAATCCCTTCGTTCGAGACACATCTCGCAAATTTTCCAGTTGTAATTCCGGTAACACTTTACAATAAAGTTTCATACATTTTTTTTTTAATGCAAAAACCACAAATTTCTGGCGCGCGTTTTCCGTGACCACAAAGTGCACGTTAAGAATGCGCGCTTTTATGGCAAATCGCGCGTCCCGCATGCTTTATGAATACTTTAGCTTGCCATCAGTGTTGCCAGATGTACGATAATTATCGTATTTGTACGATAATTTTGACCTCTGTACGATGTACGATCAAAAATGAAAAAAATCCCATAATGTACGATAATTTCATAGTTTTCAGTCGTTCGTCAAAACATCCTACCGCTTCTCTCTCTGACCCAGAATCATTTTGCAGGCTCACCTGCCTGCACGCAAGCACGTATACACACACACACACACACACACACAGGCACCACACGTGTCGCCTGGCCCGCACGTCAACACTACTCCATCTAATCCATCCTACATGTTGGGATAAATAGCTGTATTCTGCACGTTTACGTCGTGTACGATAATGTTCTTCCAAATACGATCATTTTGAACTTCTGGTACGATAATAGGACATTTCCAATCTGGCAACACTGCTTGCCATACGCATGTGGTGCAGGCTGCAGCGCGCTCGTTTTTCCAGGCGCGCCTATATGCCGCGGCGAGATGAAAAACATCTCAACTTTTCAGAGAGTGCCGCAAGGTCATTTGACTAAAACCAACCGGTCAGCTTCGGTCTTTCCGTATGAACAACTTCGAAAGCTCGGCCGAACAGCTGATCATAGCTGTACAGTGCGGTTTTTATTTCTCATCTCCATAAATATAGCCTACTAAACCCTAGATTCAGGCCCACCTCGACTTAATCCAGGCCCACCCATCTGTCACGTTCTGCATCCGCCACTGCTCTGTGTGTATGGCTTCCGGGAGAATAAAACGATTCGTGGGACTCCCGCAAGAAATATCTATGAATAAAACATAAAAACGAATACGTTTTATTCATCTGTTGCAGAAAAGCAACAAGAACAACTAAAACAAAATACAAATGATTTACAGGCCAGAGTTTTGTTTTATAACATGTTTGCAGCTTTTAGCGATGTAGCCAATCACAGACATATGTGTTGATTTCCTGAACGCAATGGCCAATCAGAAGCATTTAAGATAGACTCCCCTCACTGCTCAAAAAGGGCTTTTTGTTCAGAGCTGAATTCTGTATGCTGGCAAATCCTATATTATGAAAGATTCATTGTGCAGTCAGCTTCATTGATTCTAACAGAGATGTGTAGGATCGAACTGATGTCAGCTTTAGGAATTTTTAAGGAAGCGCACTTTGCGCATTCAGACATGCCAAACCATGCACGCAATAGCCTGCTTGATTTTATGTTATAACAGTGGTTTGTGTGTTAATGCTTTAATAACACACAATTTATCAGGAGCATTTATGCTGATGTGTATGATGGTGACACGTAGGCTAACTTGAAAGTATTTGGAGGTGCAGAACAGAGGAGGAGGAGGAGAAATTAACATAGAAAGTAGTTGAGAACGTCAGAGAGAGAGAGAGAGAGAGAATTTTTTGAATTTTGACAATCCTTTTTATTACACAAATATGACTATAAAAAACATTCACAAAAAAAGGTCACATATTTTTCAATCTAATACAAAAAAACCTCACATCAACACTTCTGAAATAACCAGTTCATTATCAACTAATGAACACAGCACATAATCACAGCACCACTCAATTTCAAAAATATTCAATGTACTCATTTGTTTATAAAAATTAAACTCAATTACAAGTCGTGATTTTACCATTTTTTAAAAAGCTGATATAAGTTCTTGTTCTCCTTTCTGTTCAATTTTATTTCTCCTAGTAATATAAATGGCTAATTTTGCAATACCAACAATAAAATTAAGCAATTGACATTTGTATTTTTTCTTAATAGTGTACATACAACCAAGAATAAAATCCTGCTTTGTAAAACATACCTCAAAAGATTCAAAAAGAAGCTCTAAAAGGCTAAACAAAAAAGAAAGTCTGTTACAAAACATAAAACAATGAAACACAGTCTCCCTTTCATTGCAAAAAGGACAATTCTCATTTACATTTGGGTTCAACATTGCCACAAAATAATTAACGGCTATAGCCCCATGGAGTATCCTCCACTGAAGATCACCAACTCTTTTAGGTAAGGGAGGTTTGTACAGAATCCTCCACACTGGTTTTGTTGTTTCAGTAATCTCTAAAGTGTCTCTCCATACAGTATCACTTCTATTCTTTAACCATTTTATATTCATCACTTTCACAATACTTCTGTACAATGCTTTCCCTTTAGCTTCAAAAAAATCAATTTGCACATCAATTTCCTTTTTCAACCATGCAGGGATTAATATCGTTACATGAATTAAGATCAGGTACAATACTTATATCTGGAAAGAAATCTTCGCAGTCTGGAAATATACATTTCTTATTATACTCTTCAAGTAAAGTTCTTTCTTGTACATTCAAAGCCCCCTGCAGTCTAAAAACCGTTTAATGTATCGTTTAGATTTTACTTTTAAAAAGGCTGAAACTGCTTCTACATCTTTAAAATCAGGACCTGAATTATTTATAATGTCTTTCAACTGTAGAGATCCACTTCTGTACAACAAATATTTAAGACCTGGTATTTCGTCCCCAGATACATTGAGACGTGCTCCACACACAATGGGCTCTTCCAGTAGCCAGTACAGGGACATTAATGGTTCCATCCATTGAGGCTTAAAACGACTCAATATTTTAAAAAGACTTCGATAGAAAGCAGGAACTCCTCTAAAATCGAATTTTTTAGAATCCATTAAAAACAAAACATTGTCCAGGCCGAGTCCACTTATTCTGCGTAAAATGCATTGAGCCACTGGTCTCCATACCAGTCTTTCAGATCCCAGCATAAATTTCTGCACAAACTGAAGACGATAAGCAGCACATCTACTTGCCAAATACACTAGACCTTGGCCTCCATCCTCTTTAGCCAGAAACAAAACACTTTGTGGGATCCAATGCAAATGGTCCCAAAAAAAGTTTACAGTTTCTGCTTGAATTTTTGGTAGGAGACCAACAGGAGGGTCAATGCATGCAAGTCTATGCCAGAGGGAAGAAGCCGCAAGATTGTTGATAATGAGTGTGCGTCCTTTAAAAAACAACTGAGGAAGCAGCCATTTCCATTTTTTCAAACGTCCTGTTACTTTATCAGCCATTCCTTCCCAGTTCTTCTGCATGAAAACTTCATTGCCTAAGAAAACACAAAGATATTTTAACCCATCTTTTTGCCATAATAAGCCTCCTGGTAGAATGGGATTTCCTCCTTCCCATTTTCCAACCAATAAAGCATCACTTTTCCCCCAATTTACAGTTGCTGAAGAAATATCTTTAAAATCATTAACAACTTCTTGTAACATTTCAACATCATTACTATCATTTACAAAAGCAATAACGTCATCAGCATATGCAGATAAATAAAAAGCATTATTACACTGTGGCACTGTTAGACCCTTTAACTTGTTTCGTAACTTAGAAAGCAGTGGTTCTATAGCCAGCACATATAATAGCCCAGACATGGCACAGCCTTGTCTAACCCCTCTCTGTACTGTAAAGGGGGCACACAAACTACCATTCATTTTGATCACACTCTCAATTTCACAATACATTGTTCTGATCATACCAATAAAACTTGAATTAAACCCAAAAGCTTGCAAAGTATGCCACAAATAATGGTGTTCAACCCGATCAAATGCCTTCTCTTGGTCTAAAGAAATAAGGCCAATATTTATACCAAACAACTTTGAAACTTCTAAAACATCTCTGATTAGAGTTATATTATCAAAAATGGATCTATTTGGTACACAATATGTTTGGTCGTAGTGTATCACCTTCCCTATTATTTTACTCAATCTTGTAGCCAAAGTTTTGGACAGGATTTTGTACTCTGAGCACAATAGAGAAACAGGCCTCCAATTTTTTATATTTTGAAGATCACCTTTTTTGGGCAATAGAGTTATAACTGCCCTTCTGCAACTGAGAGGAAGAAACCCATTAATTAGGCTTTCATCACACTAATAAGAGATCTTCTCTTAAAATGGGCCAGAAAGTTTTATAGAATTCAATGGGTAACCGATCAATCCCGGGGGATTTCCCATTCTCCATACTCATCATTGCTGTGTAAAGCTCTTGCTCTGTCAAAGGTTGTTGCAAACTTTCATTGCTCTCTTCATCAAGTTTTGGCAGACCTTCAAAAAAACTACTAAGTGTCATCTTTTCATTTATCAAATCAGCTGTATATAATTTTTTTATAAAACTGTACAGCAACTTCTCTTATCTCAGAAGATTTAGTTAATTCCTGTCCTGTATCAGAGACCAAGGAATGAATTATTCTGCTTTGACTGTTTTTTTTTCCTCCATACTGAAGAAAAATTTGGAAGGGGCATCCATTTGTTTGACTTTCTGGAAACGTGAGCGAACCAGCGCTCCCTGTGCCTTAATGTCCAACAGGTTTGCAAATAAAGTTTTCTTTGATTTCAGAGCTTCAATATGTTCTTTTTTGCCTGTAGATTCAGACAAACTGTAAAAATCAACTATCTCAGTCTCTAAAATATTCAATGATCTAGTTATTTCTCTTGTTACATTAAGAGTGTATTGCTGGCAAAAGTTTTTAATTTGTATTTTACTGCAATCCCACCATTACTGTAAAGAACTGTATAAGTGCTTTTGTTGTTTAAAAACATCCCAGAAAAAAGTAAAAAAATCTTTAAAATGTTTGTCATCAAGCAAAGATGCATTCAAATGCCAATAGGCACTGCTTGACTTCACATGGCTAACTAGGACAGAACAAAGAACCGCACTGTGGTCCGAAAAACCTAGGATTAATTTGACAAGATTTAAAAATATTGAACTGGTGCTTAAAGCTATAAAACCGATCAAGACGTGCCAAAGACAATGAATTATCTTTACAATGAACCCATGTGTATTGTCTTAATTTGTTATGCATACATCTCCAAATATCACAAAGATCAAAAGTTTGAATGAGTTGCTTGATAACTCTTTGAGATGCAACATGTGGTTCTAAATGATTTCGATCTATTTTATCACTCTCAGTACAATTAAAATCTCCACCTAAAACTAAAACATAATCTGTATTTAGGCCTTTCAGAGTAGTGTTGACTAAATTTAAAAACAAAACTCTTTCCACTCCACTATTAGGAGCATACATATTCAAAAAAAACATAACAATTTTTTCAAATTTAACAATAACTTTAAAAAAACGACCTTTTTCAATTTCAACAAATTCATAAGATACTGGAGTCATATTTTTACTACATAAAATGGCAACACCTCCACTAATAGAGGATTTATGACTAAGAAAAAGTTGTCCTCACCACTCTCTTTTCAATCCACCTCATTTCTTTGATCACTGTGCGTTTCTTGTATAAACGTGACATCAACAGACTTCTGATTTATAAATTCATACAACATCATCCGCTTACGAACTTCTGTAGCTCCATTTAAATTGAGAGTTCCAATTTTTAGCTGACTCATAGTTTTATTTAGGTTCAACAAGAAACTATGATGGGAAAAAACAGAGTCAAAAATACGGTCTACAGAGATACGGTAAAAAAAACAAGCTTAGGGATTTAAACCATGGCATTCTTCTCATCTCTACTAGGAAATTGTTTTTTTAATTTGTTTACAATCTTCCGTAACCGGTACACTTCGAGTTCTGAGAAAGCCCCGTCCTTTATCAAACATCTGGTGTCTTTCACAAATTGTGCACGATTAGGAAAATAATCCTCAATCTGCACGACTTTTAGCCCTTTCGTTTCTTGAAGAAAAACACTAATGTCTTCAGCTTTGTAAAAAACATTTACCGCTTCATTTTGGGAACAAACAGAAAACTCTGAACACACAGAAACGCTAGAATCAGAATCATCATAATCCGAAGCTATGATTCCATCTTCAGCAGCGTCACTTTTTTTTAACTTGTTTACTGATTTTATCGTTGCGACTCATTCTTATTTTAATTGGAGTTTTGAAAGTAGATTCAACTTCCATATCCAATTCACAGTCATTCAATCTCAGATTTTCCTGTACAATTTCTCTGTTTTGTTCTACAAACGCCAAAGATAATGTACTCAACCCCACCGCGTTCTCGGCCGCCAGAGACTCCGCCACAACACCTCCATCATCAACAGGAGAAAACGCCCGCGCCTCCGCGCTGTTCGCTCCCTCGAGCGGCTCGATCGGTGTAGTCGCCGCTTCACTAGTCTCAGACACGCTACTTTCATCGACAGCGCTCCCTGCTATAACTGCATCAATCAGCTCTGTGTTTTTGTTCACTTTATCTGGGCAATTACGACTGAGATGCCCGATTTTCGAACAACCAAAAAATTTGATCCTTGTATCAGATGATGCGAAGACAGCATAATCAAAGCCTTCTATTTTAAATTTAAAAACCAGGTCAAGTTCATCCTCGCCATTCTTCAAAATCATAAACACCTGTCTCCTAAAAGACACGAGATGTTTTACTAAAGGCGATTTACATCCGAGTGGAATTTTTTGATGGGGGAAACTATCATAACGGGACAATTCCTTCACAATTATCTCATCTTTCACAAAAGGAGGGACATTTGAAATCATTATTTTCTTGGCGGGAGTACTCAGAGGAAACACCGGCGTGAGTGAACCTTTGATTACGACACCTTTTTGCACCATTTCGTTCGCCTTCTCAATAGTGCTAAAAAAAAAGCACAAACGCATTATTCATTCGCGAAGCGGACACAATGTTGTCATGACCCACAACGTCTCCTACAGCCAAACAAACATCTTCCACGTAAGCGTTTGAATCAATCTTCACTCCATGATGCCTTGAACATACCGTGAAGCCGGTTTAGGTGGCTAGCCAGCTATGTTTCAGTTTAGTTTGCGTCAACCCTGGGTTTTAGGGACCATGAAAGTGGTTTGGGTTTTAGCAGTGTTCATCGCCATAGTAACTTACGCTCCACGGCTAACCTGGTCCGGGGAAGGTTATGTTCTAGGTAAGAGGTTGCAAACTGAACTTGGACCAATCAGCTGTGAGCAAAGTGACACATGCCTGATGCGATAAACTCACTCCACCTGTTTCTACTCCAAATTAAAGGTCACTACATAGCAAATGATTTTTAAAGACATAATCGTCTGGTTTTAGGTGATGCTTATTTAGAATAATAAATTTGTATGATTTAGATATTATTTATGTAATTATTATACCCTTTATCAATCACACATGTACAATTTTAGTTAATCAATTATTATTACGCAGTTTAAATGAATAAATATATAAAGGTAATATAAATACACTTTAGCATCAATAGATGAAGCTATAAAATGACTACATGTGAGCTTAAATGTTCAATTTTCTCTATACCTTTATCAGCTGTATAAAATAACTTCACAACTTTTACTTGCACTGATATACAGTAGCGAGACTTTTTCTTTTAGTTGTCCTCTTTCATAGACAGCTGTTTTCTTCTTGCTGTGTAAATTTGTTTAAATTCTCACTATTTTAATACTTTTATTTAAGAAGTGAATTGCGCTGCTTCTCTCGCAAGAAATTAATCTCAGTTTCACTCTCTCAACATGTGATTGGCTGTTCGCTACTGATGTCACACTTAAACTCCTAAACTCAGGATCAAAGCCTGAGTTGACAGAGAAAGTTGATGATCAGCATCATGGTACAAACAAAGCCTGGTTGGATTGATGGGGTTTTGTCAACTCTAAACTAATCCTGTAACCCTGAGTTTGTTCAACTACCATACAGGCCCCAGGGGCCTGTTTCAATAATGAGGTTCAACCAACTCTGAGTTAAAACTTGAACTCTGAGTTGACTTACCCTGAGATGGGAAACTCTGAGTTTTCGGTTTCAGATTTCTGGTAAATTACGATTTACCATGGCAACAGCACCCGACAAAAAGACGTCCACATGTTCCGAGTCAATACACAAGTATAATTCTTAGTCACTGTTATATTATCAGGTGAAAACTGACAGAAAGGTAAGTTATTGAACTAATACTCATTTTCAAAAAAAAAAAAAAAAAATGTGGCAGCAACTAAAAATGAACAATAAATTCATAATTCATTCAGTTAAAAGCATAACAGGTTCATGGCTGTAGGCTACATGACTTTACAAACATTTGACATATTAAATATATCTAATTCAGTGTCTATTTCAATGTGCAGAAGCTGTTTCCACATAGTATAATGCTCTTTTCACATAATTAAATGTTCTCTAATCCAAGTTACATTTTTTAAATTAGGCTAATGAAATTAACATTTTACTTACTGGGCCAACAGCAAGAAGGGATAGGCTGGACCTGCACCATCACTGATCGATGAAAAGGAGATACACAATACTGAAAGAATATTTAAATCCAACAGGAAAAATAATAACTGTTGCTTTGTATTTGTATGAAATAAAGATTTTGTGAATTATTGTGTAATAATATGTGTGTATTTAACAGCTGTGGTGGTGGTTACGGCATATATCTCAGACTATCCTTCCATTGTAATCTGTTTCATTTTCGGAAGGTTCGATGATAGGAATATATAGTGTCATCAATGCATCCAACCACATTGGAAATCCTAAAGGAAAATCTAATTATTAGGTTACTTTCAGAGGTCACAGCAAGATGTTATCAAATTAATGTCATTTATCAGATTAGCCTCATTTAAACCGATTTCTCCACCACTGTCCTGCAATCCTGTGAAACTTCTCTTTGATGGATCTCATGAGTTTGTGTCCAGAAAGCAACACAAAAACTCTCAGGAAGAGCGTGAGAGCGAGGCACATTTTCCTTCCCGCTCTGATACAGCAGCTTTACTAATGTGCTCTCTCCGATGTTATATAGAAAAATGTGCAATGAATAATTATACTGCACTGCAAAAAATGCTTTTCTTAGCATTGTTGTCTTGTTGTTTCCAGTCAAAATATCTAAAGATTATTAAATCAAAATGCATTTACTAAAAGAAAAACTCTGGGTTTATATAAGAAAACCTGCTCCTGACCAGGTTAGGTTAACAGAGTAAGTTACCATGGTAACTGACTCTGAGTATAAGTTACCCCTCTTTCAGAAACGGGCTTGACTAAATCTGCTTTCTCGGGTTTGACATAGTGATGTTACGTATGACACTGAAGCTTCGATGTGCGTTTTGCGAAAGCGAAGCAATTTCTATTGAAGCCCCGTGTCGGGGTGTGTATTGGTTTCTCAGAGGTCACGTGATCGATGACAAACGAAGCCTCACTTTCTGTCCGTGCGCGTTTCGCTTTGGGTGTCAGAAGGCTCGAAGGTCCTTGTTGGCTCAGTCTGGTTGATGGGTTTGTGAGGAGACTAGAGTGCTGTACTTTGTAAGTTTATCAATACATACATTTAAATAACCAAAACTACTTATTATTTTTTTGTTATTGTTGTGTAATTTTGTTTTTGTAAGATCGTTGCACTTTTGGTGTTTTTTTAGGTAATTTGGTGTTGGTATTTGGGTGTTTGGTGAAGGGTTTGTATTTACAGCAATGGCAACAGCCAAAAAAAGGAAGACTTCCCCTAACTGGGAATATTTTGATCTTATAGCTACCAATGAATGCATTTCTAAAAAAGAAGAAGAAAAAATAAATATTTATTTATTTACTTTTATTTTATTTTTTTATCATTGTATTGTATAATTGTTTTCTTATATTCAGTCAATGTACATGTAGTCACTCCCAACAAAAAAAATTATCCTCACACTTCTGAGGTGGAAACCTTTGTCTTCTGTTGGACAGTGCAGTAGACCAGCGCAAACAAGCTCAAATGACACTTCTGATGCGATCCTAGAAGTGGATAAATACCTTACAGAGACAAACATACAAAGAGCTGAAGATCCACTTGAATACTGGAGAATGCAGAAACATGTCTACCCCCATCTATATACATTGGCATTACAGAATAATAAATTTGTATCACCTTTCTGTCATTCCTACAGTTACATAAGCACTATCACTGCCAAGTGTCAGATGAACAGATGATCCTATCACACAATGTCCTTATTCACTATATGTGTGTGTGTGTGTGTGTGTGTGTGTGTGTGTGTGTGTGTGGAGAGAGAGAGAGAGTAGGCCTGTACAGATCTTAATAAATAATATGCTCATTTTATATTTTATTGTCACACTTTAATGGGTAAAATAATTTATTCAATAATGAAAAAATCAAACACAAACGTGTAAGGCTTTTTATTTGTGCACATAACATTGAAACAATGGAGTGTGTTGTGGTTGCTTCATCTGACAGAGAAAGGCTTCTGGCTGCTTTATTTTAAATAAGCACCAGATGGCGCTGTTTTCGACACTCTCGAAGCGTTGAATCTTTTCCCGGAACAGTTAGGGGAAAGGCTCATTGCTTCACGAGGCTTCATTTCCCCATCCCTAGTTTGACATACCTCACATTCTAAAATGGAAAACCCAGAGTTTGCTTCATTTCAGGGTTAACATACTCAGAGTTTTCACTTAACCCCCTTTCGGAAACAGGCCCCAGACAAAGAACCTGAGAAACACTTGGGGTACAGATAAACTCAAGGGGAGATTGGCAAACCAGACACACCTGGGAACAATCAGGAGCTAATCAACAAGAAAAACTACAAAGGACTACAAAACATGGCCCAGTACAGGAAATAACATAAGTCCACAAGACAGGAATCATGACAGTGTGATAATAAAAATAATACTTATTTGCAACTTCCTCTTTGGTCTTACAGGCTTTTAGCAATACTTTTTTTTTTTTTTTGTACTTAGGACAATACACATGCTCACTCACTTAGTTAGCATTAAACAAGTTAACCTTGTTTTCATACATGCAATTTAAATGTTGCTTTTATCATTTATTAAGTTTTAATTGCAATAATTCTAAAACAGATAAACAGATTTGGGGAAAAGGTTTATTTTGATTTGCTCCATTTGTTTTGGCTTATTAGTACAGCTGATACATCAGTGATCATTTATTCTCCTTGTGCTTTTAACACACACTGAGGCAAATTCATCACTCCATCATTACATGTTTGTCTTAGGTCATTGCCATTGCCATTGGAATGTTTTCCTGTCTGACATTCAAAGCTGATACTATAATCATGCGGTGGGAATTTATTTTCCTGTTTACCCCATTTCAGCTTTATACCTCTTTTATCCATTTCCTCCACTGTCACTGAACAGGGCCCTGAAACAAACCCAAAATCTCACTGTCAGTGTTACTATGAATATATTCATTGAGTCATCAGAACCAGAACTACAACTTCAACTACAAGATTACATCAAACTTGCAAATAAATAAATAGTACAGTAAGAAGATTAAGATTAAGTAAGATTAACATGTCTTTGAAAGATATAATGATGTAGCATGTTCATACTTACTTCAACACTTAATTTTCCCTCTCCATTGGCCTTGTTCACATGTCAGGTATTTAGAGCAGGGGTGATGCTGATTCAGTGTGTATTTATAAAAGCAGCTGTATTCTACTTTCTCCCCTGAATTGTATTCATTTTTTGTCATTTTTGTTGTATCTGCAAAATTCACTTGTGGTGGAAACCCACAATTTTCCGAAGGCAAAGCAAAGTTATTATTTTATTTTTTAGACTATTTTCAACAGCAAGAAAATGTGATATTACAAAATCTCAATATCAGCCACATGGATTTTTTATGGCCTTAAACCATAGAACATGTTATTAATGCAATGCACATTGTTAATATAAGAATTTGTATTCTAAAATGTTTTTAACATTACTTTCTGTATTGAAGAGATCTTGGTTGGATCTTGATTCTTTTTTATAATATATTATAACTACATCTAAATTAGACTTTGTATGCTGTTGCTAGGTTATTCTGCGTAGGTTGTTGCTACTCAGGCACATTTAGGGAATGGGACGTGTCATTCTCCATTTGACAAGCTCTTTCAGAAGAAAAAGTTCTTGTATCTGTATCATACGTAGGTACCAGTGCATTGCAGTATGCCTGTCCATTCAGTCTGGGGATTACAGGTGATTTGTACAGGCTGCTCTGGTTCAAACCCAGGATGACACTGTTGTAAACTTCTTCCTTCTTCAGTGTAGAAAAACTCAGAAGCGAAAACCAGGAGACTTATTTAAGCAGGATTCTTTATTTGCTGTAGTCTGTTTCGTACCCAAGTCAAGTCAAGTCTAATCTAGTCTTTACATTGTAGCTTATATACATTTCAAGGGGGAGGGATTACATTGTGATGAACAAAGCATGTAAATGAGCTGAGACATGAGGACAGGGAAGGCATAGACTTCTCGTACTGAGATGAGACAAATGGTCTCAGTAATAAAATAACAGGTGTTCAAACTTGCTCAGCATGACTCTTCACCCGGTAAACAACGAGAACAGGAAAAGCCTAGCCTTCTCGTACTGAGATGGGACAGTCAGGAATGTCCCGCTGGGAACCCCTACCGTTTGCAGAGATTTCCTGGTCTCATCATTTCTAAATATCTCAATATAAAATACTATTGTATTGGAAATCTAAATTAAACATTTAAATAAATTTGTAATCCTACATTTCCCCCTTTGAGAGTTCTAAATAACTCTCACAAAATACAAATTTAGACACTTAAAAGTTAATTCTTGTAACTTGTGATCGTTACAGGCACATGCTTCTGTGTTGCTGTTTCTGCAATTGCATGCTGACACAGAAACAAACATGCAAATTTAGGGTCCGTGAAGTTCTTAAGGGTAATAGTCTTTTCTGTTTGGAACTGTCATTTCTTTGTGAGGGGCGTGAGTCATTTGTTGAATGAAACACTTGATACTGTGGACGCATAGATAGTACACTAGTAGAAGAAATAACAGCAGGATTGCTATTTCATATCCATATCCTAACAAGGTTACAACCAAGTTAACCAATTCATATCCACAGTTTACCTAACAAGTTTCCGAAACATGAAGAATTATCTTCAGTCATCTTGTGTAATTTTGCTGAAAGATCAAGAATGTCTTGTTGGATTTTGTTCAAGTTCTCTGTTGGATCCATTAAAACCCGGTGCAGCACTCAGGTCCGATGATGGTGCAGGCTCCTCCTTGCGTTGCTAGAATGTAATCTAAGGCCACTCTGTTCTGTAAGATCATTATCTTGTGCGAAGCGAGAGTGTCTGTGATGTTACTGGTACGACAATCTTGATCATGTTGATGGATGACTGAAGGTTTCGTATGTGAGTCTCTGCGTTGTGTATTTTTTTTCTTTCGTGATAGTTGGTTCGGCAGTGGGTCTAGTCGTTTTCTTGAGGTTTTCTTGTGGCTTCATACGCAGATGACGAGGTCAGTGCGTATGGGTCTCGGGAAGTCATCGGTGGTATCTGCACAGAGTAAGAAAGAAAACAAAAGACAGGAGAGCAGTATTTGTTCATACACTAGGGTTGTAAACTTTTCCGAGTCTGCTAAACAGTAGAGCAGTATTTGTTCAAACACTAGGGTTGTAAACTTTTTCTGAGTCTGCTATTGTTGTTCCATCTTTCCCTATTTCTTAATTCCTTTGACACCTAAGGAACAGTGAGGTAAGGATGGACTAGGATAGGGCCTATGAGGGAGTCTTCACCGCAGAGTTTGACCCCCGAAGCTTGTTGCATTCGGTTCTTCTCTGGGCTCCTCACTGGTTCCGTGTCCTAACCTATCCCTGTAGGTGGGGAACACATTACAGTGTGACATTAGTCCCGGTTTTTCCTTCCCTGACACAATCCTGCAGCTGCTGTAATCAACCTCACTTAATGTGGTCCATGCCACTCTAATGGCTTGTTTCTGAATTACTTTCAATTACTTGAGCTGAACCGTCAACAAACAACTCAAATCCTGAATTCTCGTTGGAAGTTTCTTTTACTTCCCTCGAAGGTGTGTATGTAAGCGTAACACAATCATGAGTCATTTCTTCTTCAGCCTCTAACACAAATTCAGTCATTGCAGACATCATACATGAGGATGGGTTCTTGAATGGTGCACGCTGTAAAACAATGTTCGGGGCTGTGGGGGTAGTTAACCAATTTCCCCAATGGGAGGAGGTGACAGAAGTTTCTTTTGTTTCATTCATCAGGTGTGGACACTGCATGAAGGCATTTTACATTTACAGTCTGACCTAACACCATTACTGATAAAGGGCCTATGCTGTAGCATAACATTTAAGGCTGTGAGTTTACTTAACCAGTGTTCCCAAAAGGAAGGGTGAGATAGTCACTTTCCTTTTGTTCTATTAAACAAAAACAGAAGTCTTTTATCTCTGTTGCAAGTTAGTGGGGAAATTAAGCACTCACAGCCCAACTGGTTAACAACTAAAACAGCCGCCCAACGAGCTTAATGACGAGGGGAGGGGCTGCTTCATAGCAGCCAGCAGGCTGAGCAGAAGCTGAGTTACATTGTTAGTTTCTCTAACATTCTTTTTGTTTTTTCTACACTCTTTTCCCCAATGTCCATGTTTACCACAATAATAACAACTGCTGCCCTCTCTCTTAGGACATTTGCGTTTCTGTTGCTTCCCTGCGTTGACCTTAAAGGATGTTGCTGCAATTTTCACTCTTGCCTTGACATCAGAGTTTCTTTCCCAAGTAACTAAACTGTCCAAGTTGTTTTGCAGGGTTCTAGTGACCCATGTGACATTTAAGAAATGCAATGCATTTCTATGCTCTGACAAAAGACCATCACACCATGTGCGAGCTAAGGGGCCATTATCATTTAACACCTTCTCTGAAGTGTCTGCTATTCCACTGTATGCAGCAGCTGACTGACAAAATCTTTCTGTGTACTGACTAACAGTTTCATCATTCTTCTGTACACAACTAGTTATCTTTGACCAGTCCATGTTTGGTCCAACAATGTTCTTTAATGCTTTCAGAACTCCCTCTCTCAATTCATCTTTTCTGGCATGTTGTAGTTCAGAAGTAACAGCAGACTCAAAACTGTTGAATTGAGATTCAGTTAGAATTTGTGACATCAGCTGTGTGACTTCTGCCAACGACATGTCGTAAAGACGCATTTTACTGATCAATGCCCTTCTGAATTCAGAAAAATCTGTGCGTACTGAAAGTAAGCTTTGGGATAGTCTTTCTATGTCTCTAGGTCCGAGTGGTTTGGCAACAGTTTGGTTTTGGACAACAGAAGAGTTGGGAGGAACACTTTCAGTTCTCTCAATTCCCTGAGATCTTCTTGCTACACATACCTTTACTGAATCTACAGGCTTATCAGTTACTGATGGGATGTCTACATCTGTTTCAAAGAATGCTTGTAAGTCAGGATAAGTTTCATCTGACATTTGGTTGAGGCCTTGTTATGACCCACCTTAGAGTGCAATTGTTTGTTCTGTTCTTTTAATTTAGCTAAACACCTAGATTGTTCTTGTGCAATGGATAAGCTAAATTCCATGTGACAGAAAATAATGCCTTTATGTTTCTCTTCCTGATACATGCACCCAACACCTTCTTACATTCTTCAATAGACCATACTTTTTCTGGGTGAATACAAAATTTCTTTCTCAAATCCAATCTGACTGACTCAGTCACTATGGAGTCCATCTGCTCCCCTAGCAATGACCTGAACTCACTGTCTGTCCATAAAGGAGTAGCGAGACCACCTTTTTCTGTTGTGGGGAGTCTAGCATTCCTTCTAAACATTGTTGTGAGTTTTCTTTGTTGCCAACACAAACAGACACTAAAACTTCTCTGATCCACAGAGGGTACACTCGTTAACACAGATTACTGTTATTAAAGCTAACCTTCTCTGCCTAAAGCAAAGGATACACAAATTACTAGCAATTTATGCTAAAATCTTCCCTGCCTGAAAAAAACATTTGCCACTTCCCTGGCAAAGCAGAGGATAAAACAATATTAACATGTACGTTTTATCTTCCCTGCCTGAAAACAGAGGGTACAATATATTAGCGCTTGATGCTAATCTTCCCTAATTTTATTGAGGATAAAACACTTCCCTGGCAAAGCAGAGGGTAAACAGTATTAACATGTACGTTAATCTTCCCTGCCTGAAAAACAGAGGATACATTTCATCTCTAAAAGCAACTTTAGAGGATAACTTTAGTTAACAAACCCTACAGCTGTTTGTTAACTTCTTCTCTGATGGCGCAGAGGAATAACAGATTTTTTTTACTGGTTTTTCAACGGTTCTTTGAATGGAGTGAAACTCACCAAATTTTTGTTGTATAGAAAGATTCCGCCTGGAAATCTTGGTTCAGCTTGAAGTTTTCAATCTGGAGGAAGCTGGAAAGATTCAGTCTGGCAATCTTTGTTTAGCTGGATGTTTCAAAATTCAGCCTGGAGACTTAGTCAGCTTTGTTGAGATATTTGAGCTTTGAAGTTTCAAAAGTTCATTCTTTGTTGAGTTTCAGTTTCTCCATCCGGTCACGGCACCATCTGTTGTAAACTTCTTCCTTCTTCAGTGTAGAAAAACTCAGAAGCGAAAACCAGGAGACTTATTTAAGCAGGATTCTTTATTTTCTGTAGTCTGCTTCGTACCCAAGTCAAGTCAAGTCTAATCTAGTCTTTACATTGTAGCTTATATACATTTCAAGGGGGAGGGATTACATTGTGATGAACAAAGCATGTAAATGAGCTGAGACATGAGAACAGGAAAGGCATAGACTTCTCGTACTGAGATGAGACAAATGGTCTCAGTAATAAAATAACAGGTCTTCAAACTTGCTCAGCATGACTCTTCACCCGGTAAACAACGAGAACAGGAAAAGCCTGGCCTTCTCGTACTGAGATGGGACAGTCAGGAATATCCCGCTGGGAACCCCTACCGTTTGCAGAGATTTCCTGGTCTCATCATTTCTAAACTTTCTCAATATAAAATACTATTGTATTGGAAATCTAAATTAAACATTTAAATAAATTTGTAATCCTACAACACTTATATTGTATTATTGAATTGATGTTGTATTTTGGTCGATGTTCTCCCACAATCTTTGCATTTTTGATGTTTGGTGATGCACACATTTTTACTGTAAAAAAAAATCCATCATACTAATTTGAATTCATATTATATGCACAAATTGTAAGATTTAATGTCAGAACATACCAACACACAGTGGTTTTGGTGTCCATCCGTCTCGTGTGCATGTGGCCTCTGCTGCCATTTGATCATAACCAGACATGCAAGAATAATATTTTTTTGCTCCAAATTTCATATCTCCACTGAAGTAAGAGTACGGGCTTGACACATGCTGGTCATATGGAACTTCACATCTATATCTGAAACAAGATTTGCATTACTTTTAGGTGCTTGCAATAAATTTAGATCCTAATCCAGATGTAACGGTCACCAGCTGGAGTGCCCTTGAGAGCCACCAGAGGGCACTCCAGATAAGACTATTATCACTCACAAACTACATTTCCCATAACTCACTGCCCGGACTTACCATCACTGATCACATTCACCTGTACCTCATTCACTGATTGCATTCACCTGTGTCTCATCCTGTTAGTCTGTCTATTTATACCAGGTTCATTCATTCACTCACCGCGAAGTCTTGTTTTAGTGTCACACTGCAATTCTGAGCATTCTCTCCGTTTTCTTGTCTCTTGGTCTTTTTGGATTTCTTGCCTGTTTTGGATTACTCTTTTGCCTCTGACCCCTGCCTGCTTTGTGTGTTTGTTTGTACGGACTGCCTGCCTGTGTTTGACCTTGCCTGTTTTGGATTACCCCTTAATAAAACTGCATTTGGATTCTCCACCTTCGTGTCTCAGAGCAGTTTCGTGACACCAGAAGTGTTTCTCTATAATCTTAACCTGACAAACAGGCTCATAATCCCACTTCACATCATCTTGGCCTTTAAATGATTTGGTGATTTCTTTTGTAAAAAAAAAAATCCAGTATTTTTCCATGCAGGTGATCTCCAGTCTTTCTCCAGCTCTGAAAATAGTTTTACCCTCTGGTGTGATCTTTTTGATTCCATATGTGGTTGACTTAAGATCACAAGTTATTTCTGTGCAAGACATAATTATGTAGAAATAAGGGTAAAAAGAAATCAAATATGTGTAAAACTGGATTTGCTTGCTTTGTCTTTTGCAGGAAACAAATGATTCTGAGAAATAAAATAAAAAAATACTAAAATGGAGAAAAAAATATAGCTTCCCATTAATAGAGTACAATTTGTTTTCCCTAAATAAGTATCAGAGGCACGTTTTCTATTTTTTAGAACATTTAGATATATTTGCTAAACTATTATCTGAAAATTAAGCAAGTATACAGTAGTTATTCGTAAGTAGTAAGTGGTTAGAAGCTGATTTTGTAATTACCAAATAATAATGCTAGCTGTGTCACACACTTTGCATGCAAATGCTGTTGCCTCATGATTTTCCCCAATAAAAACATAAAACACAAAAATTATTCCTTTCAATTAAAACTTCAACTAAATCATCATCAAATGGACCCTTATATAGTAAATAATCTCATTCCATTTTCTCAAGTTTTACAAATTGGTGTGTTGACTGCATTCATCACGTTTCACCTTTTATTGTTTAAAATTATTATATGTTTTCGTATGTGATGTCCTTTTGAAGTCATTCTGAGAAGCACAAACAAACATTACATAAAAACCGTCATGTACATTAAATGCTGAAGTTCATGCACAACTAGTCAACACTCTCTAAAGCTACAGTTTGGGAAGTGCATATAATATGACATTTATATTTAAGTCAATAAAAAAAGACATTTAATTAAATAACAACACCAAAAAAATCACTTGCCTTGACATTGGGCACGTTTCAAGGAAAAAAACCAAAAGATGAAGCCGAAGAGTTTTACTGGAACTCTCATTTTGGGTCCCTTTTTTGGTCCGTCTATGATACTCTTGCCTGCTAGGGGATCAACAAGCTAAAAAGTCAAAAATATATTTTCTTATACCAGACCACTCTGTGCACAAGAAATATTTCCTGTAAAAAAAACAAAGAAACTTTCTTCTCTTAACTAATCTGAAATTTGTTTTTTGTCATTTAGCCACATCAAAACAAGTTACCTTAGAGAAGTCAAACTTAGTGAGTCATATTTATGCAACTATAAACAGGAAGCAAAGGGCAGGTTACAAAATAATTGCCATGTTCACCTCTGAACTCTGTAGCTTCATCCTGTTAATGTTTCTCACTGGCTCATGCTTGAATCAAATCATAAATTACATTATGTTGTGAATAAATCGGTCCCATAGAGAATTGCAAATTAGTGAGCTTGAAGAAGATTCAAAACACTTTCAAGCTTTCAAACATTGCAATAGTACAATCATTGCAAAATGTATCTGTAACTGCAATTGCAAAATGTGTCCATCAGAATTGAGCAATCAATTGAACAGAAAGAGAGAGAGAGATAAATAGATAGATAGAGAGAGAGAGAGAGAGAGAGAGAGAGAGAGAGAGAGAGAGAGAGAGAGAGAGAGAGAGAGAGAGAGAGAGAGAGAGAGAGAGAGAGAGAGAGAGAGAGAGAGAGAGAGAGAGAGAGAGAAAGAGCTGCAGAAGAACAGCTGCAGAAGAAGAGTTTGACACTGAAAGTATTCAACTGACTCTGCTTAAATTGTCTCTTAGAGGGTATAGTTGCTACTAAAAGTTGGAAATGTAAAAGCTGGCCATAATTTACTTGCTACACTTTTGGTAAACACTGAGTTGTTAAACTCAAAGGTCTTTATTTGGAAATGGTTGTCATGTGATAACAGATTCTTGGGACATTCAATGAATATATTCAAAACAGGAACTGTTTTCCGAAACTCTTAAAAATTGTATAAAATTTTGTTTGTTCTTAACCTTCAAAAAATGCTGACTAAATATTAAAAGAAGTGTTTTATTTTCTGAGGTTTGTGATTTTTGCAACCCTGTTACCAGACTTTTAAAAACCCTGATTTGAATATAATGTTTCATAGCAATAAGCATAACATAAAGTCAAAATGAAATCAACAAAATTCATGAGATAAAAAAAGCTTGGTTTGTATAACCTGATAATGTCATGATTCTTGTCTTGTGTTCCCCTTGTCTTGTGTGGACTTTTGTTATTTCCTGTTCTGTGCCATTTTTTGTAGTCTTTTGTAGTTGTATTTAAGCCCTGAGTCTAGTTCAGTCTTTGTGAGTTCTTGTTATTGTATGTCGGCTGTTCGATTCCCGTGTCCTGTTTCCCTAGCCTGAGTTTGTCAAGTTTTGAGTTTAGCAAAGGAAGCACCATGAGATGCTGGTTGGTACTTACACTGTGGTGGGGGGGGTGGTTGGTTAGAGCGCAGTCTCGTGGGACGAGGACGAGGCCGAGGCCGAGGGACGTGAGAGAATCTCCCACGGAGGAGCGTAAGCATAAAAGGATGAGCGGCGACGGTGAAGATTGAGAGAGGAACAGGCCTGATTTTATGTTGTGTTTTGTTTTGTTTCTCTTTTGTGTAGCCAGCAGTCGTCCGCGAGGGGCTGCTGGCGGATACTTTTGTTTTTGTATTTGTTTTGTTATCTTATTATTAAAATTGTTAAATGTTCGCCGGTTCCCGCCTCCTTCTCCCCTGAATCTTAAACCCTGTTACAACGTGGTTCTATTAATTAGCAAATTAACCCCGCCTCCACTAACTCACATCAGCACAGAGATCCACTCGTTGACGATCACACGTTGACGTGATTGGTTACAAGGTATTTTGTGATCCGTTGCACCCCTAATAATTAATAAACACATTTATCATTATGATTGCTATCTTACCAGAGATGGAGAAAAATCCTACTCCAGTAAGTTAACGTTTCCCTGTCTCCAAAAATGTTGGTACTCAAAAGCGCTTCCCTCCATTTTTTCTGCTGCGCATCATTTCTCTTTTTTACCATGCATAGACACCAGTTATGTGCACCCCTGAATATATTGTTTATTGGCACTTCTGTATCTATAAACTCAGTCGTGCACACTGTACAATACAAACGCTATCTGAGCACAGGCCACTTCAACCTTGTCTCACAGGAAAACGTAAGTATTTTTCCAGATGGCGACTTCGCATTAATTAAAAAATGTATGACTTTCAAACAAATCTCATTATGAAGGACCACCCCTAACCCGCTTCTAAACCTACCCCTCAATGGGGTTTAAACAGATCGTATGTAAACGTACAAATGAGATTATATGAATTTGCCACCAATTCAGCAAACGTAAAATAGTTAAAATTGGCAAGAGATTGTGTTGGATACTTCGGCATTGTCTGTGCAAAAAAACATTTGTTCCCTTTCGTCCTGGGAACTCCGACGTGTCATCGGGGGAGTTCCCTGACGAATTGGGATCACGCTAGGGAGCCAATTGCCTCCGAGAGAATTAAAAACGAGCCAATAGACATTGGCATACAAGATTTGCATTCCGCGGCCCGCCTAGCAGCGCGTGTATAAAAGGCGGAAGTAAACATTGCGAAATGCTTTTTGCTTCGGAGCCATCCAGTGTGTCTCTCTTACTGAGCTGCTGTGTTTTCCGAGAAAAATAAAAATAAAAAACGAGTCTCTTGGAAGAAGAAAGGATCCTCTGTGCTGGTGTGACGGCGCTTTGAGTGACCATCGCTCCCGCCGTTTCTCCCTCTATAAAAAGAGCTGTTTTAACGGTTGGTACTGGTGTTGGTGAGTGCAGCACACGCGCTTGCAGTTTTCCCGTTGCGTCTGCCGCGGTGGTCCCTCTGTGCCTCGGCACGTGAAAGAGCATATCTTTTTTTTTTCTTTCTAAAAGAGCAACACGGGCGTTTCGCGTCATTTTCAGGATGTCGTTTTTACCCGTGAGTTGCTGAATGCGGTCGACTTCTCCCTCAGGAAGAAGGGTCATAAACACTGCCTCTCGTTTTTGGGCTTAGGGCACGCTGAGACAGCGTGTGTGAACGAGTTATGTTCTCATTGCGGGAACATGACTCTGACGATGCTGCGCTCGAGACTGCGAACCCTGAGACATGGGGGAATCCCTTCAGAGAATCCCCGATCTAGTTCGTCTGCCGGTTCAGTTCGGCAGACGGCTACTTCGGTGATTCCTGTTGGTGAGCGGATGAGGGTTACAGTGCAGAATGTCCCGTCTGGTGAAAGATCCTCACGGGCTTCTCACACCTCTAGTACCTCGTTGCCATTGGTTGTCCCGGGGGAGCTTGTGCGGTTCCGTTTGTCTCCTTTGGGGCACCGCCTGAGGACCAGATGTCGATCGCTGCATCGGAGGAAGTGCGGAGGAATCTTCTGGTGATGACTCGGTGGGACTACCCCCTTTGGGTGTGGTGGCTCCTGCTGAGCAGGATCCAGAAATGGCCACTAAGCTCTAACGGGCGGCCGCGAATGTCGGGCTCACGTGGAATCCTCCATCGGGTCCCGAACCTTCGCGACTAGATGAATGGTGTCTCGGAGCGGGTCGTGCTGTTGCCCCGCGGCCCGCTCCGGTCTCTTTCTTCCCGGAAGTGCATGAGGAGTTGAGGAAGTCTTGGCTGGCCCCTCTGGCGACCAGACGTAGACAACCTCGCTCCTCCTCCCTCACCACTCTCGATGGCGGGGCGGCGAATGGGTATCTGAGCGGAGCGGTCTATAGCGATGCAGCTGTGTCCTACCTCCTGGCGGGGTGCCCCTTCACTGCCCTCCCGCACCTGTAGTTTATCCTCTGGTCTGACCAGGGATGCCTACATGGCGTGTGGAGACGCCGCTTCCGCCCTGCATGCTATGGCGTTGCTGCAGGTCCACCAGGCCAAGGCACTCCATGACATGCAGGAGGGTGGTCTCGACCCAGCTTTGCTGCAGGAGCTGCGTGTGGCGACGGACCTCGCCCAACGGGCGACGAATGTCACCGCACGTTCCCTGGGTCGGGCGATGTCCACACTCGTGGTCCAGGAACGCCACCTGTGGCTTACCCTTGCGGATATGCAGGAAGCGGAAAAGAACAAACTTCTCAACTTCCCCATATCCCAAGGGGGCCTCTTCTGCAACATGGTGGAGAGCTTCGCCCAAGAGTTCTCCACCGCCCAGAAGCAGTCGGAGGCGATACGGCATGTCCTGCACAGGAGACGGACTGCTGCTGGTCCGTCCTCTGTGGCCGTAGAGCCTCCGACTGCTCGTCGCCGAGGTCGCCCTCCTGCGGCCGCTCCTCCTTCAGGGCAGCAGTCTACCCCTGGAGGACGGAAGTCTGGTCATAAGTGGGCGGCCAAGCCCGCTCAGACGCCTCTGGCTCCTTCCCGTAAAAGGAAGTCCCTGAGACAGGCGACTTGGAGGGGAACCTGGATGCTGCTCTTTGGGAGGGTGCCCCTGCACACCTCCTTTCCCAGGGTTAGGCGGTACTCACATTTTCAAAAAAAGAGCAGTTTCTTCTTCCTCCTCCAGATCATCCACGGCCGAGACTGGTGGGCACACAGTCTCCCCTGTCCTAGAGGGCCAGAATGGTAGCGTGTGCCGCCCCCGTGCGGCAACACCCCCATTCCCCTCTTCCCAGTTCACGGATAGCCGTGACGCTGCCTCAACTTCCCATGCGTCACTCCGGTCTGCGTCACTCCGGTCTGCGGCTGGGCTCCGGATCTCCCCCCCTCCCCTCGCCACCGGGCAGCCCATAGCAGAATGCCCACAGGCCTTCTCTGCCGTCTGCCCCTCAGTGGAAGCAGGTTGGTGTCAAGCGCACCCAGACCCTGCTCTCGGTCGCTACAACGCCACCAGAGCCGGGTCCCTGTCTTCCACCTCGCTGCCCCTCCGCGGGTACGCCGGTGGTTCGGGTGGGTTCGTTGGGACGGTTTCTGGAAGCCTGGCTAGCGCGTCCGGGTCCGTCCCGATGGCTCATCCGCACCATTCGTTTCGGCTATGCAATTCAGTTTGCGCGCTGGCCTCCCAGGTTCAGGGGCGTCCACTTTACCCGTGTGCGGTCGGTGGATGCCCCTGTCTTGCGGAAAGAGATCGATGTCCTGCTGGCGAAGGACGCGATCGAGCCGGTCCCTCCTGCCGAGATGAGGCCTGGGTTTTACAGCCCCTACTTCATTGTACCCAAGAAAGGCGGTGGGCTACGGCCAATCCTGGACCTGCGAGTTTTGAATCGGGCCATGCACAAACTCCCGTTCAAAATGCTCACGCAGAAGCGCATTTTCGAATGCATCCGTCCCCAGGATTGGTTTGCAGCGATCGACCTGAAGGACGCGTACTTTCACGTCTCGATTCTTCCTCGTCACAGAACGTTTCTACGGTTTGCTTTCGAGGGTCGAGCGTATCAGTACAAAGTCCTACCCTTCGGGCTGGCCCTGTCGCCTCGTGTTTTCACAAGGTCGCGGAGGTGGCCATTGTTCCTATGAGAGAACAAGGCGTTCGCATTTTCAACTATCTCGATGACTGGCTCATTCTAGCTCACTCGCGAGATGTGCTGTGCGATCACAGGGACAAGGTACTTCGGCACCTCAGCCGGTTGGGGCTTCAGGTCAACTGGGACAAGAGCAAACTCTGCCCCGTGCAGAGGATCTCTTATCTCGGTATGGAGCTGGACTCAGTCGCCCAGACTGCGCGCCTCACGGAGGAACGCGTCCAGTCAGTGCTCACCTGCCGCAGGGCTTTTCGAGGCAGGACAGTGGTTCCACTGAAACAGTTTCAGAGGCTCCTGGGGCATATGGCAGCCGCAGCCGGAGTAACGCTGCTCGGCCTGTTACATATGAGACTGCTTCAGCGCTGGCTTCACGATCGAGTCCCGAGGTGGGCGTGGCTCAGCGGCACGTTCCGGGTCAAAGTGACTCCGGGCTGTCGCCAAACCTTCTCCTTGTGGTCAGATCCTGCGTTTCAGGTCTGTGGACGGGGCCTCAACTGCATTGGCACATCAACTGCCTAGAGTTGCAAGCAGTACGTTCAACCCTACGTCGCCTCAAGGGGTTTCTGAGACACAGGCACGTACTGGTCAGTACGGACAGACTGCGACCGTTGCGTACATCAACCATCAAGGTGGTCTACGCTCCCGTCGTATGTCGGGCTCACCTCCCACCTCCTCCTATGGAGTCAGAAGCATCTGAGGTCGCTTCTTGCCGTTCACGTTCCAGGGGAGCTCAACCGTGTGGCAGACGATCTCTCACGGTTGCTTCCCCTGCCAGGAGAATGGCGATTCCATCCCCAGACTGTCCAGCTGATTTGGAGTGTCTTCGGAGTCGCACAGGTAGATCTGTTTGCCTCTCCAGACACAACCCATTGCCATTGGTTTTACTCTGTGATCGGGGGAACCCTCGGCACGGACGCCCTGGCTCACAGCTGGCCCCAGGATCTGCGCAAGTATGCGTTTCCCCCAGTGAGCCTTCTTGCACAGACTCTGTGCAAGGTCAGGGAGGACGAGAAGCAGGTCCTTCTAGTGGCGCCGTATTGGCCCACCAGGACTTGGTTCACGGAACTCATGCTCCTCGCGACAGCCCCTCCTTGGCCGATCCCTCTGAGGAAGGACCTTCTTTCTCAGAGACGGGGCACTCTATGGCACCCGCGTCCAGACCTCTGTAAACTCCATGTCTGGTCCCTGGACGGGACGCGGAGGTTCTAGGTGGTCTACCACAGGCAGTGGTGGACACCATCACTTCCACTAGACCCCCCTCTACGAGGCGCCTCTATGCGTTGTAATGGAACCTGTTCATCGATTGGTGTTCCTCCCGTCAGGAGTACCCCCGAACTTGCCCGAACAGACTCGTCCTTTCCTTCCTGCAAGATGGGTTGGAGCGAAGGCCGTCTCTCTCCACCCTCAAAGTGTATGTCGCCGCGCATCACGATGCAGTGGAAGGTAAGTCCTTGGGGAAGCACGACCTGGTCATCAGATTCCTTAAGGGTGCCAGGAGGTTAAATCCACCTCGTGTTTTGCACTCTGTACCCTCTTGGGACCTAGCTCTGGTACTTAGAGCTCTTCAAAGTCCTCCCTTTGAGCCTTTGCTGACAGTAGAGCTTAATATCCTGTCCATTAAGACAGCGCTTCTGTTAGCATTGGCCTCTTTCAAGAGGGTCGGGGATCTGCAACCATTTTTGGTCGACGAATCGTGCCTAGAGTTCGGGCCGTGCCTTTCTCACGTTGTATTGAGACCCCGGCTCGGATATGTGCCCAAGGTTCCTACCACTCCCTTCATGGACCAGGTGGTGAACCTGCAAGCGCTGCCCCAGGAGGAGGCAGACCCAGCCCCAGCTTTTCTCTGTCCCGTCCGCGCTCTGCGGGTTTATATTGACAGAACGTAAAGCTTCAGAACCTCAGATCAGCTCTTTGTCTGTTACGGAGGACAGCAGAAGGGGAGGGCCGTCTCCAAGCAGAGGTTAGCCCACTGGTTAGTGGATGCTATCACCCGAGCATATGAGTCTCTGGGTTAGCCTTGTCCTCTCAGGTTGGCCACACCTCCACTAGAGGTGTTGCCGCTTCCTGGGCTTTGGCTCAAGGCGTCTCGCTGACAGACATCTGTAGAGCTGTGGGCTGGGCAACACTGAACACGTTCGCTAGGTTTTATAGCCTTCGCCATGTTGCTGTACCTTCGTGGAGGACTGGACACTGTTCGGCTCCTCAGCGAAAAGCATTGCGCAATGTTTACTTCCCCCTTTTATACCCGCGCTGGTAGGCGGGTCGCGGAATGCAAATCTTGCATGCCAATGTCTATTGGCTCGTTTTTAATTCTCTCGAAGCCAATTGGCTCCCTAGCGTGATCCCAATTTGTCAGGGAACTCCCCAGACGACACGTCTCTGTACTCAGGGAACGAGGGTTACATACGTAACCGAGACGTTTTCCGAAAGAGCAAACACAACAAAGGTTTCCCTGGATGTGTCCATTTTGATGTTCCGACATGTACACTGGAACACTATAATTACTATGCGTACGTTGGCCCAGTAGTGCACAACACAACGAAATTTTAACAACAGAAACAAGCCACAACACAACGGAAAAACCTTACAATGGCTGCCACGTGCACTTGACCGTTAAGTCCATGAGACCATAGTTGTCCCATTTGTCATTTTAGGTTTCAGAAGGGTGCTCGCGATTGCCCCCTTTGCGGTCGATATGCGCTCTCGATGTGCACTTTTGCCGAATCCTTACTGATGTGAACTCCACAGCAGACTTCTTCCAGACAGTCAAATCAACGTTACGTCACAAAATTGCATACTCGTAGGAAGACAGTGCACCAAGTGTATCCGTAGTAGTTCATGGCCACAAATTTTAAGGAGCACTGATATTGGCTTGGAACTAGATTGTTGTTGAGGACAGTTGAAAGGAAGGACATTTTCACTAAGGTTTCCACATAAAAAAGAATGTTTAGCACATTTATTTGTACGGTAACAACCTGAACAGTAGTACTGAATTAATGTTCAATGTTTGTCATGTGACAACACTGTAGCATACTACTCTGGAACATTATTTGTTGCATATTGTATACACTTTCACACACTATTCTTAAAAAAATAGTAGGCAGTATGCACTGTGTACTGGGCATTAAGCAGTAAGCAAAAAGTTAGTGTGCCATTACGAACACAGCCTGGTGATTGATGTGAAGGAAGGAAAGGATAGTTACGCACCGAAATAAAGACAATAGCTACGTTTACATGGACACCTTTTGGTTCAATCGGAATGAAATCAATCCGATTGATGAATCCGAACACGTTGTTTACATGAATTATAAATAAAGTAATCGGGTTGATGTGCACGTTTATATGTCACAAGCTTCAAATCGGAATAGATTTTTTGACATGCACACACTGCACGAATACTGCCGCTGTTCGAGCATAACTATTCTCATCTATTGTTTCTTTATTTGTTTTAAACAGCAGACTTAATATTTATCCGTCTCTGGTCATGATTTGGAGACAATGAGAATTTGAACCGTTTTGCCATGCTGCTTATATTGACCACGCAGTAAAACCCTGCGCCCAAAACCAGGGAGCCCAAATCTGTGGATGAGAGTCTGAAACAAGGACTGGTGGGCAGTTGTCCTGCTCCACTTCACAGACGCTGAGTGAAATGAGGATTGTAGAATAACGGGACACTCATTTAGATGACACTTTATTCAACAGGAAGAACAGCTCGTTCCGTTTAGTTTTGCAGCCAAGGCCACCAATACCTGATGGGCTCTAAAATTCTCCTGCTTCAAACTTCAATCCACTTTGGAGACTCTGAATCAACTTATCAACACTGATTGGCTTTCCAAGACGTCACTCCAGACGCATCCAGACTGCCCGCAAATCAACAAACCTGGGAAACGCCTTTCAGAGAATGATGCAACAGAAGGAAATTCCCATTCAAAAACATAACCCAAGAAACACAAGTAATACCTAACAATTCTATCTGAACTAGTGCATTAAGTTTCACAGAGTCTTTAAAACTCAATTTGAGGGTTAAACTAATGATTGATTGTTCATTCAGATCAGTCTAAGAAATTGCATATATTGCTAGAAGGCAAAATAGTATGGACCTTAAATGGGTTTATCTATGAGTTCCACATCAGCCCTATCTCAATTAGCCCCAGCAAGTACCTTTCTTTCAGCAGCCCCAGCAAGTACCTAACTTTCCAGTAAAGTTTGTACTTAAAGAGAAGAATCTTGTTTGCTTACAAGTTAACTTACAAGTTAATCTGGTTAACCTTCTAAAAAAATTGTGTTTTCACTATACTTAGGATATTGATGTCTGTTGCAGAGTTAGAGATGCAGCCCGTTCAATTGATTGCTGCACGATTCATTTGATCTGCCACAATATTCATTGTTTATTTCATAAATATCAATGTACCTTGCATCTGCAGATATTCTAGAGCTGCCTGTGTTTATTTCATGCACACTTGAGAGCTGTTTGTCCCAGGGGAAAGTGAATCTGCTGTTGCAATTAAAAGCTTATGCTAAAATAACTAGATAGACAATATGATCACTTATAAAAACATAAATAGGAAACTTTCAAATTTGCCCAAGAGACACACCACTCAACACCAGGGAAAATATATGTTAACCTGCTAGGATTTTTTTCCACAGCAGCCAAGACAAACTTTTTATTTATGTTTGATGGCATCTTGGTGTGACATGATTTGAGTGCCATGTTTGAAATGTACATCTGCATACAAAGCTGTAATAGACTCGCATAAAATTTGTGCTTTTATGGTAGGCTACAGCGCATTTTTACACCCTACTTACTGGATCCACTCATCAGCTGAGCTACTGGCTATATTCGCAGGTCTGTTTCTTGGGTTTGAGCTATTCTTTCCACACTCTCAGGTGAATCAAGCAGCAATTGCTTTTTTGTGACTGTATATTCGAATTAATCTGTTATACTTTTATGTGTTTATTTACGGTACATTCTATGCAATCAGACTTTTAACCTGGTAAAAAAAAAGATGTATAAAAAAGACCAAAATATAATTTTTGAATACCCAACCAACCGTACTGCAACTTGCCCTTTTGACTTGGGTCAGTGAGCAATTATCTAGCAATCACCTAGAACATTTTGATAACAGTATCGCAATGTGCTGAGAACACCTTAGAAACAACATAGTAATGTATGTCAAGGAATGGACAGGCAAATAAAATTAGTTTAGAAAGTGTAAAAATCTAGTTTCTTATCATACCTAAAATCTCTCTTCAGTAATTAGTGACGGATGAGAGGAAGTAAATGAACCTACTCCAGAAGTGTAATATTTCCGCTGACACACAAGATGGCTGGGAGTACAGGGACTATCAAAAGTCCAAGGGTGATTTTAATCAGTCCTTATAAGAGTTACTGATCCTCGCAATGGGCCTGTCCTGTGCCACCAGTCACTTAATGATGCGGATAGGCATCAGGGAAAAAAATGTGTTCTCTCGGCTTCCCATGCTGTGGGTATAACCTCTGGGGAATGTGATAAGTAATGTCGGATCTCAGCTGGTGTCTGTCAGAGTGAGAAGCATGTAATCCTCCAAAGGATTTGACTGTGTTAATCGCTTCAGCTATTGTGTGCCTCTAGAGACATTCATGCATCTTCATGATAAGGAGTGGCTTGTTCATCATGCTTTTTGTTTGTCAATCATGGTTGAATGTACTGTGTTTATGTTTTACCATAAAAAAAGAAAATAAATAAATATAATTATGCTATTTGTATTACTTTTGATATTAATTCCATAATAATCAATATTCTATTTTATATTTCATGATATATTTCATACATTTGTTATATTGTTTTTCATTTTGATGAATCACCTTTTTAATACATGTACGAGTAATATGTACAATCATGGAAAAAGGGAATGTATGAATTAATGTGTTAGCAACAGGAGACAACACAGGTCATTCAGACAAGCAGGTATATTTATTAGCAGGTTTGGAGGGATGAAGAAGCAGGCAAGAATGAATGGTGAGTATGAGGCAGTCAGATAGATTGCAGACACTTAGCTCGACGTTGATTGAGCTTTCTTGTTTTTCAGAGAGAGATGATAGCATTAGCCACTGGGCGAAGGAGACAGATGACGGAAGGCAGAAGACGGATGAATGAAGATGATCAAGATGGATCAGAGGATATCAGATAGGTAGCCAGGTGAGTCAAAGCATAGTAGCAACAACAAGACCAGACAATGACAGTGAGGAGAGGGATGGTTTAAGAAGGGTGAGATAATGAGCTGGGGCAGGTGCATTTCATTAGAATTCAGGTGATTGGGATCAGATGGGTGGTTCTGGATGATCAGGTGTTGAGAGTGTGATGGCTGGTGTGGAGGATCCTGTGAAAGAAGGTGCAATCCGATAGGGGGGGGGGGGTGGGGGGGGGGGGGGGGTAGGTTCAGACATTAGGTGATCTCGTTGATCTGCCCCTGGATGGTGAAGGGACCTATGTAGCGGGGACCCAGCTTACGACAAGACAGGTGAACACGGATGTCCCTGGTTAAGAGCAGACCTTCTGTCCTGGACTGTATTGATGAGTCGCAGATTTCTGTGTGTCAGCCTGGCTCTTCTGTCTCCGAACTGCCTGTTGTAAGTGGACGTGAGCTGAGTCCCAGACCCTCTCGCTCTCTTCAGACCAGTGGTTTACACTGGAACGTGTTCTTCTGACCAGGGAAACAGAGATGGCTGGTAGCCGAGTGTAACGCATTTTAGATGTTAGGGAACCGGCGAACATTCAAAGACTTTAATGACATAAAATAAAACAAATACAAAACGAAAGTCAAAGACAGCAGCCCTTCACGGACGACTGCTGTCACATATAACACAACACAATTCCAGGCCCGGCCTCTCTCGATCTCCACTGTCGTCGCTCCTCTGTGAGAGAAATGGAGACAGAAGCATGAGGAGCGACAGATACAAGAGAGGGGAGAGAGGAAAAAAAAAAACTTGGTCCGGTTCCCACAACACGCTGCCATCTGGTCCTCCACCAGCTGGGCGATCTTCTCCATGGTGCCTGCCAGTGGCGCTGGATTGTGCTCAGTCTGGCCGTTGGTTTGAGGGTGATAACCAGATGAGAGGCTGACTGATACCCCCAGAATTCGAAAGAAGTACTGCCAAAATCTAGAAATTAATTTGGGGCCAGATCCTCCTGATACAGTATCTTCGGGGAGGCCGAAATTAAGGAACACATGTTGTAATAATAGTTCTGCGGTTTCCAGGGCTGCGGGTGGACCCTTTAGGGGGATTGATTTACAGGACTTGGAGAATCGGTCTACAATGATGAGGATGCAGGTGTGGGACTCTGAGGTGGGCAGGCTAGTAATAAAATTGACTCCAATGTGGGACCATGGTCTGTGCAAAATTGCTAGTAGAACCAGTTTTCCTTCAGGGAGTTTGCGTGGAGTTTTGGAGATGGCACAGACTGAGCAACCCTTCATGTACCGGGAAACATCCTGGGTCACCAGTAGCAATTGCGAAGGAGCAAGAGGGTTTGTTGGCTGCCTGGGTGTCCAGATCCCGGAGATGTATGTGCTGAGTCCATGAGGGACAGTTGTAGGGTAGATGGCACACAGATATGCCCCTTAGGACCTCCTGAAGGAGCTTGCTCAGAGCGTGTTGCTTCGGTTAACCCTTAGGTGTCTAAGGGTCACTAGGTGTTTGGGGTCCTTGAAATGTTTCGACATGCCCTGACATTTGTGCTTTGTTCAGTTGCTTAAAAACATATCAATGGCAAAGGTGTCATTGCATTGGATAAACACAACGTTTGCTAGATTTTTTCAAATCACTGATGTCAGATAAATCCCATCACATAGAGACACTTTCACCTAGATATAATCATATAGAGATCTGTTCCCCGAATTAGGATATACAGAAAACTCCTAAACCCATTTAACGGTAAAACATTTATTGATGTTCAACAAATAAAACACAGATATAATACAGATGAACAAATGATAAAGCTTGGGTTGCTGAATATTCAATCCCTTACATCAAAAGCACGTATTGTTAATGACATGATTACAGATTACAACCTACTTGTGCTGTGTTTGACAGACACCTGGCTAAAACCAGACTATTACATTACTTTAAATGAGTCCACCCCGCAAGATTACTGTTATAAACATGAACCTCATCTGAAAGGCAAAGGGGGAGGTGTTGCTGTAATTTATGGTAACATCTTCAGAACTACTGAGAAATCTTGTTTTAAATATCATTTTTTTGAAGTGTTGGTGCTTAATGTAACACTATCTAGCGTAAGACTTACACACTTTATCAAAGAATTTGCTGAGAATTTTCTATCAGAGTTAGTACTGGCTGCAGATAAGGTCCTAATTGCTGGTTATTTTAATATGCATGTAGATAACATAATTTTTGTATATGTGTATTTATGTTTGTTTCTTTTAGTGGGGATTTTTACTATGGGGAGTAAATGTGTAAATTACCTAGATAACTCAGTATATTGGGTAGGTTAAAGTTAAACTACAACTCCCACCATTGGACTACAACTCTCCAAAGCTTGGTGATAAAATTTGCTTAAAGGATTTTATTTTGCGGACAGTTTATTTATTTTTTGATATCTTGAGTCTTGTTTGTCTGGCACCTTGATGATCGTGGTTGCGGTGTAACTCCTTCAAAATATACATGTAGATAACAAAAAAGATGCATTGGGATTGGCATTTAAAGACATTCTGAACTCTATTGGAGTTAGATAAGATAACATGGGTTTAACACAATATTATCACATGGAATCAATGTTGATGCCGTTGAAATTCTACAGCAGAATGATGACATCTCAGATCATTTTCTAGTCTCGTGTATACTTCATTTAGCCAAGGATGCAATGTCAACTCCGTGTTACAAATATGTCAGACCTATCACTTCAATCACTAAAAATTGCTTTATTAATAATATTCCTGATCAGTTTCATCTCCTAAGCATCCCAGATAGCTTAGAAGAACTCGATATTGCGACAGAAACTTTTGACTGTCTCTTTTCCAGCACTTTAGACACAGTTGCTCCTTTGCACTTAAAGAAGATTAAAGAAAATATTCCAACGCCGTGGTAAAATGAGCACACTGAGAGCAGCCATACAAATGAGTTTTTACGCATTTCATGGAAAGAGAGCACGATTGCGTACAGAGAGGCCTTAAAAGCTTCTAGATCTGCTTTTTCAACCCTATTAGAAGAAAATAAACAAAACCCTTGGTATTTATTTGAAACAGTGGCTAAATTAACTAAAAATAAAGGTTCAATCCCAGACGTTTTGAAGAAGCACAGCCGTAATGACTTTATGCACTCCTTTACTTACAAGATTGATAATATCAGGGAGAAAATTATAACTATGCATCTGTCTACTAGAGTATCGCATCAGGCAGTGCATTGTAGTCTCCATGAGGAAAAATTTGATTCATTCATTGCTATAGGAGAGGAAGAATTTTCCAAACTCGTTAAAACATTTAAATACACATGTATGCTAGAGCCTATACCGACTAAGCTATTAAAAGAGATGCTTCCAGAGGTCATAGATCCTCTTCTTAATATCATTAATTCATCTTTGTCATTAGGATACGTACCAAAAACCTTTAAGCTGGCTATGATTAAACCACTTGTTAAAAAAACGCAACTTGATCCTACAGAATTAGTAAATTACAGGCTGATCTCGAATATACCTTTTCTGTCAAAGATACTAGAAAAGGCAGTATCCTCACAACTATTTTCCTGCGAGGATTTTCAGTCAGGATTTAGACCGTACTATAACACTGAGACATCACTCATTAGAGTCACAGATGATTTGCTCTTATCATCCGATCAAGGTTGCATCTCTCTATTAGTACTACTCGATCTTAGTGCTGTATTTGATACTATTGACCACAACATTCTTTTAAATAGACTCGAAAATTATGTTGGCATTGGTGGAATTGTATTAACATGGTTTAAATCATAATTATCTGACTGTTCTGCCAACACTGCATTGGCTCCAAATTAAACTTCGTATACATTTTAAAATATTGCTGATTACTTACAAAGCACTAAATGGTTTAGCTCCCCTGTACTTGAGCGAGCTCTAACGTATTATAGTCCTTCACGTCTATTGCAATCTCAAAATTCCGTCCAGTTGATAATACCTAGAATATAAAAATCTTATACCTAAACTTTGGAACAGTCTTCCTAACATTGACCGGGAAGCAGACACACTCTGTCAGTTTAAATCTACATTAAAAACACATCTCTTCAACCTGGCATACACATAGAACACCTCTTCCTATTATTCAAATCAGTTAAATGATTATTAGGCTGCATAAATTAGGCTGAATAAACACTTCCTTTAACACCTGATGTACTCATTACATTATAAAAAGAATTGCATCTACGCTAATTTTAGTCTTTCTGTTTATTCCGAGGTTAATTGTAATCAGCTGGACCCAGGCCATATCCAGATCAGATGGTGGATTTGCGCCTAGACACGACAACAACGCATCCCTGAAGTGTCAGCAGAGCTTGTGTCAACTAGACTCTACCCAGTGAAGGCCTCATCGACACGACAGCCATCGGCACTGATCTTCAACAAACTTATCTCAATACGCGCGTGATGGCTCTGATCTTCAACCAGATGAACTGCATAATATAATGATCCAATCCAATCTGACTTTTGACCTGTAATGCTGCCTGAATCGTGGCCATACACTTTTCGTTCGTTGGCCTGAGGACAGTTGGCCCCCCGACTGAGCCTGGTTACTCCCAGGTTTTTTTCTCCATTCTATCACCTGGTGGAGTTTTGGTTCCCTTTCAGTCGCTCACATTCGATGTAGTCGATGTGTCAACTGATTGGGATCACGCTTAGGGAGCCTGTCATCTTCGAGAACTGTTACAACGTGCCAGTGCACATTGGCGTGCGAGATCTGCATCACACACTCCGCCCACGGCGCAGGTATAAATAGGGAAGTGGATGCATGCACCAGTTGTCTTTCGCTTCGGAGCCGATTGGTCTTCATGTCCATGTCTCTCAAGAGTGTTGTTATATTTCAACGAGCGAGTGTGTCGGCGCTTCTTCAGGAAGTCTCTCCCGGTGCTGGTTCTTCTACAGTGTGAGTACAGTGGTGGTCGCGAGCCTTCTGAGCTCTCAACTGTTGTTTTAACAGCATCACAATTCTGTTGTGTTTGTTTTACTGACGGCCAGTTGAGGGCGAGGAAAGTGAGTGCTTCACTGGTACAGGCTGCACCATCCCTGTCAGTGTTGCTGCGATCATTCCCTTGTGTGCTCCGGCACTGGTGAGAGTTTTTTATTTCCTGAAAGAGCAACACGGGTACGTTTGCGTCTTTTTCAAGATGTCATTCCACCTGTGCGTTTCTGGATGCGGTCGTTTCCTGCCCCCCCTCTGACAGTCACAATTGTTGCATAATGTGTTTGGGCTTACAGCACGCTGAAGCAGCTTTTGTGGATGGTTCATGTTCCCATTGCGGAAATATGACTGTCTTGGTGTTGAGATCGAGACTCACCTTCGTCCACGAAGGGGGAGTCCCCATTACCATGCCCCACCCTAGGGTGTTGTATGGGATGGCTGATTGGAGGATAGTGATGGAATACCTGCCCAGTAACCATTCCCTGGGCTACTCACTCCTCCATCACACCACAGCCGGTGGAGTCCCCCAATGGGCATGCTGGTCCCTCTGTAATGGACCGTCCAGCCGTTTCATTCTGGGCCCCTCCAGAGGACAGGATGCCGATTGCAGCATCGGAGGGTGAGCTGGCCTCTGGAGATGATGACTTGGCTGCGTTATCTCGCTCTGGGAGTGTAACGTTGCCCAAACTAGATCCAGAAATGTCAGCTATGCTGAAAAGGGCCTATCCCTCCAGTGGAGCGGTCTGTCGCGGCACACCTGTGTCTGGCGGCTGCTGCCTCTTGGACGGGAGATCGTCATCTCCCTTCTCAGGCCTGTGAATTCTCGTACTTTCTTACGGCATAGCTTACAAAGCCTGTGGGCAAGCCACTTCCTCTTTGCGTGAGTTGCACCTCGTTGCTACAGGTCTATCAGACCAAAGCACTCATGGACATGCACGAGGGTAGCCTAGACCGTGCGCTCTTGCGTGAGCTCCGCACCGCAACAGACTTGGCCCTCCAGGGCACAAACATTGCGGCTTGCGCGATCGGTCTAGCGATGTCCCCCTTGGTGGTCCAGGAGCGCCATCGTTGGCTCATCCTAGTTGATATGGCGGATGCAGACAAGGTCCGGTTCCTGGACTCCCCAATTTCCCAGGTTGGGCTGTTCGACGAAGCGGTGGAGAACTGTGCCCAACAGTTCTCTGCTGCCCAAGTGCAGATGGAGACCATCCGGCACATCCTGCCCCGGCGGCCTGCTGCTGCCTCCACCGCTCTGGCGGTGGCAGTTCCTCGGCCTGTCGTCGCCGAGGGCATCCCCCTGCTGCCACTTCAGCTCCCTCTAGGCCTCCGCAGCAGCCTCCACCCAGGCCTCAGCGTGGCGTGGAGCCAGCCGCAGGCAGACCACCCAGCCTGTCTCAGGCTCTGCCAAACCAGGTGGCATCGTAAGACTAAGCGTCTCTGAGACAGGCCACCCAGGGATGGGGGGACAAGCTCTTCAGATGGTTACCATTCCGCTGCTGGCTCCCCAGAGTCCAGTTGTACTCAAATTGTCAAAAGAGCACATTCCTCAGTTCCTGGGTCCCAAGAGGGTCAGACTGGTGGTGTGCAACGCTGTAAAGCCTTGCACCCCTCAGCCCTCTCTTGTGTCGCCAGCCGGCAGCCAGGTGCAGTTCGAGGACCCAATTACGCCTTCTCCCGTACCCCGTGCCGACCTGTGGAGACAGGTAAGTGTTGCACTGCACACTCAGACGTTCGGCCCGCGTCTTTACGAAGGTCACCGAGGCGGCCATTGTGCTCATGAGAGAGCATGGTGTTCGTATCCTCAATTGTCTCGACGACTGGCTGATACTTGCTCACTCTCGAGAGCAGTTGTGCGAACACAGGGACTTAAAAGTCTCATCTTTCAAATTTTTATAATTATTATGAAATTCACACAATAAATACTATTTTGTGGTGCTTTAATGTGTAGGCCTCAATTCAAGCCGCACATGAACTGATAATCTCTTCTAGTTATAGCACAAATTAAATATGAATGAAAATCAGAACTTCAAAAAGAAATCAATACACTTTTCAAGTTCAAGTCCACTGACTTTGTTTGTCGGACAAAAATGGCGGGTATCTGCATTATGATTGGTCAGATCGCCTGTCAATCAAATTCCGGCGAAAGGTCTCAACACTGAGCTCTTAAATTAATATTTTAAACCTTACACAATGATTGCAATGTTGTCAGGATTCAGTCACGGAGATCGAGGTAAGTGAATTTCACAACTTTATTTACAAGTGAAACAAGTGCAAGGTGAGTATTTTGAATTCAGGTGCAGATTCTGTGAAAATCTATTGGTGTGGGGATAACAGCAGGTAAGCCAGCAGGATCGGCTTCAATGGGTGGTATTGAAGGGTTGTCGTCTGGGATAGGATCTGTAGAGGGGACATGACGACTAAAATTTCATCTTTGAATATAATTTCATTATTTTATATTGTGTATCTGTATTATTATTCTTTATTTAGTATTCATAATCAGTTGTATTATCTTATGAAGTTTAAAATGCATGAGTTAGACTATAGATTGCATGGACACATGTGTTTAACCCTTTGGCACAAACGATCAGACCGGTGTGATCAGTCTTGGCTGGTCCCTGGAGCGTACGATCACACCTGTGTGATTAGAACGGTCAGTGCATCACGTGATCAACTGCTAAATTCAAACGTGCTTTCGCGCGTTGACTGGCGCTGAGCCAGAGACGGACGCACTAAGTGCTGTCATATATCACAAATATTGAGTGTTTTCAACCACATAATGTTTCAGACACTTTAATACACATAAGTACTACCAAAACAATGATTTTGAGTTTGTAAAATACACACTGATGTCTATGGAAGCGGCAATAATAATCCTTTCCATTATAATAAGATGACACTCTTATTCATATCAGATACACATTATGTAAGTAGCTTTACATTTTACCCTATTCTTCTCCCAGTTCACCGGCCACTTACTTTCATGTACTTCGTGAGAAGTGGAGGAATTGACGTGTTGTTGACCTGTCTAACATGGCGCCGCCTATTGCGCATACAGCTCAACTTACGCGATCGTTATAAAGGTGTTTAAACAACAAAACACATCCACTTGCACATATTTGACAATCGGAATATCAGTGTTTCATGCTATAGCTAATACATATGTGTATATTTTTAATAAAAAAGGAGATTACATAAAAGCAGATCATCATTCATTCAGCGCTGTGTTGTGGTTGCACTGTGTCACGTGACAAGCAATGATGCGTCACCATGGAAACATTAAAGTGACAAGTTCTAAATAACGGTCACCTTGAAAAACTCACGCTGGGGGGTCAATTAGAATATTTTAAACTTACGTGTGAAAGGGTTAAGGAACATATTTTAGACACAAGGAGGGTAGCTGGGAGGATTATGTATTCTGCTTAGAGGTTTGTAATGTTCACTTAGCAGAGATGTTCCAATGATGAATATACTTCAAATGTGTACAGTTGGTATGCTTTTTGCAAGAAAAGGAATGTTTCAACTGATGCAAATGTACCATTTGTATACCACTAATGTACTGTATACACTGAGAAATAGTTTCTTAATGTGGAAGGTGGATCGTACAATGTGCATTATCCACAAGTTTCCTACGTCCCATGAGGCCTTGTGTCAAAAGTGAGCGCGTCTTCCGGTTCGAAGTAAACAAGCGAGACTTGACATTCATTCAACAGTTGATAGTCATTCAAGATGTAACTTTAGCGATCCAAACTTGCTAACGATATGGGAACATAACTTCAACGAAATTAAAAAAGGGTGAAATAGCAGTAACTTAGGCTACTAGGGATTGGCATTAGATTACATTTTCTTAGTCGATCGTCGGGAGAATTAACAATCGACTAACGTTATAGGCTAAACTAATATTTATATTAAAATTTATTATTATTTAACTTTTTATAAATTAAAAATGCAATAAAAATACAAAAATACAGCGTGTTTTTCCACGACGAATTCTTTATTACTAGAAGATCAACTTGTGGCAGTTAAACTGGACGTTCGGTTAGGCTAAACTTGAAGATGCGCTGCGGTGCTCTGGAACCTGCCGCTGCGAGCCGGCATTTCTTAAACAGAGAAATGTTTGTTCCTAAATAATAATACAAAAATAATCATGTTAAATATGCTGTAACATACGCGATATAAAACCGAAATCGATCCACGAACCTGTCGCGGTGTGGTAAGGCAGAATTTCCACTCCCAGAGTTATCCTTACCGTCCAGACCCAATAGGCTATAGGATATCTTTAAATTACTATTAGTAGCCTATTATTTGAAGTTAAAATTATACAATACAATACCACAAAAAATGCATTTAATATATTAAAACTTCTGTTTATATATCATAATCCATTAATAAAGGAGTCTAGACATTAGAAAAGTTTTTTTGTTGTAATTCTGTGAAATGTGTGAATTACACTGCGCAAACCTAAAGTTATACGACCCACTGGATGAAGAAGGGTTGGCTCTCCACAGAAAATAAAATATTCATTTTATTTTATTTTTCGTGTTCGCATTGATGAGGAAAAAACAATGTTACGGACGTGACAGTTCCCTGAAAGCGTTAGCCTACTAAAAGACTGCTTTAAAACTTTTAAACAGACCTCAAACAGAAAGGACTAAGCCTTTCTTTAAAGTTAATTTTGTTTTGTATTAATTGTATCTTCATTTTAATCAACGTTTCATTAACAAATTACCTGTATTTAATAAATAATAAGTAAATATAGCAGACAATAATATCACCACACGGAGGCGCCGGCGCCTGAACTGCAGCTCGTCTCATAAATGAACCGAAACTCAACATAGTCTACTTGCCTTACAGACCTAAGAAATATATATATTTTCTACAGAACGCTTGAAATGTCTTAAACGGAACAATTCAAAACGAAAGAAAACTATGTAATCCGTACGAAATGCGCATTTTTCTCCGGCGCGTTCACTACTGTGAAGATCGCGAGTCAGCATCGACACAGAAAACACTTGTTTTTCATTGCTATATTTTACATATTCATAATCATTACTTTTGCCGGTTCTTTGTGACTGCTTTTATGTGTTTTATTGGCAGCGCCACTCTTACATGTTACATGAACACGTCTGCATCAGCACCAAAAACATGGAGATGTTTATATAATGGGATAATTGTAGGCTATAATAAAATTGGCCACTGAATTAGCACATGTTGTCCATGAGCTCCGTAACGACATCTCTCATAAAGGTTTGCGACTTAGTTTAAATACTAAAAAAATGATCTGAAAAAAAAAAAGAAAACACCTAGCCTCTTCGCTAAATAGCACACAAAATACCTATGGGTATTCTACTTCCGCCGCCTGACCGGAAGTTGCACCCACTCTATTTTTTACAGTAGCGCCCCCTGGAAACAGGTGGATACATTTCATTTTAAGCATAAGCAATATGTTTTTCAGCCTTACAAGGAAGTTAAAAGTCGCTCAGTTGTGTATTTAAGCTCAATCCTTACTGTACTACAGCAGAGACTCACGGAAACGCATAGACCTGGCATGAATATAACATCTTCTCAGAGTTTCTCTCCTGACATTTATGAATAAAGATTTTTCTTGGCAAGATAACGTCTCGGGTTATGACTATAACCCTTGTTCCCTGAGAAGGGAACGAGACACTGCGTTGAGAATCGACTCTTTGGGGACGCTCCCTTAGCGTGCGTCTCTGAAGTATGAATGAAACTATTCCAATCCTGATTAGTGTTGCGTCATTACGTAACATGTGACGGCATAACCGGATGCATAAAAGCGACGCCGGCACACACACACACTAGCCTAGCGATGAAGCAAGACGCTCTCAGGCCCAGAGGGGCGTGGCAGGACGACGCAGTGTCTCGTTCCCTTCTCAGGGAACAAGGGTTATAGTCATAACCCGAGACGTTCCCTTTCGAGGGAACTCAACACTGCGTCGAGAATCGACTCTTTGGGGAATGAATGCCCACTAGGCCACGCACCGAAAACAGGCCTGCCCAGGAGTGAAACTGATTCAGGCACTCAGCAGAACGAGAGCACACGTGCACCAGGCACACTGGGGAGGTGCAGACTATAGAACCTAATAAAAGTGTGTGGGGTTGCCCAACCGGCTGCCTCACAGATCTCCTGGAGGGGTACTCCTGAGAGGAGGGCCCTAGAGGACGCCATGCCTCTAGTAGAATGAGCCCTTATGGCCAGAGGTGAAGGCAAATTGCGCACCTCATAAGCCAAGGCAATAGCCTGCACAATCCAATTACTAATGGTTTGCTTGGATGCCGGGAGCCCTCTCCTAGGTGACCCCAAACACACTAACAGTTGGTCCGACCTCCTCCAAGAAGAGGACCTCTTGAGATAAATACTCAAAGCTCTGACGGGGCAGAGCAAATGAAGCTTCTCTTCTTCTGCCGACACATGAGGTGGAGGATGGAAAGCCGTATTAGCAGGCACTTTAGGCACATAGCCCGGTCTCGGGTGCAAAAAGGCCTTAACCTTGCCAGGGGCAAACTCCAAGCAATCTGGTGTCACTGCCAGGGCTTGGAGATCTCCCACCCTCTTAAGAGAGGTGATGGCTAAGAGAAAGACCAATTGGTAGGTAAGATCTTTAGGCGAAGCCGACTGAAGAGGTTCGAAGGGGGCCAGGGATAACCCTTCCAGAACCACTGCCAGGTCCCAGGCAGGAACCCTGGACCTGGTTGTCAGTCTCATCCTCCAAGTACCACGGAGAAAACAAATGACCAGCTGGTGCCTCCCCAGAGGCCCATCTCTTAATGGCGCATGGAAAGCCGCAATGGCAGCCACATACACCTTAAGCGTGGAAGGGGAGAGACCCGCAGAGAAACGATCTTGAAGAAACTCCAGAACTGAAGCCACCGGGCAGTTAACTGGGTCTAAATTTTGCTCTCTACACCAAGTGACGAAAACATTCCACTTGAGGCCATATAATCTCCTAGTAGACGGAGCCCTAGAGCTAAGTATGGTTTCAACCACCCCGGCTGATAGACCAGCGTTTAGGTACTGAACCCCCTCAGAGGCAAGGCCCACAGTTTCCACAGCTCTGGGTGAGGGTGGAAGATTGTGCCCTCCACATGAGACAATAGATCCCTCCTCAGAGGAATCTGCCATGGCTGAGCTATCAGGAGCGAAATTATGCCTGAAAACCATACTCGGGTCGGCCACATTGGGGCAACCAGAAGTAGACTGATGCCCTCCTGACGGACCCTCTCCAGGACTGCCGGAAGCAGAGCGATCGGGGGAAATGCGTACAGGCGAAGCCTAAGCCAGGCCTGTACCATGGCATCCAACCCCAGTGGGGCTGGATGTGAGAGGGAGAACCAAAGTGGGCAGTGGGACGTCTCTCGAGACGCGAATAGATCCACTTCCATGGGCCCAAACCTCTCCCATATCAACTTCACCACATCTGGATGAAGTCTCCATTCCCCGGGCCTCAGCCCCTGCCTCGACAGGATGTCTGCTCCCTGATTCTGAACCCCCGGAATATACATAGCTCTGATCGACAGTATTTTCCCTTGGGACCAGAGAATAACCTGATGTGCCAGTCTGCACAGAGGGCACGATCTGAGTCCCCCTTGTCGGTTCAGATAAGCTACCACTGATGTATTGTCCGATCGTACTAGGACATGGTAACCCTTGATGTCTGAAAAGAAGCTCCTCAGAGCCCTGAACACAGCCAACATCTCTAGACAATTTATGTGCCAAAAATGATGATGGTCCTGCCACAGACCCCTGGCAAAGGGGCCGTCCATGACCGCGCCCCAGCCAGTGAGGGAGGCGTCTGTCAAAACGGTTTTCCGGCGACATGACGCTCCTAACACTGGCCCTTGGGACAGGAACCAAGGTTTCCTCCATATTATTAGAGAACGAAGGCATCTGCGCGTTACTCTGATCATACGAAATGGATTCCCCTTGGGGGAAAACCCCTTGGCTTTCAGCCACCACTGAAGGGGCCTCATGTGTATGAGGCCCAAAGGTATAATGTTGGATGCCGCTGCCATGAGGCCCAGCAGTCTTTGGAATTGCTTTACAATAGTGGCCTGGCCTAGCTTTAACTTGGACACAATCGCCAGAATGGACTCGATAGACGCCGGAGACATGCGTGCCTGCATCGTAGTCGAGTTCCACACAACGCCTAGAAACGTTGTGGACTGGGATGGTTCTAACACACTCTTCTTTGTGTTGAGTCTCAACCAAATTTTTGAATGTGGCCAAGGACGACATCTCGATGCCGAACTGCCATTTCTCGAGACTGGGCCAGAATGAGCCAGTCGTCGATATAATTCAGTATGCGGATGCCCTGAAGTCTTAGTGGAGCAAGTGCTGCATCCATACATTTGGTGTTCCCATAACCCATATCCCGTGCCCCCACAACATTGCTATAATCGACAACAGATGGATGGGAGACACGGGACGAATGCGGTCTATCCCACGATCTCGAGATCTCTTTGTGGAGATCGGGGAAAAATGGCAAACCCCGGTGCTGAGGCTGTGACCTGTGCCGCAGGAAACGCTCGTCTAACTTACTTACGACTTGCGTTCCCTGCTCATCTTGTGGCCAGCTGATGTTAAGTCTGGCCACTGCACGAGTCACAACCTCCATCAGCTCCTCATAAGTCTGGCCGTGAACTGGCGCGCTCGAATCACGGTCATCCTCGAAGCTGATCACCTCTGCCTCCTCGGAAGCAGAGAGCTCAAGCACCGGGACCTGGTCGTGGGCAGAAGAAGCCGCAGCGCGGGCTTCTGCACCACTCACAGGTGCTTTGGGATCTTCAGATGAAGAATGAGAAAGTGCCGCAGCAGTCTCATTCTCATCTGCAAGATCCCGCTGCGAACCCCACGGTCTGAGTCGCCGCGCCGCCTCAACAGACGCGGGACCAGAACCGCGGGGAACGCGAGCCTGACCGAGCTCATCAAAGCACGCCTGCCGGGAGCGCAGCACCCTCATGGGTAGTGCTTCACAGTGTACGCAGGCAGCTCCCTCGAGAGCTGCCTGGGCATGCTGCGCGCCCAAACAGTTCACACACAAAACATGCGTGACATAAAACGAGGACAGGGGTGCACACACATTCTGAACTGCTGGCTGGCCATAATATATATATATATATTGAGGGATAGACAAACAACACCAAATAAGACAGACAGTCGTAACATAGAGCGCTTGCTGAAGAGCGAAAAGCTGGTGTGTGTGTGTGCCGGCGTCGCTTTTATGCATCCGGTTATGCTGTCACATGTTACGTCATGACGCAACACCAATCAGGATTGGAATAGTTTCATTTATACTTCAGAGACGCACGCTAAGGGAGCGTCCCCAAAGAGTCGATTCTCGACGCAGTGTTGAGTTCCCTCGAAAGGGAACTGGTGTCCGGTTCTGCCGTGAACCAAATAATAACGGGGAAAAGGCTTAATTCCAAGTCTACAGGACAGATACGGGTGAATGATGAGGTTTTAGGGGAGAGACGTGAAATGTGGGATGGATGCGGTACTGAGCAGGAAGACAGAGTTTGTAGGTAACTGGACTGACTTGTTTTTCGATGGGGAATGGACCAATGTACTTTGGACTCAGTTTGCGACAAAGTTGTCTTAAACGGATGTCTCAAGTGGATAGCCAAACTAGTTGTCCTGGTTGGTATTCAGGAGAGTTGCGGCGGTGAGTACCTGCAAAGCGTTTTTGTCGATTCAGAGCTTGCTGTAGATGATGGTGTGCTTGGTTCCATACTCTTTTGCTGTCTTGGAACCATGTGTTGACCGCGGGTACTTCTGATGGCTCACCAGACCAGGGGAACAAAGGGGGTTGGTAACCAAGTACACATTGAAAGGGTGTTAGGTTTATGGATGTCTGCCGGAGGGAGTTTTGGGCATACTGTACCCACACTAGATAGTGACTCCAGATGTTCTGATCTGAATGACAAAAGGTACGAAGGAACCGACTGACATTGTTGTGCCAATTCGTGGATACAAGTTGTACTCAGCACTCCAAGGCAGATTCATCCAGGACACTTGTAGCACTCCCGAACTACAGGGGCAACCATGCAACAAAAGGTGGTGGAACCAACTTTTTGGGAAGTGCTCTTGGGAAGCACACCCACAGGAAGTGCATGGCATTGAAATGTTTGGGGAGAGCTCAGTTGGCCCTCTCACCCAGTCCTGGAAAAAGATACTATGACCACAGCTCCTGAGTATCCAAAGACGCAACTGGTAGGACAGAATAAGATTGAATGTGTTTGAATGTGTTGAGTTCAGGCATCTATATGTTCAAGCTGTTGCTTTTGCTTGATTGTAACATGCAATTTAAATTAAATAATGAAGACTTTATTTTTGGAACGTAGAACTTGAGAGAAGTAATGTTACTCTAAGCATGTGTATAAGAATGACTTTGTTTGGTTTGGTTTGAGATTTCAGTTGTATTTATTATTACTTTAAGAAAGTGGTTGAGATTTATTTGTGACTAATTCATGCTTTTGGTTTGTGTATTTTAAAGGTTATTAACCTATTCTGTCCCATCCCTATTCTATCAAACCATCTGGAATAAAATAAAAAATCATAAAGTGAACAGATTTGAGTTGTCCTTTGCGTTCATCAGAGATAAAGCAGTTTTCAAGTTTGGGCAGAGCTGTTGTCAGTCAGAAAACACACAGAACTTGACACTTGGATCTTTCTTTCTGATTGACCGTTTGATTCTGGGTGATAGCCAGAGGTTAAACTCACGGTTACATTCATTAAAGCGAAGAATTCCCGCCACACCTTGGAAATGAACTGGGGTCCTCTGTCTGACACAATATCCTCTGGTATGTCAAAGTTACGAAAGACATGTTCCATCAATAGTTCTTCGGTGACAAAGGCTGTAGGCATGTTTTTCAGAGGGATTAGCTTACAGGCCTTAGAAAAGCGATCAATAGCCACAAGGATACCAGTATGTCCATCGGAGGGTGGTAGGTCTGTTACGAAATCGACTCCAATACGGGACCAAGGTTGATGAGGAATGGGTAGAGGCATGAGTTTTCCAGCAGGTAAGTGACGTGGATTCTTAGTCATGGCACATAGGATGCATCCCTGGATAAAGGTTTTGATGTCGTGCTGCATGTTTGGCCACCAGTAACGGGTTTGGAAGACTGAACATGTTTTGTTTATTCCAGGGTGAACTGTTCCAACGGATGAGTGGGCGGAGGAGATTAAAGAAGTTCGGAAACTTTCAGGTACGTAGATCTTTCCAGCTGGACTTTCTGGCGGACTAGGTTGGTTTTGTGAAATTTCAAGGAGTTGTTCATTGATGTCCCACTGAATGGAATTGATAAACAATTTATCTGGCAGAATTGTCTCAGGTTCTTCTAGGACCTAGGACTGTTTCGGGGGCATGGAGACGTGATAGGGCATCTGCTCGGATGTTCTTCGAACCAGGACGATAGGATATTTGGAAGTGAAAACAAGTAAAGAAAAGGGCCCATCTGGCTTGACGTGGAGTGAGTCTCTTAGCTTCCTTCAGATACTGGAGATTTTTGTGATCAGTAAGGACAAGGAACGGATGTTTGGCTCCTTCCAACCAATGTCTCCTTTCCCCTAGGGCAAGCTAGACGGCCAGAAGTTCTCGGTTGCCGATATCATAGTTACTTTCAGCGGTGGATAATTTGCGAGAGAAAAATGCACAAGGCATAGATCTTGAAGATGAGTCTTGGTATTGTGATAAGACTACTCCTACTCCAGTTTTAGAAGCATCTACCTCAACGATAAATACCTTTTCAGGATTTGGATGATGAAGCAAAGGCGCTGTAGTGAATGCCGTCTTGAGAGACTGAAAAGCACGTTCAGCATCAGAGTTCCAGAGGAGGGACCTTGGTTTTCCTCTCAGGAAAGATGTTAGTGGAGCAGTTAACATGCTATATTGGTCGATGAATCTTCGATAAAAGTTTGCAAACCCCAGGAACCGTTGCTACTCCTTTACGGATTGTGGGGTGGGTCAGGAGGTGATAGCTTTAGTCTTACGGTCCATCTCAACTCCACCTTGGCTTAGATTGTATCCCAGAAATGCAATGGAATTTTGATGGAATGTACATTTTTCTGCTTTCAGGAACAGAGAAAACTCTCGGAGACTCTGGAGTACAAGAGAGACGTGATGTTGATGTTCAAATGGATCCTTTGAAAAGATCAAGATGTCGTCAATATAGATTATCACAAAATGATTAAGATAGCCTCGGAATATTTCGTCCATGAAACTCTGAAAGACTGATGGGGCATTTACAAGTCCAAACGGCATCATCAGATACTCATAGTGCCCTGCGGGAGTGATGAACGCTGTCTTCCAGTCATCCCCTTCTCGTATTCTAACGAGGTTATATTTTGAATATTTTGAATATTTTGGCTTCTCTGAGTTGCTCAAGAGCGGAAGGGACCAACGGGAGTGGGTAGCTGAATTTTAGCGTGATCCTATTAAGCGCTCTGTGGACGTAACCCTCCATCCTTCTTAGGAACGAAGAAAAAACTAGCAGCAGCAGGTGAAGTGGATGGTCGGATATACCCCTGTTGTAGAGTCTCTTCGACGTACTGTTGCATGGCCGTTTGTTTGGGGATGGACAAAGCGTAAATCCGGCCCTTGGGAATGGACTCCCCAGGAATCAAGTCAATGGCACAATCCCAGGGTCGGTGTGGAGGTAACTTGGATGCTGCAATGGGATTGATCAGTACAGGTGTACGAGGAGTAACATGAAGGGACTGACACTGACAGATTTTCAGTCGGACTCTCGATGGACGTTGACCTCACTGGGATTGATTCTGGTAATTCCGCTATGGACGAGCTTGGTAACTCAATATCAGTCGAAGAACATTTGCAACCCCATGTCAAGATCTTGCCCGATTTCCAATCAAAGGAAGGTTGGTGTCGTATAAGCCATCAGTCTGACTGTTTTCTAGCACAAATGGGTTAAATAGTTCATGGTGTGGGTCTTCAACACATAATATGATGGGTGTTACCTGGGATGTTACGTACCCCTTATTGATGGTTTCACCCGTTACTGCATGGATTGAGTATGGCTTGGAGGTGTTGGATTTCTGGTAGGGATGCACCGAATCCAGGATTCGGCTTCGGATTCGGCCGAATATTGGGCTTTTTAACGGGGTTCGGTTTCTGCCGAACCTTCTAATTTTTTTTCCACCGAACCGAACCCAAGGCTTGCACTATACGCGCACTACGTCAACGTCACGACGCCGTTGATTACGGGAAGGTGTTTACGTTAGGCTTGTTCGACTTGAACCGGCGCTGCACAGACCGATCAGTGAATGACATCAAAGTACTGCGAGAGCGAATAGAGAGAGCAGACGGCTTCTTATGCTTTTGAATTGCTCTCACGGTATTTTGATGTCATAAACCGATCGGTCTGTGCAGTGCCGGTTCAAGTTGAACAAGTCTGTAGTGTAACGCGTTGTGTCAAGAAGAAAAATAGGGATAGCTCACAGCTAAAGTTATTGCAGAGGCCAGACAGACTTATGGAGGCGATTGACATCTCACAACTCGCACTTTATTCCCCAATCGAACTTGTGTAACTGTCTGTCACACGTTCTACCGTCCACAGCGTTACTTAACAAAATAAGATAAAAATGAGCATCAAACAGAAATAAGTAACCAGCATACATGCGGTGTTCGAGGCGCATGGCACATACAATACAGACTGCAGACAGTTCAACAGGGAGTGCACAGCTCTTAAAGGGGCCACGCCTTATTTCCACTCGTTACAGTAGGTGGACCGTTCGAATGCAGTATGCTGTGAGAAAGTGAAAATGGAACTCGTGAGCAGAAAAAAAGTGTTGTTTGGAAGTACTTTCAGACAAAAGAAGGCAATTCAGGTTAAAATAAAATAAAATGAAAAATCCACGTTGTTTACTTCATTAATGTGTTTAGTGTGTTAATGGACTGAGGATGAGAGTAGCATTCGGTATTCGGTTTTGGATTCGGCAGAATCTTAACCACTGGATTCGGTATTCGGCCGAACCCCACAAATCTGGATTCGGTGCATCCCTAACTTCTGGAGCTTCTTACAGAGGTTTCTGGAAATGAAGTCCCCTGCTGAGCCGGAGACAATGATGGCTGTGACAGAAATATGGAAATTTGTAGATTTTAGAATCACAGGTATCATTAATGGAACTTATACTGGGAGGGACGTGAGAACTGAACTCAAAAGTAGCCGAGGAGGCCGCGTAGGACAGAAACGTAGGAAATGACCCTCAACTCCACAGTACAGGCATAATTTTAATTCCCAGCGTCGTGCTTCTCAGCCTTAGACAATCGATGAGTGTCCACTTGCATTTTCTCCACAGTTGATTCTGGGTATAGTTCAGAGGAATTCGGTAGTGGTGCAAAAGTTGATTGTTGAACTTCACGATAACAACTCTGAGATCTTTGGTGTGCGCAGAGAGCTTGTTGTATAAATTTCTCTAGTCCCAGGGTATCATCATAGATTGCTAGCTGGAGGCGAAGTGCAGGGTTAAGACCAGGTCGATAGACAGAGAGAAGAGCCTTTTCATTCCAACCACTTGCAGAGGCTAGAGTACGGAATTCCACTGAATAATCAGAAACAGATATTTTACCTTGACGTAACTGTAACAATTTATCGCTAACAGAGAAATCTTCTACAGGAAGTCCGAAAACTTCTTTGAAATGATTCACAAAATTCTGTACTGAGGATGTAGTTGCAGATTCCTGCATCCACAACATTTCAGCCCATCTTAATGCCGATCCAGATAGCTGTTGAATAATGAAAGAAACCTTCAACTTCTCTGTTGGAAATAACTGGATTTGTTGTTCAAGAGCAAGTGAGCATTGCAGCAGAAATCCATTGCAATCCTCCGCCCGACCAGAGAATGGCGCTGGTCGGGAGGCGGGATTGGCGAAGCAAACCAGTGTGGAAGCGGGGTTCGCTTAAGTGCTGGCTGTAGGTTGCGTAGGATTCGCGGCGGCGATTGCAGGTTGCGCAGGGTCCATAGCAGCGTTCTTTCTTTTCTTTTTATAGGTCAAGCATTCTGTCAGGATTCAGTCACGGAGATCGAGGTTAGTGAATTTCACAACTTTATTTACAAGTGAAACAAGTGCTAGGTGAGTATTGTGAATTCAGGTGCAGTTTCTGTGAAAATCTCTTGGTGTGGGGATAACAGCAGGTAAGCCAGATTACTTCAGAAATGTTGAAATAACACAGTCTCAGTTTGTTAATCCTTATCTTCTTTTTTATCCGAAGTAACCAGAGTCAATCGGTTTCGAAGAGGATTAGGATACTCAGGAGAACGCTGGATCACAGACATCAGAGATCAGATCTGGAGACAGCAGAATAAAGCCACAAAGGTAAGTGTTTTTCAAGAGAGTTTACGTTACATCAAGACAACTCAGGAGAAGCTATGGTTCAGGATACAACGGGATAAGGTCAGTTCCTGTTGAAGGCTTGACATAGACTGGAGCTATCGTGAGTGTTTTAAGTGTTTGTAAATGAGGTTGTTGATAGTGACCAGGTGTGGGTGATTAGTACTGTGTACTGTAGCACGATCTCTGTGTGGTGAATGGAACCGAGCTTGATTGGTCCCTGACAAATGTATAGTCAAAGTCAAACGTTTACGTATTGTACATCTTTCAGAATCTGCAAGGTAATGCTCAAGAGTGCAACACGATGCATTAAACTTTTGAGCAAGATGATGGTGATGTTTGAATTTTTCTTATTTTGTTTTACATACTAATATCTTTTTTAGCCTCTGAAGGGCAGGACTAAATTAATATATTTTTTCAACAAAATACTTTTTTTTGCAATTTATATCCAGTTTCACCCTTAATGGACTTCTTGAGCAGTATGAGTCCCTCAGTTGTCACTAGAGCGAAAAGATGAATCTCACAATCATAGTCACTGCTAGTAAGGAGTAAAATACGCAGAAGATGCTGGAAAAGCAAATAATGTGCAGAAGCTGGAGGATTTTCCTCATGAACAACCATTACAAAAAAAAAACAGTTGTGGATCATTCAGGTAATGACGCACAATATTACAATCAAGTAATTTGTCTTGTATTTTGTCTTGTGGACTAGGCTATTAAACATCTGTTATGTGAAAAAGCTTTTTCAGTGCAGTACTAAATAGAAACAATGTTTTTATGATCCTTCTTATTAATAAATAAAAAAAAAATCATTTTGGAGATTCTGAAAGGTGTATGTAAACTTATGACTAAAGTGTAAATGTAACAAAAATCATAAAATTATAAGACACCAAAATGATGCTATGGTCATCACTTTCTCATGTTGCTATGGTTACAATGTCAATCATCACGCAGTGCAACACATCTCCTTTGCATAGAGTTGATCAGGTTGTTGGTTGTGGCCCGTGGAATGTTGGTCCACTCCTCTTCAATGGCTGTGCGAAGTTGCTGGATATTAGCAGGACTTGGAACACGCTGTCGTATACGCCAATCCAGAGCATCCCAGGGTGACATGTCTGGTGAGTATGCTGGCCATGCAAGTACTGGGATGTTTTCAGCGTCCAGGAATTGTGTACAGATCCTTGCATCATGGGGCCATGCATTATCATGCTGCAACATAAGGTGATGGTCGTGGATGAATGGCACAACACTGGGCCTCAGGATCTCGTCACGGTATCTTTGTACATTAAAAATGCCATCAATAAAATGCACCTGTGTTCATTGTCCATAACATACGCCTGCCCATACCATAACCCCACCAGAACGCTGGGCCACTCGATCCACAAAGTTGACATTAGCAAACCATTCACTCACACAACGCCATACACGCTGTCTGCCATCTGCCCATTACATTGAAAACTGAGATTCATCCGTGAAGAGAACTTCTCTCCAAAGTGCCAGACACCATGAGGACGATGAGCATGCAGATGAGCATCCCTGAGATTGTTTCTGACAGTTTGTGCTGAAATTCTTTGGTTACGCAAACCGATTCTTGCAGAAGCTGTCCGGGTGGCTGGTCTCAGACGATCTTGGAGGTGAAGATGCTGGATGTGGAGGTCCTGAGCTGGTGTGGTTACATGTGGTCTGCGATTGTGAGGCCGGTTGGATGTACTGCCAAACTCTCTGAAACGCCTTTGGAGACGGCTTATGGTAGAGAAATTAACGTTCAATTCATGGGCAACAGCTCTGGTGCATATTTCTGCAGTCAGCATGCAAATTGCACACTCCCTCAAAACTTGCGACATCTGTGGCAATGTGCTGTGTGATAAAACTGCACATTTTAGAGTGACCTTTCATTGTGGCCAGCCTAAGGCACACCTGTGCAATAATCATGCTGTCTAATCAGCATCTTGATATGCCACACCTGTGGGGTGGATGGATTAACTCGGCAAAGAAGAAGTGCTCACTAACACAGATTTAGACAGATTTGTAAACAATATTTGAGAGAAATAGGCCTTTTCTGTACATAGAAAAAGTCTTAGATCTTTGAGTTCAGTTCATGAAAAATGGGGGCAAAAACAAAAGTGTTGCATTTATAATTTTGTTCAGTGTAGTTATCATCCTTGGTATGAATAGGCCTTACAAACCACTATTGTCCAATTGAAATTCGAAAATCAATTAAAACATTTTTCAAGGTACTCATAAATGGCTATTAGAAAATATATGTAAATGCTTTAAATAGTATATAAGAGAAGTGATGGATGGAATGCACAGTGGAAGAACGAATAAAGAGAATTATCGAAAACATATTATCGAAGTGTGCATGTAAGATAAAGTCACAATATTTGTAATAATTTCATCATTCTGAAAGAGTCTTTGAGGCCTCCACTGATCTGAAACCTAACAGGGAGTGAGGACTACATCACAGAGAGAGAAAGTGAGAGAGATAGAACTGAATGGGGTCTCAGTAGGGGAAGAGAGATTCTCGGTATGGCAGAGACAGCTCTAATTGAGAGTAATTACTGTGGTTGTGGCTTTGTTGTAAACATTAGTATACCACTAAATGAACTGTGAATGTGTTTGAGCATTTTTATGTTTGTACTGCTCCAGCCAAAAGACGTGAAAAGATGGATATATTTAATAAGTATTCATAAAATCGAAGATATGCAAAATTCCCCTTTGACCTCATTACAAAGACCTTCATACTTGTATTATTGCATTGACATCTTAATATACCTCTGTTATGTTATAAAATAGTGGTTTTCAAACTGGGAGGTGGAGATTTGGAGAGTTTTTCTACACAGAATATTCTATTGCTAAAGTCAAAAATCTTAACCAACACCATGCACCAACATAAAAAAAAACCTACACATCATCAGGACATTATTTAAGAAATATAACTCTTTTGCAGTAGCAAGAGTTTCTTATTAAATCTAAAAAGGGGAATCTTTACACTTTGTATGTCAAATGATGACATACCCCAGTCTTCTGATGAGGAAATAGTAGTAATGATGCAAACACATCTTTTGACATGGTTTCTGACACACTTACAGTATCTGTACATGTTGATTGTGTGGTGACTGAGACATTCGTTGAAACAATAACATTTCCTTTAGAGTCAGATTCAATCTTATTTCCAAGAATCAGATTTTGTGAAAATGCGGACATTGAAGAAACAGTGCCCGTGAAAGCAGTGGCGGAGCCAGGGGGTGGCCAGGGGTGGCCATGGCCACCCCTTTGGCCACCCCTTTGGCCACCCCTCTCACAACTGCTGTTCCCTTTCAAGGGAACTCGAGCTGCGTCAAACGCTGCGGGAACGCCCCTGCATTGTGCGTCATGAAGCACGTATGGAATCAGCCCAATGGAGAGATGGAACGTCATAGGCGGGTGACGTCATCGACCAGGAAACTATAAAGCACCCCATAAACACAAGCGCAACAGCTTTCTGTGCCTTCAGTCGCGCTATATGTGAATCTGTCCCTGTGTGAATATTGTCTTTACATACTCTCCAACACACAAACAATTTATATATATATATATATATATATATATATATATATATATATTAAGAGAGATATGGCGAACGAACAGCAGTTTAGGAAGTGTGTCCCTCCCTGCTCGCGTTATTTTACGAGTGGGGATACGCACGTCCGTTTATGTTGTTTGTTTGGGAGTGCAGCATGCCCAGTCAGCTCTCGAGGGAGCTGATTGTGAGCATTTCGAGCGTCTGCCATTAAGGACGCTCCGCTCCCGCCGGGCGCTCTTCGAGGAGAGCGGTTCAGTGCGCGCTCCCCGCGGTTCGGGTCTCGCTCTTGCCGAGGCAGAGCGACGACGCGTAGCGTGGGGATCGCAGATGGATCTCTCAGCGGGGTTAGAGACGGGCTCTGCCTTATCTCTCCCTTCACCTGTGAGATCCAGTGCCTCAGTCCCGTGTTCGGAAGCACGCGCTGCGGTTTCTTCCGCTCGGGCTGAGGCACCAGTTATAAATGAGGGAGATGTGGAGGATTCGCCACCTTACACTCGCGAAAGTGATGAGCTAGTGGAGGTATTAACAAGAGCTGTAGAAAAACTCAGCATTGTATGGCCAGTGACTAGACAGGAGTCTGTTTCTAAATCAAAATTAGATGAGAGATTTTTGGCGTCACGAGTGCAACCTCCACGCCGGTGCTTGCCGTTTTTTCCCGATCTCCACACTGAGGTGTCGAAATCGTGGAAAAAAACTGTGTCATATAGAGTGTTTAGTCCCCAGACTTCAACATATTCTAATATTGTGGGGGCAAAATCATATGGTTATTCGGCTATGCCTCGTGTGGAAGAGACGCTTGCAAGTTTTCTCTCCCTCGAGGCTGCGTCATCTGTTAAGGCACCGGCATTACCCACCAAGCCTCTTAGAAATATTTCGGTTTTTGTTGGTAAAGCGTAATCGGCGGCGGGTCAGGCTGCGTCATGTCTGCATACTATGTCTATTATGCAGGCATACCAGGCTGACCTGCTGAGGGACGTGAGTGAGAGTGAGGAGGTCAGTGCTGACGTGGTTCGCGACTGCGTCAGGCTGCTGATATATCCCTGCGCGCAACCAGAGAGTCGGCCAAGCTAGTGGGTCGATCTATGGCAGCTCTGGTGGCCGCAGAAAGACATCTGTGGTTAAATCAGACAAATATAAAAGAAAAAGAAAAAGCTTTCCTTTCAGACACTCCTCTCTCCCCCCTGGGTTTATTTGGCGATGCTGTAAATTCTGTCATCGATAAATTCCGGGAGAAGGAAAAGCAAACTACAGTTTTCAAGAAATTTCTCCCTTTAAAAATTCATGTCCCTGGGGCTGCTGGGCGGAAGCAGCCCCGGCCGTCTGCGAGCTCATCATATAGGGCGCTGAAGCGTGTGAAGTGTCGCGTCTCATGCTCCCCCTGCTGGAAAGTGGGCTCAGCCGCGGCATTCTCAGCCGAAATCTCCCAGTAATAGAACTGATCTGAGGACAGTTATATTAGGTAAGAAGGCTTCGGCTAAGAAGAAGTCCTGGCGCCACGGCGCGCAGGACACTGAGGGTGGTCCCCACCGAGGCGGAAAGGTGTTCACCTCTTTCTACGGTGCCCATTCTTCCTCGGTGCCCTCAGGGGTCCGTTCTGCCAACCCCGCCTTCATGCCGGGGCGCAGACGGTCCCAGCGAGCGATTTCCCGAGGGACGCTCGCTCCCTCTGAGGAGGGTTTCAGAGCGGTTAGACCAGTTGTTCCCTGCCGGTGTGCCGTTACAGGGCACTGCGTTTGCTGCTCAAGTTACACCAGAAGCCAGTCTCGAGAGACTGGTACCTTTAGTAGATATTCTGGCAGAGTGGAAAAGCCTTCCAAAAATATCTCATTGGGTCCTGCAGACAATAGAAAGGGATTATGCTATCCAATTCAGGTGTCGTCCACAAAGATTCAGAGGGGTTCTGCCTACAGTGGTGGGCCCCGAGCAGGCTCTGGTTATGGAACAAGAGGTGAAAGCACTCCTTCAAAAGGAGGCTATAGAACGGGTTCCTCCTCCCAGTGTGGAGTCAGGCTATTACAGCCGATATTTCATCGTTCCAAAATAGGATGGGGGGTTGCGTCCAATTTTAGACCTGCGCCTATTGAATCGCTCGGTAGGGAAGCCAAAATTCAAGATGCTCACTATCAAGCAGATCGTGTCACAAATCAGATCCGAGGACTGGTCTGTCACGATAGATCTAAGGGACGCGTACTTCCACATTTCCATCCTTCCACAACACAGGAAGTTCCTGAGGTTCGCCTTCGGGGGCGAGGTGTACCAGCACAGGGTTCTTCCGGTTGGCCTAGCTTTATCTCCCCGCACTTTCACGAAATGCATGGACGCAGCACTAGGGCCCCTGAGGCTTCAGGGTGTTCGTGTCCTCAATTACATCAACAATTGGTTGATTTTAGCTCAGACAGAGCAGATGGCGGTTCGACATTGAGATGTCGTTCTCGTTCATATCAGGAAGTTGGGGTTGAGGCTGAACGCAAAGAAAAGTGTATTATCTCCTCAGAAGACCACTTTTCTGGGTGTCGTTTGGGTTTCGGTTTCGATGCAGGCGCGACTCGCTCCGACCCGCATCGTTTCGATTCTCTCAGCTGTGAAACAAGTAAAGCTAGGCCAGCTACTTACTGTAAAACAGTTTTAGAGACTGTCGGGTCTGATGGCAGCAGCGTCCGACGTTATACCTTGCGGCCTGTTGTACATGAGATCGCTACAGTGGTGGCTCAGGACCAAGGTATTCTCCCCGAGGGGAAAACCTGCTCCGCACGGTCAAAGTCACGCGGCGCTGCCTTCGTGCTCTGGTCATGTGGAAAGAAACTTGGTTCCTATTCAAAGGGCCTGTGTTGGGGGCTCTTTGTCGTCGCGTAACGCTAACGACGGATGCTTCCCTCACAGGGTGGGGGGCGGTCACGAGTGGTCGTCCAGCCCAAGGGCTGTCGCAGGACCATCATCTATCACGGCTTATAAATTGTCTAGAGATGTTGGCAGTGTTCCAGGCTCTGAAACACTTCCTAGCAGACCTGAGAGGTCATCATGTGTTAGTTCAGTCAGACAACACGTCGGTGGTCTCTTATATAAATCATCAGGGGGGCCTGCGGTTTCGCCGGCTTTACAAATTGGCCTGTCAGATCCTCCTGTGGTCCCAAGGGAGGTTACTATTTCTGAGAGCAATGTATCTTCCTGGGTATTTGAATGTGGTAGCAGACTCCCTGTCGAGACAGGGGCCGAGGCCGGGGGATTGGAGACTCCATCCCGAGATGGTGGAGCTCCTTTGGTTGAGTTTCGGTCCCGCGCCGAGGTGGACCTATTCGCTTCCAAGGAGACCACGTATTGTCATCTGTGGTTTTCCATCAGCCATCCAGCCCCTCTGGGGTTGGACGCTATGGTGCAGCTGTGGCCGAGGTCACGTCTGTTCGCCTTTCCCTGGATTGCTCTGCTACCTGGAGTTCTGGAGAGGGTTCGCCGGGACGGGGTCAGCCTACTATTAGTAGCCCCGTTCTGGCCGGCCCGAGTATGGTTTGCGGACCTGATTTCTCTCCTGGACGGCTCTCCCTTGGAGCTCCCGGTCAGGAGGGATCTACTCTCACAGCCAGGCAGCATGATATTTCACCCCCGCCCAGTATTGTGGGCTTGGCCTCTGAGGGGGCCCAGCTCATGAACTCTGGTCTCTCAACCGAGGTTGTTGAGACCATTCTTCACTCCAGAGCTCCATCCACGAGGAAGCTTTATGCCTTGAAGTGGAAACTCTTCACTTCTTGGTGTGGAGAGCACCTGCAGGACCCAGTTAACTGCCCAGTGGGTGCAGTGCTGGAATTCCTGCAGGAGCGTTTCTCCACAGGGCTATCCCCCTCCACACTAAAGTTGTATGTGGCGGCACTGGCTGCTTACCACGTCCCTTTCAGTGGAGTTTCTCTTGGGAGACACCCGCTTATAACTCGTTTCCTTCGTGGCACACTGAGGCTGAGGCCAGCAGTTCGTACGAGGGTGCCGGCCTGGGATCTGGCCATCGTATTAGAAGGTCTTTCCCTAGCTCCTCTTGAACCTATCGAAGAAGTTCCTGAGAAGTTTCTCACGTTTAAGACTATCTTTCTTCTTGCTATCTCCTCACTAAAGAGAATCGGAGATTTGCAGGCTCTGTCAGTTTCACCCTCGTGCCTGGAATTTTCGCCTGGCATGGTTAAGGCTTTTCTGCATCCTAGACCAGGTTACGTTCCCAAGGTCCCTACTAATGTTGTTAGACCTACGGTTCTGCAGGCCTTTTGTCCTCCTCCATTTCTGCCGTCTGACCAGGAGAAACTTAATTTACTCTGCCCTGGTAGGCCGTTAGACGCCTATGTCCACAGAGCTGCCCTGTGGAGGAAGTCAGAACAACTATTTGTGTGCTTTAGGCCACCCAAGAAGGGTTGTCCCGCGTCTAAACAGAGAATGAGCAAGTGGGTGGTCGAGGCTATCTCACTTGCCTATGAGTCGGCTGGTCAGCCTTCACCTTTGGCTGTACGAGCTCACTCTACCAGGAGTATGGCGGCTTCTAAAGCCTTACTGTCAGGAGTTTCCCTCAGTGACGTTTGTGATGCGGCTGGATGGTCTTCACCGCATACTTTCATTAAGTTCTACGACCTAGACTTAAGTTCTACCCCTGGGGCACAGGTGCTCTCGTCCTCTGTGCGCTAGTTCTCACATGGCGGTCACTTGGTCCTATGGCGACGTGGGTATTAGCGTTCCCACAGCGTTTGACGCAGCTCGAGTTCCCTTGAAAGGGAATGTCTCGGGTAAGTATGTAACCCTAGTTCCCTGATAGGGAACGAGACGCTGCGTCATTCCACCATACTCCCGGCATTCCCGCTAGCGCTTCCATTAGGCCTGTCAGAAGCTGTTGCGCTTGTGTTTATGGGGTGCTTTATAGTTTCCTGGTCGATGACGTCACCCGCCTATGACGTTCCATCTCTCCATTAGGCTGATTCCATACGTGCTTCATGACGCACAACGCAGGGGCGTTCCCACAGCGTTTGACGCAGCGTCTCGTTCCCGTCTCGCTCTTATTTTTACAAGAATTTTGTTTTTAAAACACAGAACCGTCGCTTTAAGACCACAAAAAACGTGAGACTTTTCAGACACGCACTCCAACTTCACCTCAGCGCCAGGCGCAAGTCAAACGAGTGCGGAAATGTACGGGTGCCGAATGAGCTTGAGCAGTGATCGGAACACAGTAAATATAGATTTGATGTTCCTCAACTGGTGGGTTGCGAGACTGTTTTGAGTGAGTCGCATATGTCCGGTCAAAGAAACAACAACGTAATTCTCTTTTTTTTCTGATTCTACTTTTATTTTGAAAGATCTTTGTGAAAGCTTGTGACACTTCTGTCAGATGCGGAGAAAAGAGCATTGTCCTGAATCAGTAACGTTAGGCTATCTGCGGTAAAATGAGATGTTGTAAGGTCAACAAATGTCAGTAAAACTAACTTTCCTGTCCTGACAGCCATTGTACTATACTTGCACATCGCCCGCAATGTGGCGTGCTGTAGCAGTAATTCTGTCGTCAATTAGCTAACTCATGAAATCATAGGCGCCGATACCGTGGGTGCTCCGGGGCTCGAGCACCCACGGAAAATACCGAGCACCCACGTGTGTGCCAGACTGCCAGTAGGCTACATTCATTTAAAATTAAACATTGCAGTTCGTGCTATGTGAAGCGTCTGTCACACTGTGATTGGTTATGTCGCTGTCAGTCGCCTGCTCCATATCATATCCACCAATCACAGCGTTTCTCGGATGAAAACGCCTCTGATCGCGGTTACTTGTCAGTTAAACTTTTGATCTCCAATCCTGTCTGTATTTGTGAGAAGTGGTGCTGTCCTGAGCTATGGTCCTGAGTTGAAAGATAGCCTACTTTACAGCTGTATTATCAAGTAAATGGGTGTGTGCGTTCGTGTCAGTGGCTGTCCATTTCCTAAAAGGGGTCGCACACCGGACGAGAAGCGCAGCGCCGCGTAGTGCCATGTCTTTTAAAATTCGAACACATTATTCTCTATGAGTGTAACTTACACACACCGGCGGCGCCCAGCTACGGCTATAGGACCTTGTTCAAAATCCTGCCGTGCCACAGAGCGCGATTTACATAGTTTTATATTAAATTTACATTATTTGTCTCAAATCATCGTTAATGTACTGACTTCAACCTGTGCTGCAATATACATTTATTTTACATTAATTTACAGAAATCAGCTGCTTGAATGAAAATTGCTGATGTTATCGGATTTTCAGGTGATATTCTCAATTCATTCAGTTAACGGACCCCCGGTTGTATTTAATTGTACAGTAGCCTACAATCGTAACATAGTAGCCTACAGACATTATCTTAATTCCATAATGTCCTTAAACATAACATTACAATATTGCTGGCCATAAACTGACAAAGTGTGTGTCTGGTGTGCGATAGGCTACCTCGAGTTGTCATAGACGCGGCGCTGCGCTTCTCGTTCGGTTCTGAAATGCAAAAGGGCGTGCGCCCATGAGCACCCACGGAGGAAAACATAAATCGGTGCCTATGCATGAAATAATCAAAAAGGCGATAGAATCTGTGTCAAAACTGCATGCATGCATGTATTTGTTATATATGCGTCACATATGTCTCGACTAAAATATTCTGTCATGTGAAATCACAATTTAAGGCACAAACTGATAGGCTATGTGATTTTTTTTAATGTTCAAATAAATGTGAGCACTGTGGATTTGTAGGCTACTAGAAGATAGGCGGTAATTCTGCGTTAATTTGTAAAGGAAAAACAAAAATTTATAATTTTTAAATCCATAAAATAATTTTACATTCTGTTGTTTATGTGCTGTTTACTTCTGCCTTGTTCACATTCTTGCACATAGGGATTCAAAAGAGATGTTTCCCCCCCCTTTTTAATTTAGGTATGATAGAACGGTTTAGATTCTTTATTTTGACAACTAATATAGAAAGTTGAAGAGTTAATTGATTATATAAAATTCAATGAAGGTTAAATAATCTTCGAACTACAGTAGTTATCTGCATGTCTCATCCATGAAGGTGCAACAATGTTGGGGGTTTTGAGAACCAGAACCAAGGTAACTGAGCAAGTTGAACTTCAGCTATAGTGTGTGTACTCTTTATTAATATGCCTGGGGGTAGTAAGTAGCTAATAATAATAAAAAATATCAAATTCACTCAGTATTCCAAGATTCCTAATTCACTACTATCTAAATTACAATTAAGTACAAATGAACTGTATTCAGTTGTGTAGGAAGGCACTCAAACAGTCCAATACATTATTTAAACTAATTTTTATTTTAAAATCATTAAGATTTATATGCCACCCCAGACTGTTTGCTGGCCCTTGCCTGGCCACCCCTAAGAAAAAATCCTGGCTCCGCCACTGCGTGAAAGAAGATCCACCTCAGGCAGCTGACTCCCAGGAATCTACAATCAACGTGATTGAAACAGTTGAAATTAAAAGAGTTCACTGTGTAAAGGATATGGTTCAGGCTTTCTCAGAAAAAAGCGTAATACATAACTGTCACAAATGGTTGAAGTAATGCGGTTGATGAAAGGTGTTGATAACAAAAACAGTCTTTATTAAATCCAAACGGAAACCTCTGGAATACACCCCAGAAAGCAAGGTTATCTTATTGTCAAACATACCCTAAACTCCTGGTTGATTGACCCAAACCTTGCTTACTCGAAACCAAGTGCTACCTTTGCTTTCCAAAACAGAACGACATGTCAAGAAGCCACCATGGAAATGGACGCTAAGAAAATCGCCATTACTATTCCCTTCTTCTTTTGTTTAATTGCGATTTACATAGTGCATATCGCTACCTAGTTGGTGGTTGTGTAATAATTTTTTACAAATGGCACGCCCACTGGAGCTTCATCAATAGGCCATGCATGCGCTGAACACCTCTGAAGTAAACCTAAACTAATCCATATAAGCTTCTTCAGTATTATCAGCAGCTATCACGTTTCTCAGGAGCCAATTAAATGGAGAAATTCGGCAGGTAAAACCACATCATCTCACTAGGAACTAGAGGAATTCGTTCCCCACAAGGATTTCACCTCAGATTCATTCAAGTTCATGTACTTGAACACGCGAATTCGCTGCATGTATCATAAGCTGCCTGATTTGGAAGTGACCTGAGGAAGCATTGCTGCATTGTTGAAATAGGACTTGCTTTAGACATTAATAAATAAAGCATCCAAGTCACATCTGGTCGTAATTCACTCCATTCTCCACAAAGCGAAGCTAAGTTCCTTTTCTTTAATGCTCATTACTAAAAGCTATCAGGTTATTGGCAACGTGCTTGTTGTTAATGCTATCTGTGTTGCTTAGGCTTATCTAGTCGTTTTCATTAAAATGCTTATGCGATCATATTGGCTAAGGCTGGGAATCTCTAGGCACCTCATGATTCGATTCGATTACGATTCAGAGGGCTGAATCAAATAGGGGTACCGTTCGGATTTCACGCTCAGCCATCATGTGTCTCTGTTATGCGTACGCCACAGACTGTCCGGGTGCTGCACTTCTGCGCTTCAGAGTTCCGCCTTTTGCGTTCCGTCAATATTACGTTATTAGAAAGAAAACATTTTTTAGAAAATCGATTTTTGACATTTGTGAATCAATTCAGAATCGTCCTCGTCCGCATCGCGATACATCTAAGAATCACATTTTTCCCCGCCTCCTAATATTGGTAATGTTCGTTGTCATTGGCAACTGCTTGTCGCTGCACATGCTGTGCTTAAACCTATCAAGTCAAGTCGCCTTTATTTTTATAGCACTATGCTGCACAGATTCAAGCAGCTTGCGGTGAGAGATAGGAAATAATGATTCATGGTGCAAACAAAATCATTTCTGCTGCAGCTCTAACAAGACATAGTAAACAGCCGCTATTCAGCTGAGTCACTTCAGCTATAGTGTATTGGAAATATGCTTGCTCTAAAGGCTGTGTTGTTATTATTGAAACACGCTTAAAGCTATCTGGTTCCTATTGAAACATGCTTTTTCTAAAGGCTATCTAACCTAGCTGTTATTGAAACACCCTTGTTCTAAAGGCTGGTTATTGAAAACATGCTTGTTCCCTTTTGTTGTCACTCCGAGTTACATCGGATGACGACGAATGGGGTTTCGCTTAGAAAGCTATCGACTTCGAGTATTACAAAACGAGCCAATGGCAAAGAAATGCCATGGGTCTGCAGAATTTCTCCGCAACTCCGCCCAACCTCGTGGGTATAAAAGGAGGACGCCGGCAACATTTCTGACTTCACTCTACAAGACGAGCAACTCTCCGGTGTTGGTGTGACGGCGATCTCCAGCAAGTTCACACCGCCTGCTGATCTGTGCAATATCTGCCAGTGAGTGTGTTCTACCTGCTTGCTTCAACATCCGAGGAGTTTTTTCTCTCACAAAAGAGCTCGCACGCGGCACGTCTTTTTAAAGATGGCTCACCCGTCCACTCTGGTTGTGGTCGAATCATTTCTGATTTTGATGGGCACATTCTCTGCTCTGCGTGCTTGGGCTTGATCACGCTAGAGTAGCGTTTGTGGATTACTCATGTTCTCCCGCAGGAACATGACCATCGCGTCATTACGGTCGAGGCTCAATGATCTCGTTAGAGAGAGAGTCCCCTCATCCACACCCCGATCTAACACTCTCCACGTTAGGTAGTATTTCGGCTGGTGGCCAGGGTGACCTGAGGGTGATGGTGTGGTACAAAAACGCTGACGATTCGTCCTCGGCCCACGCCCCCCTCTTCATTGACACAACTCGTGAGCGATCACGGAATGCCCTCAGGCCCGTCTTCGGACCCCCCGCGGGTTTCCTTTGACGTTCCAAAATCGGATCTGTTGTCCATTGCAGCATCACAGGGCGGGCAAGAATCTTCAGGAAGTGAAGATTCGACAGTGCTACCACTTTCGGGTGTGCATATAGCATTTTGTCGAGTCGCATTCTGAGATGAACCACGCTTTCCTGGGCCACTGCGAGCATCAGACTTGAGTGGAACCATCCATCCTGTCCTGAGCTCTCGCTGCTGGTCGATTGGTTTTTGGGTTTGGCTGCTGACACCTGTCAGCGTCCACCCCAATACCTTTCTTCCCAGATGTGCATCAGGAGATCTCGAAATCCTCGAAGACCCCATGTCTTCCAGCGGTCCCTACTTGATCTCCTCCGCCTTTCCTCCCCTCGACGGGGCCGCTGCCCATAGGTACACTGGGGTCCCCCCGGTTGAACGCTCTGTTGCGATGCTACTGTGTCCTCAGAGTACTTCTTCTTGGCGCGATCCTAAGCACCCGTCTTTTTTCGGGTTTTTCGTCTACACTTGTGGCGAAATCCTATAGCGCCACAGGACAGGCTGCCGCCTCACTGCATGCCATGGCCATTCTGCTGGTCTACCAGACCCAGATGCTCACGGACATGCATGAGGGCGGGACTGACCCCGGGCTCTTTAATGAGCTGCGCGCCGCCACTGACCTTGCTCTCCGAGACACGAAACTGGCCGCATGCTCCCTGGGTCAGGTGATGGCCACCATTCTGTGGCTAAACGTGTCCGATGTGTATCCTGTCGGGCGGACCCATCTGCTCGACACCCCCATATCCCAGGTCGGCCTCTTCGGTGGTGCGGTTGAGGGCTTTGCCCAACAGTTCTCAACCGCCCATGAGCAGACTGAGGTTTATTCTGCCCCGACGGCCCCGCCGTCCGCTCAGATGCCTCAGTCTGCCCATCGCCGAAGGCGCCTTCCCGAGGTTCCCACCCTGCTCGTTCACCCGGGCTGGCTCTGGAAGCCGCAGGGGGACACCACAGCCCTCTCCAGCCCCGCCCCCGCTATACGCCGGCCTAAGCGACGCTCTTGAGACGGGCTGCTCAGAGATGGGACTCAGTTCTTACCAGGAGCTGGTAGCAGGGCCACTCCTTTCCCTCGTGGAGAATCCTTATTCTCAGAAAGAACTGACTCTCCCGTCTCTGAGCACACCGCGTTCTCGGATGACTGTGTGTGCCCCCCCCTGGGCCGTGGCACTCTCATCCCCCTCTGTCGCCAGACCCCTGGCAGAGCAGGCCCCCGCGGAACGCTGGTCCTTCCCTGGCCTCCTCTGTCAGGGTTCAGGGACTCCACTGGCACAGTTCTTGGGAGTCAGGCTAGAGCTTCCCAAACTGTCCTGCTCAGTCGCGCGAACCATCTGGCTCGGTTATGCGATTCAGTTTGCACGGTCTCCTCCCCGCTTCAGGGGAGTCCGTTCCAATATGGTCAGTGGCTATGCCCCTATCTTGAGAGTGGAGGTTACTACCCTACTGGCGAAGGGTACGATCGAGACTGTCCCTCCAGCCGAAATGAGGTCTGGGTTTTACAACCCCTACCTCATTGTCCCATCAATGTGTGCGGCCACAGGATTGGTTTGCATCGATCGACCTGAAGGACGCCCACTTTTATGTCTCCGTTCTCCTTCCGTTCCTGCGGTTTGTGCAGGTTTTTATATATTGCCTTTGCGTTTTGCTGTCAAGGTTTGCTGTCAAGCGTATCAGTATGCCGTTCTCCCATTCGAGCTAGCCCTGTCTCCTCGCGTCTTCACGAAGGTTGTCGAGGCAGCCCTTGTTCCTCCTTAAGAACAAGGGGTTCGCATCCTGCACTATCTCGGCGACTGGCTATCCTAGCTCACTCTCGAGACCAGGTTTGCGAACACAGGGACCCAGTGCTCCGCCACGTAGCTCGTCTGGGCCTTCAGGTCAACTAGGAAAAGAGTAAACTTTGCCCTGTGCAGAGGATCTCTTTTCTCTGTATTGACCTGGTCGCCTTCTCCACTCAGCCATTGCTGACTTGCCATTTTGAAGGGGGTTCCCATAGCATAAGCTAAACCTTACGCAATACGAGAGACCTCTCGAAAGGGAACATCTCGGTTACTTACGTAACCTCGGTTCCCTGAGAAGAGGGAACGAATATTGCGCAACCTGCCGTGCTATTGTGCTTTGATCAGGGGATTGCTTCAGTCGACTTAACCTGACTACCTTTGGCTGAATGGGCCGATTTAAAGGCTTAGGCCACGCCCGTTTTGGCGGGCTCTGACGTGCCAGGGAGTGAGGCAGCCTGATTGGTTCTCGTGTCTGAGCCGCCTCGCCATAGGTTCGCAGTTGCCGCAGCACAGTTGCCATAGTTGCCGCAGCACAGCCAATGACCGCGCTAGCCGTTCATCTGTGTCTGCTGTGCAGCTGCACTACGTTTTAAAAATGTGGCTTCAATATTCTCGATAAAAGGGGTTTTCCCATAGCGTAAGGAAGGAGACTGAATCTGCCTTGCGCCTCTTTACCCTCTTGGGACTTATCTCTGGTGCTACTGCACTGCAGAGACCTCCCTTGAGCCCTGCAGGCAGTGAGGTAAAAATCATGTTTTTAGAGAAAAGGTTATCCTGCTTGCTTGGTCTCTATCTAGAGGATAGGGCCTTGCACGCCTTTTCAGTCAACGAATCATGCCTGGAATTCGGGCCAGCAAACTTTCAAGATATTTGAGACCCCGGCCTGAATATGTGCCCAAGGTTCCTACCTCTCCTACGGGACCAGGTGCTGAGCCAGCAAAGGAGGCAGGCCCGGAGGAGGCAGACCAAGCCCAGACTTTCTGCCCGCTCCATTGGGGTTAAACGGGCTCAGAATGCAAAGACTGGACCGCAGACTATTTCTTGTCTGTTACAGACACCAGCATAAGGGAAGGCTGTTTCAAAGCAGGGGTTGGCCCGCTACATGTGGTTGCCTTCATCTTGTGTGCCTTCATCTTGGGTGGTGAGCTCCTCCCTAGTGAGTGTATTGCTCCCTCCTAGGCTAGACATAGAACTAGCCTATGTGTCGAACCGCTGTTTCCCGTGGGCTCCCTTCACATGAAGCAGTGGACATGTGACCTATATATGACACAGACTGAAAAGAGCTCTTTTCGTGCTTTATTTGTGTCGCCGTAAAAACGGCATTTGTTTGCAGATGAGCGTGCTTCATTACAGGCCCTTTTACTGCAACATTTGCATTTCCAGCCGCCTGAAAAGAGGGGACTGTAGAATGTATGTGAAACTTTTTGGAGATCAGTCTGGCCTCGACGGGACTCAAAATCTCTCTCTTTCTTCCTATGGCTGGGAAGGCTTCTGAGTCTGGGCCCAACACAATCCTGGGTCGGGGACCCCGTCTCAGGGAAATGGCGCTTTGCAGAGTGAGAGCGGTGATGGATTTCAGCCGCTGGGCGGGGCTGAGAGACCGGAGGTGCTGGTTTCAGCTGCTGAGACGATGGCACCTTTTTAGGGTGGCGCTTTGGCGCTGCCCAGGTCCTTGAAAGCCTCTGGTTCAGGTCCAGACTCATCTATTGAACAGAGAAGTTTGGCCTGAAAAACATAGTGTACAGCCATTGTATGAAGCGCTGAAGCAGCTTGGCCAGCAGTGGCTTTTGCGCGACCAGCGAAAGCGCGACCAGCGAAAGCGCGACCAGCGAAAGCTGAAGTGACGTGGCAGGGCTTGGATGGATGTGAAGCTTTGGCCTTCCATCCTGTAGCGGTTGTCGGGCAGAGGTGTGCGGCCACCGCTTACTCGAGGGAAGGAATTGCCTCGTATCCCTTTTCCCGAGCGCCGTCTATCGTAAAGAATGTTGGAAACTTTTTCTTCGGAGACCAGGAGACGTTGGGATATCTTTCAAGCAGAATTTACTCTTTATTGAGGAGTCGCTGTGCGTGGCTGTAGTCATCCAAGTCTGAACTCAGTAGCTCAGCACAGTGTTATATCCTTTCAAAGGGGGAGGGATTTACATAGAGGTGAAGGCAATCTGAACAAAGCATGTACATGAAGTACAGAAATCAGCACGTTACCGGAAATTCCCCAACCATGATCTTCATCATCATAACAGTGTGATTCAAATGTAAATATTCTAATCCAATCAGCCGGACTATTCAACGACTGGGACAGGGGCTCCGAGAGCCATTAGAACAAAGGGTGAGAGTCTCAGTAATCTGACTCATTTAACTTACAATAGAGAGAACAGGACTAGCAATGAATCTCTTGCTGATAACTCTGATATCTAAATTCAGTCTACTAAACGTTCTCAGTTTCTATGCTATTGTATTGTATTTCTATACTATTGTATTGGACCTAAATTAAACATTTAATACATTTATAATACAAAAAGAGCGTCAAGGGAAAAGAAGTTTTCAAGCGAGCTGAGTGTGGCGTTTTCCACAATTTAGTCAGCTCGTCGTGAACTTCTGGGAAGAAGGGGGCGGGTCTCTGCGGAGGGGCCTGCCGGCGCCACTGCAGGAACCACTCATCCAGCCTGCTCAACGTGGGCTCCTTGGGTGAAGACCACTCTAGCCCGAGGTCTTCAACTGCCCTGGTGAGCACACAGAGAAGTTCAGCGGCAATGCTCGTTCTCGTGTAGCTTATGTAGATGGAGCGGGGCCAGAAGCGGAGCCCGGCCACTCGTCACAGTCGGATAAAGCGATGGAAAGGCTGTCATGCTTATCATCCTCCTCGTCCAATGCTCCAAACGAGACGAGATGGCGTGAGTTTGCTCGTGTCTGCCCGCTCCGGCGTCCTTTGTGAACGGCGCTTCTTTTTGCACGGCTCGATCAAAGGAAAGAGTGGGAGTCTCGGGGTCGTTGTCGGCGAAAACAGCCAGTCGAGCCCGCAGGATGGGGAGATCCATCTCGTCGCATTCAGGGCAGCGTGGTCCCAGCCCAGGCAGGAAGCGCAAAGGATGTGACGGTCTTCGCCATAGAGAGGGCCTCTGCACGAGGTGCATTTAGTGCGAGGCGACTCTACTGACACTTTCCAAAAACTTACCTATACATACAATTCACTGCAGTTCCCAGCTAAAATTCTTTTCACACCAATTATAAATACTGGGGCAGATTATTGATTAATAAAGAGATACATTTTCACACGGTTCCTTACACGGTACTACTATCTTAAAATTTCAAAACAATATTGGTGCAAGACTAATAAGCTAATAAAGTTTATTGTTTGCATCACAGAGCCAGTTATATATATATTTTTATGCAATAAGCTTGGTAACAACTGGCACATTATTGCATTCACCATGAAGAGCAGTCGGTATGGGAATCCAATGGAACACAAAAGATGAGCTCAAAGTGTTGTAGAAACAAGCTAAGTTAAAACTACTGAAGCATTTTCATTTGCTACCGCTTTCTGTAGGGGGTACAAACTCAATACAGCATGATATTTGTTGACATTTCGTTTGATGTTTCCGATAATACCAGACATTGTGGCATCCAATTTCTGTCCGGTCAGATGTTCCACACTACGTGTTGCTAAATGTTGACTACTTCCTTTAGCCTGTGAAAACCAGATTATTTAAGTTTCCGATTATCACTGTATGTATGCATTACAAACTGTTTTTTACTTTCTTTAAAAGTGCAAGTCAAAATAAATACTTGTATCCTGGGAAAACCCAGACAAACTTCTGGCAAATTTAGATTTGCTCTGCAAGTTAGTCTGGCGAAGAGCCCATTCAAGGTCATTTCCAATCTTTCCAAATCGAGGCACCAATCGCAAATGTTGAGGCAGGCTTTACAAGATGAAGATCGATCTGATTGGTTTTAGGTCTAGGCATTTGGCATTTTAGTGTCAAGGGCATTTGAGCGACGTCCATTGGTGACGCCCCTTTGGAAATGAGCTTTCAATGAACCTTCCCCAGACCCTAACTCAGTTACGACTGAGAAGGGTCTGGTTTTAACCAGGCTAAAATATTTGCACATTTCCTGAAGAAAGTATACCTGGCCAAGGACTGCACATTTTGAATTACACCTTTGTCTGACAGCCATTTCAAACTATGATAGATACAAATTATGTTTTTGTATTATGTATTATATATTTAGTCTTGAGTTGCCATTGTTTAGTAGGAACTCCCTTCAGTCTCATTCAAAAAACGATATGTCCATAAATATGTAATGCCATGCATAAACTAAGATTTGAATCTCCAACAGTCCAAACAAGCCCTTTTCATTATTATATGTGTCCACATTGTGCGGCTAAACAAGCATTTTGTGCACAATGAAAGGATGTAATGCTTTAAAAGCAATACAATCTCTTCTGGTGATTGATCATTAGCAGGACGCCGCAGTGAGGAGCATGATCAGGGAATAGTAATTATCCAGATGCATTCATGCACAGCATTGGGTACACACACTCATTCATTATAGCCAAGCTGAAATGAGATATGGCACAGCAGATCAATCAATATGACACATTGAAAAAATATGAATCCCAACATATTGATTGATCTACTGCATCCAATGAATGTGTTGGGAGCAAAATGCAGGGTTAGACATATCAGGAAATAATAAGGATTTGTTTGTGAGCATGGAATGTATGTTGATGACCCAATATTTGGTCATTTAAAAAAATAAATGATAAAGGCAAGACCATGCAGAATGTAGACTACAGATAAAAATTTCATACTCAGGAAAAGGTGCCATTCGTGTCCCCATGACTCACTACATTGGATTCATGCATAAATAACAACCAGATATACGTTTACATTTGTTATAGTTAATGACTTAAGTAATATTTATATATAAACTAAATTAAACTGCAGATCCAGCATCACAAGATGGTGCAGGGCTATTTTGTCATTATTTACATTGATCCTCAAACATAGAAAAGTGCACTATTAATAACCCACAATCATTTGATCTCAATCCATTTTAAATTACTCTCTTTTCCTTCATTATGTTCGGTTTAGAGGTTGACACAATAGAAAGATTTTGGAGTTTGTGGGGGGAACAATGGATCCCAGGCTCAGCTGACAGGCAAAGAGAGAACAGATAAAAATTGAGAGCTAACAAAAACAGAGTTAATTGTGTACAGAGTACCCTCCCTCTGCGTAGACAGAACACTTAAAATAATTTCAGAGTGGGTTGCTGCTGTAGAGAACAGAATAAAACAAAGCAGATAAATAAAAATAAAGTAAAATAAAATACCACATCAACATTGTCTTCCAAAGTAACATCACAGTTTCCTTTCCTTTCACAAGAACTCCATGCTGCGTCAGTTGCTGACGCTATGGGGATGCATCCTTGGGGCATGTGTAACTTCACGGCAATACTATTAGCCACGGCAGTGCAATGACATCATGCGAGTTACTGGAACACTCAAACTTCCTCTGCCTTCGATGCGAATCATCATGGTATTGTGATCTGTTTTTGCTGGACTAGACCCAGTATGGCTGGGAATCAGTTCCAAAAAGAGAGAAAAGCGTTGGGAATTGACAGTCTGTTCCAAAGGTTGGAAACGATTACACCAAATAGAAATAGACTATTCTTTAAGAGTCTTTTTTAATTCAACAGAGCTATACACTTAGGTAAAGTATGTACTGTTGGTGTTGTTATTATTATTATTATCTTTCATTTTTGTTCACTGCATAGAGCAGACCAGTATCTGTCAGCATTATGTTCAGTTCTATGTATTCTTATATTTATATTCTATTCCGTTTTCTTTAAGTCAAATCAAGTCACCTTTATTTATATAGCGCGTTTTACAATACAGATTGTTTCAAAGCAGCTTTACAGTGATCAAGAGAAATATTGCAACAACGTTTGTTTCGGCTGTACAGCAGATATGAAAGCTTTAGCGTAAGTTCTGCCAGGAAGACTCAATTCTGATCATTCATGATCTCATCTAACCAATCGTGTTCTAATACTCATAGTATAAAAGATCGGTACTTACACATGTCTGAGTTAGCAGATGCCGACGCCAACATTCATTTCGCAGAAACCGACTCCGGTGTTCACTCACCCGCGTCACGATTGCAACCATAACAACACAAAATCATATAGTTGATTTTGATCTCACCGAGTCTGGAGGCCGCGCCAGAGCGAGACACATGTGTTGGAAACCAGCGCGTGGCTGTTATAAAAAAAAAAACCCAGCAATCTCTGAGAGACGATCTCCTCACACTGGGTATCAAGTTCAAGTTCCACTTCCAAGTCTTTCAAGTTGGTTTTCAAGTTTTCGGTAGGCACTTCCACCAGACATGTCCCCTCTACTATGATCAAACTTCATTCAGGTAAGTATATTTACTTGGCTACTCTGCTGCTCCCTTCACCAGTGGCAGAGTTCAAATTGGTAATGTGGCAGTTTTCTGAAAAACCGCTGATACAGACTGCAACGCAACATACTGCCTGCTTGCCTGAATGTTTCGTCTCTGAATTCGTTATTGCTTTGGCATTTACAGAGATTTTTTTTGCCAATCACTTCCCGATTGCTGGAAAGATATCGATTTATACCTAGCGATATTGCAGACTTAAAAAACAAAAACAAAAACATAGAGAACGTAGTCAAAAATTCTGAAATGGGCAAGTTCAAATTAAAATACCCAAACATAAAAGAACAGCCATCGATACCATTAAAATATATAAAAGTTTAGAAAACAAACTTTTTTGTTGTTTCACTTCATTTTGATGGTCCCTTTAACACATGTAACATTGCACCTTCATGTCTACTAACTCTCATTAGAGTATTAGTAGACTGGTAGGGTTAGGGTTAGAATAAGTTGACATGTAGTTGCAAAGTTACTTATAGAGTGTCTGTTGGAGGACTATCACAATAAAGAGTTTGCAGATATGAAGCAGATAGTCCACTAATACTCCAATGAGAGTTAGTTGACACGTAGTTGCAAAGTTACTTATAGTTAACAGAATGTTCAAAAGGGACCATCAAAATAAAGTGTTACCAAAAATACAAACGGATGACAAAACAGTTTGTAAATTTTGAAAATCAAACATGTAAATAAATGGATATGTAAGGAAAACCTGGGTCAGTTTTTGGGGATAGGCTTATGTATTCAAAAATTAATAATTTCAGAATTAATAATTATTCATATGGTTTGACCCAGATAATCATACATGTTAATATTTCCCTGCATCTGCATTCATATATGTACCTAGGCAATTAACACAAAGGATTATAATTAATTGCATATGTAGACTATAATTTACAGACAGGTTAAAATTAGCTCAATTGTACATCAATACTTAATCAAAATGGATTATAATTAAATATTTAATATATCAATTATGCCTGTCACAGATCGATCGTCGGGATAATCTAAGGGGATTAATTTGTGACCGAATCATCTTTTTGTCCAGCAAAAACCTGATCATTCGATCTCAATCAAACCTCACAAAATTATCCTACTTTATATGCTTTCAGGAGAAACTATTTCTCTGGCCAGAAGGAACAGCCTTCCTGTTCTATAACGATTCTTTAAGTAGGCTATCAATAAATTTGTAAAGCACCTAGCTTTGGATCGTATAACATTAAATGGACTTGTATATGAGCGAAAAGACAGAATCAATAAATGAATAGAATGCATTTAATAAAGGCAAAGTTACGTATACCGGTTATAACAAACAATACATGTATTTACAAACACAACAATGGCAACGACATAATGAAAGAGAATGCATCAATAAAGAGAGAGAATGAGAGAGAGAATGAGAGAGAGAAAGAGATCCGTATGGATCACAGTTCTGCAAAATTCACCTGGACTGGACATTTTGTATCAAACACAGTAAACAGTAATTTTCTTAAATATTACAATTTAAAATCCTGCTTTTTTTTGAATATATCTAATGTGTATGTAATTCAGTGTCACATGATCCTTGCAAAAAAAAAAGAAGTGTATATATAAGTGCCATATGCTTCTCTGTTCGGTCACCTAAATTTCGCTATGAGTTTCATTCCTCAAGGCAGGGCATTTATCTCTCGTCTGTTGACGATGGCCCACTCCGTACCTAATTTAAGCGACCCCATCCAGTTAAACGAAGGGGGCATGTCCGATCTCAGATTTTGGATACTAGGAACGGCAAAGGCCAGATTAATTTCCCAAGCTCACTCAGGCTTCGTTTCGTGAAAATAATTCTATAGTGGTCGCTAGTGTCCTTTGGTGTTTGACGTGGTCGCAAAACCTATTATATTGTTTGTGCTAACAAAGCACAGTTGCCCTCAAGGCAGATCTTCTTGTCAGACGATCATAACTTTCCTGAGAGGTTAAAAGTGGCAAGGAACCAAAACTCCATCAGGTGACAGAATGGAGAAAAAAAACTTGCGAGAACCCAGGCTCAGTCAGTGAGCCAGTTCTCCTCTGGCCAACGAACGAACAGTGTACTATTATGATTCAGGCAGCATTATAGGTCAGAAGTCAGATTGGATCAGAACTTTCACAATAGTTGCCTTTCAAGGGGACTCGAGCTGCGTTGAGACGCGGTGGGAACGCTCTGCGTGATTGTGTCATGAAGCACATGTATAATCAGTCCAATGGAAGAGCGAGACGTCATAGGCGGGTGACGTTATAGACCATTTCCAGTCCACATTTCCAGTCAGAATTTAGACCGCACCATAGCACTGAGACAGCTCTCATTAGAGTCACAAATGATTTGCTCTTATCATCCGATCGTGGTTGTATCTCTCTATTAGTGTTAGTTGATCTTAGTGCTGCATTTGACACCATTGACCACAACATTCTCTTAAATAGACTATAAAACTATGTTGGCATTAGTGGAATTGCATTAGCATGGTTTAAATCATATTTATCTGACCGCTATCAGTTTGTAGCAGTAAATGAAGAGATGTCTTATCGATCACAAGTTCAGTATGGCGTACCACAAGGCTCAGTACTAGGGCCGCTGCTGTTCACTCTGTACATGCTACCTTTAGGAGATATCATTAGGAAACATGGAATTAGCTTTCACTGTTATGCTAATGATACTCAGCTCTATATTTCTTCCAAACCTAACGAAACTCACCAATTCACAAAATTATCGGAATGCATAGTTGATATCAAAAATTGGATGACTAGTAATTTCCTACTACTAAATTCTGAAAAAACAGAGATTCTAATTATTGGACAAAAAACTTCCACACGTAATAACCTAGAATACCGTCTAACACTTGATGGCTGCTCTGTTAAGTCTTCGTCGTCAGTTAGGAACCTGGGTGTGCTCTTTGATACCAATCTTTCATTTGAAAGTCACGTCTAGAGTCATGTCTAGAGTCTGTAAAACCGTATTTTTCCATCTTAAAAACATATCTAAATTACGTCATATGCTCTCATTGACAAATGCGGAACAACTAGTTCATGCGTTCATGACATCACGGCTAGATTATTGTAATGCTCTACTGGGTGGTTGCCCTGCACGCTTAATAAACAAACTACAGCTAGTTCAAAACGCAGCTGCTAGAGTTCTTACCAGAACCAGGAAGTACGACCATATTAACCCGGTTCTGTCAACACTGCATTGGCTCCCTATTAAACATCGTATAAATTTTAAAATATTGCTGATTACTTACAAAGCACTAAATGGTTTAGCTCTCCAGTACTTGTGCGAGCTCTTAACGCATTATAGTCCTTCACGTCTATTGCGATCTCAAAGTTCTGGCCAGTTGATAATACCTAGAATATCTAAATCGACTGCTGGCGGTAGATCCTTTTCCTATTTAGCACCAAAACTTTGGAACCATCTTCCTAACATTGTCCGGTAAGCAGACACAGTCTGTCAGTTCAAAGCTAGACTAAAAACACATATTTTTTACCTAGCATTCACCAAACACTTCTATAATTCAATATTAGGCTGCTTAGATTGGGTCAGCCGGAACTGGGAACACTTCCCTTAAATAATGATGTACTCGTTACATCATAAGAAGAATGGCATCTACGCTAATTTTAGTGTCTTTGTTTATCCCGAGGTTTTCCCGCAGCCTGCCGGATCCAGGCCGTTTCCAGATCTGACGAAGGACTTTCGCCTGGACCTGATGACAATGCAGTGCTGAAGTGCCAACTAGCCTCTCCCTATGGAGGATCCCTATACCACTCTACAGATAAAGCGTTGTGGAATTTTTCGGTTCGCGTACCTACCCAAAGTAATAAGATAAAATAAAATTCTGCATCAAAATTTATAGACAAGACAAGTAGTTTGTTTAGGCATGGTTTGTAAGGAATTACAAACCTGCGCACATATATTCAAACGCACATAACTATAGAATCAATTCTTAATGCGCATGTGAACGCCATCAGCGTCTATCACAGGTTCACGTTTAAAGTCTATTTAGAGAGAACGTGTCGTCTTAGCGGCCCCTAATTTAAAAACAAATGATCATTTAGACGGAAGTGAATCAATCAAAACTAACTTTAGCTGGAAAAAACATTTTTCAAGAACCACTATAAAATCAAACCAATCTCTGTTACCTTAAATTATATGTTTATCTCTGTAAAGCTGATTTGAAACAATCTACATTGTTAAAAGCGCTATATAAATGAGGATGACTTGACTTGACTTGACCAGGAAGCTATAAAGCACCCCTGAAAACAGACCGCGACAGCTTCTGTTGCCTTCAGCAAGCGCTCTCTGTATACTGTCCTTGTCTATTTACTGTTGTCTGTCACAAGCACATTATATCTATCTATATATATATACAATATATATATTATGGCGAAACAAGATTTTAAGCGTTGTGTTGTCCCTTGCCCTCGTTTCATCACGGGTGGGGACACACATCAGCTTTGTGTTGCTTGTTTGAGAGTGGAGCATGCCCAGTCAGTTCTCGAGGGAGCTGACTGCGAGCATTGCGAGAAGCTGTTCGTGAGGACGGTCCGATCTCGCCGGGCGTTCTTTGAGGAGGGCGGTTCGGTTCGCGCTCCCCGAGGTGCGGGTCCCGCTGCTGCCGAGGCACAGCGAAGGCTTTCATCTTGGGGTTCGCATATGGATCTAGTAGCGGGGCTTGAGACGGGCCCACCCCTTTCTCAACCCTTACCTGCTGGATCCGGTGCCTCTGGCCAGGAAGGAGCCCACGCTGCGGCTTCTCCTTCCCAGGTCGGGGCACCATTGCTGAGACTATCCAGTTCTGAGGATCTGGATGTCGTCCGTATTGATATGGGGGATTTTGAGTCTTCGCCAGCTCATAACCCCGGTAATGATTAGGAGCTTATGGAGGTTTTATCTCGTGCTGTAACTAGATTAAATATTGAATGGCCAGCCGATGATTCTCAGAGTGTTATTAAAAAGATTTTATTAGATGAGAGATTTCTACCATCTAAAACACAGCCTCCACGTTTTTTCCCGATCTCCACAATGAGGTTTCGAGATCGTGGAATAAACCGGCGTCATTCAGAGTGTTTAACCCAAAAACCTCTAACTATAGTAATGTTTTAGGTGCATCTGATTACGGTTATTTGACGATGCCTCGGGCTAAAGAGACGCTCGCAAGCTATCCCTCTCCCGAGTCAGCGTCATCATTAAAAGCCCCGACGTTACCCACCAAGCCCTTAAAATCTACATCTTCGCTGGTGGGTAAAGCTTATTCGGCAGCAGGTCAGGCTGCGTCATGTCTGCACACTATGTCTATACTGCAGGCATACCAGGCTGATCTGCTGAAGGATATCGATGAACGTGAGGAAGTCAGCGCTGACGCAATTTGAGAATTGCGTCGCGCAACAGACCTGTCTCTCCGGGCCACCAAGGAGACGGCCAAATCAGTGGGCCGTTCTATGGCAGAGGCATCTTTGGTTAAATCTGTCAGATATAAAAGATGAAGATCGGTCTGTTCTTCTGGACGCACCACTTTCAGCTTCAAGTTTGTTCGGCGACGCTATCAACTGTGTCGTCGTTAGGTTTCAAGAATCGAAAAAACAATCTGCTGCGTTCCAGAGGTTTCTTCCTCGACGTTTCGATGTCCCCGAGACTGCTGGCCGGAAAGTGATTATTAAATCCGAGCAGTCTCGTCCCAGTACAAGCTCCTCACAGCACAGAGTGCATCAAAAACAGAGCGTCGCCAGTCGTGCTCCTCCACAATCTGGGGAACCTGGGTGGCGGTCGCAGTCCAGGCCAGTTAGGGGTAGGCAAGATCTGAGGACTGTCATATCTAAGAAAGCTTGGGCTAAGAAGAAGTCCTGACGCCCAGGGTGTCAGGCTTCTGAGGGTGGTCCCCTCCGTGGAGGGACGATTTCGAGAAATCATTCATCCTCGGCGCACTCTGGGGGGCGACTCTCTGAGGAGAGTCGCAGCGCTGCCACATCGGTTGTTCCCTGCCGGTTCGCCGCTTCAGGGCACCGAGGTGTCAGCGTCCCCATACGATTCTCCGAGGAGGGTCGTAGAACGGTCAGTTCGGTTGTTCCCTGCCGGTTCGCCGCTTCAAGGCACCGAAATGTCCTTATAACCGAATCCCGAGGCCAGTCTCGAGAGACGCGTCCCCTTAGTAGAATTTCTGGCAGCGTGGAAACTACTGCCAAATATTTCTTAGTGGGTCCTGCATATAATAGAAAAGGGTTACAGAATTCAGTTCGGTTCTCGTCCGCCCAGATTTCAAGGGGTCCTTCCCACAGTGGTGGACCCAGAGCAGGATCGGGTCATGGAGCAAGAAGTACTGACGCTTCTGCAAAAAGGGGCTATAGAAAGGGTTTCTCCTCCCAGCAGACAGTCAGGGTTTTACAGCCGTTACTTCATCGTTCCCAAGAAGGATGGGGGGTTGCGTCCTATTCTAGATCTGCGTCAGTTAAACAGCAGAGTTCAGAAACTCAAGTTCAAAATGCTTACACTCAAACAGATTGTATCACAGATTCAGTCCGAGGACTGGTTTGTCACAATAGACTTGAAGGACGCTTACTTTCATGTATCCATTCATCCTCATCACAGGAAGTTCCTGAGGTTTGCTTTCAGGGGCGAAGCATACCAATATCGGGTCCTTCCATTCGGCCTAGGTTTATCACCCCGCATGTAGCGAGGGGGGCGTGTATAGTTTACCTATGGTGAGGGCGCCCTAGCGCATCTTTCTTTTCTGTGTGTTTTTCTTAATAAAGTGTACAAGTCCCAGTCACACCGAACCCTTGTCTTCTTCCATCCTTATAATACTGAACCTTAAACATCTCTACACCACACCTTTACGAAATGCGTGGATGCAGCGCTGGCTCCTCTGAGACTCCAGGGCATTCGCGTATTAAACTATATCGACGACAGGTTGATCCTGATTCGTTCCGAGCAGTTGGCAGTTCGGCATCGAGATGTCGTTCTGTCTCACATAAAGATGTTGGGGTTACGGCTAAACACCAAGAAGAGTGTGCTCCTCCCAGCCCAGAGGACCACTTTTCTAGAGGTGATGTGGGATTCGAAAACTATGCAAGCACGATTGTCTCCAGCGAATATTTCTCTGCGATTCTCACAGCCGTAAAGAGGGTAAAACTAGGCCAGTAACTCACTGTGAAACAGTTCCAGAGACTGGTGGGTCTCATGACAGCTGCGTCCAACGTAATAACTTTTGGCCTTCTGTACATGAGACCCCTGCAGTGGTGGCTCAGGACCAAGGGGTTTCCTCCGAGGGGAAATACGTTTCGCAAGATCAAGGTCACGCGTCAATGCCTACGTGCCTTGGTCATGTGGAAGAAACGTCTTTGGTTACGTATGTAACCCTCGTTCCCTGAGTAGGGAACGGAGACGTTACGTCGGATGACGACGAATGGGGTTTCGCTTAGAACACCTATCGACTTTGAGTAATACAAAACGAGCCAATGGCAAATAAATTTTATACCTCGTGGGTATAAAAGCAGGACGCCGGCAACATGCAGATATGTTTCTTCGCTGAGGAGCCAAGACTGAGCTCAGGCGATCCCCGCGGTACAGCGGAAAGTGTAGGATTGGGGGCTTGGAGAATCTCGGCATGGATGAAGGAACATCACCTGGAGCTCAATCTGGCAAAGACTGAGCTTCTCGTTCTCCCTGCCAATCCGTCTCTACAGCACGACTTCACTATCCAGTTAGACTCATCCTCAATCACCCCATCAAGGTCAGTCAGAAATCTTGGAGTAATCTTTGATGACCAGCTAACCTTCACAGACCACATTTCAAAGACAGCTCGATCATGCAGGTTTGCAATGCACAACATCAGGAAGATCAGGCCTTTCCTAACTGAGCATGCAACACAACTTCTTGTCCAGGCCCTGGTTATTTCTAGGCTTGATTACTGCAATGCTCTTCTAGCTGGTCTTCCATCATGTGCAACTAAACCCTTACAAATGATCCACAATGCTGCTGCTCGTCTTGTCTTCAACGAGCCCAAAAGGGCCCACGTCACTCCGCTGTTCATCTCCCTGCATTGGCTATCACTCGCTGCTCGAATCAAGTTCAAGGCGCTGACACTTGCTTACAGATTGTCCACCGGCTCAGCTCCCTCCTACTTTCACTCTCTCCTACGGGTCTACATCCCTACCAGAAGCCTACGATCGGCCAAGGAGCGACGGCTCATGGTGCCTTCACAGCGATGCACAAAATCACTGTCCAGAACATTCTCATTCACGGTTCCATGCTGGTGGAATGACCTACCCACCCTCGTCCGGAATGCAGAATCCCTGACAGCATTCAAAAGACAACTGAAAACTCATCTCTTCAGTGAGCACTTAACATAGGAGAAAAAAAAAAAAAAAAAAAAAAAAAAAAAACTTTTTTTGAAATCTTCGCTTGTCTGGTTTATGCTACTCTGAGCAATGTTTGAACTTTGTATTCTGAGCACTTCTTGCGTTGTTTTTGCCTCTCCATGATGACTCGCTTGGTTTAATCCTCAAATGTAAGTCACTTTGGATAAAAGCGTCTGCTAAATGACTAAATGTAAATGTAAATGTAATCCTGTGGCCGCACACATCCAGAAATGCCTTTGGCCAGGAGCATTTTGAACGGAAGCCTGTGAAGGGAGCGGTTCAGATGTGTAGGTCTAGGATTGGCCGTAACCCACCAGACTTCTCCGGGACAATGAGGTAGGGGCTGTAAACCCGGACCTCATTTCGGCTGCAGGAACAGACTCAATCGCACCCATCGCCAGTAGGGTAGCAACCTCCGCTCTATGATAGGGGCATAGCCACCGACCAAAGTGGAGCAGACTCCCCTGAAGCGGGGAGGAGACCGTGCGAACTGAATCGCAAGCCGGGCCGACGGTTCGCGCGACCCAGCGGAACAGAAGGGAAGCTCTAGGCAGGCTCCCAACTGTGCCAGCGGCGTCAAGAACCACAGATGTCCCCCCGGTGGTGCAGCGAAGCGGAATGACCGGCCCAGACACGGACGGCATAGCGGCCCGGTGTGGGGGCAAGGTCATAACCGCACCCTGACAGAGGAGGCCAGGGAAGGACCAGCGTTCCACGGGGGCCTGCTCTGTCAGGGTCTGGCGACAGAGGGGGACAGGGGCGAAGCGGTCCGTGGACGGCACGCCGTGTCAACCGCCTCTGGGACAGAGGGGGACGAGGAGAGCACGGCTTGTGGGCGGCGCTCTGTGTCGTCCGAGAACTCTATATGCTCAGAGACGAGAGAGTCAGTTCTTTCTGAATAAGGATTCTTCGCCAGCCCTCCACCGGGGAAAGGAGTGGCCCTGCTACCAACTCCTGGAAAGAACTGAGTCTCATCTCTGAGCAGCCCATCTCAAAAGTGCCGCTTAGCCCGGCGTTTAGCGGGGGGCGGGGCTGGAGAGGGCTGTGGCATCCCCCCTACGGTCTTCCAGAGCCAGGCCCGGGTGAACGGGCGGGGTTGGAACCGTAGGAGGGCGCCTTCGGCGGTGGGCAGACTGAGGGATCTGAGCGGACGGTGGGGCCATCGGGCAGAATAACCTTAATCTGCTCATGGGCGGTTGAGAACTGTTGGGCAAAAGCACTCAACCACACTGCCGAAGAGGCCGACCTGGGAGATGGCGGTGTCGAGCAGACGGGTCCGCCCGACATCGTGCACATCAGACCGGTCAGCCCCAGAATGGTGAACATCACCTGACTCCGAGAGCGTTCGGCCACTTTCGTCACTCGGAGAGCAAGGTCAGTGGCTCTTCAGTGGCTCACTGAAGAGCCTCGGGTCAGTCCCGCCCTCCTGCATGTCCATGAGAATCTGGGTCATGTAGACCAGCAGAACGGTCATGGGATGCAGTGAGGCGGCTGCCTGTCCTGTGGCACAATAGGATTTCGCCACAGATTAGTGTAGACGAAAAGAACTACAGGCTTTGGACAGGTGCTTAGGATTGCGCCGAGAAGCACTCTGAGGATACAGTAGCATGGCAACAGAGTGTTCAACCGGGGTGACCCCAGTGTACCCATGGGCAGCGGCCCCTGAGGGGAAGAAAGGCGGATGAGACCAACGAGTGGACCCGTGATCTCTTCATGCACGTCCGGGAGGAAAGATATTGGGGTTTGCCGTGGACGCGGGTCGGCGGCCTCACCCAAAAACCAATCGTCCCGGGAAAGCATGGCCGTCATCTCCGGATCAGACTCAGGCACAGCCGTATGCACACCAGAGGGTGGCAGCTGTGACGAGTCGTCATTTCCAGAAGAATCAAGCCCACCTAGTGATGCTGCTACAGACACAGCATCATCCTCTGTAGCTTCAAATGAAAACACACGGGCCACCCGAGGGTAGACTCGTGGAATCATCAGTTCGCTAGCGGGCACCGTCATTAAAGAGGGGGGCTGGGGTCGCGGACACAGAGTCAGCGCCTTGTTCCAGACCAACACCCCCAGGTCACCCTGGCCACCAGCCGAAGATCGGGGGGTGGATGAGGGGACTCTCACTCTTGCGAGTTCACCGAGTCTCGACCTATATATGACGCGATGATCACGTTCCCAGAGAGAACATGAGTCATCCACGAGCGCTGTTCAAGCATGATCAAAGCCCAAACACACTAGACAGCGCTCGTGCCCATCAGAGTCCGATACCAGTCCGCTGCAACCAGAAATGCACGGGCGAGCCGTCTTTAAAAAGACGTGCCGCGTGCGAGCTCTTTTAAGAGAGGAGAAAAAACTCTGCAATGTTGAAGCACACAGGGAGACATCTGCTCGCTGCAGATCGCCGTCACACCAACATCGGAGAGTGAAGCTTGTCTCGTAGAGCGAAGTCAGAGATGACTGTGGAGTGAAGAAATATTCTTGGCTCCGAAGCGAAAACATATCTGCATGTTGCCGGCGTCCTCCTTTTATACCCACGAGGTAAGGCGGAGATACGCAATGCAAATTCCGCAGACCCATGGCATTTCTTTGCCATTGGCTCGTTTTGTAATACTCGAAGTCGATAGGCTTTCTAAGCGAAACCCCATTCGTCGTCATCCGACGTAACTCGGAGTGACAACGAAAGGGAACCTTGGTTCCTCGCCCAGGGCCCAGTATTGGGGGCTTCTTGTCGACGCGTAACGCTATCGACGGATGCTTCGACGGTCATGAGTGGCCGCTCGGCGAAAGGTGTCTGGCAGGACCATCAGCTTTCGTGGCATATAAACTGACTAGAGATGATGACGGTATTTCAGGCTCTCAAATACTTCCTGCCAGACCTGGGAGGCCATCATGTGCTTGTCCGCACAGACAACACATCGGTGGTCTCTTACATCAACCATCAGGGGGGTCTGAGGTCCCAATTATTATGCAAACTGGCTCATCAGATCCTCCTATGGGCCCAGGGGAAATTACTGTCACTCAGGGCAGTTTATATTCCAGGGTGTTTGAATGTGGGAGCAGATATCCTGTCAATGCAGGGGCTGAGGCCCGGGGAGTGGAGACTTCACCCCCAGGTGGTGGAGCTCCTATGGGAGAACTATGGTCAAGCTCAGGTCGATCTTTTCGCATATTACGATACAACCCATTGTCTGCTTTGGTTCTCCCTCACATATCCAGCTCCTCTTGGACTGGACGCTATGGTGCAGGTGTGGCCGAGGCTGCACCTGTACTCTTTTCCCCCGATATCATTGCTTCCGGGAGTTCTGGAGAGGGTTCGCCAAGTGGGGGCTCATCTATTATTAGTAGCCCCGCACTGGCCGGCCTGAGTGTGGTTCTCAGACCTAGTGTCCCTTCTGTACGGCTCTCCCATGGAGATTCCTGTCAGAAGGGACTTGTTATCTCAAGCAGGGGGCACGATATTTCACCCTCGCCCGGAGTTGTGGAAACTGTGGGCTTGGCCTCTGAGGGGGCCCAGCTGTTAGAATCCGGTCTCTCGACTGAGGTCGTTGAGACCATCCTTCAATCCAGAGCTCCTTCCACAAGGAAACTATATTCATTGAAATGGAAGCTGTTCTCTACATGGTGTGGAGAACGTTTTTTAAATGCTGTTAACTGCCCGGTTGGTACAGTTCTCGATTTCCTACAAGACCGTTTCTCTGCTGGATTATCTCCCTCCACCTTGAAGGTGTACGTAGCGGCTATATCTGCTTATCGCTCGACTCTGGGGGCTTCTTCTCTGGGGAGAGATCCTCTTATTATTCGTTTTCTTCGTGGTGCATTGAGGCTTTTTGCCCTCCACCTTTCAATATCCCAGATCAGGAAAGTCTCAATCTGTTATGTCCCGTTAGGGCTTTGGATGCCTACGTTCACAGAGCTGCCCTGTGGCGTAGATCAGAGCAGTTATTTGTCTTCTTCGGTTCAACCAAGAAAGGTTGCCCTGCATCGAGACAGGAAATGAGCAAGTGGGTAGTTGAGGCTATCTCACTTGCTTATGAAGCGTCCGGACAGCCTTCACCTATGGCTGTCCGCACCCATTCTACGAGGAGTTTAGCTGCCTCTAAGGCTTTAATTTCAGGTGTTTCCCTTCAGGACATTTGTAATGCGGCAGGCTGGTCCTCACCGCATACATTTGTCAGATTTTACGACCTAGACCTCTCCACTCCCAGGGGTAGGCTGCTTGTTTCCTAGTGTGCGCAAGGACACACAGAACGGGCATTTCTCATTATGGCGTAGTGGGTATGGGGTTCCCACTGCGTCTCAAGGCAGCTCGAGTTCCCTTGAAAGGGAACGTCTCAGGTTACGTATGTAACCCTGGTTCCCTGATAGGGAACGAGACGCTGCGTTCTCCTGCCATACTTCCTGCATGCCCTGATCGACTTGCTTCAGGCTTTTTCAGAAGCTGTCGCGGTCTGTTTTCAGGGGTGCTTTATAGCTTCCTGGTCTATGACGTCACCCGCCCATGACGTCTCGCTCTTCCATTGGACTGGTTCAAGACGCGATCACGCAGAGCGCTCCCACCGCGTCTCAACGCAGCGTCTCGTTCCCTATCAAGGAACCAGGGTTACATACGTAACTTGAGACGTTATCCATTTCCATCAGGTTGGGGGTTGGAGTCATCACGCCGGTATGGAGAAGAGTTTGTTGAGTTGTCCATGAGGCCTTCACAGGGCTGATGAGGCTGGCACTTCAGGTATGCGTTGTTGTCGTGTCCATGTGATGGTCACAGTTAAACTTATGTCCCTCCGGACTTGTCCCTCCACCAGTTGTTTTTTTCTTCTGTCTGAGTGGACACCCCTCAACACAGAAAGACTCTGGCCACAGCTGGCGCCCACAGAAATGCGTTCCCCAGTGAGCCCTCTTACACACAACTGTGCTAAAGTAAGAGAAGAGATGGAGCAGATCTTGCTAGTTTACCCTTGTTGGCCAAACCAGACCTCTCCCCTCGACAACCCTTCCTGACTCCTTCCTCTGAGTACTTTCTCAAAGATAGGGCATGATGGCACCCGCATTTAGACCTTGGAGAGTTCCAGGTCTGGTTCTAAAAAGAACGGGACGTGGAGGTTCTGGGTACTACCGCAAGAATGTTTACGCCATAGAAACTATCACTTTTGTGAGAGCACCCTCTCAAAAAACGAGGCTTGCTCCCCCTGAGAAGTAGAACCTATTCGTTGAATTGAATATTCGGTCCGTGAGGAGATCCCGAAGGTGTCAATCACTTCAATGCTCTCTTTTCTGCTAATGGGTTGGAGTGAGGGCTGTCTCCCCCACTTCAAAATGTTGTTGCCTCTGTTTTGACGCACATCAGGATGCAGTGGATACAAGTCCATGGGAAGCAAAACTTGATCGTCAGGTTCCTGAGGCTATCTAGCCTTGCGCAATACTTGTTCCCTCTACTCAGGGAACCGAGGAACGCAAGTAACCGAGATGTTTTCATTTTGTGTTAACCCCAAAGCATCATTCAGGTAACAACCCTGATTTAGTGGTGACTGCAGTTTTCAGTAAATTAGCTAAATGACATTGCCAATGTACCAGCCTAATAGTGAAGAAAAGCCAGACGCTTCTCCAGTCCTTGAGATGATTTAATTAATAGATGGTAAAAAGTTATTCACAGGTTGTCATATTAAATGGTCGAAGGCCAAATGTACATGCATCAAGACATGGAGAACAGCATTTAGCTTGTACATGAAATTTAACCATGTAAAAAACAAAACACAGCAGCCAACTGGAAAAATTATGTCTAGATTTCTTCATCTGAATGAGTTGCTTCATTTGGTAAACTTGTTATAGATCTTTTTGCAAAAAGGCTACTGAACTAAAGTCTTCCATTTTTAAGAATTATTAAGTGATCCAGTCATGCACACTGTGCCTTTCTGACGAGATCTGGCCTGTCATGATGATTATTCCTACAACATTTGTTGCAGATTCTGCACCGCATTCATTCACACACACACACACACGCACGCACGCACGCACGCACGCACGCACACACACACACACACACACACACACAACCTAGCTTTGGAAACACTGCCATGAAAACACCTTTTAGCCATTCTCCATCCAGACATATAAATAAAGACATGCATTTAATTTACTATAAAAGCATAGATGTGGATAGAGTTCAGATTGCAACATAATGAATGCTGTAATGCAAAAGTTGTAGCTTTGGCAGAAACATGATTTATACAACAGTTTTCTATTTCAATGCAGCAAAATGGATTAATAGTAATTAATAACAATTAGGGTAAGATGAGGAAAGATGCCCCCCTAAGAACAATGCATTTGCATTGAATGTATCATTCGTCTGATAGGCAATCCTAGAACGAACTCAACAAGCTGAGACGGACATTATTTGTCATAACATTTCTATTAATAATATTGTTTCATAAATTACTTCATGTTCAAAGGTGCAGTAAGTTATGTTGTACTGGACTTATACTGACATCTAGCGGCATTTATGCAGAATGTCAAGTATCAAATAACGGGGGATAGAAGTTATGTCAGAACAGCATCTTTGAGAGACTGATTAACCAAGCAGAATTTAGCAACATGCTAAATAGTTATTGCTGGAAGTATGAGAGCATCTGGATCATCCGTATGCCTAAAAGACTCGAGCGTTGACTCAAACTTCAAATTGCTCCTTTTCCTTGATATATTTACTATATTGAATTTGATTAATTTGACATTAACACAGAGCTGTCAGACGGCTCATAAATGCATTGCATGTGAATGTGCATGCGTGTCTCGCATTACATATGAGAAGAATGAGAAACTGATCTGCTATGGTGATCCACACATGTGGCTCTCCACAAACCTTTAAAATTCACTTCATCTGGTTTCTGCCAAACTGCCATTCTCCCACTTTCTTGTTTCACATCCAGGCAAATATTGATCCACAAAATTACTTCTCAAGGTCAGCTCCCCACTAGAGCCACACTGTCAGAGATAAGGTTGCAGTCAGTCATGTTACTTGCTAGCTGATTGTAGAATGAAGCAGTACAGATGACACTAAACACTGTGCAGGTACTTAAACAGCAGCAGGGATGGAACATTAGATGTCATTATGTTCATGTGATATTCACCTTTCTTGGTCACATTCATCATGTTTGTCTTTATATTCACCTTTCAAGCTTTAAACCTGCTGTTTGTGAAAGCCTGAAAAACAAATAATTCAATCAACAACAAATCACATTCTTGAGCATTTTATTCAGGTGGATCATGAAATATCTATAAGCTTGGACATTTCAACAACAATGATTGAAACAGGCATGTGGCTCTTTCCTGAGTGTTGTCCTACCAAATCATCAAATGGAGATGGGGATAAACCCCAAAAAGCAAGTAATGGGGATCTCCAATGAACGCAACTTTGGCCCTCACTGGCTATTTTCAAGTGTTGGTCACTCTCCCACTGAGAGCGAGTTTCTGGCACACACCATGAACTATTATTTTGCTTTTGGAGAGGAGGATCCGCTACCCACTTTTTATCACCTCCCGAGCCGTCTGCTTTATTTTGAATGAGCTGGTTCATCTGCATCTCCCTGGACTTCCTTCTGTTTCATCCCTCTTCCGGACTACCGTCCTCCAGCAAAAGCGCCTTCATCCATCTGCCAGCGAGAGGTCGCACCTTTTCTTTTTGTATTCTGCTGCCAGGACATTAGATGGCAATGAAGAACTACAGACTGAACACGTAATACACATGTGTATGATGTCATCGTCTTCAGGGATTTGCGTTTTTGCTGTTTACACTGAGACCGTTTTCAAAAACTTGCACGTCGAAACCTGTTTTCAAAGTTTGCTTTTTCAGGCACCCAAAAAGCTGTTGTCGTGTAAATTAACGGCCAAAACGCATAGAAAGTTTTACGTTTTTAGTTGAAAACGGTGTCGTGGAAACAGCCCAATTGTTTTCTGTTTGCACTTTTTCCCTGCCTGTTTGTAGTCATAGTCACTGATTTGATTTCATCATTACGATCAGGTGTGATGTCATTATCACCTCCTTTGTCTGTGTATTTAAGTCCTGTGTTTTCAGTTCCCGACTCATTCATGTGTGGTAGTGTTTTGCTTGCTCTTCCTCATATGGATTTACCCTGTCGATATTATTAAATATGGTTTTAAATCTTCATCTTCGTGCCTTGCTATGCAGCATAATCGTGACACCTACACAATTAACACACTGAGTAATGTTGAAATGGATAACACTTACAACACAATAAGCAAATGTGCATGATAAATACTCAAAAACTTTATTACACATCAAATTTCTTGGAAAAATTGCACTGTTGCCCTGAGAATGACCCACATAAAACCAAGATACATTCTGAGGATTTGTCATTAGAATGATTGTAGCAAATGACAATATTCTGTCTGCTTTACACCCACAAAGCTCTCTAATAGAACCAAGTGAATGGATGCATCTGTTGGTAAGAGATGGTAAGCCTGAAGAGAGAGCAGCCGTGTGTGAAAAAAAATGACGTTCTGAAGCCAGGCAGCAAGACAAAATCTTCTGTTTAGATGTTTCTCTTTGTCGACCAGCCTCGCAGGTATGCTTAGCCTGAAAGGGTACTTTTTCTCTTTTTTGCTGTTCTTTCAATGTGCCTCTAGAAGTTTTGACACATGGGAGTGCCATTATGGACAGGTTTCATTGTGAGTCAGAAAATCTGTCAGCAGTGGGATTTGTTTTTAAATCCTGTTGACAGGTGGAAGATGAGAGACTACTGCCAGTGTACTGCTACCTGCCAGTCTCACCACTTTATACTTCATATCATCCTTGTGTCACTAATGCACAAACATTTAAGGACCTTCAATGCGGAAAACGAGTGACTTTCGATCAGCATTCATTGTATTCACTGGCCCGCCTTATGGAAAGCACTGGAGATGGATGATCAAGCTTCTTCAGGCAAACTACAACCAGTCATGGTTGTAGTCAAATGGTCAGTCAAATGTGCTCTCTGAGGCATTTACCATTCAGACTGGGGTCCGTCAGGGAGTCGTGACTTTTCCTCTCCTCTTCAACATCGTGATGGATGCCATAATGAGAAAAGCATTCCAAAACAAACACGGACCATTTCATGATGGATTTAATATTTGCTGGCGACAGCACTATACTGGCTAACGATGATGCCGAGGCCACGGATATCCTCCATGGTATCGCCCGTGTCGCCCAGTCATACGGTCACACAAGTCATACAAGATTAATGCAGACAAGACAAAAGTATTGACAACAGAAGGATCGCCGGCCATAGTTAATCTTGATGGGGACCAAATCGAGCCAGTTCAAAAATTCAACTACCGGGGAATGATGGTACAAGCGAAGAAAACTACAGCAGTGGTCCACTCTCGAACTGGTCAAGCAGCCGCTGCCTTTGCTTCCTTCAAGTGGTGCTCGTGGAAGCGAACCAACATCTAATCACGGACCCTAATCCTGCTAGTCCTCCTCTATGGATCAAAAACTTGACCTGGCCAAACTTAAGGTCATTCAAATCCGATGCTTACATGAGATTGGACGAATCTCCCTTCGTGACCACCTCCGAAATGAATATATTTGTTGCCAATGTGAACATCAGCCAACGATCGAGGAGCAGATTAAGAAATGGCGACTGCAACGGTTTGACCACGTCTGTACAATGATTGACAGCAGGCTACCATTCAAACTCCTCTGGTGAAATCGACCTGGCCAGTGGAAAGTCCAACGAACAGAGCCAAAGAAAACTTGGATGAAACAGGTCAGTGAAGATGTGAGAAATCAACGTCTCAACCTCAATGAAGCCAGGTCCGCGGCCAAACCCCCCCCCTTTACATAAAGCAAGTGTTGGTGCTTTATGTAACATCATCTAGTGTTAGTGATAAATCCAGTTTGACATTTGTGCTAGCCACCAGGGCACCATACAGACTCAAATTTTATTTTATCGGAGTTAGTACTGGCTGTAGATAAAGTCCTAATTGTTGGTAATTTTAATATCCATGTAGATAATGAAAAATACACACTGGGATTGGCATTTAGAGACATTCTAAACTCTATTGGAGTTAGGCAACACGCTTCAGGACCCACTCATTGTCGAAATCATACTTAAGATCTAATATTGTCACATGGAATCAATTTTGATGCTGTTGAAATTTTGCAGCAGAGCGATGACATCTCAGATCCTTATCCTGTGTCGTGTGTACTCCATTTAGCCAAGTCTGCAAAGCTGACTCTAAGATCATTCACCCTGAGAAAAATAAATAAATAAATACATAAATAAGTACATGGGAAATGACAAGCATTGTAGTGCATTACTATCCCGTTTTTCTGCTGTCCGAGGCAAGGATAGGATAGCATGAGAAAGGATAGCATTAATAATGCGATGTGGTCACATTCATTTTTGACTGTTTTTAACTGAAAGAATGTCATTATAGCAATGTTTAATTTACTTTTAAAAGTTAAAATACTTCATTTTCATTAAATGATCGTACTCAATTGATTATAAGTTACGATGAATAATGAAGATACTTGAAATGTTCATCTAATTCATGCAATAATAACGGCATTAATTATTTAAAAATGTTTTTTGGTGGGGGGATATTTTATTTTATCATAATACGCAACTATATACCATGTATTAGAACAGGCTTACATAAAGGAACACGGTGGTGGTCCGGGGCTCTATGGCTTCGGAAGGCTCAGGTAAATTTTTCACTATGGGTGTGTTAGGTGGCTGGCTGGGTTCTGGCGAAGATGGATCCTCCTCACTCATGTCAATAGTGAGGAGGTGGCAAAGACCGAGGAGAAGACATGGGCTTGTCAGACCGGGGAAGAGTCACTGTAACTGAGGACAATGGTGGAACTGGAGGGAAGGAGGGGGAGGCCAGAGGGGTGGAGGGTTGAGGCACAGCTGGCGACTCAGTAGTCCGGAGCAGAGCCAGAGTGACAATAGACCAACATGGAGCCAGAGGGAATAGGGAGCCCGGCAGAACCTGATGGATGACACACCAAGTTGTAGCCAAGGTGAAGACGATGGGTCAGAGGGCCGAGGTAGAGTCTGGGGCTCGGAGGCTTGACGTAGAGATAAGGGATCCACAGACCAAGGTGGAGCCGATGACTGGCAAGCCGAAAGCAGATCAGAGCAGCAACACAGGAGGAGCTGAGGGGCTGAAGGGAGAAAGCTGAGGCCAGGCCGAGGAACTGGATGACTTTGGCGGAGGAGATGGGAGAGGGAGGCTTGGTGATGGAGACTTGGAGCTGGACAGAGCCAATAGCGATGAAGGCAACTTGGAGTTGGTCGAAAAAAGGCTACTTGGTGCTGGACGATGAAGGAGACTTGGGACTGGATTGAACCAGTGATGAGGAAGACGACTTGGGATTGGACTGAACCAGCGGCGAGGAAGACAATTTAGAACCAGACAGGACCAGCAGAAACTGGAGACCTTAAAATATTTCATCATCCAGCTCAAATAATAATTCAGCGGAGACCCAGCTTATTGTATGCACCTCAGCGATGGGAGTGTGGGCGGGGTCCCAATCCAGTCCCTTGAATTTCTCTAATAATAGGTGTGTGCAACTTGAAGTGGCACTGTGCAGGCCGATCAGTGTATGACATCAAAGTGCAGCAGTCTACTCTCAAATCACGGTACTTTGATGTCATACACCGATGAACATACCTATTCTCTCTGCAACGGGATTGTCGGCGGGGCCCCAATCCACACCCTCAAACTCCAGTGATATTCCCTCAGTGGTGGGAGTGTGGGCAGGGCTCTAATCCATCCCATTGAACTTAAGAATCTTTGCCAACGTTCCAAAAACGCTGTGGCCATTTCCTCAAAAATGAAGCTAATTAATCCCATGAAGAAGGTTGTAACGACATTCTACCCTGATCTCCAGATTTTTTTTTAATCATTTTATTAACATTGTTGAGATTTTATTTACAATTTGGATATTTTTTGGGGAAAAAAAGATACATTTTGCTCAATTGATAGAGAAGTTATACATTTTTTGGTATGTCGCTGCAACGAATATGGTCTTGTCCAGTTACTTCTTTACAGTGTAACTGTGTTAAAACCTTAGAAAATATTATTTCATGTAATTTCCCTCATCAGACTGTGCATATCCTACTACACTTGATGAGCCATTAACTAATTTCTTTCTGATGTTCTCAATTCAGGAACACAATGGTCCAAAACTATGAAGCAAACAAAAGACATACAAGTACAAAAGCTTATTATGACAATTATGTATTACAAAGAGTCTGTATTATGTATCAAAGAGTTTTAAGGTACATACAGAATCAGTTGTACCTTCAAATGTACCCTTAGTGGTACAGTCATGTGGCAGTCATGGGGCAGTCATGGCCTAATGGTAGCAGAGTTGGACTGGTGACCCAAAGGTTGCTGGTTCAATTCCAGTACCGGCAGGAATATGACTGAGGTGTCCTTGAGCAAGGCACCTAACCCCCAATCCACTCAAGGCTGCCCGCTGCTCCGGGTGTGTGTATCCACGTTTGCAGTGTGTGTGTGTACACTACTCACTACTCTGCTCCTAATGTGTGTGCACTTACTTGGATGGGTTAAATGCAGAGGTCAAATTCCAAGTATGGGTTACCATACTTGGCCATCACGTGTCACTTTCACTTTCACTTTCACTTACTGGGACCAGCGAACATCAATATTTCTCCAAATTACAACTGTAAAAATTACTGAATCGTCAAGCAAACAATGTAAACCATGTTTCTTTATTAAAGATTAAGAAACTCCAAGCAGCATATTCATAAATAAAATAATGAGTCTCCCTTAGATGTAATGTTACAGACTATGCTATGATATTGTTATGTTTCATGGAATATTTCATGTTTTTTTCTCTGAAATCAAAGGGGCACAAGTGTAAGGCAGTGATGACACTTAACCCTACAAATTACACATCCTTACCACCACTGTCGGCATCTCAAAGCCACAGGTTGTGTTACACAGTGTAATATATCACTTTGGTTCACATTAGTAACTACTTGGACTTCTACAAAATATACACAATACAACCTTGAGATTTGACTGACAAGCATGTGCAGGGTGAAATCTTCTCGCAAACTGGTCTAAGTGCTCCACGCTGACAAATGTCCTTTTCTTTGTGATTTGAACAACGTCAAATTTCAAAGGGTCTATGGAATGACAACAGGAAAATACGCACAGGTAGATGTAAATGTAAATGTATAAGGTTGTTCTGGTTTAGGTCACAAACATAACACGACTGAAATTCATAATTGGTCCGCACCTCCCAAAAAACTATTAAAAAAAGAGTATGTAAAAGTTTAATTCTACAATAAAAAATAATTCATATGTATGTTTGGAGTATTAAGAATTGCCTGCAAGAGATGTTTGTCAAGCTGTGGGCATACCAACATGGCTTCATTTACACCAGAGGGGTCTCCAACCCTGCTCCTGGAGAGCTACTGTGCTAAAGAGTTCAGCTCCAACCCCAATCAAACACACCTGAACCAGCTAATCAAGGTGTTTAGTGTAACTTAAAAATTAGAAATCAGGTGTGTTGGCGCAGGGTTTGCACTGAAGTGCCTTGGAACTCACAGCTTTGTATGATGCATTGACATAAATTCCACTGAAATAAAAGTCGTACTTGACAGCACCATGGAAGCGAATCCAAGCATTGATATGTTGGATTCAATAGTAGAGGTGTGAAAAATGTATAGCCATTTAATTCTTAACCAACGTACAGTTGGTAACCGGAGTAAAAATCAAGCGTTTAGGGCAACCGAACACACATCTCTAACACATATTGCTCTGTGATGAGACAACGGTCGCTTTGGCCAGATGGTATTTATAGCATAGGGAGCGGGATGCTTTAGATTCTAGAGAGCATTTGATTGGACAGAAGATGTGATGAGATTCTGAAGTCTGCGGTGATGTCATAAAACTCCGTTATCCATTTTAGCGGAAGTGAGAGACTAAGACTTCATACTAAAAGCTAAAAATACCTTACATTTTTATTTCAGGGGCCCTTGAAGATTGCAGGAAGGTAGCTCTCCAAGAGCAGGGCTTGAGACACGTGATTTACACCAATCACATATTCCCCTTGCAGCTCATTAAAACAAAAGATATTACAAACAAGTAAATTATGAAAACCATTTCATATACAAGTTTTTTTTGTCTATATAATCTGTGAAGTGTTGTACAGTAAAAACAAAAAATGTCAGAAAAGCAACGATAAAACAGCTCTTTCACAAACAACAGCATGAACTAGTTTAAAATGTCATTGATGTGATGCTGTTCTGTTATATTTCATGAATATAATTGTTCTCTCTGGGCTGGTTGTGCTCACGGATTGATGGTCTCAAAATTTGATTATCTGAAAGCACCTTCAAAATAATAATAAATAAAACAACAACTTAAAAACCCAAGCTTTCTTCAGTGCTGTTGCTATGATTGCAAAGTTTTAGTTTGTCTGTGATGAACTTTCCACACAAGTCACTGCTATACTATTTCACATTTTGAATAGTTAGCCTTTGCTTGTTCCGTAAACCCATCAACAACATCAACGCGATGCAAACAGGTAAATCTTCATTAGTTATCAACAACCAAAACCATAAATTGAAGCAAAATTAAAATGGTCTCACTGTTTGCAGGTTGAAGAAGGTCTATGACTGTCAAAAAGGGGGGCATATTTATCAGCGCTCAGCTTTTGGGTTCCTACAGCTGTGTATGCTCATCTAGTAACAAAACGTGGAGAGACATCTTTTATTTCGGCACTTAGAAAACAATCACAATGAATTTAAGTCTTTACCCATAGAGAACAAAATTCACAAAGCCATTCAAACAGTCGTTTTGAATTATGTTTATATGTCCTTTTTTGTTGTTCTTTTGTTTTTGTAACTCAACTTCAAAAATTGAGAATATTCAAAATACACTTTACTTACTTTGCTCTTTCGGCATTTACAAATATGTACAAGAAAAATGATTTCTCATGTTTTCATTTTTTTTATAATAAAAATCTCTACGTATTTTTTTTTCTCTTTTTTACTCTTTGTACACTGCCACAGTTTTCCAAGCTCCAACTGCACCTCGGCTTTCTTCCTTTGAAAAGCAAGTATGAGGCAACCCATGGTGACGATGGCCTTAGATGGATGTACTATGCTCAAAAGCTTCTGGGATGGGTCCTCCTGGTACTGACTGGTAGGACATTGGCATGGGCGTCTTGGCGGGACTCTGTCGGAACAGGCCGTTGGGAGCCCTGTGTTTGCATTGGATGGAGGGCATGGTGGAGCTGCTGAGAGGAAGGGGTAGGGTGCTGCCAGGACCCTGGGCCAGTGTCCGGCCCACCCCATGAGCTTGATCCGGGAGGAATGTGCTCACAGACAGGCCCGTGCCCGGGTAGTCTCGCACAGCCTCCCGCTGCTGGCTGGGCGGCATGCTGCCGATGTCCAGGGCAGAGATCTCGATAGATGGTGCGGGGATCTGCTTGTGTGCCATGTCCTCGTCCATAAGACTGTTCATACGCCGATGCACCTGTTCCAGGTTCACCTCCTTGTCCTAGAGAGGGTGAGAGAAGAAAGGAGGGACAAAGAGGCTGAGATCTGCTGGTTCCAGGATGTTTTTTTGTTGTTTCTTTTTTGCTTTTAAACTCCATGCAAGTAAGGCTTCAGTTACAGCAGGGTGTGTTGTAGCTGTATTTACTAAAAGGCCCAATTGGAAAGTGTTTCAAATAGAATGTGCACCTTGAAATCAAATTTGGCCAGTGGGCATTTACAATAATAATAATAATGCTTGAGTGATACTAAAACTGCCATTACTATTAATATCACCAACAACAACAGTGCTGGAGCCAACCTGCATTTTATAACACATCAACATTAAACTCTATAGGAATTGTTATAATTGCTAAAATGTCTGTTAAAATACAGCATAAAGAGTCTTACAATTCGAACATGTTAATCATATAATTAGCTACCCGAATAAAAACACATCTGCATTAATAGCAAAAACATTTGACAGTAACACTATTAAAGTAGCACAAGTACTGTATTTACCTTTTTGTTTATTTATAATTTACCATGTTGTTAGTGTTAATACTAATGAACAATCCAGAGTGTTAAATCCAGATCTAAATAAACACAATAGACAATAGGATGCATGTCCAGGGGCCTAAAATCAAGCTCTGTAATGTTATGCACATAGAAAGGCAGCTTCACTTTCTATTTTAAATTCAGGTAATTTGCAGTATCATCGTAAAATTACACTGTATTTAAAATCGCTTATTCATATCAGACCAAAAGAACTACCATAATAACCAAGCAAGGTGTTGGTCAGCTTTAAAGAAAAGTAGTTATTGTATATAACATTATTTGCAGTACTATGTGGTTGCTATGGTTTTCTAGGTAGGTGATATGTGATTACTCACTGCTCCAAGTCAGAGATCACCCCCGAATCTTAATGATACCATAAACAAATATGTTTACATATGCACCAACAATGCAATTTTCTCTTATGATTTCTCAATGACTCTTATTAAGAATTGTGGTGGTTTTTACCAATTATTTACTTGTACCACAATGTACACCACAAAAATTAATACTTACATTTACATTATGAAAATAAAAAGTAAGTACAATAGTCAACATTTGAAATGGATCAAAACCTTTCATCAAAGTTATTCATTAATTTTGAACAATACCCATTCTTGTCTTAGGACAACTTTGATGATTTTTTTTTTTTTTGGATCCACTTCAGATGTTGACTACTGTAGATTGAAGTTTTCTCTGTTCTTGTTTTTGACTTAAAAGATATTTGTAGCATACTTATATAAGTATAATTATTGTCTTAGGCCAGTGGTGTCAAATTCTTATTCACCTCAGTTTACAACATCTACTGTAGATTATAATACCTAGAATAAATTGTATGATATATTGGGGTAAAGCTAAATGGACCATATGGAATTTATTAACTTTATTCACCACAAATAAATTATTGTGACTACTTTTATTTATTTATATTGCTGAGGAGAGGTTAGGACTAATTGGGTCTGTCCATTTATGTCTTTAAACTACTATTTTCAATTACATTGTGTTCCAGCAAAGGAGCCATTTTCACTTTTTCTACAATGAAATAGTTTTATAATTTGATCAAATGTTCTTTCATACATGCATTCACTTATATATATACACATAAAGTATAATTTGTACCTTTACACAATGATACTTAATATGAAAATAATTAAATGCATAATATATATATATATATATATATATATATATATATATATATATATTACATCTTTGTTTACAGATAAAAAACACATTTGTATACATTTTAGCCAGCATAATTTTAAAGATATTTTAAGATACTAGCTTAATAAGCACATGAATATGGATGCCCTTTGTTTCAGTTATGGGCTGGCAGTGTTTGAGATAGGATCTGCTTATCATCAATACGTGTTTAATAGGAAGAACGCCCAGATAATTTTAATGACAACACAACTTCATCTGTAAAGGTTTTCTCAAAGAATTCTTAAAGTTAATGCATATATGAAAGAACATTTGATCAAATTATAAAACTATTGCATTGTAGAAAAGGTGAAAATGGCTCCTTTGCTGGAACACAATGTCATTGAAAATAGTAGTTTAAAGACATAAACGGAGAGGACCCAATTAGCCCATAGGTCAAATCTACTGTATTTTTTTCAAAACAGTATACACTTTTTAAATTTAATTCATAGATTTTGATATTTTTTTGTAACCATCCAAAAGAAATACAGTTTGGCTCCAGAGTCCCCGACTGTCACAGGTCACATACTGTTACACCTATTTTTTAAGCTCTCACAACAAAAAAGCTTTTGGGAGGGATATTGCAGAAGTTAGATTTGGAATGGCAAAGTAATTGCACTGTGTAAATTAGTCTGTCAAGTTAGGTTGAAGAATATTTTTCATTACAAATATTTTCAAGCTCCACACATTCTCACAATCCATCGCATCGTATTTTAGTACTCCTACTTGTCTTAACTAATGAAGAATGAGGTGGAATTTTAAGCTATAATGATGTAAAAATAATCAATTGCATTTTTTTAATCAATGCAGACTGCTACCGAAAAAATTGAACTCAAGGAAAGGAAACTCAAGGAAAATAAACAGTGCTTCTTCTTAACTACACACTCAATTATGTTTTTTTCCGAAACACATCTGGTTTCTGTCAGGCTATAGCCACACTTTCACTGCTTCTAATAGAGAGTTGCATGGGTACTGTGAAAAATTCAGATTATTTGGGGATGCAAGATTTTCAGATCCGATTTGCGCTTTTGGATGCACAGAAATATGTGTGACTCGGCAATGTGTAGTCTAAGCCTCAGACATCATGCCCACGGACCGTTGGCTGAACGTCTGATGCATATGGCACACTAAATTGGAGACACTTTTTTCTAAAATTTTGAAGTCAACATTTTATTTGGTTGAATTTAACAGGATTTCCGGGAGATGTGTGTGTGGCATTTTTTTACAGTCCGCCTGGAAACAAAGCCGCCGTCGCATAAAACCCCTCATAGAAAAATAAAGTCATCATGTTTATATCTGTGACAATGAGCGCTTATCAGGATTAATCCTAAATGCTGGATTTCCAAAAGTATGTGAAATTCAGGGCATAGACTCTTTAAAATACAGAGTTTTGCACGGCGTTCTGTTATTGTAGGGAAATCGACTTACATTTTCATGTCCCTAAAGATGACGTGGAACACAATAAACTGTGATTGATTGTTTTACATGTCGGTCAGACATCCTCTTGGGCATTCTGTGGCCAATGAAAGCTGCTTTGGAGTCCAGACCTTGCGCCGTCATGTCTGAAGGTCTGGCTATGCAAGACTAGGCAATATGTAATATTTTCCACACAAAAAAAAGAAAAAAAAAAGAAAAAAAAGAGTCATGTACAAAAAGTAAGTTAACAACTTTTCTTTTGTTTAACTTTATCCTAATCACCTGCTACTAATGGAAACTGAATGGTTAAAAATAAAGTTTTTATTTTTCTATCTACACACAGGCACAATTAGTGTACCAAGATACTTCCAACATACCATGATTTTCTGATACATTATGCTCATTCCAAAATTTGTGGAGGTCCTATAAAGGATAGATACAGCCGTGCATCTATTACATTTTCAGTCATTCCAACATAGTCAATCAGGAGATGGTAAATTATGACTTGTGAATTGTATCAAAATATTCCAAAGTGTGAATTTGAGTCCTATTTTTATTTTGATATTGTGATTTCCCTACTTCTTACACAAGAGGAAGAAATCATAAAGGTCAGAGATCTGAATGATATCTCTGACCACTGGTTGAAAGTTATGACGTCCCATCGCACAAAGTCCCATCACTTTTTTGATGCACATTAAGGAATTTATTCGGTAGGCTGAATGTGTTTCCATTGTAGTTTATGCACATGTTTTCTTATTGGATAAAAAATGTTATCCTCCTCAATTGAGTGCATACGTTTTTTATGCAAAGTTTTAGAACTTTTGCGCAACTTGGCATTTCCATCCAGCATTTTTTATGCTATATCCTAAAATGTGCATAAAAATGGGTGAATGGAAACATTGCAATTGACTGAATTTGTTTCTTTTGATTTAAATTGCTTTGCTTTTGATGCTCTGCCTTTAATGCTTGAGATATGTTTTGTAGATAAACATAAATCGGGTCAACATTAATTGCTTTTCTAAACTAAAATTCTACATTTATTTAAAGGATTAGTTGGAGCAGATAGTAAAGGAAGCAGCCAACAAGTGTCCAGCAAACATGATAACTTAAAATCTATTTAAGCCCCAGCATTTTTTTTTTAATGAAACCATTATTTTGGAATTTATCACATTACATCCATGGCGACATGTCAAGCTTGTCACATGACACACCACAGCCACAATAGTACTGTATCAACAGTCCCCCCCCCCCCCCCCTTTTTTATTAAAAATATTGACAAACTAGATAACTATATTGTAATTAATATTACAATTCTCAGATATATTTAAGTAAATGTATTTTATCATTTAAATACCTTTATAATGATCATGTTAGTGATCTATAACGGATGATGGGTGCTGCCATGTTAGTTTGCAGAATAACAACATCAATTCATTCACTTCTCCAAAAAGTCATGAAAGTAAGAGGCCAGTGAATTGTAAACTTTATAGTTTCTTACACAATGTGTATCTGATATGAATGTGCATTTACCTATCTCTGACTCAGCAAACTTTTGACTGATTGTGTATCACAAACTCTACAACACCTATTAAAAATGGAGAAGACATAATCTTTCTCTAAACTTCTTATACTGAGTGCTTTTCCAGACTGTAGTTTTATAGATATTTCACTGTAGCTTTTATTCGTGAACAAGTTCTACAAAACTTGTAAAATGCATCCTTGCTTCTTTTTGCAGGTATGCAAATGCATTGTGCATCATTTTTAACACAATTATGAGATATTTTAAGTGTTTAGTCTTTTCAATTTTATGGCGATTATGAACATACATCACTGATTCATGAAATAAATCCACTCTAATTAAATCATCACTGCCACAAGTAGTGGAATTCTTATTGAAATATGTTCATAATCATGCTGCATCTGGCTTCATGCCTCGACATATGAATGGCACCAATTAAACAGCATAAGTGTTCTTAACACTCATTTTGACTGAACTGGAAAATCATTTATCATCATTAACGTGGTACTGTGCTAATTGTTCAAAGTAGGAATAGCAGGGGCGTCATTCTAAACCCAACAGAACAACAAGGAAGATGAATCTGCTAAATGAGACAACTAAAGCGCAAAAAAAAAAAAAAAAAAAAAACTTTAATGTTAGATGGATTCTACATCTGGTCCTGTTAATTCTCAGCCAATCAAAGAAGAGGCCTACGATTCTATTCTGACCTGTGTCAATAGCTTCTGCTTCATCCCAGTCTCTTTCTCTGTCTGTCCAAATGTCCTTGCTCCCCTCCGATGAAGCAGTAGCAATATCATTATATGTCAATGGACCAGAAACCCTTGCCAGTCTGTAATCCTTAGTAACCTGCATGAGATCATAAACAAATGAAGAATAAATGTAAAATAGAAAATATAGAGATAAATAAATTTATCTCATGGATTTATGTTCTTTTGGGGTGGCTTTTTAGGATAACTGAGCAGACAGACTCATGCAAGCACCCAATTTGCCCACACTTTAGTTTACGGATCCACATCAACCCTGTTTCAGTTTTTTTACATGCAGTTTCCATTTGCAGAGGATGAGGCTTTGGTATAAAAGAGAGGTTGAAAAGTGAAGTAATTATTCAGATATTTAGAATTAGGTGATTTGAATAGAACAGTAGATACTTAATTGCCATCTTTAAAGTATGTTTATGGATATGAAATGTTGTCTAAAACACAAAAAAGAAAAGAGCAAACAAAAAAAAGAGAATAGATTACATTAAAAGGTTGCCAAAGATCTAAGGAATTGTCTAGTATAGAATACTGGCAGCATGGAATCATTTTTCTATTTTGCCACTAACAAGATGCATTCTGTAAATTCTGTATTTAAGGTGAACATATCTGGCATTCATTTGCATGTTCAAATCATTTAACATGATTTAGCCCCAGTAGAGCATTCTGGAAAGCAAAAAGAGCATACTATTATTACTTTGGATTCAAAGAAAAATGTAATTGGTGGAATATAGTAGCTGTTTCGAAACCTTTTGAGCTGTTGGCCCAGACAGATTTCAAAGCATCATAGGTATGATTATGACAGGTATCAAAAGGTATGATTAGATACCTTCTTTTGGGCAAAATCTAAAGCATTATTGCGTTTATCATTTACAGAGATGACATTCTTAGAATGCAGCGCAGCGAGCTCATTGAAAAAAAATCCATCCAAGATGGCAAGTTGAGAGAAACGTTAAATATATTGCATTGAATACTGAAAAGTATCAATAAAATTACTCATTATTTTATGCTTATTAGAGTATAACATTTTTTTTTTTACTAATTATAAATATGGGGAATTGCAATAAGCGAATTAAATGTGACATGGTCCAAGCTCCAAGAGCCGAACTTTTTTATTGCTGCATAGAGTTGGTGCCTATTTGAGAGTGTTTTAGATCAATCATTGCTGTTCTATTTCAGTTTAGGATGCTACCTTGGAAGATAGTTGCCTATAAAGACAGTACACAGCAGCTCTCTAGGCTTTGAAGCAGAGCTTTTGCCTTCTGAAATGGTCTAAACTCCACATTCACACCTTGTTAGTAATTGTGACATTCTAATCCATAAAACCTGCTCAATCAAGGGCAGTCTGCACACCCCAAGCATCCCAAAAAAATCTGTTGGTATGTTTAATTGAAGGGGGGCCAATTTTGATTTCATCAGGGCACACCTATAACTGTGTGTACTGGAGCTCGACTAAATCGGGGCTCGCGTCTGCTGCGGGATCCTTAAAGTAGAGTGTGGCAGTGTCCTCTCCCTGCTCTGTCTTCCGCGCCCTGAGCTCGGTCACCTCTTTGGGCTGCTCTTGCCGGCAGCGATAGCTGTTCCACCACATTTCCAGTGCGGCCACCAGACAGGCCAACAGGAGCCCCGCTGCTAGGATGCAGAAGACGCCGGCGAAGCTATGCAGCTTGAGTGAGCGACCATCCGGTTGGGCATTACTGTGGCTGTTGAGGTCGCAGCGGCCCGTCCGAGGCCACCACTTTTGTTTCAATACATCCAGGTCTCCTTTCTCCTGCAGCTCCAGAATCCTGTGAGGGATGACAACGGAATGTACTTATTTCATGTTAAGTTTTTTCATGTGTCTCCTTTATTTCCTTTCAAAAATTCTGAAAACAGCCTGTGCATGTTAGCCAGTTAGAAAACTTGTAGGTGTCTCTGCCAATAGCACCGACACTTTTTTTTTTTTTTTTTACCAATGGCAGACGAGGGAGTGTTTGGGATACTGTTTGGAAACAGTAAACAGTGGCATTTGCCAAAACAGGCATCCACCCAGAACAACCAAAATTATCTCACAGCAAAATGTAACTATTTTAGGATGATTTCATGATTTTTTCCAAACCATAACCGTCACCCGTAAACATAACCATCACTGTACAGACAATTATGGATGATAATGTACACATTCAAATGAATTAGCCACATATTTACCCACACATAAAGCAGATACAAATTGCCATGAGACTGTGTTGAAACAATTGAGAACCACCCATCAACACCTTATAAACTATCCATAACACCATTGGAGCTGCAGGGCAATGACCTAGCAAAAACACAGAATGTCTCGGTTACGTATGTAACCTTCGTTCCCTGAAGTAGAGAACGGAGACGTAGTCAACGAGTCGACAGATTGGGATCACGCTTAAGGAGCCTGTCATCTTTGAGTACTGTTAAAATGAGCCAATGCACATTGGCGTGTGTGAAATGCATCACACACTCCGCCCCTACGGTGTGGGTATAAATACGGAAGTGGATGCACGCACTAGTTGTTTTTCGCTGAGGAGCCGAGCGTAACTCGGAGTCAGCGGTGGTCCATAAATATAAGCGACAGGACTACGTCTCCGTTCCCTCCTTCAGGGAACGAGGGTTACACACATAACGAGACGTTCCCTGAATGAAGGAACAGAAACGTAGTCGACGCGTTGACTGATTGGGCTCCGAATTAAAACACAAGTAGTGCTTCCACCTTCCAGTGCCTAGACAAAAGCCTTCTGATTATTTGAGGAAGAGATGGGACAGGGCTTAGGCCAGGGAAGTCACTGCTGTTCCACAAGACCACTGTGAAAGTGTTCTCTTTCGTTGGAAAGGAATACGCTGCGGAAGCCACATCCTGCCTGAAGGAAGGTAACATGTGGAGAATACACATATGGCCTGGGCGAATGTCCGGGCAGTACAACATATGGAATGTCACTGGGATGGCTCCAGCCTATGATAGGGGGAGACTCAAGCAGACACGGGCTCATAGTAGGGAGTCGTACCTTGGAAGAATACACATATGGGATCTCCGTAGGGATCACAACATATGGACCCAGCCTAACACAGGTTCCACCAGTGCATACGAGTGCTAGGCCTGGCTTGGGACGATCCGCTATGTCCATTTCCGAAGGGTATGGAGGAACTCGACAGGGTTCGGCTGATAAGGGGAACTCTACTGGAGCAAGAATTGTGCACGTATCCAGTCCATAGGAGGGGAATGACGCAGCAAGCCAACACTTCGAACCGGGCTTACAGTGAAACTGGCTTCATGTGAAGGGAGCCCATGGGCAGCAGCGGTTCGACACATAGGCTAGTTCTCTAGCGTACAGGGTAGGTGTCGCCCAGCCCCCAACTCTATAAACATCTGTTCAGCGAGACACTTTGTGTCAACGCCAAGGAGGGAGCAATACTCTCACTTAGAAGGAGCTCACCATTCAGGTGGGAACGTGATATTGGGAAAACACCAAGATGAAGGCAACCACATGTAGTGAGCTAACCTTTGCTTGGAAACAGCCTTCCCTTCTGCTGGTCTCCGTAACAGACAAGAGCTGGTCTGAGGTCCAGGCTTTGCATTCTGACCACGTATAACCGCAATGGAGCTAAAGAACAGAGAAAAGCCAGGGCTGGTTTTGCCTCCTCCGGGGCAGTGCTTGCAGGCTCACCACCTGGTCCTGTAGGAGTGGTAGGAACCTTGGGCACATATCCAGGCCGGGGTTTTTCATGAGAGTTATTAGCCGGCCCGAATTCCAGGCATGATTCGTTGACCGAAAATGCGTGCAAGTCCCTACCCTCTAGATAGAGACCAAGCAAGCAGGAAAATTGTTTCATGGAGAGAAGACTCAGTTCAACGAATAGGTTCCACTAAGGGGGAGCATGCCTCAATTTGAGAGGGTGCTCTCATAGAAGTGATGGTCTCTACGGCATAAAAAAAATCTTGCAGTAGTAACCAGAACCTCCACGTCTCTTTCTTTTTAGAACCAGTTGTGGAACTCTCCAGGGTCTGAACGCTGGTGCCATCATGCCCCATCCCTGAGAATGTACTCAAAGGAAGGAGTCAGGAAGGCTGACTCGGAGGCTGTCGAGAGGAGAGGGTCTGGTTGGGCCAATGAGGGGCAACTAGCAAGACCTGCTCCATCTCCTCCCTGACTTTAGCACAGTTTTGTGCAAGAAGGCTCACTGGGGAATACATTATTGCGGGGGCCCTGGGGCCAGCTATGGCCAGAGTCTTTCTGTGTCGAGGGATTTCCACTCAGACAGGAGAATCTGATCTGCAAGCAACTCGAGTCAATGGATGCCAATGCAGTCGGAGGGCCGCCCTGACCTCCGTTACTGCATGCCCTTTGTACGTGGCCCCTCACCCGGTGTTGATGGACACTCATTCTAGGGACCGTTGGCCCGGAGAAACAAAAGGTCTGTTACAGACTGAGGGTTTGACGGCAGGCCAGGGTGCTTTCACACGGAGCGTGCCTTTCTGCCAAGGCCACCTCGGGGCTCGGCCGTGAAGTCAGTGCTGATGTGGTCTTCATATGGAGGAAGCCGAGCGGCTGCGTTTACCATATGCCCCAGGAGCCTCTTTAGAGTTTTTAGTGGGACCATTTCTCACTTTTATACAACACTAAACATCCACACACTCTTTTTCAGAGATGCGGTTGACCGAATCCATCTCCAAACTAGAAAAGAGATCCTCAGCCCGTGGACGAGTTTACTCTTTCCAAGTTGACCTGATGACCCAACTTGCTAAGAGCACTGAAGGGTAGGACTTTGTACTGATACTTCACACCTTTCGAATGCATGAACACAGAATGGCCTGTGGTGCGGAAGGATAGAGCTCTGAAGTACATGTCTCTCAGGTCGAACGCTGCAGACCAATCTTGGGGACAGAGCATTTGAAAATGCATCTCTGTGTAACAAAACAGAGGATTTCGAAAAAGGGCCTGTCTCAATTAACACAGGACCAAGATGGTCATGACCTACCTCTCTAGGGTACAATGAAGTACGGGCTAATAGAAGCCGGTCTTCATATCGGCTGGAAGGGGCGGCTACAATGCATCCTTCGCCAGTAGCACTGTGACGTGTGCACCCAAGACAGAAGCACTGCTCAAGACCTAGGTGTGATACATATCACAAATTTTAGGAACATTCTCAACTACGACGTGTGCACCCAAGACAGAAGCACTGCTCAACACCTAGGTATGATGAATAGCACCCGAAGGGGCCCGAAGCGGGGTGTGAGTGTGCAGTGCAACACTTACCTGACTCCACTGGAGGGCAGGGGATGTGTGAGAAGGCAGATGAACGGGTACTCGAACGCATCCAGGCGCCGGCTGGCAACACAAGAGGGGGCTGAGGGGTGCAAGGCTTTTAAAGGGTCTGGCCAGAGTCTGGCCCTCTTGGGACCTTCGTTCCCCCATCCCTGGGTGGCCTGTGTCAGGGCGTTACGCTTACCACCTAGATTGGCAGCGTCTGACACAGGCTGGGCGGCCTGCCTGCGACTGGTTCCACGGGGAGGCCTGTATGGAGGCTGCTGCGGAGGCCCAGCAGGAGCGGCGGTAGGGGGATGCCCTCGGTGACGAGTAGGCGGAGGAACTGCCACCGGCTGCGGGGTGGAGGCAGCAGCGAGCAGTCGGGGCAGGATGTGCCGGATGGCCTCCGTCTGTGCTGGGCGGCAGAGAACTGTTGGGCACAGTTCTCCACCGCGTCGCCAAACAGCCCAACCTGGGAAATTGGGGAGTCCATGAACCGAACCTTGTCCGCATCCACCATATCAACCAGGCTGAGCCAACGATGGCACTCCTGGACCAATAAAGTGGACATCGCCAGACCGATTGCACATGCCACAATGCTCGGGCCCCGGAGGGCGAGGTCGGCTGCAGTGCGGAGCTCACCTAAGAGTGCACAGTCTGGGCTACCCTCGTGCATGTGCATGAGTGCCCTGGCCTGACAGACCTGTAGCAATGCCATGGCATGCAAAGAGGAGGCGACTTACCCACAGGCTTTGTAAGCTCTGCCCATCGGAACGTAAGAGAACTCACAGGCCTTAGGGGGGAGACGAGGATCCTCCGTCCAAAAGGAAGCGGCCGCCGGACACAGGTGCGCCTGTGTCGTGACAGACCGCTCCACTGGAGGGATAGCTTCGTAACCCACCACCGCTCCTCCGTCAAGGATAATGAGGGGGAGGAGCTACTCAGGCCGTTTTTGTCAGAGAAAGGTGCCGTCCACGACCTGTTCTCCATGCACTTTGGGAAAGAAAGGCACTGGGGCGGCAAGCTGAGAACCAGTGCGGCCCGCTCCGAGATACCAATCATCCAACTGAGACTGTTCGGGACACGGTGGAGGATTCCACTCAAGCCCGACAGCCTCAGCGGCCCGTTTCAGCATAGCTGACATTTTTGGATCTGGCTCGGGCAACGTTACACTCCAAGGGGGAGATAACGCAGCCGAGGTATCATTTCCAGAGGTCAGCTAACCCTCCGATGCTGCAGTCAGTATCCTGTCCTGGAGGGGCCCCGAATGAGATAGTCATGTTCTCGCAATGAGAACATTAACTATCCACAAAAACTGCCTCAGCGTGCTGAATATATATATATATATATATATATATATATATAAATATTTTTTTACAAATTTCTTTTTAACACGTGATGCAACCATTTTTGGGACAAAGGGGGCAGGGAACGACCGCATCCCGAAATGCACGGATGGAATGACATCTTGAAAAAGACGCAAACGCACCCATGTTGCTCTTTCAGGAAATGGGACCCGTCACCAGTGCCGGAGTACACATGGGAATGACCGTGGCAACACTTGAACAATGAACTGAAACAGTGAAGGACTCACTTCTTTGCCCTCTAACCAGCCGTCAACAAACACACAAAAAGTATGCTGTTAAAACAGCAGTTGACAGCTCAGAAGCTCGCGATCACCGCTGCACTAACACTAACACACTCGCTCGTTGTAATATAACAACACTCTTTTCACAGACATCGACATGAAGACCGGTCGGTTCCGAAGCGAAAGACAACTAGTGCATGCATGTGATGCATTTCATGCACGCCAATGTGCATTGGCTCGTTTTAACAGTTTTCGAAGATGACAGGCTCCCTAAGCGTGATCCCAATGTTGGATGAAAAGGGAAAGGGAACACTCTTGTATCATGGGTGGTGAAACAACACATTTTCTTCCAAAACATATAGTTATTTTTTTGCAATTCCATTTGGTGCCACTAAATGCAAGTAACTTACTCACTGCTACCTTAGTTAAATGTCAACATTTTATACATTTCACTTGTAATGATGTAAATAGACATGGGAAGGTAAGAACATGTGTATGTAAAGGGCCCCTCTACAATTAATAAAGGTTTTTCAATTTCTTCAATGAAAAGCGCCATCACAGAAACACGCAATGGGGCTGCCAAAAGACCATATAACGATGGACAACAAAGCAATATAGTAAGATGAATTCTTCACTTAAGCAGAGATGACATTATGGTTCACTGTGTAAAACCTGCAAGCTTCCTCCCAGCTGCACCAGAGTACATTTCCACCAGTCGCCCTAGGCCTGTTTTTGTTATTTTGGAGATGTTATGCCATTCCTGGTTTGGAATTGGGGAACAATTTCACTCTATTTTTAAAATAATTATAAGATATAAGATTATACAAGATCTTGTTGTTATTACTATATGCATGGGGGGGTCTTAATGTAAATTAAGATACTACAAATGTCCTTTTTTTTATAAAATATGTTACAATATGCCTCTTCTATTGAGATAAGAATGTTATGTTTTTATCTGCAAACATCACAACTGTTAGGTATTACTAGTGGTTGGGTCATGTTAACATATTCTAGAAAGATCAATAATGAGTGAGTGAGTAGGCAACAGAACATCACTACACAGGTTTATGAAATCCAGCAGCAATACAATTTTTACAGTCTTAATTAGTTACAAGTGATTATGTGCAGCTTTAGACAGTCTGCTGGCATCTGTTACATTCACAAAGGGATCAACTTGTAATGAGTCTAAAACTAAACCCAAGAAACAACAGTCAAATCAAAGGTTTGTGTGGAATAAAGAATGACTGTCAATTGTGGGAGATTTAAAGCACCCCTAAAATAGCAAGTCATTTATTTGGTAATTGGAACATGGATTTAATGATTTAAAAAAAAAAAACATGATATGGTATGAACACATACAAAACAACAACAACTGAATATATGTTCTCTCATTAAATAAGAAATGTGCGGAATAATGTGGGATATTTTGTCTTGTTCATGTTTTGCATGAAACACATATTTTTTTTCCAGTAGCTAGAGCTAGAGTTGTAATTATTATGTCAATAGCTTTCACAAACTCCAGAGAGTGCCTGACTCCATACATACTCGATACACCATCTGCATGTTATTCTTTAAGAGAAAAAAAAAAAAAAAAAAAAAATATATATATATATATATATATATATATATATATATATATTAGTTGGGAGACAGGTAATACGCACTTTTGGGAGATGAGGTCTCGATAAGGACTCCCATGTTGCATGGCTATGCCGTAGCCTTTGCTGCTCATGCTGTTGCCGGATACAGTGATAGTGCAATCGTCATCTGTCAGTGCCGCATACTCCACCACAGCCATATCCCACAAAAATGCGTAAGGTCCTTTTTTGGCCTGCAGATAAAATATTTAACTTCATTAAGAGATTTCTGACAACATTCTCAAATAATCATCTTATAAGGGTGTGCAGTCTAACATTGCATTCTAAAGACCCATTCACGACAAGAACAATAACTAGTGGTGGTGGTGGTGGGGGTGGGACACCATTGTGTCCCTGAGCAAGACACTTAACCCCTAGTTGCTCCAGAGGCATGCAACCTCTGACATATATAGCAATTGTAAGTCGCTTTGGATAAAAGCGTCAGCTAAATGAATAAATCTAAAATGTAATGTAACTATAACGGTAAATATATTACTTTTAACCCAATATGGGATAACTGTTCATAAAAGCATACTGCAGTCATGTACATTTAAAGCACACTGCTTTAAATGCTCAAGCTTTTTATAGTTGGTATTTTCTTATTGGCTGTCAATGTTTTTATCATTCATCAGCTGAAAAAAAGCTTTTGTTATCATTATAGAGGTGGTGTCGACTTCCCTATTCTCACTGAATTAGAACTATTATTAAAAATGTATAGTTATAGTTATCTTTATAGTTCATCATTGAAACACTTAAAAAGTGTTTTCATCAAAATCACACTCTGGAGGCTAATCTTGACTAATCTATTGAGCTCTTTTCTCGTTCAAAGATGCTTCATTGATCTCAACCTGCCCTCATTGGCTAATTCAAAGGATTTAACATTCTCAACTCATTATGCACTCTAAAAGTTTCTTCCTCAAACTATTTAGTCTTCCTCTTTGATCTTTTCAAAGTTGTCTTCTTTGATTTTCTCAAGAACTAACATTCATTGACTGCTGTTCATTTCAAAAGGGTACAATAATAACTTTTATAAGATGACCTGAGAGAACAGCCCGTTATCTGTTATCAGTCTAGATGTTAACAACGGACACTAAATGGAAAATACGGTCCCTTGTGGTCTACAGGGTGGTGCTAGGATTCCACTGAAATTTTTTGAGAAAAAAAGAAAGAAATACACACACAAAATGCATTTGTATGGCTATAGAAGCAAATACGATCATTTTTAAACCAGGTTTTCCATAGATAATAGAACTGTTCTATCCTTTAACCATAAACCTGTCCCTAAACCTAACCATCACAGAAGATTTTCTGCATTTTTAGATTCTCAAAAAACTTCACTTAGTGTGATTTATAAGCTATTTTCCTTGTAGGGAACAAAAATATTCCCACGTAGGGTTTAACAGGACCACCCGTACACAGACGTCAGACGCACACACGCACGTACGTACGCACGCACGCACGCACGCACGCACGCACGCACGCACGCACGCACGCACGCACGCACGCACGCACGCACGCACGCACGCACGCACACACACACACACACACACACACACACACACACACACACACACACACACACACACAGGGATTTCAGATGTTGCCATCTTTGTAGGGACATTTTGTCCCCATAATGCAGGGTTTACCTGGACCCAACAAACGTTGGGTTTCCATGTTTTATAGAGACTTTCCATAGACATAATGTTCCCTTTTGAGGGAACTCTTCGCTGCATCAGAAGTTGACACTATGGAAACACCATAGTGTGGTTGCGTCTTGAAGCATGTGTGAAATCAATTCAATGACATGGCGAGACATCATGCTGTAGCATGTGAAGTCATGACCAGGATGCTACCATCCAGGATGGACAAAACAATGTCAGCTTGTGTGGCTTCAGCAAGCGCTATGCGTGAATATATGAAAGATATATATATATATATATAAAAATATAAAATGGCGAGAAAACAGCAATTTAAATTGCTGCCCATGCTACATCATGGGTGGGGATACACACAATTTGTTGATGATGTTTTGATGTTGTGTTGTTAAACTATATATTCTATCCCCTAAGCCTACAATCACAGAGAACTTTCAGCATTTTTAAATTTTCAAAAAACATAATTTAGTATGATTTATAATCTCTTTTCCTAATGGGGACCAAAAAGGTGTGTGTATATATATATATATATATATATATGTGTGTGTGTGTGTGTGTGTGTGTGTGTGTGTGTGTGTGTGTGTGTGTGTGTGTGTGTGTGTATTTCTTTTTTTATAAGGGGGCCCTACAAATCCCCTCTTTAACATGTACATGAATTCTTCATTACAGGCTTACAAAATGCTAAAATGTACCCATTTATAGACATGCCACCCATCCTCTAAAATAGCTCACTACAGATTTGTGTCTAATACTTTTTGGATCAGTTCAGTCTCTGATGAATCAATGTCCAGAGTGCAGAATATTCTAGAATTCATTTGACATTTTCTCTGGCCATAAACACCATACATCACTGTGAAGTGTGAAAGTGGAGGAAAAGGTGTCTGTCATGTTAACCATAGTACGTTGAATATTTGATGACTGCAACTGACTTGCCAACATTTTTATTGTAATAGACTGAATTTGGATGCAAATTATAGATCAGTAAAGTTGAAAGGATTATACCAAAAGATCAGAAAACTACATCAAAAACACAGCCCTGACAATATTTTTCTGTTTTCATAATTCTCTGAAATCATACAGCCAATAGGTGATAAATGTTCGTACCTTGCGTATGCCTTCAGAAGGGCTAGAAACGGAGAAGTCCTGTCCATTGTTTTTGCTGATGGTCCTCCACAGCTCTGCGTATGTGCTGTCTTGCTCCAATGGGTTCGTGCCTTTGGCTCTGAAGTAATCGTACACGGCTGAATCCCTAACAGTGCCGTAGGCAAAGTCCATCTGCCTTGCAAGATCCTGAAAAGATCTGTTGGATAGGTAGACAAGATCAGGATTTTTTTTTTTTTAGATTTATTAAAGTATATATATTTCTAGCATATTCTAAGTGTTTTTTAGCACATGTGGTTGCTATAAGTTTCCCTTAACAATTGGCACAATTTGAGCTACCATTCATGTGTCAATCAAGACCCTACAGATAAAAAACAACAATTTTATCTGTTAATTAATTTTATTAAAATGTAGGATGTAGGATCAACCTATTCATTATAAACAATATAACAAGAATTTTTTTTTCTAATTATTAGGTTTTTTTTGTAAAAAGTTTATAGGGTCGTTAATGACCCGAGCTATGTAATACTGTAAGCAGGCTATATTCTTTTCTGCACAACAACAATTTAATCTTTGTTGACTCAATACGTGCAATTCACCTTTATTCCTCAAGGTGGCAATGTCTGATATACAATGATGACATGGGGCCCTAACATACACCTGGCGCAATGTGGCGCCAGGCGCGACGCAAGTGTCTTTTGCTAGTTTCAGCCCGACGTATGTTATCATTTTCATGCCCTGCACGACGTTGTTTAAATAGCAAATGCATTTGCACCCACACGTGCGGCCATGGGCGTGCTGGTCTAAAAACGAGGTGTGTTCAGGCGCATTGATGGCGCATTGCTATTTTGAGGCAATTGAAATAGACTGTGCCATTGACCAACTGAAACTTGGTCTAAAGTCAATGGTGCAATATTTTTTTTTTGTTATTTAAAGAGCGTGTTTGTAATATGAGCATATTGGTGGGTGCACAAAGTGCGTACACTCTGCTTATAACACACACAGGGACGTGCAGCTGCCCACAAACATGCCAAATATTAAAAAATAAAAGGATGTCAATGTTAAAGGGACTGTGTAGTTTTTTAGGTAAAAACCTTTATTATCTAAAATCAATATTTTTATTCATAAATATGTCCTCAATGGTGTACAAATACCTCTTAAATGCCAATTATCTGACTTATTCTCGTAAACGAAGATTTTAGTATCTTTATATAAATGTGACGGGTAGGTCCACATAGGCTTCCATGTCGTTCCGCCATCTTGAAAAACTATAATAGCAGAGAGGGTCAAAAAGTACTAGGCCAACACACATACAATGCGTTTTCGTTCAGAGCCAGCGTCACGTAACAGAAAGCAGCAGAAACGGAGGAGCAGAGCAGTGAGAGGATGCTTGTCACTGCCCCGGCAAGTTTAAAAGGCTACATTGCACTGTTATTATTCATACTGTAACATTCGTTTGTTCGTTGTGTTAAGTTGCAGTTTGTTTGAAATAACAAACCTGTTCACCTGAAGGAAAACTCGACGAAGTGCTATTAGAAGACATCCTGTCATAGCTTTTTGGTACATAACAGCTACCGTAGAAGCAACATGCATTTGAAAAAGTGAGGCGCTGGAGAGCACAATTCGTTTCAATGCAAAATACAATTTTACCACTAGATGGGAGAAATTCCTAGACAATGTCCCTTTAAAGATTATAATTGTGTACAGAAAGATATGCTGGAATCCGGCTTGTCTCGTAGATGGTCTGCTTGTGCGCTTTAACCTTGCGCACGAGCAGATCCGTTTCTTCTCTGGAGAAGCGTTCAGTCTTTCCTCTATCAAATTCCGTCATGTAAATAGCGAATCCGCCTCGGCGCAAGCACAACTGGCTTGGAAGATGAGACCACGCCAACCATTTTTTTCCGTCGATAAACTAGCAAAAGTGGATTCGGACACGCCCTAAGTGTACCTGCACCATGCGCTTTAGACCATGCACTTAGACCGTTGAAATAGGAAAAAAATATGGAATGGCTCAATGATCTACTGCAGAGCAAGTACTGTACAGAATCAAATATTAGTGTGATTGTCACTTCATGGAGGATCTGGTGAAGAATCTGTCAGCGATCAAAAAATTCATTTTGAAGACGTTGAAAATTATAGTTTTGAGAATAGGGTTGAGATCACAAATATGAGCCAAATGCTAAATGTACTAGGGAAATGAGCTCTGATGAGGACAGTGATGACAAAAAGCATCTGCTCAACCCTTTCAGGTTCCAAAAGGTAATGAAATATGATTTATTTTGTTCTTTTGTAAATGTCATTAAAATATATAATAATTGAAAAAAAATTAAAACTTCCGGAAAAAAGTGTAAAAACACTTAATTTTACAGTATCCTTGTTACGTTACATGTAATAACAGTAAATTATACATAATAACATACATAGCAACTAACCCTAAACCAAACCCTATTCTTAACCCTAACCTTATAGTATGTAGATGATGTTAATTAATATTACTCAGTACTTAAATGTATAATTATGTTGTAACAAGGACAAAGTAAAATAAAGCACTTTATTGTTTGTTTGTTTGTTTGTAATTTCTAAATTCTTACTAGGCACGGAAAGGGAAGAAGTAGGTGGAATAGCTATAATAGCAAGGCCTTATAATAGTGATACTTCATTGCATGGCCAAGTTTACATTTATTTAGTGTATTTTAATAATAAGATAATAAGATATAAACATATAAAATATTGTATTTCATTGAACAGTATTTTCTATTTTATTTTCATACATTTATACTGAGGTGTTTTGTAGCAATATTTTACTTTTCAAGCATTATGAAGAACATAAAGAGTAATTGGGATTTGACCAAAGTATTCTCTTTCTTTCTTTCTTTCTTTCTTTCTTTCTTTCTTTCTTTCTTTCTTTCTTTCTTTCTTTCTTTCTTTCTTTCTTTCTTTCTTTCTTTCTTTCTTTCTTTCTTTCTTTCTTTCTTTCTTTCTTTCTTTGTTGGAGGCTTTTGTGATTACGTTTGTCTTTGAAATGTCAATCTTTGGTTCTTTACTTGTCTTTGTTAATTCGATTGTAACCTTAGGCACTGTAACGTGATGTCCTATTAATTATGAAACTTTGTACCCTAAACGCAAGTGTCACACTGAAGCCCAGATTTAAAATTCATGGCCCACTGTTATATAAAATGTTTAAAACATAATGAAAAGCAATATCATTGGCTCTACTGACTCAACCTGAAGTTGCTCTGTTTAATTTCTCCAAGTTTGAATTTATTCATTTATCATGGTAATGGTGCCATAGGATTCATACATCAACAGGACAGGGACCTAACTTGGCAAGAGCTAACTTCAAAGTCCAAAGACAACTCTGTAAGTAATGTGAGATGTTGGGCCATCTGTTCTGCTAATGGAGCTGTCAGGTCCACAGATGAAACATAAGCCAGTGAAAGGAAATGTTTCACACTTTAATGGCAGTTTGCTTGTCAGTCTACTCTAAGTATATCAGAAAAACACTTAACGCTGGTATACAACAACTGTATGTTCAATTCAGTGTCAGAAATTAGATTTTTAATATTATTATTTATTGCCTCAGCTTGCTTGGCTGTAAAGCTATGTATGCTGATTATACCATTATAAGGTGCAATGTAGCGTTTTGTGGTGCTAAACCCCTTGGAATAAAGTAGCTTGTTACTGGAAAGTTTCTGTTGAACACTCTTTTCACCACATATTATCACAAAAAGAGTTTCACACTCATGGACAGAACGGCTAATCATAATGTAATGGAGGCATTGTCTACTCTCAAATGATTTGTCTCCATTCATTTTCAATTACCTCCACCAAAGCCTTGGCACACTTTATGAAGTTTGTTAAAACTCAATGGGCTCAGGAGTGGCAAGATAGATGCTGCTGTAACTTTAACCACTGATGTTGCTATCGGACAGTTACTTTAAAAAAGAAAAACTATAAATAATACACTTTTTAATGTCATGTTCCATAATATTTGCATTATTTTTGTACTGTGTTATTTACTTGAAGACAAAACATTACTGTTTAATGTTATTTTTAGTATTATTTTTCTTTATTAATTTTCATAATAATTTCATAATGTATTTTGTGAAGTCAGAGTATGTTGTACATGTATGCTGATGAGAGATATGGGATAAGCTATATTTTGCATACAAGTATGTGTGCAATGTAACTGTCACAGTACAGACAGAAGCAAACAGGTAAATAGTTCAGAGTTTTATTGAAAAGAGGCACGGAGGGGAACAGCAGAGGAGACTGGTGAGTATGAATAAGAGAATGAGAACGTCCTGGTTGCGTATGCAACCCACCGTTCCCTGAAGGAGGGAACGGAGGACGTAGTCGACGGGCGACTGAATGGGGATCGCGCTAGAGAGCCTATCATCTTCGATTACTATTGAACGAGCCAATGGAATTTGGCGTGCGTGATTTGCATCACACACTCCGCCCCCGCGGCGTGGGTATAAATACGGAAGTGGATGCACGCACTAGTTGCTTTTCGCTGAGGAGCCGAGAGTAACCCGGGGTCAGTGGTGGTCCAGCGGTAGTGGCAAGGGGACTACGTCCTCCGTTCCCTCCTTCAGGGAACGGTGGGTTGCACACGCAACCAGGACGTTCCCTTTCAGTCGATAACGTCAGACGTAGTCGACGGTCGACTGAATGGGGATAACCTTTGAAAACGCCACTAACGCTGCCACCTTCCAGTGCCTAAACCAAAGCCTCCTGATGCCCCTGCAAATTTAAGGCGGGGAAGGACAGGGCTTAGGCCAGGGAAGTCACTGCTGTTCCTACAGGATCACTGGGAAAGCATTCCCCGTACATTGGAAGTAAGGGACGCTGCGGAAGCCATATCCAACCCAGAGGGAGGTAACGTGGAAAATACACATATGAACTGGGCGGAAACCGGGCAGTCTAACATATTGAATGTCACTGGGGTGGCTCCAGCCTAAGACGGGGGGAGGCACACCGGACAGTGACGGCAGAGAGACTCTGCCGAGGGAAAACACGGGCTCACCGCAGGGAGCCGTATCGTGGAAGAATACACATATGGGGTCGCCGTAGGGACCGCAACATATGGACCCAGCCTAACACAGGTTCCACACTGCTTACGAGTGGTAGGCCTAACACCAGACGTTCCGCACGCCCGACGTCGGAGTGGTGTGGAGGAACTCAACAGGGTTCAATTTTAAGTGAACTCAACTGGAGTAGAAAGGCGCACGTACCCAGTCCATAGGAGGGGAATGGCGCAGCAAGCCGACACTTGAACCGGGCTCACGGTGAAACTGGCTTCAAGAGAAGGGAGCCCAAGGGAAGCAGCGGTTCAACTAGGTGTCGTCCAGCCCCCAACTCTAGAATCTGTTTTAGCAAAGCATATCGTCAACGCCCAGGCGGAGCTCAACACCTAAGTGGACATGTTGCACCTCGGATTTTTACCGAAATGAAGGCAAGCACTAGTGCGACTTTGCATGGAAACAGCCTTCACTCTCTGCTGAATTCCAACAGATATTTGTAGAGCTGGTCTGAGGTCTATGGATGCGTTCTGTACACGTCCAAGCGAACGGACAGAGAAGCCAGGGCTGGATCTGCCTCCTCCAGGGCAGCGCTTGCAGGCTCACCACCTGCTCCTATTACGGGAGAGGTAGGACCTTGGGCACAATCCGAGCCGGGGTCTCAGCTTGTGAGAGTTAGCCGGCCCAGACTCCAGGCACAATACGTTGACCAAAAGCGAGCAAGTCCCTACCCTCTAGTAGAGACCACGCGAGCAGGAGAACAGATATAACAGAAATTTTAACTCACTGCCTGCAGTGGCTCAGGGGCGGTCTCTGCAGTGCAGTCGCACCAGGGACAAGGCCCAAGAGGATAAAGAGGGACGCAAGGATTTACAAGACCTTGCTCCTCAGGAACCTGACGATAAGAACGTGCTTCTGCACACTTCTGCAACACAATGAGCGTCGTTTAAACACCGAGGCAACATCATTTTGAGGGTGAAGGAAAACAGCCTACTCCAACCCATTTTGCAGGAAAGAGAGCACTGAAGTGATCGAAAGCTTTCAGGATCTCCTCTGGAGAGAAGACTCAACGACTATGTTCCACTTCTAAAGGCGTAAGCACGCTACCCATTTCTATGGGGTGCTCGCAGAAGTGATGGTAACTATCACATGTCCCTGTGATAGCCACCTGAACCTCTGCGTTCAGATGTAAGAACGCCCGGAATCTCCGGGGGAAGAATGCGGGTGCCATCGTGCCCCGTCCCTGAAAGAGTTTTCAGGGGAAGTCAGGAAGGCTGTCGATGGGAACCAGGTCTAGTTGGGCCAATAAGGGGCAACTATGAAGACCTGTTCCTCTCCTGACTTTGCACGTAGGTGCAAGCGGCGGGCGCAAAAAGACAGGAGCATTGCTCAACACAACATGTGAAGATCACTGGGCTTCAGGAGCATTTTCTGCTCAGCACTTGAGTGTGATAAGTTCACTGAGCTTCAGGAGCATTCCTGCTCAACACCTGAGTGTGATAAACTCACTGAGCTTCAGGAGCATTTCTGCTCAACACTTGAGCGCGAAGAACTTCACTGAGCAACAGGAGCATTTCTGCTCAGCACTGCGTGTGATGAATTCACTGAGCTACAGGAGCATTTCTGCTCAACACCTGAGTGTGATGAACTCACTGAGCTACAGGAGCATTGCTGCTCAACACTTGAGTGTGATGAACTTCACTGAGTTTCAGGAGTTTTTCTGCTCAACATGAAGTGTGATGATTTCACTGACTTGAGCAGGCGCAAGGCGACCATGAGTCGCAGCTTGCTTTTAGAAGGCTCACTGGGGTTAGACGCATTTCTGCGGGCCCCTGGGGCAGCTGAGAGCCGTGTTTGTCCAAGGGTAGTCCGCTCGGTTTATACAAACACTGGCAGGAAGAAGAAACCGGAGGGGCAACTGAGCGGCCCCGGAATGGTCATGACCCAGCTGGACCCAGGGGATGGAGTCTCCACTTGCCCTGGCTATAACTGTCGTGAGGCTCGATGGCGGCACGATTGAGTAAAGCGGGAAGAGTGGAACAAAGCGTCCTCAGAAGTTTCTGACTCCAAGGAGGAGGTGACGGGAACACGCCCTTTGTACATGGCCCCTCTGTTGAAGAGAGTTTGGCAGCAGACCGGGATGAACTATAGTCACACAGGTTGAGATGCTCTGCCACGGTCACCTCGGGACTCGATCATGAAGCTAGCGCTGAAGCGGTCACATATGGAGGAAGCCAAAGGCTGCAACTACCATATACCCCAGGAGCCTCTGAAAGTTCTTTCAGTGGGACCCTTTCTCACTTCAACACCAGCTGAACACATTCTCATTGGAGAGACGTGTTAGACCGAGTCCATCTCCAAAACTGAAAAAGAGATACTCAGCCCGTGGGCGAGATTACTCTCTTCCAGTTGACCTGAAGACCCAACGGGCTCTGGAGCACTCGAGGGGAAGGACACTGTACTGATACTCCACCCTTACCTTTCGTACCGGCTGGAGGAGCGGCTATATCAAATCCTTCGCCAGCAGGATAAGATAAGCACGCACAAGTCAGGAGCACTGCTCAACACTCGGTGTGATGAATATCACTGAATTTTCAGGAGCACGTCTGCTCAACACCTAATGTGATGATTATCACTGACTTGAGTGGGGTAGCCGAGCCTGAGGTGGGGCAGCAAAGTAGAGATAGTGGTGTTAGTGTGCAGTGCAACACTTACCTGTATCCACTAGCGGCAGGGGGACGTGAGAAGGCGGATGACCGGGTCCTCGAACACCCCAAGCTGCCTGCTGGCGACCAAGGGAAGCTGGGGGATGTAAGGCTATTACAGGGTCACACCCGCCAGACTGGTCCACTTGGGACCCAGGAATAGAAAATGTGCTCTTTTTCTGAATATGTGGGTACCGCTGACCCCGTTTTTATAGGGGCCAGCGGGGAACAAACACACACATAACAAAAAACTCCAGCCGGCCCTCCAACCAGCCAGAGGGCGGCTGCGGGCGGACGCCCTCGGCGACGAACAGGCTGAGGATCTGACCTCGGCGGGCGGGTGAAGGAAGCAGCGTCCCTCCGAAGCAGGATGTGCCGGATGGCCTCCGTCTGTTTCTGGGCTGTAGAGAACTGTTGGGCAAAGTTCTCCACAGCGTCGCCGAATAACCCAACCTGGGAAATGGGAGAATCCAGGAACCGAACCTTGTCCGCTTCTCTCATATCGGCCAGGTTGAGCCAGAGATGGCGCTCCTGGACCACAAGTGTGGACATCGCCGAACCGACCGCGCGAGCTGCAACCCTCGTCGCCCGGAGGGAGAGGTCAGTTGCAGTGAGGAGCTCACCCATGAGCTCACGGTCCGGACTACCCTCGTGCATGTTCATGAGTGCCTGGGCCTGGTGGACCTGGAGCAACGCCATGGCATGCAGAGAGGAAGCGGCTTGCCCACAAGCTTTGTAAGCCTTGCCCGTAAGAGCGGACGAGAACTTACAGGCTTTAGAGGGGTGACGAGGATCACCTCTCCAGGAAGCGGCCGCCTTTGGGCATAACTGCATCGCAACAGCCCGCTCCACTGGAGGGATAGCCTCGTAACCCTTCACCGCTCCCCCATCAAGGGTAGTGAGGGGGGAGGAGCCACTCAGGCGGTTTCTGGCAGAGAAAGGTGCCATCTATGCCCTCGTAAGCTCCTCATGCACTTCAGGAAAGAGAGGAACCGGGGCGGCGGACTGAGAACCAGTACGGCCCGCCCCGATATACCAATCATCCAACCGAGACGGCTCGGGACACGGTGGAGGGCTCCACACGAGCCCTACCGCCTCGGCGGCCTTTTTCAGCATAGCTGACATTTCTGGATCTGGCTCGGGCAACACTGGTCTCCCAGAGGGAGGCAGTGCAGCCGAGTCGTCATCTCCAGAGTTCAGCTCCCCCTACGATGCTGCGATTGACATGGTATCCCCTGGAGGGGCCCCAAATGACACGGCTGGCCTGTCCATTACAGAGGGACCAGCGGGATCAATGGGGAGCTCCACCGGTTGCGGTGCAAAGAGGAGTGAGGGATCGACGGGGCCTGGCCGGGCGGATTACCCCTCACTGTGATCCTCAGATCACCCAGCTTGGACGGCACCCCAGTCTTTCTCTGGGAAGGTAACCCAGAGGAAGAACAAGGGCGGGGCCCAGAGGTGGGGACTGCACCAACGCTTTTGACGAAGGCGAGTCTAGATCTCAACACCGAGATGGCCATGTTCCCGCAGTGAGAACGTGACTCATCCACGAAAGCTGCCTCGGCATGCTGTAAGCCCAAACATGCGACACAACTTTCGTGACCGTCAGAGGAGGATAGCGCCAGACCGCACCCAGAAACGCATGGATGGAATGGCATCTTGAAAAAGACGCACTCACACCCGTGTTGCTCTTTTAGGAAATGGGACCGTCACCAGTGCCGGAGCACACAGGGAATGACCGCGGTAAACACTGAATAGTCTTTCAACCAACAGTGAAGCACTCACTTCTCGCCCTCTAACCAACCGTCAACACACAAACAAACAATAGAAATTTGATGCTGTTAAAACAGCAGTTGAGAGCTGAGAAGCTCGCGATCACCGCTGCACCACGCTGTAGAACACCAACACTGGAGAGGTCTTCCTGCAAGAACACCGACACACTCGCTCGTTGAATACAACAGCACTCTTCAGAGACATCAAAGACGAACGGCTCCGAAGCGAAAGGCAACTAGTGCATGCATCCACTTCCGTATTTATACCCGCGCCGCGGGGGCAGAGTGTGTGATGCAAATCACGCACGCCAAATTCCATTGGCTCGTTCAATAGTAATAAAGATGATAGGCTCTCTAGCGCGATCCCCATTCAGTCGACCGTCAACTACATCTGACGTTACCGACTGAAAGGGAACTGGATGATGAACTTAGCTGAAAGATAATCTTAATGTCTTGTTTGCAAATGATGGAAGAGGATTCGGCAGGCTGATGGCAGGAGACAGATTACAGAAAACGGATGATGGGAAGCAGATGATCGGAGACAAAGTTCAGGTGAGGAATCTTCGAGGTAGGTAGGAATCGGTAAGTATTCGAGTAGAGTCTGTACGTTTCTGTAAGGACGAGACAAGACGAGTTAGTAAAGAAGAAGTGCCTCTTTATAGTGTGTGTTGAAGATGAAGTGTAGGTGCGGTGAATCAGAATTCAGGGGAGAGTGAACGAGTGGGCGGAGCGTGCTGATCTGGTGACTCCATGACAGTACCCCCTCCTCCACGGGTGGCTCCTGACAGCTGGATGGGCCCCTGGGAGCCGGTCGATCTGGATGTTCTGTATGGTATTGTGTGAGGAGTGTAGGATCGAGGATATCATGACGATTTACCCAGGAGCGTTCCTCAGGACCGTAATCCCCCCAGTCGATGAGGTACTCCAGCCTGGGACCCCGTCGTCGCGAGTCTAGGATAGCTCGGACCCGGTAGATAGGTTCCTCTTCTGCAATGTTGGGAGGAGGTACTTCATCATTACCAGATTCTGTGGGAGGGGAAAACATGGGTTCAGAGTGAGGTTTTAGGAGTGACACATGGAAAGATGGTGAGATTCTGTAGTGAGTTGGAAAATTTTGCCTGTAGGTGACCTCATTGAGCTGCCTCTGCACAGTGAATGGACTTATGTACCGGGGACTCAGCTTACGCAAGGCAGGCGGAGACTCGATGTTCTGCATCGAGAGCCATACCTTCTGGCCTGGTTGGTAGCTAGGGGTAGATGTTCTATGGGTATCCGCTTGTTTCTTATGTCTTCACACTGCCTGTTGGAGATGGACATGAGCTGAGTCCCAAACCCTCTCGCTCTGCTCGAACCAGTGATTGACAGCTGGAAACTCCGAGGGCTCACTAGATCAAGGGAATAGGGCTGGCTGGTAGGGCTGGCTCCAGGATGCATTGGAAAGGGGTGAGCCCTGTGGTGGATTGTCGTAGGGAGTTTTGGGCGTATTCAGCCCACAGGAGGAATTGGCTCTAACTGTCCTGGTTCTGGTGGCAGTAGGACCTCAGGTATCTCCCGATTTCCTGGATCTTCTGCTCAGTCTGGCCATTAGTTTGACGATGGTAACCGGAGGAGAGGCTTACGGATACTCCGAGGAGTTTGAAGAATGCTTGCCAGACTCGAGAGATAAATTGAGGACCCCGGTCCGATACTATGTCTTTGGGGATGCCGAAATGACGGAAAACATTCTGGAACAATGCTTCAGCCGCTTCAAAGGCAGTTGGCAATCCCTTGAGGGGAATCAACTTGAAGGCTTTTGAGAAGCGATCCACGATGACAAATACACAGGTGTGGTTGTTTGAAGATGGTAGGTACGTCATAAAGTCGATGCCCAGATGTGACCATGGACGATGTGGAATTGGCAGAGGAACCAGCTTTCCTTCAGGGAGTTTCCAGGGAGTACTGGTAACAGCATAGAATGAGCATCTCTTGATGTACCGGGAGATATCCTGAGTCATGGTGGGCCACTAGTAGCGTTGACGTAGGAGCGAGAGGGTACGTTGGCTACCTGGGAGTCCAGAGCCCGGAGATGTATAAGCTGAGTCCATAAGGAGCAGAAGAAAGGTGGGTGCAACGTAGAGGAGCCCTTCTGAACCTCCCGGCGGGGCAGGGTTGGAGCGAGTGGCTTGGGCAATTTGTTAATCGATGGCAATCTTATAGGACTGACGATCATGGCTGGAGGGAGGATAGTTTAAGGAGAAGAATCATCAGGAACAGGTTGATGAAGACATGATATGAGACGGTGAAATTAAACCTGATGACAGACCAAAGACCACTGGGCTTGACATGGGTTCAGTCTCTTAGCTTCTCGCAGGTACTCGAGGTTACGATGGTCTGTGATGACCTCAAATTTGTGATGTGCTCCATCCAGCCAGTGTCTCCACTCTTCTAGAGCTAGCTTGATGGCGAGCAACTCTCGATTCCCAATGTCGTAGTTCTGCTCTGCTGGGGAAAGCTTCTTAGAATAGAAGGCACATGGATGGAGTTTAGGAGGATTACCCTGCCGCTGAGAGAGGACCGCTTTAACTCCGGTAAACGAGGTGTCTACCTCGACGATGAACGGGAGAACTGGATTCGTGTGGACTAGGATCGGAACGGTTTGGAAGGCCATTTTGAGTTGTTTGAAAGCTTCTGATGCTGCCGGGGTTAAGGACAGAGACTTGGGTCGGCCCTTGAGGGTAGAGGTCAGAGGTGAACTGAGAAGGCTATAGTTGTGGATGAATAGTCTGTAGAAGTTTGCAAATCCTAGAAAGCGCTGATGTTCTTTGATAGTAGTTGGTTGAGGCCAGTTCTGGATGGTATCCACCTTCCTCTGGTCCATCTGGATGCCATGTTGGTTGATGACATACCCCTGGAAGTGGACGGAGGTGGTAAGGAACTCGCAAACAGGTCCAGCTTGGAGAAGATGCAAGCTCCCCGTAGCTGTTCCAGAGCTGCCGGGACCAGAGGAAGTGGATAGCTGTACTGGATTGTTTGAGAGTTGAGGTGACGGTAGTCGATGCACGGCCTCAAGCCTCCGTACTTTTTGGCAACAAAGAAGTAGCTTGAAACGGCAGGGGATGTAGATGGTTTGATGAACTGTTGTTGTAGTGCCTACTGGATGTACTCCTCCATGGCCTTCTGCTCCGGGATGGACAGACAATGGATATACTCTGCCTTTCGGCAGAGTGGCCCCAGGTAGAAGGTCGATTGCACAGTCCCATGGCCGATGTGGTGGAAGTTGAGTTGCCAACCACTTACTGAAGACATCCTGGAACATCTGATATTCTGGAAAAATTTCCACCTTGTGATCCACTTCCAGACTCTCTATGCTGGTAGAGTTGATGTAGAGCGCCGGTGGTTCTGGAGTGGTGGATGAGAGAGAATTCGATTTTGAAGATTTCTGGACAGACGAGAGACAGGATCAAAAGCAGGCATCACTCCATTGTAATACTTCCCTGGTGTTCCAGTTAATACGTGGTTGATGTTGGGACATCCTTGGGCATCCCAGGATGAGTTAAGCAGTGGATCCTTCCAGCACCATGAACGTGATCTCCTCGGTATGCAGGAATCCGATGCGGAGCGTCAGTTTGGGAGAGAAGTGTCGGATGTGACCACGACCCAGCTCAAATCCTGAGAGCAGCGTTTCTCCGGACAATCAGTTTTTGGAGAAGTTGGGTGGAGATGAAGTTCCCTGTGGAATCCAAGTCGATGAGGGCTTGCACTGAGACACAAATGCGGGGGAATAGAACATGTACAGTAGTACGGGACACATAATTTATTTGAGGTGGAGGTTGAATAGTACTCACCGCCGGGTGTGGTGGTCGAACTGGACAGGTGGTGATGACATGGTTGGACAACTGGTCGTGAACTGACAAATCCGAGGTGGTCTGTCCAAACACTTCTTTAAAGTGGCTGAAGAAAGCAGACAGTGAAGTGATGATTAGGGCGTTGGATTGCCACAGTGATTGAGCCCACTGTGGCACGCGTCCAGACAGCAGTGAGATGACAAAGGCTACTCTGGCGCGATCAGTGGCGAACTGGTGAGACTGCCACTCGAAGTATAGGGAGCACTGGAACAGGAATCCGCTGCAATCCTCCGCCTCGCCAGTGAATGTCGCAGGTCGAGCCGTGGGACTAGCAGATGAAGCAGTGGGTGTTGAGTGCTGGAGTGATTGACGTGCAGCGTAAATGACATCAGCGGGAACGGTAGGTGGGTTGTCAGACGTAGAAGGTTGAAGGGAATGACGAACTGCATGAACCATTGGAGGGGCGATCCGTTGCAGTCTCCGTGGGGCTCTGCATGTGGTCTGGTCTTCCAGATAGTTCAAACTGTTTTATCGGGAGAGTGAACGAGTGGGCGGAGCGTGCTGATCTGGTGACTCAGTGACAAGTTCCACTGATGATTATACATCAAATGTGTACAGTTGGAATATTCTTTCCAAGGAAAGGAATATTTTGACTCATGCAAATGTACCACAAATGTATACACAGAGGGATAGTTTCTTAATATGGAAAGTGGTTTGTACCATGTGTAAGCATGAGGTATACATTCCTCTTTAAACATGAGCAACATGTTTTTCTACCATACAAGGAAGTTGAAAGTCGCTCAGTGGTATAAGCTCAATCCTTACTGTACCACCCCAAAGAAACATAGAGGCATGGGTGAGGGAGAGAAACACAAAGAAACCATTGCTGGTGGCATGATGGGGTGAGGGGATAGAGACATGGGGTACAGAGAAATCTGAAATGAAAGCCACCTCACATGTAGCCTTATTCTTCTATGCCTGTCTTTCTCGTATGTCTGAAACATGTATGTAAAATAATAAATAAGAGATATCTTGACAAAGTAACTGGTGTAGCCAGTGTACTAATGTGTACTAATAAAATATTTTTGAGGATGCACCACCTCCTTGGCCTCCTCAGAGGAAATGCCCCATTTAGTCATAGTTACACAACAGGACAAATACCTATTTCTGGCATGAAACTCTAGATGGCGCAGGCTGATAGGTCTTTAACTCATTTATGTAGCGATCACGTCATTATCTACATAGCACAGCTGATTGGATGTTGTTGCATCAGCGGCCAATAAGCTGCGGCTCAACATTCAAACAAATACCGGAAGTTTTGTTAGCAGCTTTCAGAAACCGCCCACCTTCCCCAGCTCCACCTGTATAGATCTGCTACGGGGTTACTTCATGTATGTTACATTGTGTTGAGTGCTCTCTCCTTGAACTTGATTCACTGAATTAAATTTGTTCATTGAATTGAAATTAATTTTTTCATTCATTTCAGTAAGAAAAGAAATTCCACAGACTTTCCAATGCTATTTGAAAGAGAAGATACAGGTGAGAGAGAAAGCTCAATAAACTCTCTACCTCGGCAGGTTTTATAAAGGTGCGTGCGTTGGATCACTGTCTGCTCACTAAACACACACATGCTTCAACCACGTGGAAAGCAGAACACTCTTCATCAAAATTAAATATGTGTTTACGTAACTATAGAAAAGTTCATGTAAATGGGTTACTGAAAAAACGCAATAGTCTTATGTGATTTCTGTACAGTAGTCAGCTCAGCAGTGTGTGTAAGATTTGGGAATTTAAATTTTTGGGTGAACTATCCCTTCAATTGATATGACTCCTGGTGTTGTCATAATAGCGAGGCAGAATATGGACATGTGGGGCATACATAAGAAAAAAAAGAAAAAAAAGTATGACCTACTGTAGGAAATAAAAAGAAACATTGCATTATTAACGCAAAAACAGTTTGTAATAATCGCACAAATTAACACATTGTTTTTCCCAACCCAAGGAATTATATTTATGGTATGTATTTAATAGTACCTATAAAATAAAATGTGTGCTGAATGATTTTAAGTGGTTTAAATTTAGAATAATAATAATAATAATAATAATAATAATAATAATAATAATAATAATGACTGAATTGATTGCAGACATTTGTGTAAAGAACTCTAGCTCAAATAATCCAATTTTTGTAACATGCATATGTCACATTTGGCTTCCAACATAACTAGTGAAAATGAACATGCAGGTATGTTTGTCTGAGAGCAGAGGTCTGTTCATCTCTAACGAAACACAGTTTACTTAACATCAGCATAATCAAATGCAATCAAACATCTGAGGCACACAGGCTGGGTAAATATGTGTCATCATACCTGAGCGCTAGATAACGTTTACAGATGTGAAAGCAAACTAGCACAACACTGGTAAGGGAGCACACAGAATACAAACTCATTCTGGCATTGAACAAGAAAGGTAAATAATAATAATAATAATAATAATAATAATAATAATAATAATAATAATAATAATAATAATATCATTATTATTAACTACCAACTCAAAAATAAACTCTTAAATATCTTTTAACATGTCTAGTAAGAATCTACTTAGTTTGTTCATGTGAAGTGCTCATTGTCATTGTCTTGTGAACATACACTTCTAGATTACAGCTTTTTTGCTGCACTTGTCCCTGGTTAGGGTTTTAGTATGGACTTAATAAATATAACAACCAACAATACACAATTCTAATCCTCTAAAGGCCTATTTACACCAAGAATAATAAGTATAAAGATAACGTCTCGGTTATGTATGCAACCCTCATTCCCTGAAGGAGGGAGCGGAGACGTAGTCGTCTGATTGGGATCACGCCTAGGGAGCCTGTCATCTTCGAGTATTGTTAAAATGAGCCAATGCACATTGGCGTGTTGAGAATTGCATCACATGCTCCACCCCGCAGCGCGGGGATAAATATGGAAGTGGATGCACGCACCAGTTGTTTTTCGCTGAGGAGCTGAGCGAAGCCCAGCGGTGATCCAGCAATCTTTCTTTGCAAAGGAATATGCTGCGGAAGCCACATCCTGCCCGTAGGGAGGTAACATGTGGAGAATACACATATGGACTGGGCGTTACCGGGCAGTACAACATATGGAATGTCACTGAGGTGGGTCCAGCCTATAAGTCAAGTCATCTTCATTTATATAGCGCTTTTAACAATATAGATGGGTTCAAAGCAACTTTACAGTGATACTAGGAAATTAAAGTTACAGAGATTCTTTACAGCAGCTCTAGAATAAAGTTATTGTCTAGCTAAAGTTAGTTTTGATTGATTCACTTCCATCGCAGTGATCATTAGTTATTAACTTAGGGCCGCTAACACAACACTGTTCTAACAGAAAACCCTTAATGTGGTCCGGTCGCTCATTTGCACAAAACAGTGCCTGGTGGCTCCAGAATGCAAACCATGAAATAGGTTCCAAGGTGCAAGCCTTGAAAAATTTATAATACAGATTTATTTATCACTTCCGCGTAGCCACGTAAACCGGAATTATCCTGACAACGTTTTATCTGTACAGAGGTAAAGGGAAGGGAAGGAGGCCTTCACAGGGGAGAGGCTAGTTGACACTTCCGGACTGTGTTGTCATTGTGTCCAGGTGCAGGTCCTTCATCAGATCCAGATATGGCCTGGTTCCGGTGGACTGTGGTAAACCTTGGAATAAACAGAGAGACTAATATTAGCGTAGACGCCATCCTTCTTATGATGTAACAAGTACATCAGGATTTATGGGAAGTGTTCCCGGTTCTGGCTGCCCTAATCTATGCAGCTTAACATTGAATTATAGAAGTATATAATGAGTTATGTGTATGGTAGGTCAAAGAGATGTGTTTTTAGTCTAGATTTGAACTGACAGAGTGTGTCTGCTTCCCGGACAATGTTAGGAAGACTGTTCCAAAGTTTTGGTGCTAAATAGGAAAAGGATCTACCGCCAGCAGTCGATTTTGATATTCTAGGTATCATCAACTGGCCGGAATTTTGAGATCGCAATAGACGTGACGGACTATTATGCGTTAAGAGCTCGCTCAAGTACTGGGGAGCTAAACCATTTAGTGCTTTGTAAGTAATTCGAAATATTTTAAAATTCATACGATGTTTAATAAGGAGCCAATGCAGTGTTGACAGAACCGGGCCAATATGGTCATACTTCCTGGTTCTGGTAAGAACTCTAGTTGCTGTGTTTTGGACCAGCTGTAGTTTGTTTATTAAGCGTGCAGTGCAACCACCCATAATGATATTACAATAATCTAGCCTTGATGTCATGAACGCATAAACTAACTGTTCCACATTTGTCATTGAAAGCATATGACGTAATTTAGATATATTTTTAAGATGGAAAATAGGGTTGGTATCAAAGAGCACACCCAGGGTCCTAGCCGACAACGAAGACCTGACAGAGCAGCCATCAAGTGTTAGACAGTATTCTAGGTTAGCATGTGGGGAAGTTTTTTGTCCAATAATTAGAATTAGTTTTTTTCAGAATTAAGTAGTAGAAAATTACTAGTCATCCATTTTTTATATCAGCTATGCATTCCATCAATTTTGTGAATTTATAACAGGGTTATAACACACTAAAAGAGGACAAATAGCCATATAAAAAAAAATATTAAAAAAAAATTCCACGGACTCAAAAACAACATTATTTGCTAAACCAAACATGCTCAGATTTGTGAATCTGATATTAGTCCCACAGTTTAGAATATGTTTTTGATCTTTGCAGCCATGAAGATCAGGATCTCTCCGATGTTCTTCTGCCAGTTGAGAATGTGCTTGGATTCGGCACACCACAGCTCGCCGTGCCGCGGTTCTGCATTCTCACAGTGCAGACTCCTGTGTCCGCCTAGTTGGCTGGCCCAGAGAAACAAAGGTCTGATCACGGGCTAAGGGTTTGGCGGCAGGCCAGGTGATTGCCACAGCCACCTCGGGACTTGGAACTCGGGAGTGAAGCCAGTGCTGAAGCGGTCTTCATATGGAGGAAGCTCTTTCAGAGCTATTGCCCCAGGAGCCTCTGAAAAATTTCAGTGGGACACTTTCTCACTTCTGTATAGCACCGGCCAGACACGTTCCTCCTGAGAGACGTGTTGGACCGAGTCCATTTCCATACCGGAAAAAAAGAGATCCTCAGCCCGTAGGCGAGTTTACTCTTTTCCCAGTTGACCTGTAGACCCAACTGGCTGTGGAGCACTCGAAGGGTAGGACTTTATACAGACTTCGAACCCTCGAAAGCAATAAAAAGATATGGCCTGCGTTGCGGAAGGATGGAGATCTGAAGTACTCGTCCTTCAGGTTGAATGCTGCAGACCAATCTTGGGGACGGAGTATTCGAAAATGCGTCTCTGCGTTATTCAAGACTCGATTCAAGACTCGCAAGTCCAAGATTAGCCGTACCACACCACTGTAGGGTATGAGCGCAGAATCATGGAGTCAGCATTCCTTAACACAATAAACACACGTTAACAGGGGTTTCTAAAGCCCCAACCTATGACTCTTCCAATTCTAAATCTTCCGTTAGCGCCAGCCAGTCTGGAGGGTAGATTAGTTTGTGACACCTTTACAGCGTAATGAGTCCCCACAGAGATCCTCGCGCGATCCTGATTTGTTCGCGAGCCAACATCCAAGAAGACCGTTATCTCCAAACCCCCCTCCCAGCGAGGAAGGAATGCCAGATGCGCAAATGAACAACACACACTCACACACACACACAAACATATATGCATCTATAACATTAAAACCCAGAAATGAGTGATTATGAAATGTATACATGATGTATTCCTGTATGTTTGAAGTTTATACTGTATCCTGTCTATCTAGGACTGTTAGTTATGTAGTTGAACCTTGCGGACTTCTACAAAGGTCTAAGAGTTTATATATATCCTTGTATGCGTAACAAACACGGAGTGATTGGTATTAAACGAAATCGCTCAACTTGCTAGAGCCAAATATATGTAAGAAGTTAATGAAAAATATAGTTTACTATGTTTTCCATCTTTGGAGTGAAAAGAGACCAAAACTAACATCACTGGTGTTCTTAGATAACGGCGTTTACGACCCAAAGGAATGTTCACAGAACTGCCACCCTCTCTGAATTCTAACCAAGGAGGAGAAATGAATCCTGTATTCATATATATACAGTATATGCTATTATATATCCACTTGAGAATTGTATGAACAATGTATCTAAGTTCCCTATTCCATGAGTTGCCTTTTTGTGGTTTGGTCTATGTTTCTCGACAACTCTAATGCGATAATGTTTTAAACTCGGCCAACTAATGTTTAACCAAATCCATTTGTGGCAAGTTTGGTCTTGATAAACTCCAATCTTCATTCCCCAGTTGTTAATTGACATTACATTTTGCTAAACTTGTGACGCATTAGTATTATAAGAATTGTGAAGATTCTGCTCTTAAACACCCTAATTTCGTCGGTTTTAAATGTCTCTCTCTTAGACAAAGAGCAATTAAAACCAAAGTCCCGCCTGTGAAATTCCAACCCTCTAATTGGCCAAGTCAACAGGAAGAGGCCGGATTTCTCCAAGGTGATAAATGACGCTTCCCCCCTCCGCTCGTCTCTCTGTTACTCTGACTGTCAAAAATGTAGGGTCTCGCCTCCGGGCGAGCTCTTCGCCTTTCTTTTATTTGTTTCTAGTTTAGTTTGTGTTTTTCAGTCTTAGATAAGTCTCCGTGTTTAATTCCAATCGACGAGTGAAAAGAACACCGCGTGACATATCTCTTCAGCAAATCCATCTACAAGGGACCTTTAAACTAGCGCGCGCTCGTTTTGAAGGATAAACACGCGCACGTGACCATGTGGCGAGAGACGCACACACGCTTCTTCACCAGCCATGCGAAGATGTGACGTTAACTCCGCGTGATTTCCCCGTAGAGATCTTTATTTCTTTTCTTTGTTAGTCAGAGTTTTGTTTTCCGTAGTCGACTCTGTTCACTTCCACAAAGTGAAACAAACTTAGCCGAACTATTTTCCTTTGGTAATGTTACCCCAAAGACTTGGAAACTCCGTTCAACGCGCGCCAAGCAGCACCCAGTGACGCTTCCTAAAGGACTCCACTCACGCACGCGCAGGAATGCCGCGACACAGAGAGACCCAGAAACTTAAGTATATCTCTTTATAGAGCTTCTAAGAAGCATTAAGATGATGTTTTCGTGTTGTCACAGGCAGGGGACTGTCAGGGGAATGTTGCCAATGCTCTCTCTCTCTCTCTCTCTCTCTCTCTGTCCCTTCCCCTCTCACACGTGTTTCCATTGTCCACACTCTATGCATTTCTCATTCATCGATGCCTTATCGTGTATTGTTGTTTATTATGTTTGTAAATACATATATCCCATGTAACCGTAGTAAATACATAAGTAGTTCTGCCTTATTAAATTCATTATATTCATCTGATTGATGTACTGCCTTTTTGCTCATTTAAGTCCCTTAAGTGCCAAAAGATCTTATAGCAACAAGCTTACAAATTAAAGATACTTTAAAGAGTATGTGTTTATAGGGCAGGAAACCCAATTCTTGTGGCCACAGAATTGCTTTTCCTGAAATCCTATAAAGTAAGATGATATTGTGGATTCCCACAGATATTAGTCTGACAATTGAGCTAATTAATTTTGCCTGGTTTGTAAAACGTGGTCCGTGCAGGTAATTGCAATCAACTTGTGGTTAAGTGCAAGGATACACAAGCATGCATGCAGGTAAAATTACATATCATCCCTTATCGGGAGTTTTATTAACATGTAAGACTGATCTAATCCAAACATGTATGAATAATTATTAATTACCAATTATTAATTATGATATGCAAATTCCCCACGGATTAGATCCGCCCAGAGTCTTTACATAATGGTGGAGAATGCAGGCACATTTTAAACTTGTTTTTGAGCAATTCAGTTTCAATCGATGTCTATATTGTGATTTAATAATGTACGCGCGCCTCGAGTGAGCGAACGCAACGCGAACTCACTGGCTGACTGATTAAAGGCACAAAGCCGAGTCCAGTTCAGCACATTAACAGCTGCAAAATAATGTCTAACATTCCTTTTGCCATTGTTAATAACTAAAAGTAAAACTGCAGTTTCATAGTATTAAATTTGTCCAACAAAAGACGAAGAAACCTCTTTTGAATTGTGACATTTTAATGTTAAACTCCCCTGTCCGAACGAGATTCTTCTGTCAGGGTGAAGACTAGATTTAGTGAAACGATGCTCTTTCACTATTCTTAAGAAAGGCCTGATATTGTAATCGTTAGATTAACGATGAACTCCTGGTTAAACATTGACGTAGCTACTCAATTGTAAAAAACCTAAAGCATATTTAATCATAAGTGCTATTTGATAATATGTCATGGGAGTCGAAAAAACAGACGAATATTTCCTGTTTTATTTTTTTATTTTTATTTTTTTACCTAAGTGCTTGACAGTTCTCGAATTACGCACCGCCCCCTGACTTTACCCTCCATGAGCGAAATGGCGCCATCTCGTGGACACTAGTAACGAGGCCGTCTTTTCCTAAACAATCTCTCTCATCACAATTTCAGATTTTTTCAGTGAATTTCTGAAATTGTGTTTCTAACTTTCAATGCATGTGCAAGTTCCAGTTTTACTAACATGATTTCACTCCCGACTGTGTACACTTATTTTGAATTTGGTTCAAACCACAGTTGAATTTAAAATTTAAAAGTAAGCAGTACCAGTTTCTGATGACCACTTAGGAGGAATGCGCCCCTTGTGGCCTCCCCCCTCTACGTCAGCTCATCACTTAGTTCCTAACATCATTTTTTTCTGAAGTGGCTTTCTCCCAGTTGGTTTTATTTTGGTTATTATCATTGATACCTCACCGTAGTCGTGATCATCATCAAATATAATGCCAACCTTTAATTTCCTACACTTAATCAAATTTGGTTTGAAACAAAAAAAATTCAAGATCAATTTGAATTAAGTCTCCTTTCCTGTTGGGAATGTTTTTATGGCTTTATTACTATATTTCCTTTTTCAAATTATTTTTAATAATTTTGATTTGATACGTTACGTTATGTATTTGATACGTTATGACAACTGTATCCTTACTATTCTAGAAGTTACTTAACATCTATGCATACGCTTGATTTGAATTGTATTTAAACCAGTTTGAATGCAATTTAAATCAAGTTCTCTGTCAGCCAGGTTGACCACTAGGAGGAAGTGGCCCAAACCCTTAGTGGCCCAAACGCGCCACTACAGCTTGCTTCCTCCTGTGCTCTTCCTGCTGCACTTAATCTCTTCTCTGAATGGAGGCTAGGTTGTTCTGATAATTAACATTGTCATAATTCCCTTTTTGTTTGTACCATAATTTTAGTAAAACCGTTGCCTTTGATTTTTCTACAAAAAATAGACACTCAATTTGATTTAGATAGAGAGAGCTTTAATTCACGTTGAGGTTCACTTGTCCTTCATCCTGTTTTGTGTTTGTAGGTAGAAATTTCTCTCGTGCTGTGGTGATTTGACAGTCATCTCTGCTTGGGGTCCAGCTGGCTGGTTCGTCTGACCTGCGTCACCAGCGCTGACGGAGCACGGGTCTCGGACTTTCCTGTATTTCTCCGTTGGTGCAGCCCGCAACACGACATCACCAATTTGGCACTGCCGGTTGTGTTCAAGGTCGGGTTGCGTGAGGGCACACATCGGTACAGATATGCGGAAGGGCCCGGGACACTGCTGTCAAGTGTTTGGGGACAACAGAGAGACCAACCAAAATGCTGACTCCAACCCGAATGACCTCAGTTCACCCCAGGGAAACTAGAAAAGGTATTAAATCCATCACTTAGTATTGGCCACAGAATCTAGAGATTCCCCCGGTCATTGAAGTGTTTGGCTCCCTCCTACTCTCCTAGCCACAAATCGCAGGCTTAGGCCTCCTCTTCCCCTGTAACACTTCCTGTGTACTATTAACGCCATTTCATTACAGACCTTTCCGTCTTGGATGGTTGCATGTTACTTAAAACTTTGCTATCTTGCCATTGCTCTTTTCTGTTGTGCTCTGTTCCTTTCAGTTCACTTAGAGACAGAACCTATCTGGGACAACAAGGAACGCTGAATAATAGTTTGACAACCAAGCCGTTAGCATCAACAGGTGACCCCTAAGCTACCGCCCCGTTAAAAATCTTTATTCAGGCCATGCTGACCTACCCAAATTGTCCTACCAAATGATTTAACTGTCGGCATCAGTTAACCAAAATTTTCATACGCGGCATAGCCCGTATTATAGCGTGTTAAACGTAGAACGAACCTGCATACAGATAGCTTTATTAATCCCCAAGGGGCAATTTAGTTCCATTGGTCTCTCTCTGTGTGTGTTGTGTTCCTCTCGCCCACAGTGAAGCCAGTATGTTCCGGTCCTACAGTCCCACAACCCGCTGGGACAACCTGGAGACATGGCTGAGATTCATGAAACCTCCATTCCTGACCAAGGTCGCCAGTGACTCAGAGCCCCGAGCCAAGAGCATCGCAGACGTGGACAGGTTGATGGCGCACAAACCAAGCCAAAGCTCCCACGACAAAGACCGGTCAGATACGTCAACCTCACTTGCCAGCTGATCGCACAAGCACGTCTCCAGGAAAGGAGCCGCATCGCCCTGGAGCACGAAGTTGCAACGCTAAGGATGCAAGCCGAGGATGACAACGACCCCGAGCTACAGAAGGAAGTGGAAAGACTTCAAACTGCCCTATCTGATCTTCATCTGCACATAGACCAAAGAGTGCAGTCAGAGAAAAGAACCAGAGAGGAACTCAACGAGAAACTCCGACAAAAGTGAAGCCCCTTGCAAAGAGCAGAGACTGAACTTAAAGAGACTCGAAAGCCACGGCCTGCGAAAGAAACTCGCAAGAGGCCCGTGCTACCATCCACAAGCACGTTCAGCAGAGACAAGATCTCGAACACGAACTTGACACCGTTCACACAGAGTTGAAACCCTCTTATAGACCGGGAAGGGGAAACGCACACCACAAAGTTTCCCTGACCAGCCAGTCCGCACCTTTCAGCCAAGAACCCAGAGCTGTACAGGGGGGTGAAAGCCCACTGTTCAAAACATCACCAGCCAGCCCACAAGAACCCCCGTCAGCAGCGAGGGGGGAAGAGCCTTTCCAGGAGAGCCCCGGCCACTAACCACGGCATGGCTCCCAAAATGCTTAACAAGCTGGCCAGAAACATCCCTATGTTCACTCCGAACCATGCAGGAGGCCACAACGTGCACGCCATCCGCAGGACATTGACTTTCACTTACAAACTGTTACCAACGTCACCGCGTGGGACAGATTGTACCTGCTCAGAATCACGTCCAGTCGTGATGCGTGCAGCTTCCTCGACCGTCAACCAGAGACAGCCCAGAGCGGAACCCCTCTCGACATGCCACTGGTAAGCACAAGTCTGAACCCACATCAAAAAAAAAAAAAACACAGTGCCGCCACATCTGAGACAGCTGAGACCCTGAAGTCGCTGAAAGAGCTTCTTCACAAAAGACTTTCCAAAGGAGACAAGAGGGACAAGACAGACATCCTATGTCTAAGCGTAAGACCTGAACCAGGCAACCAGAACACTGCTCGTCAGCCTCAGAGCACAGAGCTAACTGTCACATCACAAAATGACAGCATCACCCAGCCACCACAGCTGACAGCTGCACAGCCTGAGCAACACAGCACAGTTTCCCACAGCTGGGTCCAAAAGCCCAAAATACCTAGAAATGCTGCTTGTCTGTCTGTCTCCGCAGAGAACTACACAAGACCGGCCCTAACCGCCCATCGATCACCACACCAGCCCCTACGCTAAGACTCCTGGGGAACCTGATCGAAAAAGGGGGTGGCCCGGAAACTCTACCTAGCCATCACTTTGGAAAATGAGGTGAGCTTGGAAGCCCTGGTAGACACCAGCTCAGACCTCACTTTAATGTCAGCTCAGCCCTTTGAAAGACTCGGCACTAAAGCTAAGAGCAAAGATCGAACTCTTATACCCCAGACGTGACAGCTGAACGTGCAGTCGTACAGCCAGAACAACATCCGGCTCGAACAAGTAGTTCCCAGGAACTCCAGCAGCCATCCATGGGTACACAGCCTCAGCACCAAGTCAAGATTCAAGTTCACTACCCTGCACCTTCCAGCTCGCCAGAGACCAAGAAATGCTGCTCAACGATGCGTGAACTGATACAGAAGGCCTCTAACACATAAGGCCTCCTCAGAAAGGGTCCCCTAAGATCCCATTGTTTCCGAACTGCAAAACCAGAAGGCACACAGAATGAACATAATGCAAGACTCTGTAAAAGGGTCCCTGGTCAGCATAAAACATAAAACTTTTAAAGTAGATGAAAATGTGTGCTCGAAGAGAAGCAAGACTCTGCATTAGACAATTTAGAATTTAACTGATTTAAAGAAAATCTTGAATGGACGTGTATGCCTCACCTGCCAACACACTATGCACAACTTTTTCGAAACAAACATTTGCTACATGCTGGTTGAAATGACACTGCTAAACATTAGTTTCCATGACAATAAAGGGTTACAGGAAACCCTAGCTCCAAATAAGGCATACGTCACCTTGACGCCATAGTGTAGGAAAACCACCTGAGTTGAAACTACTGTTAACCTACAGGTTTAATTTGATCATTGCAATCCAAACGGAACACAACATGCGATAAGCATTTTGATCACTGGTTGCTGGCTTGTCTAAATGCAGATAAAACAATAGCTGGAATTGACATCTCTACTGTAAGTGAAAGAGTCTTAGATTTCCAACTAATATAAGTAAGTTCAGCAGTAAAGCGTAAGTCTGTTTGACAAAAAAAAAAAAAAAATCTCATCTCAGCAGCTTGTAAACTGTACCGATATCTATCCTGCTTTGGTTAAAGAAATCCAAATTGCAGTATTGCTAAACCTGTTTCTGACAAAGGAAGCTCAGGACAGTGTTATATATACGTAGACCTGGGTGATGCTCCCCTTTCTACAATGTAAAGGCCTTACAAATTATTGTTAGATTGATGTAATTCACCTAAAAATTTTAGCTGCATCTACAAGCAGAGAGCTACCTAGCGATCAAAACTGTTCACTCGCTGAAGAGCCAGCATTTGTGCATGAGAGGGACGTAACTATAGATGCTTAGACAACCTTTGACTTACAGCAAATCTATTTCCTTACTCGGTAAACAAATAGAATAAGTTGTGTTAAGTAAAGAGAAGAGTTACATGAGTAAAACTAGCAAATGCCAAAACACAGTCGCATTTTACTTAATGTAACGTCAAGTTCTCAAAAGACTTTAAAGTATAGGCGCCCCCTTATAACCCTTTTAACCCGTTAAAAGGTGCAGACATTCTTCAGGTACTGTCGAATTGTTCTGACATGCTCTAGTTCCCATGACAATGACTTGTCACAGGAAGTGCTAACTCGTGATGTCACGTTGTAAACAAACCAGCCTAGGTGGCTAAGCTAACCTAACCTAGCGTCCATCCAGCTTAGGCTAAGCTAACCTAACCTAGCATCCATCCATCCAGCTTAGGCTAAGCTAACCTAACCTAGCATCCATCTAGCTTAGGCTAGGCTAACCTAACATCCATCCCGCTTAGGCTAAGCTAACTAATAACTCCTACAGTTAGCAGTTAGCATCATTTACTTTAAGCCTTAATTACAGCTGCTGTTTATACAGCCCAAAGTATTCTAGAATACTTTCCTTAACCCCAGTTAGGGTTTGTAATTCTTCACTTTCCGTACTTTCAATTCTGCTCAGCTAAAGTTCACCTTCACTAGTTTAGGCATAGGCCTTGCTGAGCACTGTAGGCTAAATCGCCAATTAAACTTAAGCTTAAGTACATGTAAAATGTGTAGCTAGAGAAGAATCTGTATAGTAATGAGAATTTTCATCAGCAGGTTGACTAAACATTTGAAGGGACACACAGAGTGGTCGTGAACACGCAACCGCTGTAACCCACCATCGAGTGTTGGTCCAAGCGAATTCAAAGTTTAGTCACTAGTGCTACTGACTATTCTCACATTCAGATCATTCCCGCTGTTTTGACCACTCACCCACGTTTTATTTTTATTTTTACTTTAATAATAATAGCATTCAGCTATTACCTTGTCTTTTCGGTCATCTATATGATTCAATTCCATTCCTCTCTTGTTGGAATGTGGTTCCATTTCCCATAGGGCCCAGAAAGGAAACAGAGACACCTTTATTTGTGATTTTGTTTATTTTCAACAAGTGCACTAATTTTTATGACCCTGCAACACAAGTAATTTCAACGATTACTAGGGCATAACTATAGTCCTGAGGATTGATAATAAGCCTAATTTGAATAGGAAAGCTGTCCTTTTTCCCCCTATCATTCACTTCGTCAAGCCGTAGTGAACCACTAGTTAAGTCCTGAGAAATAATTTAGTCATAAGAACCATCTTAAGTCAGTTATTTCATCTCGGCTATGCCCTTTCCGGGAAATACTCTCGGAACCGAATCAGTCTTAGCCTCCTAACATCCACAGCTAAGATGATAAGGATACAAGACACACTTCACTAGCTAGATACACGTGAAACGCATAGCTTTATGCTACATTCCTAGCGAACCCATTAAACCTTGGTTCTGAACTTTTAGGGTCATGCATTAGTCTCACCCCAAGTGCGACAAAATGTCACAGAGCCTCTGCTTAACCTGACCTTAACGTTCCAGCTTACCAAAGACTATGACAAACAATGGACACTATGAGAAACCACCTCTCATACCCCTCCAACCACCCACGAACGCCGTCTGCACCCACCGACAACCAATGCCCCTGACAACCGACGTCTACCGGCACATGCTGCGTGCACAAGACAACATTCAGCGTTCTGCACCTGATGCCATCACTGCGCCACAGCTTGTGGTGCCACAGTGCAAAAGGGGGGTCATGCCAATGTATGCCCATGACGCACCATGTGCTGCACACCGCAGCACCAGAGACACTTGCAAGACACCGAACCAAGTGGCATACCGGCGTCCTCAAAAGCGGAAAGACTGTCCTAGCCAACCAAGGACGACACTCGCTGAAATTTTTCCTCCCTTTCTCTTTCTCTCTCCCTTTCACTTTTACCAGGATGCTGCTGTGCCTCCAGCCAACCAGAGAGCAGCCGCAATCGGAGATCATCTCACCAGGTCCGGCATCAGGCATCGTCCTGAGGGAACAACCGGGACTCCTGATCACCAACTGCCGGACCCACACCCAGAAAGTATATGTTCGACTAGACCCGCGTAATGTTTACAGAGCACATTACCCCAGCGCAGTGGCCCAATACAGTTGGGCCGGTGCCCGATGGACAGAGGACTCCCTCACTCACGCTGAGGCCGATGTCAGGCACATGCTCAACCAACTTGAGAAAATGACTGTCACACAAGCGGAGCTAAGTGGACACAACCGCCGCTCCAAACGGTTCCTTGGAGCTTTGCTCGGAGCCGCCGCTGCCGTCGGAACTCTGTTTAACATCGGTATGTCTAGTGTCAACTCAGTGAACTTAGCCACCGTGAGACGGCACGTGGCCGAAATCCGGACTGAAATCCCACAGATAAAAGAGCAACTCAACACACAAAGTGCCTCCCTTCAGACCATCGGCAAGACTTTGAGGGGAACTGTGGTGGTTCTCAACACTCACAGCGTCCTGCTGAACCAGACCGTGAACTTTATGAAACAGCTGTTTACGGTTTTCCAGAATGACTTTGCTCAAACTCAGCTGGTCACAGCCCTGATGGCAGACATGCTGCGGAAGGTGAGCTCTTCCATTGACAGCCTAGCCATGGGAAGGATTCCACCGTACCTGATACCCTTAAGCCTTGTCCAAACGGTGCTGGCTTCCGCCGTCACCACGCCAACTGACCCTCTACAAATACACCTCACCTGTTGTCCAAGCCTGGACCGCAGCCGACACCGCGCTGTGTATCTCTATGGTAGTCAGCCACATCCTGTCACTAGGCCTGGCCTTCATCCTGTATAGGAGGCTCAACGAGATGCGAACATCGACAGCCAAGCTCACGAAAGCCGTGTCTGGAGGTTTCCGACGGAACCCCCGGAAAGAGGGGATCACACCAGACACCGCTTTGAATCTCATCGAGCTGAGCCCTCAGCCTCAATAACCACCTGCTACAAAACCCTCATGATTCACCTGCCATCCGCCATTGTGATGATTGTCGTCCGATGATGTCTCCACAGAGACGTCATCCGACGAAAAGGGGGAATGTACGGTATGAGCGCAGAATCATGGAGTCAGCATTCCTTAACACAATAAACACACGTTAACAGGGGTTTCTAAAGCCCCAACCAATGACTCTTCCAATTCTAAATCTTCCGTTAGCGCCAGCCAGTCTGGAGGGTAGATTAGTTTGTGACACCTTTACAGCGTAATGAGTCCCCACAGAGATCCTCGCGCGATCCTGATTTGTTCGCGAGCCAACATCCAAGAAGACCGTTATCTCCAAACCCCCCTCCCAGCGAGGAAGGAATGCCAGATGCGCAAATGAACAACACACACTCACACACACACACACACACACATATATGCATCTATAACATTAAAACCCAGAAATGAGTGATTATGAAATGTATACATGATGTATTCCTGTATGATTGAAGTTTATACTGTATCCTGTCTATCTAGGACTGTTAGTTATGTAGTTGAACCTTGCGGACTTCTACAAAGGTCTAAGAGTTTATATATATCCTTGTATGCGTAACAAACACGGAGTGATTGGTATTAAACGAAATCGCTCAACTTGCTAGAGCCAAATATATGTAAGAAGTTAATGAAAAATATAGTTTACTATGTTTTCCATCTTTGGAGTGAAAAGAGACCAAAACTAACATCACTGGTGTTCTTAGATAACGGCGTTTACGACCCAAAGGAATGTTCACAGAACTGCCACCCTCTCTGAATTCTAACCAAGGAGGAGAAATGAATCCTGTATTCATATATATAAAGTATATGCTATTATATGTCCACTTGAGAATTGTATGAACAATGTATCTAAGTTCCCTATTCCATGAGTTGCCTTTTTGTGGTTTGGTCTATGTTTCTCGACAACTCTAATGCGATAATGTTTTAAACTCGGCCAACTAATGTTTAACCAAATCCATTTGTGGCAAGTTTGGTCTTGATAAACTCCAATCTTCATTCCCCAGTTGTTAATTGACATTACATTTTGCTAAACTTGTGACGCATTAGTATTATAAGAATTGTGAAGATTCTGCTCTTAAACACCCTAATTTCGTCGGTTTTAAATGTCTCTCTCTTAGACAAAGAGCAATAAAAACCAAAGTCCCGCCTGTGAAATTCCAACCCTCTAATTGGCCAAGTCAACAGGAAGAGGCCGGATTTCTCCAAGGTGATAAATGACGCTTCCCCCCTCCGCTCGTCTCTCTGTTACTCTGACTGTCAAAAATGTAGGGTCTCGCCTCCGGGCGAGCTCTTCGCCTTTCTTTTATTTGTTTCTAGTTTAGTTTGTGTTTTTCAGTCTTAGATAAGTCTCCGTGTTTAATTCCAATCGACGAGTGAAAAGAACACCGCGTGACATATCTCTTCAGCAAATCCATCTACAAGGGACCTTTAAACGAGCGCGCGCTCGTTTTGAAGGATAAACACGCGCACGTGACCATGTGGCGAGAGACGCACACACGCTTCTTCACCAGCCATGCGAAGATGTGACGTTAACTCCGCGTGATTTCCCCGTAGAGATCTTTATTTCTTTTCTTTGTTAGTCAGAGTTTTGTTTTCCGTAGTCGACTCTGTTCACTTCCACAAAGTGAAACAAACTTAGCCGAACTATTTTCCTTTGGTAATGTTACCCCAAAGACTTGGAAACTCCGTTCAACGCGCGCCAAGCAGCACCCAGTGACGCTTCCTAAAGGACTCCGCTCACGCACGCGCAGGAATGCCGCGACACAGAGAGACCCAGAAACTTAAGTATATCTCTTTATAGAGCTTCTAAGAAGCATTAAGATGATGTTTTCGTGTTGTCACAGGCAGGGGACTGTCAGGGGAATGTTGCCAATGCTCTCTCTCTCTCTCTCTCTCTCTCTCTCTCTCTGTCCCTTCCCCTCTCACACGTGTTTCCATTGTCCACACTCTATGCATTTCTCATTCATCGATGCCTTATCGTGTATTGTTGTTTATTATGTTTGTAAATACATATATCCCATGTAACCGTAGTAAATACATAAGTAGTTCTGCCTTATTAAATTCATTATATTCATCTGATTGATGTACTGCCTTTTTGCTCATTTAAGTCCCTTAAGTGCCAAAAGATCTTATAGCAACAAGCTTACAAATTAAAGATACTTTAAAGAGTATGTGTTTATAGGGCAGGAAACCCAATTCTTGTGGCCACAGAATTGCTTTTCCTGAAATCCTATAAAGTAAGATGATATTGTGGATTCCCACAGATATTAGTCTGACAATTGAGCTAATTAATTTTGCCTGGTTTGTAAAACGTGGTCCGTGCAGGTAATTGCAATCAACTTGTGGTTAAGTGCAAGGATACACAAGCATGCATGCAGGTAAAATTACATATCATCCCTTATCGGGAGTTTTATTAACATGTAAGACTGATCTAATCCAAACATGTATGAATAATTATTAATTACCAATTATTAATTATGATATGCAAATTCCCCACGGATTAGATCCGCCCAGAGTCTTTACACCACCCTTCTTGGGGACAATGAAGTACAGGCTAGAGAAGCCGGTCTTCATATCGGCTGGAGGGACCGGCTCAATCGCATCCCTCGCCAGTAGGAAAGCGATGTCCGCGCGCCAGGCGGAGGATCTACCACCGGCGGACGGGTGGAGGCAGCATGTGCCGGATGGCCTCCGTCTGCTTCTGGGCGGCAGAGAACTATTGGGCAAAGTACTCTAACGCGTCGCCGATCAACCCAATCTGTGATATGGGGGAGTCCAGGAACTGAAACTTGTCCGCATCCCTCATGTCCGCCAGGTTGAGCCAGAGATGGCGCTCCTGGACCACTAAGGTGGATATCAGCAGACTGATCGCGTGAGCTGCAAACTTCGTGCCCCGGAGGGCGAGGTCTGTTGCAGTGCAGAGCTCACCCATGAGCTCACGGTCTGTGCTACCCTCGTGCCTGTTCATGTGTGCCTGGTGGACCTGAAGCAGCACCCAGGCATGCAGAGAGGAAGCGGCTTGCCCACAGGCTTTGTAAGCCTTGCCCGTAAGGACGGACGAGAACTTACAGGCCTTAGAGGGGAGACGAGGATCCCCCTTCCACTAGGTAGCGGTCACCGGACACAGTTGCATTGCGACAGATCACTCCACTGGAGGGATAGCCTCATAACCCTTCCCCGCTCCTCCGTCAAAGGGTAGTGAGGGAGGAGGAGTTACTTAGGCAGTTTCTGGCAGAGAAAGGTGCCGTCCATGCCTTCGTAAACTCTCCCAGAGGGAGGCAGCACAGCTGAGTTGTCACCTCCAGAGCCCAGCTCACCCTCCGATGCTGCGATGGACATCATGTCCTCTGGAGGGGATCCGAACGAAACGGCTGGTCGGTCCACTACAGAGGGACCAGCGGGCTCATCAGGGAGCTCCACCGGCTGCGGTGTGAAAGAGGAGTGAGGGATCCACGGGGTTTTGTTGGGCGGATTACCCATCACTGTAATCCTCAGATCACCCAACCCACACGGCACTTTAGCCTTCTTCTGGGAAGTTGGCCCAGAAGAAACACTGAAGCGGAGCATGGGAGTGAGGACTCCACCTTCGCAAACGAAGACGAGTATTGATCTCAACATCGAGATGGTCATATTCCCGCAGTGGGAACATGAGTCATCCACAAGAGCTGCTTCAGTGTGCTGTAAGTCCAAACACATGATGCAGTAATTGTGACCGTCAGAGAGGGACAGAGCCCTACCGCATTTAGAAACGTACTGATGGAATGGCATCTCAAAAAAGACGCAAACAGACCCGTGTTGCTCTTTCAGGAAATGGGACCCGTCACCAGTGCCTGAGCACACAGGGGAATGACCGCGGCAACACTGAACAGTGAACTGAAACAGTGAAGCACTCACTTCCTCCCTCTAACCAACCGTCAATAAACACAAACACAGAGATTTGATGCTGTTCAAAAAGCAGTTGAGAGCTCAGAAGCTTGCGATCACCGCTGCAGTCGTGCTGTAGAACCACCAGAACTGGGAGAGTCTTCCAGAAGAACACAGACTCACTCGCTTGTTGTATAGAACAAAAGTCTTCAGAGACATCGACACTGATCAGCTATGAAGCGAAAGACAACTGGTGCGTGCATCCACTTCTGTATTTATACCCGCACTGCGGGGCGGAGCATGTGATGCAATTCTTGCACGCCAATGTGCATTGGCTCGTTTTAACAATACTCGAAGATGACAGGCTCCCTAAGCCTGATCCCAATCAGTCGATATAACCATGTGCATTGTTTATATATCTGCTGCTTTAAATGCTCATGTTCTTTAAAGTCATGTGGATTCTGCTTCGTCTGAAAGCTCTGAAAGTTATTCCAACATTTTTTTATATCTCTGTGTTGCAGAGGTGGAAGCAAGTCACACATGTACAAGTAAGTGACAAGTAGCTAAGTGTCAAGTCCCTTTCATCAAGTCTCAAGTCAAGATTCGAGTCGCAGTGCACACACAACCAAGCAACTCAACTCACATTACCAAATAACAGAAGCAAGTATATTTGCCACAACCTACTAATTTATTTTTCCCTCAGAGATTATTAACTTTATTATAATAAAGTTAATCATCTCTATAATAAAGTTCCAATTATACATTGTTTATTATAAAAAAAATATCATTTCATAACTTATTGGCCTGCATTAAGCAAAGCAAACAACCAAGGAGATTGCTGAAACTGCTAAAATTGGGTTAACAACTGTCTAACGCATTATGAAAAAGGAGGGAAGAAATGTGGTCAGAAAAAAATCTTGAATGATGGGTGAAAAGGATTTGGTGAAATCGAAGCGTAAATTATCAACAGTAGAGCTCATGACTATGTTTAAAAGTGCAAGTAAGAGCATTTCCATACTCACAATGCGAAGAGAAATCAAGGGATTGGGACTAAACAGCTGTGTAGCCTATTGAAAACCACTTATCAGCGAGGCTAATCGGGGAAAAAAAGACTTCAGTTTGCTAGGAAGCACAAAGATTGGACTCTGGGGCAATTGAAAAAGGTCATGTGGTCTGATGAGTCATGATTTACCCTGTTCCAAAGTGATGGGCGCATCAGGGTAAGAAGAAAGGTGAATGATGTTATGTACCCAAAAATTACCTGAACATACTAATGACCAGGTTTTTCCAACAATGGATTTTTTCTTCCCTAGTGGCCTTGGCATGCATATTCCAAGATGACAATGCCAGGATTAAGCGGGCTCACATTGTGAAGAGCATGAGACATAATTTGCACACATGGATTGGCCACCACAGAGTCCAGACCTTAACCCCATTGATAATCTTTGAGATGTACTGGAGAAATGGCGAGGAATTATTGCAGCTCTGGACGGAAATAAACGTTGTGACATTTTACAAGCATATTAAAACGATGCCACAGCAAATGTGTGCTGTAATCAAAGCAATATGGGCTATCTGAAATTGCTTATTCAAGTACTAAATAAAAAATAAAAAAAAAATCATCATGCAATTTTTATTATCTAATGTTTTGTCATATGCCGTCTAATGGCAACAGACACTTCGTTTGGTTTTGTTGGATATGTGTGTCAGTCTGTTGTCGTTGGTCACCACTTAATTTTGTTCAGTCAGCATTTGTCAGATCATGGAATGTCTGAGAAATTAAATACTGTAATCTGGTGATTTTCCTCATTGGTGGCAAATTTGTAAGATTAAATAGTTGAAATAGCCTTTGTTAACTGTATTGCCAGCCATGTGGCCAAACTATGTGTGAATCTTCCAGACCATAAGGATGCACTAATTATGAGGACAAAAACAGGACAGAAAAGCTTTTAATAGAAATTGATAAACTCTGTAGCATATGGTGCTTTTGGTGGTAAACTATTTGTGAAATGGCAATTTACCTTATAGTGTTGTCCATGCGAGACACAGTTAGGAACGCAGCCAAGTTAGCAGTGTAAGACGAACACACAATCAATGTGAACAACCACCAACTGCCCATAACTATCCTCAATGCCACAGAACCCACTACAGAATCTCCACCTGTGACAAAAAAAAAAAAAAAGAATGTTGGTGTTCAGGATGTAAAAATGTATTTTGAATTGCAATAAGTAAATACAAAATAAAAAAGTAAAACACTTCCTAATCCATTTCTTTTGTAACATTATTTTCTCTTAAATCACTTTCCCCCTATAATCCTTTTATAAAAGTTTTTTTTACATTTTACATTTTTTTTTTTACATAATCCTGATTCTGTACAATGGAGGCATACCACATCAATTAGATAGCAGCAGAGCAGATGTCTAACAAAGGGTATTAAAATATTATCATATGGTGTCAAAAACGTGAATAATATATGACACACTAACACAGTTTCACATTATTCACCTTAGTCAATGGAGGAAGCCAGAAATGCTACCATTAGTCATCAGACTTGCTAATTCCTCATGTTTAAGGCTGTGTAAACTGCTGCAAAATATTTGTTGTGTTTTGTACAATCTACTCTCTAATTTTCATATGGTGGTAAGCTACAGAAATATGAGATAGAAACAGGCCAGATTCAATAACTAGCTGTTAGGCTTAAAAGGGTTGGTAGGCTGTAGGCTATGCCAAGAATTAATAGAGGCAGCTGGGGGTTTAGCATGCTAGTTGCTGAGGTAACCATTTATTCCATTTTGTCTCTTGAATAAGAACCAGCATATCCCATGCCTTATTCAAAGAAACCTTTCACTGTTTTGGTGCACTTAACACTCCTTGGTGTGCTGATTTTGAAATTGGAATTAAAATGTATGCAAGGGTAGGAATTTATGATGAAAAAGGTACATCTCAACTATTAAATTTGAACATATTCCATAAAACAATATTTACAACCGTTTTTAAAACTTGACAGAAATGTTCACCCTTTTTCTCACTGCCATGCTGTTCCAAACGAATAGGGCTAAAGACACACCTTAAGGAAAATTTAATTTTACTACTCCTAGAGTGAAAAATTGCAGAAAAATAATTGTTTTAATTGAAAATGTATGGAGCATTTAGTGCGAAAATAAATAAATGAAAGTGGTTTGTTTAAAAACCAAACACATGTACAGTATGAGGTGGTGAGGTAAACTCAACGTAAAATGCTGACCAGTGGTGCAAAAGACACCCAGTATTGATAAATACAGTACTTTAGCTAAAGTATGTTTTGGGTAACATCTAATAGTTTAACATAATTATGTCATCAAAGAGTGTATCACATTATGTTTACTCTTTAAATTAAACAGTAAAATAAATGCATAAAAAATAAATAATAATAATAATAATAATAATAAAAAAAAATCTATTTTTTTGCATCTTAAAAATTTACAGCACCCAGACTAACATGTCTTAGACACTTAGATTTATTGATACCCCCATATCAGCTTTTTTCTTTTCATCTTTCTAAGCCCTGAGTCAAATCATCAACTGATTCCCTGGATGCTAAAGATGATTTGTTAAGTTCTGTCTGAACATAACCTTTGAATCAACACGTGGGAGAAGAATTCATTGGAGTACCTTGTTGTACAAAGGCTCCATAGACAATCCATATAGCACTATGCAAAGAGTTAAACATGGATGATGCGTGATGGGCTCCTGGAGGATTCTGGGAGCGAAGCATCTGCATCCGTGTCAGTAGGAAGATCAAAACGCCCACCACAGGAATGGCAGCTGCGATACAGGCCCACACAGCCAAGTCAAAAGGAGCAAACAGGGAAAAAATGTTGATCTTTTCCTCGGGTTTGCGATGTAGGATCCCAACAGAGTAATCCATGTAGCGTTTGCTGAAGTCCACAACGTTCTCTCGCTCTGGTGTTATAGTAATGGCAGAAACTGCCAAATCAGCTCTCTGTAAAGACAAGATTTAAATTTACTGTCCAGGTTAAAAAGGGCCTTACATAAATGCATACAAATTAAATAAAAAAATATTTTCCTAATCAGTATTTTTTTGATAAATTTTTTTTCAGTAAAAAATTGGGATTAAGCCACAGCATTTGTATATCTTTGCCCCACTGTTGGTTTGACTGCTTCCATTACTCTCCTCGTTTGTAAGGGTGCTTTCACACTGGCAGTTTAGTTCGGAACGGGGCACGGTTCGCAATGAAAAATCGCTAATGTGAACACCGTGATACTTATGACCATCCCCAGAACAAATCAACACATCAGCATACAGAACACAATATACTGTATGCTGGTGACCTTTTCAGCAGGATAATTTGAGCAAATGAATGGGCAAGAATTAGTTGAGTAACGTTGAATGGCTTTGGACATATAAATACAACTATGTTAAGAACACGTGCCTTGTTTATGAGTTCCCCGATCATTCCATTCCAAGTGCCATTGGTCAGCTGAGAACCATATTTGCTGTCTGACACCTGGTAGATATCATACTTGAATCCTAGGATCTTGGCCAAAGCGTCCAGGACATCAATTGAGAACCCTTTATATCTTTTGGGCTGTCCGAGGATGTTCTCTGCCACCATCACAAACGGATCCTCCTTTGAAAAGGAATATTGATTACCAACATGTACAGATACATTTCAAATGGCTGATACAACTTGCTTCAATAATTTCTATGGCTCTCTGGAGAACCTTTCTGCAGGAGATGCTTTCTGGGCTGGGATAATGATTACAATTAGATCATAAGGAATAATAACATTCAAGCATAATGCTTACCAACCATGCTTGTAACAGCCAAATGACAAATATATTATTTAAATGCAGCATTTCTACTGACAATCATCAATAATGAAGAACAGTTATATGAACAATATGAAAAGATAAAATAAAACATGCTATGGCAGTAAAGAACTACATTTTTATTTGTGGCTGTAGGCATGATAATTTTAGCCAAAATAATTTGTGAGCAAATAAGCAAGAGGTTAGTGGCATGCAGAACTTTGTAAATGAAGAATATTCCAATTCCATGGAAATCTTGCAGATTCTGAGTGGTCTTTATGATAAGTACATTATATAGCACAGTAGTATTGACCGTAAAAAAAAAAAAACGTAACGATTGATTATTCAATCATTTATACATAAACACCCACAAACACAAATATTTAAAAAGTTAAAATAATAAAAGTAAGTATTACCAACAACGTCACTACTTTCACAGTAACCCCCTGCATGCCATTCTCAATACGACTCTCCTTTAGACTTCCATTGAGGCCATGGACAGAATCCCATGTAGCCAACTGCAGGACAAAAAAGAAGAAGAAGAAAAAAAAAACAGAAGCAGGTCAACATTGTTTCCATCAATCTTCAATCTGTTTTTAGACAGTGCAATTGTTTATCATGAGACTTAATTTAATTTATTAAATAACTAAACCCAGTCAAAACATATGTATGAAAAACTAACACAACATGCTTAACAATGTATATGTTTGTCTTATTATGTGTGTCTCACTTTCAATATTATGGATAGTATAAGAAGACATGCTGTTGTCTTGATTGTGTCATGGTTTATGTTTTTTTTTGCTCTGTTTTTCCTGTTCTGTTCATGTCTGTGTTTCTAGGTTAGCTTTCTAGTTTGTTTATTAGTTCAGTTATCCTCCGTTCCTTCCTTGTTTGTTTCTATGGTTTCTGATTGGTTTGAGTATTCAGTGCAGGTGTGTTTAATTAATTATCACATTAAATCCTTTGTTTGCCCCTCTACTTAAGCCCTCACTTTCTTTTAGTTCCTTGTCTTGCATTGCTTGTTGTTAATATGTTTGTTTCCTTTAAGTTAGTCTCTCGTTTATTGTTTTGATTCTTGGATTAAAGACTTTTTTAACATCTTCATCATTGTGTGCTTTCATTATAGCCACCAACTGTGACAATGGGGAGGCTGAAAATTATTAAATTAAACAGAACTGAGAATTATTAAATTCCATTATGATTTATTAACGCGCTAAAATGGCTGATTTATAAAACTCAATATACACAATCTACATTGACACTGTAAATGGCGATTAGTTGTAAATATCAATAACACTACAATTAATGACCTGATTTGGAAGACTAGTCTCATTAATCATTCATTTACTCAAAGAAACAGGTGATAATGAGGTTTAATCACATCATTTAACAATGAGGACTAAGCTCATTTCAATGTGATGCATGTGTTGAATACGAGTTCTTTGAGGTGTTTGCATTCGCTGTAATCATATATAATTTGCTTTACACAAGTGAAAGTGGATGCAAAGCTGCTATAGAACATACTCAGAACTAGGGAAATAAACATTAGCATGCATGTGCCTTTAGGAGGAACAGCATTTTCTCTTCATTACTTGTGCATGAGGATGAGTACCATGCTGGTCTAGTTCCAGGCGGTGGCACTAGATCAAATTACAAAATGCATCTAATGGCTGCATAACTGTGCCATCACTTGCCTCTGGGACTTAGTATCCTCATTTTTAAAAGCATATTTATTCACCAATACTTGGCACCCGTAGCCATAAGGTATTCCTTCATTACATCATGTACACTAACAGCCCTACAGCAGTGGCACAGGGGAATGCTTGTAATGTTGAAAAATTTATGAAATTTCTAATTTCCTTACAGAGCATCATTCTAAACAGACATAAAGTGAAAATAAAGACAAATGAAAGCCTCTATAAGTGTGTGGGGTGGTGTTGGCAGAGGTGTAAAGAGTACCTGAAAAAAAGAAAAACAAATTAAAAGTACAGATATCTTACAGCAAAAAGTACTCCATTACAAGTTACAAGTCACCAATTCCAAAACCACTTGAGTACAAGTCTTAAGCCTGCTTTCATAGACAGGGCTTAGATTAAGCCAGGATTAGGTCTTAGATCTACAAAGGTCTTCAACCGGGGGTCCGTAGTGGTACTGCAAGGTGTCCGTTGATTAATGTTTGATCACAAATCATTTTTTGTTAAAAAAATAAACATTGGTAAAAACATCACATAGGCATATGAGGAGAGCAATCACGTTTGTTTTCTTAAGTCGAAATAATACTGAACTTCAATTTTGCAATCAACACAATAGCCTCATGAAACATCTTCAAAAATAAAATTGAAGTTGGCATTGTATCAATCTATGAATGCACTGCAGCTAAAGCCACATGTCTGACTATGTTATATTTAAAATCTGAAAATGACAAGTCTAAAACTCTGTATTTAGTTAAATGTTTTTCAAGATCATGTCATATGACTTTATTTTGATTAGACTCTAAAATGCAAACTGATGTTTATTGTCATGTTCTAATTCAGTCTATACGCTTATTTCACACAGCCGTTATTTTGAAATCGAAAGCGAGGCTCCGGTGGGAAGATCAAACCGGAAGTGTCGCCTTTAATCACAGGAGATCGAGAATACGATGGTGTATTGTTGTGTTTAATGTAGAAATGAGTTATTCTAAAACTGTACACACATGTCTTTCATACTTTAGACTATATACAGTGAAATTAATTAATAAATAAAATATATATTTTTTATATATAATTCAGAAAGTAAAAAAAGAAGCAGGAACGAACTATATACACATCCTATATTGGATATTAACATCCAATAGTGTAAATCGCGGCAGCAGCTTCAGGTTGGTAGTCCAAGGCATTGTTGTTTATCTTTACTTCCGGGTTTCTTCCCACCGGAGCCTCGCTTTCGATTTCAAAATAACGGTTGCGTGAAATAAGCGTATTGTCTCTATTGTTTTGTGGTGCAAACGAGCCCCATTCTGTCTCAGTCTCCCCTGCACAGATTCACATCTCTCCGGCCTGTTTATGGCTCTAAATCTGTTTTTCTTTTGTCTTCGTTATAATTACTAACGACTGGCTATTCACGCTGTTTCAATCCCCAATTTCTTTTATCAAAGTTCTCACTTCACATTTGAAACTGTATCAAATGACCTTCTTGGAAAAAGAAACATTTCAGTTAGCATTCCTATAAAGAAAAAGTCATAAAAATAACAGCTAGGTGGCAGGTGCACCTAGGGCTAGCTAGCATGTTAGCTTAGCACACCATCAATACACGAAAATTTATGAGATTAAAACCATTTTTGTTACTCACTTTATAGTGCAAGACGAGTGTTTTAAATAACCTTCTGTGATCTGATTTGGCTTCAGATAAAAAAAAAATCAGAAAATATATAATTTTATAGTATTCTGCACGATGATAAAGTCTATATCGATTAGCATTACATTATAAATATAATCTATTATTATGAAAATACCTGACATGGCGCGAAGAACACAGGTAAATCAAATATCATTGAAATCATGTTTATTGTTTTCAAAACGTCTTTATCTGCATGTTACAGCGATCTCTAGAAGCTTTGTTTGTGTCAGGGACATCCTGAATGTCACATGATTATGGCTCTTCTTCATGTGTTCCATATATGGACTAAATGTGCACAGGGCGCCCTCAGGCTGCCAGTATGGATTGAAAACAGTTCATCTGAGTATCCAGCGCTCATAATGATTGCATTGGCCCATTTGGGTATAAATTCAATAAATATTATTCCTGTCTATATAAATCTGATGTAAACCTATGAGAATCTAACAATATTTCTCCAAATCTCCACATTTTTGAGCTAAAATCCCTGAGAATCGTTGTTTTGTCAAGCGCTGTCATGACGACCTCACAGGAGTTTATTTTTTCTGAATGAGAGCGGCTGACGCTCAAAATTCAAATTAAAGGTGGGTATCGACTCATTTTTTTATTACATAACTCCTGACACAAATTAAGACATAACTGTCACTAAAAGTTTCTCAGAATACAATAGTAGTCAAATACTGAAACTTGAGTCTTATATCTTTTTAATGATATAGAGTTTGTCAAGGTAATAACATTAAATCTGATAGTAACTTTGAACTATTTAAAGGGCACCTATTATGCCCCTTTTTACAAGATGTAATATTGGTCTCGGGTGTCCCCAGAATGTATTTGTGAAGTTTCAGCACAAAATACCCCACAGTTAATTTATTATAACCATTTGAAAATGTCATTTTTGAGGCCTGTTTTAAAAAGAGCTGTTTTGGTGTGTACCACCTTAAATGTAAATGAGCTGCATATCCCCGCTCTGCCTTTGGATGAGGGCGTAACTTGCATACCAATAAACAGTCGGTAGAAGCAGAATGGCTGAGAATGACAGATCCGCTGTTTTGTATGGAATTCAGCCGTACATGTTTGAACCGGAATCAGACCCAGATGATGAAGAGACTCCGGCAGAAGAAACACAAATGAGAAAGGACCAGGAAGTCTTGGAATGGTTATTTGATACATTTATGTACTTATAGAGTTGTAATCGCGTCCCCTTTGCAATTATGGATGTGCAACACACACACAGACACACACAAACTGTGATAACTTTGGCACAATTTTTTGAAACTACAAACACAAATACTGTGATAACGTTTGCTACGTACAAACGGAATTACATTTATGTGATGTTTCTGTCTGTACGTCAATATCCCTCGTTCTAACGTTACAGCTTCATGTCGATGTGCTGGCCTTTGTATAAACATAGCAATTTTGATGTCTTGTCTTTACAGAAAACATACACAGTTTTTAATACAATATCTTTAAAAAATATTTACAAACGTGTGGTTACACACTATACAAACAAGGTTTAAATTATATACACAACTATAGACGTATTTGTTGTTGAATTGGCTGACATCGACTGAAATGACTATTTGCTCAAAAATCATAAAATACATTTACTTCTACTGGCGGTGACGTTGGATTGCGAGCAGTAGGCAACGATCCACACTTGAGGATTAATTTCGAAGCAAGACCTGCTTTGAATTGACCCTCGTTCACAAAACAGTCAGTCAGAAAATGATTAGTGCAAACATAAACGTATTTTGGAAGTCATGCCGCCTTTCCTTCGTAAATAAAATCCATGTACTGCATTTTCAGTGGCTCTGATGTCGGAAGTAAGTGAAAACTACTATGTACATTATTACATCCCACAACAGAACACTTATGTTTCTTATGAGACATTTTCGACAAGGCAGCAAAAATCGTCAGAACACCGGCTGTCGTTGAAACAATGGAGGATGGTGTACAGATCACCGAGGGCGGGGTCTATGCCAAAACCACAGTGTCAATCAAACCATGTCGGTGGGGCTTGCTCAATTCTACGTCACATTGAGTTGAATCTTAGAACAGCTCGTTCTGAGACAGTGCTTCTGATTTATTGAGATTGTAAAAAAACAACTGGGTGGATTTTTATCATTCTAGGGTGGTTTTGCTCACACACTACCAACACACATTTATGTTCAAACACCATGTGAAAGTGAATTTTGCATAATAGGTGGCCTTCAAACAAAACAACGCTTCAGTGCGTCGACGCACTGGCAACGTTTAACTTAATATGCTTTGAGTTCTCCACTTGAAAAACACACACGACTGCAGACCAACGTGCTACAGCATTTCTCTCCGATATGGTAGGAAATTAAATTAAATGAAATGTGGAGGTTTTTAACTGTGACAAGATGATTGACAGGCCAGTTTACTCTGACATGCGACAGAGAGCAACCGTTAAAGACGCAATTGTATGACGTGCTAGTATGTCCCAAAGCTTGTCTACTTTTTGCTATACACTCAAAAGTATCTTCTTTTTCTTTATGTAGTGGGACTTATTGTGGCTCTATAATTAAACTGATGTGTCGGAGGTAGTGAGGGTCCAATCACGAACAGGAGGGACAGTATAAAAAGGAAGTGTAGTCACCTCTTGCGTGTGCTTGCCGTCTGGGTCGTGTCATTGCTCGGGGACCGCCCCTTCTGGTTTTCGTTGCGGTTTCCGCTTTGAGGTAGGTGCTATTTGGCTCGTTAGTGAACACAGATGCGGGATCGTGTATAAACGATTGTGTCGTTCATAGCTTCAGGATAATTTGCGGCTGTTGGCGCCCCTGGCCTTCCTGTTACATGCTTCTCTTGCAGTCCCGTGTCTTCTGATGCTTTGAGGTAACATATGTGTGCGTTGGCATATTAGTTGGCACCCCGATGTGTGATGTGTTGTAATAACTGTGTGGGTTATAGCTGTATAGCTCGCTGTGTGGGCTCTGGGCGGCGGCCGCTCCCCTTTGCATGTCCCTCTCGCATTCCCGTGCTTTGGGGGATGGTGATGTTCAACGTGGCGTGAATGGGCATCGGTTTATGAATTAAAGGTAGGTGAAACGTCCATTTTGTGCAGCGCCCATTCCGTTATATATTGCAAATATATGCTTATGTTTGTATTTTAGGAGTAATGGACGTTCTGGGGCGCCTGGTGGGCAACGTGGTTTGACGCTGCTGCTTGTACCTTCAGATTATTTGCATAACAAACTCTCTTCCCAAGCGTGTGCTCACAGTCTTGGGTGACGCTTGTTTTCCAGTACGTGTCACTGTGATCGCGGGGCGTCGTTTTTACTACTAGTCTTTCAAATTGTGTGCTTGTTTATCTATCCTTTTTTTTGTATCTTCAATTGTTATTGGTTTCTTAACTGAATGTTTTGATTGTGTTGCTTTTAGTGTTTTGCAGTATTGTATTTGTTTTGAGGTCTGATTTCTCCCAAATGTGCTGGTAGAAGGTCAGTGAGGTTAATAGAAACCCAGTGGTGACATCAAACCTTGATTTTCATTTTTGTTGTAATATGTTTTTTTGTTTAATGTCTAAATGTTTATTATGTGTGCATGTTTGGAGTAAGTGTCTTGAGTGTGGAGACCTGTAGTAATTTTGACTCTTGTTACAGGAGCCGAGGCTTCAGGGCAGGCCACTAGTAGGCCCTTACGTGCGGTGGTGGGCTCGTCACAGAGTGCTGTGCTGGACTGGATTGCAGTGTGTGTTGATGCTTGTACACGGGGTGTTGAGAGTGATATAGAAGCCTTGTGCACACTGAAATTTGTGTATCTGCCGTTAAGCCTCGGCCTCCTTTATCTCTTGGTCTCTTTCGCGGTGAATGCTGATGACCCAGTTCTTTTTTTTTAATGTCTTTTTTAAATGGTTGCGAGTATTAAAATAAAACTTTGGTATATTTAGTATCCACGTCTCTGGCCCTCCTTTGACAATCACGTTCATGTGTGTCTTGTGGGTAAAACATTAAATCCATAGGATTAATATTTCCCTGGTAGACAGGTTGGCGTAGTCATGCCTAAGCTATAGGTGGCATTTCTATATTTGCTCCTCACATAGAAGAGTGAGGCCCGCTACATTCTGGCGTAGTCGGCGGGGTAGTAGAATTTCTCTGTTGGGCTGAGACGTGGATGCTGTTTGTTATCTGGGTAATTGTTGACTGTGTACATTGTATGAATGTATTAGTGTTTGTTTGGGGTTTTTTTTCTTTCTGTATTTTGTATAGTGTTGGAGACAAAGCAGCAGCGTCATTTCAGGGGATTTGGAGCATTCCAACAGCTCTTTTTCATGTCGGTGCCATTTGCTTACAGACGTTGCTCTGGTAAGTAAAAAAAAAAAAATATATATATATATATATATATATATATATATATATAAAGTAAGGAGGAGGAAATGCGGGAATTTAGGGATCTTGTTGCTCAGCTGAGGGCAGATAATGAGAAATTACGTCAAGACCAGAGCCGAGCTGCCCCTTCGAGTCCAATAGCCGGCCCCTCTAGAGAATCTTCCGTGCCCCCTGCTGATCAATCAGTGAGTGGTAGTGCTACATTAACTGAGCGGCTCGTGTTTATCCCAAGGGATCGAAAATGTCCAATATCTGATGGTAGGCCGGGTATTGGCATAAATGATTGGAAAGAGGAGGCGAAAGCCTGTATAAGAACACGTCATCTGTCTGTGGGTGATCAAGCGTTTTTTCTATTTGATCATTTAACAGGAGAGGCACGTGAGGAAATTCGGCATCGCTCTACGGCTGTGCGCGGAGACCCAGAGAAAATTTATTTAATTTTGCAAGAGCTGTATGGTTGCTCCCAGTCTTATGTTGCCCTACAGGAAGCCTTTTTCTCTAGGAGACAGCGGGATGGGGAGACTTTGTTGGAATTCTCCCTGGCCCTGATGGGTCTCCTAGAGAAAGTCAAACAGAAGTCCCCTACTGCCATCTCAAATGCGGAGGTTTTATTGAGGGATCAATTTGTAGAATATGTTTGTGACGTTTCCCTTCACCGTGAACTAAAACAGTTAGTTCGCCGCCAGCCCGATTCCACACTCTTAGGGGTGCGGAGCGAAGCAATCCGATGGGAGAGGGAGGAAATGCCAGGTGGAGCAAGGGGTCGAAGTCTTTCCGTCCCTGTGGCACATGGCTTTCAGTACGAAGTACAGGGAGGTGGTAGCCCGCCTAAAAACTCTGAAATGCGAGAGTTTAGAGAAATGCTAAAGTTACAACAGGAGCAGTTGAACCAGCTCACACAGAGTTTTACCTAGCCTTTTCGGGGTGGGCCCGTTATCTGTAGGCGGTGTCAAAAACCAGGCCACTTTGCACGGGAATGTGGGGGGGAACGTGTCATGTCCCGGTCGCCTTTGCGTCCTCGCGTTGATCCAGCCGCTGGGGAAGGTAGGCAGTCGCAATCTGATGCGTCAGAAAACTAATTCCCGCCGTGCTGAAGAGTCACAGCTCGGTTTGGGAAAAGGCAGACTCCGACGGTAAGAAGTTTTAATTCTAGTCCCAATTTAATGTCCCCCTGTCCACATTTGGATGTTTAAATTGGTTGTGTGTCAGTCCCTTGTTTAATCGATACGGGCTAAATGGTGTCAACCATTACGGAAAGTTGTTTCGTTCAGCATTTTGAGTCACGGGGTCAAGAGCAATTGAGGTCATGTTCATGGTTGCAGCTGAGGGCCGCAATGGTCTTTCCATCCACCAATTGGTTATATGGAGTTGGACGTCGAGCTCTGTGGTAGGATGGTGACACGATGTGGGGTGCTGGTGGTCAGGGATCCTCCTGGTGGCCTGCGCTCTCGAGTCCCTGGTGTGTTGGGGATGAACGTACTTGGACGATGCTACCTGGAGCTCTTTGGACACCATGGCCCTGCTTTGTTTAATTTTCCCCCAGTTTTTTGTGCGCCACTTTCAGTTTTCCAAGCCTTGCAACACTGCCACCAAGGTAGTGAGCAATCATCCGTTGATACCACTAGGGTGAGGGTGCGCGGTCCTCGGGCATGTCGCGTCACAGGCGGTACCATTAAGTTTGTTGCAGCAACTTGTGCAGAACAGCTGGCAGGTAGTACAGTGCTGTTTGAGCCCTCTGAGTCGGGGTTACCTGAGGGGTTGTTAGCCTCGCCCGCTTTGGTGCGAGTGATTGGGGGCTCAGTGTATGTGCCAGTGGTCAATATAGGCACTTCTGATGTTCTGCTTTTTCGCCGTCGAGTACTGGGTTCCCTCGTTAGAGTGCATGTTGTTAGTTTGCCTACGGGCATTACTGAAGTTAGACCTAGTACGGCTAGTGCCTATTCCCAGGGTACTCAAGTAGCCAGTTCCACTGTTCCAGAGCAGATTGCCGCGCTGAACTTATCTGCATTACCAGAGTTAGAACAGGAAAAGGTTAGGACCTTGCTTAGTAAGTATCAGACGGTGTTCTCTGAACATGATGGTGATTTGAGGTGCACCAGTCTCATCTCGCATGATATCCCAGTGCTAGATGACATTCCCGTACGGCAGCGACATCGCCGTGTTCCTCCTTCTGAGTACGAGGTTGTTAGGGCCCACATTAATCAGCTGTTGGAGTCTCAGGTAATCAGGGAGAGTTGTAGTCCGTATGCCTGCCCAATTGTGTTGGTTAAAAAGAAGGACGGTAGTCTTCGCCTGTGCATGGACTACCGTCAGTTAAACGCCAAGACTAGACGAGACGCATTTCCCTTACCCCGTATCGAGGAGTCGCTGGATGCGTTGACAGGGGCCTGTTGGTTCTCTACCATGGATCTAGCTAGTGGGTACGATCAGGTCCCAGTCACAGAGGGGGACAAGCCTAAGACCGCTTTTTGCACAGCTTTTGGGTTGTTCGAATGGAACCGAATGTCGTTTGGTTTGTGCAACGCCCCCTCTACCTTCCAGCGACTTATGGAGAGGATATTCGGGGGCCAGCAGTGCCAGTCGTTACTTTTATATCTGGAAGATATCGTGGTGTTTTCCACCTCTATTGCTCAGCATTTGCAGAGGTTGGAGCTAGTTTTAGACCGGTTGGAGCGGGAAGGGTTAAAGGCTAGGCTGGATAAGTGTGCTTTTCTCAAGCAGGAGGTGAGATATTTGGGTCATGTCATTTCTTCCAGGGGAGTAGCCACCGGCCCAAGTAAGATAGAGGCTGTGGCCCAGTGGCCTCGTCCATCTAGTGTCACAGAGTTGCGGTCCTTCCTGGGGTTTTCCAGCTAGTACCGGCGGTTTGTAGAGGGGTTTGCCAAGGTGGCTGCCCCTCTGCATAAGCTGGTAGGGGAGTTTGCCGGTGTAAAGGGTAAACAGACAGGAAGGAACTTTGAGAATGCCTGGAGTGAAAGATGTCAGGTGAGCTTTGAGGGGTTGAAAGAGAAGCTTACTACCACCCCAGTTATTGCATATGCGGATTTCTCTAAACCCTTCATCTCGGAGGTGGACGCCAGCTACCAAGGTTTGGGGGCAGTCCTCTCCCAAGAATATGAAGGTAAGGTAAGACCAGTGGCATATGCTAGCCGTAGTCTACGGCCCACTGAGCGCAACATGTCCAATTATAGCTCTATGAAGCTGGAGTTTGTTGCGCTCAAGTGGGCCATGACAGAGAAATTCCGCGAGTACTTGTTGGGTAATAAGGTTGTGGTATTTACAGATAACAACCCCCTTAGCCACCTGACCTCCGCAAAGCTTGGTGCAACTGAGCAGCGTTGGGCTTCTCAACTGGCGGCTTTGATTTTGACATTAAGTACCGTTCAGGTAAGAGTAACAAAAAACGCAGATGCACTTTCATGGCGGGACCCTTTGGATCCTGGTGTGTTAGACGGGTTGGTCCCAGGCTCTGCAATTCCTGAGTCATTGCGGTCACTGGTCGGGTTGGATTCAGCTGGAGTAGTGACCCAATGCGTGGTCTCTACGCTCCCTGGGTACTCAGTTGGTGAGTTGGGTTCGCTGCAAGAAGCTGACTCGGTTATCCAGGAGGTGTATCTGCGATTCTGGAGACGTGGTACTCGCCCAAGCCCTGATGAACGACGCCGGCTGACTAAGGGAGCCCTAACGTTGCTCCGTCAGTGGGACCGCCTGGTTGAGCAAGATGGTATGCTTTATCGAAGGGTTTACTGCCCTGAGGGTAAGGAAGAGATGTTGCAATTGGTATTGCCCGCAGCCTTGAAGCCAGAGGTTTTGAGACAGTTGCATCAGCAGCACGGACATCAGGGTAGGGAGCGCACACTTGAGCTAGTGAGACAGAGGTGCTATTGGCTGGGATTGTCCTCTGAGGTGGCAAGCTGGTGTCAAGAGTGTGATCGGTGCCAGTCAGCCAAGGACACCCAGCCACTGACTCAGGGATTTATGGGGAGGTTATTGTCATCTAGGCCAAACGACATTCTCGCTGTGGACTTCACCATTTTTTAGCCCACACACTCTGGCATTGAAAGCGTCTTGGTAATGACTGACGTGTTCAGTAAATATACCCTCGCTGTTCCAACAAGGGATCAGCGAGCCGAAACAGTGGCCCAAGCACTGGTGACAGAATGGTTTTATAGATTTGCCGTTCCGGGCCGTCTTCATTCTGACCAGGGTCGTAATTGAGTCCTTGCTAATCCGTCAGTTATGTAACCTCTATGGTTCGGAGAAGTCTCGTACGACCCCATATCACCCGGCTGGTAACGGCAAGTGTTAACGCTTCAATCGCACGTTACACAATCTGCTGTGCACACTGCCAGTGTCCAGGAAACGTGATTGGGTAGCTTGTCTTCCCCAGGTAGTGTTCAGCTATAATAGTACTCCTCATCAGTCCACAGGGGAGTCACCCCACTTCTTGATGTTTGGTCAGGAGCCACGATTGCCGATGCTTCAGGGCTGGCCACTAGTAGGCCCTTACGTGCGGTGGTGGGCTCGTCACAGAGTGCTGTGCTGGAATGGATTGCAGTGTGTGTTGATGCTTGTACACGGGGTGTTGAGAGTGATATAGAAACCTTGTGCGCACTGAAATTTGTGTATCTGCCGTTAAGCCTCGGCCTCCTTTATCTCTTGGTCTCTTTCGCGGTGAATGCTGATGACCCAGTTCTTAATGTCTTTTTTAAATGGTTGCGAGTATTAAAATAAAACTTTTGTATATTTAGTATCCACGTCTCTGGCCCTCCTTTGACAATAACGTTCCTGTGTGTCTTGTGGGTAAAACATTAAATCCATAGGATTAATATTTCCCTGGTAGACAGGTTGGCGTAGTCATGCCTAAGCTAGTGGTGGCGTTTCTATAGTTGCTCCTCACGTAGAAGAGAGAGGCCCGTTACATTCACAAAAAGAGTATATACTTTTAGAGTGTAGTATAAGTAGGCGAATTTAGACGCAGCAGGCTATCATGGAAGTGGGACTCCTACTACACGGTGGTACCCACAACCCTACAGGGTGCAAAAATATATTAATTGTCATTCATTTTTTGAAAGAGAACGAGTCCTATGAAGTAGCGGAGCACCCGTTAACCATAGCCACTGCTGAAATGGGTTATGCTCGGACACTGACTGATACCATTTTAGAGTTAAACAAAGCCATTTTAGAGTTAAACAAAGTAAAAAAACTTTATTATGGTGCATCTTTGATGTCAGGAAAGGTTGGTTGAGTCCAGAAGCTGTTACAAGAAAACCTTAATAAGGACATCCCTTATTTACTGCTTTAACTATCAGTTACATTTGGTCTGAAACTGATTCTGTAAGAGCCCATGGTCCAGAGCTGCGAATGGAAGCTCTAGGGCTGCTGAAAGAGGTTACTGCATCCAACTTCCCGTTCAATGCAAACCTTGTGTACAAAGTGCTCACATTGTTGAATCTATCAAATACGCTTCTGCAGAGAGAGGACACTGACTTTTGGACAGGTTTGGGCATTGTGGCCAGTGCAAAAGAGCACACTTCATTGTGATATACAAAAGTGTGGGAGAAAGCCGATGCACAGCCGAGATCAATGATCCCAAAACAAAGATGCACAGCTGACAAGAATATGGATGATTACTTGGTGGAAAAAAGACAAGTCAAAGAGATGATGACATAGAGGTGGCGTGGTGGCTTCAGCCATGGGGATTTCAGTTCAAGTTAGTGGAGGCATGACGGGTATCTCTCACCCTCTCTGATGATTAATTTGTGAAGGGAATTGTATCAATGACCGGCTGATACTGCCCCTCAAGACTGAATTACATTCCTTATTCCCTCTGCAATGTGAATTGCTGGAGCAAAAGACGCTGCATCTACAGTGTCCAGTCTGGGCTCTTAGGATTTACGTCTATCACTCAGGCCAGTGGCATAAATCCTCCCAGCTTTTGGTCTATTTTGGTGGCCGCAACAGAGTAACGCGGTCACCAACAGCACAATTCCTATTAGAACACAGATGCTATAGCTTTTTCCTATGAGGCACGTGGAACTGGTTTCCCCTGTAGTAGAGAGGGCTGTCAAAATGGCTGAAAAATGAAATTTGAATATATTACTTAAATAAAAATTATATTCTAACTGTATTTTAATTCTAAAAACATATTTTATGTCAGAGGAAAAAATAACTGTATTGTCTCCTAAGTCCACAAGAAGGCACGGTGCAATGAGAAAATGTTAAAAAAATCAAGCTTAAAATTATTTATAGAAAGGAATTTTATTGAAATTGAATGACTTTGTTTAAGTGCATAACATTTTAAACAAAAGTTTATGAATCAAATATAATTTCCAACATTTGCATGTAAATAAATAAAGGTAACAAAGGTGCACGTAAGTGGAAGGGCATCCGTAATATGAGAGTATACAAATGCTTTCAACAATAGACAGCTTAATGTATTATATTAACACAAAATAGAAAACTGTCATTCCGAAACTTGCCACTCATGCAGCTACATATTGTTCGTCAAAAACACCATATGGTCAACTTGATCTGGGGTCTGTTCTTCGTACGTTGCTTAAAACATATGAGATCAAATGAGACATCCAAGATGATATCATCAGCCTACCTTTACGAAAAAGAAGTTTATTCAAGTGTGCTATTAGTATACTTCTTTAAAAAACAAAAACAAAAAAAAAACAATAAAGTATAGTTTCAGTCTACTTTTTATGTACTTCTCAAAAATATACTTCAAATTGCACTTAAGTATACTTGACTTATACTGACAGAAAAGTCCAAGTATATTTGGCCTATACTTGTTGATCGAGATATACTTAATGAAGTATTCAAAGTACACTTAGCTTGTAGTTGTTAACTCTTCGAGTAGCCTATTAAATATACTTTTTTTACATAGTTTTTCATATACAGTCTTATGAAACTTACATTGTTTGAAAATATTGATTCAAATATTGATATAAAACAGATATGTTTCTAATTCTGCGTATCTGAATTTTATGTGTAGGCTAGTCCACTGGTAGTGTACATAGGAATTTACTTTAATTCTACTTTACTCTTTCCCCACCATTGACTGAATTTTCCAGCTATCCATGTTTTCACTGTTATATTTCACTGTTTCTTCCGCTCGGGCTGAGGCACCAGTTATAAATGAGGGAGATGTGGAGGATTCGCCACCTTACACTCCCGAAAGTGATGAGCTAGTGGAGGTATTAACAAGAGCTGTAGAAAAACTCAGCATTGTATGGCCAGTGACTAGACAGGAGTCTGTTTCTAAATCAAAATTAGATGAGAGATTTTTGCCGTCACGAGTGCAACCTCCACGTTTGCCGTTTTTTCCCGATCTCCACACTGAGGTGTCGAAATCGAGGAAAAAACCAGTGTCATATAGAGTTTTTAGTCCCCAGACTTCAACATATCCTAATATTGTGGGGTAAAATCATATGGTTATTCGGCTATGCCTTGCGTGGAAGAGACGCTTGCGAGTTTTCTCTCCCTCGAGGCTGCGTCATCTGTTAAGGCACCGGCATTACCCACCAAGCCTCTTAGAAATATTTCGGTTTTTGTGGGTAAAGCGTATTCGGCGGCGGGTCAGGCTGCGTCATGTCTGCATGCTATGTCTATTATGCAGGCATACCAGGCTGACCTGCTGAGGGACGTGAGTGAGAGTGAGGAGGTCAGTGCTGACGTGGTTCGCGAACTGCATCAGGCTGCTGATTTATCCCTGCGCGCAACCAGAGAGTCGGCCAAGCTAGTGGGTCGATCTATGGCAGCTCTGGTTGCCGCAGAAAGACATCTATGGTTAAATCAGACAAATATAAAAGAAAAAGAAAAAGCTTTCCTTTTAGACACTCCTCTCTCCCCCCTGGGTTTATTTGGCGATGCTGTAAATTCTGTCATCGATAAATTCCAGGAGAAGGAAAAGCAAACAACAGCTTTTAAGAAATTTCTCCCTTTAAAAATTCATGTCCCTGGGGCTGCTGAGCGGGAGCAGCCCCGGCCGTCTGTGAGCTCATCATATAGGGCGCTGAAGCAGAGTGTCGCGTCTCGTGCTCCCCCTGCAGGACAGTGGGCTCAGACGCGGCACTCTCAGCCGAAATTTCCCAGTAATAGAACTGATCTGAGGACAGTTATTTTAGCTAAGAAGGCTTCGGCTAAGAAGAAGTCCTGGCGCCACGGCGCGCAGGGCATTGAGGGTGGTCCCCACCGAGGCGGAAAGGTGTTCAACTCTTTCTACGGTGCCCATTCTTCCTCGGTGCCCTCAGGGGCCCGTTCTGCCAACCCCGCCTTAATGCCGGGGCGCAGACGGTCCCAGCGAGCGATTTCCCGAGGGACGCTCGCTCCCTCTGAGGAGGGTTTCAGAGCGGTTAGACCAGTTGTTCCCTGCCGGTGTGCCGTTACAGGGCGCTGCGTTTGCTGCTCAAGTTACACCAGAGGCCAGTCTCGAGAGACTAGTACCCTTAGTAGAATTTCTGGCAGAGTGGAAAAGCCTTCCAAAAATATCTCATTGGGTCCTGCAGACAATAGAAAGGGATTATGCTATCCAATTCAGGTGTCGTCCACCAAGATTCAGAGGGGTTCTGCCTACAGTGGTGGGCCCCGAGCAGGCTCTGGTTATGGAACAAGAGGTGAAAGCACTCATTCAAAAGGAGGCTATAGAACGGGTTCCTCCTCCCAGTGTGGAGTCAGGCTAATACAGCCGATATTTCATCGTTCCAAAATAGGATGGGGGGTTGCGTCCAATTTTAGACCTGCGCCTATTGAATCGTTCGGTAGGGAAGCCAAAATTCAAGATGCTCTCTATCAAGCAGATCGTGTCACAAATCAGATCCGAGGACTGGTCTGTCACGATAGATCTAAGGGACGCGTACTTCCACATTTGCATCCTTCCACAACACAGGAAGTTCCTGAGATTCGCCTTCGGGGGCGAGGTGTACCAGCACAGGGTTCTTCCGTTTGGCCTAGCTTTATCTCCCCGCACTTCGACGAAATGCATGGACGCAGCACTAGTGCCCCTGAGGCTTCAGGGTGTTCGTGTCCTCAATTACATCAACGATTGGTTGATTTTAGCTCAGATAGAGCAGATGGCGGTTCGACATTGAGATGTCGTTCTCGTTCATATCAGGAAGTTGGGGTTGAGGCCGAACGCAAAGAAAAGTGTATTATCTCCTCAGAAGATCACTTTTCTGGGTATCGTTTGGGTTTGGGTTTCGATGCAGGCGCGACTCGCTCCGACCCGCATCGTTTCGATTCTCTCAGCTATGAAACAAGTAAAGCTAGGCCAGCTACTTACTGTAAAACAGTTTTAGAGACTGTCGGGTCTGATGGCAGCAGCGTCCAACGTTATACCTTGCGGCCTGTTGTACATGAGATCGCTACAGTGGTGGCTCAGGACCAAGGGATTCTCCCCGAGGGGAAGTCCGCTCCGCACGGTCAAAGTCCCGCGGCGCTGCCTTCGTGCTCTGGTCATGTGGAAAGAAGCTTGGTTCCTATTCAAAGGGCCTGTGTTGGGGGCTCTTTGTCGTCGCCTAACGCTAACGACGGATGCTTCCCTCACAGGGTGGGGGGCGGTCACGAGTGGTCGTCCAGCCCAAGGGCTGTCGCAGGACCATCATCTATCACGGCTTATAAATTGTCTAGAGATGTTGGCGGTGTTCCAGGCTCTGAAACACTTCCTAGCAGACCTGAGAGGTCATCATGTGTTAGTTCAGTCAGACAACACGTCGGTGGTCTCTTATATAAATCATCAGGGGGGCCTGCGGTTTCGCCGGCCTTACAAGTTGGCCCGTCAGATCCTCCTGTGGTCCCAAGGGAGGTTACTATTTCTGAGAGCAATGTATCTTCCTGGGTATTTGAATGTGGTAGCAGACTCCCTGTCGAGACAGGGGCCGAGGCCGGGGGATTGGAGACTCCATCCCGAGGTGATGGAGCTCCTTTGGTTGAGTTTCGGTCGCGCCGAGGTGGGCCTTTTCGCTTCCAAGGAGACCACGCATTGTCATCTGTGGTTTTCCATCAGCCATCCAGCCCCTCTGGGGTTGGACGCTATGGTGCAGCCGTGGCCGAGGTCACGTCTGTTCGCCTTTCCCCCGATTGCTCTGCTACCTGGAGTTCTGGAGAGGGTTCGCCGGGACGGGGTCAGCCTACTATTAGTAGCCCCGTTCTGGCCGGCCCGAGTATGGTTTGCGACGTCTATGGTCTATGACGTTCTATCTCTCCATTGGGCTGATTCCATATGTGCTTCATGACGCACAACGCAGGGGCGTTCCCACAGCGTTTGACGCAGCGTCTCGTTCCCTATCAGGGAACTAGGGTTACATACGTAACCGAGACGTTTTTAAAATATAAGTACATTTAAAGGTATTTTTCAAGTATAAAAATAACATTTGAACATAGTAGTATAGGCCTACTGCAAGTGCAAAAGTAATATATAAATAGTAAAAAGTATAATGTTAAGTTTTTCACTTTAAGAAAACTTGTAGTATAAAACTACTAAGCTAGTAGTTTACTGAGAGTATACTTCAAAGTGTACTTTCATAAACTAAAAATTTGCTACAAGTATTAAAGCAACACCAAGGAACTTTTCCTCTGCTGTCGCCCTACAGATTGGAAGTGGAATTGTCCATTACCGCTGTCGTAAATAATTTAGCCTACCGCAGCCTACTGTCGCACGCGCACGCTCGCTATTTATCCAGCACCGGCTTTGGAATCAACAATGGCCACAGACAAACTAGAGTATGATGCATGAGTTTATGAAAGACATCACAAACGAAGAAAAACTATGTATGTTGTAAAGCTGTCGAATTTTGTAGTTCTTTTTGTGCTCCAGTTACTACCGAAACCTGAAGTTACATAGTGCCAGTAAAAGCGATACAGACCACGTCAGGCTATGGCAGATGTGTCATTTAACCTATTGTAAGTCGATGTACCATCACAAGGGTCTTGGAAATATATTATGAATGTTGAAAAACTACATAGTGTTAATTTAAAATAGTAAACTACTAGTATACCCATAAGTACACTTGCAGTACAAATGAGAAACGTAGTAATGAACTAGTTGTGCACTTAAAGTCTACTAATGTTACACTTTAGTACACTTAAACATATACTTGTATATACTAAAAGTGGGCCAATTTAGTCCCAAGCGGTATTAAAATAGTAATTAAAAAAATAATAAAACAATTAACTTGAAGAATACTTCTTTTTGTAAGGGTAATCATGATCTGGCTAATTAGGTTCTTCGAACACACCTGCCGGTTATGATTAGTATATCTGGATTGAGTTATCTGAGATAATTGCGCGTTCATGCGCTGGTTTAAAAGGGGATATGTATTGATAGAAACATTGATCAGTAACGCTGCTATTGGCTGCTCACCAAGGCCAAAGAGCGCACTCAGTTTTTCTACACAGCAGAGCAAGAGTTATTGCTTGAAGGTTATGCTGAATTTGAAAGCTAAATTAAAACGCCAGGGAACACCTCAAAATGTGCAAAAGCCAGGAGAGAGGGCTGGCAAAAAGTAGCAGACAAATTAAATGCGTAAGTGCTCACCATGTTATGGTTCTATCACTTATTACAGTATATATTCTTGTATTTTAATAAATTCATAATTAATGTCAGAGCTACCGTAGGACCCACAAGAACATGGAAACAAGTAAAGGTGAAGTACAAGAATATTCTCCAAAATGGTAATCTTTTCTACTTATACGGTTCTTAGACAAATACATTGTTTAACAGTGTTTGTTGTAAAATAGACTGTTTATAACAGCAGCCAAGAAAAAGGCTGAGCAGAGAAAAAACACGAGGTGGTCCTGCACCCCCACATTATACCCCGGCAGAAGAGCTGGCCCTTGGGTTAAATGTGAACCGACCCAATTGTGGAGAGTATCCCTGGATTCAACTCTTCCTTAGTCCCACAGCCAGGGACCAGTAGCAGCAAAACTTTCATTATTAGTAAATGAGCTTTAAATTCTCTTGCTACACTGTAAAATAATTTGTTGCTGCATTAAATTAAGTAGGCCTATAATCCAAATGGCTGATACAGTCATTTCAACTGTTAAATATTGAGTAATGATAAATTGCTTTGACTTGTGAAGGTGGAAACTGCTGAACTTAATGTAAAAATATTTTGCCATGAGTTATTGATCACATTTTTTCCTAGTTCATTGTAATGCCATTGTGTTTTCCTCTTTTATGCAGTTTTACACAAAACACCAACACTTTTACCTGTTACCAAGAAAATGCAACACTTTGTAATGTTAATTTAATGTTAATGATTTCAAAGTTAATTTCATTGTGCCCTTGTCCTGGCTAGCACAGAATTGTAACTGGTCTGGGGTTTGGGTCAGGGAATGGGGTCATAAAACACCTTTTTGCCTTTGAGTGTATGTAATACAGTGAGCTTTATTTATATTTTTCCTTACCATGTTCAAATAATGTGCATAAATGTGAATCTCTGAAAATTCTTGAGTCATGCACAGATCCTGGCCATTTTGCTTCCACATTTGTGGTATGGAACATAGTCACACACAATCCAAGATATTTTAGTTTGTCAACTGCTTTTTTTTTTTTAATTTGATATAATATTACTAATCTGGAATATTAAGAATCGCAATAGTAACTTGCCTCCTCGTTTACATTGTGACCCCCTTTCGGTTCACAAAATCCCCTTCATTGTGGCCTTGATGGGAACGTGTGTGCAGTCTATGGCACCAATCACATTAGGGTAGCCTGAGGGACTTTAAGCCATATTTGAATCGGCATGGTCATGATTGCATGATCTTCATTAAAAATTATAATGTACCTGCATTGGCAAAAAGAAAACAAAAAAAAACTGCTATATAACCTTAGGTCTTAACCTGTTAACCTTTGCCAGAGCGCCGACGCACTGAAGCATTTTTTAGTTTTGTTTAAATAGTTCAAAGTTACTATCAGATTTAATTTTATTACCTTGACAAACTATACTTCATTAAAAGGATATGACTCAAGTTTCAGTATTTGACCACTATTGTATTCTGAGAAACTTATAGTTACAGTTATGTCTTAATTTGTGTCAGGAGTTATGTAATCAAAAAATGAGTCGATACCTTTAATATGAATTATGAGCGTCAGCCGCTATAATTCAGAAAAAAACTCGTCAAAAAGGTCGTCATGACGGCGCTTGACAAAACAACGTCCCTCAGGGCTTTTAGCTCAAAAATGTACAGATTTGGAGAAATATTGATAGATTCTCATAGGTTTATGTCAGATTTATATAGACAGGAATAATATTGATTGAATTTATACCCAAATGGGCCGATGTAATCATTATGAGTGCTGGATACTCTGATGTGCGGTGTTTTCAATCCATACTGGCAGCCTGAGGGCGCCCTGTGCACATGCAGTCTATATATGGAACACATGAAGAAGTGCCATAATCATGTGACATTCAGGAAGTCTCTGACACAAACAAAGCTTCTAGAGATCACTGTAACATGCAGATACAGACGTTTTGAAGACAATAAATATGATTGCAATGATATTTGATTTACCTGTGTTCTTCGCGCCATGTCAGGTATTTTCATAGTAATAGATTATATTTATAATGTAATGCTAATCGATATAGACTTTATCATCGTGCAGAATACTTTAAATTATATATTTTCTGTCTGATTTTTTTATCTGAAGCCAAATCAGATCACAGAAGGTTATTTAAAACACCCGTCTTGCGCTATAAAGTAAGTAACAAAAATGGTTTTAATCTCATAAATTGTCGTGGATTGATGGTGTGCTAAGCTAACATGCTAGCTAGCCCTAGGTGCACTTGCCACCTAGCTGACATTTTTATGATTTTTTCTAAATAGGAATGCTAACTGAAATGTTATTTTTTCAAGAAGGTCATTTGATACAGTTTCAAATGTGAAGTGAGAAATTTGAAAAAGAAATTAGGGATTGAAACAGCGTGAATAGCCAGTCGTTAGTAATTATAATGAAGACAAAAGAAAAACATATTTAGAGCCATAACCAGGCCGGAGAGGTGTCAATGTTTGCAGGGGAGACTGAGACTGAATGGGGCTCGTTTGCACCACAAAATAATAGAGACAATAGACTGAATATATGCTTAGAACATGACATTAAACATCAGTTTGCATTTCAGAGTCTAATCAAAATAAAGTCATATGACATGATCTTGAAAAACATTTAACTAAATACAGAGTTTTAGACTCGTCATCTTCAGATTTTAAATATATAATATGGTCAGACATGTGGCTTTAGCTGTAGTGCATTCATAGATTGATACAATGCCAACTTAAATTTTATTTTCATGAAGATGTTTCATAAAAAATAAATTTCTAATAACTTTACAAAACTTTGAAGCTATTTATAATTATTTTCTCATTATGATAATAATTAATTCTACATTTACAATAAACTGCCAGGTGTCAGCTTTCAAATGAGATCATAATTGTGCTTTTAGTACAAAGGGTTCATGAACTGTATCTGTTTCAGTTTGGGTATGCCATTTCTGGGGATTCTTCAAAAGTGGGGTTGCAGCATAACAGGTTAAGTGGCATGGAAATGCCACAACAAAAACTTAAACTGCTGGAGCGATAGGTAAACTTTGCAAATTGCACGAAAGACAGCACTTATCAACAAGTTATCCACATCTCCAATAGTGTAAAGGAAGGAGCCACTCGCAAAGAATCTCAGGGCAATGCTGTTTATTTGTGCTCCGACGAGTCGAATATTTAAGGTGCGTTTCCAACAAATTAATGATGTAAACGACATCCTCACGAGTCACAAGAAAAAATTATATATCTCAAAAAGTATACTATCATGCAGCGCTAAAAGACTACCCGTATCACTTCCGCTTATAAAGCCTCAATCTAATCTTGTTACACAAAATAAGCCTGCTCGCGAGCAGGTTTAAGCTTACGGACCTGTTGCTATGACAGCAAGTCCAGGATGAGCGTCGAAGAACCAAACAATCCAAGATAATGCCAAATCGCCAACAATCAAATCCAGCTATGTGAGTTAGTGACATACGAAGAACGGACCCCTGGAACAAGTGCTTGTCACGTGTATGTTCTGTTTTCATTCAGTTTTCATTGTGTTCTGTTTCTGATTCAGTTAGTTCATTAATTAATTCAGTTCTCCCCGTTCTCTGCCAGTTTGTTTCTATGGTTTTTGATTGATTTGAGTATTCTGTTCAGGTGTGTATCGTTAATTAACTCATCAGCTCCTTTGTTTGCCCTCATGTATTTAAGCCCTCTGTTTCTGTCTGTTACTTGTCTTGTGTCAGTAGTTATGTTTCCATCACCTTGTTTTAATGCGCATTTTGAGTATCGTATCATAAACGATATATGGACACGCAAAATTTCGAAAGAAAAACCCTTAATTCGCACAAAAAAGTTTTTACCCTCAATTGAGGTGGTTTTTGACTTGTGTGAAAAAGAGATAACGCGAACAATGGGAGATGGAAATGCATTTGCCGTATTAATTCTGATATGGCGCATGTTAAACCCATGTGACTGATTTTAGGGCTCTTTTTGGGGAACCGAACCAGATAAATTGGTTCTGCTCGGTAATAAGAGTATACATTTGCGTGTTTTCTGACCCGATATTAAGGGTGATCTTTTTGCCACACTGCTCGACCACAAACACTCCGTGCCAGTGACTGAATATTATGTTAATGTGTAGCCTACTGTATGCGCTGTGACGAATTGAGAGTGGCGCAAAAACATAATGTCATAACACGTGATCGCACGCACATACACATCAAAATAACATTCAGATAGTGACTTCTTGACGTGTGGCTGAGCAGTGTAGCGAAAGGATAATAATATTATTCTGTCTTGTATTAATTTAAAAAAGGGAAAATAGCTCTCTGACGGGAACGGCTCCTAAAGTCAAACAACACATCACTATGGTTTCCACTCATTGTGTTTTATTTACTGTTGATTACTTGGTTACCAATACCACTGTCATCCGCTCAAACAAGCTGATGGAAAATTCCCTTTTTTTTTTTTTAGAACTTGGAAAATTTTAATTCACGTTTGAATGGAAGGGTTAGCTAGTGTCAGTGTGTTCATGGTTGAGTTTCATCTGAGTTATTCTCCTGTTTATAGTGTTTATTCTTGGATTAAAGATTTATTTTGACTATGTCCTTTGTTGTGTGCCTCATTACAACCACAGACCGTGAGCATTTTTTGTTGACAGTGTTTCCAGCTGATGAAAACACATGCTCAGCTCTGACCGATGTGTTAGGCTCTGACCGAAGGTAAGTCTGTCTTGGCCTGCTGCATAATATATGGAGACTTTCACGCTCTTGGCAGTGTTATCATAAAGCTTGGCAATGTGATTGCTCATTGTTGTGGACTAATATAGCAGCGGTTTCTTACAATTTACAGCTTACAAACTACTTAGTTTTTTTCAACAATTTCGCCTTCGATACTCCAGAAACCTAAGAAGCACCACAGCACTAAGATGTTTTGGTGCAAGTAGGATCCTCTCCGACTCTGAGTCCCCACGCGTGCTGCTTTTTCAAATGCATATGCTTTTATTTTGCTTCTATGGATGGAAACATCACAACATATTGTTTTAATAAAACACTATCATTAAAGTTTTTTAATTTTAGTAATACAGATAAAGATCATAAAAACATTAAGAAGATTATGAATGTTTCTTACACTGCTTGAAGGAGATCCCATAATAATTTAATATGGTTTTACATTAGTAACAAAACATATGATATTTGATATGATTAAGGCAAGACACTACAGGTGAATAGGGTAATTTTTTTTAACTAGCAGATATCACCATGAAACTTTGCCAGTTGATTACCTACATTAAGATGAGAAAAAAAAATGTAGTACACGTTTTCTGTAATTTAATGTTTAAATATGCAAGTGAGGCATTATCTAATTAAATATGCGCTAATTTGCATATATTTTAAAATACGAAATCTGAGTATTGGTTAAAGCCAGGTTCAAAATTATCTTTTTCATTGTGTTCACATATTAGATGGGGGAAAATTACAGAGGGATTTATGGATATCTACTTTTGTTATCCTGTAAATCAGAATATACTGCCAATAAAAAAAAATGAAATGATTTTCGCCATGTTTTTTGGAATAAAATTTTATATAAATCAGGCTAGGAATAATATATTTACAAATCCCTCTGCAAATGTCTTCATAATATAACTAGGTACAAGACTGGAAAGTTTGGTGTATATAGGTGCTACTGAAGTGGAGATTTCAGACTTGGAGTATGACAGAAAAGTCATTTTGGGAAAACGGGCTTTAAAGGTGCAATGTGTAAAAATTTGGAGTATCTATTAACAGAAATGCAATATGACATCCATAACTATGTTTTCAGTGGTGTATATACTGTAGAACTTACTTAATAAACCGTAATGTTTTTATTACTTTAGAATGAGACATTTATATCTACATAACCGCGGGCACCCCCTTCTATGAAGGTCGACATATTGTGACGTCATGTTTCTACCGTAGCCGAACGCGAACAAACAGCGCTACAGAGCGCGTTTCCTCACTACCTTGAAAGAGAAGCAGCAGAAAGCTAGAAGCTAGCCATAAAGACCGTGAGTAGTGACTCTTCGACAAGTCGATCTTGGAAGCATTTTAAGTCGATCGCGAAGAGTCTTTACGCTTTAACCAGCTCAGCCACAGTAACAGCTCATATTAGCCAGCTAAACTTTTACTACCCTGTTAGAAAAGATATATAGTTGCATAGTTTCATGTGGTTCTTCTTCCTCGCTGTATTATTGGTTTGCTATGTGGGGGGAAATGTGCTGGTTACGTTTGTGAGACAATCAGCTGATTGCTATTATTATATTATATATTAAGACCCTTGATCCTCACCTGACTATGGCTTTGTAAACTTTATCCATGATGTGGTTTTATAATGGACTGTGGTACAGAAACAGTGACAATGTTACACACTCTTGGCTTACTCTGGCTATTCTCTGCTGTCTCAGACAATATGTTTGTCCCATGCTAGACATCGTAGCTTCTTCGAAAGGGAGGGGTGAGCAGTGGGCTGAGCCCTCAGTGCCACTCGCAGCCGAACCGCTAGATGTCGCTAAAAATCACACACTGCACCTTTAAAGATTTAGCATTAGCCAATGAGATTGTGCATTTAGAGTAAACCCCCCCCTTTTACTTTCACGATTGGTTGCTGATAAAAAGGAAATGACCATATTTGGATCTGGCAGTATTGCACAGGAGAGAGAGAGCTTTCTAATGGTGTGTGTGATGACAGGGTGCAGATCGCGATCGCGGAGCAGAGGGATGATTTATAACGACAACTTTTGATGAATTTATGAGAAATCTACAGACGCAAACAGACAAAGTGTAGTAAAATAAAAGTGTATTTTAAATGTGTATTTCAGACTTTTTTTCACCACAAGTCTGAAAGAAGACATGTTATTGAAGACAAATTTCCCAAAATCTCAAAATTGACCAGTGAAAAAAAACGATGTTTTTGCCTGCCATGTCTCGCCTTAATATTATATTTTTAAATTGAATGGTTTCATTATAAAACCGATGATCTCTAAGGTGGACACTCAGTTTAATAAATTATATTGACAATCTGAACCCTAATCATGTCATGTCAACACATGTAAAATACATAATTTTCAGTTGATTTAAAAACCGTCTCGGTTACGTATGGTAAACCTCGTTCCCCGAGGAGGGAACAGAGACGTAAGTCTAGACTGACGAATGGGGGTCGCTTGCGAGAGCCTATCTACTTCGAGTGAAACTAGACGAGCCAATCCACATTGGCATGCGATAATTGGCAGCTGCTGTGCACCGCGGCGCAAGCATACAATGAGCAGCAGGTGCCTCACATCCTGTTTTTTTATGCTGAGGAGCCGGACCTGTGACTCGGCCATACATCGGAAGCTCAGCAACTGTGGCAAGGGGACTTACGTCTCCGTTCCCTCCTCAGGGAACGAGGGTTACCATACGTAACAGAGATGTTCCCCTTCGTCAGTCACTATGAGTAAGTCTAGACTGACGAATAGGGATATCTACCAAAACGCCACGGCAGATGGCCCTTCCAGCGCTCAGCTTGAGCCTCCTGGCCTAACTGCAGTGTTGGACAGAAGTAGGAGCTCTAAGCAGAGAAGGTCAGTCATTGCTGTTCTGCAAGACCCACTCAGTGTGACTTATTGGATAACACTGGGAAAGCATGCCCTTGGGGAAGGGAATGCTGCGGAAGCCACATCCTACCCCGGAGAGAGGCACTGTGACGGATAAACATATGGACTAGCCAAGCAGGGTAGTACAACATATGGCAGTCGCTTGGGTGGTTCCAGCCTAGTTAGGGGGCAAAGAACACCAGCAGTGATGACAGAGCGGGCTCTGTCGAGGGAAAGACACGGGCTTTTCCGCAGAGAAGCTGATAGTGGAGGACTACAAATATGGGGTCACCGCAGGGACCGCTACATATGGACACCCAGCCTAACACAGGTTCCACAATGCATATGAGTGTAGGCCTGGCGTCAGACAACGTCTCCACAATGCTGACTGCCGCAGAGGTGACTTAGGAACTCGCAGGGTTAGCCATTTCTGGGGAACACTACTGATACAAATAGCCGCACATATCCGGCCCATGGGGGCGGGAGTGGCGTTGCAAGCCGACACTAACAACGGGTCCCTCGCACTACTGGCCACTGAGGGCAAGTATACGGGAAGATACCGGCTCTACATGGAGGCTATAGAATCTAGCAAACGTGTTAGGTGTCGCCCAGCCCGCAGCTCTACATATATCTGTCAGCGAGGTGCCTTCTAGTTGAGTGTGCTTGCAACCCGAATGGGCAAGGCATGCCTTGGGCTTTGTAAGCCAAGGCGATGGCATCCACTATCCAGTGGGCCATCCTCTGCTTGGGGACAGCCTTTCCCTTCTGCTGGCCTCCATAACAGACGAAGAGCTGATCTGAGGTCCTAAAGTTTTTCATTCTGTCCACGTATAACCAAAAGGTGCGGATGGGACCGAGAAAATCCAGGGCTGGGTCTGCCTCCTCCTATCTGCAGCACTTGCAGGCTCACTACCTGGTCCCTGAAGGGAGTGGTAGGAACCTTGGGGACATATCCAAGCCGGGGTCTCCGGACAACGTGAGAGTTGGCTGGCCCAAATTCTAGGCACGATTCGTTGACCGAAAATTTGGTGCAGGTCCCCTACCCTCTTGATAGAAGCCAGAGCAATGGTTCAAAGGGAGGTCTCTGCAGTGCGCGGACCCCCAGAGACAGGTCCCAAGAGGCTATAGAGGGGGGCGAGGTGGATTCAGTCTCCTCGCTCCCCTCAGGAACCTGATGATCAGGTCATGCTTTCTCAATTACTTACTTTCAACTGCATCGTGATGTGCGGCAATAGCGGCAACATACACTTTGAGGGTGGAGGGAGACAGCCTTCGCTCCAACCCATCTTGCAGGAAAGAAAGCACGACTCTTATCGGACATCTTCGGGGGTCTTCCCGGTGGGAAGAACACCATTCAACAAACAGGTTCCACTTCAGAGCATAGAGGCGCTTCGTTGAGGGGGCTCTAGCAGAAGTGATGGTGTGAAGTGATCACCTAGAAGTGATCACCTAGAACCTCCACGTCCCGTCCAGGGACCAGACATGGAGTTTCCAGAGGTCTGGACGCGGGTGCAATACAGTGCCCCGTTTTTGAGAAAGCAGGTTCTTCCTCAGAGGAATGGGCCAAGGAGGTGCTGTTGCGAGGAGCATGAGTTCTGGGAACCAGGTCCGGTTGGCTCAATACGGCGCAACTAACAATACCTGCTTCTCGTCCTCCCTGACTTTGGTCACTGGCTCACTGGGGGAAACGCATACTTGCGTAGGCCCCAGGGCCAGCTGTGCACCAGTGCATCTGTGCCAAGGGTCCCCTCGGTCAGAGAATAAAACAACTGGCAATGGGTCGAGTCCGGAGAGGCAAACAGATCTATCTGAGCGGCTCCGCAGAAGTCTCATATAAGCTGGACCACCTGGGGATGGAGACGCCACTCTCCCGGAAACGTAAGCTCGTTGGCTGCATGATTGAGCACGCCAGGATGCTTCTGACGCCATAGGAGGAGTTGCGACATGCGGCGGGAGCGTAGACCACCTTGATGGTTGATGTACGCAATGGTCGAAGTGATGTCGCAGTGACGGACCAGTACGTGCTTGCCATTTAGCGGCCCTGTGAGGCGGCCCAGCGCAAGGCGTACTGTGAGCAACTCAAGGCAATTGATGTGCCAATCCAATTGAGGCCCCGTCCACAGACCTGAAACTGCATGCCTGTTTTACGTGGCCCCCCAGCCTGTAGCAGAGGCATCCGTGAAGCCCACAGCATGCCTGGAAACTTGTTCTAGGGAAACACCTGCCCGTAGAAACAAAGGTTCCAACCACAGGCTGAAGGTTTGGAGGCATTGCGTGGTGATGTGCACCCGGTAGTGCCGCTCTGCCATGCCCATCTCAGGACTCGACCGTGAAGCCAGTGCTGAAGCAGTCTCATATAAAGCAATCCAAACAGTGTTACTGCAGTTGCGGATGCCATATGCCCCAGAAGCCTCTGAAAAACTTTCAGTGGGACCGCTGTCCTGCTCTTGATTGTACTCAAGCAGTTCAACACTGACCGGATACGCTCGTATGTGAGTCGCACAGTCTGGTTGAGCGAGTCCAACTCCATACCGAGATAAGAGATCCTCTGCACAGGGGAGATTCTGCTCTTGTCCCTGTTGACCCGAAGGCACAACAGGCTGAGTTGACGGAGCACCATGTCCCTGTGTTCGCACAACTGATCTCGAGACTGAACCAGGATCAGCCAGTTGTCGAGATTGAGAATACGAACGCCGCATTCTCGGAGTGGAACAATGGCTGCCTCCGCGACTTTCGTGAAGACGCAGGGCGACAGGGACAGCCCGAAGGGAAGGACTTTGTACTGATATGCCCGTCCCTCAAACGCAAACCGCAGGAACGATCTGTGTAGAGGAAGAATCGAGACATGAAAGTACTCGTCCTTCAGGTCGATCGCTGCAAACCAATCTTGTGGAAGGATGCATTCGAAAATATGTTTCTGCGTTTTCTTGAACAGGAGCTTGTGCAGGGCCCGATTCAAGGTTTGCAGGTACAAGATCGGCCTTAACCCACCGCCTTTCTTGGGTACAATGAAGTAGGGGCTGTAGAACCCTGTCTTCATATCGGCTGGAGGAACTGGCTCAATCGCGTCCTTGCCAGTAGGACATCGATCCCTGCCTGTGGATGCACCTGAACTTGGGAGGGTGCCGGGCGAACTGAATCGCATAGCTGAGTACGGATGAGCTAGCGAGACGGGCTGGGAAGCACTAGCCAGGCTCCCAGACACAATGCAAGCGGGACCAACGGGACCACAGACGTACCTGGGGTGGGGCAGCGAGGTGGAACACAGGAAATCGGCTCGGTAGGCACTGAGGCGGCCCGAAGCGGAGTCTGAGTGTGTTGTGCCACACTAACCTGGTTCCAGGGTGGGGCAGAGGGAGTGTGGGAAGTCCCCGAGCCGCACACTGCTGCGCACTGGCGATGGAAGAGGGGGAAAGGAGTGGCAAGGCATGTGCAATCCGCAATCCGCGCCCTCTTATAACCCAGAGATGGAAGAAATTGCTCTTTTATTGAAAATGTGGGTACAAAACAGAAACAAAATGAAACAAAGGATTCTCCAGCCGGTCCTCCTCCGGGGGAGGGAGAGGTGCGGACACTATCTCCCAAAGAGCAACTTCCTCCATCGCTGGGTCGCCCGTCTCAGGGCCGCTTGCCCTTACGCTTGCTGCCTGATTTAGTGGGGTCTGGATGGGATAAGCACTCCTCTTGCAGCCAGCCACCTGGTGCCTGGGTGGAGGCTGCTGCTTAGGCTGAACAGGGGCAGAGGCGGCTGCAGAGGGGCGCCCTCGGCGACAAGCAGGCGGAGGCGCCGCAACAGGTGTCGTTCCTTGACCACAAACGTGGACATCGCCCGACCCAGGGAGCAGTGGCTTTAGTCACCCGGAGTGCGAGGTATGTCGCTGTACGCAGTTCCTGCATAACCCCTGGGTCGGAACTACCCTTGTGCAATTCCTTGAGCGCCTTGACCTGGTAGACCTACAGGAGTGCCATGGCATGCAGGGTGTAGGCAGCTTCTCCACAGGCTACACAGGCTTACTCCACAGAGTAAGCTTAGACGCTCGGGAGGGGAGGCACGGATTTCCCCGCCAGGAGGTAGTGGTTTTGGGACACAGCTGCATCGCTACAGACCACTCCACCGGGGGGATCTCCGCATAAACCTTAGCTGCTCCGCCGTCGAGGCTAGTGAGGGAGGAAGAGGCACCAGAACGGATTCGGGCAGAAAAAGATGCCGTCCATGCTTTGGTAACCTCCTCTTGCATTTCCGGAAAAAAAAGGCACTGGGGCGGGGTGCTGAGAACCAGCACAGGCCACCCCGAGATACCAATCATCCAGCCGCGAAGGTTCGGGACACGGTGGAGGGTTACACTCAAGCCCAACACTTGTTGCGGCCCGGGAAAGCATAGCCGTGAGCTCTGGGTCTGACTCGGACAACGCTGGTGCACCCGAAGGAGGCAGCGCAGCCGAGTCATCATCCCCAGAGGTCATTAGCTCACCTTCGGATGCAGCGACCGACATTTGATCATCCGGTGGAGCTCCAAAAGAAACGACTGGGACCGCCGCAGACGGCACAGCGCGCACTTTTGGAGGCTCTGCAGGAAGCGTTATAGAGGAGTGAGGGGCTCAAGGAGACTGGCTCGGCGGGTTACCTCTCACTGTAATCCTCAGGTCGCCAACTTCAGGCCTCAGGCCGCAGGTGTGCTCACAAAACTTCTATGTCTGTTTTCATTCACACCGTCTAAAGTGGCTGAAAATCGTGTAGATCGTAACCATACTACAAAAAACAAGTACCGGTATGTACTGAGGACTGAGGATTTAAAACAGCGATCCGCCTTTTTTGGTCTATATTATACTGTTGCTGATCCTTTTTGTTCGCGGCTGTGGGATTTCTTACAGAAAGCTGCTCACGTACCTGCTTGCTACACTCCTCCTTGTTGGCGATGTCCAGCTGAACCCAGGACCCGTCGTGGTGCAAGATCTATTCCCGGCGAGCATGCTCGTAACTCCAGGTAATGCCGACCAACAGAGACACTCACATGGAAACCCAGCGGTTACAAAACACTTCAACATTGGCCTCTTCAAAACTGTTCAGTACTCCAAAATTATTTGGGACCGACAGGCAAAGCCGAGGGGCCTCATCGGAGGTCACATTAACATTCGTAGCGTAAGAGCAAAAACGGAACAACTAGAAAAACTTTTTACCGACTCAAATTTGGACTTTCTCTGTCTGTCCGAAACATGGTTATCCAAATCGTCACCTGTAGCCTCGTTCACAATGCCTGGCTACAATGTTTTCAGAAAGGACAGAAACAAGGGAAGAGGCGGTGGGCACTATGTATGTGAGGGATAACATTAGATGCGAAAAAATTGATCTAACATGTGTAAATGATCTTGACTGTATTAGAATTACTATTACTCTCTCTCAGCAGATGTCATTTAATGTGATTGGCGTGTATAGACCACCGTCATATGATGTCACGTTTTATGAAAATTTTAAGAACCTGCTTAAATTATTGGACACAAAGAAAGAATGTATAGTTGTGGGCGATTTTAATTTAAATTGTGCTGAAAAAGCAACTAGAAAAAAGTTAAAAGTACTTACAGACAAGTTCAAACTAACTCAATTAATAGATGGACCCACACGAATAACAAACGTCTCACAAACACAAATTGATCTCATTTTCAGTAACAAACCATAGAGAATTATTAAATCTTATAATCTTCTCACTGTTTTGTAAGATCATAACATGACTCTTATTGCAAGGAAATAAAAAAAAAAAAAAACGGATTATTTACCAACGAGAAGGAATAGGGAATGCTTCCTTAAAAAGCATTTAAGGAAGAACTAAGTCAAACTGATTGGAGAGATATTTTACTCACAGATGATATACAGTAGATGCCTCCTGTGAGTCCTTCATTGGTACAATAAATAGACTTAAAGAAAAATATACAAAACCTTTTAAAAATGGACGGAGTAAGGGCAAACTACCATGGTTTAATGACCATTTGTGGGACCTGATGAAAAAACTTGACTTTGCCTTGAAAGTAGCACTGAAGAACAAAAAAGTAGTCAGTGAACTAAGGAAAGCAAAGTTTTTTATCGATATTATTAAAGATGGAAAAGGAAATAGTAAATTGATATGGAGCAACATAAATAAACTAACAAAGAAAGACAACAAGCAAAATCAGGGAAATGGATATGAGCTGAAAATTAATGGAATTTTAAATGATTCTACTGAAATAGCTTCTGTATTTAATACTTATTTTACCGCATCAGTGCAGAATTTATCTGACACTTTTGGTGCAAGAATTAAACATATAGCAACACCAGATTATAATAAGACCATTTATAAGATAACTGAAGTTCCTGAAAATAAAATTTGTAAGACATTAAGCACTTTAAAGTTATCAAAGGCAAAATATACATTTAAGTGGGATTCAACATTTCTAAAGAACAATATTCACTCCCTCGGCACCCCCATTCACCTAGTCAATTTATCGATAAAGCAATCAATTTTTCCAACTGCTTGGAAAAATGCAAAGTTAGTTTCGATTTTCAAGGCAGGGGAACCTACTGATGTAGCTAACTATAGACCCATCAGCATTTTGCTGGTGACATCAAAGATTGTAGAAAAAGTGGTAACTGAGCAGTTAACCGACTTTCTAAATTCTGGACAAACACTTTATCCAATGCAATTGGTTTTAGAAAAAATTACTCGACCGAAATGGCTACCTGCTATTTTGTTGAAAAGATCAAATCAAAACTAGACAGTGGGAGTGCTGTAGGAGCAGTTTTTCTGAAGTTAAAAAAAGCCTTCGATACAGTAAATCACAATGTTCTTCTTTCTAAGTTGTAAAATTTAAATTTTTCTGATGCTGCTATGAACTGGATGGAGTCCTATCTTACCATGAGAAGACAAAGTACCAGAGTTGGGAATAAAATGTCATCATTCAGTAACTGTTCTGTTGGTGTCCCGCAAGGCTCAGTCTTAGGCCCTTTGTTATTCAGTCTATATGTTAACGACTTACCGCTAGCATGTCCTCAAGTTGACACCCAAATGTATGCAGATGACACGGTCATTCTGGCACATAGAAGAGACAGATACGAAGATGAATGAAAATCAGCCAGATGTCGTTGTAAATGGGGAAAAAATCCAGATTGTGTCACACTTTAAATATCTGGGAGTTATTCTTGATTCAAAGTTTTTATTTTAAGAAACATATAAAGCAGGTTTGTAATACTGTTAAATTTTATTTAAGAAATTTTAGACACATTTGTAATCAGTTACCTTTAGATGCTGCCAAATTGTATATGCATTCAATGATTGTCTCATATTTTACATAATGCATCACAAGTTGGTCACAAACCGGAAAAACAATACTTGCTCCACTACAAACGCTATATAAACAAACTCTCAAAGTATTAGATAAAAAGCCATCAGGTTATCACTACTGCAATATCATTCAAACGCATAAACTCTTGACTTTTGAAAATTTTATGTGCTTTGCCAATGTTTGTTTAGTGTACAGAGTAATTAATAATCTGGCTGCGTCCTCATTAGAGGAGTTCATAATATTGCTCTCAGATAGTCGGAGAACAACGAGGGTGACCAGTTAGAGGTCACTGTGCCGTACAGCGCAGACGTACTGAGTTTGGCAGATCAGCCTTCTCTACCAGAGCCTCTAAGTACTGGAACTTATTCCAAAATGAGATTGGAGACATTAGTACATTTACTTGTTTTAAATATAAAGTAAAATTATGGCTAAAATCTATACAATCATGTACCCATTAATCATAAACTCAAAAAACTAATTTTTTGTCGTATCCTAATATTGTATTGTTGTGTTTATTAATATTGCACTTTATTTTGTTCTGTTGTTCTGTTTTTGTGAAACTTTGTTGTCTGAGAGGCTATTTGCGTGATGACGTTTTATGGTATATTTAAATGGTTTGTTGGATTGTTAATTGTATGTTACCTTTTCCTGCCCAGGGACTACAGATGAAATTTAGCTTGTAGCTAATTCTGGTATGGCTGAGTGCCATACACTGTCCCTGTTAAATAAATAAATAAAACAAAACAAAACAAACCAAGGCTATAAACTGAAGTAGGCTTCTTCTGCTGGGCTAGATTGGGGAATAAGCCAAGGGGCACCTCTTTCGAGGTAACGGAGTCTCGACCGTAACGCCGCTATGGTCGTGTTACCGCAATGAGAGCATGAGTCATCCATGAGCACCATTTTAGCGTGCCTATAGCCCAAGCACGTGATACAGTGATCATGCCAGTCAGCCGGAGTCAAACATTGGCCGCATCCACAAACACACAATCTGAATGACATCTTGAAAAAGACACAGACAGATCGTGTTAGCTCTTTCAGAAGTGCTCTGAGGTGCTGAAAAACACAGGGGGATAGCTGCGGCTAGACACAGGGAAATCCTGTGTGAGCACTCACTCTCTATGTCACGCCCTCCAAACCAACAAAGCTGTGAAAACAGCTGTTTTTGCTCACAATTGTTGAAAGGAGAGATCGCGACCACCGCTGTTCGTGCCGTCACACCAACACCAAACACAGGCGCTTCCTCGCAGAGACTCGAAATCACCGTCAGAAGATCTTGCAAGAGACAGGAACAGCATTCACTCTCTGGCTCCGAAGCGAAAGACAAGGATGCAAGGCACCTTCTGCTCATTATATGTTCACGGCGCGATGCACAGCTGCTGGTGCAATTATCGCTTGCCAATGTGCATTGGCTCGTTTAGTTTCACTCGAAGTAGATAGGCTCTCGCAAGCGCTCCCCATTCGTCAGTCTAGACTTACTTGTAGTGACTGAAGAAGGGGAACCCTGATTTAATAACCTTGAACATATTCTAAAATCATTAACAGGCCCTTTGTCCCAAAATATATTTGGTAATTTTAGTGATTCTTGTTTACCAAATTTCCATGTTTTATAGTGAACCGCAGATGTTTAGAAAATATGATCAATTTAATAATTGAAGATCTTACAACAGAACTGAATCAATTTAACTGACTTCAGCTGAACAATAACACTATTTGCTATTAAAGCTGCAGTAGTCAAAATGAACTCTTTTTGCATCATTAAATCATTTTCCTGTTATCACTGTCTGTGTTGTATAAAGCACTATGCGTACATAGGTGGCTTGACTTGACTCGCTGTGGTGAGTTTTTATGCCTATCTAGAGATTTAAAGGAAAATACAGTCAAACATTAACATTATGGGGAACATATATATATATATATATATATATATATATATATATTTTTTTTTTTTTTTATGTGTGTCATAATAAATTGTTATCATTAGGAGAATTATAGCATATTGATGTTTGCTTTAAAGCTAACGGATATTGACTAAATGTCAAAAAGCCCTAAATGTAGTGTTTTTAAAGCTGAATCATGTAATAAATTCAATATGAAAATACTTGCTCATACCCCTTAATGTTAAGAGCCAAATATAAGTCATTCATTTGTTAATTTCCCTAAAAAGTGTAAACATTGTGATTGGATAGCAAATGAGTCATTGCGCTTTTTCCCAGCATATGAGCTTTATCAAACATATGACTGAAAATACTTGGGTGCTTCATGTAGACAGCAATGTTAAATACAAGTGTATGGCGACACCTCACCCTGTCTGTGTCACGGCTCAGCTTAGAGTGATGATCTGAAAGAGCACAGATGAGGGCGAAGAGGCCCCCAATTTATCAAATACTGTCAGGTTTTTTTTCAGCTTTCTGCAAAAGTTTTCTCTCAGATGACAAATGCAATTGAAGACTTGAAGATTGATGGCCGACTTATATAGGGGCTCAAGAGACTCAACGAACAAACAAAAGCATATCCTTCATCTTCTATTTGATGTCTTATCAGTCTTGACCCCAAACTAGACAAGCATTTGTCTGTTTGCTGAGATCTCGATGACTTTGGGATAAAAGTTTTTAAATAATAAATGGCTGGGTAAAAGCTAACAGGGCTGTGTGGATATCCATTGGTTTTTGCCAGTTTGTGTTGTATAAAACGAGAATTTAAAATTCTAGACTATGACTAAGACAGACTATGGCTATACTAAAACAGATTTAGTGGGACAGGCCTTTTTCTTGCCTGAGTTAGTGTTGTTCTTTATGGTTGCCTAAAACCTAAAACAAGTAATCAAGTATTAGCACTAAGGCTGCAGAAGCAGAACAATGTCCATCCAAATTGTCACTGTATATTGTTTTAGGATTAAAACAGCAAACTCATAGCTGTATTTACACAGCATATTTAAGAATAAAAAAGTCTCTCATGATTATAATATACTAATAGTTAGTTCAAGTGACATTTCACTCAGCATCAGCATCACCCGACCATCTGTGTTTCTGTCTGCTGCATGGTACCAGGACATCTAATAGCTTGTTAATTCAATAGCAAGAACAGATGTAAGCTACGCTATTGTTTGGTGGCAAAGCCAAGCATGATACATGACTGGGACACAGCCAGAGCTTCAGATTGCCATCAATCTCAATATTTTCTGGGATTTTGACGATAACAATAATTATAGAGGACATTTTTCTGAGTGTGGTTTTGTGCTGGTATCTTGCTGGTTTAGGCCTGTCTCAGACAGCTCATAAGCTTTCAATAGTCTTCATATTCTGTGAATAGGTTAGTTCAAAGCAGTGACAAAACAATTACTTTTTCATTTGCTGCCTTAAACTGAATTCCAAGGGCATTTTACCTTTTTTCTAAGCTTATTAGATGTCTGCATCATCTTTTGTTAAATTCTTACATTTAACCATTTCATTAAATTAGAACAATAGGACACTATAGACTGTTACCAATCAAATTAAATCAGTATAAACACAATCCATTTTGGCACTCCTAAAGTGGCACAGAAGCATTTAAAGCAGCATTTAGAAGTATTTTCACTGCAATTAAAGTTTTATAAATAATGCTATGATATTAATGTTTTAAAATAATATTTTGAATACTGAAATATATGAATACCGTATATATAAAAATATATACATTTTTGAACATGTTAGAATGTTGCAAAGCTAATGATGACAGTAATATGCTCGGAAAAACACAGTACAAAAACTGTTAAAATAGCCTACATTTATTTAGATTTAGCCATTTTAATTATACTTTTGGTATTTCGTTGAATTGAATAGGGGAGTTGCAGGAAAGTTGTGTAACCAACATTTTAGCTACTTTTAGCTACTTTCAAATTACTTAGGAATTATGCACATGCGGAAATCACTATTACACAAAATCACCATCATCAGCTGGCAGTAAAAGTTGTAAGATTCAATGTACAAATATAGATTATTTACACTAAAAAACATTAAAGTACACTGTGAGAAATTTTATTTTTTAATAAAAATTAATTTCATATAGAATTTCAATTACTTCATTTAATTAAAAGAAGATATTCAGGAGCCGTATCCACAAAACATATTAAGACTAAAAGTAGCTCCTAACTTGCCGATTTAGGAGAAACTCTTAAAAATAATGGGTGTGTCAGTCCTAATTTTTGGACTCTTAAATATTTGCCTTAATGGCGCTTTTCCACTGCATGGTACGGTACGGCACGGTTCGGTACGGCACGCTTTGGCGCTTTTCCACTGTATGGTACAGTACGGGACGGCTCGGCTCGGTACGGCTCACTTGTGGTGCTTTTCCACTGCATGGTACGGTACGGTACGGCTTGCTTCGGCTCGCTTTAAATGGTACCACCTCTGTTGAGATTGGTCAGCCAGACAGAATCGTCCCTACCAGCGTCATTGTATTTGCGAGATATCAAACCCGCTAGATTTAAATAGCCAGTAACAGCCACCGCTGTAGCACCTCTTTTAAAACTACTTGCTTGACTTGCTTGAAGAAAAAAAACGTCCAAAAAAGAAATGGCTGAATCGTGGTCAGTGAACGAGAAGTGCAGACGTTCTCATTTGTTGCCGAGGAGCGGATAAACTATAACGATCAGTCATAATCCCACCCACTTTGAAGCGGTACTAACTGCAGTGGAAAAGCAACCGAGCTAAAGCGAACCGAGCCGTGCCGAGTCGTACCATGCCGCGGAAAAGCAAAGCGAGCCGAACCGTGCCGCGCCAAGCCGAACCGTACTGAGCTGTACCGAGACGTACCATGCAGTAGAAAAGTGCCATAAGAGTTCTTCACAAAGCATTTTAGCACTAAAGCCAGCTCCTAAATCTGTGAAAAGTAAGGAATAGTCAAGAGGACTCCTAAGTCACTAAAACTAAATCAAAACTAATCCTAAAATTGCTGTTGCCGGAAATTCATCCAATACACTGTACACCATTGAGGCAATAGGTGATAGAGAATTGGGTGCTGAGCCCTTACTTCATAAATGCAATAAACATTTTGTTTTATAGATTTTAATCTGCGATGACACTGGCTATGTATAGGTTTTGGTTTATGTACAGGCAAAATGCATTGAATGATGGAGTTGAAGTTGAAAATAATGTCCCATTGTCGGCGCTGATAGCATTGTGGGCATCTCGCTGCTTGAGTGACCCGATTTCGAGCTCCGACTCGTGTATAACAGACAATGAGCAAGCCCACTAAAAAAAGCAAAAGCATAACTTACAAGTAATAAAAAAAAAATTACATAAATGTAACTATAACTGTTCTTATAAATAAGTATAGGTCTTAATGAGTCTTTATAAATATATTTATTGCTGAAATAATACTTATAAATAAGTTTAAATGGAGCGATAATTCATTACAAGAATGTTTACTGCTATTTAGGAGAACTCTTACTGGTAAGATAAAATATTTTGTGAATACGGAATACTGTGTTGGCTGAACAAGTCCTACCTAGACGAATGGCTCATTCTGGCTCAATCCAGAGAGTTAGTGTGTTGTCACAGGGATGTCCTTCTCCACTATCTCAGGTCTCTTGGTCTCAGGCTGAAAGCTCAGAAAAGATCTTAACACTTTCTCAGCTGAACATTTTCTTCAATGTCCAGCTCAATTTTCTCTTAATGAAGGCCTCCTTGAGTTTCCTGTCTACGTGCGTGCTTGGCCCATTCAGGCTTGACCATCACATTGCCGTGGGAACATGTCGCAGATTTCTGGGGCTCATGGCAGCAGCCTCTCCTGTGCTTTGGGTCTGCTTTATATGAGGCTATTCCTGAGCTGGATGAAACTCAGGGGCATTCGCTCTTCTTGGTCAGCTTTCCATCTGCTAAGAGTATCGCACAGTTGCTTATTTGCTTCAAGAAGTCAAGATGGGTGTGGTCTACCGCCGTTAGGTTATCACGACGGACTCCTCCCTGACTGGTTGGGGTGACTGTCTTCGAAGGCAGACTGGCTTGAAACGATGTTTGGAGTTCTCTTTCTGTGTGTGGGCCTTGCATTTGAAGGTTCCATTCTGGTGATGGTGTTTCTGCGACCCAGGCCTGATAATGACCCCAAAGTTTTATCCACGTAATTTCACTCTCAAGTGGCCATGCTTTTATCTTTCTTTCCTCTTCCGTCTCCCACCCTGGAGGAGGATAGGTTCCAATTGCTTTGACCTGTTCAGGCTTTGGGGTGTAATATGGACTGCTCTGGCCAGTGGTGCAATTCGTCTCAGTTGTTTATATGGTTTGGGGCTGGCCACAGAGGGCTCGCCACCTCTAAGCACAGGATCTCTCATTGGGGGAGAGATGCAATTTCTTTGGCTTATGAGGTGCGGAAGCTCCCTTTACCTCTGAGTTCACTCTACTAGGAGTGTTGTGTCTTCCCAGGCTAGAGGAGTCCCTTTAAAGGACGTTTGTGTTGTGGCCAGTTGGTCCTTCCTGTACACTTTTATCAAGTTTCATAACCAGATGACCTGGATGCAGCCCCTGGTTCCTCAGTTCTTTCCGCATGAAATGGTCACATTGGTCCTGGTTGAGTTTGGTCTGGTTAAAAAAAAAAACCTTCTTTGGGTCAGATCTGGCAGCGCTTAGCTTGGCTTGTGGGGTATATATTTCCCATTGCATCATCACTACGCAGCGTTGAGTGAACCTATGAAAGTGAACGTCTCGGGTTACTTGCGTAAACCGTGTTCCCTTTCGTAGTCACTATGATTTCCGTCGTGACGATGAATAGGGTTTCGCTTAGAAAGCCTATCAAATGTGAGTATTACAAAACGAGCCAATGGCAAAGAAATGCCATGGGTCTGCGGAATTTGCATAGCGTAACTCCACCCCACCTTGTGAGTATATAAGGAAGTACGCTGGCAACATGCAGTTATGTTTTTGCTTCGGAGCCAAGAGGTCCCCTTCACTCCTGCAGCCTATTCTCTAATTATCTTCGAGAATCTTCTAGACGAGCAGCTTCCAGTCGGTGTTGGTGTGACGGCGTGTTCCAGCGAGTTTCACTTTCCTGCCTGCTGATCTGTGCAGTGGTCTGCAACAGCGTGTGTGTTTCTCCCCGGGCGCTTCAGCATTGCTGCGAGCTTTTCTCTCACAAAAAGAGCTTGCACGTGGCACATCTCTTCCGCCTTCTCTGCCCTCGCAGAGCCCACGGCCAAGGATACACTGGGGTTCCCCCCGAGGAGTGTTCTGTGGCAACACATCTGTGTCCCCATAGCGCCTCTACCTGGCGTGGCGACCCTAAGCACCCCCCCCAATGCCTGTAGGTTTTTTGTCTACTACGGTGGCAAAGACCTATAGAGCTGCAGGGCAGGCTGCCACCTCACTGCATGCTATTGCCATAATTTAGGCTGCCCAATGACATGCACGAGGGTAGAGCTGATTCAGGGCTCATCCAAGAGCTGCCTGCCGCCACCGACCTCGCTCTATGAGCGACGAAGGTGACCGCATGCTCCCTGGGTCAGGTGATGTCCACATGCGTGGTCAGACATCTCTGGCTTAACCTTGTTGATATGCGCGAGGCTGGGCGAACCCGCTCCCTCAACACCCCCATGTCCCAGGCTGGCCTCTTCGGCCAGCAAGTATCCGTTTCCCCCAGTGAGCCTTCTTGCACAGACCCTGTGCAAGATCAGGGAGGACGAGGAGCAGGTCATATTGGTTGCGCCTCATTGGCCCACCCGGACCTGGTTCTCCGAACTTGTACTCCTCTACAGCACATCCCTGGCCTACTCCTCTGAGGAAGTACCTTCTTTCTCAGAGACGGGGCACCCTATGGCACACCCGTCCCGATCTTTGGAACCTCCACGTGTGGCTCCTGGACGCGACGAGGCAGTTTTGAGTTCCCTACCATCAGCGGTGGTGGCCACCATCACTTCCGCTAGAGCATCGTTCACTAGACATGCCTACACGTTGAAGTGGAACCTTTTCATCAACTGGTGCTCTTCTCACCGGAAAGACCCCAGGAAATGCCCGATCAGTGTCGTGCTTTCCTTCCTGCAAGATGGGTTGAAGCGAAGGCTGTCTCCCTCCACCCTGAAAGTGTATGTTACCGCTATCGCCGCACATCATGACGCAGTAGAAGGTAAGTCCGTGGGAAAGCAAGACCTGATCATCAGGTTCCTGAGAGGAGCGGGGAGACTTATTCCTCCTCGTCCTCCTCTCATTCCCTCTTAGGACCTCTCAGTGGTTTTTACTGCCCTGCATAGTGCTCCCTTTGAGCCTCTGCAATCACTGGAGCTTAAGTTTCTATCAGTTAAGACAGCGCTCCTGGTTGTATTGGCCTCCATTAAGTGGGTAGGGGACCTGCACCCATTTTCCGTTGACGAAGCGTGCCTAGAATTCGGGCCGGCCTATTCTCACGGGATCCTGAGACCCCGGCCTGGATATGTGCCCAAGGTTCCCACCACTCCCTTTCGAGATCAGGTGGTGAACCTGCAAGTGTATGTAGTCTCTTAGTGACTACGAAACGGAATGTCTCGGTTACGTATGTAACCCTCGTTCCCTGTGTAGAGAACAGAGACGTTCCTTATGTACCCATGAGGTGGGGCAGAGTTACGCTATGCAAATTCCGCAGACCCATGGCATTTCTTTGCCATTGGCTCGTTTGGTAATCCTTGAAGTTGATAGGCTTTCTAAGCGAAACCCCATTCGTCGTCACGACGGAACGTCTCCGTTCTCTGAATAGGGAACGAGATGCTGTGTTTGCTGCTACGCTCCAGTCACTGCCCAGTGGGGCTTCTTCTGAGGAAAGAAAAGCAGAAGGGACATTCACTGTATCAAGAGTGGGTGACGTAGCGCTGCTACCAAGGGTGTTTCCCATTTAGTAATCGCTATGCAGCGTGTAGTTCTCTATTCTAGGATGTCTGATCTGAATTAATGAATCAATCTATCTAGATCCCTCCTTTCCGCGAACTACTCTGCTCTGAATGGCCGGACAGTTCAGTCTGTTGTGATTGGTCTACCACATATAGCGCCTGTTGGAAGCTACATGCCCTTTGCCATAACTGAACGTCAGCTCCATCCGGAGGCTTCATACAGCTCAGCGATTGTGCACCATAAGCTAAAAACAGTAACAAAAGATGACGCCAATTTTACCATATCAATTTGAGTCCAATGATGAAACATTGGAAGAACTAGTTATTCAACCCGAACCTCCATCGCAAGGGCGACTTGAGCAGGATGTTTCTCAGTTTGAGGGACATTATGAGATGTTGCAGCTTTCATTCCTCATCTACCCCTTTTCCACCAAAGCGTTTTGAGAGCCGGTTCGGAGCCGGTGCCTGCGCGCGAACCAGTTCTTTGTGTTTCGACAGCCAAAGAACCGGTTCTCGGCCAGGAAAACTGGTTCCAAAGCGGCACCAACTCTTTGCTGGACTAGAACCAGAGAACCGTTCTTTTACCACGTCATGCTTATGTCGGGGGCTGGGGGCGGGTTTAGATGTGTCCTAAACATCTTTTCTGACCGCAAAGCCAGGAGAAACATTTGCAGAAACACGATGTAGTCCGCCATTGTAATTGTTATGCTTGAAGTTGGCGCAAGCATTTCTAGCTTTTTTTAAATTTTATTTTTTTATTGAAAACATTATGTAAGCAAAGAAGAAAACAGTCAAAATATAGAACAAATAAACAGAAAGAAAAAAACACACAAGACAGAGGTACATAACTAATCAGAAATGATTACATATCAAAGGAAAAGATTAAAAGACTTACTTATTTCAATTGTTTTTAAAGCCTTCATGGTACACAAGTTAGAGATAATCCCAAAATAATGTAGCGTTTCTGTATGGCGACGTACACAGTGACGTAACGACGTCGTTCGCTGGGCGCTCTAGTCAGTGGGAAAACAAACCGGTTCAGAGAAGGTTCGCAAGTTGAACCAACTCCGAACTAACTTTGAACCAGCACCAGTTCCGAACCAGTTCTTTTTTGGTGGAAAAGGGGTAATCATCAGCATTAACAAGTGTATGTGCATCAACAAACCGATGTGTATATTTCTAATTTATTGTGGTGAAAATATGGGATCAATAACGGTGCATATGTTCACCCAGCACTGAAGTGAATGACTGATGTAACATAAACATTTGTAAAACAAATCTTGCTCCATCCTTTATCTTTACTCAAAGTAGTAAGAACGACAAACAATCTGCATTAATAGACGCTGTTTTGGGTAATAGTGGCCCACAGCTGCTTAGCAGAAGTATTTCAGTACTAGCATGAGTTAGCTAGTTAGCCGGAATATTTACACTGTATTAAGATACTTTGTTTTGTGTTTTATATTTTTTCATCTGTCATCTACAGGTTGAGATTCCGAGGTGCAAGTTGGTCCAAATAAACTGGGTACTGACCCATCTTTCAAGAACAAGCGTTTTGCGAATCTTTGCAAAAGTTTGGGATTATACTGCTGTGGTATCGTGGTAAAGATTAATTTTAACCACTGATTCTTCACAGCCTCATCCTTTGGAAGTGAAAATAAACCAAATTTACTTTCACAGCGGAGAGCACAACATCTTGACGACATGATATCCATACAAACAAGCTATAGTGAGATGTCACTTCCAGAACGTAAGCTGGGCATTACGCAAATGTAGTAAGTGAACTTCATGAAAATAAATTCGAAATGCACACGACTCATTTGAGCGGTTCAGGGTTGACTCTTTTTTTTAGATAAACTAACTTTATTTATGATGCACTTTCAGCTTTACAACTTTGCAGACTGTTTACATTCACATTCAGCTACATTACACACTGCATGAAAGGTGATTTTCAAAAATCCATAATAGGGGCACTTTAATACACATTTCTCTAGGGTGAGTGAGAAACATTTTTATAATACTAGGCAAAGCATTTCATTATATCGTTTTAAAACTATGTTTAACAACAAGCTGACATTTGACTTCATGCTTTTGCTGTTTTTGCTGTTTCCCCTTATCTAGTTCTGGAACATACATTTGAGACAAGAGAAAGTATGATCCAATCATAGCTTATTAAATAAAAAAAATAAAAAAAGCATGTAAACATATACCAAGGAACACGGCGCTAGGGACAAGAATCATGGAACCTGAAAACAAAAGCCTGGAGATAGGCAATACATGACATTTACACACAATCACACTGTCTGTTTTTATTTCCATGTTTCATGTTTTTCTTTAGTGATTTTTTGCCTCTTTTTTTGCTTACATATTTAAATTAAAATCATTCAAATGAATTGGAGTGGAGTTAGGGGAAGAGATTGGTAGGGGTATATAATAAAATAACAAATAATAATGTTACAACCCACCCAAACTACGGTTTTAACTCACTTCGGTTGTAGATGTGTACCTGACAACATACTGTATGTGGGAAAATCCATCATAAATAGCACAAAAACACTTTTTAAAAGTGTCACAACCATCCCCAGTCTCCATCATATTTATAAAATATACATAATAATATATTGTGTTAATATATTACAATATATTGAACAATACATAAGGAATTGCCACTTTTCATATATTGAAAAATATGTGACGATATATTTACTAATATATGTATATGTGATAAGATATGGTACTGCATGTGTAATATATTGCATATATATTTACTCATGCTTTATAAACAAATATATAGAAATACATATTGTAATATATTTCTTGTATTTTATAATTATTTTCATAATAAACTAGTTATAATATAAAGCTAGTTACCAAAAGCATGCCTGCATGCATTAAAACAATTAGCAGATAGACTATCACTGTGCCGAGGAGAGCACAACTATAACTTTTGAAATATAGTAATTGAACCTTAATGGTATTTGGCCAATCGTCAAGCCGAACTACAGGCTCTACTCTTCAGCACAATGGTAACCCCAAAAACTCAGACATACCAGAAAACCTTTTAAAATCCAAAATAATAGAGTATTAAACACTAACAGATCTCGCCCTATATTAATATTCACCTCAATGGCACTAAACTTCCCAGCATCCCGCATGCCACATTTAACCATCAAAACGATCGAATCGGGAGGGGGGAGTACTGTCACGGTCAACAGCTCTGTCACCTCAACGGCACTACACTTCCCAGCATTCCGCATGCTTCCCACCTGCACACTATCGGCCATCACCTGATCACCATGTATACTAATGTTCTTTACAGCTGTCTGTCATTGTCTTGTCATCATCTGTGTATTTACTTCCCTTCTGTTCAGTCAGTCTTGGTCCGTTCTACTTTGTATCCAGTGTGTGTGAACCTTCTGCCCGACGGTACCCATTTTAGTTGTATTGTTGTAGTAAACGCTTTGCATTGGAACTTCTGACTCCTCGTCTTCTTCTGCCTGCATCACACCCTGACAATAACACTTAATTTTAACATTTGCTCTCCTTTAACAGTCAGAAGCAAAGCATGCTGGGAACTGGACATCTGTTGTAACTCATTCCGTGAATGTGTGTGTATATATGTGTGAACATATATTCACATTTACACGGGAACATATATGAGCAATATATGTACAGAGTAAAGGATAAAACTTTGTGAATATTATATGTAATGCTTTTTTGTCTTCATATATAGCCATACATGGTCAATGCATATATTGCAGTATATTGAAAAATATTAGCACTAGTTTCCCATATATGGAAAAGTATTATGTAATATATCGCATTATATTTTGCAGTATATTCCCATATAATTTTGTTCCGTAAGGGTAAGCCTATCTACACTACACTTGTCAGGGTGAATGTTCAAGATCACCTCAGTGATTCCTCCCTCATGCATTTGCCCTGGTGTCAGAAGTACGCGGAAGTACGTTAGAAACAGAACTGAGTATCCATCTACTGTTGTTGCTCCAGTGAAGACAGCATCATTGATTACAATGGTTTCCTCTTTTTTTTTACGTGACACAACAAGTAGTTCACATCCAGTATAGAAAGAGTGTTAGTGATTGGAATGTGGCACAAATGTGTGTCTGTATTGTTAGGTAGCTCACTACAGTTTCATACATAGCTAATATATAGAAGCAGTCAGAGAAAAGTAATTTAGAGAGACAGAGAGACTAAAGACTAAGATAAGACAAAAGCCAACAGGGTACTGAGTCACTACTGAAGAAATCACTTGAAACTTTCCGGCCTTCTTTAACCTCCAAAGGGTTTCTTGTTTAGCCAGGAAATTTATTTGCCTCGGCTTTCAAACCATGACATGTGTCAAATTAACAGCACGGCTCGCCGTTTGTCTCCATAGCAGGGTGGAAATGCAGTTGGCTACATTAATCTCTTCTTGGGCGTCACAGCTTAGAAGACTAAAGCTGGTGCTCTAATAATGAACAACAACAGGACTGAGTACACTTGACGTACCATTAGCTGTCCTTTCCTTTCATTATAGCTAATAAATGTGCTTTGTGTGAGGGGGAGCCGGTGTGTGTGCGGGCAGGGAGTAAGTGGCTGTGGCACTGTGGATCCTAATGGCTATAATGTGATACAGTGGGTTCATAATTCAGGTTGGGATGCAGGGTGATTAAATCTTCATTACCAGCAGACTGTTTCCTCTCCTGTAATTTATATTACTCTTTCTTTTAAATGATGGATGGACCCAAAAGGTTTATGGCTACAAAAACAGAGCACAAAAATCAGCAAATACAGCTATGAAGAGAAAAGAGGACAGACTGTCTGTAATGAAAATTACTTGTGATTTTTCTAGGAAAAAGTACAGCAAATGCTAATTAACATATCCAACTGTAGGCAAAATAAAACATCTAGTAGTAGACATGGAATTGAATAGACTGAGTGTAGGGAACACTTTATGACATACAAAATAGGTAGTGCACATAGTCATAAAGTTTGTATTACAACATGTTTGGCCTGGCAAGCCAGTTGAAGCACGACTCATCACTGCCGTTTACTCTTGCCTCTAAAACATTTGACAATGAGGTGAGGAGTCAAAATGGCAGTCTGGATACACAATTTACACATATTACATTAAGTCAATTTGTTCTCAATGGCGAGTCTTTCTGAAAAGCAGATTTTGCGTTCTCCATGTTTATCATAGACACATTTCAGGGAAATTGATTTCAGTTTTCATTTTACCTAAGGTTACTGGTAAGAAAAAATAATCAGAAATCAAAAGAGCTTTTACACCAGGTACTAGAAATGAAAATCCAATTTAACTCACGCGCTTTATGTCTTTTCCAAATGTCTCGCTGAAGCTGGTTCCCAAAATCTCAAACTGAACGTGGGAATTTGATCCATTGTCCATGAAGTCCATAATTCCGGTGAGACCAGTTATACGGCCCTGTGGGAACAAAACAGGCTGAATCAATAAACAATAAAGACAGTAAAAGGAACTGATCCAGATCAATGTGCAATGTGCTGTACCCTTTTATACATTGAACTTTACCAATTGCAATTTCAAACCTTTAATATTTCTTGGGCTTTACAATATGAATGGCCTTGTGGTCTGGGGCCAGTGGGAGAAAGGTTTGGCTAAGTGTGCATTACCGCTCCTTTCCCAGTTTGACCAGTACTGCATGTATATCATCAGTTCATTTTACTGTGTTTTACATTTTACAGCTGCTGTTGAGTGAGTAGATGTGCAAAAGTGTGAGGTCATACACATATAACAACATCTGGTATACAGAAACAGTTATTTCTCGAGATGTGTTTTTAAAACTGATTAAATTTAACTAGATGACCCACTGATTTAACTTCATGATCCACTGATAACTAAGGTGGGAAAAAAGTAATTCCCTCCCAAGGGAACTTGCGCTGCGTCGAGAATGACGCTGTGGGAATGCTCTGCGGGATTGCGTTTTGAAGCATGTGTGAAATCAATCCAATGGTGTGACGGGACATGAGGGTCGGGTGACATCACGGCCGTGAAACCATAAAGCATGCCCAAACAATGCAATGCTAGTTTTTTGTGTCCTCAGTATTAGGGGTGTCACGATTCTCCAAATCCTCGATTCGATTAAATTTTCGATTCTAAGGTCACGGTTCGATTCGATTCTCGATTTTTACATTTACCAGCCAATCAGGATGCTCTCTGTCTTACATGCGCTTCATGAGGCACACACGCAAGGTCTCTCGCTCTCTCCCTCTCTGCCGTGCGCGCGCTATATGGTTTGGAGCACAGTTTTTTCTGTCTGGCATGCGCGCTCTTGCTCGCTCACTCTAGATTCCGGGAGATTTTAACTAATTTGCGTGCATCAGGGAGCCGCTATCAATATGCGGGAGATGCATAATCTTAACCTCCAAACCTCTTTGGTGTCTGGGGAGGCTGTTGTCGCTCTTTGTCCTCATATTCCTATTGACGGTGTGTCTTTCATTTTAGGCAATGACCTGGCTGGTGGTAGAGTGCTTGCTGCTCCTGAGGTGGTTCCTATCCCAGTAGCATCTAAAAGCCCAGATGAACTTGAAAAGCAATTTCCAGATACATTCTCTGTTTGTGTTGCTACTCATGCAATGGCAAAGAAAAACCAAGCTAAAACTTCTGACTCAGAGATTGCGTTGTCTGACACCTTCATGGTAAATTTTGAGACATTAGGGTTTGGTACCGTGTTCCCCTCTCGTGAAGAGCTAAAATTGGAACAAGGAAAAGATACAACTTTGGTTTCCCTCTTTGAAGAGGCTGTTTCTGAAGATGCAGTTACTGTTGTTTCTTGTGGATACTTTGTGAATGATGGATTGTTAATGAGAAAGTGGACTTTTCCTAAGATGTCTTGCTATGACGAGTGGAGTAGTGTGTTTCAGGTTGTCTTTCCTAAGGCTTATCGCTCTGGTGTCTTGCAACTGGCTCATGATCATTGTCTTGCGGGTAATATGGGCATCAAAAAGACTTTAGATCGGGTGCTGAGGCATTTTTTCTGGCCTGGGGTAAAATCTGACGTTGCACAATACTGTAGAACATGACATGTGTGTCAAACTGTTGGTAAGCCTAATCAGAAAATTCCACCTGCGCTTTTACATCCCATTCCAGTTATTGGAGAGCCCTTTGAGCGAATCTTGATTGATTGTGTTAGTCCACTCCCTCGCTCTAAATCAGGTAACCAGTACTTACTTACCATCATGTGCGCTGCTACTCGGTTTCCTGAAGCTATTCCTTTACGCAGGATTACTGCTCCAGAAGTTTCTAAGGCCATGATTAAGTTTTTCACAACATTCGGTCTTCCAAGAATTGTTCAGACAGATCAGGGGTCAAATTTTATGTCCCGTGTGTTCTCCCAGGTGCTGCTACAGCTTTCTATTCAGCACTGCATTTATTCTGCTTACCATCCAGAGTCTCAGGGAGCCCTAGAGAGGTATCATTAGACTCTAAAGTCAATGTTGCGATACTGTAGAGAGTTTGAAAGAGATTGGGATGAGGGATGAGGGAACCCCTTTACTCCTTTTTGCTGCTAGAGAAGTGACCCAAGAGTCCCTTGGTTTCAGTCCGGCTGAACTGGTGTTTGGCCATACTGTACGGGGTCCACTGAAACTTTGGAGGAGAAGTGGTTGGAAAACCAGCCTTCTTCTAATAACCTCTTAGACTTTGTGTTTAACTTTCGGTCTAAGCTTAACAAGGCATGTGAACTGGCCAAGCAAAATTTGGAGCAAGCTCAAGGGAGGATGAAAGGGTATTATGATTAAAAGGCAAAGCATCGAGTGTTTAATCCAAGGGGCAAGGTATTAGTCCTTTTGCCCCTTTTGGGATCTGCTTTGCAGGCTAAATATAGTGGACCATATGTGGTTGAGCGTCAGATTGGTGAATGTGATTATTTAGTTAAGACCCCAGATCGGAAGCGTAAAACACGTTTATGCCATGTTAATCTGTTAAAGTCCTATTGTGTGAGAAATCAGGCTATGCATTCAGATGTGAAGGCCGTGGCTGTGTTGAGTATTCCAATTAATGTAGGTGAGAAGGACACTGATGTTGTTGTTAATCCAGAAATGTCTCAAGGTAGGCTGCCAAACTCAAGAATCCTGGCCAGTTTAGATGACCATCTTTCTTATCTGGATCCTCCAAATCGTTTTGACATCAAGGAAGTAATTCACCAACATCCTGACCTTTTCTCTGATGTGCCTACACGTACCAATGTCCTTCATCATGACATTGATGTAGGTGTTGCTGGTCCAATTAAGCAACCTCCTTACAGAGTCAACCCTGTTAAGCGTCAGCTTTTATGTAGGGAAGTAGACTATATGCTGCAGCATGGCATTGCTGAACCTAGTGCTAGTTCATGGAGTTCTCCATGCCTGCTTGTAGATAAGTCAGACCATACACCTCGTTTTTGCACTGATTTTCGCAAAGTCAATTCTGTCACCAAGCCTGATTGTTACCCTCTTCCACGATTAGATTACTGCATTGACAGAGTAGGATCTTCAGCCTTTGTTACAAAGTTGGACCTCTTAAAGGGATACTGACAAGTCCCTCTCACTCAGAGGGCCTGTGAAATATCTGCTTTTGTAACAACAGATGATTTTTGCCAGTATCGTGTTATGGCTTTTGGAATGCGGAACGCACCAGCCACATTTAAGCGACTGGTAAATACAGTGTTGAAAGGAGTAGCAGATTGTGAGGCTTATCTTGATGATGTCGTTATTTACAGCTCTACCTGGTCCCAACGTGTACTCCGGCTGAAAGAGGTGTTCCATAGTCTTGTTGTTGCAAATTTGACTTTGAACCTTGCCAAATGTGAATTTGGACAGGCCACAGTGACATACTTGGGCAAGGTTGTTGGGCATTAAAGGTCTTTCCCATTGGTGCTAAAGTAGAGGCCATTGTGAACTTTGGTGTGCCGATGACTCGGCGTGAGCTGAAACGTTTTCTTGGGATGGCAGGTTATTATAGGAGTTTTTGTAAGAATTTTGCTACCGTTGCTGCTCCCTTGACTAACCTTCTCATCCCAAAGGTTCCGTTTATTTATAAAGGTTCCGACCAGCTTGTGTCACTCTGCATTCGAGAACTTGAAAGCACTGTTAGTAAGTGCTCCTGTTCTTGCTGCTCCTGATTTTGATAGGCCTTTTAAACTAGCTGTTGATGCTAGTGATGCTGGTGTTGGGGGTGTCTTATTCCAATAGGATTCAGAGGGAGTTGAGCATCCTGTATGCTACTTTTCTAAGAAGTTTGACGTACATCAGAAGTATTATTCTACTATAGAGAAAGAGGCCTTGGCCCTTATTCTTGCCCTGGTTCATTTTGATGTCTATAACTCTTCCTGTCAGACCTTAGTGGTCTACACAGACCATAACCCTCTTGTTTTTCTCGGTAGGATGAAAAACTCCAACCCCCGGCTAATGCGATGGAGTTGGACATCCAGCACATCCGTGGGAAGGACAATGTGTTTGCATTTCCCCTGTCTAGGTTGTATATGCAATATTCTGTGTGACCTCTAACTGAATGGTTGCTTTAGAGCAGGTGTGCCCAACCCTGCTCCTGCCGATCGACTGTCCAGCACAGTTCATCTCTAACCCTAATAAAACACACCTGAAGCAACCAATTAAGGTCTTCAGGATCACTTGAAAATTAAAGACAGGTGTGTTTAATTAGGGTTGGCGATAAACTGTGCAGGACAGTCGATCGGCAGGAGCAGGGTTGGGCACCGCTAGATCACTAAAAACTTTTATTAAGTGCAATGTGTGCGTGTGACCGATCACTGGGTTAAACACGGTTAATCTAATTCGAAAACAGTGTGTTGTATGCAGTAACCATGTAGCATTTAGACTTGGTTTTCGTTTATGTTTCCTGATTTCGTGTTTTACTGATTGGCCCTTTATAAATACATCTTCAAAGACAAAGGTAGACAGCATTGTATTTTTTTTTAGTTAGTTGGAGAGTGATCGCCATCCATTGTATTTCTTTTTTATTAGTCTGCGTGGTTTATTTAAGGCGTCGTATACGCTGAAGATTTCGGGTTTGTATCTTTTGGTAGGTAGTTTTAGAGGTTTGGGTTAAAAAGTTTTGGGAATTATGTTTTGATTATTTAATTGATTTGGCTACATTTTTGTTTTCTTGGTTCTCTAATTATTCGTTTTTCATTTACATGTATAATGTGTTTTGTCATGTCATTTACACCTCTTCAATTAAAACGTCTTCAATGTTAATTCTTGTCTTCCTGGTTGTTTCTGCTACTCGCACACATGGCAACAGTTGTATCTCACGTAAATGTTGTGATTGTGATTACAAAATCAACTGAAATATATGTAAAATTAAATAGAATCATTGATTGGCATAAATTAATCAGCAAAAACTATTAATCAGTCAACTAATAGTTGGGTATTAAACAGGAAAAATCGTAACGTGATGCTGCGCTGCTTAGCACATTGGGAATGTCTTTAATCATGACCACCTGTGAATATTGTGTGTAACACGTCAATAGAATTGAGCCGGAAGTATTTTAGCCTCGGTCAGTGATGTCACCAGCGCGCACCCGCTGCACGAGGCTATAAATAGATGAGCCACAGCTGCATTGTCAGGATATTTTTTCTGAAGAGCAGTCCTGGGACATCTTCGGCACGGCAATGCAGCGCAGTATCTCGTTCCGATTTTTCAGGGAACAGGGTTACAGTCAAGCAAATCAAGTTAAAGTTTGTAAATCACTAATTTTCTTGGATTTTACTCTTTCTACTTGTTCAACTCAGAGAGAAAAGAGAGAAAAATCTGCACACTGCCAGTAGAAAACTAATGCCGGGCGTACACCAAAGGATTTTCACAGTCCCAGACTAAAGACCGGCAGTCTTTAAGAATCTTACTGGAGTCTCGTTGCGCTCCCGTCCTCTCGATCGTTAAATGTGAGGTGATAATCTGCAGTAGGCGACCCGATTTATGTTAGTCTTTCTCTAGTCTTTCATATCAAACATGTTTGATATTATCGCAAGTCTTTAGTCTGAGACTAAAAACTGTGAACCCAAGTCTTTAGATGTGAGCTGATAATCTTATAAAGTCTTTTCTAAATCTTTTCAAAGTCTTTAGGTGTACAGAAAGCAATACTCCTAACAAGATCTGAAGCAGATAGAGAGGTAAGAGAGTTTTCTGACGCACACATATACAGAATGGCCTCTGAAGACAAAAGACCTGACGATGCAGGCGTGGCTCATCTATTTATTGCCTCGTGTCGCAGGTGTGCACTGGTGATGTCACTGACCGAGACTATAATACCTCCGGGTAAATTCTCGATTGTAGCTTTTGAAAGGGAACAGCATAATTATTGTTAAATATAAAACTTAAAAACATTTTTGTTAATTGAAATAAAGATGAAATTAAAATATAATATATAAATTAGATTAAAAAATAAATAAATATTGTCTTGGCAACTAAAAAAAATGGGAAAAATATTTAAAAATAATTTTAGCTAATAAAAACCTAATAAAATATCAAAAGCAAATACAACAATACTAAAAAAATAAAAATAGAAAAGCAAACTTAAAACGTTAACACAAACTATGATAGTATATAAATAATATTAAAATTAAACTATCATAAACCCTTATTTGTTTACTATCCTTTAAAAAAAGTTTTTGTTTTTTTAAAGTAAATTTATGTTTTTTTTAAGGGTTAGTTAGCCCATTTAAGACATAAAGTTGTATGGAATCCTTACCAGCACTATAGTGCATACACACTGACCCACTCTGTAGTCACCTCCCTGGTCAGAGTTTTGGCCGCTGGAAGTTTTTCAAGAAAGTAATCCCGGTTAGTTTCCGGGGCCTCAAAACTGTGCGTTTTTACGTGAAAAAATGATTTGCGTTTCAAAGCTTGATCAATTTAGCACACAAAAAACACGCCGGTCAAAATTCATACCTCAGTTTTAATCGGCACTATTTTCTTTCCATTTCTATCAATCCGCGCTGCTGTCAACGTCAACAGTGCGCACGTTCCGATCAGCTGTTGATAGCGCGACTCGCTGACAACATGTCTGACTGCGAAACTTCTGATGATGAAACCAATTTTAGCACAATGTCAGACGGAACAGATGAGGATGAAAGTAATTTTAGCACAACGCCAAAGGGATACCTTTATGAACTGGAGTATACCGATGCCGAACTTCAACAGATGGAGATAGAACGGGAAGAGAGAGTGAACTAAATCAAATAGTTTTCTCAGCAAATTGTACCTATATCCCTATATACTGTTTTTATTTTAGACATCTTTTCACGTGTTTTCCACTAGAGTCTAAACATCAGCTTGTTTACCGTACAGTTTAAACATGGGGTCATAAAGTTAGTAAATAGAGCTTACCCGTGGTACTGGTACAGCAAAACTCTTTAAAATCAGTTTTTTTCTTTTTCCTCCTCGGTTGGGGATGTAATTGTCTTCGCTGAAGTGAGCACTGCACACACGATAATCCTTGATTCTGGATATTTTAGCTCACGCAGAGTAGCCGATGGCAACCAGCCAAAGCTGTCTCGTAGCTATATCCGAAACAGGAAAACGATGGAATCTGAACGGTGATCCCGGCACATTCTTGTGGTCACAGCCTGGAAATTTACAAGTTTGCACCATCGTTCATTTTCGACTTTTTACGTCGTTTCGTAATCGATTGTGTAAATACTATGTAACAGCTGATCAGAACGTGTGCACTGTTGACGTTGACAGCAGCGCGGATTGATTACTAATTGAGTACTTTCTTGAAAAACTTCCAGCGGCCAGAACTCTGACCAGGGAGGTGACTACAGAGTGGGTCAGTGTGTATGCACTATAGTGCTGGTAAGGATTCCATACAACTTCATGTCTTAAATGGGCGAACTAACCCTTTAAGTAAACTAAAGAAATGTTTTCTTTACTGGTCTAACTGGGCCACCTGTTTTGAGTGGTCTGGGCCGCTCAACGCTTGAAAAGCATCACTATGAAAGGCCTACAGAAAGATTCAGAGACAAATCTATCCATGGCGTGTCCCTCTCATGGCCGATTAGAGGTTACTTGCAGTTCTTTGTGGTTCATATGAAGTTAAAAAGGCATGAAATGAGGAACACACACTAGACCGCTTGCTGCTCCTGAGAGCTTACAGAGACATGAGCTCGTAAGATGAGACATCAGCTGCAGCGCCACCACACCAGCTATTGTGCAGCTTTCAGTGGCCCTTAAGAGAGTTCTGCGTGAGGACAACCAGCTATCTCAGCTTGACCGCTGTGCTTGAGTTTAAAAGAAAAGTGATTGCAGCAGAGAGAGGGGAAGTCAGGAAATAACCTAGATGAAAGCAATTTGAATTTCAAAAAGTCACATGTCTGGGACTTGATGTAAAGCAATGGAAACTATCATCTTGTCACAGTTGCTTTTATTCAAATACTCAGTATCTTGCCACTTTTAGTCTTGCAGGCTAGATGTGAAAGCCCCCCAACAGTGTGACAAACAGCAAAACAGAGTTTCTGAAAAATTCTTGACATCAAACATATCATACCTTTTGGATCGTCTCCAGCATGGACCAGCCTCCATTCCAGGGCTTTGTTGACTTTCTGATACAGTTTAGGCTGGCCATGCTGTGCCACTTCCGATCTTCTAATTTCCGATAGAATGCGTTGGCCAACATCAACACACTGTCATAAAGGTACAGATTGGACACCTGGAATCAAAACAACCAAAACATACATAATACTATTTTTGATCCATCAAAATTCATTTTTAAACGAAACACTGAAATTAAAGTTCTCAATTAGCAGAAAATTGAAACCAAAAACAATGTTTATTAAATGATTAGTTTCTCTCATCATTTACTCACCCTCAAACCTATATGAATTTATTTCTACTGCTGATCACAAAAGAAGATAATTTGAAGAATATCAGTAACCAAACAGTTGATGTACCCCATTGGCTTCCAAAGTATTTTTTTCCTACTATGGAAGCCAATGGTGTACATCAACTGTCTGGTTACAGACATTCTTCAAAATATCTTCCTTTGTGTTTAGCAGAAGAAAGAAATTAATGCAGGTTTGAAACAACTTGATGGTGAGTAAATAATGACATAATTCTCATTTTGAAGTGAACTATTCCTTTAAGTAATCAATTATTTAATCACATTTATTTAATAATCAACACTCTAAATCAACAAATAAAAACTGAGTTGCATATAAACTGGTTATGCTGCACATTTCAATGTTTAAACTTGTTTTCATGACAGAATTATTCAAACATATATTAAATAATGAAGGCAACAGTTTAAGTAAAACAATATAATGAACATGTAATATAGTGCATACATTAAGCATACATGCTCCTCTCTAGAGTTATTTTTCTAGTGAGCTTTGGGAATTAAATTGCTTTCCTGATGTAAATATAATGTTACTGTATGTGACATTGTTTTATTTATGTCTTTTCCACAGTTGAAACACTGAGCGAATACATGAGACATGATACATTTTAGTAAGTTGTAGGGCCCTATTTTAACGATCTGAAACGCAAGTTTCAAAGCGCAAAACGCAAGTAACTTTGTGGGCGGATCCCGGCGCTGTTGCTATTTCACCGGCGGGATAAATGCCTCTTGCGCCTGGCGCAAATCTAAAAGGGGTTGGTCTGAAGTAGCTTCATTATTCATAGATGTGGTTTGGGCGTAACGGGAAACAAACCAATAAGAGCTTTATAACACATTCCCTTTAAGAGCATGATGAACGAGGTGCGCTGCTTCCATGGCGCAATACTATTATAACGGCGAATTTACCAGGCGCGCTTCAGAATCGGTTCACAGCCGAGGAGATAGATGTTCTCGTCAGGGCCGTAAAAGAAAGAGAAGTGACATTGGGGAATGGACAAACCAACCCAAATTAGCTTCGGTTAAACATGCATATAATAATTTGGGTAAATGTGTGAGCTTTATGTCTATTTTCCCCATCGTCATGGACACAACAATGATTTCCCTCGTGTTTTAATATTTTTCCTTATAATAATGTATCATTTGCAAAAAATTAAATGCATCTGTGTAGATTAGAGAATCATCTACAGTGTATGCGCGTTGTTAACACTGTATTATGGCCAAGCATCCGCGCTTAAAATAGCAACTGAATGTACGCGCAACGCGCCATTGACTTTAGACTAGTTTTTTCTGGTCAGTGGCGCAATTGTTCTCTTACGAGAGGTTCTCTCGTATTGCGTAAGTTTAGCTTACGCTACGGGAAAGATTCATCTTCTCGAGATACTGAAGCCAAAAAATTATCCTTAATTTTGTATTCCTTGTCAACGCAGTGCAGCAGCTAGCAGACCTAGAGCAGGCCATCTCGCGTGCTCATTGGCTGCCCTGCGGGCAACTGCTGCAGCCTACCAGTGAGCCCAGCGTGACGTCACGCCCAATGAAGGGCGCCCGCGCCTTCATAGCGTCACAGCCCGCCAGAATGGGCGTGGCTTAGCGTATAACACTAGGGGCTGTAGGCTGAATTCCCTGATTTTCGTCTCTTCAGCGAGCTCTTCGCATCGCTGGATCTGAGAGAAGCCACCGCCGCCGTCGAACAGCGGACAGCCAGCTTAGGAGAGCGCTGAGGAAGCCGGCCGTCTTCGCCACCTTCAGCCATCCGTGCTAGCTACGCTATCCGGCGACGTATCCTTTACCTTGCTAAAACCTATTCTAAAACCTATTCTAAAAGAGCAGCGAGTGTCTTTTTTAAGACGCCTCGCACTTCCGGCTGTGAAGCGCTTCCGCTGTCGACCCTGCGGGCTCGACTCGAAGCCTTCAACAACCCCCGCCTCTCCTCACCGACGCGCAGCTGCCGCTCACGAGCCTCACTGCCGTCGCATCTGAGAATGAGGCCGAGGGACACGTACGAGCACGCGGCTAGCTCTCTTTACGTTACAAGAGAGCTACCCCGCCCTCGTGTCCCCGTTCGCGCGTCATGCAGAGCCCTCTCGAGCTCTCTGCATGACCCGGACGGGCATCATCTGTGTTACATGTAGGTCCCGTGCCCACTACTCGTGCGCGCGCCCTCGTACAAACACTGTTCCAGTTCTGCTCGACCACCGAGCACGCGGCTAGCTCTCTTTACGTTACAAGAGAGCTACCCCGCCCTAGCGTCCCCGTTCGCGCGTCATGCAGAGCCCTCTCGAGCTCTCTGCATGACCCGGACGGGCTTGCGCGCCGCCGTCGAAATGTCTCGCCATGTCAGTCCCCTTAGATAAGGCTACTGCAGTGGTGTATTTGGCAGCCAACGAGCCGGTAATGCAACCCGCTCGCCTGCACACATCCGCCGTTCTCGCGGCGACCCAGAGAAATCTCAAGTGAGTATAATGTCAGATTAAGAATGTAAGTTACGAGCCCGCTCACGAGCGCTCACGCTTACTAACAGACACATCGCCTCCGAAAAGACGTGCGTGTTTAAGTTTATTCCCTGTCAGTCCCCTTCAAACAGGCTACTGCAGTGGTTCAATTAGCAGCCAACGAGCCGGTCTGTTGACCCTCTCGCCTGCACACAAACGCCGTTTTCACGGCGACCCAGAAAAATCTCAAAATGAGTAAAATGTCTGGTCCGGCTCATGCCGTCGGTGTTGTAAGTGTAATGAAAGTGCCCACGCCCCAGTGTTCACCACTACACATAAGCACTCCGAACCTCGCAGAGCACACTCTCATGAAGCGCAGAAAAGCCGCTCGAGTGTTGAATGTAAGAAATGTGTCCACAAGTCTGTGCCCACTATCTGCCCGCTCTGTTACACGATCAAGAAAGCAGGTTTTGAATGTAAGTCTCGTGCCCGCCAGAGTGCGTTCACGCTTGCTAACACAAACCTCCCCCCGGGCTCCGCCCGCGTGTTTAAGCGTTATCACAAAACGCAAGGCATTAATAAAACGTTCCCCATCCATTATGATCGGGGCGTCAAATACACTTGTAAGTCTAGTGCCCGCGCTCACGCTTACAGGAAGCTTTTCCACCCGGAGCGCTGCTCGCGCGTCAAAGAGTGAAAAAAGAATGTTCCCCATCCCTTATGATTGGGACATCTCACATAAATCAGCCGGTCTCGGCTTTCAGCGAGCAGCCATTGCCCAGAACCGAGAGCGCGCGCGCCGCGCTTTCGGCTCCGGGTCAGTTTCACAAAAGAAAGCAGGTTATGAATGTAAGTCTCGTGCCCGCCTGAGTGCGTTCACGCTTGCTAACACTAACCTCCCCCCGGGCTGCGCCTGCGCGTTTAAGTGTTATCACAAAACGCAGGGCATTAATAAAACGCTCCCCATCCATTATGATCGGGGCATCAAATACACTTGTAAGTCTCGTGCCCGCGCACACGCGCTCACGCTTACAGGAAGCTTTCCCGCCCGGAGCGCTGCTCGCGCGTCAAAAAGTGAAAAAAAAAAAAAGAATGTTCCCCATCCCTTATGATTGGGACATCTCATATAAATCAGACGGTCTCGGCTTTCAGCGAGCAGCCATTGCCCAGAACCGAGAGCGCGCGCGCCGCGCTTTCGGCTCCGGGTCAGTTTCACAAAAGAAAGCAGGTTATGAATGTAAGTCTCGTGCCCGCCTGAGTGCGTTCACGCTTGCTAACACTAACCTCCCCCCGGGCTGCGCCTGCGCGTTTAAGTGTTATCACAAAACGCAGGGCATTAATAAAACGCTCCCCATCCATTATGATCGGGGCATCAAATACACTTGTAAGTCTCTTGCCCGCGCACACGCGCTCACGCTTACAGGAAGCTTTCCCGCCCGGAGCGCTGCTCGCGCGTCAAAAAATGACAAAAGACTGTTCCCCATCCCTTATGATTGGGACATCTCACATAAATCAGCCGGTTTCGGCTTTTCAGCGAGCAGCCACTGCCCAGAACCGAGAGCGCGCGCACCGCGCTTTCGGCTCCGGTTCAGTTTCACAAGCCCGCAAATGGCGATTTCCCCCCTAGCTGCTCACATAGCTGCGTGGGAAACTATCCCAGGGATTTCAGAATGGGTGTTGAGCACAATAAAGCAGGGCTATACACTTCAATTCATTCGCCGTCCCCCGCGCTTTCAAGCCCGGACCGCGACGATTGTGAATGCGTAAGTAGCACACCTACTTCACGCAGAAATAGCAAAGCTGCTGTGCAAAGGGGCTATAGAAAAGGTACCGCCTTCTCTGAGCGAGTCAGGCTTTTACAGCCGATATTTTCTCGTACCCAAGAAGGACGGAGCCTTCAGACCTATCCTAGATCTGAGATATTTGAACTAAGTGCTTGCGAAAAGACCGTTCAAAATGCTTACGACCAGGAAAATCCTCACGCACGTTCGCCCGAGGGACTGGTTTATTTCTCTAGATCTGAAGGATGCCTATTTTCAGATTCAGATAGTACCCCGTCACAGGCAATTTTTGAGATTCGCCTTCGACGGTCAGGTATATCATTACACCGTCCTGCCGTTCGGCCTGTCCCTGGCACCCTGTACATTTACGAAGTGCATGGACGCGGCGCTCGCCCCCCTGAGAAGTCAGGGGCTGCGAATAATGAACTATCTGGACGATTGGCTGATATTGGCACAGTCAGAGACAGAACTGCTATCTCACAGAACAGTGCTTCTCAGTCATCTGGAAAGCTTGGGTCTCACGATCAACTGGACCAAGAGCTCATTACTGCCCAGCCAGTCAATTTCCTTTTAGGAATAGCACTGGACTCGGTGACCATGACGGCTCGTTTATCGACACAGCGCGCGCGCCGTGTTCGCCACCTAGCCGCATCTTTCCAGAAGGGCAGCTTTCTTTCTTTGAAAACATTTCAAAGGATGTTGGGCTGTATGGCATCAGCTGCAGCGGTGCTCCAGCTGGGCCTACTGCGCATGCGCCCGCTCCAACGCTGGTTGAATGCTCGCGTGTCCCGCTGGGTGTCTGGCGGCCAGAAAATCAGAGTGACTCAGGCCTGCATAGCAGCTCTGCAGCCCTGGTTAGTGGCCGACTGGTACCAGCAGGGAGTAATGATGGGAACCATCTCTTATCGTAAAGTCATCTCGTCAGACGCGTCCAACTCGGGTTGGGGCGCACTGTTCGAGGGCAGACCGGCCTTTGGCCAGCGGTCAGTCCAGGAGAAGGGTTTTCACATAAACTGTCTGGAAATGATAGCGGTCGAGAACGCGCTGAAGTGCTTCCTCCCGTTCATACAGGACCAGCATGTTCTTGTCCGCTCGGACAACATGTCTGTGGTATCCTATATAAACCGTCAGGGCGGTATCAGATCCAGAAATCTCTGCAATCTGACGGAACGCCTCCTTATTTGGTCTCCGATGCACCTGCGCTCGCTGAGGGTGGCGCATGTGCCTGTCCATTTGAACGACGGCCCAGACAAACTGTCCAGGGACAACTTTCCCCCAGGGGAATGATCCCTGCACCCCAAACGGTCCAGAAACTGTGGCGCCTATTCGGCAGAGCGGAAGTCGACCTATTTGTGTCAAAAGACAACGCTCAATGCCCGACGGTCTGTTCGAAGGATGAGGATGCGCTGGCCCAGGTTTGGCCCAGCCTCCCGCTATATGCTTTCCCTCCGGTCTCTCTGTTGCCACAGGTGATCAAGAGAATCAGGGAAACGCGCCACTCGGTGCTCCTCATAGCCCCGCGTTGGGAGAATCAGATTTGGTTCCCGGAACTAGCAGGGCTGTCACATACAGCTCCGTGGCCGAATCCGGTGAGGGCAGATCTCCTCTCTCAGGCTCGCGGCACGATCTGGCATCCCAATCCAGAGCGCTGGTCTCTGCATTTATGGTTGATCAACGGGTACTCGTTGCCCTGCCAGAAGGAGTGATGAACACGATCACGCAGTCTAGAGCCCCTTTCCCGAGAAGGCTCTACGCGTCTAAATGGTCGGTGTTCTCTGGATGGTGCACCGACAGAGATCTGGAACCGCGGACATGCGGGGTGGCGCATCTGCTCACCTTCCTACAAGAGCTGTTGGATAAGGGAAGTTCCCCATCCACGCTCAATGTATACGTGGCGGCCGTGGCAGCGTTCGCAGAATCGACGCACGGCCAGTCATTGGTAAGACACGAGTTGGCCATCCGCTTCCTTAGAGGAGCTAGAAGGATGAATCCGCCGCGCCCCCCGTCGGTTCCCATGTGGGATCTTTCATTGGTCCTCGAGGCCCTGAAAGCTTTTCCATTTTAACCACTAGACACCGTGGGGTGAAATATCTATCACTGAAAACCGTCTTTCTGACTGCACTGTCGTCAGTAAAACGTGTAGGGGACCTGCATGTGCTGTCTGTCAGCGCGTCGTGTCTTGAGTTCGGACCGAATGACTCTAAAGTCATCCTCAGACCTAGACATGGCTATGTCCCTAAAGTGATGGGCACTCCATTCAGAGCGCAAGTTATTTCGTTGTCAGCTCTCCCAGCATCTGACAGCGAAGGTGATGTGAATCTCCTCTGCCCTGTCAGAGCGCTGAGGTTTTACATTACGCGCTCCGCCTCCTTCAGGCGTTCGGAACAGCTTTTTGTTTCGTTGGTGGGCGCACCAAGGGTCTCGCCTCCTCGAAACAGAGCCTGTCCAGATGGATAGTAGACGCTATAGCGGCCGCTTACGCGTCAAAAGGTCTGCAATGCCCTCTGGGCATCAGGGCTCATTCCACGAGAGGCGTGGCCTCTTCGTGGGCATGGTCCAGTGGAATTTCTATCCATGACATATGTGTAGCGGCGGGCTGGAGCTCCCCGTCTACCTTTGTCAGGTTTTATAACCTAGAAGTTCCTGCCTTGCAGGCTAAACTGTTGTCAGTCTGAAGGAGAGGTGTATTCTGCCCAGATCTCCTGCTCAGATCACTCTCACATGACTCAGCTCTCCTGGTTGAGCTGCACTAAGTAGGGTATGTGCCATGTGCCTATACAGACCGGCGCGCTGCTCTGTATTCCCTATGTGTGCTTATGTACAAGTGATGGCCCGCGTGGCTGGCCACCTTATTTTTTCCACTTATGGGGTTCCCCTGAAAGCTCGGGGTCTCATGTGGATGCTTGGCGCGCACGGCGTTGACAAAGTGTTCCCGTAGCGTAAGCTAAACTTACGCAATACGAGAGAACCTCTCGTAAGAGAACGATACTCGGTTACTAACGTAACCTCGGTTCTCTCTAGAGAGGGAACGAGTATTGCGTAACCGGCCGTGCTCGCGCCACGAGCGACTTCGCTTCAGTCGACGAAAACCAGGGAATTCAGCCTACAGCCCCTAGTGTTATACGCTAAGCCACGCCCATTCTGGCGGGCTGTGACGCTATGAAGGCGCGGGCGCCCTTCATTGGGCGTGACGTCACGCCGGGCTCACTGGTAGGCTGCAGCAGTTGCCCGCAGGGCAGCCAATGAGCACGCGAGATGGCCTGCTCTAGGTCTGCTAGCTGCTGCACTGCGTTGACAAGGAATACAAAATTAAGGATAATTTTTTGGCTTCAGTATCTCGAGAAGATGAATCTTTCCCGTAGCGTAAGCTAAACTTACGCAATACTCGTTCCCTCTCTAGAGAGAACCGAGGTTACGTTAGTAACCGAGTATCGTTTTATAGAACAGCAAAATAGCAAGAGGGAAAGTTGGCGCCGTTGGTTGCGCTGAACCGCCCCGGGGAGCGCAAGTGTATTTCATAATTAACCGACGTGTGTCTGTGGATGGAAAAGCCCGCTTTGCGCGGGTGCAAAATAGGAATGATACATGCGTCAGTGTACTAAGTCATTTGCGCCGGGTGCAAGATAGGGCCCGTAATGTTTCTTTCAACGTGCTGTACCTTCTGGTGTTTATTCATGTTTATTTTGTGCAAGAAGTAGTGGTAACACTTTACAATACGGGTGCACTAATAAGCATTAATTCATGCTTAACTAATGCACAGATAATACTGAATTAATGTGTAACTAATGATTGTCTAAGCTATTCATTAATGATTACCACATTAGGAACTAATTAAGACTCTGTATGGTTAATGTATTAGTTCATACATGAATTGTTATTAATTAAATATGTAATTGTGAATAAATTCCCTAATAACTCATTTTTTTAACTAATAGTGTTAATTACTATGTTAATTACCAGAATGAGCCAAAGCCTTGTATTTCAACTTCCAGATAATACAGGTACACATTAATACATGATTAATTACTTCATTGTTAGTGCAGATTAATGTGTAAATTACTACAATTACTAAATGACTAGTTAATAATGATTCACATCTAATGTGAAGTGGAACCATAATGAATAATGAACAAGTAAAGTCATAACATAATGATACCTTTGCAAATCATTAGCTAATGATTAATTAAAGCAGACAACTGGTAGTTGAAGTGCATAGCTTTGACTAATTGTGGTAATTAACACATTCATTATTAGTTAATAAAATATGTTATTAAGGAATTAATACACAATGACACATTGAATTAATATCAATTCATGTATTACTTAATCTATTAATCATATAGACTCTTTATTAGTTGCTGATGCAGTAAGAATTAATTAATGTTTTAGTTCTTCATGAATCATACATTAACTCATGATAATCTGTGCATTAGTTAAACATGAATTAATATTAGTGCACCCGTTCACGGATCAAAACAACATTTAATGTTTGAATTTCATTATAAAATTGACAGAAGTTTATAGCTCAGACTTTGTGGCATATCAAAAGTAACAAAACACAAATCATAGGGAGATTATTGGATGGTAAGAAAAATGTCTCGGTTCATCAAACTGAAGATCTATTAAAAATGAAAATTCAATATTGTCAACCCAGCCCTAGCATCCACACATCTGACATGTTTTGCTTTTGTTGTTTATTCACTTTTTTTTATTTGTGCAGAAATAGACACTGACAGAGTCAAAACATGCCATCAGAGAATCACAAATTAAGTTCTACCGTTTCAGTCAATGATTTCGTCCCTCTATAACTTTTTCAGCCGAAACTGGCAAATCGTTTTTTTTTTTATTTTAGGTTCTCAAATGTCGGTGCATCAATATTACGGATAACAGACATTGGGCAAGAAAGTAGCTAGTTACCTTTATTTAAAATAATAAAGCGATGGGAGTTTTAGAAAAATAAGCACCTTTTTCTAACCTGACAAATGGTCACATAATAGTTCCCCTACACAGATGTATTTACAGAGACAAACTAAAGAGCTGCAAAGATGCTCATTGATGTATGTTAACTACCCTGTGGAGAACTGTCCGCCAGATCAGAATCAATTTCTCTGTAATTTCATCTGCACCTGCAGCTATAATTGGAGTTATTGTTATATCTGCGATTCTAATAATAAATTATTTCATAGGCTAGATGTTACTATGAATACCTGAGGAAAGTATATTTCCTTTTGTCCCATTTGACATTTAAGATTATATCATCTTTAGATCACAAAAAGGATAGATGCAGTTTTGGGAATGTCAAAAGCTAACTGCACTGAATGAACTTTTGGGTCAATCTACAAAATAGGTGCTTATGTGTTGCCCACGGACATACTGTTTGTGTGAATAATGATAAGCCATCTTTATAATAGGTATCTTTAATTTTGTACTTACATCAAAATGTAAACAGTAAGCACATTGTATTAAATGCTCAATTGCTATTGTATCAAATTATTGTAGTTTTGGGTTTTCATCCGGGGACGTACATGTCACAGTACTCCTTATTTATTCCCCAAGGCATACACCTAAAAGGGGGCGAGGTCTGGATGAGTTACTATAGCTGCGTGTTGAAACGTTTGGTAATAGTAAGGGTCGTGACATTTCTGAAACATGCTATTGCTCTTTTCGGAAGGAGGGACTTCATAGAGACCGGAACAAAACTGAGTGTTAATGACAGACTGGGAAGAGAGGTGCTGCAACAATGTAACATATGTGAAAATCGATGTTTTGTTTTTAACATTCAAGCGTGAAAACCTATTCTAGTAGACCCTAAAAACAAAATCAAGACTTTGAAAAACATTTACATTTACATTTATTCATTTAGCTGACGCTTTTATCCAAAGCGACTTACAATTACTATATTTCAGAGGTCGCAGACCTCTGGAGCAACCAGGGGTTAAGTGTCTTGCTCAGGGACACATTGGTGTCTCACAGTGGATTCGAACCCGGGTGTCTCACACCAGAGGCATGTGTCTTATCCACTGCGCCATCACCACCCCGTGGATAAAAAAAAGTGAATAATAAGTCCCCTTTAAATACATCTAATGTGAAGTGGAACCATAATGACTCTATTATGGAACAATAATATTAATTATTATTATTATCATTATTTATGAGGGTTCCTTGTTTGGCCCGTCTACAGCTGTGTGTTTCAGCTACTCCACTATATTAACAAATATGCATATTTTGGTTTAAACAATACAAAATAGAAATAAAAGCTATTATTACGTCTTCATTCTTGTAAGGGTTGGTTTTGTGTAGAATGTGCAGGACAAAGGAATTGAAATCAGAGTCTTTATTAACTCTAAACAGAACACTCAGGAGTCAGAAGATAAACTATAGAACAACCACTTTTATACAAACAATACTGGACAAAGAAACTGAGGAAACACATGCAGGGCTTAAATAGACAGTGGATGATTAGTGCAAACTCAACAAATAACCATGGAAACAAACTAGCATTGGGGACACAGGCAAAACAGGAACAAAACACAGAGAAGAAAAACAAAAAACAAAACAAATTCTCTCTACAGCTTATATATATATATATATATATATATATATATATATATATATATATATATACACTCACCTACAGGATTATTAGGAACACCATACTAATACTGTGTTTGATGGAGATTTGTGGGATGCACATCCAGGGCACGAAGCTCCCGTTCCAAAGATGCTCTATTGGGTTGAGATCTGGTGACTGTGGCCATTTTAGTACAGTGAACTCATTGTCATGTTCAAGAAACCAAATTGAAATGATTCGAGCTTTGTGACATGGTGCAGTATCCTGCTGGAAGTAGCCATCAGAGGATGGGTACATGGTGGCCATAAAGGGATGGACATGGTCAGAAACAATGCTCAGGTAGGCCGTGGCATTTAAACGATGCCCAATCGGCACTATGGGGCCTAAAGTTTGCCAAGAAAACATCCCCCACACCATTACACCACCACCACCAGCCTGCACAGTGGTAACAAGGCATGATGGATCCATGTTCTCATTCTGTTTATGCCAAATTCTGACTCTACCATCTGAATGTCTCACAAGAAATCGAGACTCATCAGACCAGGCAACATTTTTCCAGTCTTCAACTGTCCAATTTTGGTGAGCTCTTGCAAATTGTAGCCTCTTTTTCCTATTTGTAGTGGAGATAAGTGGTACCCGGTGGGGTCTTCTGCTGGGTCTTCTCCTCAAGGTTGTGCGTGTTGTGGCTTCAAAAATGCTTTGCTGCATACCTCGGTTGTAACGAGTGGTTATTTCAGTCAAAGTTGCTCTTCTATCAGCTTGAATCAGTCGGCCCATTCTCCTCTGACCTCTAGCATCAACAAGGCATTTTCGCCCAAAGGACTGCCGCTTAATGTATGTTTTAACCTTTTCACACCATTCTTTGTAAGCCCTAGAAATGGTTGTGAGTGAAAATCCCAGTAACCGAGCAGATTGTGAAATACTCAGACCGGCCCGTCTGGCACCAACAACCATGCCACGCTCAAAACTGCTTAAATCATCTTTCTTTCTCATTCTGACATTCAGTTTGGAGTTCAGAAGATTGTCTTGACCAGGACCACACCCCTAAATGCATTGAAGCAACTGCCATGTGATTGGTTGAATAGATAATTGCATTAATGAGAAATTGAACTGGTGTTCCTAATAATCCTTTAGGTGAGTGTATATATATATATATATATATATATATATATATTAAATTTAGGTTGACAATATATATGTTTTAACAACAACAACAACAACTTAACCTCTAGAGCTTAACAACAACAACAATCACTCCAACAAAAAACTTAAACTTGCATCCAACCCTGATTAAGTCTTGTATTAAAATCTCTTAGTAAAATGTACAGTTTGCAAAAATAATTTCCCGCCTTGCAGGAAAATAACACTAACATAACTTGTTTAAACATTTTATTTTATTTTCTGCTATGTATCCAGTTAAATTTCAATCTTGTTACAATGTTTATAAGTTTACAATTTAAAAATGGATATGTGTAAAAAAAGCCAGCATTATATATATATATATATATATATATATATATATATATATATATATATATATATATATATATATATATATATATTGTAGTTCTCTTGACCTTGTCAACCATTTACTGGCAATCCTTTTACCTTTTTGTTTAATATTTTTCTTAAAAATGTAATTGAGGTGTATTAATTAAGAATAGCTTTAACTCAAGTTATGGGCTATGGACACAATGATGCGTTCCAGGCACACTGACTGCTGACTGTGCATCAGGAACTCTCCTCTGGCCATGACCCACCGGATTCAAATCAAAATGTATTGGCCGTTTCTCATCCAAGTATGACATCTGCTGAGTGTTACAAGCTGCTAGGTGTCAGTCATCATTCCAGTTGATGTATAAAACAGCACCTGTCCTTACTGTATGAACAACCACTGCCTGATCAGTGAATGACGGCCACACTAGTTGAGCTGACAGGTCCATACACGAAGACATTTGTCACACTTTACTGAGACTGACCATCAGTTAAGGCATGTTGGAGGTATTAGCAAAATCTGCACATGTGACTCCAGTGATTGCTGGTTTTTGGAGTGACAGGGAAAATAAGACAAAGGTGGGTGGCTCATGTTGACTGCAGATTTGCAGACAAAAACCTGACAGCTTTTTCACCACTGTGAACTAGTTGTTTTCTTTGTCAATGTGAATAAACATCGAAGAACATTTAACCCTTGTTCCCTGAGTAGGGACAGAGACGATTGGGGGTTTCGCTTAGAAAGCCTATCAACGTCGAGTATTACAAAACATGCCAAAGGCAAAGAAATGCTATGGGTCTGCGGAATTTGCATAGCGTATCTCCTCCCCACCTCGTGGGTATAAAAGGAGGACGCCGGCAACATGCAGATATGTTTTCGCTTCGGAGCCAAGTTAATTCTTCACTCCACAAGCCATCTCTGAACTGTCAGCTTCTTACAGACGAGCGAGATTCTCTGGTGTTGGTGTGACGGCGATCTCCCGGCAAGTGCGTGCTTCCTGCTTATTTGTGCAGTGGTTTGCCAGTGAGTGTGTTTCTCCCCGGGCGCTTCAACACTTTCAGAGTTTCTTTTCTCTCACAAAAGAGCTCGCACGCGGCACGTCTTTTTAAAGACGGCTCGCCCTTGCATTTCTGGTGGCGGTTGACTCATTTCCGATTTTGATGGGCACATTCTCTTCTCTGCGTGCTTGGGCTTGATCACGCTAGAGCAGCGTTTGTGGATGACTCACATTCTCCCCGCGGGAACGTGACCATCGCGTCATTACGGTCGAGACTCAATGATCTCGTTTGAGAGAGAGTCCCCTCATCCACACCCCGATGTAACACTCTCCACGTTAGGTGCTACTTCGGCTGGTGGCCAGGGTGACCTGAGGGTGTTGGTGTGGAACAAGGCGCCGACTACCCGTCCGTGCCCCACGCCCCACTCTTCATTGACGCAACCCGTGAACGATCACGTGCCGCCCGCGGGCCCGTCTTCGGACCCTCCGCGGGTTTCCTTTGACGTTCCAGAATCGGATCGGTTGTCCATCGCAGCATCACAGGGTGGGCAAGAATCTTCAGGAAGTTAAAATTTGACAGTGCTGCCACTTTCGGGTCTGCATATGGCATTTGTCGAGTCAGATCCTGAGATGACGGCCATGCTTTCCCGGGCCGCTGCGAGCATCGGACTAGGGTGGAACCCTCCACCCTGTCCTGAGAGCTTGCTGTTGTACGATTGGTTTTGGGGTGGCCGCTGACTCTCGTCGCCGTCTAACCCCAATACCTTTCTTCCCAGATGTGCATCAGGAGATCTCAAAATCCTCGAAGACCCCCATGTCTTCCAGCGATCCCTCGTTGATCTCCTCCGCCCTTCCTTCCCATGGCCACTGCTCATGGGTACACTGGGGTCCCCCGGTTGAACGCTCTGTTGTGATACTAAAATAACTGTGTCCTCAGAGTGCTTCTTCTCGGCACGATCCTAAGCACCCGTCCGAAGCCTGTAGTTTTTCGTCTACACTTGTGGCGAAATCCTATAGCGCCCAGGACAGGCAGCCGCCTCACTGCATGCCATGGCCATTCTGCTGGTCTTCCTGGCCCAAGTGTTCATGGACATGCAGGAGGGCAGGACTGACCCAGGGCTCTTCATTGAGCTGCACGCCGCCACTGACCTTGCTCCCCGAGCGACGAAAGTGGCTGCACGCTCCCTGGGTCAGGTGATGTACACCGTTCAAGCCCGTGGCTTAGCCTGACCGACGTGCAGGATGTCTGGCGGTCCCGTCTGCCCGACACCCTCATATCCCAGGTCAGCCCTTCGGCGGTGCGGTTCAGGGCTGTAACACAGTTCTCAACCGCCCATGAGCAGACTGAGGCATATTCTGCCCCGACGGCCCCGCCGTCCGCTCAGATCCCTCAGTCTGCCCACCGCCGAAGGCGCCCTCCCGCAGCTTCCACCCCGCCCGTTCACCTGGGCTGGCTCTGGAGGCCGCAGGGGGACGCCACAGCTCTCTCCTGCCCCGCCCTCCGCTAAACGCCGGGCCAAGCGGCGCGTTTGAGACGGGCTGCTCAGGGATGATGGTCACTTCTCAGGAGATGGTAGGAGGACCACTCCTTCCCCCGGTGGAGGGCCGGGGGAGAATCCTTTGTTTTCCACTCCCCGCTGCTCAACCCCGGGTGGGCAGCACCCTAATGTGGTTAAAGCAAGAAGTGACATGTTCATCCCTGAGCACACAGAGTTCTCGGACGACACGGTGCGCCGCCCCCGAGCCGTCCACCCCTCGTCCTCCTCTGTCCCAGAGCCGGTTGACAGTGTGCGCCGTCCCCGGACCGTGCCGCTCTCATCCGCCTATGTCGCCAGCCCCCTGGCAGAGCAGACCCCCATTGAACGTTCATCCTTCCCTGGTCTCCTCTGTCAGAGCGCGGTTATTGACTGTGCCCCCACACCGGGCTCCTATGCCGTCCACGTCTGGGCCACTCATTCCGCCTTGCTGCACCACCGGTGGGAAGTCTGTGGTTCGTATGACCCTGCTGGTACAGTTCTTGGGAGCCTGGCTAGAGCTTCCCAAACTGTCCCGCTGGGTCGCACGGATGATCAGGCTCGGCTACGCGATTCAGTTCGCGCGGTCTCCTCTCCTCTTCAGGGGAGTCCGCTCCACTATGGTCACTGGCAATGCCCCTATCATGAGAGCGGAGGTTGCTACCCTCCTGGCGAAGAGTGCGATCGAGACTGTCCCTCCAGCCGAAATGAGGTCCGGCTTCTACAGCCTGTACTTCATTGTCCCGAAGAAAACCGGTGGGTTACGGCCAATCCTGGACCTGCGCTTTCTGAACTGCTCCCTTCACAGGCTGCCATTCAAGATGCTCACGGCCAAACGCATTTTCGAACGTGTGCGGCCCCAGGATTGGTTTGCAGAAACCGACCTGAAGGACGCCTACTTTCATGTCTCCATTCTCCCTCGACACAGACCGTTCCTACGGTTTGCCTTCGAGGGGCAGGCATATCAGTACGCGGTTCTCCCATTTGGGCTAGCCCTGTCTCCTCGCGTCTTCACGAAGGTCGTCGAGGCAGCCCTTGTTCCCCTCCGGGAACGCGGGGTTCGCATCCTGAACTATCTCGACGACTGGCTGATCCTAGCTCACTCTCGAGACCAGGTTTGCGAACACAGGGACCTAGTGCTCTGGCACCTAGCCCGTTTGGGCCTTTGGGTCAACTGGGAAAAGAGCAAACTTTGCCCCGTGCAGAGGATCTCTTTTTCTCGGTATGGAAATCGACTTGGTCGCCATGTGAAAGGCGCAGCTTGCGAGCGCGCACAGTCACTGCTGACTTGCCTGAGACAGTTCGAGGGCAAGAGTGCGGTTCCACTGAAACCTCTTCAGAGGCTCCTGGGGCATATGTCATCTGCAGCCGCGGCAACGCGGCTCGGATTGCTTAATATGAGATCGCTTCAGCTTTGGCTTCGCGACCGAGTCCCGAGGTGCGCATGGCATCACGGCACCCTCCGAGTACCAGTTACTCCGACCTGATGTCAGACCTTCATCCCGTGGTCGAACCTCAGTTTTCTACGGGCCGTAGTGCCCCTGGAACAAGCTTCTCGGCATCTTGTCGTAACGACAGAGGCCTCCACCACGGGCTTGGGCGCCATGTGCAATGGACGTGCTACCGCTGGCTCCTGGACAGGACCCCAGCGCCTTCTGCACGTCAATTGCCTCGAGTTGCTGGCTGTACGTCTTGCTCTGCGCCGCTTCCGGGCCGTGCTCAAGAATCAACACGTACTAGTCCGTTCAGACAATACCGCCACTGTAGCGTACATCAACTGTCAAGGTGGTCTACGCTCTCGCTGTATGTCGCAACTCGCCCGCCACCTCCTCATATGGAGTCAGAAGCATCTGAGGTCGCTTCATGCCATTTATATCCCCGGAGCCCTGAACTGTGCAGCCGACGAGCTCTCACGGCTTCAGCCCCTCCCGGGAGATTGGCGACTCCATCCCCAGTCGGTTCAGCTGATTTGGGACCAGTTCGGGGACGCACAGATAGATCTGTTTGCCTCTCACGACTCAACCCATTGCGCCCTATATTATTCCCTGACCGAGGGCACGCTCGGCACGGATGTACTGGCGCACAGCTGGCCGGGGGGCCGCAAATATGCGTTTCCCCCAGTGAGCCTTCTTTCGCAGGCACTGCGCAAGGTCAGGGAGGACGATGAGCAGGTCTTTCTGGTCGCGCCGTACTGGCCCACCCGGACCTGGTTCTCCGAACTCGTACTGCTCACGACAGCACCTCCTTGGCCAATTCCCCTGAGGAAGGACCTCCTTTCTCAGGGACGGGGCGCCCTGTGGCACCCTCGTCCCGATCTTTGGAACCTCCACGTGTGGCTCCTGGACAGGACGAGGCAGGTTTGAGTACCCTACCACTACCGGTGGTGGCTATCATCACTTACGCTAGAGCAGTGGTTCTCAACCTTTTTGGCCCAGCGCCCCCTTTCCAAGATCCAGAACCCTGACCGCCCCCCACCACCACCAAAAAAGGGCTAAATGTCTTTATTGAATGTATGCTGATTATCATTCTGTTATAATAATAATAATAAAAACAATAATAATGTGTATGATTGACGTCCTTATTTTCTTCTTAAAATTATAATTATCATTATTATTATTATGAAATCCGTAACTTTAAGTATTTAAATTGTGAAACATTTATGTATTGAGTCAGTATATCCATTTTCAAAACCGTGCTTTTGTCTTATTCTGAATTACTAAAGTACACCTAATAAGTGTACATAAGGGCCGCATCGTTTTCTCCTTTCCACAAGCGCTTGCGCTCCCGTCTGTTGTTGCTAAGAAAGCATGAACTGCGCTCTCCATGACATGATGACGAGGATTCATTGCATTTGATACAAAGGATTGATTGATTTCTAGCCCTTGCATTAGCTTTACTAGTAGATATATTTATGGAGATGAGAAAAAAAAACCTGCCCTGTACAGCTATGATCAGCTGTCCGGCCGAGCGTTCGATGTTGTTACGGAAAGGCCGAAGCTGATCAGATGGGTTTTGTCATTATGACTTGCTGTGCACTTGCGGCATTCTGAAAAGTTGAGATGTTTTCAACCGAGGCGTCGGTTAACATATTATGTCTTCAGTTAACTAATTTATAGTTATAAACGCAAATAATAATAATTACCATTATTACCATTATTATTATTACATTTGGGCTATGTAGAAGACGCTTTTATCCAAAAAAAAAGAAGAACAACAAAGCAATTCTTCAAATGTCTCTCACAATACAAGTTAGTAGTTAGTAGTAAGATTATCACAAATAAACACAAGATGTTTACGCATATCCAAGTGTGTGTGCGGAGTGTGGCGCTTGCTGCATGCAGGCACGATCACGTGCATTTTCCTATCAACAGTGGAAACAACTGAAAATACTAGCTATATAATTTCTGGTCATACAAAAAAAAAAAAAACACAATTTGCAACTTTTATTTAAACTCACAATAACAAGAAAATGTGCTTTTGTAAATAAAATCAAACTATCAGGCGCACTTTGATGAACTGGAGCGCGTCTCAAATATGAACAAACAAAATATAGCCTACCTATATTGAAATGTCCACTTTTAAACTAAAAAAATCTGATCGAAAGCAAATACCCGTATGAAAGGTGCATTTCTCTCTAAAGGCGCATCCGCTTTACAGCGGAGATGGAGAGGTTTTCAGCCGACAGCGACACTGATTTATAAAACACTAGTTTATTAATAAACAATTAAAATGGGTCAATGTGAAGACACATTTATTATCATATTAACTTATAAAACATCTATAAATCAGTTATGGTTAGAGGCTCTTCTCATTCAGCACTGCGGGAAAAATATAATTTCCAGGTTCTAATTTGGCCTTAGAAATTGTTTCCATATTAATTTGTGAATATTTTAAATGTTTAATAAAGGGGCAAAAAGTCATAAACAAAAATATGAAAATACATTATATATATATATATATATATATATATATATATATATATATATATATATATATATATATATATATTGCGTAGCATTGTGTAGCCTACATTTCAAATTCAAATTTTGGTATGCAAATTTGCATTTAAAAAAATAAAACAACCTTTAATTTTTCATTTTTCAATTACAGGTTAAAAAGGAAAAAGGAATGGACACAAAAGTACACGGACCCAATTCTATCAAACTTTTTCTACAAATGCATTATTTGAAATGTTTTAATAATATAAGGTCCTTTTACTTTTACTATCCATTAGTTTTTCCTTTTTAACCCGTAATTGAAAAACGAAAAATTAACGGTTGTTGTATTTTGCTTTTGTTGGTTTTTTGGTTGTTGTATAAAATGCAATTGACATATTTACATATTTTTGTTTGACATTGTGCCCCTTTATTAAACATTTAAAATACTAAATTTAGATTTTACTGTTTTTCTAAGGCCAAATTAGAACCTGGAAATTATATTTTCCCCGCAGTGCTGAATGAGAAGAGCCATGTCTCTGGAACCATACAGAGATCTGATTTATTTACTGGCTAATGATAATAAATGTGTCTGAAAAAATAACGAGTTTGTAATTTTAAATGTATAGTTTATTAGTAAACTAGTGTTTTATAAATTAGTGTTGGCTGCAAGCAAATCTCCATCTCTGCTGTAAAGCGGATGCGCCTTTAGAGAGAAATGCACCTTTCATACGGGTTACATCAGACTGTATTAGCTTTCGATTTGAATTTGTTCGTTTAAAAGTGATTTAATTTTTTTTTAAATCAACCAATCACATGAACAATAACCTAAATGGCCAATGAAAAGGCAGCGTCGTTCGCGCACTTAATTAGGCAATATATAGGCTTCAAATTTGAATAGCCAAACAGCCAGTTGATTTCAAATGACGAACAAAGAAGACACCAGAACTGAACCAAAGAAAAAAGACAAAGGCATCCAAAACAGTCAACATTAATTACGGTCATTAGTGTGAGCCCTGAGCTTGGTGACTGGCAGCCAACTTTTTCACATCAGGACACAAGGATGTCAGCTTGAGCCGGAGTGCGCCTGAGGTAACCAAATTGAGACGGCTGCGGTACTTGGTCTGCATGTGCAAAGCTTGACTGAACCCCTGCTCGACAAGGTATGACGTCGGAAAAGCAAGGAGCAGAAGACGAATCCTCTTCCACAAAAGAGGGAAACGCTGACCATGCGTGGCCCACATGACGCGCCAGCCACAGGCACGAAAGGTTGCCTTGGCCTCCTCATCATTTTGGAGGTCGATTAGAGTTTCTTGAATTTCGGCCTCACTCCTGGACACATCCCCTTCAAATGGCTCCATCACCCACTCAGGGACATCCAATTGTTCGAGGTCCCATGGAGATAATTTGCCGGTAACTAGCCGGGACAAGTCTGAGTGGGCTACTAGCAACATTTAAATATTAATTAATTAACACAGACATAATTTTATTTTACATTAAAACATGGACGCTATGGAATTATGTCGGACAGAGACGCATTCGGAAGGGCATTTTCAAAAGTGCGAATGACTCATTCATTCTTTTTTTTTTTCTTTTGCGCAGGTAATGTTTTGAAAGACGATGTCTTGTAACGTTAGCTTACTGATGTAAATAAATAAAAATGTATACAAAGATGTGATGATGTCCTGATTCACTTTCTTTCTTTTTTTCTCTTTTTTTTTTATTGCATAACAAGAACAATATATAACATACACATACGGAGGATCACATAGTATTATATCTATTACATTCATAATAGCATCAAAGAAACAATAGACAGAAAGAAAAAAAAACTATAAGGGGAAACATTACAAAAAATTCCAAAAAGAAAGGGATTCAAAAATAGTATACATCCGTTTCGCTTTTTTATTTCTTACATCTTTTAGGGAGACTTTCACTTTCCGTAACGGACTGAAGTGCGCGTCCGAGTGAAGACAACACATTTCAGCGCTAGATCGTCTCTTATTTAACAAACGAATGAAACGAATGCTGCTAGTTAACTGGATATGTTTTATTTGTATTGGTACATCCGTGTCGCGAGATGTTTTAAAAGTGTTTCAAAACCGCCCTGTAGGCTAAATGACGCCTAGGCTACTATTTCATATACCGGTAGGCTACATGTTCTACGATATGATATTTTATATTAATATTCTCATAGGAACCTGAGACTCGCGCTTGGGACTGCACGTGCGTATTGGATCGTCTGGCCTGGTGGGACTCCGAATGAAGGTGGAATGGATTTGAGCAGCAGCGTGGAAATCAATGCTGTACCTAAAACGCCCATGCATTCAAATTAACATTGTATGTGTTGTCAGAGGCTTAAAAAAGTTGTGATAATAACAGTGAGTATATAGTGCCACAGTCAGACATAACGCCCCCCATTTGTGCCTGAGCGCCCCCCTCTCAGCTGCCTCGTTCCCAACGCCCCCCGACACTGTCCAAACGCCCCCAAGGGGGCGGTACCGCCCCCGTTGAGAAACGCTACGCTAGAGCGTCGTCCACGCGACACATCTATGCTTTGAAGTGGAACCTCTTCGTCAACTGGTGCTCTAATCACCGAGAAGATCCCCGGAGATGTTCGAATAGTGTTGTTCTTTCCTTCCTTCAAGAAGGGTTGGAGCAAAGGCTGGCTCCCTCCACCCTGAAAGTCTATGTTGCGGCTATTGCCGCACACCATGACCCGGTCGAAGGTAAGTCTGTTGGGAAGCACGAACTGATCGTCAGGTTCCTGAGAGGAGCGATATAACTATCTTGGCTATTTTAAACCAAGCTTGCTACAGTAGAAGGAGGGGGAAATCAGCCTTGCATCAGATACTGTGTTCAGGGTATGCATGAATCAACAAAAGACAACTAAATGAAAATCTTCTCTCTTCAACTATATTGAATTTTACACAAAACACTTTATCATACACCTAAACAAACAAAATATCACAGAAGAAAAGTCCTGGTGGGAATGGATGAATGTGAAATGCCCCATAAAAGATGTTGATGGATAAATGTAGATGAAGTGTGCAGTCTTTAGAATTAACAGTCTTATCTGGAACGGATGAAATGAAGTATTTGTCCTTCTGGTTGCAGCCCGGGATTCTTTGAATAAAGTCCTTGAGCAGTTGCCCTAATGCACCCAAGTAAACTCCAATCCAGCACTCAAGGGCTATGTAAGTCACGGGTTATACAAAAATCCTCTATAACAGAAAACAACTCATTAACATCTTTACAAGTTCTTTTACCAAAGCATACACAAGATGAAATACGAACTCTAAACTCACGGTTGAGCAGCAAGCTTAACGTTTCTCAAACCAGGATTACCATTGAGGACAGCCATGTGGTTACCAAACTGAATCTTACTCTTACTCTTACTCTCCTACTTCCTCTTTATCTATAAGGTTGAAGTGCTACTGGTGCCCCCTAATGGATGGGATGGACATAGCACTGAAAATGAAAACAAATAAACAAGTGACAGGCAGTGACTGTTACAGCGAGGAGACTGAATCCTCCTCGCCCTCCTCTCGTTCCCTCTTGAGACCTCTCAGTGGTTCTAACTGCCCTGCAGAGTGCTCCTTTTGAGCCTTTGCAATCAGTGGAGCTTAAGTTGTCAATGGAGACAGTGCTCCTGGTTGCATTGGCCTCCATCAAGAGGGTAGGGGACCTGCACGCATTCTCCGTTGACGAAGCGTGCCTGGAATTCGGGCCGGCTTACTCTCACGTGATCCTGAGACCCCGGCTCGGATATGTGCCCAAGGTTCCTACCACTCCCTTCCGGGACCAGGTGGTGAACCTGCAAGCGCTGCCCCTGGAGGAGGCAGACCCAGCCTTGGCACTGCTCTGTCCAGGACACGCTCTCCGCGCCTATGTAGACAGGACGCAGTGTTCAGGACCTCAGACCAGCTCTTTGTCTGTTATGGTGGGAAGCTGAAGGGAAGGCTCTCTCCAAGCAAAGGTTGTCTTACTGGATAGTGGACGCCATTGCTTTGGCATACCAGCAGCAAGGTCGACCGTGCCCCCTTGGTGTGACTGCCCACTCCACCCCGGAGTGTGGTGTCCTCTTGAGCTCTAGTGCATGGTGCCTCGCTAACAGACATCTGCAGAGCTGCAGGCTGGGCGACACCGAACACATTTGACAGATTCTACAATCTCAGAGTGGAGCCAGTGTCCTCTCATGTACTCGCTTCAACCAGCTAGTACTGGACCCACTCAGGTGTCTTCACTTGCTCGCCATTCCACTCCACGGACTGGATACGTGCGATATCTCCTCAAGTGAGCTTCTCCGAATGCCCTGAGTTCCTCCAGCACTCCTGACGTCGGCGCCAGTGTCTATTGCCTGTGCGTCCGCTAGGTGTCTCCCGTGTTCATGGTCCCTCCTCCGAGCGACCCCCACATGTGTATTTTCACTGTAAGTCTCTCTGAGCATGTGTCTTTCCCTTGGCAAGCCACCTTGCGACCCCTGGGGTTGAAATATTCCACCTGAGGCTGGACACCCCAGTGTTCTCCATATGCATCCCTCCGGGTCATTTGTGTATTCTCGACGTAACTCGGAGTGACAACGAAAGGGGAACGTCTCGGTTACGTATGTAACCCTCGTTCCCTGAGTAGGGAACGGAGATGTTCCGTCTGCCTGCCACTTTCCGCTGTACCGCGGGGATCGCCTGAGCTCAGTCTTGGCTCCTCAGCGAAGAAACATATCTGCATGTTGCCGGCGTCCTCCTTTTATACCCATGAGGTGGGGCGGAGATATGCTATGCAAATTCCGCTGACCCATGGCATTTCTTTGCCATTGGCTCGTTTTGTAATACTCGAAGCTGATAGGCTTTCTAAGCGAAACCCCCATTCGTCGTCATCCGACGGAACGTCTCCGTTCCCTACTCAGGGAACGAGGGTTACATACGTAACCGAACCGTAACGTTTTCATGAATAATTGAGGAGTAAGACTCCAGAGTATGTGCGGTGCAAAGCTCAGCCATCTGTTTCCTACTATTAAACTATTGTTCATGTGGGTTCAAGGGGTTTCGAGAAGCAGAAATGTAGACGTCACATTAGAGAAGGAAAACACTTGCAAACAACAATCAGGTTTTTATATAGGGCTGTTACCACCATATTGTAACCATCAGTAATATCATGTGATGCACATTACTCAACGTTTTGTCACATTTCAACATTTTGAATGGAAAATACAGGATGGTTATTTACGATTCATGCAACTCATAACTGAATGTGCACATTAAAGAAACATTTTGTTGTTTTTGATGCATATTATGCAAACATTCACTCTTTTTTAATGCAAATTTTAAAATAAAAATATTATTTGCAAAGTTCCAATTTACTACAAAATCTTGTTCTTTTACTGTTGTTATTTTATTTATTTATTCACTTCCATTTAAAACATTTAATTATTTAATTCATTTAAATAAAAAGATCATTGCACAAAACACTAAGGGCCAGATTTACTAACAGCTTGCGCCAGCACAAACCCTCTTTTGGCATTAAAAAAACTACTGTCAGGATTTATTAAAGACACACTGAAAAATTAGCTCTGAAAAGGCATGGACACAGTTAATTTTGTCTGACCTTAATACATATGCATTTGTAGGAGTTTCCCTTTCAGGCGCAACATTTATGGGAGGAGAGTATTTAAATGAAAGATACAAGGTGATTTACTAAGGTTGTCGCTCGTCAATGTACTGTTGTTTGCGCCATTATTTAACGCCTTATAAACAGTCTTAAACTAGACACTACCTGGTAGATTGCATCAGTCATTATGGAAATGATCTGACTGCGTCTGTGTTCTTTAATTTGCGCGTCGTCTGTTGATCACACGCTGAACTTTCCACTCCCAACGGCGCTGTTTTGGAATTGCGCTCTCACGCTAATTCACCCTGTTTAGTAAATCTTCCCCTAAAACTAAAATCATTGAATGAAAACTCACATAGGGGCAAGTTGAAAATAAATTAGCAAAAAAATGCCTAATTAAAATAATAAAACCAATTGAATAACATTAAAAACACTGTGAGAGACTCTGGGGTCCCATTGTCTCTAAAATTTGAAAATCCCTGATCTTAACTTCACTTGTTCTAGGTTTAATGGGTTTGAGAATGCCATCTCCTACATGGCGATGATGCTGTTTCTATGGTTACTGACCTCCAGCGATTGCAGGTAGCCCTCTTGAGGGTCGCAAAGCAGTGAGGAGATGCGGTGGTTGTTCCTCATACAGCTCACACTGCTGTCTCTCCAGAGAGGGAAAATCTGCCTGACAACGGTCATCCTTCCCAAGGAACTGTGGGCCAGCTCCATAATCTCAGCGTCACTGATCTCCTACACTCACAAAGAGACACAATACAAAGAATAATCATGAGTATTTATGAATCAATAGTAAATTGATTACGTATTACATTAAAAATTCAGTCAAAGATAGGTTGCCTACCTATATGCTATATACTAGGGATGATACTGCCTTCTAAGATACCTTGTAAGATATCCAAGGCAAGAGATTAAAAATGTGTTCATTTAAATCTAAGGGACCTTGTAAGATATACAAGGCAAGAGATTAAAAACGTGTTCATTTAAAATAAATAATTTTTTTTGGAAAGTGCTATTATATGGTTTGTTTGTTAATTTGATGTTAGCTTAGCAGCATGCTAACATCAGTTGTGAGTCAAGTCTTATTTGTGCTTCATGGCAGGAGTGCCAATACAGAGTGTTTCATATCAGTCGCATTTAAGCTTTCCTTACACTCAGGATGCTTCTTTAGCTGTGGTTACACTTTTATTTAATCGTGTCCTTGTTACAGTGTAACAAATACAGTATACATTAAAGTACTAAGTAATATCAATTTACAACATGTACTATAGGGTTAGGACTAGGATTTGGTTTAGGGTAAGTTGCATGCAATTAAAAAGTTAAAATATATTTATATTGTCTTGCTGTATATGTGTAATTTTCTTTAAACTGTCTGACTAAAAGTGATCAAAAAAGCCTTTTAAAGTAGTTAAGAAAAAAAAAAAACCTTCGCCACCACTGCAGGAATTTCCACTGCTCGAACCTAAGTACTGGTGGACCAACATATTATGCAATTATGCATAATTTGCTGTCATAACTACAATAAGTACATGTAACATATGTAACAACCACACTGTAAAATAAAGTGTTATCAGAGCTTATCCAGGCAGCTCAATGTTTTATTTTTTATTTTTTATTATTATGTTGAGTTAAGAATGTTTTTTTATTTATTTTTAAACTTGGGACAGAGAGATTGTGAAAAGGAAGAAACAAAAGACAATGGCATAATCATTATTTTAAAGCTCAGGACATTGAGGAAAGAGGGACTCAGAGAAGAATATGAAACAATCAATATACAGACAATTTCAAAGCAATATCTGGAATGCTGGGAAAGCTGGGTATTATTGAATCAAATTGGGGTATTTAAATAAAATATATATAATGGCAAGCCAATTAAGGCAATGGAAATGGTTTTCAATATGGTTTTCAATAGGAGAACAAAAACTCTACAGCAATCCCTCTGACATATTTTGAGTCTGGAAATTTTAAGCAAATGTATTGTTCAACAAGGAATTGCAATTTCCCCTTATAGTAACAGTATAATGTGTTGTACCTAGTGAACATAATTGGTGAACATATTAAAATTTCACATAATTATTCATATTGGTCCACTTCAAACCCCAGCCAAACCCTCTATGCTTGTTAGAAGAACCTTGCTGAAAAGATCATCTCACACATGAATTCAGTGGCGGCTCATCAGGGGAGGCAAGAAAGCCACAGCCTATCCAAAATGTTGAGGTGAAAATGAGAGAATGATGATTTAATGTAAATACAATTCCTAGTTATTCGTTTCATTTTATGTCTCAGAATGTGTATTTCTTGTTTGTCATTTGACCACTGTAGCATCATAAAATATTATTGAAGTCAGAAATGTTTTTTCCCAAACGTGCTGAATCTGAAGTCTGATGGAGAGAATGGGAAGAGGAAAATCCACAGCCAGAGACGTTTGTCTCTGCTGGAAAAAAAACAAGCCAACCACTATGGAGTATTTGACTCTCAGCAGTCAGTGTTGTGAAAAAAAATGCATTGCAGAGGAGGCTAGCCTCCTTTGGTATATCAACCAATCATCATGGAGATATGCTGTAAATTACATGATATTATTTTGAACTGCAACCACTGATAATGTACCAACTACCTTAATTATGTAGAGAAGAGATTAAGAATACTTGATCGGCAAAAAATGTACCAAGCTACAAATAAAAACTAAAAAATAGGTTACAGCAATCAGCTTCACTAAACAGCCGGACATGTTCTTTCAACATTTAAAAGGACAGAGGGCTGTATTTTTGCTTCTACCTAGTGATATGCTATGTAAGTTAAATTATATTTATATTGTCTTGCTGTATATGTGTAATTTTCTTTAAACTGTCTGACTAAAAGTGATCAAAAAAGCCTTTTAAAGTAGTTAAGAAAAAAAAAAAACCTTCGCCACCACTGCAGGAATTTCCACTGCTCGAACCTAAGTACTGGTGGACCAACATAGCCATGCTGTTGACCAGCTAAACTTAAAAAAAAAACTCCAGTGAGTTACAGTGCTAAAAGCATGTTCAATTTTATACAAGTGAGATGAACATGAACCTGGCAGTTTTGAAATGCACTAAATTGGCCTGTCCAACCCAACCAGGACATAATTCCCTCTCCAAGATCAGTGATTTAGAGATTTGAAGATTTGGATTTTAAATTCCAAGAACTTTGGAATGAGCTGACCTACTTGCATAGGGATAATCTGAGGTTAAGAGCAAAAACATGCAGATTGTCATCAGAGACAAAAAGCTTGCAGTCTATCACTGAGAGCCAGGAAGCCAGAGCTTAAAACATGTGAAAACAGACATGGTCACTCTGCAAACAGGGTAGGCTCATACTCAAAGTGAACAGGAAGGTCAGTACAGACAGAGAAGTTAAATTCTCTGAGTTCTTGTGAGACTGGGAATAAAGCTGAGTTTATTAGGAATTTAAAGCTGAGAAAATCAGGGCATCATCAGGGCAGTTCAGAGGGCACAGCCTCAAGCAGCATAAAGGCCCCAATATACTCACGGCAAAGTTATTTTTCGTTCTTCGTTTTGGGGTAAAACAAAGTTTGAAATACGTGACCGGCGATATACTGTTAGCAAACATCCGACACCGCCCACAGTGCTGAGAGCAGCGCATAGATGAATATGTAAATTATGTGCTGCGCGCTTTCCTCTCACAAATAAAAATAAACACACAACAAAATTAAGGAAACAGCAAGCATTTTTTAATAAAGCATAAGAAAAGCATTTGATCATATCCACTTGGATATGTTTGCACAAGCTCTACAATTCCGCACTCTAGTAAAGTCACATCACGTTTATTTATATAGCACTTTGTACAATAGTTTACTTAAAAACAAGCAACTTTACCGTATTAAACATGAAAAAAAGTGTAAGTGTTGTAGCAAACTGGCTCAAAAGGGAAATTTAAATAATCATAACTCGTTGTAATTAATTATATATATTTGGATCAGTTAATCGAATTAACTTCATGTAACTGAATTAATATTACAATCAATTAATCTGTTCGTCCAGCGAACACTTAGTATTGTTAGTCTATCAACTCTTCAAAAATCATATTTTCCATGGCCACAGAAAAATAACGCCGAACGTGAGCGACTGAAAGGGAACCAAAACATACTATAACAACAAATGAACAAATGCATGTACATGTAGAAATGTCATTGATATTGGACATTGAAGAAATTTGCAGCTGTAGCAGCAAGAAATACTAATAAAAACATAATTTCATCGCAAAGGTGTTCTTGTAATAAGTTATAGAGGCATATAACAGATGCAATCTGTTATCTGTGCATTTAATTTCCCATGAGACAATATACTATTTGTTTATCCTGTTTAGCCTTTTGCATGTAGTATCACTTGCAAAGTTAAAATGGCAGACACTTTGTAAATAAATTAGGCAAAACAGCTGTTACTGAAAATATTTATAATCAAGATGCTGCTCACCTGAAACAGACATATAGAGGATGGTAAATGTATCTGTTTTCAAAAGTACTATAGATACATTTGCTGCAAGAGTAGAAAAACAACCAGGACAGAAAGAGACTGTAAATCTAACATCATTTTCCCATTTCAATGTATGTCCTCTTATGTTCCCCATGTGACTCTTGGTTCAAAGGATATATGTTTACACTAAAAGCCTACTAGTGTTCTCCCTGCACTGATGGGTTTGCGATGCTCCTTGTAATTTCAAAGTCTGCTGTTTCAAACATCTGGGGATGAAGCAGTACCTTCTACAGTGGGTTATCACTTGTACTGTAGAACTTTGACTAGATAAATTAATGACTACAAGCTTATAGACCACAAAAAACAGTATGGAACATGTATCGAAGTCCAGCCTGCTCTGTGTGATACCAACAGGATTTCTATTTAGGCATTTGAACATTTGAATTTATGCTGAGCGTGCAATATCAATGCATATTTATGCATGCAAAATCATTACCTGGTTAAAATGTCCTTAGATACAGTTGTTGTCAGAATTAATGGCACCCCTGGTAAATATGAGAGGCGTGAGAGCTCAAGAGGTGTGCTAGCGACTGTCACTAGCGCCTGCAGCCTTGTTAGTGTGCCAGCAACCTTGTAAGCGTGCCTGGCTCCCACACCGGAGACCCGGTTTGAATCCTGCTCGAAGCGGGTCGAGTTGGACTGGTTACACAAGGATAGTATTGCATGTTATTGTTGTATTGCACAATCGTCCTGGTTGCGTATGCAACCCACCGTTCCCTGAAGGAGGGAACGGAGGACGTAGTCGACGCCGACTGAAATGGGATCTCGCTAGAGAGCCTGTCTTCTTCGAGTACTATTGAACGAGCCAATGTAATTGGCGTGCGTGATTCGCATCACACACTCCGCCCCCGCGGCGCGGGTATAAATACGGAAGTGGATGCACGCACTAGTTGCTTTTCGCTGAGGAGCCGAGAGTAACCCGGGGTCAGCGGTGGTCCAGCGGTAGTGGCAAGGGGACTACGTCCTCCGTTCCCTCCTTCAGGGAACGGTGGGTTGCATACGCAACCAGGACGTTCCCTTTCAGTCGATAACGTCGGACGTAGTCGACGCCGACTGAAATGGGATCAACCATTGAACACGCCACTAACGCTACCACCTTACAGTGCCTAAACCAAAGCCTCCTGATGCCCCCACAAACTTAAGGTGGGGAAGGACAGGGCTTAGGCCAGGGAAGTCACTGCTGTTCCTACAGGACCACTGGGAAAGCGTTCACCGTACGTTGGAAGGAAGGGACGCTGCGGAGCCACATCCAACCCGAGGGAGGTAATGTGGAGAATACACATATGAACTGGGCGGAAACCGGGCAGTCTAACATATGGAATGTCACTGGGGTGGCTCCAGCCTAAGACGGGGGGAGACACACCGGACAGTGACGGCAGAGAGACTCTGCCGAGGGAAGACACGGGCTCACCGCAGGGAGCCGTATCGTGGAAGAATACACATATGGGGTCACCGAAGGGACCGCAACATATGGACCCAGCCTAACACAGGTTCCACACTGCTTACGAGTGGTAGGCCTAACACCAGACGTTCCGCACGTCCGACATCGGAGGGGTGTGGAGGAACTCAACAGGGTTCAATTTTAAGGGAACTCAACTGGAGTAGAAAGGCGCACGTATCCAGTCCATAGGAGGGGAATGGCGCAGCAAGCCGACACTTGAACCGGGCTCACGGTGAAACTGGCTTCATAAGAAGGGAGCCCACGGGAAGCAGCGGTTCAACTAGGTGTCGTCCAGCCCCCAACTCTAGAATCTGTTTAGCAAAGTATATCGTCAACGCCCAGGCGGAGCACTTTACACTCATCATAGAGGGGCTCAACACCTAAGTGGACATGTTGCATCTCGGATCTTTGCCGAAATGAAGGCAAGCACTAAGTGCAACTTTGCATGGAAACAGCCTCCCCTCTCTGCTGAATTCCAACAGATATTTGAAGAGCTGGTCTGAGGTCTATGACTTGCATTCTGTACACGTCCAAGCGAACGGACAGGGAAGCCAGGGCTGGATCTGCCTCCTCCAGGGCAGCGCTTGCAGGCTCACCACCTGCTCCTATTACGGGAGAGGTAGGAACCTTGGGCACAGTCCGAGCCGGGGTCTCAGCTTGTGAGAGTTAGCCGGCCCAGACTCCAGGCACAATACGTTGACCGAAAGCGAGCAAGTCCCTACCCTCTAGTAGAGACCAGGTGAGCAGGAGAACTGATATAACATAATCTTTAACTCACTACCTGCAGTGGCTCAGGGGCGGTCTCTGCAGTGCAGTCGCACCAGGGACAAGGCCCAAGAGGATAAAGAGGGACACAAGGATTTACAAGACCTTGCTCCTCAGGAACCTGACGATCAGAACATGCTTCTGCATACTTCTGCAACACGATGAGCGTCGTTTAAACACCGAGGCAACATCATTTTGCGGGTGAAGGAAAACAGCCTACTGCAACCCATTTTGCAGGAAAGAGAGCACTGAAGTGATCGAAAGCTTTCAGGATCTCCTCTGGAGAGAAGACGCACTCAACGACTAGGTTCCACTTCTAAAGGCGTAAGCACGCTACCCCATTCTAGGGGGTGCTCGCAGAAGTGATGGTAACTATCACACATTCTTGTGATAGCCACCTGAACCTCCGCATTCAGATGTAAGACCGCCCGGAATCCCCGGGGGAAGAACGCGTGTGCCATCGTGCCCCGCCCCCGAAGAGTTTTCCGGGGAAGTCAGGAAGGCTGTTGATGGGAGCCAGGTCTAGTTGGGCCAATAAGGGGCAACTATGAAGACCTGTTCCTCTCCTGACTTGGCACGTAGGTGCAAGTGACGGGCGCAAAAGACAGGAGCATTGCTCAACACAACATGTGAAGATCACTGGGCTTCAGGAGCATTTTCTGCTCAGCACTTGGGTGTGACAAGTTCACTGAGCTTCAGGAGCATTCCTGCTCAACACCTGAGTGTGATAAACTCACCGAGCTTCAGGAGCATTTCTGCTCAACACTTGAGTACGAAGAACCTCACTGAGCGACAGGAGCATTTCTGCTCAGCACTTGAGTGTGACAAGTTCACTGAACTTCAGGAGCATTCCTGCTCAACACCTGAGTGTGATAAACTCACTGAGTTTCAGGAGCATTTCTGCTCAACACTTGAGTGCGAAGAATTTCACTGAACGACAGGAGCATTTCTGCTCAGCACTTGAGTGTGACAAGTTCACTGAGCTTCAGGAGCATTACTGCTCAACACCTGAGTGTGATAAACTCACTGAGCTTCAGGAGCATTTCTGCTCAACACTTGAGTGCGAGGAACTTCACTGAGCACCAGGAGCATTTCTGCTCAGCACTGCGTGTGATGAATTCACTGAGCTACCTGTGATGGACTCACTGAGCTACAGGAGCATTGCTGCTCAACACCTGAGTGCGATGAACTTCACTGAGTTTCAGGAGCAATTCTGCTCAGCATGAAGAGTGATGATTTCACTGACTTGCAGGCGCAAGGCGACCATGAGTCGCAGTCACTTTTAGAAGGCTCACTGGGGTTAAACGCATTTCTGCGGGCCCCTGGGGCAGCTGAGTCCCAGTGTTTGTCCAAGGGTAGTCCGCTCGGTTTACCCAAACACTGGCGGAAAAATAAAACCGGGGGGGCAACTGAGCGGCCCCGGAATGGTCATGACCCAGCCGGACCCAGGGGATGGAGTCTCCACTTGCCCTGGCTATAACTGTCGTGAGGCTCGATGGCGGCACGATTGAGTAAGCGGGAGGAGTGGAACAAGGCGCCCTCAGAAGCGTCTGACTCCAAGGAGGAGGTGACGGGTGAGTTTGTGACATGCAGGGGAAGCTTGCGCAACGGTCGCAATGTCTAACAACTCGAGGCACGAATGCCCGTGTAGTCGGGGGTCGCCCAGGCCCCCGTTAAAACACGCCCTTTGTACATGGCCCCTCTGTTGAAGAGGGTTTGGCAGCAGACCGGGATGAACTATAGTCACACAGGGTGAGCTGCTCTGCCACGGTCACCTCGGGACTCGATCGTGAAGCTAGCGCTGAAGCAGTCACATATGGAGGGAGCCAAAGGCTGCGACTACCATGTACCCCAGGAGCCTCTGAAAGTTCTTTCAGTGGGACCCTTTCTCACTTCAACACCAGCTGAACACATTCTCATTGGAGAGACATGTTGGACCGAGTACCTCTCCAAAACTAGAAAAGAGATACTCAGCCCGTGGGCGAGATTACTCTCTTCCAGTTGACCTGAAGACCCAACGGGCTCTGGAGCACTCGAGGGGAAGGACACTGTACTGATACTCCACCCTTAGACGCAACACACAGGATGGCCTGCGGTGCGGGAGGTAGAGATCTGAAGCACCTGTCTTTCAGGTCAAAGCTGCAGACCAATCTTGGGCCAAGATGGTCACGACCCACCCCCTAGTAGCACGAAGAACGAGTTTACAACTGGCCTTCGTACCGGCTGGAGGAGCGGCTATATCAAATCCTTCGCCAGCAGGATAAGATAAGCACGCACAAGTCAGGAGCACTGCTCAACACTCGGTGTGATGAATATCACTGAATTTTCAGGAGCACGTCTGCTCAACACCTAATGTGATGACTATCACTGACTTGAGCGGGGTAGCCGAGCCTGAGGTGGGGCAGCAAAGTAGAGAGAGTGGTGTTAGTGTGCTGTGCAACACTTACCTGTCTCCACAAGCGGCAGGGGGCGCGTGAGAAGGCGGATGACCGGGTCCTCGAACGCACCAAGCTGCCTGCTGGCGACCAAGGGGGAGCTGAGGGGTGTAAGGCTATACAGGGTCACACCCGCCAGACTGGCCCTCTTGGGACCCAGGAACAGATGAAATTGCTCTCTCTTTGAAGTGTGGGTACCGCTTGCTCCGCTTCTTTTTTTTTTTTTTTTTTAGGGAGCCAGCGGCGGAACAGACACACACACAAACAAAGGCTCCACCCGGCCCTCACCCGGGGGGAGGGAGTGATCGTGCCACTCCAAGAGCATCTCATCCATTCCTGGGCGGCCCGCTCCGGAATTCTTTCGCTGTCGCTTGCCACCTGGCTTGGCAGCGCCTGGAGCGGGCTGGGCGTCTCTACTGCGGCCGGCTCCATGCTGAGGCCTGGGTGGAGGCTGCTGCGGAGGGCCAGCAGGAGCGGCGGCCGGAGAACGCCCACGGCGACGAGCAGGCGGAGGAGCTGCCACCGGCGGCGGGTGGAGGCAGCAGCTGGCCACCGGGGCAGGATGTGCCGGATGACCTCCGTCTGCGCTTGAGCGGCAGAGAACTGTTTGATGCAGTTCTCCACCGCGTCGCCGACCAGCCCAACCTGGGAAATTGGGGAGACCAGGAACCGAACCTTGTCCGCATCCGCCATACCAACCAGGCTGAGCCAACGAAGGCGCTACTGGACCACCAAGGTGGACATCGCCAGACCGATCACGCACGCTAAGACACCCGTACCCCGGAGGGTGAGGTCGGATGCAGTGCGGTGCTCACCTATGAGCGCACGGTCTGGATTACCCTCGTGCATGCCATGGGTGCCCTAGCCTGCAGCAACGCCATGGCACGCAAGAGGAAGGGGCTTGCCCACAGGCTTTGTAAGCTCTGCCCGTCGGAACAGACGAAACTCACAGGCCTTAGGGGGGAGACGAGGATCCCCCCAAAAGGCAGCGGCCGCCGGACACAGGTGCACCTGTGTCGACAGACCGCTCCAATGGAGGGACACCTCGCAACCCTTCACCGTTCCTCCATCAAGGGTAATGAGGGGGAAAAGCTAGTCAGGCAGTTTCTGGCAGAGAAAGATGCTGTTCACCACCTGACAAGCTCTCCATGCATTTCGGGAAAGAAAGGCACTGGGGCGGCGAGCTGAGAACCAGCGCGGCCCGCCCCAAGATACCAAACTCCAGATTCCAACCGAGACTGAACGGGACACGGTGGAGGTTCCACTCGAGCCCGGCAGCCTCGGCGGCCCGTTTCAGCATAGCTGATAATTCTGGATCCGGCTCGGGCAACATTGAACTCCCGGAGGGAGACAATGCAGCCGAGTCATCATCTCTAGAAGTCAGCTCACCCTCCGATGCTGCAATCGGCGTCCTGTCCTCCAGGGGAGCCCCGAGTGAAACCGCTGGCCCACCCATTACAGATGGACCAGCAGACAACACAGGAGGCTCCAGTGGTTGCAGTGGAAGGGAGGAGTGAGGAGCCCACAGGGAATGGTTACCGGGCGGGACATCCAACACTATCCTCCGGTCACCCATCCCACACAGCACCCGAGGGTGAGGCATGGTAATGGGAACTCGCTCTCCGCGAACGAAGGCGAGTCTCGCCCTCAACACTGCGACAGTCATGTTCCCACAGAGAAAACATGAGCTGTCCACAAAAGCTGTCTCAGCGTGCTGTAAGCCAAACACGTGACACAACAGTTGTGACCATCAGAGAGAGACAGGGAACGACCGCACCCAGAAACGCACGGGCGGAATGACATCTTGAAAAAGACGCAAACGCACCCGTGTTGCTCTTTCAGAAAATAGGACCGTCACCAGTGCCGGAGCACACAGGGGAATGACCGCGGCAACACTGAACAGAGAACTGAAACAGTGAAGCACTCACTTTTCCGCCCTCTAACCAGCCATCAACACACACAAACATTTAGAAATTTGTTGCTGTTAAAACAGCAGTTGAGAGCTCAAAGCTCGCGATCACCGCTGCACTCGCGCTGTAGAACACCAGCACTGGGAGAGTCTTCCTGAAGAACACCGACACACTCGCTCGTTGTAGACAACAGCACTCTCAGAGACATCAAACGATCGGCTCCGAAGCGAAAGGCAACTAGTGCGTGCATCCACTTCCGTATTTATACCCGCGCCGCGGGGGCGGAGTGTGTGATGCGAATCACGCACGCCAATTACATTGGCTCGTTCAATAGTACTCGAAGAAGACAGGCTCTCTAGCGAGATCCCATTTCAGTCGGCGTCGACTACGTCCGACGTTATCGACTGAAAGGGAACCAAAGTTACCATTTGCTTCCGGGGCGCCACTCTGCTGCTGACACATTGCTTCACTCGTGCATTGTTGTTTATTTTGTGTTACTTGTTTTGCGCTTTATTTTAATTAATTTTGTTTATGCTAGAATGTTTAATACGAAAATGAGATGCTTTACTTACTGGGTCACTCTGCATATGGTGATGTTGTTAGCGGCAGTCGGCTTTGAAGTGAGCGCTGTAAGTGCCGTTCACATGTATACTCGGTATGAAATTCTGCGATTAGTCTCCCGTTTACGGAATAACTGCCTGCAAGGGTAATTTCATGAAGATTGTAAAGAGCTGCTAAGGAATTCCAGGACAAGAATGAGATTTCACTGAAGAAACGAGGATCAAGAGGTGGGGTGTGCCAAAGACTTAAGATGCTGTGTTGACCTCCCTTGCCTGTAATTACCTTGTCAAACGTACAGTCCCTAAGTAGTAAGATGTAGTAGTAAAGTAGTAAAATGTAGTAAATATGTTTTACGGAGACCTGGTTGAAAGAAGCAATCCAAGTTATTGGCACAAGAGGATATACAATGATAAGAGTGGACAGAGATGAAATAGCGTCTCATAAAGCTATCGGAGAAGGTCTGTGTATCTACGTGGATAACAGATGGGGGCAACCCAATAAACAACTGTAGGCCTACACTCCATATTTTGAACATTTGTCTATGATTTTTAGACCTTTTTATCCCCCTAGGGAATTTGGATAAATAACAATTATTTTAGTATGTTCCCGGACCAGCGATGAAAAAGCCTGAAACAAAAATAGCAGAATGTTTTAGCGATGTGCTGGCTAGTTCGTCTGAACAACCAGTATTTATTTAGGGGGATGTGAACTCTCTTATTTAGCCGCTTTACACCAATATGTGGACTGTCCGACTAGACTTTTGCACATTTTTGGATAAATGTTTTGGAAAATTGCTGATGGTTATAAAGCTATTTGCTGCCCTCCCTTGGGGAAGTCAGACCACAGTATTGTAAATTTTCTACCCAGATATCAGGCTAATATTAAACAGGAGAAACCTGTTATACACCTGTGGACTGAACATGGCAAAGAACAATTGAGAAATTGCTTTGACCAAACGGCCTGGGACTTTTTGATTTTTTTTAATGTATGAGACAATGTTATTACAGACTATCACGTATTATTCAAATTTTTCTGAGAGCAATTGTAGTGATACATACAATGGTGATACATATGGATAAAACTAAATAATTGGTAATAACTGGAGACAAGTGTAATACGTTGGAGTATTGTAATACTGTAATACTTGGTGGGAATCCAAATCAATTTGTTTGTAATTTTAAGTATTTGGGGACATACCTAGATGCTCAAATTAGTTTTGAAAATAGTGATAGTACTAGTAGTAGTATTATAAAGGTAGTACCTAGGGTAAAGAGAAGTTGCATAGTTTTTGGGGGCTACAGTTTTGTGCTGCATATGGCTTACATACTGTATACCTTATCTGGGTTATCTAGATTTCGATTTTGTCATTTTTGGGAAGAAAATCCACAGTAAAGGGGTAATTGTGGCGAAACACCTGTCCCACTCTTCGTTAACAGGCTATTCAGGAGTGCTATAGGAAGTTGTTTAGTCAACATGGTCATAATCTTTTTGACCGTCCTTCTGTGAAGAAGACTATAGCATTCTGCTCTGCAGTACTGTTAGAAGATTGAAACTGATGCCTATGAGAGCACAGAACAACTAGCTAACAGCCTTTTTTTTTACTCAGAAAAAAAATAACATGTAAACAGGACACATTCTAATGTACAGAAAAAAGATACAATTGAACCTAGGTACTGTTCGAAAAGAATTTATTAGTTTAGTGTCATCTAATGTTTTAGACTCATTGCTTGTATGATGATATGCAATGGGGGAAAAGTGCACAATATTAGCTGGTGTTTTCTTATTCAATTTCAATCACACCTATGCATTTTATAGTAACTAAAATTCAGCAAAAACAGCAGCATGTGGTGCTTGACAGAATGTTTAACAGGAAGGCATCATCCTTCAAAATGAACTAAAACAAAATCTTCCACAACTCGCAGATTGAGTTATCCAATGAAATTTCAATCACATGTGATCAATTAAATACCATCTGCCCTTGTGTAATTTGCCTTTAACATGCATCAAAGATGATTGGCAAATGTTTTTGTGCTGGTTATGATGGCTGCAATACATGGGAATTGTTCTCCCCAGGATGTGCGATCTACTGTATTTGAAGCCTCTGTTTATGTTATTACAGACACAGCCTTTTAAACTGGCCTTTTCTCAGAGGGTTGAATAAAGCTGCATCATTTAATCAGCGTTTTATGCTGATTTGATCCAGAACCATTTCCACTTCCTACTTGCAAATGCCTGTTCCTTCCTACACTGTTTTATTAGTTTGCCAGTATATTCAGGCATCCATTATTCATGATACTTCTTTAATGAATATATAATGACTATACAATCAACTATACAACATAATAAACACCTCAATTTACTACAGATTCATGCAAACTTGATAGCACTCACAAAAAATGACTGAGCTGATTTATAATGTGGTCTATTGAGGATTACTGCTTCTTAATATTCACACTACTGTTAATGCACATCTGTTGTAACTGTAAGAAGAAAAGTGTAACTATAGCCTACATTATGAACCACGCACTTTTCAACACTGTTCATCTTTCTCAATTTAAATGCCTTTTTTCCCCAATTCAGTACGTACCACTGGAACAGACAGTAAGAATAATTCCTGGGACCATACACTGTTAAAAATTGCTGTAATTTTTACAGTACATATTTACAATAGACTACTGTATTTTTAAATTAACAGTATTACTGTATTTTGCCATGTGGGAGCATGCATAATTGCATTGAATTTCAGACGTCCAGTAAGATACTGTGTTTTTTTAAGGTAGACCCCTGTTATTGCATGTTCTTATGACTTCTGTGAACATGCTAATGCAGTAAATGCTACTGGATATCATGCATACAATTGTTAAATAGTTTATTTTATTTTTTTAAAGTAGAAAAAGAATTCTTGCAAAGGTTTTGGCGCTTCACAAGTCTGTAATAAATACAGCATTTGTAGCGAATTATTTACACTATTTAGACTGACATTTGATTATATAACGTACACATCTAGTAGTTTAAAACTGTTGGCTTTTAAAACCTCACATGATTAAACAACGGCATCAGCGTAGCGCAGTGTGTGTTATGTCATTTCGTCAATCGTCATATGCAGTGGACATTTTAGGAGTTGGGATTTTCCACGCGCTGCGTCACCACCACTCAATTTTCGCGCTCACCTCATGCGCGCTTTTTTCGTTTACCAGTCATCAAGATCTTAACTATTATTTTTATTTTGTGATGTTGCAAAAGGGATAATTTTATGATACTGAATTTGTTTGGTGAATCCAGTCACAGATTTACGATTAGCTGGCTATATTTTCTTCACCATGAAAGTGTGGCCGGGCTGTCATATAACTATTACATTTTTAATAACTGTTCGGTATAAAATTATTTACATTGTTGTTGGTAGTTAGTCATGTAAGCTTTTAAACATTGTAATTAAATAAATAGTGTTTAACTTGAATTCCAAGCCATTAGCTAATCATGTTAATATTACTTGTAAGGGTGCATGGTATTCATATTTGTACTTTAGTCGTTAAATAGAAAGTAAATTGGAATTTGCTGTGCACATGCTTTATTACTGTGCATCTATTAGCGTGTGAAGTTTAGATTTTTGCAGTTGACCATGTTTATCTGTCACTTCTGTAATAATGAGAGCAGTACAATCCTGAGTTTTGTGCAGCGTGTGAAATTGCACAGAAACGTGCCTAAATCAGGATTTAGATCTGGTGTACATTATTGCACACATATTTTCACCAAGTTTTCTTCATTGAAGTCCCACATATACAGACATCACAAGGAACATCACCGGTCTGCTAAAGAGCATCAGGCACAGATGTGTGATAAAACTGTCACGGAATGGTAAGATAGTGAAGCGAGGATTCAACTGCAGGAATAAGGATATTTATTAAGTAACAAAGAAACAAAAAAAAAAAACAAAGCTACAAACAAAAATTCCCCGTGGGGGAAACCGAGACAGGCATCTGGTAAAAACAGGAAACACAATGGAACAAAGACAACGAACCAGCACAGGACTGCAAACACAGGGAGACTAAATAGGGAAGCAAACAAAAGAGGGTAACGAGGAAGGAAGGTGGGGCAAATGAATCAATAATCAGATAACAAGATGGGAGGGGCTAGACAATTGACAGGAGAGTAAATGGCACAAGAAAATACATGACAAGCCATGTGCTCACAACAAACCAGACTATACACAAAGACATGACAAACCGGGAGTGTCAGAGCTTTATCACCAATCCAACACATAAACCAGACAGAAGTGACAGAACCCTGACAAAACTATTTAAATTCCATGTAGACCTTTGTGAAGTTAAATGTGGGACCCTAACACAGTTTTTGTCTCATTTAAAGAGCCATATTCAGTCAGGTCTGGAGATCCGGTGCCCATTTGGTTGCAACAGGACATTTAAGGTGAGATCTACATTTGCATCACATGTATCACAGACACATAAAATGTTCTCTGTAAACCATCTGATAGAGCTAGCCTGTTATGACCATGGAAACGTCTCGGTTATGTATGGACTTAGAGAAGACACATATGACCCGAAGGATGCATATGGAGAACACTGGGGTGTCCAGCCGCAGGTGGAATATTTCAACCCCAGGGGTGGCAAGGTGGCTTCCCAAGGGAAAGACACATGCTCAGAGAGGCTTACAGTGGAAATACACATGTGGGGGTCGCTCAGAGGAGGGACCATGAACACGGGAGGCACCTAGCCGATGCGCAGGCAAAGACACTGGCGCCGACGTCAGGAGTGCTGGTGGAACTCAGGGCTTTCGGGGAAGCTCACCTGAGGAGAATATCGCACGTATCCAGTCCGTGGAGTGGAATGGCGAGCAAGCGAAGACCCCTGAGCGGGTCCAGTACTAGCTGGTTGAAGCGAGTACATGAGAGGACACTGGCTCCACTCGGAGATTGTAGAATCTGGTGAATGTGTTCCGTGTCGCCCAGTCTGCAGCTCTGCAGATGTCTGTCAGCGAGGCGCCATGCACTAGTGCCCAAGAGGACGCCACACTCCGGGTGGAGTGGGCAGTCACACCAAGGGGGCACGTTCGCCCTTGTTGCTGGTAAGCCAAAGCAATGGCGTCCATTATCCAGTGAGACAACCTCTGCTTTGAGAGAGCCTTTCCCTTCAGCTTCCCACCATAACAGACAAAGAGCTGGTCTGAGGTCCTGAAACACTGCTTTCTGTCACATAGGCGCGGAGGGCGCGTACTGGACAGAGCAGTGCCAAGGCTGGGTCTGCCTCCTCCAGGGGCAGCGCTTGCAGGTTCACCACCTGGTCCCAGAAGGGAGTGGTAGGAACCTTGGGCACATATCCAGGCCGGGGTCTCAGGATCATGTGAGAGTAAGCCGGCTCGAATTCCAGGCACGCTTCGTCAACGGAGAATGCGTGCAGGTCCCCTACCCTCTTGATGGAGGCCAGTGCAACCAGGAGCGCTGTCTTCATAGACAGGAACTTAAGCTCCACTGATTGCAGAGGCTCAAAGGGAGCACTCTGCAGGGCAGTTAACGCCACTGAGAGGTCCCCAGAGGGAACGAGAGGAGGGCGAGGAGGATTCAGTCTCCTTGCCCATCTCAGGAACCTGACAATCAGGTCGTGCCTTCCCAAAGACTTACCTTCAACAAAGTCATGCTGTGCGGCAATGATGGCGACATAGATTGAACATCTCTGGGGGTCTTCTTGGCGAGAAGAGCACCAGTTGACGAAGAGGTTCCACTTCAACGCATAGAGATGTCTCGTGGACGAAGCTCTAGCGGAAGTGATGGTAGCCACCACCGCTGGTGGTAGGGCACTCAAACCTGCCTTGTCCCATCCAGGAGCCACACGTGGAGGTTCCAAAGATCGGGACGAGGGTGCAATAGGGTGCCCCGTCCCTGAGAAAGGAGGTCCTTCCTCAGAGGGATCGGCCAGGGAGGTGCTGTCACGAGGAGTACTAGTTAGGAGAACCAGGTCCGGTTGGGCCAGTAAGACGCAACCAGAATGACCTGCTCCTTGTCCTCCCTGACCTTGTGCAAGGTCTGCGCAAGAAGGCTCACTGGGGGAACGCATACTTGTGGCCCTGTGGCCAGCTATGCGCCAGAGCATCCATGCATAAAACTGGAATAAAACGGAATAAAACTGGGCGCAATGGGTCGGGTCATGAGAGGCAAACAGATCTATCTGTGCGTCCCCGAACTGGTCCCAAATCAGCTGAACCGACCGGGGATGGAGCCGCCATTCCCCCGGGAGGAGCTGAAACAGTGAGAGCTCGTCGGCTACACAGTTCAGAGCTCCAGGGATATGAATGGCACGAAGCGACCTCAGATGCTTCTGACTCCATAAGAGCAGACCACCTTGGCGGTTGATGTACGCTACAGTCGCGATATTGTCTGATCGGACTAGTACGTTTTGGCCTTGAACACGGCCCGGAAGCGGCGCAGAGCAAAACGTACAGCCAGCAACTCGAGGCAATTGATGTGCCATAGGCGGAAGGGTCCTGTCCAGGAGCCTGCAGCAGCACGTCCATTACACATGGCGCCCCAGCCCGTGGAGGAGGCATCTGTCGTTACAACAACATGCCGCAAAGCTCGCTCCAGGGTTACTCCGGCCCGTAGATAAGTGAAGTTCGCAAATGTGGTGAAGGTCTGACGGCAGGTCGGAGTAACTGGTACTCGGAGGGTACCGTGTTGCCATGCCCACCTCGGGACTCGGTCACAAAGCCAAAGCTGAAGCGGTCTCATATGAAGCAATCCGAGTGGCGTTGCCGCGGCTGCAGATGCCATATGCCCCAGGAGCCTCTGAAACAATTTCAGTGGAACCGCACTCTTGCCCTCGAACTGTCTCAGGCAAGTCAGCAGTGACTTTGCGCGCTCGCTCGTAAGCTGTGCGGGCATGGCGACCGAGTCGATTTCCATACCGAGAAAAGAGATACTCTGCACGGGGCAAAGTTTGCTCTTCTCCCAGTTGACCTGAAGGCCCAGACGGGCTAGGTGCCGGAGCACTAGATCCCTGTGTTCGCAAACCTGATCTCGAGAGAGAGCTAGGATCAGCCAGTCGTCGAGATAGCTCAGGATGCGAACCCCGTGTTCCCGGAGGGGAACAAGGGCTGCCTCGACGACCTTCGTGAAGACGCGAGGAGACAGGGCTAACCCTAATGGGAGAACCACGTACTGATATGCCTGCCCCTCGAAAGCAAACTGCAGGAACGGTCTGTGTCGAGGGAGAATGGAGACATGAAAGTAGGCATCCTTCAGGTCGATCGCTGCAAACCAATCCTGGGGCCGTACACATTCGAAAATGCGCTTGGCAGTAAGGATCTTGAACGGCAGCCTGTGAAGGGAGCGGTTCAGCACGTGCAGGTCGAGGAAAGGCCGTAACCCACCGGTTTTCTTCGGGACAATGAAGTACGGGCTGTAGTAGCCAGACCTCATTTCGGCTGGAGGGACAGTCTCGATCGCACCCTTCGCCAGCAGGGTGGCAACCTCCGCTCTCATGATAGGGGCATTGCCACCGACCATAGTGGAGCGGACTCCCCTGTAGCGGGGAGGATACAGTGCAAACTGACAACTAGACCCAGCGGGACAGGTTGGGAAGCTCTAACCAGGCTCCCAAGAAGTGTACCAGCGGGGTCATGCGAACCACAGACTTCCCGTTGGTGGAGCTGCGAGGCGTAATGACTGTCCCGGACGTGGACGGCATAGCGGCCCATTGTCGGGGCATAGTCATTGACCGCTACCTGACAGAGAAGACCAGGGAAGGACGAACGTTCCACGGGGTCTGCTCTGCCAGGGGTCTGGCGACAGAGGGGGATGAGAGCGGCACGGTCCGGGGACGGCGTGTGCTGTCATCCGGCTCTGGGACAGAGGGGGACGAGGGGTGCACGGCTCGCACCGTGTCGTCCGAGAACTCTGTGTGCTCAGGGATGAACATGTCACTTCTTCTTTAACCACATTAGGGTGCTGCCCACCCAGGGGAAGTGGAAAACAAAGGATTCTCCCCCGACCCTCCACCGGGGGAGGGAGTGGTCCTGCTACCATCTCCTGATAACTGACCATCATCCCTGAGCAGCCCATCTCAGGAGCGCCGCTTGGCCCGGCGTTTAGCGGCGGGCGGGGCAGGAGAGGGCTGTGGCATCCCACCGCGGCCTCCAGACCCAGCCCGGGTGAACGGGTGGGGTGGGAGCCCTCGGCGGTGGGCAGACAGAGGGATCTGAGCGGACGGCGGGGCCGTCGGGGCAGAATGCCACAGTCTGCTCATGGGCGGTTGAGAACTGTTGTACAGCCCTCAACCGCACTGCCGAAGGGTCGACCTGGGATATGAGGGTGTCGAGCAGACGGGTCCGCCGGACATCCTGCACATCGGACAGGTTAAGCCACAGGCTTGAATGGGGGACATCACCTGACCCAGGGAGTGTGCGGCCACTTTCGTCACTCGGGGAGCAAGGTCAGTGGCGGCGCGCAGCTCAATTAGGAGCCCTGGGTCAGTTCTACCCTCCTGCATGTCCATGAACACCTGGGCCAGGTAGACCAGCAGAATGGCCATGGCATGCAGTGAGGCGGCTGCCTGTCATTGGCGCTATAGGATTTCGCCACAAGTGTAGACGAAAAACTACAGGCTTCGGACGGGTGCTTAGGATCGCAGCGAGAAGAAGCACTCTGAGGATACATCAGCATCGCAACAGAGCGTTCAACCAGGGGGACCCCAGTGTACCGATGGGCAGCGGCCCCGTCGAGGGAAGGAAGGGCGGAGGAGATCAACGAGGGATCGCTGGAAGACATGGGGGTCTTCGAGGATTTCGAGATCTCCTGATGCACATCCGGGAAGAAAGGAATTGGGGTTAGATGGCGACGAGAGTCAGCGGCCACCCCAAAACCAATCGTCCCGGGAAAACATGGCCGTCATCTCAGGATCTGACTCGACAAATGCCATATGCACACCCGAAAGTGGCAGCACTGTCAAATCTTCATTTCCTGAAGATTCTTGCCCGCCCTGTGATGCTGCGATGGACAACAGATCCGATTCTGGAACGTCAAAGGAAACCCGCGGGGGGTCCGAAGATGGGCCCGAGGGCGTCCCGTGATTGCTCACGGGTTGCGTCAATAAAGAGGGGGGCGTGGGGCACGGACGGATAGTCTGCGCCTTTCTTCCACACCAACACCCTCAGGTCACCCTGGCCAACAGCCGAAGTAGCACCTCACGTGGAGAGTGTTAGATCGGGGTGTGGATGAGGGGACTCTCTCTCAAACAAGATCATTGAGTCTCGACCGTAATGACGTGATGGTCACGTTTCCGCGGGAAGTCATCCACAAATGCTGCTCTAGCATGATCAAGCCCAAGCACGCAGAGCAGAGAATGTGCCCATCAAAATCGGAAATGAGTCAACCGTAACCAGAAATGCACGGGCGAGCCGTCTTTAAAAAGACGTGCCGCGTGCAAGCTCTTTTGTGAGAGAAAAGAAAACTCTGAGAGTGTTGAAGCACCCGGGGAGAAACACACTCACTGGCAAACCACTGCACAGATAAGCAGGAAGCGCGCACTCGCCGGGAGATCGTCGTCACACCAACACCAGAGAATCTCGCTCGACTGTAAGAAGCTTACAGTTCAGAGATGGCTTGTGGAGATTAACTTGGCTCCGAAGCGAAAACATATCTTCATGTTGCCGGCGTCCTCCTTTTATACCCACGAGGTAAGGCGGAGATACGCTATGCAAATTCCACAGACCCATGGCATTTCTTTGCCATTGGCTCGTTTTGTAATACTCAAAGTTGATAGGATTTCTAAGCGAAACCCCATTCGTCGTCATCCGACGTAACTCGGATTGACAACGAAAGGGAACTCCAGTTCCAGATGTCGTGTCTGAGAGCAAGAGATCAGAGGTTGAAGAGCACAATTTTCCTGAAGTTGTGGATGAATCTCTTTTTCTAAGAAATGTAACCCTCTTCTATCTGAAATTGCAAGCTAAATTGCTATTACCTAAGTCAGGGCTGGTTCTAGACATTTGGAGGCCCTAGGCAGTTGGAGACCCCCCGCCACACTCTCCTCCCCTCCACCTTTCAGACTTCACGAGATCACACGTTCATCAAGTCAAGTCACCTTTATTTATATAGCGCTTTTTCTAATACAGATTGTTTCAAAGCAGCTTTACAGAGATAATAGGAAAATAATGTTGTAATAATATTGTTAAATATAAAATTAAATGTCCCCAACTACGCAAGCCAAAAGCCAATGGCGACAAAGGCGACAGTGGCAATGAACCAAAACTCCATCAGGTGACAGAATGGAGAAAAAAAAAACCTTGAGAGAACCAGTCAGGGGGCCGGTTCTCCTCTGGCCAACAAACAAACAGTGTATGATTATGATTCAGGCAGCATTATAGAGTTGGGGTACTCGAACTCGGACTCGATTCCGGACTCCAATTTTGAATGAACTCAGACTTGTCACGTACTCGGATGAATTTGTACTCGGACACTGGAGGACACAATATTATTCAAAAACGAAACAAAACTACTTGTGTTGTTTCCGTGTTTAGAATTAGCCAATCGACAAGCATATTAAGCGCATGAACACAGTGTCAAACAGAGGTGTCAAGTAACGAAGTACAAATACTTCGTTACATTACTTAAGTAGAAATTTTGGGTATCTATACTTTACTTGAGTAATTCTTTTTCAGCCGACTTTTTACTTCTACTCCTTACATTTTCACGCAATTATCTGTACTTTCTACTCCTTACATTTTATAAATAGCCTCGTTACTCCTATTTCATTTTGGCTTGTTTTCATTTCGGGTTGTCATCGTTCAAAATATGGCCAATTACACAAATGTTTAATAGATCTGAGTCCCGCCTCCTGAACATCGCTAAACTGATTGGCTTTGTGTTTTCTTTCTAACTTGTGAGAGGCTGTTACATTTGGTTGTGTGAAGCGGCAAAACTCATCCGAAGGAATTAGGAAACCTAGATGCGGTAAGTGACGGAGAAATCAACAGTTTTCTGCTCAAGAATACGGGGCAAATCGCGTCAAATATTGATTTGGGGACAGCCGTTTTTACAATATAGTACTGTAAGACAATCGCGGGATAAGTGGCAAACATAATAGAGAGTGTGTGTGTGTGTGTGTGTGTGAGAGAGAGAGAGAGAGAGAGAGAGAGAGAGAGAGAGAGAGAGAGAGAGAGAGAGAGAGAGAGAGAGAGAGAGTCTGTGTGTGTGTGAGAGAGAGAGAGAGAGAGAGAGAGAGAGAGAGAGTGTGTGTGAATGTGTGTGTGTGTGTGTGTGTGTGTGTGTGTGTGTGTGTGTGTGTGAGAGAGCGAGAGAGAGAGAGAGAATGTGTGTGTGTGTGTAACCCTACATTATAGGATCAAAATATCCCCATAAAGATAGCAATATCCGAAATCCTTGTCGGGATTTTTATTTTATTTTATTTGAAAACGGCTTATAAATCAGACTAAGTGATGTTTTTTGAATATACAGAAAGTTATCTGTGATAGGGTTAGTGAACCCTTGAACCCTTGTCATCCCAGTCTCATCAGCTGGACTGAAAGACGTTTCAGTGCACTTAGGACGCTGAAAACATGTCTCAGAGCAATGGTCACAAGTGTGACACTTGACAGTGTTGCTGTGTGTCGTGTCTAAAAGGACAAACTTGACAGTATTGATGCAAAACATATATGCCAACAGTTAATTTCTGTTAAAGGGATGTTCACTTATTTAAAAATGAAAATTCTGTCATCGTTTACTCACTCTCAAGTTGTTTCAAACCAGATTCTTTCTTCTGCTGAAGACAAAAGAAGATATTTTGAAGAATGTCGATAACCAAACAGTTGGTGATAGCCATTTACTTCCATAGTATTTTCTTTTTCCTACAATGGAAGTCAATGGCTACAATCAACTGTTTGGTTATCGACATTCTTCAAAATATCTTCTTTTGTGTTCAGCAGAAGAAAGAAACTGGTTTGAAACAACTTGAGAGTGAGTAGCCTAAATGATTTTCGTTTTTGGGTGAACTATATCCTTTTAATGAAAGATGCAGACATGTGTTTGGGTTCTTTAAAAAGCAAGGAACAAGACAGTATTGCACTATTGCATTGCACTATAAACGGAGTAAAGTTAAGTCTCTGTTAAACTGCCTCCTTGCCTTATTAGTTACCTGTAACATTACAGAATTAATGAATTAACGTATTTGTTAAGGTCAATATAGACTAAAAACCTTAATACATTATCCTATTAATTTCCTGATTCCTCCACTTCTGTGGATGTCCCCAGTCCCCACCAATCTCAAAATCAAACCTACGCCCTTAAAGAGAAGTATAAACATATACCATTTCGATGATAACATGCCTCTGAAGTTTGACTTTTTGCACCATTACAAGACTTATAGGCAACTAGTCATCATATCTTCCTCTCCATGAAACACATGTTAATGCTCAGTAGTACACACATATGGTTCTTTAATGTATTTGCATTTTACTAAAATGGAAATTGGACTGAAATTCATTTTCTATGGGCAAATATGCGGCTGAAACAGGTAGTGCATCCCAAATTTTTCAACATTAACATTTTAATATAACGTTATAGTCATGGCCTTTAGAAACATGTTGTTTTGAGGAGGTGGTAGTGCCCCTGTGGTGCGGCCTAAGCTTTTGTCCTTAATGGCATTTTTTTTCTTTGCATTACTTTTACTTTTATACTTTAAGTAGTTTTGAAACCAGTTACTTTTACACTTTTACTTGAGTAAAAAGCTTGAGTTGATACTTCAACTTCTACAGAAGTCTTTTTAAACCCTAGTATCTATACTTCTACTTGAGTAACGAATGTGAATACTTTTGACACCTCTGGTGTCAAATCAGAGGCATTTTAGATTCAACATGCGGAGAATTCGCTTAAAATGTATGTTCAGAATCAGCACAAGCTTTATCCTTTCGCAAATCTCCTCATAAACAAAGTCTGCAATCGATATAAATGAGAGATTTACTGTGCAGTGCGGACAACTTCATTGTTTATGACGAGAGTTTCAGGGAGAGTGCAGAACGCGGTAAGTAAGTGATGGCTTAAAGGGAGCGCTGTTGACAATCTAAATAATAGTTTTGTTTTTCGTGTTTCTAGAGGACCAGTGGTTACGTTCACACTGTAAATTATAAACAGTGATAAATGCATTGAAATGTGGGAATGGATCCGCTAAATTTTAGTCCTGTGAGTCATGAAATTGCGATGATTGACATAGTAACCATAGCAACATGAGAAAGTGATAACCATAGCAACATTTTGGCGTCTAATAATTTATGATTTTTGTTACATTTACACTTTAGTCATAAGTTTACATACACCTTTAAGAATCTCCAAAATGTAATTTGTATTTATTTATTAATAAGAAAGATCATAAAAACTTTTTCTATTTAGTACTGCACTGAAAAAGCTTTTTCACATAACAGATGTTTAATAGCCTAGTCCACAAGACAAAATACAAACACAAAATACAAGACAAATTACTTGATTTTAATATTGTGTGTCATTACTTGAATGATCCACAACTGTTTTTTTTTTTTTTTTGTAATGGTTGTTCATGAGGAAAATCCTCCAGCTCCTGCACATTCTTTGCTTTTCCAGCATCTTCTGCATATTTGACTCCTTACTAGCAGTGACTATGATTGTGAGATCCATCTTTTCGCACTGGTGACAACTGAGGGACTCATACACAACTATTACAAACCCTGCAAACATTTAGTGATGCTCAAGAATTCCGTTAAGGATGGAATTCCTCTTAATGCATCGTGTTGCATTCTTCAACATTACCTTGCAGATTCTGAAAGATGTACAATAGGTAAACGTATGACTTTGACTATACATTGCAATCATTTTGTAAAGATTAAAATATTAATTTAAGAGCTCAGTGTTGAGACTTTTTGCCAGAATTTGATTGAGAGGCGATCTGACCAATCATAATTCAGATACCTGCCATTTTTATCCGACAAACAAACCAAACCAGTTAGTAGATTAAAGTCAGTGGACTTGAACTTGAAAAATGGTGTGTATTGATTTCTTTTTGCAGTTCTGATTTTCATTCATGTTTAATTTGTGCTATAATTAGAAGATATTATCAGTTCATGTGCTGCTTGGACTGAGGCATTAAAGCACCACAAAACAGTATTTATTGTTTGAATTTCATAATAATTATAAAAATGTAAAAGATAAGACTTTATTTCATACCACAAGTAGGCTACTCTGTCTTGTATGTTGGCGTATTGTCAGTGTCAATTTCAAATCATTTAAATATTTATGGACTCGGCCGGACTCGACTCGGACTCGGATGTTAAGGACTCTGACTCAAGTCTTGGAGTCGGACTCGATTGTTAAGGACTTAGACTCGACAAAGGTGGACTCGGACACAACACTACAGCATTATAGGTCAGAAGTCAGATTGGATCAGAACTTTCACAATATTTATCCAGTTCCATCTGGTTGAGTGTTGGAGTCATCACGCCGGTATGGAGACGAGTTTGTTGAGGTGTCCATGAGGCCTTCAGAGGGGTGATGAGGCTGGCACTTCAGGGATGCGTTGTCGTCGTGTCCATGCAATGGTCCTTCATCAGATCAGATTTAATTAATCAAATTAAAAAGAGTAAAGATTATGCGTATTTGGCGTGCTGTCCGGGGGAATTGAATCTTCAGGCTCTGAATTTTGGCCAGAACCCAGAGTATTACCCCCCATTTGTTAAAGGAATAATCTAAAACTAGATTGCATTGTATTTTGGATTGTGTTGTTTACATCCAATAAGAGATTATTAAACTCAAAGTGAGGAGATGGGGTGGTGGAGGGATGTTGATAAACTGTCAATGAACAGAAGTAAGCCTGCAGTATATACCTCTTATCTCGTCGATTGGGTTAATTAACTTAATGTGCTCCAGTCGTGTTTAATAAGGTTTAATTATCTGAAAGTGCTCCTCCCGAACTTTGTTAATAAAACATCATTTAATAAAACAAGACTTGAAATAAATATGATTCCTAACCATTTTATTTATACAAACCTGTTATCAGTATTTTTATATTTTTACCTAAATGTGCATATTAATTTAACTTTAATTAAGGTAAACACAAAAAAAAAATTATCTGAAAAGTTATCTGTACCAGCTCTTATTATTCTTATTCCATGGCCACCTACAGAGGCACTCTTCTGCTTTTTTTTTGAAGCAATCTCATTAAATACTTCATAAATACTACTTCATGCTGTTTAAAGGAAGTCCACTAAGCCGTTCCTGAGTCATTGTGGAGGGCAGGTAATTTTTTACAAGCTTCAATTTATGATAAACTTCTCTCGGCAGCTGCTATGGTTACTGGCAGGGTAACTGCAATTCTGAGAGCAATCCAGAGGTTAGGAAATATCTTATGCAGTTGCTTCTGGTGAAGAAATTTCAGAAGCTCCGGGGCTGTTTTTTATGGTAATGGTGGAAGGTTGAGGATCTCTTCTTCCATTTCAATTCCAGAGATATCTGTATGTCCTTCCTTGCTGAGTGCCTTCTCAATGTCTTCACTGTGTTTCTTCACTGTACCTTTTGATGTGGTTATAACATCTTTAAAATTCAAAAGGATATCTAAAGTGTTCCTAAAAAAATGTCACTTCCAGGTTTCGCAGTGCGTCAGTCAGAGGCTCATCAGCAGCCTCATAAGAGAACTGCTTCCTGGTGTTACATAGTCTCTTCTGTTTGAGAACTGCCTCTAGGTTCATTTCTTCACATAGATCTTTGCAGTTGCTTGTGCTGCAGCAAAGCCAGAGGCCCTATATTGTGAGAGTGTTGCTTTGGTGGACGTAATCAGGTTTGAAGCAACGTCCAGTTGCATAGAGGATGACTGGAAAATCTTATTGACCTAGTGGACAAGTGTCAGATTGTCACACCACACAACAGAACAAATCAAGAAGTGATAAGACCCCAATTCTTCAGCAAGAGCTTGGGCCTTTACTTTAGAAACGGGGTCAGACAAACTCTGTCGTACTTCTACAAGTGCTTCCCTGATTTGGGCAACCTGGAACCTGACAGCCTGAACACTTTGCAATAGGCTCTCCCACCTTGTGTCACTCCATGATTTAAGAGTGAGGTCCACATATTTTTTTCAAAATAGACCGTCTCTGAGTGGATCCTGAAAAAAGCTAAATAGTTTCTGCAGGTGTCCAAAGAATCCAATGGCATCCTTTGAAGCTCTTGCAGCATCTGCCAGAACCAGGTTTAACGTGTGTGCCCAACATGGGACAAACAGGGCTCTTGGGTTCTTTTCAAGTAGCCTGGCTTGTACACCTTTCATATTCGAACCATTGTCATATGACTGACCTCGACAATCCATGAAGTCAATCTGAAGGTCCTTCAGCCTGTTTAGGATTACCGAAGACAGATTCTTGCAAGTTGTCTCTTCCACAACCAAGAATCCCAGAAAATATTATTTTATTTCTGGCTCTGGCTGTAGTTCCACAATGCGTAGAATGATAGACATCTGTTCCAGGTGCCTAATGTCTGGTGAACAATCAAGGATGATAGAAAAGTACTTTTACAGTGTGGATTTTTGCAACAATTTCTTTGGTCAGTTGATTCCTCATCAGATTCAGTAGCTCATTTTGTATGGCTTTTCCCCAAGTAGTGTGTGTGTGTGTACTTCCATCTTTGATTTTAGCCATGTGCTCCTGTATGACTGGATCAAACTTTGCCAGGAGCTCCACTTCCTTTAGAAAATGACCATTATCAGAAACATTGAGTTTGACTGTGGATCCCCTAAATCCAAGATTCATCTCAGCAAGAGACTGGATAATTGTTAACAGTCTTGTGAGAACATTCCGCCACCTCTGTCTTTCTTCCTCCAAAAGGGTCATCTTTCTCTGGTCTATGGTTTGACCTGTTGTAGACCGCAATTCTAATTCCCTCCACTTCTCTATGGTACTTATATGCTCAAAACTGTTTTCATGATCATGTTCTTCCAGTCTTTTAATCCTGCTTTAATGAGCTTAATTACTTGGGTAGAGAAAAGTTTGCAGCTGTAGCAAAAGACTGCATCATTCACTTCTGAATATGACAACCATGATCGTTTGACTCTTTCACCATAAGGCATTTTTCTAAAACGCAGACTGTGTGAAAAGGCTCGTCCATCTGTATTTTTGGGGAAATCATAACTTTCTTTGACTTGAAATGGTCCTCTTTGCACTGCCTCTGCTCTGTAACTTTACATTTACATTTAAGCATTTGGCAGACACTTTTATCCAAAGCGACTTACATTGCATTTCAAGGTACACATTTACATTCTTGTCAATTCTTGCTTTCCCTGGGAATTAAACCAATGACCCATAAGCATTGCAAGCGCCAATGCTATACTGTTTGAGCTACAGGAAAGGTTCTTTGCAGGACTTGTGTCAGGCCACAATGCTGAATCAACAGGTTGAGCTTCGTGTACTGTGCTTCCTGTTTCACTTTTTGTTGATGTTCCAGGTCTGACATTGTCTCCTCCAGACTCAGTGACTTCCAGTCTCTCACTACTATTGCATTCAACCTCATGGCTCCTCTCTGGCACTTCACTCTCTTTGCTGACTTGATGTTCAACCTACCAGAAAAAAACACTCTCTGGCCCTATACTCTTTTTGCCCTGTAGTTTCTTTTCCTCAAATTCACTCTCTGGATCTTCACTGTCTTTGCCTTGTAGTTGCTCTTCCTCAAATTCACTCTCTGGATCTTCACTCTCTTTGCCCAGTAGTTGCTCTCCCTCAAATTCACTCTCCGGATCTTCACTCTCTTTTCCCTGTTGATGCTCTGCCTCATGACTACTCGCTTGCTTCTCTTTCTCTTTGCCCTGTTGTTCTTCTGACTCACCGCTGGTTTTTAGAAACCTCATCAGTGATCCTACAAAAGGTAATGTTTAAAACAAATAATGTCATTAGATAGGCTACATTTGTTTTTCTACACTGAAAATATTTTGAATATTACACTGAACAGTTTTGTTTTTGATAGATTAAATCTAGTCATATTATGTATTGTAGAGAAATAAATAAAAAGTCTAGTTAATTTCTTCAACTGTAAACGTGTGCTTATTCATATGCTTAAAAATGCATACTTATTTTATGTATATAACAGTATTTATGATTGGAAAACGAAAAAAAAAAATAGTAGGCCTAGGTCTATTATGATAGACAAGAGCAGTAAATGTAGGCTAAACATCTGAGTTTTAAAAGATATACAGACAGTTGAGGTACTATTTTTAAACATAATAAACAATTATCTAGTATAGTGCGTTTTATCTTTGACTGACACACTTCTTTACTTTTTCTTTAGTATTTTGCGAGTCAGCTCCTGACTAGGGTCGATTCCTTGATTCAGAGGCGTTCAAGATTCGTTCAAGTTGACCAAGATTTGATTCCACAGGTTGTAATCGATTCCACAGAGGAGAATCAACTCATTTGTAAGATTCAGATAAACAATTAATCATGAATTAGCCTCTATCTCTCCAACAGTGACTGTAAGTCTGATTCATTTCCGCAAACAGATTCTTTCGGACGGTTCGTAGCCTATTTCTATTTTAATACAAAATTCTGCATTGTATGCTCGGATTCAAAGTGTCAGAAGAGAATTCAGTCCATCAACGCTGCTCGCGCTTCTTTGAACTCAGAATAACCGTCAAATGATCTATCTCAAAATGACGCTGATCGTCAGGCTCAGTTTATTTTTTCAATACACTACAATCACTCCAAAATAGATGATACCAGCATCACAAGCTGCACTTTCTTTTCGTGTCTGCTTAGCCTTACACTTAAGCCTTACACCTTACACCTTACACTTACACAGCCCCTGAAGGATGCATTCGTTTCAGCGCCATCAGATCAATTTGCAGAAAAGTTGGTTTTTATTCATCATCATATGTAATCTCTTCATTCATACATTCAGAGGGTGAGAGTGACTCACATTTAAACGATGATATTAATTGGTTTTACTAAAGGTGAATGACAATTGTTATATCCAATGGTCAAACAGCCTAGTCTTTTGCTGCTCTTGATTGGTGGACAAGCATATAGGGATATAGGGAGGTTTTGGAGCCCCCGTCTCCAAGCCCCTAGGCAACTGCCTACTCCGCCTAAAGGTAGCGGCGACCCTGACCTGAGTCTACCATTCAAGGCATTGTTGAAGAATTTCAAAACATCCATGATATTGGGCAGTCTTACTTTTTTGTTTAAGCAAACTGAGAGAAAAGTTTCACTATAAAAAATTATTCCACAGAAAAACTGATAATGTACTGGCAGAAAATTACCAGGACATTTTCTGTTAAATTACGGACAGTTCCTTCAACTCTAAAACGTAACATTCTGTAAATTAACAGTACATTTTCTGTACTATTTACGGATAATCCTTATACAGAAATGTATATTTTTACAGAAACATTTATGGCTTTTGGTAGCAAATAATTCAAGAATGATATATACAAATTGAACATGGTTTATTTTTGTAAACATTTTCATTTAAAATTGCATTACATTGCATTCAATGGGTAAATATATATATTAATGCATTTTAGTGCAATACAAGCACCATTAAAAGGTGTTTGTATTGTGGAATACTTTTTTAGACATTAAACAAAAACAAAAACAAATAAACAATAAAAAAAACAAAAAAAAACATGAGCAGGTATTTGCACAATATTGGTGTTTCCCCAAATAGCTCATCAAATTCTTCAAAAAAAGAAATTCAAGATTCAGAACATTTTCAAATGCAATACAATACAAATACAAATACAGAAAGAAAGAAAGAACGAAACAAAAACAAATGGAATACGAAGACAGGGCTGCTGCTTTTATCAATTTGTATCAAAATTGCTTTAGACTTAGTCAATAGTAGAGTGAAATTCTACAGTGTTGATGCCATTTTTCTGTAAGAGAACACACTATTCCTTAAAGGGTTAGTTTACCCAAAAATTTGAATTGTCATTAATTACTCACGCTCATGTTGTCCACACCCCACAAGACTTCCATTCATCTTCAGAACAAAAATGAAGATCTTTTTGAGAAAATATGAGAGATTCCTGTCCCTCCATTGACAGCTTATGCAACTAGCACTTTCAATGTTTAGGAAGGTATACAGACATAAATGTAATCCATGTGACTCCAGTGATTTAACCTCAAATTCATGAAGTGGCACAAATGTTTTGTGTGAAGAAGAAAAAAAAATCTTTTCTCACAAAATATCGCTGACGCACGATTACAAGAGCACCACAATGGATGCATGCTTTTGACCCAGAAGCAGGGTGAGAATGCATTGGTGAGAACACAAGCACTGAGATGCTCATGTGAATGTTCAAAAATATTATGACAAAAGACAATAATTTTTTTTCCACACACAAAGCATTTTTTTATCGCTTTTTTGGGATAAACCAATGAAGTGACATAGATTACACCGTGTTCTAACTACATGCGACACATAATAAAAGGTATATTTTCCATGTCTAGTTTTTGTCCTAACCAGTGACATGTGACCATTCTATTTTAGAAACGGTTTCTATTTTTCTGTGACGTTGCAGCTGGAACAACACTACAAAAAAACTGTCAACTCATTCTGAACAAAGAGGTGTATTCTATGACAAAGATTGTTTCAGTCACTCATTTTGTACTTTAAATGATGTTTAAATGGTGTAATTTATATGAATTTGATTATGTACTTACCAATTTCATTGTGACTGCTGTGCAATTTGCCAAGAGAACCCACCCACGCAGTGTTCTGATTGGCTGTGGCTTCTGATTTTTTTATTTTTTTTTTATTGATTTTGTCGCATTACATGGTCACAATGCATTTGGTGTGGACAGAAAAATTGCTTGTTGCTAGAATCTTATCGCATCACATTTGGTTAAGACACGATGTTAGGACACGGTGTTACTTTAATGATGTCTTTACTACCTTTCTGGAGCTTGAAAGTGGTAGTTGCGAAAGGTGTCAACAGAGGAACAGAAAGCTCTCAGATTTTATTAAAAAGATCTTCATTTTTGTTCTGAAGATCAACACAAGTCTTGCAGGTTTGAAACATCAGGAGGGTGAGTAATTAATGACAGTATTTTTATTTTGGGTTGAACAACTTTGTTGAACAAAGGGAACGAGACCCTGCGTCGACTACGACACTTTGGGGAACGCCCTTAGCGTAATGTATCTGAAGTATGAATGAAACTAATCCAATCCTGATTGGTGTTGCGTCATGACGTAACGTGACGGCATACACGGAAGCTACAAAGGGACGCCGGCACACAACAGAGTTAGCTTCTGCGATGAAGCAAGTCGCTCCCAGGCAGGGGAAGGTGTGGCGTAAGGACGCAGTGTCTCGTTCCCTTCTCAGGGAACAAGGGTTACAGTCGTAATCCGAGACGTTCCCTTTTGAGGGAACTCGAACTGCGTCGACTACGACACTTTGGGGAACGAGTACCCACTATGCCACAACGAGCCCTGCCTGTCCCAGTGTGAAGCTGCACACAGGCACACTTAGGACGAGAGCACTAGAGTGCCTGGCTTAGAAGAAATGTCCAGGCTATAGAATCTGAAAAAAGTATGAGGGGTGGCCCATCCTGCTGCATCGCACACTTCTTGGATCGGGGCTCCTCAAAGGAGGGCTCTAGAGGACACCATGCCTCTGGTTGAATTAGCCCTCACGGCCAAAGGTGAAAGCAAGCTACGCACCTGATAGGCCATAGAGATAGCCTAAACGACCCAGTTACTGATGGTCTGTTTGGATGCTGGAAGCCCCTTCTTGGACGATCCGAAGCACACCAGCAACAGGTCTGACTTCTGCCATGAAGAAGACCTCTGGACATATATCTTGAGAGCTCTGACAGGGCAGAGCAAATTAAGTCTTTCTTCATCCGCCGTCACGTGAGGTGGAGGATAGAAGCCTGCAGAACCGTAGGCCAAGCCACATTAGATGGCACTTTAGGCACATATCCCGGCCTGGGATGCAAGATAGCCTTAATGTTGCCTGGAGCAAACTTCAGGCACCCATGAGATATAGAGAGTGTCTGAAGGTCTCCTACTGTCTTCGGAGAAGTAATGGCTGATACAAAAGCTACCTTGATGGAAGGTTCTTGGCCTCAGCCGACTCCAGAGGTTTGAAGGGGGTCTCGACCAGCCCTTCGAGAACCACTGCCAGGTCCCATGTGGGAACTCTGGCACGAGCCGCAGGTCTCATCTTCAGAGCCCCGCGGAGAAAATGTACGACCAGCTGATGTCTCCCCATAGGCCCATCACCCAGAGGAGCGTGGAAAGCCGCAATGGCAGCCACGTACACCTTGAGTGTGGACGGGGTAAGACCAGCCAAGAGGAGCTGGAGGAGCTTGGAGGAGCTCCAGCACTGAAGCCAACTGGGCAGTTGGGATCCGAGGGATCTCAGAGGGATCTGCCAAGGCTGGCCTGCCAGGAGTGCTATGATGCCTGAAAACCATACCCGGGCCGGCCAATACGGGCAACTAGAAGTAGACTGATCCCATCTCGGTGAACCCTCTCCAGAACTGCCAGGAGCAGAGGGGAAAAGCATACAGGCGTAGCCTCGGCTGTGGGCTGGATAGATGAGAGAAACCCACAGTGGAAAGAGGGACGTCACTTGAGACGCGAACAAATCCACTTCCACTGGGCCAAACCTCTCATATATTGACTTCACCAGCTCCGTGTGAAGTCTCCATTCCCCGGGCCTCAGCCCCTGCCTTAACAGGATGTCTGCTTTCTGATTCTGGTCCCTGGGACGTGCATTGCTTTGAGATATTAGCTTCCCCTGAGACCGCAGGAGGATCTGATGCGCCAATCTAGACAGAGGGTGCGATCTCAGAACCCCCTGATGAATCAAGAAGGAGACCCCCGACACATTGTCTGCGTGGTGACCCCTGAGGTCTTGGCGGAGGCTCCTCAGAGCCCTGACATCAATGACCGCGCCCCAGCCCGTGAGGGAGGCGTCTGTCGAAGCGGCTTTCCGGTGACATGACGCTTCCAGCACGGGGTCTTGGGACAGAAACCAAGCTTTTTTCCACATAGATAGGGAACGAAGGCTTCTGCGCGTAACCCTGATCATGCGGAACAGGTTCCCACTCTGAGAAACCCCTTGGTTTTCAATCACCACTTCAGGGCCCTCGTGCAGCAGACCGAATGGAATGACATTGGACACTGCCGCCATGAGCCCTACCGCTCTCTGAAAATGTTTTACAGTGATGGCTTGGCCTAGCTTTATCCTGTTCACCGTGGCCAGGATGGAATCGATCCGTGCAGGAGACAATTGTGCCCGCATCGTGACCGAGTCCCACACCACTCCCAGGAACGTGGTTCTCTGGGCTGGTGCTAACACGCTTTTTTTCGTGTTGAGTCTCAACCCCAGGCTCTGGATGTGGACAAGGACGACATCTCAATGCCGAACTGTCAGCTCTTGTGACTGGGACATAATAAGCCCGTCGTCAATATAATTTAGCACCCTGATACCCTGAAGCCTCAGCAGAGCTAGAGCTGCATCCAGGCTTTAGTGGAGAGAACTAGGCTGAACGGAAGAACCACCCAATATTGGAACGCTTCGCCCCCGAAAGCGAACCTCAGGAACTTACTGTGAGATGGAAGGATCGATATATGGAAGTATGCGTCCCTTAGATCTATCATGACAAACTAATCCTCAGATTTGATCTGACTCACGATGATGGGAATAGTGAGCATCTTGAACCTGAATCTCCTCAGAGACCGATTCAAGTGCTTTAGATCTTAAATTGGCGCAACCCTCCATCCTTCTTGAGAACTATGAAGTAGCGGCTGTAGAGCCCGGACTCCCTGTCCGGCGGAGGCCTGTCTATGGCCTCCTTTACCAGCAGGGAGTTTACTTCCTGTTCCAATACCCAACCCTGCACTGGGTCGACTGCAGTCAACAACGACCGGAGCAATTTCGGTGGGGGAAATTGAACTGCAGCCTGTAACCCTTCTCAGGACCCAAGGATAAATATTTGGCAGGTCTTACCATGCTTTGAAATATTCTACTAAGGGAACCAGCCTCTCGAGACTGATTTCGGGTATTATTTAAGATTCGTTCTTGATCCCCTGAAGCGGCTTTCCTGCAGGGTCAAAACGATTCTCGATGTGCGGATGCGAGCGCTGCCTGGCCGCAAGCAAGTGGGGGTCGCCAGAGCAGCGCGAGTTCGCTGGAAACCGATGTGTCCTAAAGGGCACTTAACAGCGGGATACAGACATCGACTTCCTGAGGGGAGGCTCTTTCGGTTTCGTTCTCGACACCCTGAAGCGGAGGACAGGCAGGGAATAATCGAAAACCGTTTCCGATGGGCGAACATGAACACTGGGTTCATGCTTACACTTTACATGGATTTTCAAAGTTGTTCATACATGAACTTCAGCAGTCTTGGAGGAATGTGTAGACGTTTGGTTTCCTTCATCTCAGCCTTTTCGACCTTCATTCAGGATTTCTGGAGAGGACAGTTGGATATGAAGAAAAAAATGGATATGTTTTTAGCTACACAAAAAATTAAATGAAGGAACCTAAACTACAAAGTATCATGCAGATCAGGATGAGGTTGAAAAACAATCGTACAGTATTTTACATTTGTTATATCATCAACTGCGATCCCTAATTCTTTCAAATTTAAAGACTTTAAGACTTTTGTTTCCAGTGGACTCCAATTGCATGTTATGTTAGCTTTTCTGCTCAACTATACCGTATAATATGTTTCATTATTTTCAAACAGTTACACAACAACATGCTCTATAAATAATTTCATAAAAAATGTGTTGCTTACCTTTATATGAACTCAAGGATAAGTGCCATTTTCTTCTGGTATTTTGTAGCTCACTGCCTCAGTGGGGTAGGAGATGTGGTCAATAATAACTTCTTGCCCAACACTTTAAACAAATAAGATATTAAAAAATGAAAAACATTACACGATCACTTCAGAAAACCGCTCCAAAAATAGTTTAAATCTTCCCTATACAATTTGTTTTTCTACTGACCATATAAGCTTACAAATCTTTGAAGGGGGTATTCAGCAACCAACTTTTTCTATAAACATTTTTCCTCAGACTTTAAATTTAAATGTGTTTTGCCAATATTGAACACTCATAATGATTAATAAAAAAAATGCTAATAAAACAAAATTACAAACCCATAAGGAGCATGCAGGGTGGCGCTTGGGATGCACAGTACAGCAGCAAAGTCCTGTCAATAGATAAGAAAACAACAGAATCACTATGAAACAAACTAATGAGAAGGGAGCTGGTAAAGAATGACTAACAGGCAGAAGTATAATAGCAGTCATGTTAAATGTAAATTAATCTTGCAAGGTCATTATTTGGGGTTTAAAGTAAAATAATATGTCTCATGTGTGTATAATATCTGTGTGTCGTCTAAAACAAAAACAAGGCAATAAAAAGTCTAACGTAAACATAATATTACCTCATTTGGCAAAAAAGGTGGTGTTGTTTTCCTTGATCCAGCTGTAACGTTACTGCATCTTCACGTACAGTCTCTTCACGTTGTATCTTCATGCCTTTTAAATCAAGCAAGTCTTAAATTGCCTTTCCTTTTCTTGACGATTCCTCTGGTAGCTTTTGTTTGAAGGCATTAAACTGCTACAAAAACACGAGTAACTGTAATGCCGAACCAGCAGAGGGAGCTCTCACCAGAGTACTGACTGTGATCCATGCCCTCTGATTCCTCTACACTCATTTCCTGTTTGCCTTCCTTTTTTATATTGCTTCTCAATATCCCTCCTCGTCTCCTCACTCCTCTGTCCTCCACCCTATGACCTGGAAACTAATCAAGCACAGCCATCTTGAAGGACATCTCAATTATCTAATTGCACTGCGAGGAGTTGAGGATCGAGGAGTGAGGAGGTTTTCAGAAGAGTTATGAGCGAGGATACACAGGTGTATCCTATGCGGAAGTGTTTTATTGACTAAACGTGACGCGCGTATACATTCTCCACCCCCTTCACATCGGTCACAATCTTTTTAATTTATAGTTTACCTTTGCAGTTTATATAAACCACACATCTCACATATTTCAACAGGGTATCTTGCTTTATTATTATTCATTATGAATTTCTTAAATAAACAAACTTCAACAACATAAGAGCAGATCCTTTGAGCGCTGCTGATGACGCTGTGAAGTGACGCTCGAGTGATGAAGTATTCCAATGTATAAAAAAAGCTTTCATTCGATTTCTCCGTCCTCATTTTCTTTCCTTGTGCCCTTCCCTCACAACCTACAGGGGGAGGAGCTGAGGCGCTAGGAGAGGAAGTGAGGAAAGGAAACGAGGATGCGCAAATAAGAAATGAGAAGCACCCCCCGGCTGTGTTCGAAACCGTACTTACTTAAAAAGCGCTGAAAGAGTAGGTACTTTATAGCCTGATCTCGTTAAGTATGAATGCGATCCGACATCTGCCATGTTGACGCTATCATGTGACCTACGACGCGTTATCACAAGTGCAACAACTTAAAAGATATGAGTGTCAGGTTTAAATAATCTCTGTAAATATCTTGATATTGATGAAACTTGCTAATTTTGTGGTCTTGTTGAAGAAACAGCCCATTTATTTTGTGATTGTAGTATAACGAATACATTTAGGGTCGATTTAAGTTCTTATATTTTTTACCCTTCTAATGTGACCCACAGTTTTATCCTTAAAGATATATTTTTTATTACAAAAATCCAAATCGTCATCTCTTGAATATGTTGTTAATTTTCTTTATTTATATCCAAAATGTTCACCCACAAGCAAAAAGCCCTTTTGGGCCCACAAGGGCTGTCCTTTATGTTTTCCTCTTTGTCTTGTAGAATGTTTCATCCCTCGGGCTTATAAATAACAACAAAAAAATCAAGTGGTATGTATTATTCAAAGATATTTAAACTTGTCTTTTTTTCCTTGTATTTAATATCATATTATGATGGATGCAAACCCATATTTATGTTTTCTGTCATTATGATTGTTCATTGTTAAAGATATAACCAATGTATCTTTCCCTGATCTTGTATGTAAGTTCTGCAATAAAAAAAAAATATTAGCGACAGGTGCACTAACACCTCATAACATCAGTAACTCGACAGCCGTACCTAGAACGGTTTTCCTCAGCATTTGTATAGTCTGCACATTGTTCACAGCACACAGCTGTGCCTTTTGGAGAAATTTTTTTGATTTTTATACTAGAAAAATTTATCACTCCTTACAAAACAAGATTACCCCAGAATGAATTGCATCGCTAGCCCACCCCAAAACTTACACACAATAATAATGATAAATGCTGACCAAGACTTTTTTTTTTACTGAAAATTATACATTTTAGTAAAATAAGCAAAATGTAATTTGTTTTGTCATATGACATAAATATGCATGAATACACATTAGATAAATGCAGTAAAATCAGTTATAGCCAAGCAATGAATTAAAGCATACATATATTAAATAATTGTATTTTATTTACTGATAACAATAAGAAACATGAATAAGTAAAATAATGAATAAAAGTAACAATCACAATAAACAAATGCATTTACAAGTCAACAACACAAGAAACAAGGCTTTATTCAAACTAGAATCATGTATTTACAGGCGATGAACCCCACATCCTACTGCCATCTCAACACAGCGGTTCTCATTCTGTGGCTTTATTCTGATGAATCAGCTGACCACCAGAGGTGAGCGTGCCTTCGTGCCGAAGGTTGTTCTGAGGCATTAAGAGCCGGTAGAGTGATGGAGGGACTCATCCATGGCACCATTTCCAGGATACAGCTCCCGGGCTCTCCATCCTCAGTGCTCACACCAGTCTGCAGACATTTCAGATCCGAATCAGAAAAGTGCTGTAATAACTTTGTTTGAAATTACAATAATTAAAAGAAACTATAACTTAAGATTTAAATAGATTTTGTTATGCATTTCTGTAGTATACTCATTCAAAGCCTTTGATGCAGCTTTCAGCTTCATGAGCCACTCTCCTCTCTCCCAAATGTTCCTCAATTTATCAACAGTACTAATGGACAAATAAAATAGTTAACTTATGTTTAGATACTTTATAGATCTGTTTATTTACCTTACTTATGGCACATTTATCTAATGTAATCAGTGTTGACACAACAGTAAATTCTAAAATAGCACACATACATCAGATGTCTATTTCATGTTGGGATGTGCACATCTGCAATACTTATAGAAGATTTTCCTTTCAGATGTAAATAGACATTTAAAATAAGCATATTTAAGATGTATATAGTTTCTGTACATCCACTTTGGAGATGTGTACTTACTGGAGCTCCCCTGATAGCAATATCTAATAGAAAGTGTTTTTACAGCAGAATCACAACTATACTATACTGTCTAACGTCTTTACACCTTCAACAATTCAACAGTGTACTCTAGTCTACAGTATTTTACACAAGGAACTGTGTTTACTCACATTTGAAAACACCCGCGTCCCTGATCTCCGCAATGTTGATAATGACGTATCCTCTTGCGTGGCCTCCTGGGATAGAAAAGTATCCGTCGATGGGTGCTTCAGAATCTGGGCAGAAGCAGTAAGTCATCCAGGAACTTCTCGCCTACTCTTTTATAAATACTGATGTTTCAAACGTACTACTGCTTTCACGTACTGTTTTCTCCTACTATTAGGTAAGTAGGTAAGTAGGCATATTCGAACACTCTATGAGTATACGCACGTCCGAATCTCGCGAGAATTAGAACGTCATCCAGGTAATTCTCGCCTACTCTTTTATGAATACTAAGGATTTGTACATACTTTTTCGCTCGCCTACTGCTTCTCCCCTACTTTATGGTAGGGAAGTTTGCGGTTTCGAACACAGCCATTGCTTGCACACATTTGCGAAGAATTGCCAGTTTACCTGCCTTACCAAGCGTCTTGACCACTCTCCATTGCATGTCTACCTGTGAATGATCTTGCCTGATTCTCTGTTTCTCGATCCCTGGATTATCCCTTTGTTTTGATTGGCTGTTTGGACTGATGTTTCTGCTTGGACCCCTTGCCTGCCTACTCACTTATGCCTTTTGGATTTCCCCACTGGATGTTGACCTATCTGACTGCTACCTTGGTTTTGCCCCCCTCCTGCCTTCTCATATTTGTTTATGGTGACCATCTTTAATAAACTTCCGCGCATGGATTCTCATTCTGCCTCTGCATCCTCATTACAGTAACTTACTGTATTTTATCACAACTGGTTAGAGGATGCACTCGGCACAAAATAAACCGCATCACAGACAAATAAAAGTCAATAAACCAATTACAACGAGGACACTATAGCACATATACAATCAGGGAACCTCCACGAGTGTGAACTAAATCTTTCAGTGTGTGACGATATGCATAAAATGATAAATGCAACGGTTCCGACATTCATTTGCCTAACAAGCCAGATGGCAACTAAATAACGTTACGTAAACAGCTTATTTAACATTTAGCAAAATATAAAATTTCGGTGTTTACCACAGAAGTGTCAGAATGGCTTCCACACATCCGAAATCCAACTTTAAAAAGCAACTTTGGCTGCGATCATTTGCGTTTGTAATGGCGCTTGCATCTCAAACTTTTCGCGCCGATCAGGTTCTTGTTCCCACAATGCAACGCATAATTCAACATACGGGTAAGAGACCTGTAAAAGACAAATACGGAAAATTCCTTCAAATTAATATGATACATTGTACTGGATTTTTATGGATTTTTTTACAGTGTTGCTTTGCTTGAATTACCAGAGGAAAGGATTAATGATGTGATTGATCAGTGGTCTAGGGAGGATTTGCTGACAGCTTGTAATAGTGGTGTTCTAAGTACAGCACAGAGGAGAAAGACTACTTTCAAGCAAGATTTCCACTATGTTGAGCCAGTCCCTATTTTTTTAGGAGTCAGTGAAAGAAATGGGAAAGAGTGCTTTGCTCAATATTTTTGCTCAAAAAAGGAAATATATGCCCCAGTTAAGCAGACCATCAGACCATGGTCTTGTTGTGAATGATGGCAAAACTTAAAAAGCTTCTTTGTGTTCCATCGTAGGTGACAACCTGGGATCCCACATGATCGGTGGTTTTGTCGAGAACTTTAGCCAAAGCCTACATTTCTGCAGGTATTGCACCATCGAGAGAGACGCATTCCATGCCACACCTTTAGAACCTGCTATGAAGCGAACTGTGGAGTCTTACGAGATAAACATTCAGGAACTTGCTACCATTGGTGATAATGTAGTTGATGGAGTCAAATTTAACTCTCCTTTTAATCAGCTGAATTCTTTCATGTTTATTGGCATGGCTTGCCCCCCTGCCTTGGACATGACCTGTTTGAGGGTGTTGTGGCTGCTGATCTTACATTGATTACTTGGTAAATCAAGAGAAATACTTTACTTTCACTGAACTTAATCACTATATTAAACAGTTTGAGTACACAGGAAATGATGCTGCCAATAAAGCAGCTGAGGCTAACTCATGGAGTGAGAAGCTTTGTGGTCACGCTGTTCAGAACTGGTGTCTTCTAAGACTTTTACCAGTTATTTTCAGACACCGGATTAAGGATCCAGAATCAGAAGTGTGGCAGCTCAGTCTACTCAGACAAGTTGTAGACCTAATTTGTGCACCAGCAAAACTGGCAGATCAGGTCACTTATCTGAAAGTGCTCATTGATGAGTTCATTCATTTTAGGTGTGTAACTTTCCCTTCTAAGCATCTCAAGCCCAAACCTCACTACTTGTGCCATTACCCACAGCTTATAAAACAATTTGGATCACTCATTCGCTTATAGACTGCAGTTTCAGAGCAAACATACCTATTTCAAACAATGTGCAAGAAAATTGCACAACTTCAAAAACATATGCGCAACACTTGCAGAAAGGCAACAGTTTCTCCAAGCCTATTTAAGTGCTGGAAACCTCTTTCAGCTTTCTGTGCAAGTTGAGAAAGGCTCTGAATTGTATTCTTATGATTTTAACGAAGCGATCAAGGAATCAGTTGATCATTTTGATTTCCAGCCAGGATCAGAGAGTTCAAGTTCTACACCATCTAGTTCTACTGCTTGCTTTTCAGCATATTTCGCCTGGGCTGAAACATTTAAGGTGACTTGGGAAGTCATGCCTTCTGGAATTAAACTGGCCATTGCAAATAAAAAAAGACCATCACCAGCTGATTGAAGGAAGCTAGTAAGAATGTTAGTGGATAAAATGTGAAAACATGAAGTTAACCCATCAAAGGCACAGTATTAGATTGTAGTGCAGAATATTGTTAAGCAGTACCCGGACAGCTTTGCTGATGTTCTGGCTGATGGAACAAAAAAAACAAAAAAATGGGTATGCCTCTCTGCTCTTGCAAGTTAAAACCTGTGATGAACACGTTAACAGAAACAACACATTAGCTCGTTGGAGAAAATAACTACTACGATCATTGTGTAGAACCATAAGCCAGAGCTCAAAAAAGGCTGGCTGATCAATATGGTTGTGTCAGTTGGGAGCCAGCGGAGCTTCCTGCAGGAGAAAATGATGACACTCTAGAAGAGAAGCGCAAGCAAATGGTACTACTTCATTCTACTGAAGGAATGTCTGGAGCCGATAGAGGAGAACTTCACAAGTTGATGGAGGTCACATATTACCGTCAGCGCCGTGATATAAACGCCACTCCACCTCCGCTACTGTCTGAACTAAAGAACTCATGGCCTTACCGGTTTTGTCTCAAGGGGATCTTTCTACATTTTTCCGAATTTTTTTTTTTTTACATTTATTTCTGACATGGAAAGAGAGGAATTGCCAGATTCACCCACACTGATCATCCAATGTTTTTTTGGTTTACTTTGTATCTGTGTTTGTGTTTGTGTCTCCATCATTCACACTATTCTTTGCTTTCTAGCTCTGTACATGGATAACTTTTAATCCAGTACTGTTTTTTTCTTCTCACTTTTATTGCCATTTTAAAAATAAAAATACAATTTTTCCACCTCTGTTCCTTTATTCTATTTCACAATTCTATTCTCACTCCTATATTCCTTCCATAGTTAGCTATGTGCCCCGTTTTCTTTTTTTTCTTTTTTTTTGGTCTCTGAACCATTCTCTCTCCTTAGTAACAAAAATCCTTATAAGTAACATTAATCTTCATTATTCATCCATAGTTTATAGTGTCTTTATTATTTAAAAATTAAAAATTACATCATGATTTACTCACCCACACTTTCTTCTTTCAGACGAATACAATCAGTTATATTAAAAAATGAGCTGGCTCTTCCATGATGACAACAGATCTTACATTACTAATGAATCAATGAATCATCTTCCTCTTCTGCCAGGATGATCAGTCGCTCGAGTTGCCCATGCAGAGGTTTCTGGATCTGGACATTACAACAACGTCAACCTCTGCTTTTTCTGGGCAGGCTTGATTCAAAAGTGATTGAGTGATCAAGAGTGCTTGGATATTACATTTGTGTGGTTCCCCTTCAAGCCATCTTTTCCAACCAGGAGCATTCCCCAAAGGCCAAGTTCATCCTGGAGCTCAAGCCAGAAGTGGTGTGTCTGTTCCTGTAGACATTATCGAGTATGAGGGCATGGAATGGAAGCCCACCAAGGTACCCAGGCTGAATTGAGCACTGAATCCTTTTGTAATTTTAGAGGAGTGTTAGAGGATTATCACCATGTCGGTTTCGTCACCAGGCATCATGTGACTTTGGATTATGAAGCTCCCACCCTGTCTCCTACATCCACCTGCTCTGCCTGCCCCAGATTGTCCAAGGTGGCCGTTTATGAACTCTTGGCCTCTCCTACATTGGCCAAGGAGGCAGATTTTGAACTTTCTACCTGTTCCGTATCGTCCAAGGAGGTCATGTTTGAATTCTATACCTGTTCCATATCGACCAAGGAGATTGTGTTTGAACTCTCTGCCTGTCCTGTATCGGCCAGGGAACTTGTTTTAAACTCTCTGTTTGTCCTGCATCAGCCAAGGAGGCCATTTTTTTACCTCTCTGCCTGCCCTGTCATGGCCAAGTAGGCTATCTCATAACCCTCTGCCCATGCTATCTAGTTCTTTGACCCTGTCTTTGCTGGCTCCCTTCAGCCTTTTAACTCCTTCGATGGCTCCTTTTCAGCAGCTCGGACCGGCCTTGGGCTTCCGGTTTACCAGCTCCACCTGGGACCATCATCCGTCCCTCCAACTCCGACTTGGTCAGTCATCATTCTGCCTTCACCATGGACTTTCAGGCTTTCGTCTGCTCTGTGGCCCCCCACCCCTTCGGCTCAGTCGGGCTCCTCCTTACCTCTGGCTCCACCTCAGTCTTCAGGTGCACCGGCTCCGCCTCTGCCTTAGTCCTCCTGCACCCTGGCTTCACCTTGGCCAATTGTCCCCGCAATCTCCAAGACTGTTGGCTCTGACTGTGTCTCTACATTCACCAGCTCGACCTCTGTCTGTCTTCCCCCTAGTTCCGCCTGGCCTATACATCAAGGCTCCACCGTGACTCCTCCCCCCATCGGCTCGGCTGTGGGCCTTCAGCCTCTTTTTGGGGTCACTGCCTGGATCCTCCCACTGTGGTCTTTTCTCTGTCTCTACCCTTTGATTTTCTACAGCATGTGGACATGACTTTTTGAGGGGGAGGGGGTGTCATATCACATTTGGTCTGTGTTTGTGTTTTGCGTCAGGTGGACTTAGCTTTTGATTAGCCCTCATGTGTCTCACTTGTTAATGTCTTGTCTTGTTAATTACCTTGTCAAGTCCCTTGTGTTTCTCTCTCTATAGCATTCATTTTCAGTTGTTTTTTGTTAGATATCGTCAATGTATAGGTGTTCTGTTTGTTTTTGTTTCCGAAAAACCTGAAAAAGTGTTGCATGTCTGAGTTTGTTTTAATTAAAGAAACTGCTTGGAATTAGATCTAAAAAAAAATTTCCCATTTATATTGGCACCCTATGCTGACAGGAAGGGAGTGAAATTTGCATGTGGTTTCTGTTTAATTTTTTCCCACGTTAGCATACACATGATTATAAGTTAATGGAATGAAAAGTGTGACCACCCCTTTAAAGTTATCATACTACTTGTGATTTTGAATGGCCCTCAATAAATAAATAAATATATATACATATATATATATATATATATATATATATATATATATATATATATATATATATATATATATATATATTAGTGGTGGGCCGTTATCGGCGTTAACGTGAGACTCTTATCGGGCGATAAAAAAAAATATCGCCGTTAATCTATTCTCAAAGTTGGGTTGGGATCATAAAATAGCTTTTTCCTGTATTTTCCTGTCAGGGACACAAGGTGTATACTTTTACATGTTACGTTGATCGTTCCTCTCGTTACTTTACATGTTGTTAAATGAGTTTATTCCAAGCGCGCTGTATCTTTTTTATGGGCATGAGCGATGATCAATTTACAAATGAATCACTCTTTTGGGTCGATTCTGTTCACAGACTTCATCAAACAAGTTGGCAGATCTGTCTAAATCGGTTCGCGAATCAGTTCTGTTCAGTTCCTCACGCACTGAATCGTCTGAACTCTGAAGCGCGTTCAATCACACTCGACACGGAGTCGTAACAGGAAGATTTAAGAACATCAAGAGCTACAGTTTAGTCTAGTGAAAGCAAATCTGCAAATGCATCATATTTTTGCCAGCGATGAAGATCTTTATTAGTTGAACATCTTCGTAAGCTGTCTGTGAATGAATGATTCCACAGGACGATACATTCGATTTAATTTCATTCAGGTAATACATTTTACAACCAATAAGATTATTACACCACGATAGCACTACTAAAAAGTATGACATTATCCGTTGGACATATACATTAATTTATAGGCTACAAAATAAATAAGCTACCATTGTGTACAGTTTATGAAATGAACACCCGCCATCCCGCGGTAATGTGTGTGTATTGCGCAGGGGCATAGTCACACGAATAGTTTACATTGATTGAAACTAATTTGTTTAAAAAGGAGGAGGCTATTGCCGGTAAAGGCAGGTTCACATAAAATCATTATGACATATGACATTATTTTTTGATCTAACGAGCATCTGGTTTGGCGATGCAAAAACGGACTGTAGCTACGTCGTGCTTATTGTTTTTTTCTTCTTCCAATTAGCCTACTATGTTAAAAAAAACGACGAAAACATGTTACTTGTTCAATTAATAAACAGTTTGTTTGATGACAAATCGCTAAAGATGGAATTGGCCTCCCTTTCTGTCATTGTAATTGTGCGTTTTATTTATTTATTTTATAATTTTTTTTGACCGATATTCGACTTTTGCTCCTCTATTGTCGAATGGCATTTTTGGCAGAAATTCACATCCCTACGCGAGGCGAAATATTCTCAAAGACTTACTTTTAGTCATTATTTGGGTAGCACACATATTCTGAATGCCTTCGGCAGAATTCAAATGAGCCATTTTAATCTAGATTAATTCCAAGATTCCAGTGAGATTAATCTAGATTAAAAAAAAATAATCTATGCCCACCTCTAATATATATATATATATATATATATATATATATATATATATATATATATATATATATAAACAAATGCAAAGATGAGAAAAAGCGCCTCGGTTACGTATGTAACCTTCGTTCCCTGGGTAGGGAACGGAGACGTTACGTCGGATGACGACGAATGGGGTTTCGCTTAGAAAGGCTATCGACTTCGAGTATCGGCTTAGAGAATACACATATGAACGGGAGCAATGCATATGGAGAACACTGGGGTATCCAGCCGCAGGTGGAATATTTCAACCCCAGAGGTGGCTAGGTGGCTTGCCAAGGGAAAGACACATGCTCAGAGAGGCTTACAATGGAAATACACATATGGGGGTCGCTCAGAGTAGGGACCATGACCACGGGAGGCACCTAGCCGACGCGCAGGCAATAGACACTGGCGCCGACGTCAGGAGTGCTGGAGGAACTCAGGGCTTTTGGAGAAGCTCACCTGAGGAGAATATCGCACGTATCCAGTCCGTGGAGTGGAATGGCGAGCAAGCGAAGAAACCTGAGCGGGTCCAGTACTAGCTGGTTAAAGCGAGTACATGAGAAGACACTGGCTCCATTCGGAGATTGTAGAATCTAGCAAATGTGTAGGTGTCGCCTAGCCTGCAGCTCTGCAGATGTCTGTTAGCGAGGCGCCATGCGCTAGAGCCCAAGAGGACACCACACTCCAGGTGGAGTGGGCAGTCACACCAAGTGGTCCACTATATCCAGTGAGACAACCTTTGCTTGGAGAGTGCCTTTCCCTTCAGCTTCCCACCATAACAGACAAAGAGCTGGTCTGAGGTCCTGAACACTGCGTTCTGTCTACATAGGCACGGAGAGCATGCACTGGACAAAGCAGTGCCAAGGCTTGGTCTGCCTCCTCCAGGGGCAGCACTTGCAGGTTCACCACCTGGTCCCGGAAGGGAGTGGTAGGTAGAACAGTGGTATTCATAGTGGTATAATATGGTAGGTCGTGCTTCCCAACAGACTTACCTTCTTCCCTATCATGCTGTGCTGCAATGGCGGCAACGTATACTTAGAGGGTGGAGGGAGACAGCCTTTGCTCCAACCCTTCTTGAAGGAAAGAAAGCACGACACTGATCGAACATCTCCGGGGGTCTTCTCAGTGAGAAAAACACCAGTTGACGAAGAGGTTCGCTTCAAGCATAGGCGTGTCTCGTGGACGACTATTTCTGTGGGTCCCCGAACTGCTCATTTTTCAGCTCATTAATTCATCAAATTTCACAGCTCATTAAAGAGCCCTGGGTCAGTCCCGCCTTCGTGCATGTGAGCATCTGGGTCTGGTAGACCAGCAGAATGGCCATGGCATGCAGTGAGGCGGCTGGCTGTCCTGTGGCGCTACAGAATTTCGCCACAACATGTGTAGACGATAAACTACAGGCTTCGGACGGGTGCTTAGGATCGCGCTGAGGAGAAGCACTCTGAGGACACGGTAGCATCGCAACAGAGCGTTCAACCGGGGGACCCCAGTGTACCCATGGGCAGTGGCCCCATGGAGGGGAGGAAGGGCGGAGGAGATCAACGAGGGATCGCTTGAAGACACAGGGGTCTTCGAGGATTTCGTGATCTCCTGATGCACATCCGGGAAGAAAGGTATTGGGGTGGATGCCGACAGTTGTCAGCGGCCGCACCCAAAAAACAATTGTCTAGCAGCGAGCGCTCAGACAGGGTGGAAGGTTCCACTCTAGTCTGATGCCCGCAGCGGCCCGGAAAAGCATGGCCGTCATCTCAGGATCTCGACAAATCCCATATGCACACCCGAAAGTGGCAGCACCGTCGAATCTTCACTTCCTGAAGATTCTTGCCCGTCTTGTGATGCTGCGATGGACAACAGATCCGATTCTGGAACGTCAAAGGAAACCCGCGGGGGGTCCGAAGACGGGCCCGCGGGCGTCCTGTGAGCGCTCACGGGTTGCGTCAATGAAGAGGGGGGCGTGGGGCACGGACGGATAGTCGGCAGCTTTGTTCCACACCAACACCCTCAGGTCACCCTGGCCACCAGCCAAAGTAGCACCTCACATGGAGAGTGTTAGATCGGGGTGTGGATGAGGGGACTCTCTCTCTAACGAGATCATTGAGTCTCGATTGTAATGACGCGATGATCAGGTTCCCGCGGGGAGAACGTGAGTCATCCACAAACGGTGCTCTAGCGCGATCAAGCCCAATACGCAGAGCAGAGAATGTGCCCATCAAAATCGGAAATGAGTAAACCACAACCGGAAATGCACGGGCGAGCCGTCTTTAAAAAGACGTGTGCGAGCTCTTTTTTTGAGAGGAGAAAAAACTCTGCGATGTTGAAGCGAGCAGGGAGAAACACACTCACTGGCAGATCACTGCACAGATCAGCAGGCAATATGAACTCGCTGCAGATAGCCGTCACACCAACACCGGAGAGAGGCTCTTCTCGAAGAGTGAAGTCAGAAATAGCTGTGGAGTGAAGAGATACTCTCGGCTCCGAAGCGAAAACATATCTGCATGTTGCCAGCGTCCTCCTTTTATACCCACGAGGTAAGGCGGAGATACGCTATGCAAATTCCGCAGACCCATGGCATTTCTTTGCAATTGGCTCGTTTTGTATACTCGAAGTCGATAGGCTTTCTAAGCGAAACCCCATTCGTCGTCATCCGACGTAACTCGGGGTGACAACGAAAGGGAACTGTACATGTACTGTTGTTGTTACTGATGTCTTATGTTTTATTTATTTCTTCGGTTCAACGCATTACTGTCTGTGTGGAAAGAAAGCCTAAATAGATCTTTGTTGATGTTTGTGTATATTTTCCATTGATAATGGCTGCAGTTATTCATCAAATGATAGAAAATAACATTACAACCAAGCATATAGTATCCTGATGCACTGTATAGTCAATTGCACTATATGCTTTTTTAAATAGCCAATTAATTGCCTTTGCATGCCAGATAATAGTCAGATGTTCCACCTTGCACAACCTATTACTTAGAACCAAGATTAGTGTAAAGATTGGGAATTGTTTCATTCACATTTCATTTGACACAGATCTGCACGATTCCCACTGTATGTTTACATCTTGTAGTGAATTCCAGACTGCCAAAAGCAGAAATAATCTATTGCTACATGCAAACACAAATAAAAAATAAAATAAAAAGAGTAGTGCACACACACACACACACACTCAGAGCAGTGAGCTGCAATTTTGCTGTGGCACCCGGGGAGTGATTGGGGGTTAGGTGCCTTGCTCAAGGGCACCTCAGTCATTCCCTGTCGGTATTGAGAATCAAACCCGCAACCTTCAGGTTACCAGTCTGACTTTCTCACCATCAGGCCACGACTGCCTAAGAAAACACCTGAACATGAAAGAGATAAAATATATCTTCCCTTACCTCATTCACAAACACCCAGTGGCTGTCTTTTGAGGCCAGGTTAGTCTCCACAGCCTATAGAGAAACAAATAGAGAATAAATCAATGTGAGCAGTTTGTGGCAGTTGTAATTGAGTATGAGATGGTTTGAAACTACATTAGGTTGGAGCCCTAACCCAACCAAATCTGCTGGATTGATTGTATTTGAAAATATGTACTTAAATGTGATGTACTCTAAACATCATAATTAAGAATGTAAATAAATGATTTAAGGAATAATTCATGACATGCAGCTGTATTGAATTAAATAATGCACACCAGAGGTGGTTATGTGAGGTGGTTTCATCTCGGTTGTGCATTACTTTAATTGCATTACGATTAATTCAACAGCCTGGAGTCAATTATTTGGCTACATTTTATTTTAATATGTCCTTTTAATGTTACAGATTAAATTCAATTCAGTTCAATTCAATTTCACTTTATTGTTGGAATCTCTTCCAAAAAATGTCTCACATCAATGCACATCCACATCAAAATAATAAAACACAAAACAATACCAGTACAACTTGATAAAAAACCAACATATAAGCAACCCGATCTCATAAAATGCATCTTTGTAGCACGCATTGTCTTTATTGTGCAATTTATACGCGAAAGTTTGTTTTTATGTGCATATGATACACAATGTAAACCCCTAGAGTAAGATTAGAGGGTTGGGGTATGTGCGTATTATACGTTTGGGTAGTATTAGTGGTGTAGGTTACGTGCGTATTACACGCCATAAAGGGCATATCATATGCACGTTAAAACTGCGTATCATATGCACGTAAAAACTCATTTTCACTTATAAATTACATGATAAATACAATGCGTGCTATAGAGACCTAGCTGATAGAGATCAGGCTGATATATGTAAATACACAACCAGCTGCAGTGCATTGATTTAGTCCTTTCTATTTTTCAGAACCCTAAGGCCTATAGACCCACAATTCTGATTTATTAATTTGACATATTTTTAGCAAAAATAGAAAATAGTATAATCGGTATAGAATTTTCTTTATTTATATGACTTTTCAAGACTTGAAAATCCATTTAAAAATGTTCTAATATTTCCACATTTGCCATGTCTGAGGCCCCTGATTATACTATATCACACATGCTAGTACACAGTGTCAAATAATCTCATTTTTAAAAACACTCATATCATGTATCATCTTCATATACTGTAATCCGGAGTAATGTGCATTATGTCTCAGTCATAATGTAAGGTCTTGTTTTAACACTAGAGAAAAATGCACCTTTTGGCCACCACTATTTTCTGCCTTACTAACTCCATGTCCTTCCATTTCTGTTCATTACACGCTGACATAATGAGCTTGACCTTCTGCTTAAATGTCAAGCAAATATTAAAAATGCATTTGACAGTAGAATCTGGAGTAGGACTTTCATGTTTTAGTCTAATTAAAAAATTTTTTTTTTTTTGAATATTAATCTAATGTAAAACAAGCCCTCTGGTCCTCGGTGAGTCACAATGTGACAATATACAGGACATACAACTTGTGCAGACATTTGGAAATATTAATTGACCTTTGCCTATTTGAAAAACCGAACATCACATTTAGTTTTAATTCTTTTAATTTCATTTTCTTTACCAATGTATAATATAATATGTGTAAAATTCTATACATGGTATAGATGTTACCATCATGTTCAGTTGTTTTGTTTTTTCTCATCATGTGTTCCTTTGTTCTATTTTCCCAACACTCATCAGTCACCATGGACACTAACACTCATGGCTGTTTGTCTTTTAGTTAATAATCTCTATGTATTTAAGTTCCTGCTTCTGTTTGTCACGTGTGGTTGCAGGAAGGCAGACAAAGATGATGATATATTTCCAACACGAAGGTTTAATGGTAGTAATATAAATGATAGCAGAACAGGCAGCACCACACACTATACACAACGTAGATCAGACAAATATTCTTCTTCTTCTTCTATGGATTTATTGGTGGATTGCATACCAACTTTATGGTGCATACCGCCACCACCTGTGCTGGAGTGTGAAGTGATTTCAGTCTAGATGTATGTTAAAATATGTCTATATTCTATTCCTAAGACCACTATGCTTAATGAATTTTAAAACTGACCTTACAATTTCCCCGGATCCTTGTTTTGTGTTTAATATGTTATTGATTGTAAATTCTTTGCATCCCATTTCCTGTAGCTCTCTTACTCATTCCTTTCCTGTTCATACCTAGGACAAACGCGTGATTTTTTTTCCCAAACCACTTCAGTGGAAATCCCGCCCTGCAGCCGATTTAAAAGTTTTCATTGGTCATGTCAATCACTGTACTGATTGCCTACACCAAACACTGATCCCTAAACCTACCCGTCACTGTAACCTAAACCAATGAAATCGGCTGCAGGGCGGGATTTCCGCTGAAGTGGTTTGGGAAAAAAAATCACGCAGGACAAACTATCAACACATGCTCAACGGTTTCCTTTACTTGGCATATTTCTATTTCATAATCTTGTACCATGTTTCCCTATAATATGAAGTGTAGAATTAAGTTTTGTATGTCCCATCCTTAGTCTTGTTAAAATAACCCGATCGTCTCTATTTAAATTTTGTGTTAATATACTTTGTCTTAAAGTATTATGTATATTATAAAAATGTATTCCTGTTTTACATTCATTCCAATTTCCTTGCCATTTCTGGTTGCAAGCTTCTTTAATGATACTTTTTCCTTCCATCCTATTTAATGCAACTGTAATAGTAGGGATGTTTAATTTAAGTGACTCTTTAGCCATTTTATCAGATCTTTAATTTCCTGGAATATCCAGAAAAATGTTGACTGAACAGACGGAACTTAAATGCAAACACAGATGATGATGATTAACAGAACACAGGTGATACAGATGAACTGATAATGACAATGAAGATGACACGTGACATGGGATGTCAGGCAGACTAGGGCTGCGTTCCAGTCCACTTTTAGACATGCACTTGCAAACTTCCCTAAGCACTTCCCCTCGGAGAATCCCTGCTGCCATTTTGAAGTGCGTTCCACTTCGTGAAGTGGACGAGGGAAGTTTATATGGACAAACCCTTTGACCGAGGGAGAGAGTCTACTTCATATGTACACTTCAGGCAGTTGCATATACCACAATGCAACACGATTGTGACGTCACCGCAGATCTCGTCTAATCACCACCACCAAAAACAACTCTTATGATATATTAATTCGAATTTTTTAAATATATATAAAACAACCCAAACACACCTATAAACATTTGGATGCTGCATTAAACAAATTCTTAAAGGGAACAAAATTGTAAATAATAAATCAACTCCATAGCTGAATCCAAGTGATCAAGGTCTTAGGACGTCCCAGTTCAGCCCATTGCAGTTTCCGCCAGTAGTGAGCAATCGTGCAACATAAGCAATGACGTACACAGGGCTCTCAAGTGTCACGCATTGAGCGTGACAGTCACTCATTTCGGTCTTTTGTCACGCTCTCCCGCCACACATTGTATTTCTCATGCTGAAAAACTATTTGTAATATATTTATATATTTACATAATTTAATATGCCGCAGCGCCCAAAACTCTGGCCGCGCCACTCTCACTGTGGAACCGGCAGGAATCAAGCGTGTATCCTCTGGTGTTGTTCGTCGAGCTACACAGTAGCCAATCAGAAAATAGCACTATTTTATCTGGGTAAGATTTAACGCAACAACCAATGAAAAAAAAGTTATCCATCCAGAGCTTTGTTTTTTAGTAACCTGCTGTTGGTAAGTGTTGTCAAGCCTGTTCTCAGTCAAGTCATTTCTGTTCAATTCAAGTCATGTTCTAGTACTTAAGTTTATTTCATGCTTTAGTTTGTTTTTTGTATTTTGTTTCAATAAACTGCACATGGGTTCTAAACTCTACTCGCCATCGGTGGATATCATGACAGAAAGCAAGACCAAACAATGAACCCAGCACTTTAACTTCTCCGCCTCCGTCAATGTGACCGGGCCATTTAGGATTTTGCAGCAGCCTTTTGTGGATTTAAAGATACATAATTTAAAGACATTATTAGTTTTGGTTTAATGGAAGATATAGTATACCTTGTTAAGTCACATGCCCCTCAATGGACTCAATACATTGATTTAAGTTTGAAGTTGAGTGGCTATGCTGTCACTGTGGGAATTGCAGATGAGGAAATATTTGTAATGTAAGGAGCCTTACATCAAACAATGACTGCCAAAGTAACAAGGAAAACACTACGGCTTATATACACACCAGGGGAAACAAGCTTAACAAGATAACAAGGGGGAGTGGCTAACAGGAAACACCTGGGGAAAACTAATCAAAAAGAAAGACTTAGGCCGTTTCTCAATATGCGTTCTTGTCTGTACTTGTGTTCTTGTGGACTTGTGAAATGTCATCAGTCGCTGCCCAAGTACTGTCTCAATACACAAGTTATCATTTTGGCAAGAATGGTTAAAAATCCCGGAAGTGTTCTTGACACGCCCATTTTACTGAGGATGCATCGGTTGGTAACTTGTGTGAACTTGACGGCAGAAATATCCCAGCATTCATTTCGGCATTCAAGGAAGGAGCGGGGAGCAGAAAGGCAGAACAACAGTAAGTCGTTTTTCTACAATTTCGTATGCTATTTCATCACTAAATTCACTTCTGAGAACATTTGATGTAGATGATGTAGATTTCAAATATTGCCATTTTTACGAAAATTTATGGCGAATCGAAAATATGCTCAAACATTTTCGATAGTGAAGAATCTCCATAAGCGCACGCGGGTGTAGCTAGCGAGCCAACCGGCCAGTCATGCTAAAAACCTGGCTGTTATCATCAATAATTCTTGTTATGTTTGGGTACTGAAGACGGCGCTGTGCGGGGATATAGCGCAATACCAGCAAGAACACATCGCCTCAAACTGTCAGCAGCGTTCTGTGTGCTCGTCACCTTGTAAGTTCATTCTTCCTAGAACAACTAGCAAGAGCGTTCTCCCCAAGAACACAAGTCCGTTCTTTGCATTCTTTGTTTTGAGAAACGGCCTAAAAGCGGAATACAAATTTAGCACAGGAACCACTTCAACATAAAAGTCCAAGGACAGACACAGAGCACAAAAAGAGCAGAACAAAAAAACAAAAGTCCATGAGAGTGATGGAGTGGAGGCAAAACAGGGGGAGGGATGATGAGCCAAGTCCATGGAGAGGAGCCAGGGCTGTATCCACACACTTAGTGAAAATTCGAGGTGGCAAAACTAGACCAAAAGTAAGAGCTTGATATTGGTATGCTTCTCCCCCGAAAGTGAACCTCAGACACTTCCTGTGTGATGAAAGGATAGATACATGGAAGTATATGTCCTTGAGATCTATCGTGACAAACCAGTCCTCAGACCTGATTTGTGACACATTTTGCTTCAGAGAAAGCATCTTGAATTTGATCTTGCTTAGCGATTTAGTTGTCGCAGATCTAGAATCGGATGCAAGTACCGGCTGTAAGAGAAGAAACCCGTTCTATAGCCTCCTTTCGCAGAGAGGAGCCTTTACATCTGGTTCCATAACCAGAGCCTGCTCGGGGCCCACCACTGTGGGCAGAGGCGAACCAACACTGAGTGGAGGTCCCAGGCAAAATTAATCAATGAGGTCTTTTTTTTTAATATATGTATTTTATATATGTTTTATAGCCTATATAATATATATGATTTTTTTTGTTAATATATATTCATTACCTAGAGATATTATACAAAACTCAAAAAGTAGTCAAAACACAGAACATCTAACAGAACACAAGTTGTTTATTTTTTACAACATTATGTGCTTATTTTTTTAATTAACAAAATGTCAATCTTCATCTTTATAACAGAAGATACAATGCAAAACAACAATCTTCAAGATAACAGTAAATATTCAAATGTGTAACAGATTGTCACCTTAAAAACAGTAATTTGCATGGTGGAACAAGCAATATAGAAATATATAGTTAGCATCTTAATTTAATCTTTGTTTAATTATTTTATTAGTTCATTAACTAATTGTTAGAGCTGGATACTAATTACTAATTAAATAATGTCAACTATAATAAATGTATTGATTAGAGTTGCCATGGACTAGACATGTGCCGGTATTCGGTAATGCGATAAATCGCGGTAATGAATATGCACGATATTGTTATCGCGGGGACTTCGAAATACCGTGAAAAATAATAGATCCGAATTTAGATTTTTTGAAACGCGCATCAGCTTATTTTCCATCAACCGCTTAAAAAAACAATGCGTATATGCTGCGCAAAACACGTGCGCACTTTGATGTAAACAATCCCCACATCACATGTATAAGCACTGTGTGAATGCAGTGTGCACTCTAGTCTAATGTAAACAATCCTCACATGGAAAAGAAGCACGGCGGAAGGAGGAACGCTGCCGACTATTTATCCCCCGCATGGCTGCCAACTCTCACGCATTCAGCAGCTTGAGACTCACGCAATTGACACTTTCACACGGTCTCGCGCCACACATCCATTTTCTCACGCAGAGAAAAATCGCGGAGCAAAGAGGACACTGACACCGACAGACTAGACAGAGCAGGTTACTTTTGATATGAAAAAAATATCAGCTCTCAGGTTTTATAACGAAATTCAGACAATAAATACTGTTTTGGTGCTTGTAAATGACGTGACAGATCGCGCACCTCAGTTCAAGTAAACAGATAATCTGTTACTTTTTATTAAAGATACAGTACAACCCACCGAAAGGTATACGTACTTTCGATCAATCAGTGTTTTTCAACCACGGAAAGAGGTCAATAACACTGCAGGAGAACAATTATGTCACAGAACGTTACATTTACCTCAGGAAAGCCATTTAATATTAGTTGACTATAAGAAAATAGCTATAGAGTATTTTGCTAAATATGTGCACTATATTACATATTTTAATATATGTTTACTTGTCATTATATAATTGTTATTATAATGAAAATTACGGCATATTACATTTTTATATTTATATTATTATTATATTTATATTGTATGCATTATATTTAATTTCTCTCTGTATGTTTACAGCATTATGTGAGATATATTTTTTCTTGAGAAAAAATTAAATGCAGGCTATCTACTGTAGCCTACCTAATATTTATCCAAATGAGTCAATATTGAATCAAGATTGAAATTAAATCCAAGAATTTAATTGAAATCATGAAAATTGTGTTAAGCAATAATACAAACAGTAGCCTCAGTAACCATGTAAACATTATAACATGTTGTCACTAAAAAATAAAATTAATGTTTTGACAATCACAATTACACATTGTGATGCAAGTTTTTTTTAGATACCCCCAATCCGTCTGTTTCTCTTGTGCAATTAAAATATCGTGATAATACCGTATACCGTGATAAAAGCTCAATAAATTAATCGCAGCATGAAAATTTGATACCGGCACATGCCTACCATGGACTAAATATATTTCTAGTCAACTAGTAATCATTCATTTAAGCAATTAGTCGACTAATCGCACATTTATATTAATTTCTGCTTAAATACTGGGTGCATGGATGAATATAGCCTATTCAGCACTCAAGCGCATGCACAAATATTGCCGCAAAAGCAGGCTAATGATAATAAATATGTCTTAAAAAAATAAAGATTTCAATTGTTTATTAATAAACTATTTTCTAAATCAGTGTCGGCTGCAAACATATCTTCATACATCTTCACTGTAAAGTGGATGCGCCTTTAGAAAGAAATGCATCTTTCATACGGATTACATAATCAGATGATATTTGCTTTCGATTCGACTTTTTTCGTTTAAAAGTGGACATTTCAAGCTTTATATAGATATATTTCTCATGTATGTGAGGCTATTATATGCTGTGTTTCTGTTTATTTTTTGAGACGCGCTCCAGTTCACGGAGACCATGAAAGCGCGCCCTGCTTGTTTTATTTTATTTTACTAAAGCACAACATTTTCTTTTTATTGTGAGTTTACACAAATAAAAGTTTTTTCGACTGATGCATTATTCTTTTATGTATGGCCAAATGAGTAAATGTGTATTTTAAGTTGTTTCCACTGTAAATAGGAAAATGCAAGTAGCTTAATCGCGCCAGCGCCTCCATGTCATGCAATGCGTACTCCACACTCAGCACAAACACTTTGATATCTGCCTAATAATAGCAAACATTTATCTAGGTTAACATTAGAGCAAGCAGCCATACCAGACGGATACATCCTTTTCATGTTTAACAAATCAAATCATGCATTCTCTACCTACCGCGTGTAAGCGCTGCTCCAGCTTTGAAAAAGGCTACTGAGGCGAGACGGTAAAAGCATAACCAGCTTAACGAGAAAGGGGCCCCTCTAAGGGTAATGGCGAGATGTTGCTGCGTCTTTATATTAACATTCCGGATTGTTTGAATGATCAGCCCTCGGGCTATTGCCTGGCTTGCCTGCCCTATTGCGACGCCTCTGACTGTGGGTAGGACCCTGCTGAACCAGATTGGGCGAGACCTGAACTGAAAAGTGTAGCCCTTTTCGACTGTCTGCAATAAAATCTACAAAGGTAACCAGTCTCTCGAGACTGGCCTCAGGTGTAGGTTGAGCAGCAAGCACAGTGCTCTGAAGCGGTGAACCAGCAGGGAACGACTGACTTGACTGCTCTGGAGTCCCCCTCGGAGGGAGCAAGCACCTCGACGCCGCTACGTTTTCGAGCAGATGATCGGATAAGTATTTGCTGGGAACCGCTGCGCCCCGAGACACAGGAGGAGGTGGGGTTGGCAGAATGGCCCCCTGATGGCACCAAAGGGAGACGGCACCGTATAATGAGGTGGAAACCATCTTCCCCGGGAGGGGACAACCCTAAGAAGCCTGACACTAATGCCTGACTCAGCTCTTGAATGATGTCAGAGCTGACCTCCTTGCTATCACCCAGGTCTCCAATGGTATGCAGGTCAGCTTGGTAAGCCTGCAAGATGGACATTGTGTGCAGACATAACGTGGCCTGACCTGCCACCTTACCCACCAATGCCGATATAGCTCTCAGTGGCTTGGTGGGTAATGTTGGGGCTTTGAGGGACGATACTGACTCAGGGGAGAGATGGCCCGCAAGAGTCTCTTCAGCTCTGGCCATCACTCCATTACTGTTGTTTAAGCACATGGATATGATAATACCTTGACTTTTGTGTTTTAAAACACACGGTAAGAAACGTACTCGGTTACTAACGTAACCTCGGTTCTCTCTAGAGAGGGAACGAGTACTGCGTAATATCTTACGCTATGGGGAAAACCTCTTTTCCACGAGATATTGAAGCCAAAAATTATCCTTAATTTTGAATTAATGTAAAACGCTGAGCAGCAGCTTGCAGACATAGGCAAGACGGCTTGCGCGGCTATTGGCTGCCCTGCGGCAACAACAGCACCCTATCGAGAGTGGCCCTGCGTGACACATATCCAATGGGTGCATTTCGCGCCCACTTCGTCACGTCCCGCCAGAAAGGCCGTGGTCTCGCGCTATAAATATAGCTCGATTAGGCTGGTACACTGGTTTTCATCGCCGAAGCGAACCAGAGCTGTGTATCCACGGCAACATACGCAGTACTCGTTCCTTCTCTAGAGAGAACCGAGGTTACGTTAGTAACCGGGTACGTTCTCTTACGAGAGTATCTCTCTTACTGCGTAATATCTTACGCTATGGGGAACACAATGCAAAACGCCGTGCATACTGGGATCCGACACCAAAGTCCCAAGGGCAGTAGCCCGGGGCTCATATAGTGCATAATCACCATAGACTCACAGAGAGTCGGAGAAGAGAGGCTGCAAGCATCATTCCCCACGAAATAGCATCCTGCAGGAGTTAGTTATGTTAACAATGTTTCACACAGACAGGGTGAACGTGTTCAGCCTGAACTGGGCAATAGTACGGGTTATTCACCACCCATGGAGCTGTTTTATCGCTCAGTGAGCGATGCACAAGCAAAATTCAGCATCTGGGCCGGCACAGCGGCGCAGATAGCACTGAATTCTATACCAACAGAAGCTTGGCCTGTAAGGCGGGAACCTCTAGGTTATAAAACCTTATAAATGTAGACGGCGAGGCCCAGCCCGCGGCCGTACAGATATCTTGCAGGGTAGCCCCACCATACCACGCCCACGACGAGGCCACGCCTCTCGTGGAGTGTGCTCTGACACCCAAAGGACACTGCAGGCCCTTAGAAGTGTAAGCCAGTGCTATGGCATCGACTATCCATCTGGATAGGCTCTGTTTTGATGCGGCCAGTCCCTTGGAGCGTCCGCCAAACAAAACGAAGAGCTGCTCGGCCTGTCTGAAGACAGACGAGCGGGACACATAAGCTCTCAGTGCCCTGACAGGGCAAAGGAGACTCACATCCTCCTCCTCATCATGAACCGAGAGTGCGCACAGGGAAATAACCTGTGCCCTGAACGGTGTGTTGAGGGATTTGGGCACGTACCCATGCCTTGGTTTGAGTATGACTTTGAGTCATTAGGCCCAAACTCCATACATGACGCGCTTACTGAAAGCGCTTGTAAGTCCCCTATTCGCTTCACTGAAGCGAGAGCCAAAAGAAACACAGTTTTGAAAGACAGATCCTTCATGTCTGACAAATGGATTGGCTCGAACGGGGCACCTTTCATGGCTTCCAAAACCGTAGAAAGGTCCCACACTTGGACTGAAGGAGGTCTGGGAGGGTTCAGCCTCCGAGCTCCCTTGAGGAATCGCACGACTAGGTCGTTTCTCCCCAGTGACTGGCCAGACACAGGTTTTGTAGACGTTGCTATGGCCGCCACGTACACTTTGAGCGTGGATGTGGTCCTGCCCTTATCCAGCAGCTATTGGAGGAAGGAGAGTACTTCCGTGACCCCGCAGTCTACGGGTGAAAAGCCCTGAGCTTAACACCAGGCAGAGAACACAGACCATTTCGAGGAATAGAGCCGTCTAGTAGACGGGGCCCTCGTCTGTATGATCGTGTTTAACACTCCCTCCGGGAGGTTAGTGGGTACCCGTTGATGGCCCATGCACGAAGGGACCATAGTGGCGGGCGAGGATGCCAAATTGAGCCCTTGGCCTGAGAGAGGAGGTCTTTCCTCAACAGTATTGGCCACGGGGCAGTGCTTGTCAGCCGCATCAGAACTGGGAACCAAGTCTGGTTTGTCCAGAGCGGAGCCACAAGCAGCACTGGGCATCCGTTTTCCCTGATTCGTTCCATCACTTGAGGCAGGAGCGAGACGGGGGGGAAAACATAGAGGGGACAGCTGGGCCAAACGTGGGCCAGCGCGTCCTTGCTCTTGGAGAAATATTTTGGACAGTGAGCGTTCTCGTGGGACGCGAATAGGTCCACCTGCGCTCTGCCGAATGTCTCCCACAGCAGTTGGATCGTCTGCGGGTGCAGCGACCATTCCCCTGCTGGGACATTGTCTCTGGACAGTCTGTCTGGTCCCAGATTCAGGTAACCAGGCACATGCGCCCCTTTCAGTGAAAGCAGGTTGTGCTGAGCCCAGACCAGGAGGCGTTCCGTTAGCCTGTAAAGGTTTCGGGACTTGATGCCGCCCTGGCGATTATGTATGCCACCACTGACATGTTGTCCGACCGGACCAAGACGTGGTGACCCTCTATCTCGGGACAGAAGCGCCGTAGCGTGTTGTCGACTGCCATCATCTCCAGACAGTTTATGTCTAGGAGCTTTTCCCGTTCTGACCACTGGCCAAAGAACGGTCTGCCCTCGAGCAGCGCTCCCCATCCCGAGGTGGAGGCATCCGTGGACACCACCTTCACACTCGAGGGAGTCCCCAGACTCACACCTGACTGATACCAGCCGGTTATCTTCCAAGGTTCCAAAGCTGAAACGCATTTCAGAACGACCCGGAGGCGAAACCGACCAGCGGTCCATGCCCTGGGCGGAACTTTCAGCCACAGCTGCAGTGGGCGCATGCGAAGCAGACCCAGCTGGAGCACTGAAGCTGCTGAGGCCATGAGGCCATTATGTTCTGAAACCTTTTGAGCTGGACTATCGAGCCGCGGCGGAAGGATTTCACGGCGTGCTGAATGTCCAGTTCGCGCTCTGGCGACAGACGCGCTGTCATGGACAGAGAGTCCAGTACTGTTCCCAGAAAAGAAATTTTCTGGCTGGGAGACAGCGAGCTCTTCGCCCAATTGACTGTGAGACCCAGATTCTCGAGATGCTTGAGTAATGTGGCCCTGTGTTCTATGAGCTCTGATTGTGATCGAGCTAGAATCAGCCAATCGTCCAAGTAGTTAAAAATTCGCATGCCCTGGAGTCTCAGGGGTGCGAGAGCATTGTCCATGCACTTCGTAAATGTACGGGGTGCCAGGGACAGGCCGAACGGCAGGACTTTGTATTGGTATGCCTGGCCCTCGAAGGCGAATCAAAAGGATCGCCTGTGACGTGACGCTATTTGTATTTGAAAATAGGCGTCTTTCACATCTATTGACATAAACCAGTCCTCCTGGCGAACTTGCGCAAGGATTTTCCTGGTTGTAATCATTCTGAACTGGCGCTTCGTGAACGCTTTGTTCAGCTGTCGCAGATCTAGAATGGGTCTGAGACCCCCCTCTCTTTTCGGTACCAGAAAATACCTGCTGTATAGCCCCCCTTCGCTCTGAGCTTGAGATAAAAGTTCTATAGCCCCTTTGCTCAGTAGGTTCGCTATCTCGGCTCGAAGTAGATGAGATACTTCGTTTTTTACCGTCGTTTCGACTCGCGCTGCGCAACAGCGGGGGCGTCGAGTGAACTGCAGCGAATAGCCTCTTTTTATAATATTCAGCACCCACTTCGATACCCCGGGAAGCTTTGCCCACGCATCTGCGTGAAAGGCTAGAGGTAGAATAAAATCTGGGCTCTGGCCGTGGCATAGCGGCGGCCGGAGAGCTCCGGTGTGCTGAGAAATAGACACTGTGTTTGCAGTGTGCGAGGCGGGGGGAGCGCTGACCACAGCGGGCAGCCCGACCGCGCTCAGCTTCTCTCTAACAGGTTGTGGAGAGAAGGCGAGCGGGACGAGCCCCGTGGGGTTCGGCATGTCTGTGAGGGAATGTGGGCGCGGGATAGCGGGCACACTCACTACACTGAGAACACTGTCGGCTCGCGCCGACTGAAAATGTGTTGGTTTCGTTTTTACAGAAACGATTTTATTTGTCGATTTTAAAAAGTCGATTTTATTTGTGCTAGACCTGTATTGTGGCGGGCTGTGTCTGCGTGTAGGAATGGGCACTGAGACGTGGGCATTCTTGCAACACTCATAACACCATCGGCCGTGGCCGGAACACCACAAAATACACTCTTTATTGGATTTATCTGGGTAGCCGTAAAAACGGCTTTTGTGTGCAGGCAAGCGGGCAAATGGACCGGCTTGTTGACTGCTAAATACGCTGGAACAGTCACATTGCATGGAACTGGACGAGCGAAACGTTTCGGTGAAAATCCGGCCGTAGCGGGATGTGAACACCGTCGCTTTCCTAGAGAAGCTAGGAAGGCTTTGAGACCTCGTGCTTGATTTCGATCCTCGGCCGGGGCCCGCCCTGAGGGGGGCGGCGTCCAGCAGAGCGAGAGCGCGGTCTTTGTTCTCGGGCCTGGCGGCGTTGAGAAGCGGCGGCGGCGGGTGGTGCAGGTTGCTCCGGGCAGACGGCTGTTTAGAGCGACCTGCTGCGGAACTAGAGCGCTTTGGAAGGAAGTGCTTCATCGCCTGCGATGTCTTTTGAACCTCTTGGAATCTGTCCGTGAAATCTTTGACGGGAGATCCGAAGAGGCCAGCTGACGAAATGGGCGCGTCAAGGAATACAGAGCGCTCCGCTTCAGTCATTTCAGACAGCGTCAACCACAGATGTCTCTCAGCCACGGTGAGAGAGGCCATGTTCCGCCCAATGGCCTGTGCAGCTGATTTTGTAGCGCGTAGAGCCAGGTCTGTAGCGCTCCGCAAATCCGCAATGCTGATCGACCCATCGCCTTCCTCGTCCATTTTTCGGAGAAGGTCGGCCTGGAAGATCTGCAAGATGGCCATCGTGTGTAGAGCTGACGCGGCTTGCCCAGCGGCGGCGTATGCGCGACCGTGCATGGCTGACGTCACTCGGCAGGCTTTAGATGGTAGAGCCGTCTGCGCTCGCCGTCCAGCAGAGGGCGGGCAGAGATGGGAAGCTACCGCTGCTTCCACTGGGGGAAGAGAAAGGTATCCTTTGTCTTTCACACCGTCCAGAGTGGAGAATGCACCCGAGACAGAGGTACGCACCCTGGCCGAGAGGGGGGCGCACCAGGACCTCGCGACTTCTTCGTGTAGCTCAGGAAGAAAAGGCGCGGGCCTGGATTGTGACGGCGCGTGGTCCTTCTTGAGGAAGCATCCGTCCAGTCGGTTGCGCGCAGGCTGCGCGGGCGCCTCCCAGTTGAGGCCGAGGTTGTGGCTGAGCGTGGCTCGGCACGAGCCGCAGGATCTATGCATCTTGAAAAAGACGCAGCACTTTTATGAGAGAGGGAGAAACAGTGAAAAAATGTGTGTCACAGCGGCGAACACACACACACACACTTGAAAAGGATATGACGCCGGAAAGCATAGCAGGTACGGCGGCTAAAGGCCGCCGAAAATCAGTGTACCAGCCTAATCGAGCTATATTTATAGGGCGAGACCACGCCCTTTCTGGCGGGACGTGACGAAGTGGGCGCGAAATGCCCCCATTGGATATGTGTCATGCAGGGCCACTCTCGATAGGCTGCTGCTGTTGCCGCAGGGCAGCCAATAGGCGTGCAAGCCGTCTTGCCTATGTCTGCATGCTGCTGCACAGCGTTTTACATTAATTCAAAATTAAGGATAATTTTTGGCTTCAATATCTCGTGGAAAAGAGGTTTTCCCCATAGCGTAAGATATTACGCAGTACGAGAGATACTCTCGTAAGAGAACCGTACTCTTCCACAACCTCGACATCTCAGTGTGGAGGTCAGGAAAGAACGGCAAGCCCTGACGTGGTGGTTGATTACGTGACAGCAAAAAGTGTTTGTCTACTTAGCTTTTATGACGAAGCTCCTGTTTCTCAGCCGGCCAGTCAATGTTAAGTTTAGCTATGGCACGAGTAATAACCTCCACTAGCTCTTCACATGCAGGAGACTGAAGTGACGATTCTTCAGTATCTCCTGTTTTGATACTAACAACATCCAGCATCTCAGAACCAGATGATTGTAGTACCGGTGCTTCACTGGAGGTGGAAGTAACCGCAAAGCGTGCCTCCTGACCCTGAGACGAAACTCTGGATCTGGCACGTGAAGGCAGAGACAGGGGGAGGCCAATCTCTAACCCCTCTGTCAGATCCATTTGCAAAACCCACAACTTGAGCAGCCACTCTGCCTCGGCAGAAGCGGGACCCAAGCCGCGAGGAATGCGAGCCAAGGCGCCCTCTTTGAAGAGTGCCCAGCAGGAGAGCAGCGTTCTGAGTGGTAGACACTCACAATGACGTTCCGTCACACCATTGGACAGATTTCATACGTGCTTTACGACATGATCACGCAGAGGCGTTCCCACAGTATTTTGACACAGCGTCTTGCTCTAGTGCTCTAGTGAGCTGCACTGCCATTTGAATTTTGAGCTGAGAGTATATTATATTAAAATACTCAAATGAGTATATTATTATTACAAAACTTACAAATATTACAAATATTATTGACAATTTTGTAATCTTTGAATGATAACTCGAGGTTAGTTTCACTTCCACTTTTACTTTCGTCACCGCTTCCACTAATTTGTTCCTCCTTGTGTCGAATTTTCTTTGCAGTAGGAAATGTTCTTTGATGTGGAAGCTAAAAGCTGCAGGTGGACTGTTGTCACGTTTATTTCTGCTGTGCGATTGGATGTTAGATTAATCCATATCGAGTAAAAATATCCAGAGCCTATCATCATTATCTAACATCAATTTTATTGCGATTCGATATGTTATTGTTTATCGGCCCAGCCCTACTTTGGGGCAATTGTATTTCTAGCTGTCAGAGGCATCTTTATTTTTTTAAAAAATTTTCATGATAAAAAGATGTTAAGTAAAAAACATTTCCATTCCAATATACTTCAGCATGTCTATTTTTTTACGTTTACTTATATTAATTCTGAAACTTCAAAAAGCTCAAATTGTCTTAGTTCAAATTATACCACAACTGTGCACTTGAGCCATTTCTCAAAATCTGTTATTTTCTATACTTGTGTTCTTGTCGACTTGTGAAACGTCATCAGTCACTGCCCAAGTGCTGTTACAATTCAAAGTTCACATCTAGCCAAGTAAAGTTCAAATCCCTGGATGTGTTCTTGATCCGCCCCTTTTATCGAGGATGCATTGAGAGGTGAGACAGCCAGGTATCCCAGAATGCATCAAGCACCCCCCAAGGTTAGTGTTTAATATTTAATTTTTTTTTGTAAAGATACATGCAGTGAAGATAATAAATGTACGCCTGAACAAACATTTGTGTAGCTATTAATATGTGTCATGAAACTGCACATGGAACATGGACAGAGGTGATCCAAACGCGGGCTTTATTAAGAGGAGAATCCAGAGACAGGTACAAGGAAACAGGCAGGGGTCAAAACCAGGTAAGCAGTCCAAACAAACATCAAATCCGTGCAGGGATAAGGCAAACGGGAAACCGGGAACAGGCAGATAATCAAGGAACCGAAACACTAGAATACAAGGAAACTGGAACAAGGCTAGGTAATGCAGTCAGACACATACAAACACTTACAATACTGAGCCCTGAACAAAGGGAAAACTCAGGCTTAAATCAGGGACGCTCAATCTAAAACAGGTGCAACAAATAAACCATAATCAGTCCAGGGTGAAACATAATGGAAACAATAAACTAGGAAGGAGTGCCCTCCAGAGGCTCAAGCGGGCACTCCAGCCGCAGATCGTCACAATATGTTTGAGATTTTTAAAATGAAAACAGAGGCAGAGATGTTTTTTTATAAAATTGCTTGTTTTATTGTTGCCTAATAGTTTAGTAGCCAGCCCATAGAGCCCCATTGTGAACCCGGAAATGTTGAGTACACCAAAGTTTTATTGCAGAAATGTGAAGTATGGGTCCCCAGCATACAGAAACTGCTGGATGCTAATTTGCATATGTTGAGCAATTTTCATAATTAGCATAATTAGCATTATTAGCTTAATCGTCCATTTTGACCAGATATTTTGCACTCTATGGCCAATTTCTACAATATGTGGGTGGATTTAGAGGTTTTAGAGAATGATGATTTCATTTCTGGCACTATCAGACTCCAAAATGAAAATTCTATAACAAATTTGGATACATTTAGACATTTTTTATTAATTTCTGACAAAATTTTAGGTTATTTTCATGGTAAACAATAATTTCACACTTCAGAATCACAAGAGCTCTTGCTCTTTGATGTGAATGTTGATAACCTAATTTTGTTTAAATTTCTTGAGGTCCGGTCATGTTTTTATGAAAATAAACTGTTGCAGCTAGCTGTTGTAGTTGTAATAAGTATGTTATAAAGCAAGGGAGCATATTTTTAAAGTCGTAATTCACCTTGCAAATCTTTTTTTTCTTATATCGCCTTAATATTCGTATAAAAGTCAGTCAAGGGATTTAATATTGACATTTTAATGTTGACATTACTTATGTTTTCACATTAAGATAAAAGGTGGAAAGAGTTATAATGACAGTATTGTTCAATACATTGTGAATTTCTAGTCAGATCCATTTTGTGGGTAAATCTGGTGTTCAAAAAATAGTTACCATTATTTAAAAATTTTGGATTCTTTTTTAAAATTCAGACTTTGACATCAGGTTTGATAAGGAAGGATTAAAAACGGTCGATATTCAGTGTTATTGCTGCTTTCTCAAGTTGTTGTGGTGGAACATTCTTTAGGGTTATGTACTTTCAAAACAAAGAGAGATTGGTTTGATCAGGTCAAAATGTCGGGAAAGAAGTGTCTGTTTGCACCATGCAGTGGCAAAGATGGCGACTTTAAAATATCTGGGTCCAAAGGAATCGCTACTATGCTAATTAAGAGCAAGGAGCTCGGAGACACAGCCATACATGCAACTTTGTCAAACATTATTTCTACTGATGGTGCTTCATCAGCTTCTGTGTTATGTCACAAATCTTGCTACAGCTCATATACTTCTCGGTCTAGAAATGATAGCAAACGCAAGTCAGACTCATGTCAGAGTCAGCCCGGAAAGCGAATCATTCGCTCTCAACTCTCTGCCTTTGAGTATTCAAAACCGTGCTTGTTCTGTGGTCTTATTTGTGAAGAAAAAGTCTCTAAAAATCCTAACAGGTTGAATCCAGTTAAAAAATGTCAGACTTTAGATAGGCCAGGCCTTCCATCCTTCAAAGATGTGATTCTGTCTAAATGTGATGAAAGACAGGATCATTGGGCAGAAGTTGTGAAGTTACGGGTGAATAGCATCATGGACCTACCAGCAGCCGATGCTCAGTATCACTCCAAGTGTTACAATGCTTTCAGGAAGGTACCTCTTGACTCAAGTGCAACTGCTAGTAAACCAATTGACAGCTGCCTAGCTTCGGTCATAGACCACATGAGTGCAAACAAGACAGTGACTTGGAATGTCTCTGAATTACATGATGTTTTTGTAGCTAATTCTGGGAGTTTGTGCCGGAAGCAAATGCTAGCCAACCTGTGTGATTATTATGGTGATGCTGTTATTGTACTGAGAGTTGAAGGATGCCAGACGATTGTTGGCTTTAGGCAGTACATTGGTAAATCACTCAAATTGGTAGGACAAACTAACCTCTCCAATGACGACGATGATGATGTCAACAAGGTTGTCAGAAAAGTGCGGACAGAGGTCCAGAATATTCCATTGCCTCGTGAATACGACCTTGGCAGCTTTAGGCATGAAAGGGTCATTCAAGATACAAGTCCAACTCTCCTAATGCTTTTATCCAGTCTTGTGTCCAGGGAAGAAACGGTGACCAAACCAGCACTCACACTTGCTCAATGCATCCAGCAGCACATCAGTAAAAGCTGGAATCAGACAACTTTGGGGCTAGCTGTAAAACTTCATCATAAACATGGTAGTTCAGAACTGGTTCGGAACCTAAATGAGCATGGTCTTGTTGTAACATATGATGAGGTCCTCCGGTTCCCGAAGTCAGCTGCCAAATATGCCTCAGATTATGCAGATAAGTACCTGCGGGTATTAGGACTGGAGAGGTGCATTGGCCCTATTCACAGTTGGGGTGATAATTTTGATCTTGTAGTCTTCACACCCAATGGTTGCCGCACAACACATGCCATGGCCACTCAGTTTGTGCAAAATCCTGCAGGGATCCTGTTCCCTGGAGTGGCGACTCCAGACTGTGGGATTTCATCGCTAAAAGTACCCCGTCTGACAAAACTCCAAGCTGAGAAATTCTGTCCGGTAGCTAACAGCAGTCTTGTCATTGAACATTATACAGGCCCTAAGAAGCTGACTCCACCCGCTCTGAAAGAAGTGCCAAGAACAGCTACTGTCCAAGAGAGCATCCAAGAGAGGGTTTCTAGAGCACAGAGAAGGGATGCTGCTTGGCTCTGTCAGCTCCATTCTAATCCTCTTCCCCTGGACTGGTCGGCCTACAATGTTGTGCAAGATCATCACAGTGATGAAGGTGTGTATAGAATGAAGACTATAAGTGTCTTTGGACCATTGCTCGACTCACCTCCTGCTCATCCCGATACAGTGCTCTGTACCATTACATACCTGGACACATCACTCAAGCAGCTTGGCATGAGCTACAGTCATATAACATTTGACATGCAGCTGTACAAGATTGCTTGCCAGATCAAATGGGGTGACCCACAGCGATGGGCATCTGTGTTGCTCAGCCCTGGAATGATGCACACCCTGATGTCATTCATTGGCTCAATTGGGGAGCTGATGAATTCAACAGGCCTTGAGGAGCTGGTAGGTGCATCATTTGGCGGCCTGGCATCTATCTTCAATGGAAAGGCCTGGCCTAAGGCCATGCGAGCCTTCCGTATGGTTATGTACGCTTTTCTTCATGATTTCTTAAAGGTGGGAGAAAAGAGTCATCAGCAGATACTGGAATTCCTGGAAAAGGCAAGACAGCACCCAACAGGCCGATTATGGGTGGATTGCTTTATCACTCCAACCTTAATAGCACATAGATTCTGGCGAGCAGAGAGGGAGGGTGACTGGCTGCTGCAACAACACTGCCTTGAAAAGATGCTACCCCATTTTTTTGCTGCTGGTCATCACCACTATGCTAGATGGATCACTTCGCATTTACGTGAAATGCAGCACATTCCTTCCATTGCAAAAGATGACCTTCTTGCCGGAAGTCATGTGTGCCGCCATTCAGATGGTGCACCTGCAGTGAGTGCCGATATGTTTGGAGAGCAGACATACATCAGGCAAGGGAAGGGAGCAGGGGGCACGAAGGGTATTTCAACCAACCCTGAGCAGGTTGCAGTTTGGATCCAATCATTTGGCATATGTTCACATCTGTCTCAGTTATTGGATGATATATACAGTGATATAGCAGCATCAGATAAGACTGTATCCAACAGAAACAAAGAGAAGGGTGAAGCACGACGGGAGTTGGATGCTGAGGATCGCTCTAAATTTGTGAGGATGCTGTGGGAAAACACAAATCCACTCATGACAAAGAGCACAGTGCTCTACCACATCATAAATGGACAGGTGGCTGATGAAAAAGTGAATGTGCAAGATGCGCTGAAGATTGGCCAGGCTATGTGTGAAAAGTTTTCTTCATCAATTCCGGGGGCATTTCATGCACCAATCTCTAACAAGGTAGTGACTATGAAGTTCCAGAAAAAGGGAATGAAGGTCAGTGGGAAGGTTGTTTGTGACCTTGAGTCATTATTTGCTTAACTGTTGGTGGTGGGAGGCCAGAGAAAAATGGAGCTCTCTTCTCTCTTCAAATATGAGCTTAGCCCAGTCCCCTTGTCTATCATTGATGACAATGGATGCCTCCGAAAGGGCAATAAGTCAGTGCTTGTCCAGCAGCTCGGAATTCCAGTCTGCAATCCCCAGCCACCAGATGTTGTCATTGTGGATGCATCCCAGCTCATTTATCACGTGGTTTGGCCATCGTCTGGGACAGTGGCAAATCTTGCAGCCAGCATGGGACGTCGGCTTAATTGTTACGACACCAAAACATTTGTCATCTTTGACAGATATTTGCAGGTGTCTGCCAAGGACGATGAGAGATATAGAAGAGCAGGAGAGAGCTCCACAGAGTACAAGCTCTCATTGACTACACCTCTACCTAGTAGAGACAAAGTCTTGAAAAACAAGTACAACAAACAAAGGCTGAGCGAACTCCTGTGTACTTTCAATGCAGGAAGTAAGATCATGATGGTCAGTAAAGCTGACAGCATTGACAATCATGATGTGGCCAATATATCACTTATATCTTACATGTTAGATGCTGTCAGACATGGGGCTTCTACTGTTCACATTCTCAGTGATGACACAGATGTCTTTGTGCTCATGGTTTATTGGTGTTGGAAGGCTGGTATCACTACTAACCTACAGATGGACAAATGGAATGGTACTGTTCTCAGCATAAATGCAACTGCAGAGAATCTAGGTGACCAATGTGGTTCCAATCTGGCCATGCATGTTCTTTCGGGATGTGATAACTCCTCATATCCTGTCGGAAAGGGGAAGGTGTCTGCACTCAAGGACATGAGAGTCGTACCTGGTAAGTTTCTCCACTGTATTGGAGAGGCAGAAGCCACAGATTTACAGATCACAAAAGCAACGAGGGCTTTCTTTCTGGCTATGTACAATCAGAGGAACTCTGTAACCTTGGATGGAGCCCGGTATGAAATTTACTGAAAGCGCAAAAGACCCCCAGCACTGAAGACACTACCTCCTACAGAGCGCAATATGCGCCTTCATGGAAGACGTGCCCACCTACAGGTGCTGCTATGGAAAGCAGCAGACCAGCCTGATCCACCGGCTGTGGATATCACCTTGTTTGGATGGGACAAGAAGATGGGCCTAAAGGAAGGAGAGGAACTGATTATGCCCACCAAGGATTCAAGTCCAGTTGCTCCTCCTGCTTTGTTAGATGTTGTCAGCTGTGGTTGCAAAGCTGGGTTGAAACCTTGCACATCAGCAAAGAGCAGCTGTGCAGCTGAAGGTCTGGCCTGTACCAGTTATTGTTCCTGCAAAGGTATATGGAATTGGTATATGCTGCAACATACTTACACAACACCAAGAACACAACCAGAGGGATGAAGGGTCTGAAGAAGATGATGACAGAACAGATGAGGATAGTGAAGATGATGAGGCTGCCTTTTGTTAATTAATTGTGAGGCATAGCAGTTTGCCTGAAGGTGGTAGCCATTGTGTGCTTTGTGTGGTGCGGAGGTGAGGCCCTCTTGGTTAGCCTTGCGTCTGCCGTGCTGACCCGGGTTGCCCAGACTCAGTTTTAACTCTTGCGTCTGGCAGGTGAGGCCCTCTTGGTTAGCCTTGCGTCTGCCGAGCTGACCCGGGTTGCCCAGACTCAGTTTTAACTCTTGCGTCTGGCAGAGTTTTAACTGGGTCCTTGTTGGATTTTGTGACTTGTGGACCAACCTGGGCAGCCCTTAGCCATTCGGGCTTTGCCCTAGCGACTCGAATCTGTCTTGTATGGCATGTATATAGTGTATATTTGTAGATAGTTCGTTGATCACACATGGTGATGGGCTTAGGTGATTAGGTGAAACAACCTTAGGGGAGGAACATGCCTCCAATTCGTTGTCACACTCTGCAGGCACTTGTTGTAATGACTGTATGACTGTTGACCTTTCCTTGCAAGGGAATAAATAATTGTTAAAGACAATTGTTACATGTTTGTCTCTATTCAGTACTAGAAAATTGTTTGCCACCACAAATCTCATTGGGTGTCTTAAAAAGCTACCCCATTAATATGTATCGTACAGTTGCATGATCCAAGTTATGTCAAATTCCCACATTGCTTTTTCCTCCAGAAATGCATAACATTTAGCCTAACAAAGATTCAGCGTTTATCCAAAAAGCAATTTTGAATCTTCAAAAGTGTCAGGAGGGGATTCAGCCTCACTACTCCCTGAAAACAATGCATAAACATTCACAAGAGCACTCATGATTTTGAAATGTAAGATTATTTTGTTTTACCATAAAAATAACCTAAAATTATGCCTGAAAGTAATCAAAATTTGCCCAAATAAATACAAATATGTAATAAAATTAGCTCTTTGAAATCTGAAAATGCCAGAAATGAAATCAGCATCATCTAAAACCTTGAAAACCACTCACATATTGTAGAAATTGACCATACAGTGCAAAATATCTGGTCAAAATGGACGATTAAGCTAATAACGCTAATTATGCTAATTATGCAAATTGCTCAACATATGCAAATTAGCATCCGGCAGTTTCTGTATGCTGGGGATCCATACTTCACATTTCTGCAATAAAATTTTGGTGTAGTCAACATTTCCAGGTTCACCTAGTTGGCTACTAGACTATAAAGTATACATACAGAGATAAGTGGAGTAGACAGAGCGAGCTCAGTTACGCTATCAAGTACGCTGTTGTACTCATCTCACTGCAACCACACCCAGAGAGTAAGCAACAAAAGGAGTTCCACTCAAGGAGCAAGCAGACACTAGTACACCCTGGGTTCATAAGCCACATACCAAAGCTGGAAGAAGGGTGAGGATCCTCAGTGTTCCTGCCTTTCGTACCTGCTAGGGTGTATGGCAGTGGCATTAATCACACTAGCACATTCAGTTCTCTTTCACTGAACAGGATTCACAAGTGCCATAAGAGTCTCTTTTTATTATCTCCTTGTCAACCACAAAACATATCAACCCTTGGTTTTTAAATCCCACACCTCAAATACATATATTTCCCTTCTCCAGAAAGTCAGTATATTATATATATATATATATATATATATATATATATATATATATATATATATATATATATATATATATATATGTATATATGTATGTATGTATGCAAAATTCTCTAAATCTGTCTGACATGTTTTCTTTTAAATTAACACTTTTTAGGCTCCTATGTTTAGGTTCAGTCATTTCACTTTAATGGCAATGCAAAGGTTATTAAGGTCAGTTATTAAAAAGCCTTATTTTTAAAAATGACATTTAATCAATTTATTTGGTATTTAACAAATTTGTCTATGTATCCATGTATGTTTTTATTTGTCCACCTCTTTGGACAACAACACATAGTAAACAGTTACAAAATCACTAAACATGCAGCTGGAAACATTGCAAATGATGAAAGGAGAATTTAAAATGTAACAATGAAGAAACTGATCCACACAGTAGCTTTCATGCAAGTGACTTCCACATCCCTTTCTGTCAGAGTTTTACAGCAGCATAAGAAACACTGTTGTGTTTACTTGCTACTCGCGAAATCCTGTCATCGTCACTGTAACGATGGACAAAACATTATAAAAGCTTGCAGCTCGGCAATTGAAAGCCAGCTTATACACAGGTCGTCATTCATCTTGAAAGCAAATTATTCGATTTGCATCTTCCGATTGATTCTTCTGTGGACTAGGTAATTCAAGTTTAGCGGTTTCTGCCAACAAACTGGTATTTCTGAATGGGCTGACGCTGGGATTTAACGGATTTGAAGCAAAATAATTTGATGAACGTATAGTATGTGTGGAGAGCATTCGTTCAATATTATTATCTAACTTTTGATGGAGATGGCGTTGACGTTTAGTGGCTTTTGCATCTGAACATTAATAGCTTGTTTTTCAGACTTTTTCTGAGATATTTCCTCCCTCAGATCTCGATGCTTCCTCTTGCCAGCAAACAGCCTCTGCCCCCTGCTCATCTGAGGGGGGAGCAAACAGACATGCTGGCTCTCTGACCCTGTCTCCAGGAACTTGAGTCAGCGATGCCTCTCCGAGACCACCGTAGTCGCCATGGAGTGGCCAACGGCAGTAGCCATCTATTTAGTGGCCCGGAGAGGCAAGTCTATAGTACAATGCAGTTCATTGACTGCTTCAGTGACAATCTCAGCCTGTTATCAAGGTCCTTCAGCAGGTCAGCCTGGTAGGCCTGCAACAATGTCATTGTGTCCAGGGCTCCACTAGCCTGACGCGCAAAAAAAAAAAAACGCAGAGCAAAACCGGAGCCATCAGCAAAAACACCTAGAGAGAGATAGCTTGCGATCGTCTCTTCAACTGGGGGCTCTTCACTGTATTCGTCAACACCCACTCAATTCCTCAGAACTTGATGCTGCCAGCAATATCCTCTCATCTGGATCAGAAAAAGGAGAGCAGTCAAGCTAGCTGGAGAAGTCAGAGGGATAGACATTCCTCTCCCGAACAACTTAGCTAGCTCGACCTGTGACCCCCATGAATGCAGCCCCAGTGCGGAATGTATCACAGTGCACACATCCAGCCCCCTCAAGTGCTGAAAAGGTTGTGTGTATTTTAGGCTTAGTAGCACAAACTGCCTGACATTTCTGCTACAAGATTACATGAAATCTGTTGCAACAGACAAGCCTCGCATCTCCATGTGACATCATATGATTTCTGTTAGTCAATCAAGATTGGCATGTTCAACACATGCTGCAGACACTGGTCACTCCGTGATCCATGTCAACACCATGACACAGCGTCTCTCAAAACAGAACCTATTTTCTACTTCAATTTGAAATATTGCCTATTGCTTTAGTAATATTTATTATTAATGTTATCATCAACATCTTCACCAAATGTCAACTACACAATACATATATATATATATATATATATATATTAAGAATCCCTTATAATGCATTATAAATACAGGCTTCATAGAAAATGTTACCCATCTTTGTTAAAATATTTACAACCCAGGCTCATTGGAAAAATGTGCCTGTGGTGACACTTCCGCCAAATTATATTTTGTTGCTTTTGCATTTTTTGCGACACTTTCAAATTGAAAATTGAAACGTTTTGTTTGCTGTTGTATGTATTGGATCAGTTCAGAAATGGCCTGTTCGGTGTGCGGCACTAAAAGTTGAATGACTAACCCTAATCCTAACCTAACCCTTATTACTTTTGAAAACAACGTACCACCCATCTTAAACTTAACCCAAAACCTAACCGATAGTGTTAAAAAAGAGCAAATGTGTTTGTTAACACACTCCATTAAGTTTGGGTTTAAGATTTGTCTTATTAAAAATAAGTTCTCAATGGAAGTTAATATTGCAATTACTGGTGACCACTAATGTTTTTTAAGATAAACTTCCACAGCAATACTAGATATGGCATTGCCACTCATCAGTATGGCACAAGAGAAAGAATGTGTCTTGGATGGTAAGCTTTGTAGACATCCTTACACATACTTTACATGCTGTTTTTATACCCCCACTGGCTAATTCAAACTCCTTCGAGATCAACAAAGTCTTCTTGAGACAAACAAGTTTTCTTAGACCACTTGGCTTTGTGTTCAGTTTCTGAAGGTCCTTTATTGTTCTAGCTGGATGAAGGTTCTCTTACGAGAGGTTCTCTCGTATTGCGTAAGCTAGCTTACGCTACGGGTAAAGTCATCTTTGCTCGAGATATTAAAGCCAAAAAATTATCCTTAATTTTGTATATATTGTCAACGCAGTGCAGCAGCTAGCAGACCTAGAGCAGGCCATATCACGTGCTCATTGGTTGCCCTGCGGCAACTGCTGCAACCTACCACTGAGCCTCGCGCGTGACGTCACGTCCAATGAGGGCGCTTCGCGCCCTTACGCGCCTTAAGCCAAAATGGGGGTGGCTTAGCGTAGAAAAGCCAGGCTCGTAGGTTGTCTCACTGATTTCATCATCTTCAGCGAAGCTCTCCGCATCGCTGGACTCTGAGAGAAGCCGTCGCCGTTGAATCCAGCGACTAGCAAGCAGAGGAAAGTGCCTGAAGAAGCCGGCCGGCCGTCTTCGCCACCTTCAGCCATCCGTGCCTGCTACGCCATCCGGCGTGTATCCTTTATACTGCTATATGTGTGTGTTCGCTGCTGCGACACTCACTCTTTCTCTCACAAAAAAGCGCGAGCGTTTGTTTTAAAATACCTCGCCTTTCCTGCGGCTCGTGTAGAGCCCAGCTCAGCGCAGGAGACCGCCATGTGATTTGCGCTCTTTGCCTGGGACCGGATCACGCAGCCCTCGCCCTCGATACGGGCAGCTGCGAGCACTTTGAAGTGCTTCCGCTGTCGACCCTGCGGGCATGACATTTGTGAGGCGGCAGGCTCGGCCTCTCTGTCCACATTTGTTAGGTTTTATAACTTGGAAGTTCCCGCCTTGCAGGCTAGACTTCTGTCAGTGTGAGCAGTGTGTTGTCCTGCCCAGATTATCATGCGCGGACTTCCCTCACGCGACGTTTAGCTCCCCTGGTTGAGCTGCACTATAGGTTGAACAGTTATGGACTGGCGACGCCGCTCTGTATACCCTATATGTGCTTATAACATGTGGTGGCCCGCATTGCTGGCCACCTGTTTCCCACTTATCTATGTTCCCCGGGAATCCCTGGGACTCATGAAGTGGAGGCTGGGCCCGCATGGCGTTGACAATGGGTTCCCGTAGCGTAAGCTAGCTTACGCAATACGAGAGAACCTCTAGAACCCCTCTAGAAGAGGGAACGAGTATTGCGTAACCTGACCGTACAGGCGCCACGAGCGTCTTACCGCTTCAGCTGATGAAACCAGTGAGACAACCAACGAGCCTGGCTTTTATACGCTAAGCCACCCCCATTTTGGCGGGCTATGATGCGTAAGGACGGGCGGGCTCATTGGACGTGACGTCACGCGCGAGGCTCAGTGGTAGGTTGCCGCAGGGCAACCAATGAGCTGGCGATATGGCCTGCTCTAGGTCTGTAAGCTGCTGCACTGCGTTGACAATATATACAAAATTAAGGATATTTTTTTGGCTTCAATATCTCGAGCAAAGATGACTTTACCCGTAGCGTAAGCTAGCTTACGCAATACTCGTTCCCTGTTCTAGAGAGAACCGAGGTTACGTTAGTAACCGAGTATTGTTTTTAGAGTTCTATTACTATTACATATTAGATGTAAAGAATGTAAAGCCGGAGGAGGTTAGGAATTCCATAACCATCTTTGCAGCAACATGTGAAACACTCATGAAATACATTCACTCACCCTTGTAATCAACACTAGGATTTTATATTTCCATACAATGAATATTCGAAAATATCTTTTGCTTCCTCCGATCTGTTTAATACAATTATTTTTTAGGATAAGAAAACAATAGCGAAAATGGGGTTCAAATTCCTCTGTCCTTTCGTTCGAGGAAAGTTGATTGAATTTCCATTCAGTGAGATTCTGTTACCTCATTAACATACTGCTCATTCTATCATTGGTGTTTGTCACCACAGAGTTGACATTTGTATCAGTGTCAGTCCCTCAGACACCTGCAGATGGAAGGGGCTATCAAAGGATTCTAGAATGACAACGATAGGATAATGTGCTAATAGTCTACTGTTTGTGTACAGGAGGGGGGAATCATCCCATATTTGGAAAAAAAGTGGGTTTAAATTAGCAGAGTTCCCTGGGGTAATCACTTTCAGTTTATCTCCTTCTAGTAATTAACTTTTCTCTCTCTGCAATAACACACAGTTATCTTAAGGACTGTCATTCCATACAGGAACAAACTTATACAACTGAATGTAGAATTATATTGTGTGATATACCTGTGGCCTATCTTTCCAAAACAAGCTTATTTCCAATCCACCTGTCAGAGTTTTTTTTTTTTTTTTGCAGTGTCGCAATCTATTATTTTCCCCTTCCAACTCTTAATGCATGCACCATTGTGGATGGTGTTCAAAGAGGGCAAGGATAGGACAGATAGGACCTGGAATCCTTTCAAGTTTTGATTGGAAAGTTACCAGCCCTTGCATTTTATAAACAACAAAACGGATATCTCAGAAGGGGATGCCTAAAATGCAAAAGAGAAGAGAAACAACACCGATAGAGACAGGAGAGTGAGTTAACACTCAATGAACTGGCACTTACTGAACAGCCACAACTGATGCATAAAAACGGTTGCCCAAAAAAAAAAAAAAAAAAAAAAAAAAAAAGCACAAATAAGAAAGTGGATGAGAGCTTGGAACTGACCTCAATTACAGTATGCAGATAGATGAGTGTTCATCCAGGTATATGCCATCATCAGTCTTGGATAAAAATTCTCTTCCAAAGTGTGTGGAGAACACATTTGCGTATGAATAGGTTTGTTTGAATCTATGCTAACCCCTGGAAACTGACTGTGCGACACATATTCATCATCATCATGTATCTGGCAGCTGAAGGACTCGCGATGATTCCTTTCAAAGGAGACCTCCATTAAAATGCTGGAGAGTATTATTAGCAATGAGGACGCAATGAATTATCCAAATGGACAGGCCATCGATCCTATGTCCATAGATATGCACCAGAAATCTTGTTTCAGGAGAGGCATACATAGAGTTTACATTTTGAATGTTCTTATTTCCTTTATTTTCCTATATTAAAATACATTAAATTTAAACTGAAATTAAATCCTTTTGGATTGGGCACATGTATGTTCTTCTTCCCAGCCGCTGTTACGAACCAAAACCACTTTCAAAAAGTCCACCTAGTAATAATGTTAAATGAAAAGTTCAAATTTAAAATCATGTTTTAAAAAACACGTTTAATTTTAACATTGACACATGAATTGGCACCTCTAAATCCAGACCTTAAATTCATTGAAAGTCTTTGGGATGTCCTGGAGGAGACTTTACAGTGCTTAGTGCTTGACTCTTGCATTGTCAATACAAGATCTTGACCAAAAATGTATGCACCTCTTGATGGAAATAAATGTGATTGTGATGTTATTTAAATCCAAACAGCGTATATATATATATATATATATATATATATATATATATATATATATATATATATATATAAAGGTAAGAACAAAGGAAACCAAACTAGACACAGGTGAAACTAATACTTAGGGGTGAATTCAGGTTGATTGGGACACTTTTTCCAAGTCATCTCAATGACAAAAAAGTGTCCCAATCACCTGGAATTCACCCAAACTATAGAAACAAAACAGCAATAAAGAGTTTGATAATATTACATTCAGTTCTCACATAAGTATATTCTTTAAAATTATATAATTTAAGCAATAATTATGCTTTTTAAAAGTAGGCCTATGCTAAATTGCACTTATTTTTCAGAAGGGTGTTTATGGATGACAACTTCTGGCATGGTTTCTTGTCGGTCCTTCTATTTTCTTATCTAAATAAAGGTGAAAAATTCCAGACATATACAATATCATTCAAAAGTTTAGGATTGGTAAAAACTTTGTTTAATGTTTTTGAAAAAAGTCCCTTCACCAAGGCTGCATTTATTTGATTAAAATTAAAGTAAAAGGTGTATTGTGAAGTACTGTATTATTTTGCATATAGTGAGCGGGACTTGTGTTAGCAGCAATTCCCTTTCACTGTCCACGATATGATTTCAGCAAATCAGTTTGGGCAAATGCATACAACTTGATTATTATCCATGAGCCCCAACATCCAGCCACGCAAGAAAACATCAAATTTACCTGAGGGAAAATGTGATCTATCACTGTTGTAAGTAAGGTTAACTGGATTTTTTAAATATTTTTATTATTATTATTTTAGTAACTTTTAACAGAACTAAATCTTAAACTTGGACCTCATTATTGTTATTCTTTTTGACAAAAACACAAAATGACCAACTATACATCATTAAAAATATGTTAGACTCAAGATTCAGTATTTGACCACTATTGTATTCTGAGAAACTTATAGTGACAGTTATGTCTTAATTTGTGTCAGGAGTTATGAAATGAAAAATTGAGTCGATACCTTTAATATGAATTATGAGCGTCAGCTGGTCCATTCATAAAAAACACTCCGTGCTGTCGTCATGAAACAACGTCCCTCAGGGCTTTGGCTCAAAAATGTGCAGACTTGGAGAAATATTGATATATTCTCATAGATTCACATCATATTTCTATAGACATGAATAATATTTATTGAATTTATACCCAAATGCGTCAATGTAATCATTATGATCGCTTCTTACTGAGATGTGCTGTGTTTTCAATTCATACCAACAGCCTGAGGGCGCTATATGCACAATAATAGTCCATATATGGATCATGAAGAAGACCCATAGTCATGTGACATTCCAGCACGTCACCGATACAGAAAGTAACTGACAGAGATCGCTGTAACATGCAGATAAAGATGTTTTGAAGACAATAAACATGATTGCAATGATATTTGAGCTACCTGTATTCTTCAAGCCATGCCAGGTATTTCATAATAATAGATTATATTTATAATGTTATTAGGGTTGCCAACCGTTCCGTATAATACGGAATCGTCCCGTATTTGACACATAAAAGTCTTGTTCCGTATTGAACTGATACGGAACGCACTTTGTTCCGTATTTTTGAGAATCAATTAAGTGCAAATCCATGACAGGCACATAGCTTCTAATATATGCCAGACAGACTATGAACGAAGACATTTGTAGGCTATGATAAGAAAAAAAAACGACGGTGCGGTAGATACTAATTTCTCCCCGTTTTTCTATGATCAGCCGCGTAGCGTTTTTAACATAATCAGAGAATGCCCTTTTAATTGGTCGTTAGTCAGTGTGAGTCACGTATCGTAGCAACGATGACGACAAGTGACAACAGCGGGAAATATAAAAATGACTACCTCCGAGCAGCCGGCAAAAAAGAAAAGAGCACAAAAATACAGAACTGAATGGGAAAAGGACTACCCGTGGCTGGAATGCGCGAGGGAAAATGAATACAAGGCCAATTGTACCATATGCCGTCGCGTTTTTTCTGTTTGTCACGGCGGAGTGTGTGATATTAAGCAGCACGCATCAGGAGATAATCACAAGAGGAGCGAGAGGCTGCGGGCACAGGAGGGAGCGATGTCAAAGTTCCTTGTCCATCAGACGTCTCCAGAGGCTGATATGGTAGGCTATGTAATCATGTGGATTTTTAAAACTCAAATATAGTTGATAAGAAAGTGATTATATTAAAAGAGATAGTAGCCTACAGGTTTATAACATTCCATTTACATACATCTCCCCAGTGTTCCCCCTTGTTGTGTTCCTGTCTCCCTCTCCCTCATAATTTGTCAATCATTTCTGATGGGTTTCTAAATAAGGTATCTGGAGGAGGGAAATAATTATGGATTTAGATAGCTCAAGGTTTAAAAAAGGGTGGGGTCTATGAAGGCGGTTAGAAGATTTGCAAAGTTTATTCAAATGACACTTGAAATTTGTTTTAGACACTTTAAAAGGCTATATTTCAATATAGGCTATCTATTTTTTTTCTGTATGGCTTAAGCTAATACTTAGGTAGGCCTATGTATAAACCACACACACACAGTCCAACCACCAAATAGTTCATATAACTAAGCCTACTCACAAAGCGGCTTACAAATAATGAAATTGTATATCTCTTTCTTTAGGTCACTGCTGCTGAGCTAGCACATGTATATCATACAGTGAACCACAATTTGAGCTACAACAGTTCTGACTGTGGGCTTAAGCTCTGTCACCGAACACTGAGCGATTCTAATATTGTCAAGAAGATGTCCTGTGGGAGAACAAAAGCAGAGGCACTAGTCACAGAAGTCCTTGCCCCAAAGGCAGTACAGGAGGCGATCACCAAATTAAAAAGTGCTGAGAATCCACGTCCATTCTCTATTCAAACTGATGCATCGAACAAGGGCAATCGCAAGATGTTTCCCTTGGCTGTACAGTTTTTCACTGCAGAGAGCGGGGTCATGAACAAGTTGATAGATTTTGTTGAAAATCCAGATGAATCTGCTGAGGGAATAGTCACTACAATTCGGAGCTCTCTTGGAAACCTGGGCCTGACTTTGGATCATGTGTCTGCATTCAGTGCAGACAATGCAAATGTCAATTACGGAATCCACAATTCAGTATTCTCAAAATTAAAAAGTTCCAACAGTGATATCCTCAGAGGCAACTGCCATGCGCATATTGTCCATAACACCATAAAGTATTCCCTGGATCAGCTCTCAGTCGACATAGAAAATGTAGTTTTGAAGGTCTACAGTAGCGTTTCTCAACGGGGGCGGTACCGCCCCCTTGGGGGCGTTTGGACAGTGTCGGGGGGCGTTGGGAACGAGGCAGCTGAGAGGGGGGCGCTCAGGCACAAATGGGGGGCGTTATGTCTGACTGTGGCACTATATACTCACTGTTATTATCACAACTTTTTTAAGCCTCTGACAACACATACAATGTTAATTTGAATGCATGGGCGTTTTAGGTACAGCATTGATTTCCACGCTGCTGCTCAAATCCATTCCACCTTCATTCGGAGTCGCACCAGGCCAGACGATCCAATACGCACGTGCAGTCCCAAGCGCGAGTCTCAGGTTCCTATGAGAATATTAATATAAAATATCATATCGTAGAACATGTAGCCTACCGGTATATGAAATAGTAGCCTAGGCGTCATTTAGCCTACAGGGCGGTTTTGAAACACTTTTAAAACATCTCGCGGCACGGATGTACCAATACAAATAAAACATATCCAGTTAACTAGCAGCATTCGTTTCATTCGTTTGTTAAATAAGAGACGATCTAGCGCTGAAATGTGTTGTCTTCACTCGGACGCGCACTTCAGTCCGTTACGGAAAGTGAAAGTCTCCCTAAAAGATGTAAGAAATAAAAAAGCGAAACGGATGTATACTATTTTTGAATCCCTTTCTTTTTGGAATTTTTTGTAATGTTTCCCCTTATAGTTTTTTTTTCTTTCTGTCTATTGTTTCTTTGATGCTATTATGAATGTAATAGATATAATACTATGTGATCCTCCGTATGTGTATGTTATATATTGTTCTTGTTATGCAATAAAAAAAAAAGAGAAAAAAAGAAAGAAAGTGAATCAGGACATCATCACATCTTTGTATACATTTTTATGTATTTACATCAGTAAGCTAACGTTACAAGACATCGTCTTTCAAAACATTACCTGCGCAAAAGAAAAAAAAAAAGAATGAATGAGTCATTCGCACTTTTGAAAATGCCCTTCCGAATGCGTCTCTGTCCGACATAATTCCATAGCGTCCATGTTTTAATGTAAAATAAAATTATGTCTGTGTTAATTAATTAATATTTAAATGTTGCTAGTAGCCCACTCAGACTTGTCCCGGCTAGTTACCGGCAAATTATCTCCATGGGACCTCGAACAATTGGATGTCCCTGAGTGGGTGATGGAGCCATTTGAAGGGGATGTGTCCAGGAGTGAGGCCGAAATTCAAGAAACTCTAATCGACCTCCAAAATGATGAGGAGGCCAAGGCAACCTTTCGTGCCTGTGGCTGGCGCGTCATGTGGGCCACGCATGGTCAGCGTTTCCCTCTTTTGTGGAAGAGGATTCGTCTTCTGCTCCTTGCTTTTCCGACGTCATACCTTGTCGAGCAGGGGTTCAGTCAAGCTTTGCACATGCAGACCAAGTACCGCAGCCGTCTCAATTTGGTTACATCAGGCGCACTCCGGCTCAAGCTGACATCCTTGTGTCCTGATGTGAAAAAGTTGGCTGCCAGTCACCAAGCTCAGGGCTCACACTAATGACCGTAATTAATGTTGACTGTTTTGGATGCCTTTGTCTTTTTTCTTTGGTTCAGTTCTGGTGTCTTCTTTGTTCGTCATTTGAAATCAACTGGCTGTTTGGCTATTCAAATTTGAAGCCTATATATTGCCTAATTAAGTGCGCGAACGACGCTGCCTTTTCATTGGCCATTTAGGTTATTGTTCATGTGATTGGTTAATTTAAAAAAAAAATTAAATCACTTTTAAACGAACAAATTCAAATCGAAAGCTAATACAATCTGAAGTAACCCGTATGAAAGGTGCATTTCTCTCTAAAGGCGCATCCGCTTTACAGCAGAGATGGAGATTTGCTTGCAGCCAACACTAATTTATAAAACACTAGTTTACTAATAAACTATACATTTAAAATTACAAACTCGTTATTTTTTCAGACACATTTATTATCATTAGCCAGTAAATAAATCAGATCTCTGTATGGTTCCAGAGACATGGCTCTTCTCATTCAGCACTGCGGGGAAAATATAATTTCCAGGTTCTAATTTGGCCTTAGAAAAACAGTAAAATCTAAATTTAGTATTTTAAATGTTTAATAAAGGGGCACAATGTCAAACAAAAATATGTAAATATGTCAATTGCATTTTATACAACAACCAAAAAACCAACAAAAGCAAAATACAACAACCGTTAATTTTTCGTTTTTCAATTACGGGTTAAAAAGGAAAAACGAATGGATAGTAAAAGTAAAAGGACCTTATATTATTAAAACATTTCAAATAATGCATTTGTAGAAAAAGTTTGATAGAATTGGGTCCGTGTACTTTTGTGTCCATTCCTTTTTCCTTTTTAACCTGTAATTGAAAAATGAAAAATTAAAGGTTGTTTTATTTTTTTAAATGCAAATTTGCATACCAAAATTTGAATTTGAAATGTAGGCTACACAATGCTACGCAAATATATATATATATATATATAATATATTTTCATATTTTTGTTTATGACTTTTTGCCCCTTTATTAAACATTTAAAATATTCACAAATTAATATGGAAACAATTTCTAAGGCCAAATTAGAACCTGGAAATTATATTTTTCCCGCAGTGCTGAATGAGAAGAGCCTCTAACCATAACTGATTTATAGATGTTTATAAGTTAATATGATAATAAATGTGTCTTCACATTGACCCATTTTAATTGTTTATTAATAAACTAGTGTTTTATAAATCAGTGTCGCTGTCGGCTGAAAACCTCTCCATCTCCGCTGTAAAGCGGATGCGCCTTTAGAGAGAAATGCACCTTTCATACGGGTATTTGCTTTCGATCAGATTTTTTTAGTTTAAAAGTGGACATTTCAATATAGGTAGGCTATATTTTGTTTGTTCATATTTGAGACGCGCTCCAGTTCATCAAAGTGCGCCTGATAGTTTTATTTTATTTACAAAAGCACATTTTCTTGTTATTGTGAGTTTAAATAAAAGTTGCAAATTGTGTTTTTTTTTTTTTTTGTATGACCAGAAATTATATAGCTAGTATTTTCAGTTGTTTCCACTGTTGATAGGAAAATGCACGTGATCGTGCCTGCATGCAGCAAGCGCCACACTCCGCACACACACTTGGATATGCGTAAACATCTTGTGTTTATTTGTGATAATCTTACTACTAACTACTAACTTGTATTGTGAGAGACATTTGAAGAATTGCTTTGTTGTTCTTTTTTTTTTGGATAAAAGCGTCTTCTACATAGCCCAAATGTAATAATAATAATGGTAATAATGGTAATTATTATTATTTGCGTTTATAACTATAAATTAGTTAACTGAAGACATAATATGTTAACCGACGCCTCGGTTGAAAACATCTCAACTTTTCAGAATGCCGCAAGTGCACAGCAAGTCATAATGACAAAACCCATCTGATCAGCTTCGGCCTTTCCGTAACAACATCGAACGCTCGGCCGGACAGCTGATCATAGCTGTACAGGGCAGGTTTTTTTTCTCATCTCCATAAATATATCTACTAGTAAAGCTAATGCAAGGGCTAGAAATCAATCAATCCTTTGTATCAAATGCAATGAATCCTCGTCATCATGTCATGGAGAGCGCAGTTCATGCTTTCTTAGCAACAACAGACGGGAGCGCAAGCGCTTGTGGAAAGGAGAAAACGATGCGGCCCTTATGTACACTTATTAGGTGTACTTTAGTAATTCAGAATAAGACAAAAGCACGGTTTTGAAAATGGATATACTGACTCAATACGTAAATGTTTCACAATTTAAATACTTAAAGTTACGGATTTCATAATAATAATAATGATGATTATAATTTTAAAGAGAAAATAAGGACGTCAATCATACACATTATTATTGTTTTTATTATTATTATTATAACAGAATGATAATCAGCATACATTCAATAAAGACATTTAGCCCTTTTTTGGTGGTGGTGGGGGGCGGTCAGGGTTCTGGATCTTGGAAAGGGGGCGCTGGGCCAAAAAAGGTTGAGAACCACTGGTCTACAGTTTCTTTTCCATCTCTGCAAAAAGGAGAGAGTCGTGAAGGAGTTTTGTGCCTTTTGTGATGTCGAGTTCCATGAAGTCATGCGCCATGTGGTGACCAGATGGCTGTCACTCAACCCTGCAATCAGTCGCCTGCTCCAGAACTGGACAGCTCTCAAGTCCTGTTTCAATAGCATGGGTGTTGACTGTCCAAGGCAACTGCAAACATTGCTGAAATTAACAAGCGATGCTGCTGGCGTTGAGGACGACGAGCCCGATCTTGTGGAGGTGTATCTCCTCTTTTGTAACAACATCTGACTGTGCCCTCTTTGAAGAAGTGGTCAAAAAGCTGGAGAGGAAATGACACCACATCAGCTGATCTCTATGCCATCATGCACTCTTTTCTGACAAAACTATCTCAGAGAAGAGATGATGGGTTCTATGGCTACCTAACTAAACAAAAGCTTCAGCGTCTTTCTCCATCTGATGCTGATGTTGCCAGACAGGAGTTTACAGCCTTCTTAAACACTGCCATTATGTACATACAAAAATGGTTCAATTTTTCAGAAGACAACTGGCTTTTCCATCTACAGCCACTCTCTCTGACATCTGGGAGGATCTCTTATGATGGCATGGAGAAGATCATTGAGCAGCTTCACCTGGTTAGCAGGCAAAATATCTCCATGGATATGCTTTATGATGAGTGTGTTACTGCCAACGACATTCTAAAGCATCTCACAGAGCAAGATGACTGGGTGTCCAAGGGAACAGCAGAGAAGTGGATGGCAGTTCTACAGGCAGCTGATCTCCCAAACATCCTTGCTGTGGTGTCCTTTGTCCTCAGCATCCCATCTTCCACTGGGTATGTGGAGAGGGTGTTCTCGGCAATGAAAAATAAATGGCCAGATGTACGAAACAAATGTTCAGTTGGACTAATAAAAAGTGAGCTGATCATCTCTCTGAATTATGAGATGTCTTGTACAGAGTTCTACAGTGCAGCTCTACAGGACAAACAACTACTCGCTGCTGCAAGAAATCAAAAAAAGTACACATGGAAAAAATAGCTGCACAATGTGCTATTCTATTGAATAAGTTTGCACAAGGCTACATAAAACTGTTGTTTATTTTTTCTAAGCCGATAAGTTTTGAAGTGTATGATAGCATACAATATTCACCAGAAGTCACCATTTCAGGGGTTATTTTTATAAATTTTCTTCCGTGGGGGCATGTCACCACCACCCCACCACCCAAAAATTTCTAATAACTTTACAAAACTTTGAAGCTATTTAAAAAAAAATCATTATGACAATGATTAATTCTACATTTACAATAAACTACCAGGTGTCAGCTTTCAAATGAGATCATACTTGTGCTTTTAGTGCAAAAGGTTCATGAACTATATCTGTTTCAATTTGGGTATGTCATTTCTGGGGATTTATCAAAAGTGGGCTTGCAGCTTAACAGGTTAAGCACCTCCAGCAGCACATACTAATTGTGACACTGGATGACAAAACCAGTCATATGGGTCATTTATTTGAAATTGAGATTTATACATCACATGAAAGCTGAATAAATAAGCTTTCCATTGATGTATGGTTTGTTAGGATAGGACAATATTTGGCTGAGATACAACTATTTGAAAATCTGGAATCTGAGGGTGCAAAAAAATTTAAACATTGAGAAAATCGCCTTTAAAGTTGTCCATTTATTTTCGCGATTGTGCTGCATTCACTCACAAAAATAAATGTTTTATACATTTACGGTAGGAAATTTACAAAATATATTCTTGGAACATGATCTTTACTTAATATCCTAATGATTTTTGGCATTAAAAAAAAAAGATAATTTTGACAAATACAATATACTGTATTGTTGGCTATTCCCACAAATATACCCGTGCTACTTAAGACTGGTTTTGTGATCCAGGGTCACAATTCTCTCTAAGGGCCATTTACAAAGAATGAGTTTTTGCTTTGAAAAACACAAGACGTGGGCAGTTGAATGGGGAAAAATAGGGTCTCGAAACAAACTTATTTTAACTTGAGTGCTGCGTTTTTAGAATGCAGTTTCATGCGGGAGATGACTGCAACGGTCGAACACATCATTCTAGCATGTGTTTACATAGAAAAACAATGGAAAAGTAGCTTTGGTGCAAGTTCGTGTTAATAGAAATAGCTGAAAGCTGATATTTTCTTTTGACTATATCACATGCAGTGATGTAGTGGAGGCTAAACGCACGTAAACGCCGTTAGTGCGTAAAAGCACGTAAACGCAAACCACTTCAGCGGAAATCCCGCTCTGCAGCCGATTTTCATTTGCATTGGTCATGTCAATCACTGTACTGATTCACCAAACACTGATCCCTAAACCTACCCGTCCCGGTTACCGAAACCAATGAAATCGGCTGCAGGGCGGGATTTCCGCTGAAGTGTTTTGGGATAAAAAATCATAGAGCAGTAAAAATGGATATCCGGCAATTTTTTCAGCGCCGTCAAGACAGCAGCCCTCCTCCTGATGCCAGCAAACAGCCTCGGCTACAAGCCCAAAGTGAGTGAGCTCGGAAAACAGTCCTAAACTTCATGTTTTTGAGGTTAATTTGGTTCACGGTAGATTCATGCCATTTTTAATTTGAGGGGGGAGTTTAGACTTTTTTTTAAGTATATTTATCTCACCTAAATGTATCACTCATTGCATTTTTACAATGGGGTAATTTTGTTCTTAAGAATTTACACAACACAAGGAAGCTTGATTTCAATTTTTGAATTAAATTGAAAAAAAGTAGCACAGATAAATACAATAGAATAAAGACACCAATAAAGAGAAATAAAGAGAAAAGTTTTTTTGCTTAGGTCTAACACTAGTATTCAGAAATACTACAGAGACCGAATAAAGTAATCAAATGTAAAGTAACAATGGGTAGCATTTTAGTCCTGACTAAATTAAATACATAGGCTATTAATCCTGATTCCCTAAAATGAAAGCTATGTTTTGTTGTTTTGACAACCAAATTAATGACAGACACATATGGTAACACATATCTCTCTTAAATATTTTTGTTCTCTCTGTTCCCTTTCGAGAGGTCTCTCCTATTGCGTAAGTAGCTTACGCTATGGGAAAACTCCTTTTCTCGAGAATATTGAAGTCTTTATGTAAAACGCATTGCAGCTGCACAGCTGACAGCAATGAACGAAGGCAGTTCGGTCATTGGCTGTGCTGCGGCAACTTGCTCGAACCAATGACGGGGCGACTCTGAATGCGCGACCAATGAGCGCGCTTCGCGCCCGCGCGCGTCAGAGCCCGCCAAGATGGGCGTGGCCAAGAGCTATATATTGGGCGCCCCGTCATGAGAGTTCTTTAGATTTAATCTCCTTCAGCGAACACCTTCTTCGCTGGATCCTCCGGATTATTGAAGCTTCCCCGTCGAAAAGCATACCAGCGGGATTTGCTACGAGGACGTCGGCACCTTCAGCCGCCTTCTAACGCGATCCTACTGAGCCATCCGGCGTACTGCTCACGCAAGTATTTACATCTGTTCGCTCTGCGACACTTGTAAAAGAGCAAATTTTCCAAGGCGTTGTTTCAAATGCCTTCCTGCGCGTCGTGCAGAGACCTTCTCCCGGACGGGGATCGTCACATCATCTGCGCTCGCTGCCTGGGCCGGGACCACGCAGAAGCTGCTTTGACCAAGGGCGGATGCCCCGAATGTGACGACCTGGGTCTCTCCGCACTGCGGGCTCGCCTCGCCGCTTTCGCCGTGAGCGAGCCCATCGCCGCCATCCCTCTGTTCGAGCCGCGCACTAACAAAAAGCGCCGCTCACAGAGGCTTCCTGAACCTGAGCTCAGTGACGTCACGCCGAGCCAGTCTCCGCGTGCTTCACCGCCGCTCTTGCCTTCCCCACCGCCGGTTCAGTTCACCCAGCCGGACCCACACCCCTCTAGCAGAGCGGTGGGCCTTGTGACTTTCGGCGCGTCCGAGGACGACGGGGGAATGGATGACAGCTTGTCAATCGACGCTGCATCGGACGACTGGCCGGGCTCCACTCTCGACCCCGCCCCGTCGACGCTAGCTAGCGCGAGCGGAGGCTCCACCATGGATAGCGAGATTATCCGCGTTCTCTCTAAGGCCGTGGAAGACCTCGGGCTCGATTGGTCTTCTCCCGAAGAACCAACCCGGAGCCGACTGGATGAGTGGTTTCTGCAGGGGCGCCAGCAGGCCCCTCGGCAAAGGCCTTCTCCCTTCTTCCCGGAAGTTCACGACGAACTCACCAAGTCGTGGAAAGCCCCCCACTCTGCGCGCCTAAAGCCTTCTTTTTCTTCCTCGCTCTCCTCTGTGGACGGCGCGAAGGAAAGAGGCTACGAGGGAACACCGCCCCTCGAGGAGGCCGTGGCCAATCATCTCTGCCCGCCCTCCACCACCGGATGGAAAGCCAAAGCTTCCCACCCCTCGAAGCCCTGCCGCACTACTTCAGCTCTCGCCGGTCGCGCCTACGCCGCCGCCGGCCAAGCTGCATCAGCGCTTCACTCTATGGCGGTACTTCAAGTGTTCCAAGCCAAGCTTCTCCGCTCTATGGACGAGTCTGGCCCCGAACCCGAAGCCTTTAAGGACCTACGCAGCGCGACTGACATAGCCCTGCGAGCCACGAAGGCCACCGCCCAGTCTATCGGCCGTGCCATGGCTAATTTGACTGTTCTCGAGCGCCATCTGTGGTTGACTCTGACTGAAATGAAGGACGCGGATAAGGCGCCATTTCTCGACGCGCCTATCTCCACCAGCGGGCTGTTTGGACCGGCGGTTAAGGGTTTCGCCGAACGCTTCACTGAGGCCCAGAATGCTTCACAAGCTATGCGGCATTTCCTGCCCAAGCGCTCCAGCTCATCGCAGAGCAGACAGAGGCCGCCGCAGCCGCAGCGGGCTAGAACAGCCCCCACCGCCTCTCAGCCCGCGCCTCAGGCTGACGCTCGACGCCGCTCGCGCTCTCACAACCGCAAGCCGCCTTCTGAGCGACGGGGTCCTCGGCCCAAGATTGTGCTGAACCCCGAGCCTCGAAAGCCGTCCTAGCCACAAGAATGAAAAGAGAGAGTGCGTGTCTCGCAAAAGCCGGACCACTCTCTCTGCAAAAGCTCAAGCATTACCCAGTCCCCTTACAGGCGGCTGGATATGTTCATACAGCAGTCAATGGGCCAGTCACAGAGCTCGCTCACCTGCAAACAAACGCCGTTTTTACGGCGACGCACAGAAAACACAAAAAGAGTATTTTTCTGCCTGTGTCACTAAGGGTTCACATGTCCACAAGGTGTGCATTCCCAGATACTGTCAAAACAGTGCCAAATTCATTCCCAGCTCAAGCTGCGCACCCCATGAATGTAGATCACGTGCCTACGGTCATGTACGCACCACTACACACAAGCACTGTTCACACAGTTATAAATTCATCCCCAGTAAAAGCGGGAAACATTATAAAAGTGACGCGTGTGCCTACCACTGTTTATGCACCCCCACTTATAAACACTGTCCTTACAGTGTCAAACACAACCCCAGCCCAGGCTGCGAGTTTTACAGACACAGCGCGCGCTGCTGTAATCACACACGCGCCCATTCACTCAGCTGCTCAGCGCGCGCCCGCGCCTCTGAGAGCTATGAGCTCAGGCGATTCGCTGGCCGGGTCCCTGCGTCACAGCGGCCCGCCCCTAGCCTGTATTCAGCCCATATCTGTACACGCAGCGGCATGGGAAAATATTCCAGATATGCCGAAATGGGTATTGAATATAGTAAAGCACGGATACTCGCTCCAGTTCGCTCGCAGACCACCACGTTTTACGACTGTGGTCGAGACGAAAGTGAGAAAAGAGTGCTCACATGTTCTACGCACCGAGGTGCGCAAACTAATAGAAAAGGGCGGTGTGGAAACTGTTCCCCCCTCTCTGAGCGAGGCAGGTTTTTACAGCCGCTATTTTCTCGTCCCGAAAAAGGATGGCGGTCTCCGCCCCATCCTAGATCTCAGACACCTGAACAAAGCACTAATGATTCGCTCGTTCAGAATGTTAACAACCAAGCATATCCTCGCGCAAGTACGCCCAGGAGATTGGTTTCTCTCAGTGGATCTGAAAGATGCTTACTTTCACATTCCAATAGCGCCTCATCACAGGCCGTTTCTGAGATTCGCTTTCGAGGGACAGTCGTACCAGTACACAGTACTTCCGTTCGGCCTGTCCCTGGCTCCCCGTACATTCACGAAATGTATGGATGCAGCACTTTCCCCCCTAAGGCGAAGGGGAGTGCGAATACTGAATTATCTCGACGATTGGCTGATTCTAGCACAATCAGAGAGTCAGTTAATAACACACAGATCTTGGATTATCAGCCATTTAGAATGCCTGGGTCTAAGAATCAATTTTGCAAAAAGCATACTATCTCCCAGCCAGAGGATTTCTTTCCTGGGAATAGTTCTAGACTCGATGCAAATGACAGCGCGTCTCTCATCAGAGCGCGCGCTCACCATCCGGCGCCTTGCAACATCATTCAGGGCGGGCGCGCTCGCCCCCGTCAAGCGGTTTCAGAGGATGCTCGGTCTCATGGCCTCAGCATCGGCCGTACTCCAGCTAGGATTGTTGCATATGCGCCCTCTCCAACGCTGGCTCAAGAGCCGCGTCCCTACTCACGCGTGGCGTTCGGGCCACCTTTTAATCAGAGCGAACCACGGCTGTATAAAAGCCCTGACGCACTGGAAAGCCGCCGACTGGTACCAGTCAGGCGTGAGTCTGGGTGTGAACACAAGGAGAAAGATGATAACGACAGATGCCTCCAAAATAGGTTGGGGGGCCCTTTACGAGGGCAGGCCTGTCTCTGGCTTTTGGTCAAACCCGGAGAAGCGCCTACACATAAACTGTCTGGAAATGAAAGCGGTTGCTTTGGCTCTCAGAGCCCTGCTCCCACAGCTGAGAAACGAACACGTCTTGGTCCGAACGGACAACATGACGGTAGTATCGTACATAAATCGCCAGGGTGGACTCAGGTCGAGCTCCATGCATTCAATGGCCAGGAGACTCATTTTATGGTCCCAGCACAACTTGCGCTCGCTGAGAGCAGCGCATGTGCCAGGTGCCCTGAACCAGGGGGCGGACATGCTATCCAGAGACAAAATTCTCCCAGGAGAATGGGCTCTCAACCCGCTGACGATTCACTGGTTATGGAAAACCTTTGGCAAAGCGGAGATCGACCTCTTCGCCTCCAAGGAGAACGCGCACTGCCCTCTTTTCTTCACGAAAAGCATGGATGCGCTCGCCCAGAGCTGGCCGAGCCGTCCCTTATATGCCTTTCCCCCGATCGCGAAGCTACCGCAGGTCATCAGTCGGGTCAGAGAGGAGAAAGACGCAGTGCTGCTGATAGCCCCACTCTGGAAGAACCAAACATGGTTTCCAGATCTGATGCAAATGCAATCTGCACCACGGCCGATTCCACTGAGGCCAGACCTCCTCAGTCAGGCCAACGGGATGATATTTCATCCCCGCCCCGATCTGTGGGCCCTTCATTCATGGCCCCTCAACGGGTTCCGAGGAACCTCACAAGGGGAGCACTAAAAACCATCGCTGAGGCGCGGGCGCCCTCCACGAGACGCTTATATGCCCAGAAATGGAAAGTGTTCAGTGTCTGGTGTAATGCCAAGGGCCTGAACCCTGAAACATGCGAGATTACGAACGTACTCGCTTTTCTACAAGGGCTTCTGGAGGCGGGCCGCGCCCCCTCCACGCTCAAAGTATATCTGGCGGCCATCACAGCATCACACGACCCTGTAATGGAACGTCCATTGGGAAGAAACGACCTAATTATTCGTTTCCTAAGGGGCGCTAGGAGGATTAACCCTTCACGCCCCCTCTCAGTGCCGATCTGGGACCTAGCTACTGTCCTAGACGCTCTTAAAGGGCCTCCGTTCGAACCACTCCGAACCGTGCACCTTAAACAGCTCTCGCTCAAGACTGCGCTCTTGCTGGCACTCGCCTCGGTCAAGAGAGTGGGCGACCTGCACGCGCTTTCGACAAGCGCTGCCTGCCTAGAATTCGGACCTAACGACTGCAGGGTCGTCCTTAGACCGAAACATGGGTATATTCCTAAAGTGCTCACCACTCCCTTCAGAGCACAGGTTATCTCCCTAACTGCGCTATCGTCCCCAGCAGACGAACACGACGCTAATCTACTCTGCCCCGTTAGGGCTCTCAGAGTGTATTTGGAGCGTTCTGCCCTATTCAGACAGACAGAACAACTGTTTGTATGCTTTGGCGGCCGTACGAAAGGTTCCGCCGTTTCAAAGCAGAGAATCTCTCACTGGATAGTTGAAGCTATAGCGCTGGCTTATGAAGCTAAGGGACTTCAATGCCCCTGGGGAGTCAAAGCACACTCCACCAGGAGTGTGGCTTCTTCCTGGGCATGGTCGAGCGGGATACCGATCGAAGGATATTTGTGCGGCGGCAGGCTGGGCCTCACCGTCCACATTTATCAGGTTCTACAACCTACAGGTCCCGACACTGCATTCCAATGTACTATCAGCATGATGCTAGTTGAACTACGAGTTCGTATCTAGATTATGTATGTGCTTGTGTCACACTGAGCGCCTTCTAGCCGCTCTGTATTCTTTCCCACATATAAAGCTCGCCTCTGCCGGCTAGTTGGATGATAACTTTGCTTTTTTAGCTCAGGCACCTGCCTCTGGCTATCATAAGGCGAAGTTCAGCACGCACGGCGTTTTGCATGGTGTTCCCATAGCGTAAGCTACTTACGCAATAGGAGAGACCTCTCGAAAGGGAACGACTCGGTTACTAACGTAACCTCGGTTCCCTGAGAGGAGGGAACGAGTATTGCGTAAGCTGCCGTGCTTGTGCTTGGTTAGTTCGCTTCAGTCGTTTTAACCTAAAGAACTCTCATGACGGGGCGCCCAATATATAGCTCTTGGCCACGCCCATCTTGGCGGGCTCTGACGCGCGCGGGCGCGAAGCGCGCTCATTGGTCGCGCATTCAGAGTCGCCCCGTCATTGGTTCGAGCAAGTTGCCGCAGCACAGCCAATGACCGAGCTGTCTTCGTTCATTGCTGTCAGCTGTGCAGCTGCAATGCGTTTTACATAAAGACTTCAATATTCTCGAGAAAAGGAGTTTTCCCATAGCGTAAGCTACTTACGCAATACTCGTTCCCTCCTCTCAGGGAACCGAGGTTACGTTAGTAACCGAGTCGTTTTGTCATTTAGTAAACTTTATAGATTTCAAGCATATTCCTTCTTGAGTCTCTTTAAAAAGACTTTAGATTAATGTATGAACTGAATAGTGATTGTGTTACATATGATGAGGGAACACCCAGTGATACCCTTGGTAGAACCATCAAATGATAGCCTATAGCGATGTCATCAGGATACACATACTGTACATCGGTAGGCAGTGGCCCACCTTACCGGGTGACTATGTCGTGGTCCACCAGAATTTATAGTTTACCCACCTCTTTTTTTACCACTACACCTCTGATCACATGAATATAATTGTAATGTAAAATGTTCATATCACCTGTTATTTCATGTTGTGGTAAGGCCTATTTTTATGCAATTCCATGGTGTGTTTTGTCTTATTTAATAGCCTATTTAATAAATAGCAATCCGAAACTACAGTCGTTGGTTTTTGGTGGTGATTGATAACCAAAAAGTCACAGAACCCATCTCAAAGTACTCATGATATGGGTCTAGTCCCTCCAAGTTTTTCAATCATTTTATCCTCTATTGTAAGTTTAATATCTTTGCCAAATAATAGCACGCATTTTCTCCTCAATGAGCCAGGTCAGCCTGACTTCTGACCCCCTGCTTAAGATACAATTGAACTAAGGGAAAGAAATACTACAGAAAGCACATATGCAGAGAAATTTCAAATGATAATGCAATTTGGCTTTAATAATTGATTAGAGAGCTTCTAAGAGCAGGTTTGGGTCGGAGCCGCTGGGAAAGTGACTAGGAGTGAGCTAATCTGGAACTGCGTATTGCATGACAGAGCCAACAAGGAAAACTAAACGTGGTTTGTGGGTAGAGTTAAGGCTCTTTGTAGACTTTTGCTTTGTGCACTGGCCGGTAACTATATTAGACGAAATAAACATATCATCACTCTGTGGTCTAGAACCTCAGGAGGCAGGCTGTTGGATATCAAATCCACACCAGTTATCACTGTTATCTTCATCTTGTTTGACAGGTACACTCTTAATTCAAACAGGCATTGCTTGTCATTTCACAGTTTTCAATGGCATACAAAAGTAGAGAAACAAAATCTATTGGTTTGGAAAGAAATTAGAAATTGCATAGAAGTCTATTTTTAGGACCATTAATATTTGATTTTACTTTTCTACATTATTACTATACCAATCAAACACATTATGTCCCCTTTCAGTCGGTCACATTCGACGTCTCCGTTCCCTCCTTCAGGGAACGAGGGTTATTATAATATAATATAATATAATATAATATAAACATTTTGTCATGGTGAAATTTGAGTCAGATATTTCTTCATAAGATTCACTCCTTTAATTTTACTCACAAATAATTGTCTTATAGCTTTCTTCGGTAGTACAGGGGAACAAAACTAAATAGCTTGAATTATGAGGGTGCAGGAAAACATGATTAAAGCTTATATTTCAGATCACTTACTTCTCCATTAGTATGATTAATGTGGCCAGCTTATGTCCCAGCCCTGCTTGAAAAAATAATGTAATTACTCCTTTTTTTGAATAGGAGAGGGAAGCCCTCCTTGCGATGGCAAAGAAAGTGATGCTTGTGAGGCATTCAGGAGTTAAATTGCTCTTTCTGTTTCAGTACTTCACTTTCTCACACAACCAAAGATGAAGCACTTCATGAATATTGTCCAGCACTGACTACTCTTACGTCACAGCCGTGCATATAGGTGTGTGAGTCACGTGTAGTACAAGCCAATCCATTACTCAAAGACGAAATAAGGTGTCGCCATGTCATGCGTGATAAAGTCTATAGGTTTGTTCGACATTGGCTGTGCCTGGATGTATTCGATCAGCGAGAGTAGCCACGTGCAGGTGGGGAGGAGCTGAAAACGGAGACATGAAGACAGACACTTTCTGCTTCTTGTAGTGATGCTTGCGCTGTGTTTGCATTCTTTACCACAGCTGAAGTGAAATAAATACAATATTTGCCAAATACACATGTGTTTCAGAGACATTTTCATTCAATACTTTATGTACAGCTCAACATAAGCCAATACTATCAATGAAGTGGGGTCTGGTTTTTTATCAGTTTTATTTTGATAATCAAGACACAATATAACATCGCAACTGCATGAAAAAGAGATTTTACTGTTATAAAAAAAAGAATTTGTGAGCATTAGTGGCACTAAAGGTGTGATAATAAACACGGAACACTCGTGATCGTTGTCATGCGCTGATTTCCGGATTTCTGATGACGAACAGCTGTGTCGTCATCAGAGCTCTTGCAGCCACAGAATGATCCAGCCGGCTGCTCTCGAATCGCTCTTGTGATACTTTGATGTCATACGTCACCGTCACGTGGCGTCAACGCTGTCTTAAGTCGGACAACATTTTTAACCAGCATTCACTGTCAAGTCACTTCAAGTCAACCACCGATCGGTCTGTGCAGCGCTACATGAAGTAGAACAAGCTTTATAAATAACACCTGTGCAAGTGCATCACCAGCTTCTTGTCTCATTTTTTTTTTGTTACTGTGTGTGCAAAACTGTCTGTCTCTGTCTGTTTAGACCAGGAGTTGAAGAAAAGTCAAAGAGTTTTAGGAGAAGTCTATAGCCATGTTCCAGATCTATTCCTGGGGACGAAGGACATGAGTTGTGTTCTTTGTTTGGGAGTGGGGCACACTCGATCAGCTCTCAAAACTAAACATCAATACAGGAAGGACTCAACCCAGGAGGACGTGTGACACTGGTGTTGAGCCCACATCCACGTTATAAAACCTGATGAACATCTCTTGTGATTTGTAAGTACTTTTATGTTGAAAAGTACGCTCAGTTCCCATTCCCATGGCCCAATCAAAGAAGGGAAGCGCTGCGTAGTAAGCTAGACAACTGTTTCCTCACCAGCAGTTGGGCCCAGCTATCAAAAGAAAACCTCCTCTTCCTTCCCAACCTACACAGTGAGCTATCTCAAGCAGAAGAAACAATCGGAGGGGTTCCAGCCAGTCCCAGCTTGCAGGAGCCAGACCAGACCTCAGGACGGTCATTGCTGCATGTGCGGCTAAAAAATTCTGACCCCAGGTGCCCTCTAGGGGGAGAGAGGGTGGCATTTTGCCATCGAGCCTCCTCTCTCTTCTATTCCCTTACAGTAATCACTCTGGAACCTCTGGTGTTTTGGGGAGCAGCGGTTCCTGGCTGGGTTTCCACCCTGTCTCCACTCATACAAAATGTTCATTCAACTAAAACTAGTAAATGTTTCAAAGAGTTTGGCAGAGTGGAAACTTCTACCCAACGTCTCTCCTTGGGTTCTTGGAACAATCGAGTATTGTTACAGAATTCAATTCAAATATCGTCTTACACGTTTCAATGGCGTGCTCCCCACTAGGGTGAAGCCAGAGAGAGTTCCGTTGCTAATGCTGGAGTCTCTCCTGGGCAAAGGGGCCATCGAGCCCCTCCCAGCGAAAGACTCAGGATTGGGATACTCTGCTGACTTACAAGTTCAAGATTTTAACGCTAAAGCTTATCATATCTCAAATCCAGTCCAAGGATTCGTTTGTCGCAATAGACTTGATCTTATTATCACATTGAGAACCTTGTCTGCTCAAACCTTTACCAAGTGCATGGATGCAGTTCTGGCTCCTTTCCGACACCAGGGCATCCGTGTACTAAATTACATTGACGACTGGCTCATTCTAGCCCGGTCACAAGAGATGGCGGTTCGGCATCAAGATGTTGACCTCGCTCATATCAAGAATTTAGGTTTGAGGTAGAAATACAAGAAAATGTGCTGTCTCTAAGTCAGACAACTACATTTTTGGGGTGGTTTGGGATTTGTTTATGATGCGGCACAACTGTACCTGGATCGAGGTGGATTCCATTCTAACTATGGTAGACAGTCTAAGCTAAGGCCAGGAGATTTCCTTCCTGCAATGCCAGGTACTGTTGGGTCTTATTGCTGCAGCTGCCAACATAATACTGTTGGACTTGATGCACATGAGGCCCTTTCATCCCCTACTAAATCCCATGTTTATGGCAAGGGTCACGCACCGAGCGCTTTGTGCCCCTTCTTGTAACGTGTGAGCAGGGATGAGGAAGAGATCAAGAATACAGATGCAAGCACAAGCTTATTTGAGAAACACAAACATGAGGTATTACAATCCAAAAACAATAGTATAAAAATGTATCTCTGATCAGTTTTATACATTTGTAGACACATTAATGAGAAATTAGTATAATTAAAATGATTGATATTAGTTAATTATCTCTTATTGGCCTGTTTAGCTGAGCCATACATGGGACAAACATAGGCCTAAAAATTCATAAAATAATTTATAAAATAAAAAACACTTGATATTTAATTGTATTAGATGATTAGTAAATTGGATTTGATAGATTTTACTTTCAATAAAACATTTGCAATGTGTTAGTAAAAGTTGGTTTTATGCATGTTTGGCCTGAGTTTTTGTTGTTGTTGTTGTTGTTGTTGTTGTTGTTGTATTTAGTCTGTTTTGACCAGCAGGTCAGTGAATAAATTTGCGAAGCAATTGGTTCAATTGATTCAAAGCTTTTTCAAGCTTTGTTTCTCCCATCACTAATCCACACAGAGAAGGATGGAGAGCAACAACAAGAACACACATATAGGATCAATGACTGACAAACAACAACTGAGAGGTTAACAAAGGGCTGACAAGAGACAGGTGTCAGTGATTGGTAGTCATGAGAACTAATGAGGGTAACTATGGCAACAAACAAGGCAGGCAAGGCACCAAGGGAACCAAACACAGGAAGGGAGCACAGAAACAATGGGAACTGAGCGTACTTTTCGACATAAAAGTCCTTACAAATCAAAAGAGATGTTCATCAGGTTTTATAATGTGGATGTGGGCTCAACCCCAGTGTTGCATGTCATCCTGGGTTGAGTCCTTCCTGTACTCAGTTGTGTTCTTCTGTAAACTTTTCACAACCTGTAATGCAGGCATCCTCTCAGTATGGCGGCATGGGTATTGTCATTCCCTTAGCATCAATATCATGATGCTGTGTCGATGTTCCCTCGAAAAGTAATGGCTCAGGATTATGAAAATAACACTGTTACCTGAGAAGGTGAAAATAGAAATATATTTAAGATTACAAATTGTTATGTTCAGATGCTAAAGACTCCATGAGGTTGGTATACAACTAATTTGTTTAACAATTTATGTTCAAAAGTTAAGCTGATGTCCATATTTTCTAATACTATTTCTACCCTCCTCACCTACAGCTCAACTCATAAACAACTCAATTGTAACAACAGCACTTTTTGTACTTGACATGAAATTGAGGAGTAAGCTGTAGATTTAAAAAAAAAAAATGTTGCAGACAAAAATGGGAAACTTTATCAAAGTCTAAGATAGCCAGTGTAAAAAGAAAAAAAGAAACCAGCCACTATAAGGAGCACCATCACATCATAGTAATCATGTCTGAAATCACAGATGCTACTAATTAAATACGTACAAGCCATACCCTATATTTATAAACATTTTCCCTTAAATTACCTCTAATTAAATTTGGAAAACATAAACTCACATCAGACCTTTTCATTTAAGACAACTCATCGTAGGTAACACTTTATAATAACTGCACACTATTAATCATTAGTTAAGCATGAGTAAACAGTTAATTCATCATTTATAAAGCATTAATAGACATTAATAAGCAGCTTATAAATACAGCTATAAATGCTTTTTTTCTTGATTTATAAGCATATCTATAATGTGTTTAATAATTGTATTTTCATACATTGTTAATGATTAATTAATAATTTCTAAATGAAGTATAGCATTATTTACCAACCAGTTATTTAGGAGTTGTCAGTGGTTCATAAGATCACTTAGAAAGTGTAAGTAAATGGAGTAATTGCAGGTAGTTATAAAGCATTTACTAGTGGTCTGTTAACTATTTTTGTGAGCTAATCTAAAGTGAGGACTATCCATGCCAGATTTAAAGACTCAGTTATCTTCTAAACAGAAAAATGAAACAAACACAACACAGTGATACAGAACATAGAAATGTTTAACAGCCTTTAAATCTCCTTTGTAAATGCTTTACAAGGCATAAATAGTCCTCGCTTTAGATGAGCTCACAAAAATAGTTAACTGACCACTACTAAATGCTTTATAACTACCCAAATTAACCCTGAATTACAGTATAAATACGTTAATAAATCATTTATGAACACACTAAGTAACTATTACTATATGTCTGAATAATAAGATGTATGAATGTACATTTAAATAGTTTATTAATAATTTACTTACACTTTCTAAGTAATCTTATGAACCACTGACAACTCGGACAATAAATGGTTCATTATTAATGATCAATTTATCATTTCTAAATAAAGTGTTGCATTAAGTATGAAAATACAATTATTAAACACATAATAGATATGCTTTTAAATCAAGAATAAAGCATTTATAGCTGTATTTATAAACTGCTTATTAATGTCTATTAATGCTTTATAAATGATTCGAATTAACTGTTTACTAATGCTTAACTAATGGTTAATAGCGTGCAGTTATTATAAAGTGCTACCCCAATCGTATATTCATTGATGCTTTCAGTAAACTGTTTACGCTTCTTTACAACAAAACCAACCATTATCTCGATTTCTTAACTGCATTTGAATGGCCAGATGTGTATATTGTTGTTTGTATATTGTTTGTAGGACTATTGCCCAGCCATACTAATTGCTCTATGGTAAAGCTCTAAGGCATTATTGACATAACAGTATGAATTGTTGTAAAGATGCTTTAAAACAATGTGTATTTTGAAAAGAGCTATACAAATAAATTTGACCTGACAAAGTTAAAGCATAAAGTGACTGCATGCAACTTAATGCATGGTAAACACAACATACAGTACATCTACTTTTCAAAACTAACCGTCAAACTGCAAATCAGCTAGCAGCGGGTGCTTTATTATGGGAGATGCATGTCTATTTTTAGCGTGCAGGTAAAAGCTTTCGTCTAAGTACTGCAGTTGCAAGTAAGGCAGCATGATGACATCACTGTAGTCCGAATGACCTCTCACTGTGACTTATGTGCCATCTCATCAAGGTGGTTTTGATTATTATTGTGAAAATAAACAAACCAGGTCATAGGAACAATTGGCAGACAGCAGGGTAGTGTGATACTGTGAGGTAAGTATGCATCAAAATGGGACACACACATACTGTACACACAGTCTATAGCCTTTGTTGTATTAGGTACAGATTAATTCACTGGGTGATTGAAAGAGACTATGGCTGTATAACTAATATATCTTTTGACCAATGCTAAATCATTTTGCACTGAGCCTTATTATCAACAATTTTTTCAGCTGTAGCAAAAAGAAGAAAGAGCAGTGATTGCACTCTTTGCTTTCTGAAATCTTATTTTAAAGCCTCCAAATTAGAAGGTATCAGTTTTGTACTTGCGAGCCGATATTAGATGTGTCTGGAGATGTTGCTTTAGCATTAGTTTGTTGGTGATTTCAGTCATCAGACACTTTTCCTTTGGTCTTTGTTTGCTACACTTTTGTTTCACTTTCACTGGAGTGCCAAAATACTTGAGACATGAATTATGGATAAAGAAAGTGTTGGGGTAATATTGGATTTTTCTTCTGAGACCAGGACAGGCCTCTTTTGCTGTATTTTGATTAAAAAAAAATACAATAAACATTTATTATGTGCAGATTTGAAGTGCAGACCTATGATGTAAATATCCAGTCAGCTTGAAACATTTGGAAATACCGGTATGTCCATTATGTATTTAACATTTCACGAAATCCTATTCTTTTTAAGCTTAAAGAATATAAATCGTAGAGTCCTACCCGTTTAATTTTTAGTTACATTTTTTAAGAACAATTCTTCTTAAACAGCTGGAGGAATAGGCGTTCTTGAGGTGTTGGCCAAGCCTGAGGGCTTAATTTGGTGGAACACTGCAAAGTAGAAACTGCAGTAACACGTCCATCATTCTGGAGAGAGAGAGAGAGAGAGAGAGAGAGAGAGAGAGAGAGAGAGAGAGAGAGAGAGAGAGAGAGAGAGAGAGAGAGAGAGAGAGAGAGAGAGAGAGAGAGAGAGAGAGAGAGAGAGAGAGAGAGAGAGAGAGAGAGAGAGATCTTTTCGTCTTACAAACTTTGGTCTAGATTTAATGGTTACTGTTGCACCTGCCATCTGTTCATTTTAGAGTTTCTCAGTAATTCAGACTTCTTCGTTCTTGTTTTTGTCCTACATCAGGTTTAAATTAAAAGCATTAAAAATAATTGTCTCTGATTGATCTGGAGTGCATTTCCCAAAAGCCACATTAGCTAACGCAAGTTCCGTTGTTACCACCTTCCATTCTGAACCCTGTCTTGTCTTTCATTTTCCGCTAATGTCACAAAGCCCTCTCATGTGTCATGATAACCATATACATTTATCTCATTAGAAGTTGCATTAACCACCCGCATGTATATGATTTGCAATGTGACTTATTGCTCATCAAAACCAGCAAATCGTTGACCCTCATATAGAGGCAACTTAACTATCCAATCCTATCCTATTCTCAATGCACAAGTCAGCCCCCACCCTAATTTTTTTTTCTCATTGAATCCCATGTTTGTATAGCTTTCCAAAAACTGAACTGCAAATACACAAACACATGTTTTTTCTCCTGTCACAAACAACAGCCTGTCATCCATATTCCTTCCACTGACTTTAAAAGAGCCCTGGAAGTGTGAATCATAATGGCATTAAAAACTCATGGACACTTCTCATTGCAAGTCACATGTCTCTCTCTCTCTCTCTCTGTGTGTGTGTGTGTGTGTGTGTGTGTCATTCTGGGGACAGTGGGGCCCGTCACACGAATCTTGACAGATGCAGACTTTTGTATTAGACATGCACTCACTCCGTTTCCATTTATATCACTGAAATGTACGTGGCAGGAAATTGGGATTCTCTGAGTTGATTGGCTAAGACATATTGGTGCACCAGAGTGGCACAGAGTGGAGAAACTGGTTAAGAAATAAACGAGTGAAGATAGCTAATGGAAGGGGGTGGGGATGGATTTGCAGCACAGGGAAATGAAGTGGCGGAGAATCTCGCTGGAGGCACGAGCGATGGATTGGCTGAGTGAACAGGGCTCTGGAGAGAAAGGCCGGAACACCGGCAGTTTAACACTGTGACGAGGCTTCAAATCTGAGGCTCAGCTGCCGGCGTAGTGGGGGGTCTGCTTCATTCCTGCTCCTCGTGCTTAGCACAGACCACGTTTATCAAGACTCGCACCTGACAAGCCAACGGTTGAGAGGGTTGAGGAGCTGAGATCTAAGCTCTGAATATTTACTGGCACATCTGTCCTTGTCTTGTTTTCAAAATTCAGTTTTCTCCTAACGTTTGCATCTGCTTCCTGCTACAGTCTGGACCAGCGTGAGGGAGTGATTACATTGTCATGTTTCTTAATACCATACAACACACATCTCGCTGTGTCTGTGCATGCTGGATATATCGCCCTTGTCCTGGTCACCCTGATCTAAATACTCAACAAAGGCTTCTGTTTTGACTAAATAAACACTTGGAGAAGGGAGGCTTTTAGTGTTAACCTTTCATAGACACTAACGAGGTATGAAATCAAATAATACTTTATATGACGCCTAGTACGTTTGTTTCAGTGTGAAAAGTGTGGGGGGAAATTATTTTGAAAATGGATTAGTAGTTTTAAAGCCTTCTGGGTAAACAGGAAAGGGACTTCAGTAACATCTTTACATTCCAGATAAGTATTGTGTTAAATTCTATGATAAGATAACAGCAAACTCATTTATATTTACAATGAATTCACACTTTCAATGAACAAGATAGAAATAAGTGTAATCATCTGTGATTATTACTACAGAATTTGAAATGGAAATCAAATAAATGTTCAGCTTTTGCTTTCCTTGTCTTTACATTGTAAATGTTTTTAAACAATACAACCAAGGAGATGTATTAACATTTCTCTCAACTATTACATTTAAACCAGTACAAGGACAACTTATAAGGTGTATTCAGAAACACAGGTCAATATGGCAATCATCTTTGACACCTACCATAGATTCACAATAGTATCCAATGCTGTTGTAGTTCAATGGTAGGTCACATGATAATGACAACATGGCGGGTGTAGTATGTCCAAATTACATTCATACCACATATTCATACAATATAGAACATACTTTTTTAATGGTCGCAAAGTAAGTTCAAATTCAAATGTAGTACCTACTAAGACGGTACGCAATTTCAGATCCACAGAGAGTAAATCATTTTCCGCTGGTGATGTAGATGACCTCAACCTGGTGGCCCAAATCCCAAATTCCATGAAGAATACACCAGCATGTATTCTTAATAGGCTTCTGAGTCTTTATCTCATGTGAGTCCATATCATTTTAATCTAATATTTCGAAAGTGCACTTTCAGGATTTACAGTCAGAGACTGTATGTGGCTGAAATGGACCACTGGTATTACAATGAATGAAATAAATTGGAACATCTACTATGGTGGCTCTAGAAAAAGTCCTGCTATCCAATAAAAGAGTCAATTGCCACTGCCTGGCCTCTACATTGCATTTTCACATTGGCTGGACCAACCAGAAATATAGTGTTTTAATGTTATTTGAGAGTATGAAATAACATTTATGATACTTTTCATGTCAGATTTCAATGCTGACCCAAATATGTTATCGAAGAGTGAAACAAACATGTCAAATGATTCAATGATTGCAAATGTGAGTGAGCAAACTGTCCTAATGAATCAAACTGAACCGCAGACAATATGAGATCTTATTTTTAACCTGTTTTAACCTGTAGATCAAAAGATTGTTTCATGTGTGTGTGTGTGTGTGGCACATCAGTGGTATGCTTTATAAACTCCCCAAACCATTCAAATATGAAATATACAGACTCTAAAAGGGAAAGATACTGATGCCATTTCAGACATGTCACAGAACTGCGCTCTGTGCTGTGACACCAGCATCTGTCATAGTGTGCAGATCCCGAATGTAGCCTAATCAGTGTGCATGGGAGGACACATCCTTAAAGGAACAAGCATCTGTACCAACTTCAGTAGTGAGAATGTGTGGACAAATAACATGGAATGGAATAAGTTCCTCTTAAGCGAAAGTGGAAAATGACAATTATTTGTCACTTTATAAGCTTTCTCTAGGCAAAGGGAGAAGGAAACATAGCTGTTTTCCTGTAGTCATTATGGTAATTATAGTGATAATGTTTCAAAACAACAGAGACAATGTTACACTCTGATAAACCAGCATGCTTGTAGAACCTACCATACCATTAGAGTGTCAAGGCAAACAGAATAAAAAGATGCTATCAGGATGTCATCTGATATTAGTCACAAGATACATGTTTAGAGTAGTACGATACAGAGTGTGAGGACAAAAGAGGATAACAGTGTTTAGAAGCAAGTCAGATGACCAGATCAAATATCCTTTCTGAAAATAGTGGTGGTTTATGCTGGTATAGAGCTCTTGCTGGTGGACTAGCATTGTCATGCTATTATCAAGCAAAACCGAGCTGGTGTCGCTGGCCCACCAAGACTTCCATGCTGGGGACCAGTAAACTAGCAACCAGCATCTCATTCTGGTCACAGTGAACTTAAATGCATAGATAAAACGATATGCAATGGTTTTACAGAGAAAAAGTAAAGCATTTTCAGAGGAGCCCTTTGGCCATCATTAAAAATCAAATATCTCAGTTTAACATTTCTAATGTTTTAGAAATAAATTGTTCAGTGCTGAGATTCAAAACCCATCTATGCACCTCTATTTCATTCTTATATATTGCATTGGCTAATGTTGATTTCTATTGGCACATGACACACCTTCAAATGTTCTTCACATGTCCACAGAGTACAGAATGTCCACACATGTCCACAGAAATTTTGTTCTAGTCTTATGAATTAACTTTACTAAGTTCATAAAATCAACAAGGTACTTGAAGCTGTATTACTGTATACTGGGAATATAGTCACTCTAAAGCATGTTCACAATGTAACTTCTCATTCTATACTGCTTAAAAATACACCCAATTTAATGTTCCACAAACAGGAGAAATGAATGGGAACACCTATTTTTGCCATGAAACAACACAAGCAAAAACATCCCTGTGCTAGATCTGCATGGAGAAACGAAGACATGCTTTAGAATCGGGATATTTGAGCTTTTGTAAAGGTGCAGCCTTGGTAAATACAGTCCTTCTTCATAAACCCAGCCCAGTGCACTGTATTTCATGTCTGGAGGGGCATGAGAATTCAGTGACCTCCCAGTTCCCTTTCAGTCGCTCAAGTTCGACGTAGGCCCAACAGTTCTCTGCCGCCCAAGCGCAGACCTCTTGCCCCGGTGGCCCGCTGCTGCACCGGTGGCAGTTTATCCGCCTGCTCGGCACTGAGGGCGTCCCCCTGCTGCAGCTTCCGTTCCCGCTGGGCCTCCGCAGGAGCCTAAACCCAGGCCTCAGCGTGGAGCCATCCGCAGGTAGGCTACCTAGCCTGTCTCAGGCACTGCCAAACCAGGTGGCAGGCGTAAGACTAAGCATCCCTGAGACAGGCCACCCAGGGATGGGGGGATGAGCTCTTCAGATGGTTACCGTTCCGCCTCTGGCTCCCCGGAGTCCAGCGGTACCCGAACTGTCAAAAGAGCAAATTCCTCCATTCCTGGGTCCCAAGAGGGTCAGACTGGCAGTGTGCAACCCTGTAAAGCCTTGCCCCCTCTTGTGTTGCCAGCCGGCAGCCAGGTGAGGTTTGAGGACCCGATTATGCCTTCTCCCGTACCTAACTGACTAGTGGAGACAGGTAAGTTTTGCACCGCACACTCAGAACCCGCTTCGGGCTGCCCCCGGGCCTTCCGAGCCAGGCCCCTGTCCTCCACTTGCTGCCCTCCCCCCCAACGGGTACATCTGTGGTGCCTCTGGTCTCCCTTGCCCAGTTTGTGGAAGAGTGCTTCCCAACCGGTCCTCCGTACCAACAGACTCGGCTACACGATTCATTCCGCTCCCCAAAAAACCCAAAATTACTGGACTTAATGACTACAACCTGTCTCTCTCACGTCTGTGGTCATGAAGTCGTTTGAAAGACTGGTGTTGGCCAACCTGAAGGACATCACTGGACCCCTGCTGCATCCCTTTCAGTTTGCTTACAGAGCAAACAGGTCTGTGGATGATGCAGTCAACATGGGACTGCATTATATCCTGCAAGATCTCGACAGACCTGGGACTTATGCAAGGATCTTATTTGTGGACTTCAGTTCGGCCTTCAATACCATCATGCCTGATCTTCTCACAGCCAAACTGACCCAGCTCTCCATACCATCCTCGATCTGTCTGTGGATCACCAGCTTCCTCACGGACCGGCAGCAGCGAGTGAGACTGGGGAAACACACATCCAGGACTTTCACCATCAGCACTGGCGCCCCATAGGGTGCGTTCTCTCCCCACTGCTCTTCTCCCTGTACACTAATGACTGCACTTCTAAAGACCCCACTGTTAAGCTCCTGAAATTTGCAGACGACACCACTGTCATCGGTCTCATCCAAAATGGTGACGAGTCTGCTTACAGACTGGAGGTTGAACAGCTGACTGTCTGGTGCAGTGATAACAACCTTGAGATGAACACGCTCAAAACAGTGGAGATGATCGTGGACTTCAGGAGGCTCAGCCCAGCACTCCCCCCACTTCAGTTCGGCCTTCAATACCATCATGCCTGATCTTCTCACAGCCAAACTGACCCAGCTCTCCATACCATCCTTGATCTGTCATTGGATCACCAGCTTCCTGACGGACCAGCAGCAGCGAGTGAGACTGGGGAAACACACATCCAGGACTTTCACCATCAGCACTGGCGCCCCCCAAGGGTGCGTTCTCTCCCCACTGCTCTTCTACCTGTACACTAATGACTGCACTTCTAAAGACCCCACTGTCAAGCTCCTGAAATTTGCAGACGACACCACTGTCATCGGTCTCATCCAAAATGGTGACGAGTCTGCTTACAGACTGGAGGTTGAACAGCTGACTGTCTGGTGCAGTTATAAGAACCTTGAGCTGAACATGCTCAAAACAGTAGAGATGATCGTGGACTTCAGGAGGCTCAGCCCAGCACCCCCCTCACTCACCATCATGAACAGCACTGTGGAAGCAGTGGAGTCATTCAGGTTCCTGGGCACTATCATCTCTCAGGACCTGAAGTGGGATAATCACATTGACTCCACTGTGAAAAAAGCCCAGCAGAGACTGTACTTCCTTCGCCAGCTGAGGAAGGTCAACCTGCCACAGGAGCTGCTGATTCAGTTCTACTCAGCCGTCATTGAGTCTGTCTTATGCACATCCATCACTGTCTGGTTTGATTCAGCTACCAAATCAGACATCAGGAGACTACAACGGACAGTCCGGACTGTGGAGAGGATCATTGGTGCCCCCCTGCCAAACCTCCAGGACCTCTACTCTTCCAGAGTGAGGAAGAGAGCAGGTAAAATCATCACAGACTCCACTCACCCTGGACACCACCTGTTTGAACTGTTACCATCAAGACGGAGACTCAGATCACTGGCCACAAGAACGTCTAGGCACAGGAACAGTTTCTTCCCACAGGCCATGTCCCTCCTGAACAGTTAACACACCTCCCAAGGCATATGCCTTTAAGTGCAATACTCCCACTGTTTAGTACAATATCCTACAACTCAGGTGATACTTATATGTAGATTTATTTATTTATAATATTCAAAACACTGTAAATATGTTCATAATCTGTAAATCTGAAAATGTCGACTATTCTGACTAAACCCAACTGTGATACTTTTATTCTCATATATTTATATTTTTTATTCTTATAATTTGTAGTATTATGTTCCTTGTTGTATTTGTATTTGTATATGTCCACTGGAAGACTCAGTACCAAAACAAATTCATTGTGTGTGCAAACACACTTGGCAATAAAGCTCTTTCTGATTCTGATTCAGTTCACACGACGTCCACCCAAGTTCAGCGGCGTTCGTTACACTTCGGTACACCTCAGAACCTCTGACCAGCTCTTCATCCGTTATGGAGGCCAGCATAAGGGAAAGGCTGTCTCCAAGCAAAGGCTGACCCACTGGATAGTGGATGACATTATCTTAGCGTATGAGTCCCAAGATGCACCTTGTCCCCCGGGAATGCGAGCTCACTCCACTCGGATTGTAGCCGCTTCCTGGGCGTTGGCGTATGCACTCGTATGCACTAGTGGGAACTTGTGCGGTTTTAATTGGGATCCCAATCAGTCGACACGTCGAATAAGTCGAACGTGAGCGACTGAAAGGGAACGTCTCAGTTATGTATTTAACCCTCGTTCCCTGAAGGAGGGAACGGAGACGTAGTCCCGTCACCACTATTACTGGACCACCACTTAATTTCCATCGTCTCTGATTTCCTACACCTCTTTTATTGATCAGCTGATTGAATTCAGCCATGGATTACTCCAGAACACTGATACAGCCAGTCAACATGAGCCAATTGAGATGTTTTGATGCCTTAGGCAACAACCAGTACCTACAAACAGACAGGGACAGAGTTCCTGTCTTACAGCAAATATGATCATAAGAACTCACATCATATATAATGCATTGGTTGTTAAATAATAAACACTGCAGCTCAGTCCGGTTACAAATAATGTATCATATGCATTAAAAAAGTGCTGCTTGTTTAATTTACTTTTTGTCCCAACTAAATTGTACACTAATACTATTTTTAATGTACTTTAATGTCAAAAATGCATTAACAATTATTTTGTGTTGAGACTACATGAATAATTTTTATTGACAATTGAAACAATTTCTGCTCCCTGTCATGCCTCGCTCTGGGATTGGGAGAGTAAACTGAGTACGAGGAACTTTTTAAACATTAAACTATTAAACACTATAACCAGTGTTGGGCAAGCTACTTAGAAAATGTAGTGAGCTAAGCTAGCAGTTACTCTACATTAAATGTAGCTTCACTACACTGAAGCTACCACCCTGGGAAATTTAGCAAGCTAAGCTACAGAAATATGGCAAAAGTAGTTTACTGCATCTAAGCTACTTTTTCAAATTTAATTTTTATATTGAACCAACTTAATTCCAAGTCAATGCTATCTCAGTGACCAATAAAACTGTCAAGCAAACATATAGGCATGCATAATTTTTCAGTTCAATTGTTTATTCAACAACTGTTCCAAACCAATTTGGCAAAAAAAAACAAACATACATAACTATATAAAACCATAGAACTATATAAAACTATAACAAAACCACGTGTCAAGAATGTGTGCATCTTTTTCCATTTCTCACGTGTCAGCCCAAGGATTGATATTGGTACGTGATGTCACACCATACGGAGCAGAAGGTGGTGGTACTGCACCAAAAAGCTGGTTTGTAGGGCCCTATGAAATCCGTTTTATTTTTTCCCACATTCCACATTCAGTTTTATTTTATTTTTCTGGACTCCAATTTTAATGGTTAAATAAAATTGTAGTAATCAAAAACGTGTAATTAATTGAATCATGAAACGTATACAATTTAACAATAATTTATTAACATTTTAAAATAAATTAGATTTTAAGGGCACTATGAAATAGTTTTTTTTATAAGGTTTAAATTGTAATGACCAATTATTTAAAAGGCCTAATGATTTAAGCAAAACTTTCTTCAAAGGTTAAACCAACCTTTAATTTTGACAGGTTGCCATGTAGCTTTGAGTCTCTGGGGTTTTTTTTGTTTTGTTGTTTTTATATGACGATAGTTTTTCTCAAATCAAGCTAAAATGCTGCTAAAGTAACTCTCACAGCGGCGGTGTAGATGAAGTTCATCCATTACTGAAAACATTGCAAGCATTATGGGTGCTTCAGTGTGTGGTAAATTAATTTGTGGCCGCGCATCTGAGCCATTCATTTAAAGAGACACGCTGAACATGCATAATTCCTTTTTTAAATAGTCTTTATGCGGTTTAATATTCACAGACGATTTTATTTAAGTTTACTTACCTTCTTTTCATCCAAGATCTGACAAATTCCGTGAAATTCCGCGTTATACAGTAAATTTCGTTTTTATGCATGGGTAATGCGATTCAGTCCATGTTTTCCGTATTGCGGTAATGAAATCATATGGCCCTATGATTGCCAACCACCGTAAAACAAGAAGAAGATGAAGTCACCGTCACTAACTGATCCAGCATCAGTGATACTTAGCAGTTGTATTTCCGATTTGAGTTTGAGCTTCAGAAATACTTGGAAAAAATTTAACGTTAGCTTGTGTGGACGCTACTGCACTACTTGATCAAAAAAGAGCTTAGCTACTGAAAAGCTATTTGATTCAGAAAACAGCGACGCTACCACCACGCGACTGAGAGATGTAGTTAAACTAGTAGCGTCACTACTTGTAGCGACGCTACTGCCCAACACTGACTTTAACTTACAGTATTTACCAAGACAAACAAAACATTTACCAAGAGCAATGTTTTAAAAGGAAACTAATAACACAGCCAAAATTGTACTTGCATCTTACACAAAGGGATAATTGTTTAAATATGAGTTAGGTTCATATGTTCACCACACGGTGAATTATTAAACTATCTTGTGTCCTCCACATAGTATTTTAGGTTTCATCTGGGACAGACAAGCCCACTGATCTGCCACTTAACATCATATTGAGAAAATCATAACACAATGGTAGATCTACAATATTAGCCTAATATCAGTTCACAAGTTCACACATAAGGTTTTCCCTGTGTCAGTTGTAGTGTAGTTACTAACCAACAAGCTACTGTATTAAACAAGCTATACCAAACAAGCTAGCTAACATTATAATCGCTGACATAGGGGACTCATGGAAAAATAGATCGGATATCATCTTTTTTTTTTTTTTTGTCATGACTCATTAATTAATGACACAGCATCTTCTGTATTAAAGAGAAAATAATCACTTCAGATAGCCTTGACAGCCGACTTACTGGAGTTCCACAACTACTGAAGAACTTGTGTGGGTGAGGTAAAGGTGGAAAGCAGGCAGTGGACCAAAGCATTGTGAGGCAAGGGAGGGGGGACTCAAAATGTTTCTCAACTTAAATACTTTGTATTGTTTTACTACGTACACAATTATTTTAAGTATATATCATTATATTATTTACAATGGGGACATTTAACATTTAATTTTGAATTTAACAATACTATTACAACTTTACTTTCCTGTTATCTCTGTAAAGCTGCTTTGAAACAATTTGTATTGTAAAAAGCGCTATATAAATAAAGGTGACTTGACTTGACAATACACAGCATAGTTTTTAATTATATTTTTAGGGGGGGGGGGGGGGGCAAACCTCAAATGCCATTTGAGCATTGTCATGTTAAAGTAACCAATTTTAGATGATTTGAACTTTGTGACATGGTGCATTATCCTGCTGGAAGTGGCCATCAGAAGATTGGTACACTGTGGTCATAAAGGGATGGACATGGTCTGCAACAATATTCAGGTAGATTGTGGGATTTAAATGATGCTCAGTCGGTACTAATTGGTCCAAAGTGTGCCAAGAAAACATCTCCCACAACATTAAACCACCAGAAACTTGAACCGTTGATACAAGGCAGGATGGATTCATGATTTCATGTTGTTTACGCCAAATTCTGACCCTACCATCTGAATGTTGCAGCAGAATTCGAGACCAGGCAATGTTTTCCAATCTTCTATTGTCCAATTTTGGTGAGCCCGTGTGAATTATAGCCTCATTTTCCTTTTCTTAGTTGACAGGATTGGTACCGGTGTGGTCTTCTGCTGCTGGAGCCCATCTGCTTCAAGATTCGACGTGTCGTGCATTCAGAAATGCTCCTCTGTATACCTCAGTTGTAACAAGTGGTTATTTGAATTGCCTTTCTATCTAGCTCCAACCAGTCTGGCCATTCTCCTATGACCTCTGGCAACAACAAGGCATTTTCGTCCACAGAAATGCCACTCACTGGATATTTCTCTGATAAAATCTCAGTAGATCAACAGTTTCTTAAAATTACTCAGACCAGCCCATCTGGAACCATCAACCATGCCACTTTCAAAGTCACTTAAATGACCTTTTATCCCTATTCTGATGCTCAGGTTGAACTTCAGCAGATTGTCTTGACCATGTCTACTGTACATGTTTGCTGCCATGTGTTTGGATTATATTATTTTAACGAGCAATTGAACAAGCGTACCTAATAAAGTGGCCGGTAAGTGTATTTCTGGTTGGCCTTTAGAAAATGGACAAATTATGTATGTTTCAGTGTCTATACAACCATGTGAAAATCTATAATCCTGTATAATCAAATGTATTTTCAAATTTTGACAAATCAACCTGGATAAGGCTAAACATGCCTGGTTTCACAGAGAAAAGAGGAAAGGTTGCAGTGTGTTTGTTCGACTTTTGCAGGCGCTGTGAATGCTGATGGTTCCATCTCATTAGTATTCCACCTCCATGCCTTCTCTTATAATGAAGACTTCTGCAGTGGCCAGTCAATGGCGACATGATAAAAAGCAAACAACGTCTGAACAAAAAGAAAAGGAAGGAATTTCAACCACCTCCAAGCAGTGATTTACTGAGGAGGAGGGGCTTGAGGGAAAGCAGCCATAAGATGAATGTTGGGAAGATGTTGCTAATGTGAGAAATGCAAAAAAAAAGACAAGATGTATCTGGTGAGGTGAACTCAGATAGAACTAATGCAGGTGTTTGTGTGAAACAAAGGTGTGTCTGTTACTTACGCATTTGCACATGTCCACACGGTGAAATGTTGTGAGAACTGCAGATGTAGTAATGCAAAATCCATGAAGCGTGAAGGTCGCATGAACGCTAAGTGTTTAGTACCAGCCATTGATTTTCAGTCGCTTCAAATGGAGGTTTATCCGGTAGATCTATCTCAGAATCAGGTCTTTAATATATAACATTACATTTTAGCACACTGGAGAATATTTCACAAACAGCGCAAATAATGCATACAATACACTGGAAGATAAGGGTCATTGCACTATTGTAGAGGGTTTAAATGTCATATTGCTGTATGAGAAGCTTCCAAAAACAAAATGCTTTTGACTGCAATATACTTCCGTTGAATAAACCACTTGCTTAAAAATTCATTTCAGCTACACTAATAACCCTTGTGGAAAATGCAATCCCAATATCTGTTTCGCATGCTCATCAATATTTGCGATGCACAGGTAAATAATAATATGGCAAAACCTCCTGAGAATTAATGAAGATCTTTGCTTAGATACTTTGCTTTCATGGTAACATAACTCAGACTCACAGGCTGATTATTGTTACCTCATTATCACATGCCAAGTCCCAAACACCTCGATACAGATGCTTAATGAGAACCATAAGGTTTATGGTGTCTGTATAACTGTGGCTTAGTTTTCTGTCTGAAGCCATTTCTTTGATATGCATACAAAGAAGTAGCAATAACAATTAATCTAGAATGATCATATACACCCAAGGCTTCTTGAGAATACATGCCTGTGGCAACATTTCTGCAAAATTATATTATGTTGCTTCTTGCACATTTTTCAACACTTTCTAAGTGAAATATCCAGTGAGCGGCGCTAAAAGCATGTTCAGTTTTATCCAAAACAGATAAACTGGCAATCTGTCAATGTTTTATTGTCATTTGTCGATTGTATCATGGCAGTTCAGAAAATGTCTAGTGAGTCGCTTTAAAAGGTTAGTGTACTATGAAAACAACATAGCCGACAATGTTAACAAAAGTTCCTCTTCCCATTTCCTTCTCCACTCTTCTTTCTCAATAAAAAGTCAAAATGCCAAATAATTATAAAACATCTTGTCTGTTGATTCTTCTTGATTCAAACAGAATTGTATGGTCTCCCAGTGTTTTGTACACTGCGGTTCATCAACACTGCTACTCAGTGTTGTGCCTGAACGCGTTCATTGAACGATAGTTCATGAACTCGTTCATATTTTGGGCGAACGTGAACTGAACGTACTATATTACTGCCTGATGAAAGTTACTGTGAACTCGTTCATTCTGGTGTCTGTGAATGGCGGCACTCTCAGTTTAACTTCGTTCAATAGGGTGCGAGATTTCTATAGAGCCTTCCAGGCAAAAACCCGGCTAAAACACACCGTAAACAGGCTTTAATACTGTATGTAGCATAGGCGTAGCCACGGGTGTGCCAGGGTGTGCCGGTGCCACCCACACCTAAAAATAGATGCAGAATTATTTTTTAAAGTCGTAAAAATAATGTTTTTCTAAACTTGGACTATTGTTGTTTACTTACAATATTTGTACATTTAAAATGTATTTTAATTTTTTAATTATTAACGTTAAAAAAATATCTGCCGAGTGCCGACATTCGAATTTCGGACTGCCAAACAATCCGCAAACAGCCGCTGACTGTCTGACGGGAACAAGTTTGTGCTTTTGAGGCTCGCGCCTCATGAGGAGAAATGGAAACATTGAGTGCAGTTCACACAAAGAAACTTAATTAACATACAGCGGTTCAAAAATTCATGTGGAGTTTTTATATTTATAACATATGATAAAGTTAACCAACATCACACGACCACGAGTGCTGAATATCATCACAATTGAAAATGTGACACTGATTTCATATGACAGTTCAATAAACAAGTAATTAATATCAAGTCACTTACATTTTAGACACAATATTGACTGTTTTTGTTCTATTTGAGCAGCGAAAATAGTTCAAAACAAAGATCACAGCAGAACCACAGTGCATCTCAACGGAAACATAACCGCATTACTGAATGATTCAGCACTTTGAATGAATCGGTTGAGTCAAAGATTCAATGACCTATTAAACAACTGCCTCATTCCTGAACAATTCAGCCGTTTGAACGAATCATTTTAATAAATGACTCAATAACTCACTTATAAATACGGTGATCTGCCGCCTCCTACTGATGGTTTAATTTCATTTTTAAAAGTAGGTAATCATTCTATTTATATATTCAAAAAATAGTTAAAACACTATCATAACATTATTTAATGCAGTTGTAATATTTCAGTGTAAATTAATTAATTTGATTGGTAATAGCCATATAGTTTCTTACTATTTCAATTGAATTTATTGAATAAATTTAAGAATTTAAAATGAAAGATGAAGCATATATTTAAACCGATAAGGGGAACATGCTCTTTATAAAGGTTAAAATATCATAATTATGCAGATTTAAATATGTAAAAGCTGACTGAACACTGATGCGAATATTGCTTCAGAATAAATTTTATTTACAACACTAAAAAATCCCATTTTTTTCTGGACAAGCAATTTTTTTACTTGGGCGAGTGAATGACCGATTTATTTGTTCGAACGACAAGCACATGAAAAGCCTTAATGTTGAGCCCTGAGTTATATTTTATATAGTATTATGTTTATGTGCCGAGCCTGAGTATAGTTTTACACATCAGCCCAGTCTATTCTGTAAAGTTAGTGATACGCCGGGTCAAGGTTTTTTGGAACATTAATCTGACAATAAATGTGGCACACCCAGTTTTTCTTAGGCACACCCAGAGACGCTTTCTGGCTACGTTAGTGGTATGTAGCAAATAAAACACCCAATCTGGCAACACCAGCCATCAGTGTCGCACCGCCACATACGTCATCAAAACAAAAAGCAGCAAGGAGGCGTCGTATGATCATTTAAACGAGTTTTATGACAAGGTCGGTGAGGATGGGAAAAATCTTTCATTTCTGTGCAAAATTTGCCCGCGATAAAATAATTGCTGTCTGTGGTTGTACATGGGCCATGGCAATCATTTTGAAAAATAATAGCTCGCAGCAACATATGGAAAAAAAGAACTATGAACTAGTTCAAAATTGTAAAGTATGAACCATGAACTGAACTAGTTCATTTTAAAATTTGTGAACTGAACTTTGAACTAGTTCATGTAGAAAGTGAATTTTCCCAACACTGCTCTTTACTAACTCTTCAGCACCACTGAAAAAAAAAAAAAAAATCCAGATTTGCAGTCTTGAAATTCCGAGAAAAAGACCACAACATAATACAAAGACAAAAACATAGTTGTCCTCACTGTCTGCATGCAACAATGAAATTATGTTTTATTAACAAAGTTCGGGAGGAGCACGCTCAGAGAATTAACACGAGTGGACAGCACTCACCAATCAACGATAACTGTACGTTCACAACGCCGCCGACTTGAGCGTCAAAGAAGCTCTGGCCGCTCTGTCAAGGACGCTTGTCAAAAAGCACGGGGAAGCTCGTAGACGCTTTGGACGCTCTGACGTAGCAGGGAGAAGAGAAGTGTCACAACATGAAATGTAATAAACAGAAAAAACAAGCAATACATTGAAAAAACCTTTTATAATGACAGCATTTTTATAACTGTTTTGGTCACATTTGGTCGGGGAAAAAAATAATAATTACCTATTATTATTATTATTATTATTATTTGCATTAGGCTATTATTTGCATTAGTGCAATTGGTCAAATCGTTGTCACCGTGAGCAAATGAATTGCATTCCCATGCCTCGTTCTTTTGTAACTGGTCCCTGTAAGCAAACAACGTCATATCATATATGATAGGAAACCCAGCAACAGCGATTATCAGCTTCTCCTCCATTTTCTCGGAACTAATGTTTTGGTAGGAACGAAAGTTCACATCGTATGTTTCTCCGGAATCAGCAAGAGTGAAGGACGTCTTTATTCTGATTGGTTTCTGGCGTTTTGCCGCTGCTTGCCGCTGAACCGCGTCATAGCTCATTACCATAAAGTTGAGCTTCTTTCAACTTTCTGATTGACGCTCAAAACGCTCAAAACGCCCAAAACGCGACGCCGAGGGATTTGACGCTCCTTGCAGCTGAGAGAAGCCAGCTTCCATTGAAAATGAATGACTTCCGGCCGCTTTGGAAGCTCAAGTCGGCGGCGGTGTGAACGCACCTTAAGAGGTGTATATCCAGTATATTCAGGAGTCTCACCTCAATTTGTTAACAGTTTAGCAGCATCCCTCCACCACCCCTTCTCCAGACTTCTATTCCTAACCATTTACATATGGGGGGGGAGTACTCTGGGTTCGGGCAGAACTCCGAGCTTGGAGCCCTCCCCCCGGACGGCACGGCAAATACGCATTAAACTTTACTCCCTCTAATTGTATGTAGGCCTATGTAAGTGTAAACTTGTGAACAGACTTTCATTCAGAATTTTACGAGCTGGTTATTTTAATGAATACCTAAATGTTTTGACCAATAAAATTCTACAAACTTTCCAGTCACTTGTGATTTAGTGTACAAATGTACCAAAGCAGAAAAATATCTGGGGATTTGAATGCAGAGTATAATATAGCTACAAGAGCAGCCTTGCCAATTAAATATTTTAGCAGGGGGCACAAATTGTAATGTGTATTTTTTTTTTACACAGGTAGTGATGCACAATATATCGGCCGCCGATATAATATCGGCCGATATGGTAATTTTTTTACACATCGGTATCGTTCCGATGTCAAAATATGTCCGATGTGAACAGGCCGATAATCATTCCTGTGTATTTGATGTGCGTGTAGGCTTATGTGGGGACGGCGGGGATGTTTGTTTTTGCACGAGCGCATACATTACACACATAATGTGCTGAAGCAGGTGCTGGAGGCGGCAAGTTACAGCACTCTGCAAGGTTATTATAGTTTTGCATTTTTCATTAGTTTTTATTTTTATTTCGTTTTGACTTTTTGTTTTCAAATTCAGTTTAGTTTTAATTAGTTTTTAAAGTGGGTTTGCTAGTTTAGTTTAGTTTTTATTTTTTGAAAATGCTTAGTTTTAGTTTAGTTTTTATTAGTTTTAGTGTTAGTTTTAGTCTTTTTTTGTAATTTTGGTTATTTGTCAGGGGCAAGATTCAAGAAAAAGTATTGTGTAATAATAACTCAACAAAAACATCATACAATTTTAGAAATATGTATTCAACAATAACACCAGTAGCTACATAAAATGTACATATGTGACCCTGGATGATAAAACCAGTCATATGGGTCATTTTTTTTTTAAATTGAGATTTATACATCACATGAAATCTGAATAAATAAGCTTTCCATTGATGTATGGTTTGTTAGGATAGGACAATATTTGGCTGAGATGCAACTATTTGAAAATCTGGAATCTGAGGGTGCAAAAAATCGAAACATTGAGAAAATCGCCTTTAAAGGGTAACTAAACCCCTGGTCAAAGCCTGACTCCACCCACTGGCAATATTTGAAAAATGCTGGAAAAGTGGGCAGAGCCCAGCGGAGATAGAGGCGACGAACCGAGGGCGGGGCTGAGCGGGGGGGCGTGCACCTGAGACACGCAGTGACAGCTGCTGTCAAACTAGCTAAAATGGAGTGACGCAAGTAGCTTTGCAATAGAGCGGTCATTTGAAGTCGAGAACTTTTCTCCCCCACCTTCACCTGAAGTGGAGGAGGGTGAATTGTCTGTGGACACCAGCTCAAACTGCGGTCTTAACTCCCGCATCGCGATCGGCATCCGATTATTCTTATATTCAGTCATTTTGAGGTAATTTTTTCCAGGATTATTATTACTATTACGTTCATTATATTTTGCTGCTATGTGAAAAAAATAATCAGCAAATCGCGCCGGCGCGTTTGTCGACACCAGAGGATTAATTAACTTTAGCCTAATAAGAAGGAACATAAATTGTGATTAAAAATATATGCTCACTCACATCATGACGCCGCTGCGGTGGTGGAGTTCATGCAGGAAGAGCAGCGTTTGGCAGCGCGAGCTGTGTGGAGAAGCCCATTTCCAATTCCATTGCGTTGGAGAAGCAATCCCACGTAAAATGCAGGTTGCACACTGGAGCGATAGCCGAGATTAACTACCTAGGCTACATGAAATAATCTAAATAACTATATAAATGCTATGCTAACTATATGCTAATATATATATATATATATCCGTTTTCAATACTCCTAATTCCAACTCCTGACTCGCTACAGTAGTTTTGACGGAAACAGATGCTTTTATACCAGGGGCTGCCAAGAGCGTGGTGAGCTCGCACCAAGGGCGTGACAGATTGACGTCAGAGAGTATTCGTCAGAGAGTACCCCTACTGCAGGAGCTTTCCGTTTAACCTGAAGAGGGCAGCAGTCAGACGTTTTTACACCATATATTTGAAAATTAAAACACTTTATACCCAAATGTCAAAAAATGTACTCCAATCAATGAACAGCATTTATGAAGCTCCATTCTTGCAGATAAGTAACTAAAAAAAGTTGTTTTAGAGTTTAGTTACTCTTTAAAGTTGTCCATTTATGCAGAGGTGGAAAGTAACGAATTACATTTACTCGCGTTACGTAATTGAGTAGTTTTTTTGTGTACTTCTACTTTTTAAAGTAGTTTTTAAAATCTGTACTTTTACTTTTACTTAAGTACGTTTTCTTTGAAGTATTGTACTTCGCTACATTTGAAATCATATCCGTTACTGAGTAAAAAATAATAATACAAGGGGGGGGGATCACACACTCCGGAAACTATTGAATTGATTGAAGGGCGGGAGAACAAACCCGAACAAACGCGCAAAAAAGGTGACGCCCAGCTGAAGCTGAAAGCTAAGCGCCAAGCGAATTATGGCCAGTATGAAAAGTAGAAAAAAAGCGTGGTTGTCCTCGAGGATAGATATCCAATTTGCAAAAAATGTGGACGCAAAGTGGCTGCAAAAAGAGGATATAGGACACCATCCCTCCTGCAGATAAAGGTATGTCCCGATTTACGTGATGCAAAGGGAATCCCGGAATCCAGTCATGAAAATGGAATTCACTTAATGCAGATGTCACGTAAAACATACAAAATAATGGATGGATGAATACATGGAAAGTAGAACTGTGCAATAAATCCAATCGCGACATGGTCTGTGGATAATTAAGCTAAGCACTAAAATACTGCAAGTAAATATATAAGTTAACCCTATTTGTTCTGCTGAGCTGCGTTTGTCTACTACATACTCAAGTAGCTACTCGTGACGTTCATGGTGTTTTCAGCGTCTCACAAACAATTTGAGGATATGAATACATGAACATTTCCAGAGCTGCTCTGAGAGAACGCCTAATGAGCATTTTCATAATTTTATTTGAGAAAATCCATTGTCAAATACACTATTACAGGTCTTCACAAACCGTCAAAATAAAAGTTCGGTTTTACTAGGAGAAATTATGACAGAAATATATTACTATTGTAGGCATACAGTAGAACCTAGCCTACTTCTCAAAATAATAATAATAATAACAATAATAATACATTTTATTTGAACATTATTTATAGGAATATTTTTTTTTGTCCATGGTTTAATTTAGTAAATCTTTTTTTTGCAGCGCTTCCCCAAAAAACAAAAGGACACAAGTTTAAATTTACATTTGATTAGCCTACCACCGTTTTTGATAATATATTTGGATTAAATCATAAAAAGTAGGGGTGTAACGATACACAAAACTGACGGTTCGGTTTTCCCACGGTTTTGATGTCTCGGTTCGGTTCGGTTTAGAAAGCTAAAAAAAAAAATTAAACAGTGGTTTAATGAGAAAATTGTGTGTTTGTCAGTTTTTGCATTAACTTTACTCTAATTTGTTATTGAAATATAATAATTTACACAGTTGCTGTCATTTTCATTAAAGATATTTTAAACATACTTTAAATAATCAAGATATAATTAACAGGTTAAGTAAAATATAATATATAGGATAATATTGTGCATTTATTTAGTGCAAGAGTTCATTTCTCTAGGAACCAACAAGTTGTGGACACTTAATCACTTGCCTGCTGAGGTAAATATAATGCTAGTGACAAGCTATGCAGTTTTATTGACGTCTTTGCGCTGATGAAACACTGATTGAGCGATTACACGAGTTATGATGCCTTTCAGTAAGTATACTGTATTTTTCAACATATCTTCAGGTGTCCATTCATGTTTATTCTGTAACTGAGGAAGAGATGATCGCGTTTACTCGCGTTTACTCCGCGCTACCGCTACTGTTACAATCCGTGGTGACAGATAGTTTTAAACTGTGGGTACAGATTGTCAATTTACATCCATGTGGACAGATTGGTAAACTGTGCCTAGTTTTGTAAAACTGTGCACACGGTAGTTTATTTTTCTTCTGTAATGAAGCTTGGCTGTCCATCTAGTGAAAAATGTTGGTACTGCGGCCAAATAAAATCTTACTGAAAGCTCATGTTTTGAGATATCAACCTAAAATTTGGAACACAACTTCTTCAGATTTTTGGCTTACATTTTCTGGCAGTTTTAGAGTAAAATATATTTTGTAATATATATATTTTATATAAAATATAAATAATGATATTTTTACATTGTTCATTTTCATAAACTCAAACTTGTATAACTTTTTTTCTGTTTCACTTTCATAACTTCATAATACTTCATTTCAACATTAATCTGGCAAATGTCTTCTTTAAAACAAGACCAACCATAGGTCTATATTCGAAAGCATTCTTGAATTACAACCATTTAAGTTTGAATAGTGATTTTCATGTCTATGCGATAAAAGGGGGAGTGACAGTTAAAGGGTTAAACAATATTAAACTATAATATCTATATCTATAATATCTAAAATATAATTTATATATAAAAACTCTCCTACAGTCCAGTCACCATCAGTCGCGACAGTCGCGACTCGCACGTATTTTCATTTAAACGTCACTCACTGACGTTTTCCTAACCAGAAAAAAAACCGATTGCCCTGCTCTGCCTCTGATTGGCTAGTACTTATTGCCATCTGGGTCAGAGCCAATTAGAAGCAGGATGTGGGTGGGGAAAAAACTCTGTGTATAGGGAAAGGGGAGAGACAGAGGGAACAGGCAAGACAAACTCCTACGTTTAAATAACATATAGAAAATATCTGCTTGACAACGAGCTGAGAACAAGCCCAAATAAGCAACTACACTTTAGAAACAAGCCCAAAAAAAAAACGCGACCCGCGACTACCAATATTTGTAAGCGACTTTACAGAAAAACAAGCCCAAAGTCGCTTATAATAAGCGGACTTGGCAACACTGATTCCAGGTCCAATCAATTAGCCGGGCTGGGCGGGGCCGGGGTAGCTTGCAGGGCGGGGCGTGTTCGGTACGCCATGAGAGTATCGCCATTCGAATCGTGGGTTCTGTATCGCGGTTCTTCGGTTTGGTTCGAATATCGTTACACCCCTAATAAAAAGAAACATTAATTTTCTGAATAAAATACATTTCATAGGACAATATTATTCTTAAACATTTTAATAAATTATTAATGTTAAAAATAAGTTGTTAATCTAATTCATTATTAATTATCAAATTTAATTGATTAGACATGTTTTATTGAAATTTTAATAAACAAACAAATTATTTCAAGTTTGTTATAATAAAAGCATTTGTTCAACCAAAAAAAAATCCTGTTTTCATTAATTTAACTGTCATTTTAACTGATGATAATAATAATAATACCCATAATTTAATAATACAGTTTATTTATTTAACAATTGATTAATACTGTAAACCGTGATATTTTCTGAGACGTTACCATACTGTGAAAATCTTATACCATTACAACCCTACACGGGAGGGTCCCCCACCCCACCCCCGCTGTTAAAAAAGTAACTCAGTAACTTTTACTCTGAGTCAATTTTAAATGAGCTACTTTTTACTTTTACTTGAGTAGATTTTTAGACCGGTACTTTTACTTGTACTTAAGTAAAATTTCATTGAAGTAGTAGTACTTTTACTTGAGTAGAATATTTTATTACTCTTTCCACCTCTGCATTTATGTTTGCGATTGTGCTGCATTCACTCACAAAAATAAATGTTTTATACATTTACGGTAGGAAATTTACAAAATATCTTCATGGAATATGATCTTTACTTAATATCCTAATGATTTTTGGCATAAAAGAAAAATTGATAATTTTGACCCATACAATTTATTGTTGGCTATTCCCACAAATATACCCGTGCTACTTAAGACTGGTTTTGTGATCCAGGGTCACATATGAGCACAAATATGTAAATAGTCAACACAACACTCCGCAGTAAGTGCAAAATGTGTAAGTGACGTGTGCCAGGAAAAACCCTAAATAGCCAACAGACTAAAGAAGACACACATGAACGGCATGTATCAACACATTTATGAGCCACACAAGACATTGCTAGGAGCTCAATCTCTTTACCTCTACAAAATCCACACGCCGTACAAAAAATCTACGTTACACATCTTCTATACAAAATGCACAACCTATACAAATCCCACAGCGGTACAATTTTCACACCCCTACTAAATTTACCCTATACAATACTCATCTGGATTGAAGCAGCAAACATTCAGTGTTAGAGTAAAAAAATGACATAACATTATTTAACTTTAGCTAATATTTGAATCACAGCTTATATCGTGTTTTGACATCGACAACCCAACTGCATTTTACCTCAAACTTTCTAAAGAAGCCGCAATCGCTTCTCGGGTCGACATTAACACACTGACAAAATTATTCTGTATTCAGAATTTTAAATATTTTTTATACTACTTTTTAATGTGTGATTGTGTAAAGGTGTTCACGAGATAGCCTACCAACCTTTCGCGAACTTGCTTTCAACGAACACTCGTTTTCATGGAGACGCGGTGTGCACGGAGGGGAGGGTCTGTGTGTGTGTGTGTGTGTGTGTGTGTGTGTGCGTGCGCGCGTGCGCGTGTATGTGAGAGAGAGAGCAGGGAAAGGAAATGCAGCTGAACGAATACGCTGCGTTTTTTTAAAAATGAATAACGAAACGCAATATGTGGCGGCCTGTGCGGCGGCCCAAGACATTTACAAAGACGAAAACTAAGGACATTTACTCTATAATTTTATTTTATTTTAGTTAGTTTTGCCAAACACACATTATAGTTTTAGTTAGTTATCGTTTTTTGTAATGCCTCGTTTTTATTTTTATTTCAGTTAACAACAATGTTTTTTCCCACCTAGTTTTCGTTTTTTCGTTCGTTTTCGTTAACGATTATAACCTTGGTTCTAACCGATCATCAAAGTATTGCCGGGCTGGAGTTATGGGGTTATTATGATGTAACGTTAGCAATTAAATCACCTCAGACACACGTAAGTTACATGTTTCACAGTGATTGCTTTTGTTAGATTATTGAATAATGGCATACTCTTGGGGGAAAATGATGGTGAAAATGAAAATGATCAAGGTAAGAATGACACACGACACGGGTGCATATAAAAGATAATCTTTAAAATCCAGTAATAGCTAGCGGTAGCCTTTAGCTAGCGATGCTACTTCACAAACTAGACACAAACACGTTTCGAGCCATAATCAACAACTTATCTAGTAACAAGCGCTGCATTAGAGCAGGCTTGTAGGATATCTTAATTCACAGCCCGTTATACAAGGCTACATGTAGGCTACAACTGAAATAAAATGCTAGCTCCCGCCTGTCAATGACAGTCCACTGACTGAAAACTACGCAAATTTGTTGGTTGGAGCTGCAATGACACATCCATTATACACCAGCAGCAGGAATGTAGTAATTTAAAGCCTGCCTTTTGTTGAACCCTGGTTAAAATCCATGTCAAACAACCAATGAGAAAGCAAATGCATTACAATGCGGAACTACTAATAAAGTTCTTTAGGGACACCTAATCTGTAGCCCTGCCTTAGCTCTGAAGCTCTTTGACTATTATGAACTGGCTGCGACGTCAAGATTGCGAAGCTGGAATATGGTGTGTGTGTGTGGTGCACGCATGTGAGAGAGAGAGAGAGGCGCAGATGCGATCGAACAGTGGAAACATAAATACTCCATCGTTTTGTTCATACAGGACATTCCAACTATTCTCACTACTTCAACTTCTTGTTTATACATGTGAAGCCATTTTTATCATAGTGAGTCTAATAGGGTTAATATTGCTTACATTTTAAGTGTTATCATAACATGTGCTTAATGTGCTATAAAATAGAAGTTAAGGTATTTTGCCTTAGTAGGACAGTACTGTACTTTAAAGTTTTGAACTGTTGTACAATGTTCACAGAATACAGTGACTTGGTCTCAAGTGAGTTAGTTGTTTATTGAGAATACTCAGGGTTGGCTTATTTATAGTGTGAATTCAGGACACACTTGTATCCTTTATAATTATAAAAATGTATTTGAATAAATATTTATTTTTTCTTCTGAAAATCTGATGACATATTTTGCACACAGGTAAAGGTGCCCAATATCAGTGTTTTGGAAAATAGCTCTTTATTTGATTATCATAAAAATGTGTTTTCTACAGAGATATCGACATCGGTAAATATCGGTATCGGCCATAACAGCAATATTAATATCGGTTATGGTATCAGCCACAATTTTAACATCGGTGCATCACTAGACACAGGATGATATTTTGGTATCGGAGTGTCTTTTTTCCCCCTCCATTTAAATGGAACACATTTCTGGTTTGGAGTGACAAAAGGGGTATTTGAGCCTTAATAACAAAAAGGCTGGAAAACACTCTTAGAGCACCATGTAAACAAATATTTAAAATTTCAATTCCACATTAATTTAAGAGAGAGAGAAACTTGTCCTGTATCTGTCCTGTGAGGTTCTTGGAAAAGGTATGGTTGCATAGAGTGCACTGCAGAGTGAACGACAGGTGAGTATACTATATAAAGCACATAAACTCTGGGCTCTTGAATCAGCATTATGCACAGTAAGCTTTCCATGACAAGCTGTATTCATGAGAGAGAGTCTAACAACTCATCTTCATGATAGCTCCAATGCAAAGCAGCTTTCCTGTCCTCCTCTGGTTCTCTTTCCATCTGTCTCTCGCTCTCTCTGTCTTTCGCTCCATATGAAGGTGGCCTCAGACGCCCCAACAGACTGAGTGCATACAGGGCAGGTCAGTGCGGAGAGATAAATGGTGATTTATCATGGAGATGTGCCGTAAATGTCCTTGTGCAGCCACAGTGTTCCTGTGGGAAGCTAGCGTGGAGAGCAGAGGGACAGATAGATTAATGTCAAGCAGAAGAGAGGTGTGACACGGGATCAAAAAAACAATCAACTTTACTACCTGTGTCCCTTTAAAGCGAGCTGGAAAGAGAACAGAATGGATAAGGATGAGATGAGATGAGATGAAATGAAGAGGGTTCAAGAGACAAATTGTGACGCCATTGGAGTTATGTTTGTATTAGATGGGTCACATAACCCGACTTTGATAATCAGTACTCTTACAGCACTGTCCATTCAAAATGATAATAATATTAAACACGGATAATCTCACAGACATATACGCACTGCACTGTCATTTGGAGTATGTAAATCAAGGTTGCACGGGAGATTTTAACCATGATCATTTGAAAGTAACAATCTTGAAAGGGAAGCTTATTAACAATTCTAAGGTTTATGTTCATGTATGTAGGACTGGTTAACTGGTGGTTCTCTTGATAAATTAGTCATAAAGACACATTATTAGTTTGAATTATTCAAATGAATCTCTCACTGAATGGAAAGTCTTGTAGATTTTAAGAAAGAAAACTGGAAGTGCAATGGAATACAAGGTCCCGGTAAGAAATACTTATTTTGCGGTTTGGGTCAGCTTTGATCTTTGGATGTTGTGGAATAACAAACCTGTGTTTATAATGGTTGTGGTTCATTTTAATTTCTGACAGTCATTTTGACAAAATAGTGAATATCCAATTATTACTATAGAAATATAGAGGAAGTGGGACTTGAGTCTGAACGTGTATCGGGAAGCAGTACTGTTCTCTATTTCAGAGGCAGTTTATGAAAATTCACTATTTTCTACTTGGATTTAACATTGTAAAATGTCTCAGGTTACGACTGTAACCTATGTTCCCTGAGAACAGGGAACGAGACAATACGTCATCGACATTATGGGGAACGCCTCAGGCGTGATAGGTGTCTGAAATCACTATCAAATCACGTCAATCACATTGACCGGCGACAGCCCGTGAATCATTAGCATGAATGATTAACGTGCGACCTGCAAGTATATAAGGGCGCCTTGCAAACATGACAAATCACCTTATCGTCTGAAGGGACTGTACGGTAGGCAAGCCCCGAGGCATGGCAGGGAGATGTATTGTCTCGTTCCCTGTTCTCAGGGAACATAGGTTATAGTCGTAACCTGAGACGTTCCCTTTTGAAGGGAACTCAAAAATACGTCATCGATGTTATGGGGAACGAAATACCCACTCCGCCATGCTGAGGGGAGTGCATGCCCAAGGGCAGTGACAACAGTCAGAACCAGCAACTTCAATTGAAACGCTAGAACCACTCACCCTCAGGTCACACTAGGCTGTCAGTGACAGCATTCCCTGCGGTCATAGCTCAAGCTACAGCCTCACAGAAAAACCTTCTTGAACATGGTTAAATGAAAGGTCTACCTGGGCCGGCTCCGGGCCTGGAACCACGGCTTCCAATTAGAAGGGGTCCCTTATTGGGAACGTGGCTAGGGAACCCGAAGGAACCCCAGCCAATCACTATTCAGGGGAACGTACTCACCCCGAAAAGCCACCAGGACAGCCTGACCTAGCGTCAGAACATAGATACTTAGTCTGGCCACTTCCTGTATGTCTGAAGACAGAGCCTCTGGACAAATGCCAAAAGAAGGGCATCCAACCCGAGGGACTGCGAAGCTGGCAGTGAACCACTCGGCCCGGATCTCAAAGACGGGATATCCCAGAGAGTATGACTCAGCATAGTGCTTTTCAACCCTTGCTAGTGAGGGGAGTTTCTCTACTCGATCCACGGATCAACCCAGTGTCTGTGTTTCAAAACACTGAGGAGGCCTGTGAAGGCCTACGGGCTGATCTAACTGGGAGGCCTCACGAGAGGCCTACGACCGCCTGACCAGACTCAGGAGGCCGCATGCTCATAGTGACCCTCGGTGAGGGGAGCACAAGGTCCGCCTGGTAGGCAAACCAGGCTGTAGGCAGAAAAGGTTCCGGGAGGGAACCAGTAGCAGAGAATGAACACTTTAGAGAGCCAGGGCGCAAGCTCGCCTCCAGCAGCTGCTTGCTAAGGCTAGGTGAGACTGATAGCAAGAGGTCACTAGCTTCATAAACCCAGCACCATATAAAAACATTCACAGGGAGGCCTGGAGAGGCCTACAACCTGATAACCACAGTATGTGGGGAACTTCAGGGAGGACTGGTGAGGCCTACTACCTGACTGTACTCACTCATCTGTGGGAACTCACCTTCAGGCCTCCCAGGCCTACTACCTGATCGTACTCACTCAAGGAGGCCTGGAGGAGCCTACTACCCAATAACCACAATCTGTGGGAACTCACCTTCAGGGAGGCCTGGTGAGGCCTACTACCTGAGCGTTCTATTCAAGGAGGCCTGGATGAGCCTACTACCTGATAAATCACAGCATGTGGGAACTCCCCTTCAGGGAGGCCCAGAGAGGCCTACTACCTGACAGTCACAATACTTGGGAGCTCACATACAGGGAGGCCCAGAGAGGCCTACTACCTGATAGCCACAATATTTGGGAGCTCACATTCAGGGAGGCCCAGAGAGGCCTACTACCTGATAGCCAACATAAGTGGGAATTCACCTTCAGGGCTGCCGGGTGAGGCCTACCACCTGACAGCCACAATATTTGGGAGCTCACATTCAGGGATGCCCAGAGAGGCCTACTACCTGGTAGCCAACGCAAGTGGGAACTCACCTCCAAGGAGGCCTGGAGAGGCCTACTACCTGACAGCCAAAATATTTGGAAATTCACATTCAGGGAGACCCAGAGGCCTACTACCTGATAACCACAATATTTGGGAGCTCACATTTAGGGAGGCCCAGAGAGGCCTACTACCTGATAGCCAACGCAAGTGGGGCCTATCAGCTGATAGCAAGTCGTATTCTGCTATAATTGTTGGGAACCATACTAAACAAGCATATTTTACTAATGGGCTTCCAGTAGCGCTATAAGCTTTGTCCCACAAATCTGGGACTCACCTCCGAAGAGGCCTGTTTAAGGCCTACTACCCATCAGTGAGTCAACTGCCCTAACCACCAAGGCCAACCACGTAACGTGAGCTGGCCTACAGTACCCTCTTGGGGGCTGTCCAATCAAGGAGGCCTGCTGAGGCCTACTACCTAATGGCGCAGCCTTCGTTGGCAGATAAGCTGTTACACAGCGCCTACAGCAACCTGGTGCCTAATCACATAGCCCAAGCGGGCCTTGGCCTAATGAATCCCATGGGAGGAGGCTGTTTGTACTGGGATGCTAGAAACCTACATTCACAAGGTGAAGGGTCAGAGGAAGAAATGCTATTTTTAGCAGAACGCCTCAATTATTCCTGGCACAGCCTAGGCCAGCTACAGAGGCCCTGGTGAGGGCCAGCCTGCAAGCATAGATCTATCTGAGGGCTCGGAGGAGCCACAGCCTACTAAAGAATATAGTCTGTATTATTCTATACAAAGGGCTGCAGAATCGCTCAGCCTACTGAAAACCCAAACAGAGCTCAGGGGGCGAAATACTAAGGGAAGTCAAAAACGGTCCCGTGGGCCGGACATAAGATCTATCTGAAGCTCTAGCGTCAGTCAACACTCTAAGTAAGAAATTTCTATAAGAGAGAGACTACTCTACCCTGAGGTGGCTAGCAGCCCGAAGGCTAACACAGTTATCGTTCTGGCCACCTAACGGGGAACTTCAGGGCCCTAATAATCCAATAAAGTTCTCTTACCTTGACATGACCCATAACTCTATACAGGGAACGAGGTCTGCAGCGTGCGAAGTGAAGACTCGCCAAATAGTTCTTATGAACCTGGGATCCGCCACTTTACATGCCTGAAAGGGGCGTTTCCACTAACCAAGCCTAGGTGGGCCATCAGAACGTAGTTCTCATCATAGGCCCATCCCCAGGCCTGATGTAATGAATGCCTGGGGGTCAGAAGAGAGGAGAGGGCAGATTTCGTTGACCCTCCGGGGAGGTTATCCATTACTGACGTTGTGTGCGTTTGCGCTGGATAACCTCCCTCAAATCTCTCTTGTTGCGGGAGTCACGCCTCCTCTGCGACTTGCTCCTCGAGGGAGGGGGCGCACGAGAGGCGACGCTGGCTCGCTGGCCCTGCCTACGGTCCTCAGACCGTGAAGGGCTAGGCCCTCCCGCCTGCCTGGGTATGGACGCGGATCTCAGCGGTATACAGGTCTTGAATGCTGCTGAGCGCGCCTTCACCTCCATGAACTTCCCCACCACCGCCTCGACGGAGGTGCCAAAGAGTTCGGAAGGCGAAACCGGCGATTCAAGGAGAAAGTTTTTTTTTTTCTCCCCGATGCCGGCTAGATTTAGCCACAGATGCCTCTTCATGGCCACCATCGCCGCCATCGACCGAGCGATCGTGGCAGCGGTTTGCTTGGTAGCCCGGAGAGCTAGATCTGTGGTCATGGGCAGCTCAGCCACCGCCTCAGGGGACATCCCTGCCCCCTGGTCGAGATCCCCCAGCAGGTCGGCCTGGTATGCCTGCACCACCGCCATGGTGTGCAGTGCAGCACCGACCTAACCTGCTGCCATGTATGCTCTGCCATTCAAATGAGACGTTTTTTTCAGCGGTTTGGATGGCAGGGTTGGAGCTTTCAGTGTCGCTGCCCGCCCAGACATGAGATAGTTTGCAAACGTCTCATCAATGGGCGGCATCGACACGTTCCCATGCTCTCCGAACCCCTCAACATCAGCGAAACTGGCCCGCTAATGTTGGTGGATACTGGCAGAGTATGGGTTCTTCCATGCCCTCTCGATCTCCATGTGAAGATCAGGAAGGAATGGAAGGCTTACCTGGGCTGTACCTGGGTGTACGGCTGGGGAGAAACCGATCGTCGTGACTACCGCGAGCGGTCTCTCCTCTAGCGTGGGCTGCCATGGCAGCTGCAGCCTGCTGGCAGTGCGCTCCATAACATCCACCTGCTCTGCATACACAGGGCAGGATGGCTGAGAGGGTTCAGGATCTACCTGATCATAAACCTCCTCAGCCATGTCCTGCGCGTCCTGAAGAGCCGCAACTGCAGGAACAGTCGGTGAGTAATCTTCCCCATCGACCTGCAGTTCACCCTCGTCAGCCGTCGAATCATCTGAGAGGTTTACAGCCCTCTCGAGGCGATCGACAAGCACCATCCGGGAGCCCCATGATGTAAGTCGCCGCTCGGCCTCAGCACGAGCGGGACCTGCACCATGAGGAACAGACGCTGAGCCCCCTTCACTCGAGAAGAGGGCCAGACGAGAGCGGAGCGTTTTAAGAGAAAAACACTCGCAATTGCACAAAGGGCTCCCTCGAGAACCTCTCGTGCGTGCTCTTCACCCAGGCAAAAACGCACAGCTCGTGGCACACTTACGGAAACAATCAACCTTTGCTGTGCGTTTCATTTTTTTCTTACCTCTTTCAACTTGAGTAGCGTTTCAAACAAACAGTCCCTGAAGACAATGAGATGATTTGTCATGTTTGCAAGGCGTCCTTCTATACTTGCATGTCACACGTTAATCATTCACGCTAATGATTCACGGGCTGTTGCCGGTCAATGTGATTGACGCGATTTGGTAGTGATTTCAGACACCTATCACCCCTGAGGCGTTCCCCATAACGTTGATTCCGTATTGTTGAGTTCCCTTCGAAAGGGAACTAATTTTACATCCAGGAGCAATGCAATAGTGGCCTCCCTTTAGTCTTCTGATCTCCAGTTTCCATCTTTAACAGTCTAACTGTCTCTGTCTTCATCTTTTACAATCTGTTCTCCACTGTCTATCTTTAACTATCTCTCTATCATTGTATCTGTTGAAATCAGGCAAGACCACAATCCATGTGATGTCACAGGTTGTAGTATTACAAGATGGCGGCACCCTTGCCACAAAATCTATAACAAAATATTAGTTTTTTCTTAAAAAAAGGAAAGTTTATCAAGTTTGTTATATAATTTTTGATAAGAGTGAAAATCCATTTGCTAAATAACGTTAACTTGACTCTGTTATTTCCAATTTAAGTCCATGGAGACTGTACAGGACATGGGAAGGGGTGAAGAGCCTGAGTTTTTGCTTTTGATTGTTTTTACATTTTAAACAATTTAAACAATGTCTGACTCCATTGTGTTGCTCAGGATAATTTCAGAGCGAGTATTTTATATTTTTAAAATTAAACTAACTTTTGAAAAAAAAGAAAGAATAAATAAAATTGTTTTGTAATAATTGAGAATAACATATTTATATATTTATATATTGCTGTAATGTTTAATCATGTTCAACGCATTCTCATCCTTTGGCGTCATATGTGACGCCATATGACAAAACGGCGAAATACTACGCACATGGCACCCTTTATCGTCAATATAACACGCACTGTGATGGGTAGGTTTAGGTGTGGGGTAGGGTCTGCGTCTCATATTCACGCTAAAGGATGCCAGTCAACTTTATGACGCCTTGGGTTCGCGTGTTATATTCACGCTAAAGGGTGCCATGTGCGTAGTATTTCGCCGTTTTGTCATATGGCGTCACATATGCCGCCAAAGGATGAGAACGGGCTCTCATGTTTTGTGAGGTGACCTTGAGTGTCCAGAAAGGCGCCTATATAAATAAAATGTATTATTACTATTAACAATTATTTTCACACAACAATTATTTAAATAACTTGGGTTTACTTTTTAAACAATTCATATTTTTAGGATGGATTTTAATAGTTGATTGAGAATTTGGGTCAGGATACTAAAACTGACATAAAAGGCACAAGTCATTTTTAAAGTAGCAACATTAAGAAATGTTAAATTGTTCCCAAATATAATATTGGGTTAACTCAAAAAAGAGGGAGAGCTGTTTTCATGCGCAAAGAGTTTGATAACAAAACAAATAATCTACAAAGAAGAGACCCCAAAGGACATAGAATAAAATTAGCTATACTGTACATTCATCTGTGTAGGACAAGTCTCGACAACAAATACAAGAAACACTGGGGTTTAAATACTAGGGGGTAATAGGCAAAGAAGACACACCTTTGAATGATCACAGAACTAATCAGCTAGAAAAGGACAGGATATAGGAACAGAAACAGGGTAAAAGGCTAGATAAAACAGGGTTCCTGCACACTTTTTAAAGTCAAATTTAAGGCTTTTTAAGACCCGAAGAAATCAAAATTAATACCGTACATTAGGGGTGTGCAAAATTGACAAAAATATATCTCAATATTTCTACGTTTTGTTGATAATAATTAAATGATATATTACTGATTGTGTTTTTGGGCTGGTACAATGGCTGGTTTAGGCCTGTTATTGACAGCTGACTCACGAAGATATTCATATTTTTCATATTCTATGCAGTGGTCAGTTCACAGCAGTGACAGAAATTAATTTTTTAATTAAGGGGCAATATTTGACACCTTAAATTGATTTCCAGGGGCATTTTCACCTATATATGGACATACTTTCTAAACTTATTTAGAGTTATGCATCAGCTTTTATGTCAAATACCAACATTCAAATTATACGGTAATTATACTTATTTATACAATAATACTTAATTATACAATAATTATACAGTACCACTGTTACCAGTCAAATTAATTAATTCAATCAAAATAAATCTTTGCAGTGCAGAGGAGACACACAGGGTATCTGCACATTTTTTAACAGCAAATTTAATGACTATTAAGACCTTTTTTAAGTCCTCTAAAAGTCAGATTTAAGACTTTATCACGAAAAAAAAGCACGGCACGTCAGTGTTAATTTTGGCAGCCATTTTTGTTTTAGTCTTAGTCTTCATCTTCAGATGAAAATGCTTATCGGGTCTTAGTCACATTTTAGTCATTTTGTCTTTCATAGTTATGGTCTAGTTTTAGTTGACGAAAAGTCATTGCATTTTTTGTCAACCTTAGCAATTACTTTTAGTCAAACTTCAGTTACCGACATTCATTTTGGTAGCTATATTATATGTAGTCTTTAGACAAAAAATGTCATTATAATGTTTTGCTTTTGGCCAATTCAACTAAGCTTATGAGAAATTTGAATCAAGGTAATAGGCTGTTTTGACTTTGCACTCTTTAGCAGTAGCACTTGTGCAATTCTACATATCCCTGTTCCTTAGTTCAGTGGTTCTCCAATTTTTTAGAGTGCCGTACCCCCTCTTCCACTTAGACTGCAGTCACACCTCCATTTCCATTAAGGGACAATATTTGCCCCCTTTAATCGATTTTTTTTCAGTTCATTTTTTACCTTTATAAAATACTTTTAGAAAATAAATAATGGTTTAAATAAAACAATGTTCAATAAATATCCAATGATGGTAAAAACGAAGTGATACTTTTAAATATTAAATTAAAATCGCCAGTAGGTGGCGATAAGTCACTGTCTTTATGAGTGAGTCATCGAGTCATTCATTCATCAGTAACAAAGCAAGTGGCTGTATTTATGAACGGATCATTGAATCTCACAATTCGTTCAAAGCCGCAGATTCGTTCACGAATCACAGCTGTGTGCTGCAGTTCTGCCGTGGCTTTCGTTGCAAAATAGCAATTATATGATCAACATTAAAAACACTGCTGGATATCAGCCTGCATTTTGATTGCAGATTTAATAGAATAAAGACTAACTGAATGACACTTTAATTAATTTAAGTAGAAAATCACAAATGAAGATCACTGAACTCCAGCTTCACCTGTCTGTGTTTTCAGACCATCCGCGCTTCCTCAGCAATGTAGAGAGAGCGCGCTCGCGAGCATGGTTGTCAGATACTATTGACAAGACCGGGTAGAAAACGTGTTCTTTTAACAGAAAAACTCTGACTGGGGATTTCAATTATTTAAATCTGGCAACCGTAAGCATGAACGCTCGTAAACAGTCTGTAATGTGTTGTTGTCTCATTTTTTCGACAAAAACAAGAGGTTTTGGTCAAGTTTGTATTTTTTAAACACACTTTCGTGGGTATCGTCTTTCTTCGTTTTGTCTTAGGGGAAAACCACCTTATCGGAAATCTGTTCTAATTAAAAATCAGTCCCTGAGTCATAATAAAAAACACCCATTTACAATCACTGGCATTGCAATTTAAGGATTAAATAATGCGTACTAGTGTGTATTAGAACATGGTAAGATAATATATTAAGAGTTCTTTACGATTTAAATAGTCCATATATAGTTATAAGCGGAAAGTACCGGGTCTAATCACCAATATTTGATGTAGAATTGGGTGGTACGATTGCCATCAAGACTTTTATGCTAACTGTTGACACATACGTGCTTGTTTTATTAATTCAAACAGCTCTATATACATATTTATTGATAAGCTTAATTTGAATTTGACTTCACTTACACGAGAGTAGATGTTAAACCTTCATGCTGATTTGTACTCGGCTTTCGCCAAGATAAGCACCAACTAAGACGTAGCTTTACAGTAACCTATGCTTCTCCATCCATTTACGCTTCTTTCCATATGGTGATGTAAATCTCCTTCTGTCTAGTGTTAACACGCGTCAGCACACACAACGGCTGCAACCACAGTGCGGTCCCCCCATGACAACCGTCTGGATTGAGCTGAGTAGGGGACATCTCTAGGGTCTTCAAGTGGGCACCTTCCGTCCTCAGTGTTTCGTCGACTAGCCCACGACACCTCAAGAGGGCTCGACAGTGACTCTGGCATCCCAGAGTCACCCCCCTCCGTCCCCAACTCAACTCAGCCCAGCTTACTGACCTCTACATCCATCCTGCTGCTGAGACCTAACCACAATCTCACAATCTCTCCACAACCCAACCATACACGCCAACCCGTTTGACTAAGGCTGTCGAGCCCCACTGGTGCGTTAATATGCAGTTTCAGTGGCAACGGTTCCGTATGGCATACCACCTACCGCAAAACACAACATCTGCCCAACCACCCGTCATTCACGCAATATACACAGGAACGTAATGACTGTAAATACTATACAACATATACAAATAAACCAACAGACTCTTCAAATTTTCAAGAAATCTACGAAACCGTAGCATGGCGGCCTGTACACAGCCAGCTTGAATATTTCCGTCTCAACCACAGCCAGTTGCTGCTCCTTTCTGTTGCTTCAGATAAGTTATTTACCGTGCGACGCAACTCTTGGCCACTGAATCCGACGTCTCTGAGGAACCGGGTTGTAGAGTGTGCCACAAATCCTCGACAACCCACTTCCACTGGATAAACCTAGACTCTCCATCCTCGCTGTTCTGCTTCAGTGGCCAGATGAGCATATCGCAGTTTCTTCCTCTCATATGCCTCATCTACCGCATCCTCCCATGGTACTGTTAACAGTATCAGTTGAACAATGCGTGCTGATCCAGACCACAAAACAATATCTGGTCGTAGGTTAGTGGTGGCAATCTCAGGTGGAAAAATAAGCCGTTGATCAATATCAGCCAGCATCTTCCAGTCCCTAGCAGCTTCCAGTTGTCCTGGGCGAGAATTGGTGTTAGCACCTTTTCTTGGTGGTTGCTCGCCTGGGCGGAGGAATATTGTCTTCTGCGTGTAATGTTTTGCTAGAACAGGCGGCAACTTATTGGTCATAATACGCTTGCCTTCCAATGCTAAAGCCAAACATCGGAATACTTGGTCACGGCGCCAAGTAAACCGACCTTGGCTAAGAGCCACCTTACATCCTGTCAAAATGTGCCTTAATGTGGCAGGTGATGAACACAAAGGACAAGAGGGATCCTCTCCTACCTAGAGGTTTAGGTTCTGCGGTGATGGGAGAACATCATATGTTGACCTAATAAGGAAACTGATCCTACTCTCTTCCATTGACCAAAGGTCTTTCAGGCCCATTTTGCGTTGTTCCACACTCTCCCATCTCATCCACTCTCCCTGCTTGGCCTGGGAAATGGCCTTTATACATCTCATCCTCTCCTCCTGCTTTCGCACCTCGTTGACTACCAGCTTCCTCCTTTGAGCTGGGCCTGCCCTGTGCCATTTAGGAGGAGCTAAACTGAGTCCAAAACCCCCTCTTCCATGCTGTACCTGTCCCACAATATCCCCAATTTGAAGGTCAGCCGTTGCCTCTACTACAGATTTCTTTGCTGACCACTTTCTACCAGTTATTACCACAGGGGCTGCCTCCCTTACACATTTGTCGCGTGACTCTGCTAAAGTAATTTCCAGTCTGACCTTGGCAGACTTAAACTCCTCGGTTAAAGCAGAGACTGGCAGCTGCAATACTCCTTTACTATAAAGTCCCACTCTGCTGAGGCAGCGTGGAACTCCCAACCATTTCCTGATGTATGAACTTATTAACGCTTCCAGCTTATCCACTGTTGTCAAAGAAACCTTGCACAAAGTCAGTGGCCACAGCAACCTTGGCAGTAGACCAAACTGAAAGCACCAGAGTTTTAGTTTGCCTGGTAGAGCACAGCTGTTTATGCTCTTCAACCCTTCCACCGCTTGTCGTCTAACTTCTCCCACTCGAACTGTGTCCTTTAGATCCCCATCGTACCATCTCCCAAGACTCTTCACTGGCTTCTCAGAAACTGTTGGTATTGCCTCACCATTAATGAAGAATGTTTTATCTACTACCTTTCCTTTAACTATCCAGATGCTCCTTGATTTAGAGGGCTTAAATTGCATTTGTGCCCATTCGATATTATCTGTTAACTTCCCCAACAACCGATTAGTGCAGGCTACTGTTGTAGTCATGGTTGTCATGTCATCCATGTATGCTCTGATTGGTGGTAGTCGCATCTCAGAAGCCAAGCGCTCTCCTCCTACTACCCATCTTGATGCCCTAATGATTACTTCCATTGCCATGGTAAAAGCCAGTAGAGAAATGGTGCATCCTGCCATTATTCCAACCTCTAAGCATTGCCATGCGGTGCTGAATTTTGGAGTTGAGAAACTAAATTTCAAATCTCCAAAATAGGCTTTCACTAAATTTGTTATTGACATTGGTTTTCTAAAAAAATCAAATGCTGCCCAAAGAAGCTCATGTGGCACTGAACCATATGCATTAGCCAAATCCAGGAATATCACATGGAGCTCCTTCCTCTCCTTTTTAGCTGATTGAATTCGTTTCCAGATAACATTGACGTGTTCTAAGCATCCTGAGAACCCTGGAATGCCTGCTTTTTGAACTGAATTTAACTGAATTACCACTTTTTATTTTAGCCCTCATGTTTCCAGAATTATCCGCAAAAATGTGTCCTAACCTTGTAGCCAATTGTTAATAAATGTACTCTAAATATGTTTTGGTGTGAATTAGAAAACCAGTGGAGCACTTCATCTTTAGACTTGATACATACATGCAATCATACAAGAACAATGCTACAGCTATCTACACTACTGTATGAGTGCCATCAAAACCTTGCTGAATCTATAATTACATGAGGTTCCAAAGGTCTATTTTTTTTAAATCGTGCAAAATATGATAAAATCATGTGATTACTCAGTAATTAAATATTTTTATTTACTGAACGAACACACACACACACACACACACACACACACACACACACACACACACACACACACACACACACAAATTAAACCTAAATATGGTACATTTTGTTAAACAGAACAAAGAGCAGCCAATACACCATAGCAGGCTGTTCCACGAGAACCTAAACATTTTATGTGATCAGATCTCAGGACATAAGTAACATAAGAACATGACAGACTCATTACATTTTCATCTCTACAGGAACACATGCCATCTTTAATAAGTTCAACCTGCTTCACGTCTGCCCATGTATGACGTCCATTGCTTTCAGTTACTTTTCCTGTCCAATTCTCCCAGCATCTGAATCTTGCTGACATAGTCGCCATGCATTGTACAGAACAATGTTTCAGCAGTTACACAGATGAAGTGGATGTCAACGCAACTGGCAGTGGGCACCATTGCCAAATGTGCCATTTTGACATCTATGTCACCCTGGGTTTATGCTATATCTACATTACTGGTGTTTCAAAATTAGAAGAAGAGTCAATGAAGATATTGTGCTTCATGGCAGCTCTTATAAAAGTGTCTAGAATTCACAATGCAAATGTTGTCCAAATCGACTATGTGGTCTTAGAACTTTTTTTTAAAATCAAATTATGCATATTACAAGACACTCCACAATACTGGATCATATCAGTAAAAACTAAATGTCTAATAGGGTTCAGAAGATTAATAGAGTAGACAAACAGCAAAACTTGTCAGTTTTAAAATTAAATTGAGACAATTGTTATGCAGACATAGAGCAATGCACGTTATATTGATATTTTGCATAAAATGGATGCAGTCCACAATTTATACACAATGTATGTGGAAACATGCAAATATACAGTAGTGTTTTGTGATAGTGGTACAGAACCTTACCAGCCACCGCCTATGTTCTGTTTTTGCATATGTGACAGAGTAGTACAGGTTTCAGACACAAAGAATTGCGACTACGCCACCCATGGGAATTTCACCCCGGGAAATATGAATGATACCTAAGAATTTAGGTCACACAGGTTCGACTCTCTTAAGAAGGTAGGCAGAAACGTGGGTATCATGAAGTACAAAATTGTATTAATACAAAGTCATATTTAAAAAGAGAATGAGATTCACATTAAAATAACCTCCGTTGCACCAGGATGTGTCTGATGACTCATTAGTGCATGGCTGACATCGGTTTCAAAACAAACAAAAACAACAAATGACATACAACGATTTACATAACTAATAATTACACAACTGACAAAAGAAATACAACCTTACAGGGCCGAGGTTCACCACGGAGAAGTGATCAAAGCTAGTTAGTCAAAAGCACACACACACCACCGTGCACTCAGATCACGCAACCAAAACACTTCAAAAGTGTTGCACGGCAACCGTAGGAGGAGCACCACCACCACCACCACAAGAGACCCTTCACCCGTGTGACCCCGGCGACTGAAAGAAAATAAAAAAAACTTCAAAACAGTTACAATAAATCACAATTTGATTACATCACTGTATGATCACAAGAACAGGCAGTGATAGTCATATCTAATCACCAAACAATTTACAGATTTTAATACAATAGAAAAAGAAAAACAAATTAACTCAAATTCAAATAATAGGGTAGACAAGCTTGAAAGGAGCAACCGCGGGGTTATCTTCTCCTTATTTCACAAATTAGTGAACGTAAACCCCAAAATACACTTCACTATAATTTAAAGAAACCAGACAGTGACAATCCCCCTGATTAGTTGGACGATACAGCGTTCTCGCAGTATGGCAGCAGAGAAGCGAACGGGACTTCAACTATAGCAGAAACAAAAGCGCACACGAGCGAGAGAGAGAATCCTGAGATAACACAAAAAATTACTAAAATGCATACATCACCTGCTAAAATTCTCAGCATATAACCACCTGCATGACAACACTTACCGAAAAATGGGGATAAGCTCTATTATCCCTTTATTATATGGGGTATTCCCATTCACGGGTATTCGGGATTCATATAACTGCCGTTCAGCTGAGATACAGGGAATACTGCACACAACGCGAAACATCAGCTAATCCCATAACCCCACAAGGTTTACCAATCTGCTTCCCATAAAACAGTTCGCACATACCTGAGAGGTTAGCAGTCTTAGTTAGTGATGTGTCCTCCCGTATCGAGCCTTCGAAGCGTGTTTCGAGTAATCCGGGATGATTTCTGTGAAGCGCGTACCGAGGCTTGTGTCGGTGACGTATGTGGTGACGTTTGAAGCCTCGCGAGCCGCCTGTACCACGTGACTGCTTCAGGAAGTGGTTCGCGGTATGGCGGTCTATTTGAAATATAAGGGCCAGCAAAATGCAATGGATTCCCCCTCAAATTTTGTGGACTTCCGACTTTGCGAGTTTGTTAGCGATCTATTCAAGCTTCTTTTTTTTGCGATGGAACCATGTGATGTCATTATAATCACACTGCGCGTTTTACATTTATTGTCCACTTGATGGCATAATAGAGCAAATGATGCACCATGAAGCTTCGGTACATGAGTGAACCAATTGGATGGAACGCTTCAATGATTTATGAAGCTTCATCTCGCCATCACTAGTCTTAGTATCCACTTAAAACAAGCCGAGGGAACCAGGGAGGGGAAAAGACAGGCTAGAATGCACCATGAATCATTACTGCCATGCACACAGCAAAAAACAGAACTTTCTACATGCTAATGAAACATACCTGTGTCCACTGTCAACAACAGAAAACGGGGAGGAGCCGGACGTGACGCATCACAGGCCACAACCAACCAGCTCTTTAATAGTGGATACTCCCTGCTGATTGGTGCTCACAACCGTCAATCACCACCACTCATCTCATTCATTCGGTTACACATACATGAGCTGCTTTTTTGACTTCCTCCTTTTTTGTGCAAGTCACATCACACTTTCTCCTTCTGTCCCCTTGTCATCTCCTCTCCCTTGATGCTCTGCTCTATGACACATAAATAAAGAAATACATCCCCGCCGAAAGAAAAAATTGCATGCCATACCCGAAATCTGCTCAATTCAGCCGGTAAAGGGCATCACTTTCCATTACGAGTGACATGTTTATCACTGGAAATATACAAATTCTGATGAAGTGGCAGGCAGGAATAGAGGATTTCTGATTTACCCCGAACACAGTCCGCATGTAAAGATGTCTTTGAGCCGTTATGTGATGTGAGGTGAGAGCAGGTTCCCTGCATGTCTGTTTGACATTCCCTCTTGGGAGCAGTACCACAGCGGTTGATGTTGGGCCCTTTCACAATATTTCTTGGGGATAATAATACAGTCCTTTGTCAAGCAGTACTCAAAATATCCACAATAATATCTTTCTGCTTTCAAAACAATGTTTTAATTGACTACTTTAATAGAGAGGTTGGTAAAATAAATAATTAACTAACATACAGATGCAAAAATGTACTACAATAAAACATTAAAGATTTTAATATCAAATCCATCACACTGACGGGGCTCTACCGTGCGACAATTTTAATTGCGATTGTAAATTATGGTGTGCAACTGTGAAATAATATTTAGGAGCACCAGTTCGAATAACCCAATCATGCCTGGTTTTACAGGGTGCTAGAAGGTACACCCTCAGCAGAAAGTAATAATATCATATTAGCAAAACATATTTAGTAAACAATATAGTAGTTTCTATTTTTAACGGGTTTTTGCAGCGTTGAGCATTATAGACAATCACAGACATTTCTGTTGATTTCTTGAAAGCAATGGCCAATCAGAGTTGGTCAGAATTTTTTTTAGTTGGTCTGAATTCATTCATCGCTCAAAACGCAGGAGTTTGTGTCCAGTGTTGAGTTTTCCAAAGACTAAACAAAGACTCTTATTACTTAACTGTCTGCCTCGCTTAAGGCGCACCTTACCAGCTGTTATAACAGCTTTTGAGCGCTCGAAGCGCACCTTACCAGCTGTTAAAACAGCTCTTTCTTTTTGCTCAGTTTTAAAACAAAAACAAGAAAGAAAGAGAGAGAGAGAGAGAGAGAGAGAGAGAGAGACTGCTCGCTCTGTCGTGTTGTCACGCCCGCACCGCTGAAGGAGAGGTTCAGAGAGGCTTGCAATAGTAGACTTCAACTGAAGCAGAGGCATCGAAGTGTTTGGCTCCGAAGCAAAAAGCTAGTGTGCAATCGCACCAGCTGCTCGTTTATACCCGCGTTAACGAGGGCGCGCAGCTGATGCAAATGATTGCACGCCAATGTGTATTGGCTTGTTTTAGTTTCACGCGAAGTAGATTGGCCTCTCTAGCGAGATTCCTATTGGTCAGTCATGACCTACGTTGTAGTGACTGACCGATAGGGAACCACTCTTCCGTTCCGATTACCACAACAAATCGATTACCCCACTCAGTTATACACCGACTGAGAATTCTGTTGATTGTGCCCTAGTAATTGGCGATTCTATTACACGGAACGTGAAAATAGAGACAGCAGCCAGCTTAGTCACATGTTTGCCGGGAGCCAGAGTGCCTGACATCAAAGCAAATTTAAAAGTGCTGGCTAATGCTAATCGTAAATTCTCAAAGATTATTATTCACGTCGGCACTAATGATGTTCGACTTCGCCAGTCGGAGATCACCAAAATTAACATTAAAGAGGTGTTTGAACTCGCAAGTACGATGTGATGCACTGTAATTTGCTTTGGCCCCCTTCCTGTCCGTAGGAGTGATGAGATAGTTAGTAGATTGAGTTCACTCAATGGGTGGCTGTCTAAGTGGTGTCCGCAAAATAATATAGCATTCATAGACAATTGGAAAAGTTTTTGGGGCAAACCTGGCCTGTTGAAAAAAGATGGTAATCATCCCTCCCGGGATGGTGCTGCTCTTCTCCCTAGTAATTTGGCTCATAGTCTTAGAGATAAAACATGACAATCTGGGGCTCAGGTCAAGAAGCAGACAGACTGGCTAAACCGACCGTCTGCTAGCGGCCTCGCGTCATCAAGGTCAGATAAATCCCATCACATAGCGGCTCTTTCACCTAGATATCATCATATAGAGACTGTGTCTGTTCCCCGAATTTGGAAATACAAAAAACTTCCAAACCTATCTGAGGTCAAAAATTTAATTGATGTTCAACAAATAAAAAACAGATATAATACAGATGAGCAAACGATAAAGCTTTGGTTGCTGAATATTCGATCCCTTATTTCAAAAGCACTTATTGTTAATGATATGATTGATTTCAGATTATAACCTAGATGTGCTGTGTTTGACAGAAACCTGGCTAAAATCAAACGATTACATTACTTGAAATGAGTCCACACCGCAAGATTACTGTTATAAACATTAACCTCGTCCGAAAGGCAAAGGGGGAGGTGTTGCTGTAATTTATAGTAATATTTTCAAAACCACTAAGAAATCTAGTTTTAAATATACTTCTTTTGAAGTGTTGGGGCTTAATGTAAAAATATATAGTGTAAACGATAAATCACGTTTGAGAATTCTGCTGGCTACTGTATACAGGCCACCAGGGCACCATAAAGACTTTATCAAAGAATTTGCTGACTTTCTATCAGAATTAGTACTGGCTGCAGATAAAGTACTAATTGTTGGTGATTTTAATATACATGTAGATAATGAAAAAGATGCATTGGGATTGGCATTTAAAGACATTGTAAACTCAATTGGAGTTAGACAACACATGTCAGGACCTACTCATTGTCGTAATCATACTCTAGATCTAATATTATCACATGGAATCAATGTTGATGCTTTTGAAATACTGCAGCAGAGCGACGACATCTCAGATCATTATCTAGTCTCATGTAAATTACATTTAGCCGAGGCTGCAAAGCCGACTCCGTGTTATAAATATGTTAGACCTATCACTTCTGCCACGAAAGATTGCTTGATCAATAATAATCTTCCTTATCCGTTTCAGCATCTCAGCATCCCAGATAGCTTAGAAGAACTCGATATTGCAACAGAAACTTTTAACTCTCTCTTTTCCAGCACTTTAGACGCAGTTGCTGCGCTGCGCTTAAAGAAGATTAAAGAAAATAATCCAACGCCGTGGTACAACGAGCACACCCGGGCCTTAAGAGAACAGGCAGAAAAACGGAGCGCAAGTGGAAGAAAACAAAACTAGAGGTATTTCGGATTGCATGGAAGGAGAGCTCGATTGCTTACAGAGAGGCTTTAAAAGCTGCTAGATCTGCTTATTTTTCAACCCTATTAGAAGAAAATAAACATAATCCTAGATATTTATTTGTAAAAGTGGCTAAACTAACGAAAAAGAAAGCTTCAAGCCCAGAAGTTTCCAAGAAACACAGCAGTAGTGACTTCATGAACTTCTTCACTTATAAGATCGATAATATCAGGGACAAAATTATAACTATGCAACCGTCTACTACAGTATCGCATCAGGGAGTCCATTGTAGTCTCCCTAAGGAAAAATACGATTCATTCGTTGCTATAAGAGAAGAAGAATTTTGCAAAATCGTTAACTCATCTAAATCGACAACTTGTATGCAAGACCCTATACCGACTAAACTATTGAAAGAGATGCTTCCAGAGGTCATAGATTCTCTTCTCAATATCATTAATTCGTCTTTGTCTCTAGGATACGTACCAAAACCCTTTGAGCTGGCTATGATTAAACCGCTTGTTAAAAAAATGCAACTTGATCCAACGGAATTAGTCAATTACAGGCCGATCTCGAATTTGCCTTTTCTGTCAAAGATATTAGAAAAGGCAGTATCCTCGCAACTGTGTTCCTTTCTTGAAGCTTTCTTGCTATCTGCCAGGATTTTCAGTCCGGATTTAGACCGTACCATAGTACTGAGTACTTCTCGTACTACTTCTACCCTAATAGACGAATATAAACAAAATCCTAGGTATTTATTTGAAAAAGTGGCTAAACTAACGAAAAATAAAGCTTCAAGCCCAGAAGTTTCCAAGAAACAGAGCAGTAATGACTTTATGAACTTCTTCACTTATAAGATTGATAATATCAGGGACAAAATTATAACTATGCAACCGTCTACTACAGTATCGCACTAGGGAGTGCATTTTAGTCTCCCTGAGGAAAAAATTGATTCATTTGTTGCTATAGAAGAAGAAGAATTTTGCAAAATCGTTAACTCATCTAAATCAACAACTTGTATGTTAGACCCTGTACCGACTAAACTATTGAAAGAGATGCTTCCAGAGGTCATAGATCCTCTTCCTACAGTATTAGTCAATTACAGGCCGATCTCGAATTTGCCTTTTCTGTCAAAGATATTAGAAAAGGCAGTATCCTCACAACTGTGTTCCTTTCTTGAAGGAAATGCTATCTGCGAGGATTTTCAGTCCGGATTTAGACCGTATCATAGTCCTGAGACTACTCTCATTAAAGTCACAAATGATTTGCTTTTATCATCCGATCGTGGTTGTGTCTCTCTATTAGTGTTACTTGATCTTAGTGCTGCATTTGACACCATTGACCACAACATTCTATTAAATAGACTAGAAAACTATGTTGGCATTAGTGGAATTGCACTAGCATGGTTTAAATCATACTTATCTGACGGTTATCAGTTTGTAGCAGTAAATGAAGAGATGTCTTATCGGTCAAAAGTTCAGTATGGCGTACCACAAGGCTCAGTACTAGGACCGCTGCTGTTCACTCTGTGGATGCTACCGTTAGGAGATATCATTAGGAAGCATGGAATCAGTTTTCACTGTTAAGCTGATGATACTCAGCTCTATATTTCTTCAAAACCTAATGAAACTTACCAATTCACAAAATTAACGGAGTGCATAGCTGATATAAAAAACTGGATGACTAGTAATGTCCTACTACTAAATTCTGAAAAAAAAACAGAGATTCTAATTATTGGACAAAAAACTTCCACACGCAATAACCTAGAATACTATTTAACACTTGATGGCTGCTCTGACAAGTCTTCGTCGTCAGTTAGGAACCTGGGTGTGCTCTTTGATATACCAATCTCTCATTTGAAAGTCACGTGTCTAGTATCTGTAAAAGCGCATTTTTCCAAATTACGTCATATGCTCTCATTGACAAATGCGGAACAATTAGTTCATGCGTTCATGACCTCAAGGCAAGATTATTGTAATGCTCTACTATAGTAAACTACAGCTGGTCCAAAACGCAGCCGCTAGAGTTCTTACCAGAACCAGGAAGTATGACCATATTAGCCCGGTTCTGTCAACACTGCATTGGCTCCCTTTTAAACATCGTATACATTTTAAAATATTGCTGATTACTTGCAAAGCACTAAATGGTTTAGCTCCGCAGTACTTAAGCGAGCTCTTAACCCATTATAGTCATTCACGTCTAATGCGATCTCAAAATTCTGGCCAGTAGTTAATACCTAGAATATCAAAATCAACTGCTGGCGGTAGATCCTTTCCCTACTTGGCACCAAAACTTTGGAACAATCTTCCTAACATTGTCCGGGAAGCAGACACAGTCTGTCAGTTCAAATCTAGACTAAAAACACATCTCTTTGGCTTAGCATACACATAAGACATTATAGATTGCTATAATTCAATGTTAGGCTGCATAGTTTAGATCAGCGGGAACCGGGAACACTTCCCATAAATCCTGATGTACTTTGTACATCATAAGAAGGATGGCGTCTACGCAAATATTAGTCTCTCTGTTTATCCCGAGGTTTACCGCAGTCCGCCGGATCCAGGCCATATCCAGATCTGATGAAGGACCATAACATGGACACGACGACAACGCATCCCTGAACTGCCAGCCTCATCAACACTGTGAAAGCCTCAAGGACAACTCAACAAACTCATCTCCATACCGGCGTGATGACTCCGACCCCTAACCAGATGAACTGGATAAATATTGTGAAAGTTCTGATCCAATCTGACTTCTGACCTATTATGCCGCCTAAATCATAATCATACACTGTTCGTTTGTTGGCCAAAGGAGGACTGGCCCCCCGACTGAGCCTGGGTTCTCCCAAGGTTTTTTTCTCCATTCTGTCACCTGATGGAGTTTTGGTTCCTTGCCACTGTCGCCTTTTTTTCGCCTTCATTCGCCATTGGCTTTTGGCTTGCTTAGTTGGGGACATTTAACATTTAATTTTGAATTTAACAATACTATTACAACTTTACTTTCCTGTCATCTCTGTAAAGCTGCTTTGAAACAATTTGTATTGTAAAAGCGCTATATAAATAAAGGTGACTTGACTTGACTTAAGAGAAAGTGGAACGCGCAATATGTCAGAATAGATTCATCGCCGATAGTCATTGCATCACTGTAGCTGCCATTAGAATCTTCGGTTCCCACAGAAACTTAGGATAGGACTGCGCTTAGCACTGCACATGGACATTGGGTGGACATGGCTGAAAAATAAGCTTTTAAGCAGAAGAAACAACATTTATGGGGCGGTTCATGTCAGATTTTGTTGCTGATTTTAAATATTTGATTTAATTGTGAGTTTGATAAGCAGTTTTTGATATTTCAGGATTCCCACAAACAAATAGATAGGACTTAGACTCGGATGCCAGAAATAGCTGCGCGGAGGCGTTGCAAAAATGGTCGCTGAGTGAACAGACTTTACTTGAAAAGGACTCTCATTATAAGAAACAATGTGTAGACACAATGTAAATAAGAGATTCGGCTATCAGATTAAATCAGAAACAGGAATCAAAATGGTCAGGGGCTTGGGTCAAAAATACCACCAAAAGAATGTCAAATGGAACTTCAATAATAACTATTTGGATGAAAATATGAAGAGCAAAATTCTTCTTATTTTGCCAATGAGAGATATAATTCTAAATGTTTAAGAGTGCTTGTGAGGAAGTGTCTTTTTGTGTTTGCATGAGACACTGAATGAGGGAGAGAGCGAGACAGGGAAAGAGTTCCGAAAGGGACATTTGGGGGGAAACAAAGTTTAGGCAGCAGACAGAGATAGATGATCTGTTGGAAGCCACAATTTTCTGGGAGAATATGGCGGAAAATCAAACAGAGTGGATGTATAATGAGGTTAAGGAAAGAGAGAGGAAGATAAAGACCTTTAGGCCAGTGCAGACCGATAAGAGTGGACAGCTAACTAGATAAATTCACACCACACCGCCATATTCTCTATTATAGCCACTGAGACCTCTGAACTCAATGCCCTTTCTGACTTAGCATTGTGCTCCAAGGCCATGTCAACATCACATCACTGGAATATAAAGAGAAGTGTCATGTCAATGACACTATGCTTAAAAGAGATTCAAATATAGCTTAATGTATGTTCGATGAGCTATTAAGTTATAGTACACTGATATGCTGGTAGCCTGGTTCATGTAAAGCAGCGCAAACAATATTAACATCAGTCTTAATTGAGAAGTGAAATATGATGTTACTGTGACTGAGTGTTGTAATTATTTCCGTTGTTGTGTTAAAGCCATTTGCCAGTTCTATCCGCTGGTGGCTAGAACTGTGATATTGAGGCTTAACAGAAGGGGGAGTGTATTTGTTTTCTTTTGATATTCTCTTTATTTGGTGTGGCACGTGTTTTATGTTATGTTTACTCACTGATTTGCTGTGTTTTTTTCCCTTCTGTTAAAGTAGTCAAATTGTGGTCTCTTGTTTCTGTCGGTATTAATTGGTAAGCTGTATTTGAGATCTACCTTGATGTTTTTAAGTGGATGATTTTATTTCCTGTGATAAATAAATTTGGTATACTTTTGAGAAGTCACGTCTCTGTCTTCAGTGCAAGCCTAACCAGCAGGGTCCTTTTGTTGTAATTCTTTTTGGTTTAATTTTCTTTTTGGGTTATTTTTATTCCTTTATACTTTCCTGGGTAGAGATGGAACTTAGGTGGCGTAGTCGGGTATTTTTATATCTAACCAAAGGTGATAGATAGATAGATAGATAGATAGATAGATAGATAGATAGATAGATAGATAGATAGATAGATAGATAGATAGATAGATAGATAGATAGATAGATTTTTAACATTTTGTTAGGATTCACTTTAACTTCCATTGCTTCAAATTAAATTGGCTGAGCCGTTGCATGCAATGCATAGAAGATAATTCATGAATAGTGACAAATGTCTAAAATGGAGAACTTTGAGAGTGCACACCTAAAGAGACATATCTTCATGTGAGTGAGCCATAGAACTTGCTGGTCTAGAGTGAACCAGCCTTCATCGGCATTTACCCTGCGTGGAGGTGACAGCACAGTAAATCACCACCACCTTGCCTGACACTGCTCTTTCTACCATGCCAGTTTGTCTGCTTACTCAGCAAAAACACCCACTCTAGCTCCACTTTATTTCTAGCTTCCCATTATTGAAGATATTGAAGATGAAACTGCAGCACTTGTCTCAGAGGAGCATTAAGGTTCTACCAGTAACATCTTGTTGTTGAAGACATCAGATTATCTTGTGTTGCTGCTTGTTCCAGGACTAGGTATCCTTCCAGCAGTATTAGTTAAGTAATTGAACTCCAATTTGGCCAAACTGGTCCATAGCCAACCAAGATCAGCTTGTCAGGGTTGTCAATACTCATTTGTTACTTAGTTGAGCCTAGAATGAACAGACACCTAAAAAAGCATACTGCTATGCCATAGCACCAAAGGGACAGGAAAATGTACTCCACATAAAATTGGTAAGTTTTTTTTAGTTTTTTTGTGTAAAAAGTCTATAAAAAATAGAAGAGAAATTAAAATTGGTTAAGAGAAAAGGTACAACACCATTTGTACATGATTGATCACTTGGTTTGACATTTACGATGGTTTAACATTTACGAACATCTCCAAATACAGGGGATGCTAAAGAATGTAGTTCCCACTCTTTTGCTTATAATGAAATTCAATGAGGATAGACATTACAGAGCTCCAGAATGACAAAGTATGAAAACAATACCATAAAGTAGTCCACATAACTTGTGTGCTCTATTCTAATTCTTTTGAAGCCATACAACAAAACTGTATATGTAGCAAATTTCTACTCTAGTTTTTCCATTTATCATTAAGAAAAACTTCACATTTAAAGAAATGTAATACTTCTTGAAAATGTTTCAAATCATGTACATTTACATTTCAAGACTGTTGTTATATCAGAGGCCTAATAAAAGCGATTTTATTTTACATGCATTAGGTCTCCTTATGCCAGTCAAACACTACTGATATATTACCACAAAATTCTACCTTTAATTAACACTTTCGTTTATGAAATATATTTAAGTGCCCCTATTATGCTTTTTCAGATATTACCCTTCATGCAGTGTGTAATATAGCTGTTTGCGAATGTAAAATGTCTGCAAAAGTTTTAAAGATCAGAGTGTACCATAAATAAAGTTATTGTATAAAAAAAAAGATTCTGAACTGCCGAAATGAGTCGTCAGTAATTCCAATCTTCTGTAATTTACATACGTAACAATGTAACACATTTGCATAATGCAGACCTATGGTCTTGATTGACTTCCCGCGAACAAAGGGTCCGTACCTATCGCATGATCTCTCTCCAGATCGTGATGTTCTTTTGCCTGACTACCGAAGTGTGCCCCGGCACTTCTTCGGCTAATGCCGGGCGTACACCAAAGGATTTTCACAGTCCCAGACTAAAGACCGGCAGTCTTTAGGAATCTTACTGGAGTCTCGGCGCGCTCCCGTCATCTCGATCGTTAAATGTGAGGTGATAATCTGCAGTCGGCGACCCGATTTATGCCAGTCTCTCTCTAGTCTTTCATATAAAACATGTTTGATATTATCGCAAGTCTTTAGTCTGAGACTAAAAACTGTGAACCCAAGTCTTTAGATGTGAGCTGATAATCTTATAAAGTCTTTTCTAAATCTTTTCAAAGTCTTCAGGTGTACAGAAAGCATTAGGCGGAGGACACTGAATCGTCTGTTTTCCGTTGAAATGGAATGTGAGTTTGCTGCCTCAGAGCGTTCCTCCCATGATAAGGAAGGGGGAACTACTTGAGGCGGTCACTCATATAGTGGCTAGAATACACTGGCCACAGAGACAAGAGACCCCCAAACGCTTAAAGTTAGCCTCCTTGACAAGTTAACTCGTTTATAAAAAAAATGTTTTGACTATCATGGGTGCGAAGACGTGGTTATACGATACTGCCCTGGGAGCGCATCATCAGAGGCATTTCACAGCGAGTCAGGCTGGTACTGTGCTGCACACCATGACTGTGTTACAGGCATACCAGGCTGATCTGATGAAAGATTTAAGCACAGCCTTTCATTCAGACTGCGTTAACTTGTCTGATTGATATTTGGCTGCATTTAATGCTTTGTATTAATATATTGTCTGGCTGTTCTTTGGATACATTTAATTCTGAGGAATTAAATAATGAAATAGCCATCTAAAAAAAATGGACTTTGAGAGCACCACCTTTGAGTGCTCCTCCTGTTATGATAAAGCGTGTGAAAAGTCATTTGATACAGTGACCAGATTATAGCTAGACTGCCCCTTCATGAGAACCTCCTTGACGTTATCTTGTTCATGGAGGAAACCTTATTCTTCACGTGTCTTTGTGCCCTCTACGTCAACTTATTAGACTATCGTGGGTGCAAGGAAGTGTGGTTATACAGGAGTGTGGTCTACCCCAGTCCGAAGAGACGCTAGCGGGCTATCTCCTCAGTGCAGACGAGACACAGAAGCGGCATCAGAACTGGCATTAATATATTTACACTCCATTTACAATTGCATAAATAAAGCTATGATATTTTTAATTCAATATTTAAATATTAATTGATTTCTAATTTTAACATTTTAATTAAAGGGTACTTTAAATGTGAAAATAAAATCGCCAGTATTTGGTGGCAAGTCACTGTCTTGTGACCAAATGGTAAATGGTATCACGCTGAAATATTCTAAAACCTTGTGTGTTCATTTTCGATAATTACAATGTGTTCACCATAGTATTTATTACACAAATGCAACAAGCTACTTCTCCATTGCATATCATGTCTTGAGTCCTCGGTCACTCAACACGTTTAATAGGCGTTTCCTCTCGGGAGAAAATAGAGTGTTGCGCATGTGCATTTTAAAAAAAAATTGGAGAGGGCGGGTCTGCTCTAAAATTCGTAAAGATCCTCCGCTATACCTTTAATGTATATATTTTCTACTAAGTGTTCACAATACATAGTTTGTGTTTTATATTGTGTAGGTCTCCGGCTAACCGACACTATTACTGTCTTAATTAAATAGTTCTGCTAATCAGTTGTGGGCCCACTATTACCTAAAACTGTTCATTAATTCATGGACACAATTGCATTGTCTGTTGTCCATTAATGCATTATCTGTTGCGCTTACTATTTTGAGTATTGAAATTATGGAGCAATATTTGTTTTACAAACTTTAATGTTACATCAGTCATTCTCATTAGTGCTTGGCTAACATACTGTTATTGATACAGTTAATGATACAGTTCCCAAATGTGCACTGCAATAAATTAGAAATATACGGTAACACTTTAGAATACGGTTCCTTCGTTAATGAATAACTACACAATAAACAATGAGTAACACAATATTAACAATCTAATAACTATTATTAACTAACAAGAAACTCTGATTAACGAACTAGTAAGTAATAGCGCACAGATGAAAGTGGTAGTTCACTATTAACAAATCAATAACTACTATTTTTTTAATGCTTCCCAGAGAACTACTGAAAAAGTTTATTAACAATCTAGTAATTACTATTAACTAAAAAGAAACTCTGATTAACGAATTAGGAAGTAATAGTGCACAGATGAAAGTCATACTTCATACTTTTATGGGAATTACTAATTATTTGGATCCATATTCTAAAGTGAAGATCATGGGAACTAACTAGTAATGACTCAAGTGTTACTACATGATCTAGTCATGATTTGTGCAACCAAACACAAAAGTCATTTCAAACGTTTGAGTTTTTTGGTGAACTTTAGTATACTTTTAGAAAATGTCTTTAGAAGTATAGTAACACTTGAGTCATTATTAGTTAGTTCCCATGATCTTCACTTTAGAATACGGATCCAAATAATTAGTAATTCCCATAGAAGTATGTAGTAACACTTGAGTCATTACTAGTTTGTTCCCATGATTCTTACAGTAGTTACTAATGAAAAGCCAATAAAGTGTAGAATCTTCTCACTCAGAAGGTATACACACACACACACACACACACACACACACACACACACACACACACACACACACACACACACACACACACACACACACACACACACACACACACACACACACACACACACACACACACACACACACACACACAGTGATTCAATGCCAGTCCAGAGGAATGTCGGAAAATTGGCCACAGGACAAGCAAGGTCCTGAAAACTGCATTTAAAAATCCATTTCTTTAAAATTATTCAGTTGATAAATAGACAGCATAGGCCAATTATTAACAGCTTTCCCAAATCATAAGTCTGCTGTGCTATTACATATTGATAATGTAAACAACCTTGTGTATTTGTTTACAGTAGCAGTTCAAATGTTAATGTAGTGCTAGTAATTTATCCTGCATTGGTTATTGATTAGTTTTGTATGAGTTGTGAAAATGTTCAGTAGTTCTCTGGGAAGCATAAAAAATATAGTAGTTATTGAAGTACCACTTTCATCTGTGCACTTTTTCTTCCTAATTAGTTAATCAGAGTTTCTTTTTAGTTAATAGTAGTTACTAAATTGTTAATAAACTTTTTCAGTAGTTCTCTGGGAAGCATTAAAAAAATAGTAGTTATTGATTAGTTAATAGTGAACTACCACTTTCATCTGTGCGCTATTACTTACTAGTTCATTAATCAGAGTTTCTTGTTAGTTAATAGTAGTTACTAGATTGTTAATATTGTGTTACTCATTGGTTCTTGTGTAGTTATTCATTAATGAAGGAACCGTATTCTAAAGTGTTACCAAATATACTCTTCGGATTGTTGATGGACATACACCGATGGTGATGAATTAGGTTTCATGAGACTGCATCTCATAATGTACGACAAACTGAGAAGTGCACTGGCTATGTTTACAAGCACACCTTTTGTTTCAATAGGAATGGATTAATTCCGATTGATGAATCTGAACGTAGTGTTTACATGAACACTAAATAAAGTGACCGGGTGGATGTGCACATTTATTTGTCACATGCTTCAAATCGAAATAGATTTTTGACATGCGCACACTGCACAAATATACAGAGTTTCCAGCTGTTTGTTCGTAATAACTATTCTCCTACATTGGTTCTTTATTTGTTTTAAACAGCAGACTTAATATCCATCTCTGGTCTTAATTTGGAGACAATGGGTCTCATTCATGAAACACAAGCAGAACGAATTTTTGTGTAAATCGTGTGTAAAGTGGTTCTGGCGTAAATTTTCGGATTCATTAAAATGTTCGTATTTTCCAAATGTTAGTTGATACGAAAGAAATCTACACCTGCTCCCAGCCACGCGTTAATAGTGTGCTTAACGTCCGAACGTTTTGCTCATTAATAAGGCTCCATTTTAATTCACCTTAATCGGATACATATTTACGCAGCATTTTGAAAAAAAATTATTATATATAGTAAATACATACAGTTTTTCTTTTTACTTTTATTATGAGAGCCAGGAATAGCATCTGCAAACGGAACACTTTAATCAAATAATGAATTGCTTTCAATAGGGCTGGGCAAACTAATAGCCCCTTAATTGTTATGGAAATTGTTCCAAAATCAGGCATAACAAGAAACATTTACAATTGCTGATATAGCGCTTTTCCTAGATTCTGGCAGATAGAGCGCTGCGCAAAAGGCATATTTTCAGAGAAAATTACAATTTCTGCATCCGAGAAATTTTTCTTTTTCATTCGCTTTTGAGAAGACATGTTGAAATCCTTCGTTTTGTGTCATAATATGATGCCCATATATAGTTGTCAGTCGGATTTAATGGGCGGGATTTATGGTAATTGAGAATGAGCGTGCACGCGCGCCCCATTTACGACTGTTTGAAATTCATTAACACACACACACATTTCACTATCACATCTGACGGTTACAAAGTATTTGTGAATCAGGAGAAGAGTTTTCGAAAGGTCTCTTTACATGCAAATCACTCACATATTTACTTGTATATTTACGAATGTTTCATGAATGAGACCCATTGAGCATATGAACCGTTTTGCCGTGCTGATATTTATCACGCAACCCCTCCCCACAACCAAAACCAGTCGTCTGTGGATGACAATCCGGACTGGTGGGACATTGTCCTGCTCCATTTCACAAACGCTGAGTGAAAGGATAATTTTAGAATGAAGGGATACTCATTTATATGATACTTTATTCAATAGGAAGAACAGTGCGTTCCGTGCGTCATTCGTCATTACGCTATTTCTACGTCATTGCTAGTTCACAGTCCTTTCAGTTTCGTTTATCAATCCGATCAAGTGTTTACATGTCCTCTCGATCGGATTAGAAAAGGAATAAACCACCCCTTTCAATCAGATCGAAATTTAATTCTGATCCATTTCAATCGATTAAGGTGTTTACACGAAGGCTTTTCAGTCCAATTGAGCCATCAATCCGATAACTTGGATTGAATAATAGATTATTTGGTTGCATGTAATCCTAGCCACTGAGAAATGTTGTGCAAAAAAATCATCCTTGCGATGTAGGTTTGGGTTAAATAGCTAGCTCTTCCAATGTTTCATTATCTGACTCATGCCCAAACTGATATGGTAAAATAGACGCCATTGTTACTGTCTTTCCAGTGTTTACAATCGCTGAGGATTTGGGATGCCTCCAGAACTGAAGTTCAGTTATAGTAATGGGCGTTTATTTTCTGACACGCGCTGTTAGCGGTACTCCAGTCATAACAGACAGGCCGGTCTGACCAATCAGAGCAGAGAAGTCTCTCGGAAAGGAGTGGTTTAGAGAGACTGAATCTTCAGACATGTCGTTTGAGAATGTCTGAAAAATGTGGGGATGTGCAATACGAAAGCCACTGCAATTACAAAATAAATAAATGAAAAATATGTGAATTCGGACATGCTGTCTTGACATGACCAATCAATCTTGATAGCTAATTATACCATTGTACCACTACAGCAGAGAATACAATTTTAAGTGGATATTTCTATAAAATATTTGAAATATAGTGTGCTAGTACTATTGACTACTGTTGAAACTTTATTGGTGCTTTTTTGTTATTTTGAAACCTCACAGCCTGATTATTATATGGATGAGTGGCCAGTCCACTCTTCAACATATTTTATTTTTATTTTCATTTTTTTATGTTCAACAGAAGAGAGTGGCCCTCCAGGAATTACATTATTCCTTTAATTTGCCTTGTCAAAACCCTGTTGTCCATGTAGCTATTGTCTGAAATGATAATTCTGCTGTCTATTTGAATTCTTTGAAGTAATCAAATGTTCAGAGACCACCACAGGTTCTCTTTAATCCTTTTTTTGTCTTAACCAGGTAACTACTTACCTTATAGATACTGTATACTGACTAGTTCTATCAGTCCTTTCTTCACTGTGATCAGATTGTTCCAAAGAAAGAACACACTCTACAGACCCTTTCTGGATAATGACATTACAATTGATGTGATCAATGTCTGAACGGAAGCCATTATTAGCCCATAAGGCTCTAATGGTGTTGGAGCATCAGAACACGGAAAGACTTTTCTCTGCACTTAAAATTCAGCTGGAAAAAACAATATTGGACACAGTTAATTATATCTCTGGCCCTACTCATTTGCTTCTGGGGAAGAAGGGACTATCAGTGATGGATGTTAGGGAATCGTGGTTAGGGAATCTATAGTGATCATTTCTGACTGTATGCCACCGACCGTTACTTTTGTATTTTTAGAACGATTGTAGACAAATATCTGTCGACAGAACTATTAACCCAAAACGAACACTAAACATCGGCTGCCAAATCTAACACAGAACCATGTTTAGCATGCCTGTAGATATACAAGCATGTAGATAAACATAAAAGCTCTAATCAAAGAATAATTTACACTAATTCCAAGTTCGCTGTTGAGATAAAAAAAAAATTGTAACGTTAGGTGTTTGTCGGATAACGTTAAGTATGAATGAGCATTTAACAAACCAGCAGAGCCAAACAGCGTTGTCATTTGTTTACTTCCTTGCTACAACGTACAGTTAACAATACAAACTATTACAGGAAAACACATCGACGAAAAATAAATCATATTTACAGGTTGTGGCCCGTAAACAAAAGCTTCTGTTTTTAAAGTTGGAACTCCACCAACTTTCAGGACTAGCCGTTGTGCGAATCATGCATTGAGCTCGCAAAGATTGTGAAAGTTTTCCTCCGTAACATGTACAGCACAGAGAGCGAGATTTGGGTCATAATTATGAGGGACGGGGTTAAAAATAAATTGTAACCATTGATCCCTAACTCCCTCGTCCCTAGGAAGGCTGAACAAAGTGGACCTGCAACCGGGATAAAAATAACAGCAGTGTTTCGACAGCATTGCGACAACTCATCTCCAAAACAGCAATATAAAATGGCCTCGCCCTGCTTATTAAGTATTCTCGGAGGAGGGGTTTATGTAAATAATGGGATTTGTTGACGTCAGCAACCCCGGATGAATGTTGTGTAGTCCAAAACCGGCTGTTTGCTGTATTCCTTAGAAATTGAATTTTTTAAAAGCAAATATCTCCCATTGCTTTGAACTTTGAGCGCTGTAACTTTACAGATTTTGTTTATGCTCAAGCAGCAACAATACGCACTAGCTAAAGTTAGAAAAGTGAAATCGTGTTTTACCACCCCTTTAACATATGGAGGATATAAACAAATCCAAAGATGCAGAGAGGCACTAAGTACTCCAATGTTGTACACTTTTCTGTCTAACCTGTGATCAGGTGGTGCTCAAAATTGATAGCCCCCATTAAACTATAAACCCCCATGAAATCTATCCATATAATTTATTAAAAAGCAATAATAATTTGCTTCGTGGGTGTTTAGCTAAGGTTAATTATTCAGTCAGCAGTTAGGCTGTGAGGATTTTATAGCTCAATCCCATGCCCCACAAACAAGCAGACAGTGTTATTTATTTTAATCCACTCATACTTGCACATTGAATTGATGCTCAGCTATTTAGGATTACAAAAAGGGTTGTGAGTTTTCCTTTGTCAAAATTCGGAGCAGTGGCGGCTTGTCAATAGAGGGTGCTGCCCCATCAAAATTCCAGAAATATACATGTATACAAAAATGATATAAAAATTTAATAAAAATAAAAATATAAAATAGTTTACTTATACGATGTGCAGGCTAGTAGTAAGAGTCTCAGCATTTAATAAAAACTGGCTTTAATCGGTTAACTATTTTCTATGTTTTTCCATATGTTTCTAGCGGTTTCAGCGGCGAGGGACGCCGGACAAATGGATGTCTATCTGAGTCCTTAAATTTTCAGGCTGCATGTGACCTGAAGCTGGTCTCTAATTGGTTTATTAAAGATTCTCCTCCGGATGCTGGTCGCTGCGTCCCTGGCGAATCATAATAGAGAGCCTAAGTCACTCCCTCATGGGACCTTATTTCGGAAAAAAATATGTATGGTAGTCAATGGCGAGAGACAACTTATCTTTTTATTCCGTCTGAACTGTGCCCTGAATTACGCATATGATGTTTGTCAATTTAAAAGATAAATATGAAAGTCAAGAAAGTCACAGTTTTTCATAAAACAGAAGAGTAACATTTAGTTATATGTGAAAATCGCTCAATGAACTACATCTCTTGTCTCGCACTATGTACGTCACCAAGCTCGTATGTGTGCAGTCTGGTACAAAACACACAGGCATGACGACGTTACGATTATAACGTTAGACTATAGAAAAAAGGACAGACGTTAGCTTCAGTAAAGTTAGCTTCATTCATTGAGAGAAAAGGTATGACATCACATGCGCACCTTTTGGGTTTGTAGTCTTTGTAATTATATTTTCACAGACTTATACCTCAATAGTTTTACATCAAACTGCGACTTTCTTGACTTAAAAATCTATCTTTTAAATTGACAAACATCATATGTGTAATTCAGGGCACAAATCAAACGGGATCCAAATATTTGTTGTCTCTCGCCATTGACTACCATACAATATTTTCTGAAATAAGGTCCCATGGTGGTCCACCGGAAGGGGAGGGACTTAGGCTCTCTATTGAATACATGTCATTTTATCCAATCTGATTGGTTCTCGTCACCTGTAATTCAACTTTACGCTCTTGGCAACTACTGCGAGTGCGCAGGTGACACTGCCAAAACCTTGCTGATCACTTTCGTAGAGATAATGGCAGCAGTTAAATCAAATTCTGTCATTGATTTACCAAAAAAAACTTTCACAAGGCGTTCGCTGGAAGAAAAAAAAAAGGATAAAGGATCTCGGACCGGACCAACCCGATTTACAAATCCAGCAGCAGGCCAGTGACAGAGGACGAAGCTACAACCGGAGCTTCACCCACGATTGTTTGAGAAATGGAGGTGGCTGGCTTGATGTGATGTTAGCAATGCCCATTTTGCTTTGCCTGTCTTTTATTTCAAAGTGTCGGCACTGAAGTTTTGTGGACAACAACGGGGGTAAGACACCTCAAACATCTATCTGAAATTTATTTGTATTTATTTTCGTTTTCAACATTTACATTTGCTTTCATTTTAAGAGATGAAATATTATGTGAATAGATTACTTTGAATATAAAATTATATAAAATGATGTTATTCATGATTAAGTAGTATCGTATTTAATGGAAATGTATGTGGTAACACTTTCTATGAAGCCCATGCTCATAATGAATTATAGCACCATTTATACTAATTTGAGTAAGTATTACTATTCTATAAATATATTTATAAAGACTCATTAAGACCTATGCTGCATTATAAGAATAACTAAAGTTACATTTATATTATTTGTATAATTACTTATTCGTCATTCATTTGCTTTTTCGATCTGCATGCTAATAATCCATTACACAGTACATTGATTTATAAATGATCAAATATAAAATAGTTCCAAAGACACTTGTTTGCTGTACCAATTAGTTGTCAATTATGTATTTAATGACTAATGTTTGCATTAGACGTCATGAATCATTATTTTGATTAAAATCTATATCTCCTCAGCCATATGCATGGTATTGTTTACAGCAGTTTGGAATTAGGCTATACTGTAAACAAATACATTGTCCCAATGTTTGTATTGATGATTATGTGTTTTTCATTTTCCATTATTTTATTGCAGGAATTATTGTTCCCTTTCAAGGGAACTCGAGCTGTGTCAAGCTGTGGGAACGCCTCTGCGTTTGTGCGTCATGAAGCACGTATGGAATCAGTCCAATGGAGAGACGGAACGTCATAGGCGGGTGACGTCATCGACCAGGAAACTATAAAGCACCCCCAAAACACAAGCGCGACAGCTTCTATGCCTTCAGTAAGCGCTATATGTGGATCCGTCTCAAGTGTTTTTGTCTGTCACTAAGCAGGAGTTTCACTATTTCAAAAAACTATATATATATACAATGGCGAGCGAACAACAATTTTAGAAGTGTGTTCCTCCCTGCTCGCGCTATTTAACGGGCGGGGATACACACAGCTTATGTGTTGTTTGTTTGGGAGTGCAGCATGCCCAGTCAGCTCTCGAAGGGGCTGATTGTGAGCATTGCGAGCGTTTGCCTCTTAGAACGCTCCGCTCCCGCCGATCACTCTTTGAGGAGAGTGGTTCGGTTCGTGATCCCGCGGATCGGGTCCCGCTTATGCCGAGGCTGAGCGGCGACGTCATTCGTGGGGATCGCAGATGGATCTAACAGCGGGGCTTGAGACGGGCTTTGCCCTATCTCAGCCCCTACCTGTTAGATCCAGTACCTCAGTCTCGGGTTCGGAAGCATGCTCTGCGGTTTCTTCCCCCCGAACTGAGGCCCCAGTACTGCAACTATCCAGTTCTGAGGATCTGGATGTTGTTAGTCTGGTGGCGGGAGAGGTCGATGATTCGCCATCTCGCTCTCCCGAAAGTGAGGAGCTTATGGAGGTGCTCACTCGTGCTGTTTCTAAATTAAGCATCGAGTGGCCAGCTGTTAGGCAGGAGTCTAGAGAAAAATCTAAATTAGATGAAAGATTTTTGCCTTCCCGTTCTCAACCTCCAAGCCGGTGCTTTCCCTTCTTCCCTGATCTCCACACAGAGGTTTCGAGATCGTGGAAAAAGCCGGTCTCTTATCGTGTTTTTAGCCCTCAAACGTCCACTTATTCAAACATTGTGGGGGCTAAATCTCATGGTTATGGGGCGATGCCCAAAGCAGAAGAGGCGCTTGCTAGTCATCTTTCTGCTGAAGCTGCATCTTCTTTTAAAGCACCACTTTTACCCTCTAAGCCTCTTAGAAGTACATCAGCTTTAGTGGGTAAGGCATATTCGGCGGCCGGTCAAGCCTCGGCGTGCCTGCACACGATGTCCATCTTGCAGGCATACCAGGCTGACTTATTAAAGGATGTGAGTGACACTCAAGAGGTCAGCACTGACGTAGTTCGCGAACTGCGTCAGGCTGCAAATTTATCTCTGCGCGCCACCAAGGAGTCGGCCAAGCTAATGGGCCGTACTATGGCAGCCTTGGTGGCCGCAGAGAGGCATCTATGGTTAAATCTCTCTGGCATGAAAGAAAAAGACAAAGCTTTTCTTTTGGACGCTCAGCTCTCTCCTCATGGTCTTTTTGGTGATTCTGTCAATACTGTCATAGATAGATTTCAGGAAGAGAAGAAACAGTCGGCAGCGTTTCAGAAATGTATGCCTCTTAAAATTCATGTCCCCGGTAATGCTGGGCGGGAGCAGTCCAGGCCGTCAGTCAGCTCCTCACTTAGGGCGCAACAGAAGCAGAGTGTCGCGTCTCACGCTCCCCCTTCCAAACAGTGGGACCAGACGCGGCACTCTCAGCTGAAGTCTTCTGGCAAAACTGATCTGAGGACAGTTATTATGGCCAAGAAGGCTTCGGCAAAGAGGAAGTCCTGACGCCACTGGCTGAGGGTCAGGATGCTGAGGGGGGTCCCTGCCGTGGGAGAGAGGTGTTCACCGCATTACACGGTTCCCGCTCTTCTTCGGTGCCCTCAGGGGCCCGCTCTGCCAACCCCGCCTTCATGCCGGGGCACAGACGGTCCCAGCGAGCGCTTTCCCGAGGGACACTCGCCCCCTCTGAGGAGGGTCTCAGAGCAGTTAAGCCAGGCGTTCCTTGCTGGTGCGCTGTTACAGGGCGCTGTGTTTGCTGCTCAAGTTACACCAGAGGCCAGTCTCGAGAGACTGGTACCCTTAGTAGTATTTCTGGCAGAGTGGAAAAGCCTTCCAAAAATATCTCAGTGGGTTCTGCACACAGTAAAAAAGGGTTATGCTATCCAATTCAGGTGTCGTCCACCAAAATTCAGAGGGGTTCTGCCCACATTGGTGGGCCCCGAGCAGGCTCTGGTAATGGAACAAGAGGTGAAAGCGCTCCTTCAAAAGGAGGCTATAGAACGGGTTCCTCCTCCCAGGTTGGAGTCAGGTTTTTACAGCCGATATTTCATCGTTCCAAAGAAGGATGGGGGGTTGCATCCAATTTTAGATCTGCGCCTGTTGAATCGCTCGGTAGGGAAGCTAAAATTCAAGATGCTCACTATCAAGCAGATCGTGTCACAAATCAGATCCGAGGACTGGTTTGTCACGATAGATCTGAAGGACGCGTACTTCCATATTTCCATCCTTCCACAACACAGGAAGTTCCTGAGGTTCGCCTTCGGGGGCGAGGCGTACCAGTACAAGGTTCTTCCATTTGGCCTAGCTTTATCTCCCCGCACTTTCACGAAATGCATGGATGCAGCTTTAGCGCCCCTGAGGTTTCAGGGCATTCGTATCCTCAATTACATCGACGATTGGTTGATTTTAGCTCAGACATAGCAGATGGCTGTTCAGCATCGAGATGTCATTCTCGCTCATATAAGAAAGTTGGGGTTGAGGCTGAACGCAAAGAAAAGTGTATTATCTCCTTCTCAGAAGACCACTTTTCTGGGGGTCGTTTGGGATTCGATCTCGATGCGGGCGCGACTTTCTCCGACCCGCATCGCTTCGATTCTTTCAGCTATGAAACAAGTAAAGCTAGGCCAGCTACTCACTGTAAAACAGTTTCAGAGACTGTTGGGTCTGATGGCAGGAGCGTCCAATGCTATACCTTGCGGCCTGTTGTACATGAGACCACTGCAGTGGTGGCTCCGGACCAAGGGATTCTCCCCAAGGGGAAATCCCCTCCGCACGATCAAAGTCACGCGGCGCTGCCTTCGTGCTCTGGTCATGTGGAAAGAAACCTGGTTCCTATCCAAAGGGCCTGTGTTGGGGGCTCTTTGTCGTCGTGTAACGCTAACGACGGATGCTTCCCTCACAGGGTGGGGGGCGGTCATGAGTGGTCGTCCAGCCCAAGGTCTGTGGCAGGACCATCATCTATCATGGCATATAAATTGTCTAGAGATGTTGGCGGTATTCCAAGCTTTGAAACACTTCCTAGCAGACCTCAGAGGTCATCATGTGCTAGTTCAGTCAGACATCATGTCGGTGGTCTCGTATATAAATCATCAGGGGGGCCTGCGGTCACGTCCACTTTACAAGTTGGCCCGTCATATCCTCCTGTGGTCCCAGGGGAAGTTACGGTCTCTGAGAGCTATGTATCTTCCTGGTTATTTGAATATGGTAGCAGACTCCCTGTCGAGGCAGGGGCCGGGGCCGGGGGAATGGAAGCTCCACCCCGAGGTGGTGGAGCTCCTTTGGTTGAGTTTCGGTCGCGCAGAGGTGGACCTATTCGCTTCCAAGGACACAACGCACTGTCATCTGTGGTTCTCCATCAGTCAGCCAGCCCCTCTGGGGTTGGACGCTCTGGTACAGCCGTGGCCGAGGTCACGTCTGTATGCTTTTCCCCCGGTTGCTGTGCTACCAGGAGTTCTGGAGAGGGTTCGCCGGGACGGGGTCAGCCTACTTCTAGTAGCCCCGTTCTGGCCGGCCCGAGTATGGTTCGCGGACATAATATCTCTTCTGGACGGCTCTCCCTTGGAGATTCCGATCAGGAGGGATCTACTCTCTAAGGAGGGCGGTACGATATTTCACCCCTGCCCAGAGTTATTGGAAACTGTGGGCTTGGCCTCTGAGGGGGCCCAGCTCATAGAATCTGGTCTCTCAACTGAGGTTGTTGAGACCATCCTTCACTCCAGAGCTCCGTCCACGAGGAAGTTATATGCCCTGAAGTGGAAACTTTTCACTTCTTGGTGTGCAGAACACCGGCAGGACCCAGTTAACGGCCCAGTTGGTGCAGTGCTGGAGATTCTGCAGGAGCGTTTCTCTGCAAGGTTATCCCCCTCCACACTAAAGGTGTATGTGGCGGCACTAGCTGCTTACCATGTCCCTTTCAGTGGAGTTTCTCTTGGGAGACACCCACTTATAACTCGCTTCCTTCGTGGCACTTTGAGGCTGAGGCCTGCAGTTCGTACGAGGGTGCCGACTTGGGATTAGGCCATTGTACTAGAGGGCCTTTCTTTGGCCCCCTTTGAATCTATTGAGGAAGTTTCTGAGAAAATTTTTCACGTATAAAACTCTTTTTCTGCTTGCAATCTCCTCACTTAAGAGAATCGGAGATTTGCAGGCCCCGTCGGTTGCACCCTCGTGCCTGGAGTTTTCGCCTGGTATGGTTAAGGTTTTTCTATACCCTAGACCAGGTTATGTCCCTAAGGTCCCTACTAATGCTGTTAGACCTGCAGTGCTGCAGGCTTTCTATCCTCCTCCTTTTGTGTCATCAGATCAGGAGAAACTTAACCTTCTCTGCCCGGTTAGGGCGTTAGACGCTTACGTCCACAGAGCTGCCCTGTGGAGGAAATCAGAACAGTTATGTGTGTGCTTTGGGCCACCCAGGAAAGGGTGTCCCGCGTCTAAACAGAGAATGAGCAAGTGGGTGGTTGAGGCCATCTCACTTATGAGTCGGCTGGTCAGTCTTCACCTTTGGCTGTACGAGCCCACTCTACTAGGAGTATGGCTGCTTCTAAAGCATTGTTGTCAGGAGTATCGCTAAGTGATGTTTGTGATGCGGCTGGGTGGTCCTCACCGCATACATTTGTTAAGTTCTATGAATTGGACTTAAGTTCCACTCCTGGGGTGCAGGTGCTCTCGTCCTCTGTGCGTTAGTTCCCACATGACGGTCATTTGCTCCTATGGCGACGTGGGTATTGGCATTCCCACAGCTTGACGCAGGCTGATAGGCTGGGATGCCATACTCCCAGCCTATCAGAAGCTGTCGCGCTTGTGTTTTGGGGGTGCTTTATAGCTTCCTGGTCGATGACGTCACCCGCCTATGACGTTCCGTCTCTCCATTGGACTGATTCCATACGTGCTTCATGACGCACACACGCAGAGGCGTTCCCACAGCTTGACACAGCGTCTCGTTCCCTATCAGGGAACTAGGGTTACATACGTAACCGAGACGTTCATTAGTTACATTCACAAGCAAACCACTGAAATTGTATTATGAGCACATCTTCATGATTTCTTAACATTTGCTTTTGGAAAACTGCATCCTATGTTTTCACTTTACTTAAAGCCATCAATGATGCATTTATAGAGGTTAGTAATTGTATTATCACTCACAATACGTACAGGTGTAGACGCTAATCTTTTTTATAACTTTTCTTTAGCTCCTTGAGGTTAGCAGAGGAGTCTCTCCCGATACACATGTCCATAAAGCACTGACGGAGATGCGTAACATTGTATCTTTATAAACACATTCATGGAACCATACGACTGACTAATTAATTATTATAAATCAGTTTATAAAGAATGAGCACGCTGTCACAATCACGTTAGTTTGGACTTGTTATGTTTTGTCATCGTCTGCCTTTGTCACTCATTTGTTGTCACGGACACTAATTCAGCTGTGCACTCATCAATCACCCTCATTATCACCTGTATATATGTTCAGTTCTGTTTCAGTTCAGTGTCTGGTGTTGTATTATGTGGATGCATTGTATGTCGCTCTGTTCCAGTTTGGATTACCCTTTGGATTTATTAAATATTACCTTATAATATTACATTACTCTTCATATTCGTGTACTATTTTCATACTACATCAGACCACCTTCCGGGGCGACTGCATGTGCACATTCCTGCATGTCTGGGAGGTTCCTTGAGGGAACTTCTACATATCGTTAGCCTCATAGCATAACTGCCTAGCATAAAAACATTGAAATATGACTTAGGTAATTATGCTATGAGGCTAACGATATGTGGAGTGGGTGCTGGCTTCCTGCGGATCAACGTTCAAACGCCACCAGCCCCACTCCCCATCCAGTGCCCTACCAGAACCACCCAGAAGACAAGGACTGGTGGCCTGAGCCCACCGCAGGCAGTGCGAGGGAGACCTCCACGCCATATGAGCCAACACCCACAAGAGCGACCGAGGTTCACATCGCCACGGACCCCGAGCAGCGCGCACCTGACCAGGTGTGTGATCCGACCAAGCCACCCATCGCCGAGGGAGTACTGGTGGACTGGTGGTTTGGAAGATGCAGTATAGGTCTTTATAATCTTTATAAATATATAAAATAGTAATACTTACATATAAATGGAGCTGTAATTCATTCTTCATAGAAAGTGTTACCACTTATTTTTGCCATTAGTTACATGACGTTAGAATGAAGGATAAACTGAAACTCACAACATTTAAACAACTTCTGCTCATGTAGTCTATTTGAAGGCTGCTATTGGATCATTGAGAGTAAACGTCATATTATGTGACTACTTTACAGAGAGCATACGAACTATTAGCTATGTTCTGCCTTAAGAACAAATGGTGCAACTGAATGAAGTATAGAGTCAGTTACAAACTAGCTAGTAGTTACTAAGCCTCTAGTGCGGACTTTTCGTTCCAATTTAAGTAAGAACTTATGAATATCTGGCACATCCCTACTCTGCAAACCAGCATCCCATGCGGTTCAGTGAATGGCTCACTGCTTGACTTTTGTCAAGCGGTTTAAATTTTACAACTGTAAGTAAAAAAAAAAAAGTTTTGACACCTTTATGCCCATTTTGCCGCAGTGTCCAACTTTTCAGGTTTCAAGATTAGACATGTCAGGCAGGTGACTGATAGCAGATAGTACAACAATGTCTTTTATCAGCAGCATATCCAATGGCAATATAAATGGCATATTCTCTCTACATGACAAATTATCCCATTTTCCAGTTCAACATCCATCTCACATTTACGCCAAGGTGACTGGCATACAAATGCCCTATGAAAATCACATGGACAAAAACTAGCATGAGGTGTCAATTTACTAATTTAATCAACTTTCATAATCAGTGGCACTCTTTAATTGCCTTACAAAGTTTCCCTTAACAGTGGAACTGTTAAGCTGTTTTGTATTCACCTCTGTGTATGTATGCTAATTTAACAGCACTGGGAAATTAAAACTCTCTGAGGTAGTGTTAGCTAGAACTAGCCTGATTAGCATTTGACCCTGGAATGAGGGGACATCACTCAGTGTAAATGACAACATAGTGCATCTTGTAAAACCAGAAACCAAGATTAAAAGACTTTTAAGACAGGACACTTCCCACAGTTTTATCCCTCTCATGCTGATGTTAATCATTGTTAATCACCAGGATTTGTTTCTCATCAAATAAGTCCTCACTGGTGCACTAGGACAGCATCTCTGATTAGACGGGAAAAGCACAATGTGGTGAACAATGCAGATCTCCTGAGGGCGGTTAATGTGGAGCTTAATGTCTAAATGGTGTCTGGGACATTGTACTATATGAGGTCAAGGGCATTAGAGAGGCGATTCATTTTGTAAATGAATAAAATGAAGGAGGAGTTATAGTTATTGAACAGGAATATGGTACAGGGTTTAACCTGTCACATCCATCACAACTCTTTTTTTTTCTTACTTTCCCCAAAGTTAAATTATGCAGTCTTCAGGGCCGCTAACACAGGACGTGTCTGTGCTGGACTGTACATACATAAACAGAATTTATGGTGGGGATGGAGGGGAATATTATACACTTAATATATGCACTTTTATGTGTGATTATTTCAGTCACATTTGCGATTGTGAAAAAAATATTTGGGCGCACCGGTGCGAGTGACCTGATCAAAGCTGATGAATAGTTTCCATAGTATTTTCCATTTGAATTAAATCTACAACTTCCAAAATGCATCTACAGTAGTGGCCAAAACTGATTCCAGAGGGTGTATTTGTTTTTAACGACCCTACAAGGAGAATATTTTATTTTATTACATATATATTTTAAATAAGATGTAAGAATAAAACGCTAAACTCGGATGATGTATTTATCTGACAAAGGTATTTGGCAAAAAAAAAGTAAATTTTCCTAGGCCAGACATCACTTCTGGCCACTATTGTATATGCACTGACATACATCAGACAACTTTAGTGTATTAAAATAAGTTCCACTATGGCAGATTAGAATCTTGTGTTCCTTGCTCTTAAAATAATTGTGTTATAATTTTTGATTGTTGATTCATGATTCATGAATGCCCTAATTACTGAGCATTTCCTGTCAGTTGTGTCTACTGTCAACCTCCCAGCTCTCTGAACCACAATTTGCAACAGGCACACATCTTTGCACTTTGTTTTGCATCTCACTATTTCTCACATTTCTTGTGTAAAATTAACGTTTGCCATATAATCAATGTCAGTTTAAAAACAATGGACTAATCAGATGAATCTGAAGACAGGAAAATTTGTAAGTGTGTACATTAGCATCGGTGCGAGCAGATAAAGTGGCTAAAAAAATACCTTATGTTCAGTTCTGCAGTGTTTTTGATGTAAAAACATTCTGGGCCTCATTTATCAAACTTTCATTAATATACAAGCAAATTCTGAGTAATTTGCGTGTAAAATAGATCTTTACGAAAACTCTCCTCTGGATTCACAAACGCTTCATATACCTCAGATTCAGTAGTTAAACGTGTGTATATTAATGAATTCCATACATTTGTAAATAGGGTGCACGTGCACGCTCATTCATAATTAGCATAATCCCCGACCATGAGTTACAACTACGCAAGTTATGTGATCAGTAACGCTGTGGAAACTTCTGGACTTCCTTCTCAGGTTTGGCTCCAGTATAGTGCATAAATGCTAAAGAGACTACTTGGCCATATGCCTAGCAATAAATATTCAATAATCATGTGTCCACCAAAGCATTTTCAGCCAGCTAAAAATGCCTAGTCCTCTTCTGAAAATAGCCTGCTTGTGGCACTTTGCAAGCGCACCGTTTTTTCAGCTGAGACACTTTGGTTTCTATGATACAGAGTATCCATGGCAGGATTGTGTTACTGGGTAAAAAGTGACAGTGATAAACGCTGCCTATTACCCAAAGTTGAACAGTTAGAAAAAATATATGTATTGTTTTTAAAAAGACAGGGCAAATCAACTCGTGAAATTTTATTATGGTACATGGTTCATCAAAATGCAGTGTCACCAGTTTACCTAAAATAGAACACAGAACGTTTAAATGTTTTACGCACCATTTACACATGGTAGGGAGCAGGTGTAAATTTCTGTCGTACCAACAAACATTTTGAAAATATGAACATTTTCTTGAACGGCTTTACGAACGATTTACACAAATAGTTCTGCTTGTGTTTCATGAATGTGCCCTAATGAGGAAACATACAACACAACAAACAGAACACTTTGTATTTATGTGGATGAGTCCCATAAATTGTTGGTTTGTGTCTATGGAGGATAGAGCCAGAGCCAAATTCCTGGGGAAACAGGAAAAATGTTTGAATTCATGCCTGTTGTCCCCATCATCATTTCAAAAACGTTTTTGTTGTTTTACTCAGAACTATATATTTTTATTTCACTTTTAATTAAATGTGTTACTTGCTGTTCCCTTTCAAAAGCTACAATCGATGCTGCGCTGCTTAGTGCATTGGGAACGTCTTTAATCGTGACCAGCTGTGAATATTGTGTGTAACACGTAAATAGAATTGACCCGGAGGTATTAGCCTCGGTCGGTGACGTCACCAGCGCGCACCCGCGACATGAGGCTATAAATATGTGAGCCAAAGCTGCATCATCAGGTCTTTTTTCTTCAGAGGCCATTCTGTGTATGTGTGCATCAGAAAACTCTCTTACCTCTCTATCTGCTTCAGATCTTGTTAGGAGTCAGTTTTCAACTGGCAGTGTGCAGAATTTTCTCTCTTTTCTTTCTGAGTAGAACAAGTGGAAAAAGTACAATCCATAATCCAACCGTCCCCGTCCCCCCCCGAGTGGCGTCATGCCCATTCAAATTGCCCCCTCAGATTTTTCCTCCCTGTTAATTTTTTGGTCACAACTTTATTCCTATAATGCTCCATAATACCAGAGCCTATAACGACTCAAATGTATTCTTCTGGATGTGTAATAAATCGGTCAGCATCAGCCCGCCCCTTTTTCCTAATATGGTGTCTGTGTATATCAAATCTAGAGCGCTACGCGCATATCGCTTTAGAATCTTTGCTGTGTATGTTCAAGCAACTCAAGGCAATGTTTTACAGATGGTCTTGAAGTGGTAAGTGGGCAAAGCAACAAAACGGCATTGAATTAGTTATCGGATGATATTAAAAGGTAGTGGGATTATTTGTGGTTAACCTGGAAATTTTAACTTGATCAAAAAGTTATGGATTTGATATTAGCTGCGAATTCAGAGCATTAACTTAAGTTGTGTCAGTGTAACATTATCGATAGCTAGCCTAGTCTAACCGTAAACTAGTTGGCTAACGTTACTGCCTGCCATTCAAAGCCAATAAGCCATAGTAGGTTAAATGTACAAGTTACAAGTTACTAGCTTTTCTGTTAGCTCATAAATTACTCTTTACAAGGTTCCTTATTTAAAATATAATAATGAGCAGTGTAACTACAGTATTTCAATGCTTTTACTAAAGTAATGTTAGATATTACATTTGATTTGATTACTTTTTTACATTTCTGTCAAATATTAACCATTTTCAAATAAACGGGGTAGTGTTAACCTTATTAAGCACTGAAATCTGTCAAACTTCTTTGAAAGTCCTTCATCACATTTTAATATTAAAATAACTTAATTTTAGAGCACCACAAAGTCAGACCTCAGCACCTTTATGTACCTTTAATGTAAGATCGTTCTTAGGTCACATACCAATTTAAAATCATAACATAAAAACTGCAATGGTACTGTTTTTAAAATCATGTGTAGTAGGCCTAAGTGTACAGTAAGTGTGTGTGTAAACATGCTTTAATGAAGTAGACTTCAAAAGCTTTTGAATTTGAGCTTACAGTTCTTTCATCAACCTGTCTTTTACATAAACTTACAAAATAGATACTTTAACTTAGTCCTCAGATAGAGGAGGGTTGCTGCTAGCTCCGTTAAGGTATTTCGGTCCCTCCCAAACTGCATTGAACGTATGTCTGGCAGCCAGAATTTAAAAATTATCATGTTAGGAGGTTAGGACCCCTCCTAACATGATCCATATCACTCGTCAGAAAACAATTGCAACGTCTCAGATTGTGCCCCCCCAGAATTTTTTCTGGAAAAAAATACTGTTTTGTTTGTTTGGGGGAGGAGCATGCTACTCTTGCGTTGGCGCAGGGCGAGTGCGAGCATTGTGAGCTGTTCACCGTTAAAATGTTGCGTACTCGCCTCAGCTACTTCCAAACCGCACCCACATTTACCATCGTGGGGCTCCCGCATGGATCTGGCTGACGAGCCCGTCCCTATCGTTTGCTCGATCACCAGATCCATATGTTCCCTCACGTGATCTCGAAGCACACTCCGGTGCTTCTTCGGTTCACGTGGGGAACGATGATGAGCCTCTTGGGTCTGCAGACCACGAGCAGCCTACCTCTGAGCATTCCTCTCACAATGATAAATCCGTCGAGGAATTGCTCGAAGTGGTTACTTGCGCGGTGGCCAGATTACAGCTTGACTGGGTACACGAACAATAGACCCCCAAACATTTGAAGTTTGAGGATAGGTTTCTGTCCAGTGGCAGGGGGGAAGGACCAAAACACAAGTCTCTCCCTTTCTTCGAGGACCTCCATCACGAACTATAAATCATTCTTTTGATTAGATTCTTTCTTTTCAGTGAATTGGCCAACCACGTATAAACAACAAAGCAACAACAACAACAACAAAAGGCTGCTTTTTGAGAGGTGACTTCCTAAAAATATTTGCTAGGCTACTGCTGTGCCATGTGAATAAGCGCCCAATTCAAGCCAGAAGTGTTTTTGTGTCTGCCTGTGCAGTTGTTTTCCTATAAGTCTGGAAATTTCATTAGTTTTTGCCATTATTGGTTTTCCCATGCCATTATTGCATGTTATTAAATGAAAATTTATTATAATTTACGTTTATTTTAAAAGCAGTTAGTTGAACTTAAAGTATACGCCTGAATGTACTAACAAGCATTTTTGGTCAACTAACATACACTTTAATGCAATTTCTATTGAAACTTCCCAGCAAGCAATAGGCGTCATTTAACCGTCTAGGTTAAATATAGACCCGATATAATAATAATAATAATAATAATAATGCATTTTATTTAATGGCGCCTTTCATAACACCCAAGGTCACCTTACAAGCAATAAACAGGTCACTGCATAAGACAATACACACAACAAACAAGCCACATACAAATAAGGTGCATTAAAAACTCAATACAACATGTTATAAAAAACCTTGTATAAAAAGATATGTCTTAAGACGAGTTTTGTGACGTCTCAGCCTAGGCTGTACGTATGTACGTATGTGCGTGTGTGTGGTTGTGTGTTTGCTTTTAGGTGCCGTCTGGAGGGGGCGGGGCCAACACACCTGACACTTGTTAGATGCAGTATGAAACGCGGTGGGGACTGCTTGTGAGAACGGCTTTTCGGCGTTGGCTTTGGGGATGGATTCGGTTGTTCTGTGCTTCGCTAAGCGTCCTGGCCGACCTTGACACATGTCCGTTATTTATATTATGTTTATGTCTGTTTTCCCTTGTGATAATAAATGTTTTGCTAGCAATTGACGCGTCCGGTCTCCTTTTTGTTGCAGCCTTAGAGCCGGCTGTAACAAATGGGGGCTCGTCCGAAAATGTCAAGCGAATGCGTTAATCACGTGGATTATGATTTTTTCGTTTGATTTTGTTTGAGGAAATGTTGTGGGAGACGGACGTGATTCCAACAGAGTCTTCTTTTCACACTTTTATGGGTAAGTGACTTTGTGTGGTAAATGATAAGATGAGATTGATTTCATTTCCCCTGTTAGGCTTTAGCAACACTTAGTGTTGGTTTGTTGTTTTAGTTTGTTATTTTTGTGCAGACTCCTGGGCTGAGTACACTGCCGTGGTTTGTGAATTGGGCAAATTTGCTTATTTCACTACCAGCGGTATATTAGTGTTTAAAGGCGCTCGGCTCTGGGGAGTTGCATGAAGATTAGGATAAGGAAGATAGTGGGGGGATTTGGTTGTAGTTGAGTAAGGGGAACATATGAATGAATACTCATCTGTTTTGACCACTTGAGAGAATTTTTTTTTTTTTTTTTTTTGCCCATGAATGTGTGAATTGGAAATTCTGAAACTGAAAATATGGTGTTAATTGAAGATTTTATTAAAGCTCCGTCGGAGGGGTTATTAAATGGGCTGGCTAAGGGACAATTGTGGGAGCTGGTGGAACATTATGGCATTGAAGATGTAGATAAACGTTTTAAAAAGAATGAGTTGAAAATGATTTTGAAGGCCAAGTTGAGTGAGAGAAAAGTTTTGTCCATTTCAGATAGTGTAAAGATTACAGGGGAGACGAAGGAATTAGTGGATCTTTTTTCAGGTTTATCATTTGATCAGAAAAAAGAGATCCTTGAGATGCAGCAAATACATAGTCGAGAGATGGCTAAAGTAGTCAACGAACGCGAATTGGAATTGGAAAGGTTAAAAATAGACGATTTGCTTAAACGACGCGAAATAGAATTGTTGCAGCTTAAACATTCTCAACAGCTGGAATCTGAAAAGCTGTCAAGGGATTTTGATTTACAAGTTGAACGGTTAAGATTAATCGGGGAAGGTAAAATGCCATTTGAAGGTGCACAATTACAGGAGAGAGTACCGCGTACATTTGATGTAGTAGGGAATTTGAAATTACTTCCCAAATTTAATGAGCGTGATTCCGGTGTTTTTTTCTCATTGTTTGACAGTATTGCGGAGGAACGTAATTGGCCTATAGCTGATCGGGTAGTGATGCTTCAAAGTGTCATTACGGGTAGAGCACAAGAGGCCTATATGGCACTTACAATGGAAGATCGAAAAGACTATGATAAGGTTAAGTCTACTATTCTGAGAGTGTATGAATTGGTTCCAGAGGCGTATCGGCAGCGTTTTAGGAATTGGAAGAGAGGGGAACGTCAGACTCATGTAGAAGTGGGTAGAGAGTTGACTGCACATTTTGATCGGTGGTGCGCTGCTTCGAACGTGAGTACTTTTGAAGAACTTCGAGATTTGATTCTGTTGGAGCAGTTTAGAAACATCGTTACTGACAACATTGCTACGTATATCAATGAAAATAAGCCCAGTACTGTTGCTGAAGCCGCTGTACTGGCGGATGAATTTATCTTGACTCATAGGAGTGGATCGGTTGATGGGGGTGCCGGCGGTAGTGTTGGCTATAGAGAGAATTTGTCTCAGCAACGCTCGCGAAGATTTGAGGTTGTGCCTCCGACTCAAAGGTCGGTTAATTCCGTGCGAGGGAAGAGTAATGATAATATTTGCCATTATTGCTTTAATAGTGGTCACTGGAAAAATGAGTGTCCAGTGTTGGCAAGCAAACTGAGATCACGAGGTAAAAAGATGAATTTTGCTCCCACCTTATTGGTAGAGACAGTATCTAGTCCTGTAAATCCACCATCAGCATTGTCTGATTGTATAATGGGATCAAAAACGGTAAAGACCGATTCTCGTGTAAATTATGCTCCATTTATTACTGACGGTTTTGTGTCTTTAACTGATGGTATTGAAAAAGTACCAATTCGAATTTTGAGAGATACTGGGTCATCAGAATCATTCATTTTAGACTCGATCCTACCTTTCTCTGATGCCTCAAGTGCGGAGAAGAACGTATTGATAAGGGGGATAGGGCTGCAGACGTTATCTGTTCCTATGCACAGAGTTTATTTGAAATCTGAATTGGTGGAGGGAGAGGTAACCATTGGAGTGCGTCCGTCGTTACCTGTTGATGGCGTTTCGGTAATTTTGGGAAATAATTTGGCAGGGGGGCGAGTGTGGAAGGATGTTGTTCCTCCACCTGTAGTTTTGTTTACTCCATTGAAAGGGCAATCTGATGAATTGGGGTGCGATTTCCCTGAGGTGTTTGTGTCTTTTGCCGTAACACGTTCAATAAGTCGTACTTTATCATCCGATTGTGCTGAAGTGCAAAAAGTTGAGGTACCTGGGTTAGCTGTTTTTTCTTCTATTACTCGGAGTGAGTTAGTGGTCGCACAGGGAAAGGATCCTATTTTACAACCTTTGTTTGCTGTTGTGGTGCCCCCTGAGGAGGTGGAGAGTATAGCAAACGGTTATTTTGTTCAGGAGGAGTTGCTATTGAGGAAGTGGAGTCATCAAAATGAGGATTCAGGCAGCGAGGCATTAATTCAGGTGGTGGTGCCGGATCCATTTAAGGAGGTGGTATTGAGGGCTGCCCATGGTGATGTTGCAGGCCATTTGGGAGTAAACAAGACTTATCACCGAATTTTGCGGCAATTTTATTGGCCTCGTCTTAAAAAAGATGTAGCAACATTTATTAAAACCTGCCACACCTGCCAGATGGTTGGTAAACCTAATCAGTGGTTAAAACCGGTGCCGTTGTGTCCAATACCGGTAGTAAGTCAACCTTTTGAACACATAATGATTGACTGTGTTGGGCCATTGCCACCGTCGAAATCAGGTAATTTGTATTTGTTGACGGTTATGTGTCAAACAACCCGTTATCCCGCGGCCTATCCCTTGCGCAAGATCACTACTAAAGCTGTGGTTAAAGCCTTGACGCATTTCATTTCTATTTTTGGAATACCTAGGATTGTTCAGAGCGATCGAGGGACCAATTTCATGTCTGGAATGTTTGCAGAGGTTCTGAAACAGCTTGGGGTGAAGCACAACCAGTCTAGCGCATATCATCTGCAGAGTCAAGGCGCATTGGAGCGTTTTCATCAGTCTCTGAAGTCGCTATTGCGGGCGTACTGTGTTGAATTGAACCGGGACTGGGAGGATGGGCTGCCTTGGCTGATGCTAGCGGCTCGGGAGGTGACACAAGAGAGTTTGGGGTTTAGTCCAACGAATTGGTGTTTGGTCATACGGTGCGGGGACCACTTGCAGTTTTGCAAGATGAGTTAAGGCGAGACACTACAGGTGAATAGGGTATTTTTTTTAACTAGCAGATATCACCATGAAACTTTGCCAGTTGATTACCTACATTTAGATGAGAAAAAAATGTATTACAAGTTTTCTGTAATTTAATGTTTAAATATGCAAATTAGACATTATCTAATTAAATATGCGCAAATCTGCATATATTTTAAAAAACGAAATCTGAGTATTGGATAAAGCCAGGTTCAAAATTATTTTTTCATTGTGTTCACATATTAGATGGGAAAAAAATTACAGAGGGATTTATGGATATCTACTTTTGTTATCCTGTAAATCAGAATATACTGCCAATAGCCTTAAAAAAATGATTTTCGACATGTTTTTTGGAATAAAATGTTATGTAAATCAGGCTAAGAATAATATATTTACAAATCCCTCTGTAAATGTCTTCATAATATAACTAGATGCAAGACTGGAAAGTTTGGTGTATATAGGTGCTACTGACGTGGAGATTTCGGACTTGGAGTGAGAGAGAAAAGTCTTTTTGAGAAAACGGGCTTTAAAGAATTAGCATCAGCCAATGAGATCGCGCATTTAGAGTAAAATCCCCCCTTTTACTTTCGCGATTGGTTGCTGATAAAAAGGAAATGACCATATTTGGATCCGGCAGTATTGTACAGCAGAGAGCAAGCTTTCTAACGGTGTGTGTGATGACAGAGTGCAGATCGCGATCGCGGAGCAGAAGGATGATTTATAACGACAACTTTTGATGAGTTTATGAGAAATCTACAGACGCAAACAGGCAAAGTGTAGTAAAATAAAGACCTAAATGTGTATTTCTGACTTTTTTTCACCACAAGTCTGAAAGAAGACAAGAAGATGTTATTGAAGACAAATATCCTAAAATCTCAAAATTGACCAGTGAAAAAAAAACGATGTTTTTGCCTACCGTGTCTCGCCTTAAAGGGCAAGGAACCGCCTAGAAAGTTGTCCGACTATGTGAGCGGGTTCCGGAGGCGGCTGTTTCTTGCAGGACAGAAAGCGCGAGAACGTCTTGGGAAGGCGCAAATAAAAATGAAAAAATTGTTTGATCGCCATACTGAACGCCATGCACAAAACGTAGATCCTTACCCAGGATCTACGTTTTGTGCAAAGTTTTCTGGTCCTTATACCGTATTGCGGAGGGTGTCAGAACAGGATTATATCATTGCTACTCCTGATCGTAAGAAATCAAATCAACTTTTTCATGCTAATCTGCTTAAACCATATTTCTCCCGTAGCCCTGAGGGAAACATAAGCCCTGTTTCATTTGCCGTCACCGTCTTTGAGGAGTCTCCTTCAACTGGGGAGGATGTGAGGGCACCAGGGAATAGTGAGTTGTTACCTCGTCTACGAAATTCTGAAGCACTTAGGAATTTGGAGAGTGTGTTAAGTCATCTGTCGAATGGGCATAGATCCGAATTAATGTGTTTAGTGGCTGAATTTCCTAGGTTGTTTGGAGATGTGCCGTCGCGCACTCATCTGATAGATCATGATGTGGACGTGGGTGATGCGCTACCAATACGACAGCGTTTTTATCGGGTTCCTCTTGAGAAACGAAAAGTATTGGATTCTGAGGTTCAGTATATGCTGGATAATGGCATAGCCCAACATTCATTTTCTAGTTGGGCATCGCCCTGCTTGTTGGTGAAAAAAGCAGATGGTACACAAAGATTCTGTACTGATTATCGAAAGTTGAATAAGATAACTAAGCCCGATGCATTTCCTCTTCCTCGTATGGAGGATTGTGTGGACCAAGTTGGTGCATCTAAGTTTGTGAGTAAGCTGGACCTCCTGAAGGGGTACTGGCAGGTGCCGTTAACTGCACGTGCCCGAGAGGTAACTGCTTCTATTACACCCTCAGGGTTATACTCATATTCTGTAATGAGTTTTGGGTTGAGAAATGCGCCGGCAACCTTCCAGAGGTTAATGAATCGGGTGATTCTGGGTTTGGAGGGTTGGGCGGTTTACCTGGATGATGTTATTATTTTTAGTGAAACGTGGAGGCAGCACCTTCAGCATTTACGGGCATTGTTTGATCGTCTGGTTGGGGCATGCCTTACAGTCAATTTATCGAAATGTGAATTTGCCCAGGCCACAGTGAAGTACTTGGGAAAAGAGGTGGGACAGGGTAAGGTACGTCCACTCCAAGCTAAAATTTTAGCTGTTGAGGGTTTCCCTCCTCCATCGACCAAAAAGGAGCTGATGCGGTTTTTGGGACTTGTGGGCTATTATCGTAGCTTTTGCCCTAATTTTTCCACCGTGGTTTCCCCCTTGACCGATATGTTGAAAGGTTCCACAAAATTTGAATGGACCTTTAATTGTCAGAGAGCGTTTGATAATGTGAAATTGTTGCTGACAACAGCCCCAGTCCTCGCTGCACCTAAGTTCGATCAGCCTTTTAAACTGCAGGTTGATGCGAGTCATGTAGGAGCTGGGGCAGTTTTGTTGCAGTCAGATCAAGATGGAATGGATCACCCCGTCTGCTTCTTTTCGCGGAAATTTAATGTACATCAGAGAAATTATTCAGTGATCGAGAAGGAAACTTTGGCTATGATCTGGGCCCTACAGCATTTTGACGTCTATGTGGGGGGAGGCGCAGAGGTGCTGGTTTACTCGGATCATAATCCTTTGACATTTCTGCATTCATTGCAAAGTCAAAATCAGCGTTTGATGCGGTGGGTTTTATTTCTGCAACCATATAATTTGAAGGTTCAGCACATTAGAGGGGTTGATAATGTCATGGCTGATGTGTTGTCGCGTACGTTTGACGTGGCTATGTAACTGTTGACTACGATGCTGTTGACTTTTCCTTTTCTCCCTGCTTACTATTTATCACCTTAAAATTGCTTCCAGGATCCGGATTGCTGGGGATGAAGATGTGGGGTAGGTGAGATTGGAGGGGTTAGTGGGTCGAATTTATTTTCCTAAATTATAGGTTAGAAGTTTTCAGAAATATCTTCAATGTCTTATGTGTTTTGACTTATGGGTTATTTTTTTTATGGATTTGGGATTTCTCAAGGGGGAAGGGCCTAGGCTGTACGTATGTACGTATGTGCGTGTGTGTGGTTGTGTGTTTGCTTTTAGGTGCCGTCTGGAGGGGGCGGGGCCAACACACCTGACACTTGTTAGATGCAGTATGAAACGCGGTGGGGACTGCTTGTGAGAACGGCTTTTCGGCGCTGGCTTTGGGGATGGATTCGGTTGTTCTATGCTTCGCTAAGCGTCCTGGCCGACCTTGACACATGTCCGTTATTTATATTATGTTTATGTCTGTTTTCCCTTGTGATAATAAATGTTTTGCTAGCAATTGACGCGTCCGGTCTCCTTTTTGTTGCAGCCTTAGAGCCGGCTGTAACAAGACGCGTTTTAAAAGTCAACAAGCAGTCGCTATTGCGAACATCAAGGGGAAGAGAGTTCCATAGGCGGGGAGCAGCATAACTAAAAGACCTGGCACCCATGGTAGTAAGTCGAATCCGAGGTACCACAAGAGAAATTGAAGATGAAGATCTGAGAGCCCGTGAAGGAGTGTAAACATGGAGAAGTTGTGAAAGGTAATAGGGTGCAAGATTATGGAGTGCCTTATAAGTGAGTAGCAGGATCTTGAATTCAACTCTATACTTTACGGGAAGCCAGTACAATTGCTGAAGAAATGGCGAAATGTGCTCAGTATAAGGTGTTCTAGATTGAACACGAGCTGCAGAATTCTGATCCAACTGAAGCTTATGGAGCGGTTTGGAGGGAACACCTGTGAGAAGAGCATTACAATAGTCTATACGTGAAGTGACCAGTGCGTGAATAAGAACTGCAGTATTATTACTTGAAAGAAAGGGACGGAGACGGTTAATATTACGCAAGTGGAAGTATGCAATCTGCGTGATATTATTAATTTGAGCTTCAAAGGATAGTGTGCTATCCATGATGACACCCAAACTTTTAACCTGGACCGATTGCAGTATTGTCAATGTACAAAGAAAGACAATTAGTTTTAGACAAAACAGATCTAGTCCCAACAAGCAAAGCCTCAGTTTTGTTGCCATTTACCTTCAAGAAGTTGGCTGAAAGCCAATCTTTGATTTCAGCTAAACAGCTGGATAAAGATGGTGGTGGAAAAGAACCGATGGGTTTGGCAGACAGGTAAAGTTGGGTGTCATCCGCATAACAGTGAAAATGAATCCCGTATTTCCTTAAAATATAACCAAGAGGGAGCATATAGATAATAAAAAGAAGCGGGCCCAAGACAGAACCCTGGGGAACACCAGTGGTGACTGTAGATGTTCTTGATCGAAAACCTTTTAATTAAATACGCTGATTGCGTCCAGATAGATATGACCTAAACCAAGACAAAGCAGTGCCAGTAATACCAATAGAAGCTAATCTGTCAAGAAGTATCTTATGTGAGACAGTATCAAAGGCAGCGCTCAAGTCTAGAAGGACAAGTATGGATAAAAGCCCAGAGTCAGCTGCCAACAGTAGATCACTGGTTATTCTGACAAGAGCAGTCTCAGTGCTATGGTGGGGACGAAAGCCAGATTGAAATTGTTCATACAAGTTATTATTAGAAAGATGTTCATGAATTTGCACTGCAATACATTTTTCCACTATCTTAGAAATGAACGGTAAATTTGAAATTGGACGAAAATTATCAAAATTAAGTGGATCAACCCCTGGTTTCTTAAGTATGGGAGTAATAATAGCAGATTTAAGATATGAAGGTACAGAACCAGAAACAAGTGAAGCATGAACAATTTTAGTAATCAATGGGGACAGGGCTGGTAAACAAGCTTTCACTAAAGGAGTAGGCAGAGGGTCTAATTGACAAGTCGAAGACTTAGATTTACCTATCAGACCCACTATCTCTGAAGTAGTAGGTAGTGTAAAGTTAGAAAAAACAGAGTGGGGAGGTGTGTGAGTGGTAGATTGACAGGGGTCACTGTGAAGATTACCAGTAAGTAATTGCTGATGTACATTTTCAACCTTAGATGCAAAAAAAGTCAAAAAACGATCACATAAGTCAGTGGAATACATATTAGATTGCAAAGAATCAGGTGGATGCAGAATATTGTTTACCACCAAGAAAAGGGACCTGGAGTTCCCATTACTAACTCCAATTATGTTGGAGTAGTAATCAGATTTACCCTTAGACAATGCATTTCTATAGTTTTGAATATGTTCAGCATACATTTCTTTATGAACAGTAAGGCCAGACCTGACGTACAACCGCTCTATCCTACGGCCTTTAGTTTTAAGTTCACGCAGTTCATGTGTAAACCAAGGAGCTGAATGTATATAGTCCGGCTATGAGTTACCCACTATAATCTTGAATTTGGTTAAATGTTGCTTTTGCCAAAATAACTTGCGAGATGTATGATATTCCATCATGTAAGCAAAGTCAATGATTACAATGTGTTTGGTTTCATTTCTTTGACATGTTATCTAATTGATGACTAGTTTAATATTGGGCTATCTTTGGCTTTCTTGGGCCTTGTATTGTATTTCCACTGACAGCCCCAGTTTTGCCTTGTTTTAGCCCAGAATTCAGGTAATATATTTGTAATTGCACATCTGTGATAAAGAAGTTGCAATTTCGTACATTTTAAATATATTAATGTTAAATGTAATATCAAATAACACACTACTTACAAATATAAATAGATACAAATACATAAATAGTTAAACTAAAATGTTAACTGAATGGTCAAGTAGCACTCGTATTTGATTAAGAAAATGTGAAATTTAGTTTATATCACAATTTCTAGCTTTTCTTAAATTATTGTGTCTGCAAAGCACCTTCCCTGATACCCATGAGCTCTATCTTTTATTTTGTGGAATCTCTTGACAAACATTCAAGCAATCACGAGCAGAAGGCAACTAAACAACACCTGAAAAGTATCTGTCTCCAATGCCTCTGGAGTAATATTTTTACCACTGAGTATCATTCATCATGCTAGATAACTCATGCCACTCAAGCCGTCTCCAGCTGCGACAGCAGCGGCGGGTTGGTCCCCTACGTCTATGAGAAACAGGCACGGAGAAGACTAAAACAGGAGAAATCCTAAATAAAATGAGAATTGATGGGACACCCATAACATGTCAAGGCCACACATACACACTAACACAGCAGTGCAGGAGGAAACATAACAACTCTACAGTCAGAGGTGTTGAAGAGTCTCTGAAAAAAGAGAGAGGTTTTGGGATTTAACAAAATGGCTGTCAACTTGGGTGCCAGAGAAAGGGAACATACTCATGAAAAAAAAAAAGACTGCAAAAAAAATGCTGCATGTCTAGGGCTCAAATTGTCATCCAAACTATGTCCTTAAAAACAGAATGGCCATCAGAAGAACCAAGAACAAGGGGGGATGCAGTCAGTTATTATTACATTTGATACACGGCTCAGGCATTTCTGATAACAGCGTTCAGTGCACCTACATACAAACAGACTCATGAGAGCACAGATTATTACTACTTTTTAGGGCTGTCAGTTGATTCAAACATTAAATCATGTTCAGCTGCTAAAAGTCAAAGAACTGAAACACAAACTTCAGCAACATTAAAGGTGAGGGAGGGAGCTGTGAAGACAAGCTTCATAATCGCTGAAAAGATAGCAAGAGCATGCAAGGAATTTATTAAAAACTCCATTGAAAAGGGATGTGGTGTTGTATGCCCAGACATAAAGCAAGCCTTTGATAACATCAGCCTTTCCCAAAATACTGTGGCTAGTTGGGTGGATGAGCTGGGCTCTGACTTACAAATTCAGCTAAAAGATAAAGCTAAGGACTTAGGTGCATATTCATTGACTGTAGATGAGAGTGCAGATGGTACTGACACTGCCCAGCCAGTTAATTTGAGGGGTAGACACTCAGTTTTCCGTCACTGAGGAACTTTTAGATTTAAGAGCAATTCACAGAACAACATCTGGACAGGACATTTTTTCGAAAGTGGAGCAGTGCATCAATGGCATGGAATTGGTTGGAACGGAGTTGGTTTGGATCAAGAAAGTTTGAGAAAACCTGATGCATCATTCATCAGGTGGCCCTTTGAGGAAAGGTGTTACATGCGACATGCAATAACAGTTATAAACAAAACAGTAAACTGTATTTGTCTATGGGGTTTGAATCACCAGCAATGCAGGGCACTTCAGAGGAAACTCTTTGCATGAGGAGGTGCCATACCACACATAGGTGCACTGGCTAAGTAAGGTTGTGAATATTTTATGATTCCGCATAGAGATTGCTCGTTTCTTGGAAAGCAAACAAATGTTCATCCTCGAACTTGAGAATGAAAAATGGCTGAGCGACTTGGCATTTTGAATGTGACATTACAGAGCACCTCAACACTCTTAATGTAAAACTCCAGGTTCGAAAGCAGATGATCACTGAAATGCAAGACTTGGTAAGGCGTTTCAAATTAAACTGTCTCTGTGGGAGAGCCTGATGCGCCAGGGCAACCTGTCTCACTTTCCTATTTGCCAATCAGTCAGTGACACAGTCACAATCCATTTTCCCTGTATGCCAACAAATTGAACACACTGAAAGTGGAATTCAGCAGGAGATTTGCTGATTTTGAAACACAGAAATTCAAACTTGACCTGTTCGCGAATACATTTGCAGTTGATGTTTACACTGCACCTGAGCACTTGCATTTGGAACTCATTGAATACTCATCCATAAAGACCCAGTACCAGTCATTTTGGGGCAGCTGAGTTTGCACCTCTACTCTCTAAATCAATGCCACAGCTCCACCTTCACGCTGCATGCATTATTTATATGTATGGAAGGACCTACTCATGTGAGTAGAGGTTCTCCATAATGAAGCTGATCAAGACATCCCACTGATCCCGCCGTACAGGCCAGCATAAATGACATTAACCCTGTAAATGGACTGCATTTATATGGACTGCATTTATATAGCGCTTTCACAGACCCAATGGCCACCAAAGCGCTTTACATATTTCACCTCACATTCACCCATTCACTCACTCATTCATACACCGACGGACGGTAGTGTCAGCCATGCAAGGTGCCATCCAGCTCATCGGGAGCAGCCGGGGTTAGGTGTCTTGCTCATGGACACCTCGACACTTGGTCAGATGGAACCGGAGATCGAACAACCAACCTTTCGGTTTGTAGACAACCTACATGAACCACTGAGCCACTGCCTCCCCCGTACAATCAGATCCAAAGCATGCACATCCACAGCAAAGCAATATGTTGCTCAAAGTGGGTGCTCATTAACCCTAAAATAGACAAGATTATTTTAATACATGGTGCTGAGTGTCTGGTAAGATTTATTTTCAGCAGTGTCACTGCTTTCTGAATCAAATAGCTTTTCAGGAGCAAAGCTATTTTTCCTGCTGTAACGCAAAATCTGACGGAATTTGTCAGATCTTGGATGAAAAGTAAGTCACTAAACTTAAATAAAATCGCGATATAGACTAATGTCTGTGAATATTAAACTGCATAAAGACTATTTAAATAGGAATCATGCATGTTCTGCGTGTGTCTGTGAATGAACGGCGCAGGCGCGCAGTTTCATTTACCACACACACTGTGGCAGGCATGACACTCGCACTGTTTTCAGCCTATCGACATGAATGCATGAACTTCATCTACACAGAGAGTCACTTCAGCAGCATTTTAGCTTGATTTGAGAAAAACTATCATCATATCATAAATACACAGAGAGACTGAAAGGTCTATAAGCCAACCCGTCAAAATGAAAGGTTGGTTCAACCTTTGAAGTAAGTTTTGCTTAAATCATTACATTTTAAATAATTGGTTATTACACTTTAAATAAACCATTACAATGGAGAAACAAGAAAACAAAACAAAAGAAACAAGAAAACAAAACAAAAGAAAACATAAATCATAGTGCCCTAAAAATGTAAATTATTTTAAAATTATACTAAATTATTGTTAAATTGTATAAGTTTCATGATTTCAATTAATTAGACATGCTTTTTGATTACTAAAATTTTATTTAACCATTAAAATGGGAGTCCAATTTTTTTTTTGTGAAAAAAACAGAATACAGAAAAATGTTAATGGAAAAAACTGAATCTGGAATGTGGGAAAAAATAAAACGGATTTCATATGACCCAACAACCAGCTTTTTCGTGCATTACCACCACCTTCTGCTCCAGACGGTGACATCACGTACCAATCTTAATCATTGGGCTGACACGTGAGAAATTTACTCAATGGAAAGATGCACACACTCTCTACACCTGGTTTTGTTATAGTTTTATATAGTTTTATGGTTTTATATAGCTATGGTTTTGTTGTATGTTTGTTTTTTTGTTAACAAATTGGTTTGGAACAGTTGTTTAATAAACAATTGAACTGACAAATTATGCCTGCCAATCTGTTTGACTGACAGTTTTTTGATCACTGAGATAGCATTCGCTTGGAATGAAGTTGGTTCAATATAAAAATGAAATTTAAAAAAATTGCTCAGATGTAGTAAATTACTTTTGTCATATTTCTGTAACTTAGCTTGCTGCATTTCCCAGGGTGGTAGCTTCAGTGTAGTGAAGCTACATTTAATGTAGAGTTACTGCTAGCTTAGCTCACTACATTTTCCAAGTAGCTTGCCCAACACTGCTTACTTGTTTCCGCAGTAACCTGCAGCAGTTCAGTACTGGTCTTCTCATTATGTTTTTCACTTACAGACCATATTTCATATCCGTTTCCATGTAGAGTTCCATTTATACATTTATAAAACAGATTTAACTTGTGCGCAGTGGTCCTTAATCCAATCTTGAAATAGTTTAATGAATGAGATATATGCTTAAAGAAATGTAATGATGTTACCTGCTGTGCTGTATGAAACTATAACTTCACAAAACTCCAATTCCGTACTCACGGGGTAAGGTTTATGTACTTTCAATAAATTAAATATTCATCCATCTCTGTAAATAATGAAGTCTAATTAACAGAGGACCTGAAAGGCCATGTAAGAAGCTATCTCTGGGAAAAATGTCTTTGATTACAGGATTAAAAATGAACAAATATGGGTAACACTTTACAATACGGGTGCACTAATAAGCATTAATTCATACTTAAATAATGCACAGATAATCACGAGTTAATGTATGACTCATGAAGAACTAAACCATTAATTAATTATTACTGCATCAGCAACTAATAAAGAGTCTATATGATTAATAGATTAAGTAATAAATGAATTGCTACTAATTAAACGTGTCATCAGGTATTAATTCCTTAACAACATATTTTATTAACTAATAGTGTAAATTAATGTGTTAATTACCACAATTTGTTAATGCTATGCACTTCAACTTCAAGTTGTCTGCTTTAATTAATCATTAGCTCATGATATGCAAATCTATCATTATGTTATGACTTTACTTGTTGAGGCACATGACTATTAACTAATTTTAAGTAATATGTCATTATGGTTATGGGTTTTGTCATCCCCACTAAAGGTCTGTGGGGCAGTTGCACATGCAGTGAGTGTAATGTCAGAGAATGTTTGAAAGATGGGTAAGTTGGGCCACACACAAATATCAGCACACCAGAATCTGAAATACTGACGCTGTTACACCGTGTTTAAACTGGACGAGACCATTACAACTGTTTACACTGGACATGACAGATCATTGCAAGTCCATTTGTCCTTCATAACAGAAGTAGCGCAAGAGCTCGGAGTACGTCAGAAATAGAGTAAGGCATCAGTTTACTGTCGGGGTTTTGTTGTGTCGTGTAGCATTGTGTCGCATCCAGTGTTGTATCACTGATTATAATGCGTTCTAGTTTCTTTGTCTGGTCTAGACACAGTG